>NC_087479.1:4185747-5654080 GCF_036417665.1 Passer domesticus | reverse complement strand
AGGGTGAGCAGGGCCTGGCTCAGGTAGGAGCAGCAGCTTTCCCTTTCTCCCTGCCCCCCCTCCTTTCCTCGCCCAGAGTTCATTTAATAAAGGCTATAAACAGCCTCCTCTCCCATCGCCACCCTATCGCTCGGGGCACGGCGCTGCCTGGGAGGGAAAAAAAATAAAACCAAAAATAAAAAAAAAAGAAACAACAACACGCATCTATTTATAAAGCACCCCACCCTGGTGAGGGTCGGAGCATCAAGCGCTCCCCAAATAGTGACATTGTGAGGCAGCGGGCGGCTTTCCCTCGCCAACGCCTTTCGGGCGTTTAAAGTTTGTGAGAGATTTCGGTGCCTTTGAAAACAATGTCGTGAGCAAAGGTTGCGCTGACGGTCTGTGATCTGTCACGGCGTGCGTGGTAAAAGTCCCTGGAAGAAAATGCTGTCCTCGGTGAGAAAGTTGTGCGGCGATGTGCTGGGTAATTGGTGTGAAATGCCAGAGGTTCTAACCTTTTTGTTACCTTAGATTGTATTCTAGTAGCTGTGATACAACAGCTTGACGGTTTCAGGAGAATTGATTTTGCAGACATCTGTTCGATATGTATTTGTATTTATTTGGTACGGCTAAAATATTTCTTCTTAGTGTTGCCATGTGGATGGCAAAATTTTGTGGGTACAGAACTAATGTCTAAGTTTACAGTAGCACTTGGGAAAAGCTAAATTTTTTGGAGCTATATCTTCTGTCAAATGGAAAAGTGCTGTGCACTGGGGTGGCCTCTGTAGTAACCTTAAAGTTTCATGTCCTTAAGGTATTTCATCCAAAGGAAATTTTTATTTTGTTAAGCAGAAGGCAGTTTTAGATCATGAGAGCAGTAGCTGGAAAGAAGGTAGGTGATATGTTTTCCTTAGACTGTGATATTTAGCATCAGGGTAAGCAGAATCAATTTATGAAGTAGAAGTTCTAATTCTTGTGATTCTAGGAAATGAATTTCCAAATAGGAGCCCTTGTAGCACTTTGCTGAGCCGTTTCAGTGATTAGGTGGCTGGAGCAGATTTTGTGAAGTACTGGTGGAATTAGGGCTGGATGGCTCCTGTTACTCAGGACCCTGAGTGCATTGCCAAATGACCAAGAATTGTGCAATTTCTACCCACATTTCTTCTCTGATAGCTTCCCATCTGTTGCTATTCATAGTTTCTTCTGTGAAAAACATCAGAGAAAACGTGGGCCAGGGAAGTTTTGCACTCTACCTCTCCAGTCACAGCAGTGTTCAAAGGGAAGGTGTTACAGGACAGCAGCATTAGCTGCTCCTAAGGTTTTCACTCCCAGGCCTTTCTGGGTCTCCCTTTTGTACATGACACTGGGCTACAAGACTTGCTGATGCATTTTGCCAGTTATTGATGTTTCCTCACAGAGATCTTTGTTAAAATCCTGGGATGAACATGGAGGGAGTTTGTCTGGCTGGCTCTCCTCTGGCACAGCCATGTTCTTCTCATACACAAGCAAGGCCTGGCTCTGGTTTGCAGGTCTAGTCCTCTGCTCCTCGGTGGTTGTCAGGTAAATCTCTCCCCTGGAGGTGCAGTAGAAAACTTTACCTGTTTTCCAAGTATTTCCTTAACTGTCTCCAGGTATGCTCAGGATACTTTTGTTGAAAGCGAGGAGAGATGGAAATGCCAAATGACTGGTGAAGCTTGCAGGTCCAAACAAGCAGAACTCACTCAGAGCAATTTGAATTAAAGCAGAATACTAAAAAGTTGGTTTTGTTTTTTTTTTTTTTTTCCCTATAAAATCAAGCTGGTTGCTTCTTATCTGGAGTGCAGCTTATACAGTGGAGTTGAGTCATTCTTGCTGAGATAGCATTTTGAGAACTGTCGTTAAAATGCTTAGATATTTAACTCTGGCACAGTATAATTTGCAAACTTATGTAACTGGTATGTTTTTGAATGCAGCTGTCAATAAGAGATCTTGCACTTTTCGTTTTTAGTGGAACTAGGGAATCTAAAGCAGCTGCTTTTACAAGATGACCTAAATATAAATAATTCAAGAATAGCGTATTTCTTACTAAAATGTTGACATTGCTATTGGCTTAATTTTTATGTGTTCAGGTCAATTCTGATGTACAAAATACTTACGTAATTGGCTAAGCAGAACAGCATTGCAATTAAGTGATGGAATGATGCAGGTTGTGCTAATAAATAAACAAGTTTTAGAATGGGAAGTACTGTAAAATAACTGCTTTCATTTTACCTTTGCAAACCAGAGACATTTTAAAGACTTGAATAGTAGTAATGTTTGAAGTCAAGACAATAGTGGTTTATCATAGTTAAATCTGAGCCAAACTGCATTTATTCTTACTATAGCATATGGACCTTTGTAATTTTTCCTCCTCTTTTCTCATAAATCGTACTTCAGTTTTAGTTTTTTATTTAAAAAAATTATGTATCATCTGTTTCTTTCTAAATGATGCAGCTTGTAGTCTTATTTGTTATTTTGGAAATTAGTCTGTTTTTGGATAATACTTGGTTGCTGAACTCTTACTGATCTCTGTAGTTTTAATCACATGATCCAAATTTCAGTTTAGAATAGTAGGATAAGAAATAAACTTCTGTTACATTTACACATGCTTAACTACAGTCCTCTTCATTCAATGAGTGGCAAATGCAAAGTATCAAGTCTGTGTATACGATATGTAATCCCTGAAAAAATGACAGCGTTCTTAGGATATTTGGAAGATCCAGGGAACGTGCATAAATGTACATTTTATGGCATTTTATGTGCATTCCATTCACCAGCGCGAAAAAATATTTTTAAGGGAGGATTCATATATTTGAGCCATGATGTGGTGCAGATCACAGTGGAGATAACGTTTCCTGCTTGGAGCTTCCTTATGTTGCTCTCTGTCTGTGAAGGAACAATTCAGCATTTAATAAGATTTAGTATTTCTAGAGTAAATCACTTGACTCTTAAGACTGGGAAGAATGTTTAGGCTAAGGGAATTGTAATCAGGGCAGGAGGAGAAAGCAAGGGTGATGCCATGGGAGTGAACAGGCTGATTTTTGTTCCTGGGTAGAGGCAGTAACCACTGGGTGTTACTGGTGCTAAGCTACTGCTGCAAGGTCTGCTTTTCTGTATTTGCGTGCTAAACTCTGGTCTGTGTTAAGCCACATACTGAGTTACAGATTTCTGTCAAGTTGCTATCTTTTTTCTTATTTATTTTGTTTGCGTTTAAACACAAGTACCAGTACAATTCACTAATGGATATTTCAGCTGCCTGTTGGAGTCTGCAGAACAGAGTGTGTTTATAAATACATGAAACAGTTGCTCAGATTTTTTTTAACAGCTCTTCTCGAAAGGTGTTTATATGTGACTAAAACAACAGAATAAAAACTTCTTTCACTGTCAGACAGTTCCAATGAAGTACACTTCTACTGTTTGGAGTGTAAACTTTATAGCAGTTTATATGTATCTATATGTATCAAAAGAGCATCTAAGAGTGCCATGAAGGAAAAAGCAAAACTGGCTAACCATGTTTCAATATTGAAACGTAGAGAAATGCAGCTTACAGAGAGAGGAAAAAGTACATTAGCCTCTTCATTGCTAGCAGGTTATTTCTCAAAAGTAAGAATATTTTAGTAGATAAAAAAGTCTCTAAAGTCTTCTAAGATAATAATTTACAAACCTAACAAACTCAAGTGTGACATGACTTGTATTTTGATAGCTGCAGTTTAAATAAAGCAAAGCACTTCAGTGTGCTTGTGGTGATACACCATGTGCAGCTGAATTATGTGGGACTACTCAGATTTGTGATGTTGCTCTCATCTTCAATGCCTTGCTGGATTGTGACCTAGAGAATGAAATGTACTCTCATGTTTGGGTCTCAGCTGTAATGTGAAGGATTTTCTGTGTCTATGTGTACAATTCATTTTTACTGCCAACTGTCCTTGTCATCTGAAATTCAAATGGCAGCCTGTATTCTTCTTGACCATATGTCATAGCTATTTGTCCATTAAGTTCTGTGGCATTTTTTCCTTAGAAATGCTCTAAAATGCAGTAGCTACGAGAACTGTGTAAACTGTGCCTGAGCTCTTTGTGTTTGGAGATGAGTTTAAGGAATTCTCCAGCTGTTAAGTAAAACCCAGTCTTTGGAAAGGAGTGCAGAATGTGGAAAAATGTGGGCGGTTAAGCAGCTAGCATTAAATTGTAGGAAAATTTAATGAAGAAAGAATCAGTTGCTGTCAGTAAATAATTTTCTAGTTCCCTCAGTCAATTACAGTAAGTATTTGGACAGACCCTTGTTAAAAATCAACTGCTGCTGCTCTCTGTAAAAAGCCATTCTGAGGCTGCAGAGCAAGGCCCTGTAAGCTTAGGAAACGCTGGCATTAGCCCTGCTTTGATTTTTGAAGAGCAGGTGAATTCAGCATTGTCCTCATTAAGTGACCAGGATGTTTAGAGCTGTCACGAACTCTGGTTTGGAGTGAGAGGAGCACCTTTACTCCTTGTTTATCATGGGCAAATCACCTCTCTGCTGGTAGTGATAGAAGTGAACTTGGCAATCAGTGTGCCCTCAGAGGAAAGCTTCTGTCTGCATAAAAGGCTAAGGACAAGGGTTGTTTTTTTCAGTGGTTTCTTTTTTATATTTTATGTAGTCTTGAGTGAAAAATCTGTTTTATTGCAGCAGTCATCCTCTGTCCTTGTTCTTTTAATGAGATAGGAATGCTGGGGACGTGAGGGCAAAATAGCTTTGTAAATAAAAGCTCTGTCTGTGTACAAATGAGCAAACTCCAGCTTTTCCTAAGCTTTGAGGATTTAACTTCCAGGTCTTAATGTGCTTCTGGCATAGTTTTGATGTCATTTCCTTGCAAGCAAAGCCAGGTTCCAGCTGTAACTTCAGAACATTTCCTATTTTATTGCCATTTTAGTCCCGTGTGTAGTCATCAGGTTTCAAGTCTCTGCTGTATGCTGCATTTCCTATATCCTTACCAGAATAGTGTTAATGTTGCTGAGATTAGAACCCCACAAATGTTTTCATGTGAAGTGAAGGGTCTGGGAAACTGCTTGTGTCTTATTTCATAATATTGAGTGCTTGACTAAACAGGAAGTTTTGGGGCCTCCATGCAAACATCAACTTCTAATTATTGGGCACACGCATACTGGTTGTGTTTTCTCAAAATCGTTTATTTTTATTTTACTCCCAAGCTCTGTCTGTATAAACTTTATTTTCACTTGGGTTTCATTCAGCCATATTGTTAAAATAAATTGCTCATAAGACAAACCATAAACAGTTGACTGCTGCTTCTTGTTGAAGTTAGGAAGATCTGAAGTTGGAAAGCTTTAAATAATTAGTTTTTAAAAGGAGCAGTGACATTGGTGAGGAACTGGAAACAGAGGAGAAATTAAGGAGCAGATAGAGGAATGATTCCATGTGTTCAGCTTTCTTGAACTATTTAGGACTGTATTAACTAAATTGTTAAGATGTTTGTGGTGAGGTTATCAGTGGAACCATACAGCAGAGGGATGGTGGGGTTCTGTAAAAATTTGTACACATTGCCACAGGCAACAAACAATATCAACTGTTAAAAAATGGCAGTTTCCTGAACTGAGAGTGGCTGTGTGAGTATAATTTTCCCCCTTTATTTCAGGAATAGTTCAGTTAATACAGTTGCTGTTTTGTTGTTTTTTAAATTATTGTTATTCGAGCCTCCCTTTGTTTTTGGAGTCTCAGAGAATAATCCCACTGGGACCTTTTTCCATGGAGCATCTTTTTCCTGGATTATTTTAACACTTAGCTAAAACACTGACAAAGACAAATTGGCAGTAGCTTGACTTCAGGTGCATTTGAACAACCAGAACAATCATGGACAAAACCCATTCTGGTCTAGAGGCTTTTTACCCAATATCTTCACTCTTTTGGGTAGGGGCAGGATGGGCTAGGACTCCCCAGTTGTCTTGATTTTTCTGAATAGATTTAGTTGAACTTGATAAAAAAAGTAAATGCTTTTTGTTTGGTTAGGTTTGGTTTTTTCCTTTGACACAGAAATGGCAGGGGAATTATGTGAGCCTTCCTCTAAAGAAAACATTACTCTGTGAATCTTTAACTTTCTTTTTTGTGGCAGGTATTGTTTGATTGGTAAAACTGACAGTAAATGAAGATATTGAGGCTTCAAGCTGTAAATAAAATATAAAAAAAATAGAGAAAAGGAGGATTTTAGCTATTATTTGAATAATTTGATATGTTCAGATTTGTTAAATTCTTGCACTCTGAGTGGCTTGTACTCAAATAGGAATTTTCAATTAGGCCCACAGTGTTTAGGAGTGGGGAAATGATCTGCAGTGATGAGAAATGACAGTGGCAGGGCACTCGTGGTATTACAAATACTGGAAAAAATTGTAATTCAACTTTTATGACTTACTATAGCTCCATTCTTCTGGGTTGTCTCTTTCTGTTTCCTTCTCACCCATATTTTCTTTGTGGTGAAACTTGCTGTGTGCAGTTCTGTTGGAATGACTGTGTAGCACTGTGTACTCCTTCTGTCATGAGCAGCTTGGTTGGAATCCTTAAATTCACTTGTTTGCCTTGCTCTTTCAAAAAATTTGAATCTTACTGCATCTCATTGATATAGGAACTGAAGCAAGGCCTGTCTTTCTCCCAAATTCTGTCTTACACAGACTGCAGCTTCCTTGGATCTTCCAGTTCTTTTTTTCTGTTGTTTCAGTGGGGCTCTGAATTTTGGCTGGAGCCTGCAGGAATTTCTGCACTGTTAACAAAGCAGTTGTCTAAGCTTTTTGTCTAAAATGGGTGCCTTTTGTTTATACTCCAACACTTCTAAGTAATAATTCTTTGGAAAATGAAGTATAACCAGAGAGGTGCTGAACTCAGCAGCAGCATGGACATGTTTTCTGCTTATTAATGCTTTCAAGCAAGGACCTTGGCGTTTTCATTCTCATGCTGTTCAGACAGCAGCACATGAATTTATGCAGAGCTACCTCATTGATTTTCATAGTTCTTGTTAGTGCCATTTTGGTTGTCTACATAGTTTTTCATAGTGATTGGGCTGCTCATACTTTGATGCTGCTGTGGTTTTTTCTCTTATGCCTTCCCACTTCTAATTTGTAGTACAGATATTTAGAAAGAAGCAAGAATTCTGTCTGGGCCAATAAATACTCACTTAATGGTGTTCTGAGGGTGCCAGTCGTGTTAGGATCCTGATGAGTGACTGGCACTCACGAGTGCAAATTGTATCTCCTCTCAGAATCAGTGTAGTGGTTTTTAATTCCCAGCAGTACTCTTGGTGATTCTGGAAAGAACATTTCTTCCATAACTGACCAGATTACAAAATTAACTCCATAAAGAATTCTTGAAATTACATCACCATCTTTCAAACTTCTGAAGGAACAATTTGTTAGAGGTGAATTATCTGTTTCAATGTCCAAGGCTTCCTTTTGCAAAAATCAGATTACACGTGTCTCTGCTGGAGAGAGTTTGAACCTCAGCCAAAATACACTCATATTGAGAAGCTTCTCATTTAACCTTGGAACAGGTTTAGTTGTCTGCAGGAAAGGTAGGTAGGAGCAGAAAATAATGTTTTAAGAAGAAGCTGAAACATGTTGTTGGAGGGAGGGTGTTAACTCAGAAATGGTTACCTTCTGTGTTCCAGAAGGCTTTAATAATCCTCTCCTAAATCCTACCTGCCCTGCCATACTCACGTGGGATAAAATATTTTGCTGCTTAGTACAGGGAGGCATTTGGAAAGGCTGTCAGCTCCTAGCAAGGAGAAGGGATTTTAAGCAGAAGTTATGTTTAAAAAAACAATTCTCCAAACAACTTAGCTCAGTGAAATGGCAGTGCCTGTGGACCAGCTGTTAAGAGGTCAGAGCTCATAGATGTTTGTATCAGAGGTGCAGTGATTTAGTATTTTCTGCTGTGCTGTGAAGTTGTAATAGCCATCACTGTTGCATATTAATTCCTAGAAGAGAAGGAGGGTAAGTTGGGGAAATTTGGAATAGTTCATACTTTCCTTCATACACACAGTTAACTTGCTTCCTCTGTTGTTTTGTTTTTTGGTTGTTTTTTTTATTTTTAGTCTGCCACAAGCCATACCTCCTACATCTGTTCTAAACCAAAAGTTCTTAATGTTATTAGAAATTTTCTTACCCATATGGGTAGTTTATATTCTTCCTTTTGCAGTTGTCATACTGAAATAGAACACACACTACAGGTGCATCCCCAAGAAACAAATGTTCTGGTGGGGAAATGGTGGGTTAGTCTGTGTTTATTGAAATAGCCCCAGTTCTGTATTTTATTTTACTTCTTTTACATAAACGGTTCATGTCTCCTAGCTGCCATATATTCCTGTGTCTGAAAGTACACGTTCAGAAACATCAACTGTAATTTTTTGGTGTTTTATTAATGTTTCAAAGCATGAGTGCCAGAACTCAGTCATATAGCCTCCAATAGCTTTTAAATAGTTTCATTGGCAAGAAGCTTTTTCATGACTTCATTCAGCCCATGACTGTGGTGTAATTATGTCTCCTCATCTGCGTGTTCTGTTTTATTTTAGTCATTCTTCCGATCCCTGGGATGTTCTCTGACATGTTGTTTGTTAAAATTAATTGATTTGGGGCATCCAGTATGTACTGTCAGTTTTTCATTCACCAGGCTGTAACTTCTGAAAATGTTTCCACGTTTGCACAATTACTTGCTGTCTGCTACTGCATCCAGCCTGCTTAAGGCAGAGGGAAAAGTACTGCAGATCAGGCTGGAGTTGAAGTGAACAAACACCCTTTTTCTAGTCAGCAGCAGTCTGTATAATTTGGTGACTTGCTCTGTGTCCTGTAGTTCAAGTAAAGGTTGTAATCTTTCTCTATGGTCTTCATTACAACACACAGGGTGTAGTGTCACTGAGAGAATTGTTCCAGGAAATTGGAGTGTGGGGGTATTTCTCAACTCAGAACAAGTGCCTGTGACTTCAGTGTGGTTCATGTAAGCAGCTTATCCTAGTGGAAGGAATACAGCTTGAACATTGTTTAAAAAGGATTATTAATTTACGTATTGTTCAAGTGAAAGTTTCAGATGGGGGTGGTTACTTTTCTGGGACAAAATGATCACATCTTTGTCCAAATTCCTTGGAAAAATAAATTTGTGTTTCTGTAGGGGTATGTGGAATTGCATTAACTGTCTTTTGTGAACAATTTAGGGCTTATCTTCATTTGAACCTTCAGGCAAATGAACATGCAAATAGCAAACCAGTAAAATTTATTTTCCTGTGTAGCAGAAAGCATTACAGTTGTGCTGCCTGGATAGCACAATTTGAGGAACAAATGAAGGGGCAAAGAGATTTCATGCATTCCAGTGGTGTATCTGTGGTTGTCCCTGGTTGTCCATGGCCTGGTATACTAATTACCCTCCTTTTTCTTTGCCACTCTGTTCTCCAGTTGCATCTACTTTCAAGGAGTTTAGAGTTTAGCTACTGACTCTTTGGCATGCTCCATTCATTATTTCAGTTTTGTTTCTAATGCTGCAGTCCTTTGAATTTTGGCACTCTTTGTGTTTTATCCAAGACCTTGTTATTTGTGTTGATTTTTCTAGGCTGTGCACAGTATTCTTACTTTTCTGTCTGGAAACTTAACTTGAGTTTTCTGTGCACTTGCTGGAGAGGCTGTCCTTCAGTTTGACCTCCACAAAATCAGAGCTTCAGAAATTGTGGTTAAAATGCACTTGTAGATGCAGAGATGCACCCCCTGCACATTCACTTCTGTTCACAGGGGTCCATTTTCACATCTAGTTTTGTTCAGATGCCTCTCTTCTTCAGAGCCAAAACTCAGAAACTTTGACTGCAGAAAGCTCTTGTCTTTTGGGACCTAAAACTAATGGAAGTCACTGATTTGGAAATGGTGATCCAAGAATCATCTTAGATTAAAATTGAAGCTTGCTCAGCTGATGGCTGTGCAGTTGTAGCACCAGATGATGTGTGAGAATCACCATTTATGAAAAAGATGTTGCACCTCTGGCCTTTTTACAAGGCAGCACCCTTACAGTCCTGTTCAGAATGGTCCTGCTTTAAGAGAAAAAAAAGGTGGTGTATTTTGCCCCTAAACTTCATGATTAAAGTGCCTTTTCTCTTACTTTGCCTTTAATAGGAAGAATGTCTGTCTCCTTCAGTACATATGTGCATCATTCAAGCCTTCCAAAAGTTGAGGCTTCCAGGATAGAGGACTGGTTCTGTCTCCTGCCATGAGACTGCATTTTTGTGACATGGTTGTAGAAATGTGTGACTGGATTAATTCTTTGGAGAATTAAGATCATAAAATGAGGGCTTCTCTTAAGAAAGATGAGTAAAGACATGAAGAGAGGCTGAGTTAAGCCATGTTCAGGATCTGGTTTTTGTGTTGCACTCATTGCACGCAGTGTGTTCTGGGTCTGTGTTTTTACATAACAAAGTCATGCTGTAACTTGGGCACTTACACTGCTATAGGTTAATCAGATTTGCATACAGAGTTATGTGCTTAACCAAAGGTGTCATTCCAACTCAGTCACTGTGGTGCACAGAGCACCTCATCAAAGAATGACAAATGTGCTCATAATTTAGGTAGACACCGGTGTGTGAAAGATGTTTCCATAGATATGAACTCAAAAACAGGTCTGAAAGGTATTTTTAGCAGGAAGGAGGAATGGCTTTCTTATGTCAGCATTTCTCTGTGTGTGTCCATACCTTCTTGTAAACCTTAAGATTCTTTTTGTTCATAGCTAAGACTCATGAAATTCTTTAGGTTTTAATTACACATTAAGGATATGGGGGGAGAAGTGGCAGGTAGTCTCCAATTCATCAGAATTCATAGATGGGTGAGTTGTAACTGAAACTTTCTGAATGAGAAGGGGAATTCTGGGAAAAAACCTAAAGATCTGGCACATTGATCCTATCCACAAGTAAACAATGCTTTTTCTGCAGATGCAGTGAAGGTTTTGAAAACCTGGCCTATTCTGCAGGTTTACACTGCTATTCTGGTAAAAGTCTGGTTAGCTGGAATATGGCAGGGAAGACAAGTGCAGTCTGTTATTGCAGTTTGCAGAGGGGGATCACTTCCTGCTGTGATTTCTGAAGGAGTTGTTCCATGGCCACTGTGGTTTTCCTTTTGCCCAGCTGTATTCTCATCCATGGTGGGCAGCTCTCACTCCTGAAGAATCCTGGATCAACATCTCCCCTACAAAGCTTAGCTTCAAAGACCTCCAGCTTTCAGGTTGCCTTCTGGGAAGGGATAAGGCAATTTGGTACTTCAATGGAGAGTGATTTGTTAACTCAGAAGGTGTGCTGGCAGTTCTGTAGTTGTTAGAACTTCACACAGATTGTCTGTACATATTTCTAATTTGCATGATAAACTACTGAGCAGTACAAACAGTTTACAAAGCACAGCTCTGAATGTTGTGTGCATACTAAGGTGAGAGATTAGGAGAAAAATGGCCCTTTTTAGTCCAGATTTCGACAGAGTTTGTGGTCAGTGTAACTGTACCCTGCTCTTAATGTTTTTCTGTTTTATTTTAAATACAGCAGTAATGTCAAATATTTTACAGAAGGATATTTTCTAGGGTAGTTTCTGCTTTTTGAGCTTTAAATTAAGGTGAAAAAGTTGAATATCTGCATTCTGTTTAATGATTTCCTCAACAAAAAGAACATTCACTGTTAAACTCTGCTCCTATCATAGAATGAATAAAAAGTGTTATTCAGCAAAATAATTACCCATGTAATTTATAGCAGCATTCTGTAATTATTTTGATCACTCTGACTTCACTAGAGTTGCATGTGAAGATAAAAAAGTCTTAAGTCGTATTTTTTTCCTAGCAACTGCAGTAATGTGAACCTCCTGCATGTGCTTGGGACACAGGACACACGGTGCACACTCTGTTTTGTTGGTTAGTTACAGCTTGCTTGGGCATCAATATTTTGTGTTCACTTGAGAAGAGCCAGAACTCCAGAGCAGGGTTTAGGGCGAGGGGAAGCAGAGGTGAATTGCTGCTGCCATCCCCCTACAGCTGAAGTATGTGTTTTGTTTTTGTTAGCAAGGTATGTGAGCCAAAGAGTGCATAACCAGTCCCCATGCCTCACATTTGAATCACTGTTGTGGTGAGATCAAATATAAACATTTCTTGACTGTTTATTTTAACACAGATGTTTCAGAAAGGTTGACAGTGGTTGGAAGAGACAGTGTGAAGAGCTTTGTTGGATATATGGTGTCACTAATGGCTGGTGCTGTACTGCAATAAAAGCATGTTATAAAAATGTGATGTTGTCACTTAGAAAACTGGTCCAATATTCCATGGTCATGCTAAACATGTCTGAAACCCCTGGTGTACTGAAACCCCTGGTGTACTGATTTTTCTGCTAGTGCAGCTGTTAGTTGGGGCCTCAGGTAAAATCTGTTTCTGAGGTTCTTTTCACAGCTAATTTTTGTCCACAGTCTTCAAACAGAAAAGCTCATAGTTTTGTTCCATTACTTTGTATTGTATAACAGTGATTTGCAGACTCTTTTGATGCTTCCCAAGGCATAATTTGCAAGTATGCAAAATGTGTGTGACCCATTTTGTATGATTTTTTTAATAATGAATGCACAGATACAGTGATGTGGATTAGAAGGGTGGGTTGGATGGTTAGGGTGTGAAAGCCATGAAGATAAACCAGTCAGTTTACACTGCCTGCAAATACAACTCTTACTCTCTGAAGCATGAATATTTGCTCATCACATCCCAAGGAGGAGGTGAAGGAGGAGAGGTGCAGTGTATGGGTCTGGCTTGAATCTTGATTCACACAAGAACATACAATACGTGTGATGTTATTTCCAAACAGATTTCCTCAGACTTGTCAGGGGCAGTTGTCTTTCAGTGAAGCATGAATACATGAGGGTTTTAAGTACATCTGCAGCACAGACATCTGAGAAGCTGCTGCGTAATTTAACCGAAAAATCTAAGGATGAGCTTTCACAAGATGGCTGAGCCAAACTAATGGCTTGCTGCTGCCTAAAGGGACAGCTGCTCTGTTCCTTCCCAGTCCTGCTGCTAGTTTATCCATGTTGCTTTTTCCTTTCTGCAGACTCTGGCATCCTCTTGGTCATTCTTATAATTTATCTGTGTAAAAAAAGCCAAATAACAACCGAACCCAAAAAACCCTGAAATGCTCTTCTTAAAAAAAAAAAACCCAAACGAATCAGTTTGCTTTCATTTCCCCATCACTCCCAGAAAAGCAATGTTAGCAGGAATTTGTGGCCAGCAGGTAGGGATCTAGGGAATGCCAGTGTCCTGGAAACATTGAACTCTTTCATGGCTCAGTAGTTGCAGGGAACAGCCATTCAGATGTGTGCCAGTTAACAAGTCCTCTTTGAAACTGGTTTCATACATAGTTCTATTAGAGGCTTTTGTCAGAACCATGAATGACAGTGAACATAAATTTTTCAAGTAAAACAGCTGAAGATACAAAAATATGAAAAATGCAGTTCAGCTAGTAGTAGTGTCCTTGTTTCAGTTAGATGAAAGCAATGCAAATTTGACTGGAGACACAGAAAAATCGGCTTTATAGCTGTGTATTTTGGGCATCTTAACACGACTTGTACCATTATTTAATATCTTCCAACAGGATATTTAGACCGGGCATTTAAGAAATATCTTAATAATCCTTGTTTTTTTCCTTTGTAGAACTGAAGGAAGGTCACCATGGGAGCATTTTTAGACAAGCCAAAGATGGAGAAGCATAACGCCCAGGGGCAGGGGAACGGGCTGCGTTACGGGCTGAGCAGCATGCAGGGCTGGCGCGTGGAAATGGAGGATGCACACACGGCTGTGATTGGTTTGCCAAATGGACTTGATGGATGGTCCTTTTTTGCTGTCTATGATGGGCACGCTGGATCCCAGGTTGCCAAGTACTGCTGTGAGCATTTATTAGATCACATCACGAGCAACCAGGATTTTAAAGGGCCAGATGGGCCACCATCTGTGGAAAGTGTAAAGAGCGGCATCAGAACAGGTTTTCTGCAAATTGATGAACACATGAGAGTCATCTCCGAGAAGAAGCATGGCGCAGACAGAAGTGGGTCAACAGCTGTGGGTGTCATGATTTCTCCCCAACACACGTACTTCATCAACTGTGGAGACTCCAGAGGTTTGCTCTGTCGAAACAGGAAGGTTCACTTCTTCACACAGGATCACAAACCAAGTAACCCGCTGGAGAAGGAGCGTATACAGAATGCAGGTGGCTCCGTAATGATTCAGCGTGTGAATGGCTCCCTTGCTGTTTCACGGGCACTTGGGGACTTTGATTACAAATGTGTCCATGGGAAAGGTCCTACAGAACAGCTGGTCTCACCCGAGCCTGAAGTTTATGAAATTGAGAGATCAGAAGAAGATGATCAGTTCATCATCCTGGCGTGCGACGGTATCTGGGATGTTATGGGAAATGAAGAGCTGTGTGACTTTGTAAGATCCAGACTTGAAGTCACTGATGACCTTGAGAAAGTTTGCAATGAGATAGTTGACACCTGCTTGTACAAGGTAGCCAGACTTGAGAGAAGGAGTTTACTGTGCTTTCCCTATTAGAAGTTTATGAGCAAGCTAATAATAACTTTGCTTCCAGTCTATAAATATTCAGTGGTTTATGGTAACATGACTTTGACAGTGATGACCATGTTTCCTACAAAAATGGTGATAGAAGGGAATGAAAACACAACAGAAACAATGTTTTTCTGGGTGGTTTTGGTTAATTAAGAGGTTATAATAATGTACAGGTACACTGTGATCAGTGGAAAACTAGAAGCTAATGGGAATTTATGGGCAAGCTAAAGATAATAACTGCCCTTTTCTGTTTCATAATGTACTTTACAAAACCTCAGCTCTTAAGACTTAATCAGGCTAGAGAGTATATTTCCCCTTCCTAATCTTTCCCTGCTTCCTTGGGCACATAGTATTAACATTACTGTCATATTTACATCAAGATACATGCAGAATCAATGAATCTTGACTTCATATTTTGAAGACCTGGCTTCCTAAGTTAGTTTTTATTTTGGTTTAATTACTGTATTTCTTACTCACTGTTGTGTGATACAGCTCTGAAATCAGCTCTAGTAGATAACTTGAAACTATTTGGTTTAACAAAACTATGTAACTTTGTCTGCATTAACTTCTACTTTGTATTAATAAGTTGCAGTGTGATGCAGTTACTGAGTTGCAGAGCTTGATACTTATTTTGCAAAGGTAAACTGGAAGTCATAAAGCAAAAAAGCCAACTTTTTTCTAAAGAAACAAGGCAACATCCCTGCTCTTCCCACGTGGCTAACAGGATCATTTCCCTTCTAGAAAATTGTAATTCCTTTCCAACACCTTGGCAGATTGATAATGGTTATATTTTTGTTTACTATTTTTCTTTGGCAGTCCTAAAAGCAAATACCAGGAAAGGAACAGTGGCTTGTGAATGCTGTAAGCTTTGCAGGAGCCAACTGTCAGCACCTCCCCATACCCATATACTGCTGTTTTGCACACTGGCTTGTTCTTGATCTTGCTGACATGAGTGGAGTTAATTAGTGTTAAAAGTTAAGCCTGTGGATGCATGTTTGTAGGCCAAAGCACAGGGGTATTGAAAGTAAACCAAACAGTTACTTTGCGTAAGCAGAATGTGTTTGTATTTTTAAATATTCAAGTATTGGGGTTAATTTATTTGGAGTTTTAAATGTAAACATTTTTTGCAAAGTTCTGAGTACCTTACAGCTGGTTTTCTAACAAATTCTATCACTTGCAACTTTTCATGTTTTAAATGAAAAGGAGAAGAAAAAAACCTAATAGCTGTGATTTTCAGTGGAATTACTGTCTGAATTAAGCACCTTCCTGATTAGTGCTTTTGTGCAGTAATGGTTTTGTTCACCCATTCAGCTGTTTTCCCAAAATGATTGGATGGCACTTAAAAAAGATGGAACACAACTTTGTAATTATATATCACTCATTAATAATGTCAGTTTTTAGATGACAATGGGGTGTCTTTAACTGGCTCCATGTAGTCTTCAGACCATAAAAGTGGAAAAAACCATGACTGAAGAGTTGTACCAAATGAATGGGCCTGGAATTCTGTAAGGGGTACAGGGAGATTAATTCTAATGCTAATATTAATCCATTATAGTGAAAGTTGGATTCTGATACCATATGATTTGTGAATTTCTGTATTTCAAATGCTTTGATGTGTGTTTAGCCTGGTGTGTATACATTTCTCAAATCATTTTTTCTTTTCCACCAGGGAAGTCGAGACAACATGAGTGTGATATTGATCTGTTTTCCGAATGCACCAAAGGTATCGCCAGAGGCGGTGAAAAGAGAGGCAGAGTTGGACAAGTACCTGGAAAGCAGAGTAGAAGGTGGATCATTTAAAAAAAAATAAGTAACTTTGTTTCTAAACAGACCCCTGGCCCCCTTCCCCTTCCAACAACTAAACCCTTAACACATACAGGCTTTTTAATAGACCTTCAAGTGCCATTGGCCATCCTGTGTAGCTCTGAGAAAGGCACTCATATATGTCCTGAAAAAGTTCTGCTACAAAAGTGCAGCAGCCTGTAGCCCTGAAAATTATTCAGGATGGCAGAGAATTCATTTATGCCCAATGTTCTTCCTGAGTCTGTTGACAGCACTAACTTCAGACCAGTGAATCCTGGTTCCTGTTACGTGGAGTTAAAGAAAATAATCAGAATGTCTTACAAAGTGTCTGTGAAGATGGTAATTTGAGTGCCATTTATAGTTAAGTACAAATCAGTTAGCTGTGATACTTTATTATCCAGTAATAGTTGCAACTTGATTACTTTAATCTTTAAGCACCCGCTTACATATTTACTTATTTGAAAGTACTTCAGAAATTTGTCAAAGCTAATCTTTAAGCATTCATGACAAACAAAAGCTGGGAACTCATCTTACTCTGATAGTAACTTAAAAATTTTTCTTTAAATTTGTATTTCAGGAGTTCTTAAACTTTAAATTGAAACTGCGAGTCTGGGGCTTTTTGGATCACATAAAATATATTTTAAATCAATTAGATTAAAAATAATTTCTGATTAAAACTGCATTTATAGTGCCTTTTGATATTTAAAACCAACTACATCTTGGAGTTTGTTTCTGAAATCTAAGACATGCTGTATGCATTATTTGCATAGGTTAAGTCTATTTTTGAAGTGGGCTCCTCTATGTGTTACAAGTCTAGTTATGTGTGTGTATACTCCCAAGAATCCTTAATAGCACAGGGCACGATAGGCAGAGTTCTCCACAACCATGGTAGCAGTGATTAGTAAGTTAGAGGAGTACATTATGCACTTTTTTCCTCCTTAACTTGCATGATGGTAACACAGTGCAGCTCCAGAAATTTCACAGAGAACTTGCCTGCATGGGAATTTTGGGCTCAGACAAATCCATTTTTAAAGCACTTACAACTTGTGTAGGTGCTCCTGCAGAAAGTACCACGTTTTTCAAAGGCTTCACTCGCCAGGTCTCAGCAAACTGCATCTGTTCTGCCCCTGAGCAAATGCCCAGGCAGACATTTCTGTGTAGTAATCTCCACACTTGCTGAGAGGAGAGGTTGGTGCACAGTGAGTGCTGGTGTGAATCTCCCTGCCAGCGTGGCAGGAATGTCCCAGTGCAGTCACACTGCGGGAGGGAAGTGTCAGCAGAGCAGGGAGCAGCTTTGCACCAGGCCTGTGAGGAGCTCGCTGTGTGTGCCCACCCACAGAGCTGGGGAAGAACAAGTGTGCTGTGCATCCACACATTGATTCACAGCGTGGCAATTCTCCTTAGCTGGGCAAGTGCTGCCTTCTTATCTTAGGTATTGTGTCTGAGCTCAGACAAACCCACGACCCAGAATATGAAAATATGATGAAGCCAAGGCTGCATCTTCAGCTGGCCTCATGGTACCCCAGGAATGTTACAGTGAGGAAAGCTGGCATTTTTGTACAGCTGCCTCATTTTGTAAAGGAACAGCCTAAACACTGGACCTGCACGTGGTTATGGTACATACAAGGAATTTGGCTGCTGGTACTTTGCATTTATACAAATAAGAAATTTGCAGGAATGATCAAAGTGTGATAATTGCATAGAGGCAGAAGGATTCTGTATGTAGTTATAAAGCACTTTAATACTAATTGAATGGGATGATGTCTGAACAACTTGAGGAAATATATTGTACTTCCTCTCAAGGGTCTTTGCTTAATATCTAGAGTTATCCTCAACCTTTTGTCTGTTGTTGCACAAAAATATTATTTAACTGAATGAATATTTAGTAAACACTACTCAACCCAGCAGTGATATGTATCAGCTGTTTGCAGAATTTGGCCTTTTAGGACTTATGCATGAGGAAAGTTGAAAGGCCTGAACTAAGACAGAATTTCAAGAACAGGAGTTGATAACTCTGTTATATTTAATATATAATTCATTAATTAATGTGCCATTGCATTGTTTCTGAAGTAAGTGGATAATGCCTTATTGACTAGTAAGGTAGGACTGCTGCAGCATCTGAAACTTTACACACTACAGTGAATAATCTTTCTCTTATATTAGGATACTATAAGAGTGGCAGTGCTTAACTTTAAAAGCCTGATTTTTGGCTGAAGGAACTAAAAAACATAAAGAGTACTTTTAGAATGATCTTACTAATCTGTAATATCAATTTAATTTAAAATTAATTAAATGGAAACTTGGTCAAAATGCATATTACATATTTTTATGCATTTCAGTACTCAGTGAAGTCCAACAGATAATGAGAGTCGATCCTTTCTAATGTGCTTTTTTTCTGGTTGTATTTTTATCCCCTTGGCCCAGAATATACCTTTATACTGTTAAAAACTAGTGCAAATTTTAAAACTGAATAGGATTTAATAACAATGGTCATCTTGAATAAGGAGAGATGATTCAGATCTTAAAAAATGTAGAAACTTTTCTACTTACTATGTCACTTAAGACTCTCCTGATGTCTTTGTGGTCCAGATTTGTAGCTGCAACAAATAATGGAAGAAGCAGCAAGTGTGGAGAAGCATCCTTGTGCCAATACTTGCAATAAATCAATGTTACTTCTAAAGTATCATGTGAACTTCATGGTAGAAGTAATCAGTCATTCCAAAATGTGTTGCTATTATTTGCACTAATATGTGTTATCAATGTGTTGACTCTAAAAAGAAACTTGTCTAAGCTTTTTTTTTCTGTTCTTTTTTTTTTTTTACGTAAAACCATTCCATAATAGATATTCCCTGCAATATTTATACCTATGTAGAGATAAATAATTTTAAATTAGCTGTTATATGTTCCTTCCCTAATTTTCACATAAACAAAGTTCTGGCTTTTTCTTAAACTTTGTATGGAATTCCCATTTTTGAATCCTTTCTTTTAGGGTTGTAAGTACATTTTTCCAGTGCTTGATGCCATGAAAATGTGTAGAAGGTTTAAAAGTAAATTAAAGACTGGGGGGAGGGTCAAGGTGTATTGAAACAAGATAATTCCAATAAATTAAACACAGCTAGCAGACCGACTCCATTTGTTGTGTCTTCAGTGTTCATTCAGTCTGTATCTCTAGTTTTATCAAAATATAAATGTATTCATTTAGTGGAGACTGTATGTTAAATGTACTGCAGTTACAGGTTGTGAAACTGTGTAGTATAGGTCAACTATAAATTCCTTATTTTTGTACAGCAGAACTTTAGAACTAGCACAATGTAGCATATTCTAGATGTTCAAAATTGCACAATAAAGGAACTTGGCAAACCAAATCTGAGATCTTGGCTTCTTATTCAGATTTAAGATTCATAGATTATTTCTTTGCTAAATGTAAGATGGTAAAATGAACTTTGGCTGTAGATTTTGAGGAAATGGCAAATTTTTGAGGTGTCTCTGGTGTGCAGTGTCGTGTGTTCAAAATTTAGGTTTTGAAGTGAACAGCTTAAAGTTTTGTGCTGCAGAGTTTTGATTCTGGTTGAGGGCTAGGCAGTGTTTCCACTATACCTTGCAAATAATTTACACAGCCTGACTGCAAAACAGAGCTGATGGTTTTTGTAAACACACACAGCCCTGAAAAACCATTGCATACACAAAAAGTAATTCACAATTGTTTTTTAGGTTTGGTTTTGTTTTGTTTTGTTTTGTTTTGACTAAAAAGGACTGGATACATTTTGGTTTTAAAAACTTTCAATGTGCCTTATCTCACAAATTATAAAATGGAAACTTGGTATGTTCTTCTGGAATTTAGGGCAAAATCTGAATGCTTGAGTATTTTGCAAAAGTGGTACTGATGAATTCCAAACTGTGCAAATGCTTTATTACATGAAGAATAGTGTGCATGTACATCCATGCATGTATAGATGTGCACATATGTACACATTGTTGTATGCATGTTGCAGTATTCACTTGAGGATGAAAAGCACCAGGTCTTAATAATTCACATTTTCTGCAGTTTCTGAGAGGTCATGTTTACAGAGAAATGAATGAGATGCATTTTAAAAAATGTTCTTGTTCTTTAAATTTCATGAAATACCTATTTAAGGAGTGACTCTTCAGGGGTGGTATGATCTTTAGTGTCTTGAATTCAAATAAAACTGTGTGCTTTTGACTTGAGGAGAAAAGTGAAAAAAGCAAACACAAAAAAAAACCTCATAAAAACCACCAAACCAACCAGGCCTAAGAACAAAATTAAAGGATTAATGTCTTGACAAATGTGGCTGTGGCTACAATACAGATGCTCTTCACCCAGAAACTGGAGTGGATCAGCTTTAAGTTTCTGCCCTGAATTGAAATATCTCCTGAGTTGAGAATGAAACTGTCAATTAGATGTGATGTCCCTGGCTTTTAATTAATGTGTAATAGTCCTTAAAATTTGCATGTTGCTGTAATGCAGTGAGGTACAAGTATTGGTTAATACACATACAGCCAAGGGAATTACTTCTGACATGTCTAACCTTTTATTTCCTGAAAATACTATGTTTTCTGTGATGGCAATAGTATTTTATCTTGTGTTGCAGTGATAAAACTGGTGTTAATATCTGCCCCATGCCTTGGGCACATTGTGGGAAGATATTACATCTTCTGTCTAATGTATAGCAGGAAAGCCATTAAAGATTTTTTTTCCCCACTGTTACTAGATAGCTGTGTATTTCTAAAACCAAGTCAGCATGTGAACAGCAGTAAATCTGTGTCAAATGTGTTACAGGTTTTTACTTATGGAAGCAAAATTAACAATTACCATGTTGAGTACGGTCTGTCGCTTTAATTTTTTTTTAATTTATTCATTTTTAATGTTAAGCTGCCTTTTTATAAAACTGAGTGTTTCAATCTTTTGAAGTTAAATTTGGACTGCACTTACAAAAAAAGTACTTCTGATTCCCAGAGATCATAAAGAAGCAGGGTGAAGGAGTGCCAGACTTAGTCCACGTGATGCGTACGTTAGCAACTGAGAGCATCCCAAACCTCCCGCCGGGGGGGGAGTTGGCAAGCAAGTGAGTTCACATCAGTGTCCGTGTGGGGTTTGATTTAAATCACATTTAACTGCAAGGCCACTCTTAAAAAAGTTGGGGGGCAGGGAGGGAGGAAGGGCACAGGACAAAAGGTGATGATCTGTTCTCCAGTTCTTATTACTCAGTTGTTCTGGATGAAAAGGACAAGCCTAAGAATGGAGTTGACTATGAATCATTGCAAAAAATTAAATGTCAAACTGTAGTTTTGGGAAGGAATGAGGGGTTTTTAAGGGTGGCCTGAGTGTCTGTTTTTTGTAATTAACTGGGGTTTCTGGGGGGGATGTTACATTTGAACATGTGAAAATAATGCCCTGACTTTAATTACTTGGGTTGAAGTGTTGCACATTACAACAAGAAGTGATATGCATAAAATGTTTTGCTTGGCAGCTTTCTTTTCTTGTCTGTAGCCATGTTGTAATTGCTTAAAAATTTGCTTTTGTTCCTCTCTGCTTGTGACAAATCTGAAAGCAAGATAGAAATCTATCAAAAAAGAAAAGTGGGAAGTCAAATTTGTAGCTTTATACAGCTGACTTTGTCCTTGAAGGGTTCAGTGGTGATGCTCTGTGGTTTCCCAAATATTCAGTCTTTAAGGAAGCAATGTGCTCAGTTTATTTGCACCCCAAAAGATGTGCTTTTTGATTCAAAAGATTGTTCATGAGCCTGTGCTGTGTTAAAAAGGATTGGGCACATATGATACAGAGTATTTTTGACCTTTCAGAGTCTGATTTTTGTATTATTACACCAAAGCATCAGAACTTTAGACACAAAACTGAATAAATTATAAAATTAAAAATTCAACAAATTATGAAGGGATAAATGGAATAAATTATAAAGAGATAACTGTAAAGATGGCTTCTAGAAAACAGTATTGTTCTTATAGGAGCTGTTTGACTAGGAGAAGAAGAGATGGCAATTTAAAGTATAATAGCATCTATTTAGGATGGGCTGCTGTACTGTTGGAGTATGAGTGAGTCAGTTACTCATGAAATGCAGCATACAAATTGATTTTTCTTCATCTCCTTTGGCTGGAAGTAGCATCATGGCTGTGAAGAAATGCTGAAGTGATGTGACTGCAGGATTCTGTGTCTCAGTGATGCTAGTTTGAATAGGGACATGGAGAAATATTGATTTAATTGGATGTTTATGTAACTTAAAGCACTGTTGCCAATTTGGAAGGAAAATAATGCTTTTCAAGAAACCTGCCTGTATTTAGAATCAGAGATACCTATTTCTTGAAAGATATGGGAAACTTTCCAATCCATCTATGTAATGTACCTTGTGTGTAATTGATTGATTTTATTGCTTTAAATCCAACCTCTTCTTTCATGCCCTATAACCGTTCACTCTGATGTTTATACATGGTAGTTCCTGACTCTTCAGTGTTGCAGGATGATTACAAAGCCTGTCATCTGCTTTTTCCTTCTCTTGCACTCCTTTGTGATTGCTCTGCATGCATTCATCAGCAGTTTAAAGGTTGCCCTTTGTAGTTTGTTTTGCATGGCATCCAAAAGAAAGTTGCATTTAAAGTCCAATATGTAATTTCTATTTTTTACTTCCCTCTTTCCTTCCTGTTCTCCCTTCAAAGTTTTTTCCTTATATACTGGGAAAGGCATAGGCAGCTTCTTCCTTCGATCTCACATTGGCCTGTTTTGTTTTTTGGGGTTTTTTATTACCTGTTTTCAAGGGTTTTTTTGACTCTCAGCTTTTCACCCTATGTTAAAAGAAATAAATAAAAATAATGTTGCTTATTTGCATGTTAATTGCAAATGTATTCATATTTTATCAATCTATTTCTTATCAATTTTCTATCACTATTAGAAAAGTCAAGAATCTCAGAGATGAAGGTTCATTTCAAGCTATCTCTAAATATGCTAAGCAGGGGCCTTTTAAAAAGGAGGTGACTGTCAAAATGCTTGAATAGATTTTTTTGTATTTTTTATCAGACAAAATTTATCTCATTCTGAAGATACAGTACACAAACCTGCAAAATTCTTTTTTTGTTGTTGTTGGGTTTTTTGAGGAAAAAATTGCAGGAAAGTATTGGCCATGTGGTCACTGTGGAAGAGTACTGTTCTAGAACTATTTTTTTCATGTTTGCACATGGAAAGTACATTTTAGGACGTAACACAAACAAAAATGTACTTCAGAATATAACTTTTTTTTTGTCCAGAAAATAACACAACACTGTTCCCCTGTGGAAGTAATACATAGTACATGCCATAGTGCATGAGGCACTACTGCAGTGGTTTTTGGGCACACGAATGACAAGGACATTCAGTGTCCACTGAGGTTTCTGCTGCCCTTTTTGAAAGGGAAGACCTGACTGTCAAGTTGTGCCCTTGTCCTGCTGAACTCCAAGGGATATTCAGCCTTGTTTGTCTTGAGCCTAAAGGTTTTTAAGGATTTTTAAATTTTTTAAAAGGTTTTAAAGTGCTAACTTACAGTAAAAATGTTTCTCTGAATTTGGAATCTTCTAAAGTTTGCATTTAAATTAAAATTGGGAATTTGTCTTGGGGGGGAAAAAAAGAAAAACACAGCCTTAAAATCTTGTGGGTTTTTTGTTTTTTTTGCTCTAGACGGAGTGTGATTGAAGCTGTGTATAACAGACTGAACCCCTACAGGAATGATGATGCTGTAAGTATCTTTTCTCTTACATTCTCCTTCTCCCCACCCCAATTATTTGAGCTGTTTTGCAAAGATATTGTAAATTTCTGTTAAAGACCCTTTCCCCCAAGAAAGGAATAACAGTGTTGTGCTTTTTGGACTGTGTTTTGTAATTGTTTTCTGCTGATCATCATCTCAGCCCTCAGTAGGGTTGATTCATTTGTCCTCTGGAATTTCATTATTTCAGTCCTGCTTGGGTTTCCAAGTGCTGCCAAATGGTGGAAAGAGTCATGGGGGGCTTTTTTTCCCATTCTTTATAGGAGACATTTTCTTCTAAATATCAAGGCTAAAAATGCTATATCTAAAGGTTAAATGGATGTGTTAAGAATATATTAGTTTACCAAATGGACTGTGTAAACACTTTTATTCTTAAGCATAGAACATCTTACAGCAAGCAAACACTTTGGGTTCTTATATGTCAGTGCTGAAAGAGACATAAATCCACTGTCAGGTTGAGGGGAAGAAAAACCAAACAGTGAGCATGAACATGATCCCAGTGGCAGTTTGATCACCAGAAACAACATTCTGTCACTGAAAATAGTGTCTCATAGAGCAGTTAAACTGATCCTTTAAGTATCAGCAGAAATTTCTTCCGTGCTTGGATGTGACAGAAGTGAAATGCAGCCAGACATAAAGATTGTGCGTTGGCCTTACAACTGTGCACTAGTTTTATTTGGCAGCCTTCATTCTATTTTTAGCATTAAAATTCCTAAATAGGGGCTGAAAGAGGATGCTTTACCTTCAAAATACATTCTGTAGTATGTAACTGTTCTACAAACCTATAGTACACAAACTTTGTGATCATGTTGGCAACTGGGATACAGAAATTTGCATATGGAATAGTTGGCAAGCAGCTCCTGCATTTTTACTCATGCTGCTTTTAGTCTTCATTCTTGAAACAACCATTTTGCTCTTTCATATAATTGCTCTCCTTTGCTACTTCTGGTCTTGAAGGAAAAGCTGGAGGTGGTACTTTTGCAAAGGGCAATCTCAGTTTGTGGTTTTTTTAAGTACACCTCCGTGCCAACTGTTCCTCTCTGGTTTGCAATGGATTCTGTGAGCAAGTTTGAATGAAGGGTGCATATCTTCAGTGCTAAGAAATTATCATGTGTGGCATTGCTAGAGACTTAATTAGCTTCTTTCCTCTCCAAGGAGTCACTAAGGCAGTGCTTTTCAACAGAAGTAATATTTCTACCTCCTGCAGCCTCAGTAATGATGGGGAGGTGTAGCTGTGGAAGCACCAGGATGAGCTGTTGTAAAAGCCCATCCTGCCCCTTAATTGCTTATGGAAAAGGAGCAGGTGATGCTGAAACAACCAAAAGTGGTGCACAGGAGCAGTTTGCTCTGCCTCTGTGCTGCTGATCGAGCTGTTACTTCAGCTGCAGAGCTGTGGCCCCACTTGCTCATGGTTAACCTGTGAGCCCACTTGATGAGGTGGAGAAAGCTGAATGCAGAGCAGTGTAAGCAAGGGAAAAGGAAACAGGCTGACACAAAGGCAAATGGATTAAAAAACACTTGGTAAAATTAAATACTGGTTAAACCAGGGATTGGTTAAACATTTGTCTGGCTTGTGGTAGTTATACAAAATCTGCTGTTGCCTGTGGGTCTAAATGGAATGAATTTTTGGGACACTCAGGTATTGGATAGGTTGAAATACCAAGTAGTGTGACCATACAATTATGATTTGGAGCACAGCATGTCTCTACTTTCAATTTTTTTGTTACATACATTTATTTTTTCCCCCTTGCAGTTTTATTACCATCCAAAATTACGATTTTCTTCAGTTGCCTAAACTACACTTCTGTAACCTTAAATTAAAAGTGTTAAAATAGCTCTGAGTTATAACAGGGTGTCACTTGATGTCTGTATCTTCCCATGCAGCAAGGGAGGGCTGAGAAAACAAAAGATGATAATGGTGATAACACATGACATGAGCACATCCTGCTCTTTTCTCACACCTGTGAGCTGAGAGTATCCATTTTGTATTATTTCTAACTACTCAGGAAATAGCTAGAAAGGCTCTGGAAATGCTTTTGAGTAACATGCCTAGGATCTTATTTTCAGGATTGATTAAACACTTGGTCATATTTTGAAATTTCTTGATTCTGATGTTTTGTTAATTAAGAATATGTGGGGTTTAGATACTTTTTAAAAGCTGTTTCTGAAAGGGGAGAAAAAAGAGACTCCTGAAATGATTTAAGTCTTTACCCTTTTCAGTCTGGATTATCCAGAAACTGCCGCAAGGATGGGCACTCCAGACTTTAAAGGGTTCCTTCTTTTTTCTTTAAGGATTCTGCCTCAACTGATGATATGTGGTAAAACTGCTCATCTAGCTGTGGAGTTCACGTTTCATCCTGCAAATGAAAGTGCAGCCCAACCTCAGTGACCCTTCTTAACATCCATCCTCAACCTTAATTAAAGAAGGGAATATGATGTGTTGGTGAGAGTGACTACAGCAGTACAACATCTAGCCCAGGAACTGATCTTTTTTGTAAAACAGACTTCTGTAAACGTGATTTCAAACCATAAATTCATGTTGTAAATCAGACTCCAGCAATTTATGTTGTATGATTTTGTTTTTGTAAAGTGCAATTGTCTTTGTACAAATGCTCATATTTAATTATGAACCGCTTTAAATCACTATAAAGGTTAGAAGAAATGTTTTGGCTTGTGTGATGCAACAATATATATCCCTTTTAAAAATCATGTTGTGGTTTTGGATTGCAAGGAGCAGCAGCCTAGCCAGCTAGGTGCTCAAGAGGTGCACAAAACTGTTAAAGATAACTTTTTGGTTTATATGAAAGCTGAACTCATGGGCAACCTACCAGAAATTGCAGTGTGTGAATTTCGCTTGGCAATGGAAAAGTAACTTAGGAGTAGTGCACATTCTTCAACAAACAGACATAGTTTTCTTGGATGCACTCCTGCTCTCACATTGAGTTGAAGGGATTTGTGATTTTGAGTTCAGTGGGACTTAAATCATGCCCTATTAACAGTATCCTGTTCATACATGTACCAATCTTGGAATTAGAACCTTGGTTCTTTGCACCTCTTTTTTCATTAACCCTTACCTGAAACTACTAATCACTGAGCACGAAGACAACTTTCTACATAAAGTAGGAGTCTGCAGCATTTTTACAATCCTGATTGGCTGGGTCTGCTGCTGTTCCAAGAAAAATACTCTTGAATTCCATTTTATCAATAAAGCTTGATTTAACAAACAAGACATTTACCCATAAATGTGTAATTCCTTCTTTTCCTGCCTTTTAAAATGTCAGTGCCATTGTAAATGATATTTTACTTGTGGAAGAATATTTTTCTTAATTGGTAGCCCATTTTTAAAATGGGAAGGATTTTGATTATTGCCCAAGACATAGCCATATGCTAGAGGATGATGTGGGATTAATCCGTTACCCTATTTTTTACAAATGTGGGGTTTTTCAGGCTTTTTGGTGTTGTTTTTTTTTTTTTCCCCTCCCTACTGAAGATGTGCATTGGTTTGAATTTGCCTACTGTTTGATAAAAATACATTTGTCAAAGCCTGACAATCTTTAACATTTTATGGTGTGTGTTTTTAATTGACCCACTTACTTAGAATGAGAGACTAGTGGTTAAACAGTACTTGTGATTTGAGGTATAGCATGTTGACAATATTTAACTGTTTGTTGTTTAAAATTCTAATTTAAAATTTTATAAGATAATAAACTAATTTGATTTAAGCTTAGCTTTCTCCCATTGAGCATACGAAAATTAAGTTTTCAAGTCAGTCGTGTTTGCAAAACTGCTGTTTTGTGCACCTTGTATTGTCTTTTTGGTTGAGAATATTGTATTTAATATGTAGTTTACTCATTTAGTAGGCAGATTCCTCAAAAGGAAAATCAGTAAAACAAGTAGATTGTAACATTTACTGCAGTTAAACAGAATCAGAACTTGGTGTATAATTACTTTTTGATAGGAAAATGTAGTACAATGCATTTTGCTATATTTGTCTTTCCCTAACTTTGACATATACATATTTGTATATATAGCCTTAAAACTAATGCAGAGTTAGGGAACACTGAACAGTGAAAAAGTAACTTATAGTGTCTTGGAACTAAGTATAGTATATACCAGCAAACTTTTCTTTTATCCCTCTTGTCTATGTGGGGTGCTTAAACGTAACTTCATTGTATTCAGTTTGTAATCTGTTCAAGCATGAATGAAGAAAACATAAGCACTATTTGTATTTATAAATTTATAGCAATTTTTGGTTAAAGAACCAGTTCCTTACCTACCTATGAATAAATGCTTAAAATGTCTAATTTTGTTGTAGAGTGCAAAACTATAATGATGTTAAGTTATAGCTTCACAGGCACCTAATTAACGAGCATATTTAATAATACATGGTGTATTAGTGCAAAAAGCTAAACTTAATTTAGGACTAGGCAGATAAAGTTCTGTCTTTTTTTTCATAGAGACTAAAGTTTAGTTTTGGAAACTGCAAAACCTTGAACTGGACTGTGGAACCTTTGAGTTTTAAACTTTAAAAATCGGAAGCAAAACTGTGGTGTGAAAAGCCATACTTCAAACCATAATCACTTAAACTGTCTCAGTGACAAAGGAGATTTTTGAAGCCTCTTCTGACGAGGTCTCCTGAAGGTTAGAAAGGAAAGAATTCTGCTGTTGCTACAGGCAATGTGAGTAGGTTTGAGGGTAGTGGCAGAAAGCCCGTTTCAGGCCTTTCTCTCTCCCGCCTACGTTCAGCGTTGTGATGAGCTCAGAGCACTGAATTGTGATGTATGCATAAACACTGCCATTTTAGATACAGACTTTGATTACAGAATAAACGAGTTGAGTATATAAAGCATCCTAGAAAAGAGGCAAGCTGTACTTTTTTCACTGCTCTGAAAAGAAAAAAGGCACTTTTGCACCTTTGTGCATCTCCTTCTTGCACCAGAAACTTTTTTTTTTAAATGCTAAAAACATTAGCACCTCAGGGGCAAGGCAGCAATTTTTATTTTGAAATATTGTGTGCTATTTATTTCCCTCTTGGAAAAAGATTCATGTGTGACAAAAATGAAAATTGTGTGATGTTAACAGATGTATTTTTAAATACATGTTCAAATAGGATGGTCCCGATTTGCTTGTTTTTAAAAGGAAATGACATTTGTAAAGCTACTTTGCTTCGTATGCCATGCAACTTTGTTTTCCTTCTACATTTGACAGCTTCACTGGCTACAGTTTCTGTGAGTTTTGTTATAGTCAGATTAAATGTTTGGCTGATCGTTCTGGGAGAATACCTGTAACTGCTTTATAGACAACTGTTCCAAATAATTCTCGCTAATTCAGCATTGAAAATATGTTCAAGACAGAGGCTTCTAAAATGTGCTTTAAACCAATGTTGGGTGAACTCAATGCAGTGACATTAAGTAGGATCCTAGGTTTGCAAGGCTTTGTAAATCCTTTGTATCCATAGAGTCCCCAGTACTTGTGCTGGGGCAGGAACAGAGCCTGAGCCTTTCAGCTGGGCTTGCTCTCAGCTGGCCCAGGAGCAGCAGCACCACAGCCTTGAGGCACAGCCATCACTCAGTTAAAATTTGAGCTGGAGTCAGAATGGGAGAGAGGAATTTCATCAGCCGTGGTTGCAGTGCTCTGAACTGCGGCAGGCGTAGGTTGTGGCAGCTAGGTGCCTGGTGAATACTGAGCAGCAGATGAGTCATGGGAGCACTTACTTGAGAGATCCTGAGTTCCTGCAGGTGCCAAAGCTGATCTTTTCAACATTCATTTGTAGCAAACTGACTTCAATGTCCATTACATTATTTATTGCAAAGCTGGTGCTGTCACTAGATAGGTTCATGTCTGAGCCATTTTGCTCAGTTCAAGAGTTGGAAGCTTGAGATGATTTAACAAAATTAGGGATCAGTTTTCACTTCAGTTGATTCCCTGATAAGAATCCCGCCTTAATTTTATACACTGGGATAGGAGCCACTTCCTATTGCATTCCATTTTTAGTAGTTTATGGTCTGAGGATATGGTTTCATGATCTTAGGCCAAGACTAAACCATTGCTCCTAGTTTGCCCCTACTGCCTTTTTTTTTGTGCCAGTGCTTGTCCTTAAGTGGGTGTGCAGTTAGGAGGAAAAAAAACCTATTTTCTTGAGCTGGGTGAATTGATATCCAGCTGTGGGCTGCTGGTGCTAGGGAAAAATCAAGAGTGGGGAGACAGGACTGAGAGCAAAGGAATGCTTGCCCCACCCCTCCCTCCTGCCACAGTTTGGGAAACCACACCCAGATAAATGATGGCTCTGTAGGGAGCATCAAAGCCTTTGCAGATCTTTCCCCACTTGAGACAAACATTTTACTTTGATAAACATTTCTTTTCTTTAAACTGGAACCATCAAACTTCAGTCTCAATGTCTTGTGTGTGAGTTCTGTGCTGACAACCTTCCTCTGTGTTTGCATTCTCTGGAGGTTTGGAGCTCTGTCCTGTGGGAGAGACAGCATGGCTGCCACAATTAGGTTAATGATATGGTTCTTACAGCTTACCTTAGTTCAATGTACATCAGGATTTCATCATGCCAAGATGTTCACCTCCATCTCTGCCTGCACCTTCTTGAACTGCTTTTGTGCACCAGTGACTTGGTGTGTTTCAGTTCCTTGGGATTTAAACTTGGCCATGTCTGAAAGGGGCTCACCTTTAGGAAAGCCAGTGCCCTTTTCCTCATCCTTTGGCAAATGCAGTATTTGATCCAAACCTGAGACAGCAAAAGTGTAGAGCTACAGGGCTGTACCTGACATTCTTGTGTAGAAAATGAATTGTTGCTTGGTGCCAAGCTTTACCAGCTGTGAAAATAATGTCTCCTAGATGATGAGTGTGGCTCCTTGTTGCTACAAGTACCCGTGTCTGAGGTGATCATACCTGAGCCTTTATACCCAGTTCAGGGTGTAAACTCCCCATCTGGCTAGAGAGGTTTTTTGACTCTCTAAGTGGTGAAAAGAGGCTCCAGACGTGAATTTCCAGGATGCTGTAGCACAAATAAATGAATGTGATTCCTGCTATAAGCTGTAAGAAAGGAGCAGAATTTAAAAGTATCAATCTGTGGCTAAATAATTTTGACTGACCTGTCTGATATACTGATCAGAGACTCCAGTCTTTTGTGAGCTTTTTCTCTGGAGTGCTTGCACAGTCTGCAGCTTTCTGCAGACCCAGGTGTGCACATCTGAAGCACTCTGTGGCCTTATTTTGCTTTATAACATTACTTTATAAATGAGGTAGCAGCCACCTGGGCTGTGGCACATGTTTTACGGGGGTCAGGAAGCTGGAGGAAAACTTGAAGCTTCTCTTTAATGTCATGGACCACTAAATGCATTCAAGTAGAAAAAAAATAGACATGTTAAAAGTTGAGTTTACATTGTCTCCCATTGACAATTTGTTTCTAGAAAAATGACAGGTGTTTTCACCATTTGCTTAATATGTGAAAAAAAATGTCTGGAGCTTTAATCTCCTGATTGTGTCAGAGTTGTTGGCTTGTAGTTACTTGGGCTTTGTGCATATCCCTCATTTTCTCTGTGTTTTTGTTTGGTGTTCCTTTTGAGCAGCAGTAATACAGATCTTTCTTTTCCTCATCTCTTGTACACATTCTTCTAAAGTCTTTGCTTCAATGCTAAGGGGACAGGAGTAATACTGATGTCTTAGGAAAGTCTTTTGGGAGAGGTTTGCTTTAAATGCAGTGACCACAAAACCCCCCAACTTTTGCACCACGGAAGCTGGGGAAGTGGGTTTAACTTAAAAAATGCCTTTCATAGAACCAAAAAAATCTGAAAGTGTCAAAATTTGGGTAGAAGTGGGATGACAGGTCAGATTTCTAGAGTGATTTATGCATAGCCAGATTTTTACACATAATTTGAACTGATTCCTGCCCAAGTACTTTTAAAAATATCACTAGGCACCTGCTTTCTTATTTTTTCTTTTTTTTTCCAAAATGGGATGAATAAAACCAATGGTGCTCACTACTGTGTGACCAGCCATTTATCTGAGGGGTGGGTGCTGTGTCAGGCAGTACCACTTTCCTTCAGGATCATGACTTCAGCACTTCTCAGCTTGCTCAGTAACACCCAGGCAAAGCTGAAATTCCTTTTTGCTTCCTTGAAGCGTTGGCTCTGAAGAGCTTGGTGGGAATGTGGGGTTTATCCAGGTGGACAGGACTCCCCATGTGTGTTGTGAGGAGGCCTCTGAGGCCTCTGAGGCCTCTGAGTTGAAGGAGCTGCCATTGTTATTTATTTTGAGAAGTAGCTTCAGGAATAATGGGGAAACAGACTGGCAGGTCCTCAAACATTCAATACTTTTATTCTGTTGATGCCTGTAGAGCAAGGTCCAGAGTTTCAATTCAGCTGTTACTGAATTCCAGCCAGTCTGAGCAGTGCAAATACTGGGTACCCAGTTTCATTTTCACTGTTGGGATTTCAGGCTGGATCACAACTGTTCACACTGCAGGGGAAAATTAGAGTCAGATAGGCTTGGGAAAGTCAGGCACAAACTTAACTTTACATCCTGCTGACGCTGATGGAGCTTTTGCTCACAACATACAAATTCTGCACGTGTTGTTGCAGCCTTGACTATCCCACTTCTCTTGTTATGAAAAACAAATGTAATCTTTATTCAGTTTAGGTTTTGAAAAGTCTTTCAAAGCCAAAGGGAAGACAGTGGTAGTGTTAAAGCAAAATGTTTGGTTAATCTGAGATAATTTCTTAATTCTTTAGATATCTAAGAATTTTTGCTTTTAAAACCTCAGAAGAGCACAGTTTAAGAGGTTTGATCTTTGATGCAGTGCTTTTAGCTGCAAACAAATGAAATCCAAAATGACATATCCAGGATGGAAAGACAATGAGACCTTGAAAATGTAGGAATAAATGTCCTGAATTTACATAGAATTATATCCATGTCCAGTGATGGACTCCTGAAAGGTTGGAACTAGATGATCTTTAAGGCTCTTCCAACCCAGACCGTTCAATGGACCATTCTGTGAAAGGATCTTTGACAGTGTTTTTATAGGGGAACTTTTTATTCCTGCTGAGTGATGCCAGACTGAGAAGTCTGCTGCAATTTGGAATTTCCAGCCCCTTAAATTGGAAACTGGGCAATTGCACACCAGTGCTGGGATGCTGTTACCCCACGTTCCCCAGGTTAATGCCCTGCAGCCTGTGGAGTTGGGGTTTCCCAGCCTGTTCTCGCTGATGACCTTGGGCACCAAGAGTTAATTGTATTTATTAACCAGATCTAACTCTTCAGTGCCAGGAATCCACTTTTTGGAGCAGGTGCTGAATTATGCAAATGTTCTTGGCAAATGGTGCCAGGTATTTCACTGCTTGGAAAACTCAATTACTCGTGACCAAGAGTTGATAGGAGACAAAAGCTGAGGTTCTCCCAGCCAGGGAGTGCTGCATATCTGAAAAGTGTGACCTTTGACTTCCAGGACCAGCTGTTTGATAAATCTTTATAAGCAGAGATGTTGGGCTCTAGCATCTGTCTTGTTCCTAAGACCACGTACAAACATGCTGAATTAGAGAGTTTTCACCTGTCTTCTCACAGAATTGACTCCACACCCTACCATAAGAGTCTCGTTTGTAGTGACATGCTGTGCCTGTCTTTTTAGAAAATTCATGACCTCTTTATATCTATTTTGTGGAAAGTGTAACTTTTTTCATTGATGACCTGTATAAATGTGTGTTACGAATGGAGAGATTTAAGCTTGAAAAGCATGTTTGCAGATTACACAGCTTCATTATGGAATTTATAAATTTAACAGAGTAATATACAAGAGCATAACTATTTTCCTTAAGTAGAATGTATAACAATATATAATAAATTATTCTCCACGTAGTTCACCCACTATTTACAGTTTTACACAATTCAAACTGTGTGTTTACAGAAAGTTCAATAAATGTATATTTTGTACTATGTACAGATTCCTGGTCCCAAAGAAAATGTGTGAACTTAGTTTCTAACTTAACTTTTGAGATTGTACTCTTTTTTTCTTTTTTTTTCTTTTTTTTTTTCTTTTTTTTGGTTTGGAATCAGTTGAACAAACTGCGTTATGCCTGTCGATGGTGGAGGCTTGCATTGGAGTAAACGGGAATTGGAAATATTTCTAATCTACAAAAGTGATTCCACTAAATAAAACAGGCAATTACATCGTGTGTGTGTATTTGAGTGCTACATCAACCATCCTCACATCTCTTTTATTGTCCCTGATTTACAAACTTTCCAGGCCTCCTTCAGTTTTCTGGCTCAAAGGAGTTAGATTAGAATGAAATACTGAGGGCTTATCGTGATCACTTTTTAGTTACAATTATTAAACTCCCTCCTTTTTGCTGTTTTTTCCCTTTCATGTTGAAATTCCAAGATAAAGCTGCATGTGCTTGGCTCCAGCCCCAGCATTCCCCAGAGGCCACCTGGTCTGGGGCTTTCAAGAGAACTAGGGATGGATTAGGATGCCCAACTTCTGGAATAATACATGACACAAAATATATTTGTATCTTTTGCCCTGATTCAGATTCAGTACTGTAAAATAAAAGCTAGACCTTTGTAATATAATTTCTAAGAATTCAAGGATGCTAAAGGCTAATATAAATATGGTTTTAGCCTTTATGATTTGAAGGAAAAATGAGCCTGGATGTAACCAGCTCACATTTGTCATCTGTGGAAATCTTTTATAGACAGAGCTGGCAGGATTTTGATGTGGATTAAATAAATTAAACCTGGGGAGGGGGCAGGAGGGGATTCTGCTGTCACCTGAGACCTGGAGCAAACTTGTCTGTTAAAGGAACTTAAAGATTCAGCCCCATTCCTTTAAGGATTAAAACTCAGAACCACTGCATTGTCTAGCAAAAGAAAAGAGTATTTTCTGTGGATTTAAAAAAAAATGGAATTGCAATGATAAGATTGACTATTAGCCTTGGTTCACATTAATGGAGCAGACATGGGAGACAAAATATATCCCTATGTTTTCCAGTTCAAAGTGTATAAAAAGATTGGTTTATCCTATCTAACTGAAAATATGCATTTTAATATATTTTTCCTCAAAGCCAAAGAATAATATACCTCTGAATAGCATTGTTGGTTTGTTTAAATGGGTTTTTTCAGTCCTGACATGTTATAATAAATTTGAATGCCGTCCAGGCTGTTTAGATAGAAATATTAGCCAACTGCAGATGTTCATCGTGGCTGAATTTCATGAGGCTGCATTTATGTGAGCTAATTTAAAAGAGGAAGACCCCTGAAGCCTGGTTAAGTCATTTAACTTCAGTTTTAGTCTTCAGCAATTTTTAAGAATATAGGAGATTATTCTAACAACTTCTGAAGGAACAGAGGTGAATTTAGTAAAAAGTAGATCTTACATTTCCTGAAGGTTTGACTTGATCTCAGAGGTCTTTTCCAACCTTCATAATTTCTGTGATAGAAATGACTAAGACAATTATCCCTGCAAATACACACACCCAGGAGAGGCTCTGGGCCTTGGGTGAACGTGGTGCTGGGCTCTCATTTGTGATCTTGCAGAGCTGGAAGTTCACCAATATAATGAGAATTCCTATATTGATGAAGTTAATTTGTACATACCAATTTTAGTGCAAATTTTCCAGTGTTTTTACAGGAAGTGGGAGAGCTTAAAATTATCTGCAGCCTTTCAAAGGTCCTGCTTAGCCACAGCTGTGGGAGAGATTTATTCTCTTTTCACAATTAGCAGCTTTTTTTCTGGGGTATGTGCTCTACTTGAAGAAAATGCCTACTACAGGTTTTTAATCTTATTAAACAGGACTGAAAACTTTGTGACCTACAACTTACTTGTCTGGAATTAAGGGTTTGCTGAACAGACATTTAAAACAGGGAGTTTATTTGAACAGTAGGGCAGACATGAAGGAAATAGAATTATCTCTGTGTTTTCTTGCCCTTACCTCTGCTCCTTTGCAACAGGAGTGTTTGTGGTGTCCTGCTGATCTCTTTATAGGTTTCACCTTGCTGAAGCTGCACCAGGGCTCTTCCCTCTGACTCTGGACAGAACACCAGAGTTTGTCCTGGCCCGTGAGCACCAAGTGGAACTCAGTGAGAGCACTCACCTTCCTCTGAAATTTGAGTCCTGTCCCACACTATAAGAAAGTAGCAAAACAATTCAAGGTGTATTACAAGCATGCAATAAAACATTTTTTAAAAGGCTTTTAAGGAAACAAAACATTTTCTGGTCTGTTTTTAAAACAACCTGTGGAGTCTCTGGACCAAGAGGAATAGGATTATTTGAACAAGTCTATCTTCCAAGTCCTTTGAGCTGTGGGGCTTTTTTTTCCCCTGCATTTCCCTCTTATCCAAATTATCTTTTCCAAAATGCCAGAAGCCTTTTGAAGTATTATTTTAAAAGAGTAATTTCTTCTTCTGGTGACCATCCCTGTCAGGGCTGCAGGAGGAGTCTGTTACCTGAAGAACATGAAGTGACACTGTCAGCTTAAATCAGCCTTAATCCTGAGAATGTTTTAGCTCATGTAAGTATCTGGAAGTGTGCACTTCAGAGTGGTTTTTGGATCTTTGTATTTCTAGTTGTTACAAAGTTGTTTTGGTGTTTTTTTATTTGTGAGTTTTTAATGCTCACCTGCAGCTGTCTCAGCAGACTGTATATGACTGGAATAGGAAAGCAAGTGAAGCCACCCCCCCAGCTGGTTGTTGTTAACTCCCAGTAAAGAACTGGAGACTGGTCAGATGTCAGGAATCAGTTTCAGGGAGAAAATAAAACCAAAGCAGAAGGCTGATTTAGAAGGCTTTTAGCGATAGTAATGTCAATTAAATGTGCAGCATGAATTAAAATAATGTAAATATTTAATTGCAGAAATGTATTAACTTAATGCTTTTACACTCTTAAAGCTCATGGGAATTTCAGTATGAAAACTTTATTGTTCTGTAAGGAAATACTGACAGATGCCAGCCCAATGGGCCCTGTTTCAGATATTGGGCTGAGAGTCTCAGTTTGCCTGCACCCAAAAACCTCAGCATGGGCATGAGTTCAGTGCCAGAATAAACCTGCCCCAGGCCACAGCCCAGCTTTTATTGTCAAATAGCCAATACAGAGCTTTCATGTTAGCATTTGATAAGGGGTGTACTCACCTTATCACCTGGCTTCTAGATAGACTGTAGCCTTTAGCCTGATTTTTATATTTCCTTTACCCAGGGATCAGCTGGGTCTTGTCCTGTGGCCAGAGCCTCTTGTCTGTGGCAGAGCCTCTTGCCCTGCGTGCAGTGAAGCACGTTCCTCTTGCCACCTCTCCTGTGCACCTGACCCCTTTGATTTTTTCCCCTTGTCCATCTCTTTTTGGCCTGAAGCTGCCAGACTATTCTGTAGAAGCCTGAAAATCCCTTCCATGTTGGGAATTGTGTCCCCTTTGGATCTTCTCTGCATTTTCCTGGAATATAAATAGTTCTAGGAATAGCATCACTCTGCATGGCCCCCCCTGGCTGCACCCTCCCTCAGGTGGCTGTGGAGAGTGAGAATGTTCTCCCCTGTTCTCTGCAGGCTGGACCCTCTCTCTCAGGCTTTGAGGCACTGCTACAAAGCCAAACTGAGTTTCCTGCAGGCAGGTATCTCTCACCATGGTGTGAGCACCCCTCCCAGCTGTGTGGGCAGGCTGTGCCCGTTCCCCTGGCTGGATCCCTGCTGGCAGAGCCTGCGGTGTGTGCTGAGCATCCATCCCCAGCTGGGCCAGGCAGCTCCTCGCGTGCTCAGGAGTAAAACCCTTCAGATGTTTGTGTGCCACGGAGCTCACAACTCATTTCCTCTGCTGCTTCTGCCGCTCTGGGGGATTTTCTGAGAGAAGAAAGAGAAACAACAGAAGACACAGTTGCACAGTCTGTGTTAGCTGACGCAAAAAAGATTAATGGAGCTGCTTCTGACCCTTTTTGATTTTTTTTTTTTTTAATTTTAGCACTGCTTGACTTCAAAAGTTTTTTGCACAATTTCCTGGAAAATGTTTGTCTGGTGAACTGGTGCTGCTGTATCATGTTCTCAGTGTTTGAAGAGTGTGTGGTTTTCAGTGATGTAATCCCTGTGCTCCAATTTACGACTTCTGTGGAAGTAATACTCTCCAACCTGGTTCTCAATTCATTGGATCATAGAATCATTTACATTGGAAAAGATCTCTAAGGTCATCAAGTCCAGCTGTTAACCCAGCACTGCCAAGGCCACCACTAACCCATGTCCCCAAGTGCCACATCACACATCTTTTAAACACCCCTGGTGTTGGTGACTCCACTCGTTCCCTGGGCAGCCAAATTTAAATCTCACCTGGCACAACTTGAGGCCATTTCCCCTTGTCCTGTCCCTTGTTCCCTGGGAGCAGAGCCTGAGCCCCACCTGGCTCCACCCTCCTGTCAGGAGCTGTGCAGAGCCAGAAGGTCCCTCCTGAGCCTCCTTTTCTCCAGGCTGAGCCCCTTCAGTGCCCTCAGCTGCTCCTCATCAGATTTGTGTTCCAAACCCTTCCCCAGCTCTGTTCCCTTCCCTGGACAAACTCCAGCCCCTCAATGTCCTTCTTGTCCTGAAGGGGCCCAAAAGTGACCCAAAGATTTGAGGTGCAGCACTGATGGAGAGAGCAGCCTCAATGCAGGGCACTGAACCAAAAACTTCACCAGTTCTCTCTCTAATGAGGATGATGGAAGCAATTATCAGAAGCGGAGTATCTGCCCACCAGTAACTCAACTAAACTCATTTTTCTGTGTCTGTTGGGAGCATCAAGAGTCTGAGAGTTGCCACTTCTTTGCTACCATTCTATTCTGCCCAGAGGATGATTCTGGGTCTCTCCTGTGTCCGACTGTTCTGCTCCCTGGCACCAAACCTCATCTGAGTGTGCTGGTCACAGCTTTCACTGGCTGAGCAGAGCAGCTGTAACTGGGCAGGAGTCACAAATCCTCTAAGTGTAAAAAAGCAGACACGGAAATTGGACATACCAGCTGAAACTCACCCCATTTCACCAGTCCCAGTTCTCCTGTACTTGTAGCCAGAGAAAACCTTAAGACAACGGCACAGGGCAGCCCAAGCCTTCAGGCCAGCTGTCTCTTTTGACATGTATTTCACTAGGCAGTTGTAGTTCCCGAATTAAACACATTCTTTGTCTATTACATCCTGACCCCCAGCACAGCTGGTGATGTTTTCCCAAAGGAGAAGAGGAAAACTGGGGTTCATCTATTTTGATCTCATGGAAATGGAATATTTTTGCAAAGAAAGCCCACGTTTTCATCTCCTGTCTGAGGAAGAGTGGCTGGGAGGGGCTGTTCCCATCATTGTCCCCTTTTCCTTGCCACCACGAGGATCTTGGGCTGGGACCCTGGTCTGTAGGAGCTCAGGGGAGACGTGGCTGTTTTCTGTTGCCGTGCAGGGAGAGGGTCATTGACTCCATTCAGCTGAAGGCCTTCTGTAATCGATTTTCAAAACAGTCTGAGGTCGTTGCGCACTGTGCCCTACGGCGTCGCAAGGATTTGTACATTGTGTGCTTTGACCTGATTCTTTTTCCCCTCTCTCCCAGCATCCTGAGGTAGATCTGCCTTGCTTTGTTGTCCCTAGCACGCGTCTGGAGGGGGTGGGGTGGCAGTGATTTGATTTGATTTTTTAATTAATGCCTAGAAATGTGCATGCAGCATCAGCTTTTGACTTTCCACCGCCCAGCCTTTGGTGTCATTGCCCTGAAGTGCAGCCCTGGTGGAGCCTTTTGCTCAATGTCTGGGCCTGCTCTGGAGCACATTGACAACAAATATTTATGAAGCCACAAGCCATGGGCTTCTAAGATTTAAAAAATATATAAATTTCTAGTCATGCTGCTAAGTTCATTGCAAGACCCAGAGATACATCTTTGTTTTGTGTAGATCCTTGGTCTCAGCCAATTAACTGAGCCTCCAGGAGAGCTTTCTTTGTCATTGCAGTCAGCTCAGAATATTTTAATTTGATACCTGGAGCAGTTAAAATGTTTATATGGATCTGCCCATACATGTGGCTGGTGCTGTACAGTCAGGCATAAACAGGAGATACCAACCCCAGCAGAAATTTAGAAACAAAAGAACTTCACTCAACATTAAGTGTAGGGAAAAATTTGTGGTGAAAAGCACCTTAGAGCAGCAAAACATGATGATGTTATTTCTCTAGATTAAATGTTAATTAGTTAGATTAATATTTGCACATATTGCATACTTATGGCTAATATTTGATTAAAGCATGAAAGTAGGATAAATACTGCTTTTAATAAAATTTGGCAAACAAGCTCAGCCCTGTATAAATGTCAAATACAGTCTGTGTTTAAATGAAGTCACTGCTGTCAAAAACAGACATAAAAAGTCTCAAGACATTACCCAAGCAAATCCATGCCTACGTTCCAGCCTCATTTAGGAGCACAATCTCTAATTGCAGAAGTGCTTTTGAAAACTGTATTAGGAATTTTCTCCACTGGCAAATCAGCGATTTTCTTTGCAGAAGCAAACAATGGAGAAGTGACCTAAATACACACAATTATGCAGGAGATTTTGCTTTGGGGCACAAAATGGAATTGTAGGCCGGGTATGAAAGTTAATTTGAATTTCAGAGTGAGTCCCAACTGTTGCAGAAGGGAGAGTCAAAGGAAACTGTATTTGAGGGGTTTTTCCAGCCAGCTGTGAACGCTGAACTTCCCTGCAGTAATCTCCTGTGTATAAACTTGTAAATGCTTGTGGAGCAGCCTCTCTCTCACTGCTGAAGTTTTCTCACCCCTTTCCCTCTGTGTGCTCTCAGGGAGGTGTCCTAGAAGAGGATGGCCTTGTTCTCCTGGTTAGTGGGGAATGCTGGATCTGGGATGCTGCCACAGGGTCTGGCTGCTGCAGAACTGAGCAGTAGAAAAAGCAGCTGATGTGAAGTCAAGGTCCAGACATCCCAGCAGTAGAAAACTGCAGAGAAATCTGAGGGTCAGGGTGCTGTTCTTGCCTTCTCTTTCTCTTTGCAGACAGGGTATGATTTCCAGAAAAAAAGAGAGAAAAGGCAATGAAAACCAAAACAGTCCTGTGTAATCAATGGGAAGAGGCCAGAACTGTCTGTTCATCTCAGCTGATTATAAAGCAGAAAAGTAGCAGAGGAAATGAAACAGAAAATTGAAATAGAAAAACTAACAGAAAAATTATAGAAAAACAGATAGAATTAATAAAAATTAATAGAAAATCAAATGTAATAAATAAAAAATTAATAGACAATCCAAAGCTGGTGGTCTCCTATTTTTATGCAGGCTAAACCTGTAGGCTCTGATAAAAACAAACAAAAAAAAACAAAAAACAAAAAACAAAAAAAAAAAAACAAAAAAAAAAAAAAAAAAACAAAAAAAAAAAAAAAACAAAAAAAAAAAAAAACACAACCAAAAAAAACCACCTTGCATTTTCAGTGTTCTCAGAAAATCAGCATGTTGCAATATGGTAAAGCCACACCTGTGGTCTGCAGTGCTTCTTACTGAATTTTACTGAGCAAATTCCTTCACTCAGAGATGTCAAAGCCTTTCCACGGGAACCATGTCTCCAATTCTGCTCCTGGGCTGGAAAAATCCTCTTCTGGGAGAGCCAGGCAGAGCGAGGCAGTGGGGTGGGACAAGTAGACAGGTTGTTTTCATGTCTGGGATCCAGGTGAACCTGAAAACTCCAGGAATGCTGCAGTGCAGCCTCTTACCCATTTCTGTGCTTAGGAAAACCTCCAAGGGTCATTGTGGGCTGAGCTGGGCAATCCATGGAGAAATGGGCAAAAACCTGGTGGGGGCTTCCTGCAGCTTTGGAGGGAGGAGGTGGAGGTGGAGGAAGGAGGGACAGATCTTCATTTGGCCCAGAGAGAAACCAAACTGGGAAGATTCCCATATTGGGGTCTCCACTGTGCATGTGCTCATGCCTTAATTTCTTTAGAAATAATTACACTTGGCTCCACTTTGTCCTACAGTTCATACAGATGGGGAATATAAAAAAGTGGTGATGTAATGTCTCCTTTAAAAATATCTGCCCACTTCCTCCTCCAGCCCATGGGTCAGAGGGAGCCATGGAAAAGAGGACATTCCTCCTGCCTCTGTCTGATTCTGGCCTTGATAGGGCTCAGACCAATGTTGCTTCAATTAATTTATTTTCTTTTATAACACATGTTTCAAAGCACTTCAAAAGCTGGATTCCCTAATCTTTGGGAGATCAGCATGAGTCAGAAGCATCTGCAGGAGGAGCAGGAAGGTGCCTGAGCTGAGTTTTCCAGAGCCAGCAGCGGGCACGCTCCTGTCAGGGGGAGCAGAGCTCTGGCAGGGGTAACTCAGGGGCTGCAGGAGGAGGCTGTGCTGGGCTCTGCAGAGCCCAGAGCTGCTCTCCTCCTCTGCTGTGAGCTGCTGCCTCAGGGACATTCAGAGAAAGCAGCTTCAGCACTGCTGCCCTCCCCTGGATCACAGCACCATGGAATTATCAGATGGTTTGGCTTGGAAGGGACCTTAAAGATCATCCAGTTCCACCCCTCCTGTCATGGGCAGGGACACCTTCCACTATCCCAGGCGGCTCCAAGCCAGCCTTGAGCATTCCCAGGGATGGAGCAGCCACAGCTTCTCTGGGCAATCTGTGCCAGGGCCTCTCCACGCTCACAGGCAAGAATTCCTTCCTAATATCCCATGTAAACCTACTGACTTTCAGCTTAAGGCCATTGGGATTTTTGTTGGGATTTTTCTCGGAGGGAAAGACAGGACACACCTTTGATTCAGGTAGGTGCAAAGAAATCTCACGTGCAGTAGAATGGCCAGGCTGGGTGGGCCCTGAGCAACCTGGTCTAGTGGAAGATGTCCCTGCCCAAGGCAGGAGTTGGAGATGATCTTTAAGGTCCCTTCAACATAAACCACTTGTGATTCTGTGTGCCACAAAGCCAGGGCCAACAGGGGAGCACCTCACCCCTTCACCCCTGGTTCATCCATGCCTGGACTTGCTGCATCAAAGCAAATCAAAGGACAGAGCTGCAAGCCTAAATCGTCTCAGTTCTCACTTTCCTGTGATTATCATTGTCACTGTTAATTTGTTTTACAGCAGAGCCCGGGGGCGCCAGTCATGGATCAGCCCTGGCTGAGGAGAGCTCCTGCCACAGAACAAAGGGATGGCTCCTGCCCCGTGTGGGTGCAACAGGCGAATTCCACGAGCTTCTGTGAAACAAAGAGGGAGCAGGAGGCACCCAGGGAGCACCCAGAGATGGGAAACCCTGCTGGCAGGGGCTGGGGAGGTGTGGGAAATAGTAAAGGTAAAATGATTGGCATGGGTTGGGCTCGATCATCTTTCAGGTCTATTCCAACCTAGTCATTCTATGAATTCTGTGAATTCTGTGAAATCTGTGAATTCTGTGATTTAATAGTAAAGGCAAGATGACAGCGAGGAGGGAGAGGTTCTTTCATTTCATTTTAGTGGCACAATTTTCTTAATCTGGGTCTTCCAACACTGACATGTGAACAGTCTAAGAAGGGTTGAGAAACAAATCTCCTCCTTTAAGGGGCACGATTTGTGTCAGATCAGGGAGGTGAACGCTGCCTGGGCTGAACACCCTCCATCAGCAGCACCCTACCAGCCACAAACATCAGAGGGTTATGTCCAAAAAGGAGACAGAGGAGCCCTTTTACTGTATTCCAATAAAGGGAGAGGCCATGGGGCATTCCCCTGGAATCTCTTAAATTTTGGAGGACGCAGCCTCCCTTTTTATCCCAATTTCCCAGCTGCATTTCCTTTCTCTCTTTCCCCATTCGCTGAGGTACTTGAGAGGTACAGACTTCCCAATATGCCTCATACTAGAGATTTCCCTCTAATATATAACCTTTTAATTTTATTAACCTTTTAATTTTTAATTCTTATGGAATTTAGGGGTTTTCCCCATTGTTTCTTTCATCTTTCAATGTCTAATTTCATTTATCAGCAAACCTAAAGTTTATTTGTAAAAGCAAATATCTTTTTCCATTCATCAATCAGTGCAATCCTTCCCATTGTTTCTTTTATCTCCCAGTGCTAGTTTTATCTACCAGCAGACCCACAGCTTGTTTGTAGAGACAAATCTGTCGTTCCTCTTGTTATAAATGAATACCCCAATTTAATAATTAAGGAAATGTATCAAATTATCAAAATATAAATTTGGAATAAGCCACAAGCATTTCCACTCTGAGCCAGGCTATCAGAGTCGGGGAGACTCAGGATTTGGCCTCTATTGCACCAAAGTCCCCGTGGGTCTCCAGAGGTAATTTCTAAGGGGTCTGTTTTACACAGGCTTTTTTATACAGTTTTTTGGGCTCTGGAAGGGGTTATTCTTTAATATATTATTTCATTTCCCGGAGCCGGATAATTGCTGGAATCCTGTCAGGTGAAAACTTTCCGGGATAAACTCCTGATGAAGCCTATCAAAATGCCTCCTGCTGGGGTCTTGTCAGCCGAGAGAAATCCCTTGGAATATACATCTCTGGAGACAGTCTCCTTCCTGGGGTTTGAATCTTTATCACTTGGTTGGTTACTGCTTGTTGCCACCACCGGTTTTAGTACACAAAATGCTGTGGTTTTTCATTTCATTTAGCACGAATTATTTTATAACATATATTACACTCTCGCTACCAGCTGAAATACTGCAGTAATACAAATTTGAGCAGGACTGGCAGTGTTTGCCCGCAGTGATGGCAGGGGGGCAGTGGTCAGTGAGGTGGCAGGCAGCTGTGGCTGCTGCAGGTGTGGCTGCCTGCCAGCCCTGCTGTCACACTCGGGCTTTTCCCTGTCCCCAGAGATCCTGCAGGCAGCTCTGCGGGTCACCTGGCAGGAGGCGGGGAGCGCTAACTCCCTTTGTTCCCCCGCTAAATTCCATTTCCCTCCCCTTTGTGCCGAGCCCCAGGTCCATGCAGCTCTAGGGACAAAGCCTTGGGGGAGGCTGGCAAATCGCAATCCCTCCCTGGTGAATGGCCACGGGCCGGGATGGGCTGGAGCGATGCACCTGGGGCCGGTAATTACGGGCTTGAGATGCGGGGAAGGGCTGAAGGCGAGCCAGAGGCCAGGTGGTTGCTGTGGATGGCAAAGGAAGGACTTTTCCCGCTGGAAGAACAAATGGACCGCTCAGGAGCCTGCTGGTGAAGGAATGATTCATCTTTTCTCTTTTCCTCCTCCTTCTTTCCTTGACTTTTGGGGGGTTTTGTTCATCCTCTGCTACCTACCCCTTTTGTTTGCATTCCTAGAGCAACAACTGGAGGTAGGAAACCCCACAGTGGCTTATTCCAGCTGAGACTGAATTTCAAACAACCTGTGCCTTAGTTTCCACCCAGACCCCTTTGATCTGCAAACTGGCTGAATGACTGAAGCAGGAATTTGCTTCACCGGCCACCCAAGCTGGATTTCTTGGACCTGCAGCAGCTGTGTGGCACTAAACTAATGCTGTAAGTGATGGTGGTGATCCTCTGCCTGCCAGAGGTGTGCAGTGCTGCTGAGCTCACCACGGTCAAAGCTCTCTTTTGGCAATTCTTTGTCCTTTCTGCCACTGCAAAAATCAAATGAGCTCGCATGGCTGAAATACGAACTAGAGAAACATCTTGAGCTGGGAGAGTAACACTGTGCTCTTCCTTTTGAGAAGGAAAGGAGGGTGGGATTTCCAGGGGGCTCTGCATAAACACTGGGGCTTGGAAATGTTCATCCAAGTTTAGTCTCTCATCCCCACACAGGTGGGAAGAATCAGAGAATCAGGGAATGGTTTAGGTTGGAAGGAACCTTAAAGATGCCCTGGCAGGGGTTGCCAGGGAAGCTGTAGTTGCTCCATCCCTGGGAGAGTTCCAGGCCAGGCTGGGTGGTGCCTGGTTTGGTGGAAGGTGTCCCTGTCCATGGCAGAGGAGTTGGAACAAGATGATGGAATCATCCACAGCTTCTCTGGGCAACCTGTGCCAGGGCCTCACCACCCTCACAGGGAAGAATTTTTTCCCAGCATCCCATCTAACACTGTTTTCTATCAGTGTGAAGCCATTCACTGCTGTGCTACCCCTCCATGGCTTTTTAAACAGTCCCTCTGCACCTCTCCTGGAGCCAGTTTAGGCACTGGAAGGGGTTTAACGTGTCCCTGGAACATTTTCTTCTCCAGGCTGACCAGCCCCAGCTCCCTCAGCCTGTCTGCAGATCCAAGGGCAGATCCAGCCCTTGGCTCCCCTTTGTGGCCTCCCTGGACAATGATGTCCCTGTACTCACTGCTCTCCAGTCCTGGGACTTGTGCTGCAGTGAGCAACCCCTCTTCTTCCCAAATGTTGTTTTTCAGTCATACCAATTCAATAATACGTGTATTAAAAGAGAAGAATCCTTGGGCACCAATCCTGCATCTCCAGAAGAGACTACAAAGAGCTGTTGGTTTACTTCCATGCTGCTTCCAGCCACAATGATCCAGGGAAAGGCATCCTGAGGCCAAACACAAAAAGCTGGGTTGGTTTCCCAGTGCTGGAATATTGTAAGGGCTGGCAAACAAGTCTCCCTGCATGGATCTTGGGGAAATCTGCTGGTGCTGCTGGCTTTTCAAGGTGGATTTTTTGACCCTGAAATGAGCATGATGGAACAGGTATTGTGGAGATAAGACTGATGATGGGAGGTAACCCAGCCCTTTAGGAGGGATTATTTATGACTCCCTAAACCAGAGAAAGATAAACTCTGAAACAAACCCCTTAATTTTTTATCTTGTCTTCTTTTCTTCATGTACTTAATTTTCCAAATTTTATTATAAAGCACCTGAACAACAATAGTCAGTGTACATTTTACCACTGTGTGTGACTTTTTTTGTTTTATCCACTTCTTTATCTATTATAGCTCTTCCCTCTCCCTCCCCCTTCCCCTCTCCCCCAGTAATCACCATAACTGGGGGAAAGAGTCAGGATTCTGGCAAAACCTGTTTCTGACTGAGCAAGTGAAATCCTGCCCCCACTGACACCAGGGGCACATTCACTTTGCCCTTGTTGAGGCCAGAGTTTCAACTCTTATTTTTGTTGATCATTTTGGAGAGGCCATCAGGGAAGAAAAGAGGAAAAGAAGAATTCGATTAAGAAGGACCTCTTGCCCCAGAGCAGGTGTAGGAGCACACACAGGCTGAGGAGATAAATGTGAGAGAGCAGCTAAACATGAACCATCCGTGGATGCTTTTTGTGAAACATCCACCTCCACAATGCTGCAATTTCAAAAAAATAGAACTATTTCAAAGGCAAAATAAATCCCATTTAAATGCATTTCATTGCTTTCCACGTATTAAAAAGTCTGGGGGAGCAGAGGGGCTGGGGGAACCCTGGCCATTTCCCTGCTCCGATGTTATTTAGCTCTTGTCATGCTCTGTTTATTCTCGTGGCCATTACGAGCCCCTAATGCGGCACCACAGCCCGGGCAGGGCTCTCCCCGGGGCTGGGGATCTCATGTCAGGAGGGTACGATCCAATTCACATTCAGATGGAGACATTAAATCTTTTTACTCCCCGCCTTGTCAGGAGAAGCCGATCTCTGCGCGGGGAGAACGCCCCAGCCCATAAACAGCATTTTGTGTGCTCGCTGATACAGAAGGGATTGTCGCTAAACCTTTCAGGCATTGTTGTCAAGGTCAATAATACTGATCTGGTTTAGCACAACAAGGAGGTGGGAAGGGGAATTCTGTCAAGATATGACCTTTAAAAGACCTCGTCTTCGGAGAATCAAAATTAAAAAAAAAAATTGTGGGAAGGATGTTATTTTGGTACCTTTGGGCTTATCTGAGCTGGGAGTAATTATCCACGCTAGCAAGAGAACAGCTTGAGAAATTGCATGAGCCATCCAATGAGGCAACCAGGGCACTAATGTGGTGAGTTCACCTAAGGATGTTTAAACTTCATTTTTCCAGTGGTCATTTTTAGCAACATTCATAGAATCATGGAGTAATTAAGGTTGGAAAAGACCTTTAAAATTGTTGAGTCCAACCATTAACACAGCACCACTGTGTTCACCACAAAACCACGTCCCCAAGTGCCACATCCACACATTTTTTTGAGCCCTTCCAGGGATGGTGATTCTACCACAGTCTTGAGAACACTGTTCCAATGCCCAACTTCCTTTTCAGTCATAAATTTTTTCCTAACATGTATTTCAAACCTCCCCTGGTGCAAGCTGAGGCCCCTTCCATCCCTCCTGCCCCTGGTAACCTTTCCCTTTAGTAGGATACAGCAATGGAACATCCAGCTGCCCTCACCCTTCCCTCCTGCCCCAGGTTGCCCTACACTTCAGTTCTGCAGGTTTTAAACCAACCAGCTGCCCTGCACAGCCCCTGGGTCTCCAGTGGTGACATGAAGAATTTGTTGGGGTCACACACAAGTCTGCAAGTTGGACAAAGTCCTCAGCCACAGAGGAGGCAAAGCAGAGGCAAAGCCAGGAGTTGGACTTTGGTGATCCTTGTGGATCTCTTCCAGTTCAGGATACTCTGATCCTGTCACTCTGTGAGATATGGATCAGGACAAGACTTCACAACCTTTCTTTAGGCACCCACTTTCCTCACTGCTTTTCCTCCCTTTATCAGAATGATAACTGGGGATGGGTTACATGTCTTAAATCACTTGGCAGTGAATCACACATCCAGCACCTACAAACATTACCAGCAAAAAGATGTGACATGCAAAATTACCAGGCTGGTTATCCTTACCTGGGGAGAGCTGTAGGTAAGAGGAAAACAAATGTGTAGAACAAGCAGTTTTTCCAGCCAGCATAAATAAGTTGTTGCCTACTTTGCTCCAGGGAGCTAATTTTTCATGTGCCACCAACACTGGCTTTTTTGCTTGACTTGATCTGTATTGTGGCATATGCACAAGCCCTTCTCCCTTACATTTGTTACATTTGTTTTTGGCCAGTATAAATACATCTCTGGAAGTCTGGAGAGAGTCTAAAGGTGCTTTGTGCATTGTTTGAAAAAGCTGGGTTTGTGTGGAGTGCTCAGAGCCTCCATCCTGCAGCCTGCAAGCAGAAATCCCACCTGATCTGGGTTTAGTGTTTGCTTCAACAGCAGCCCACCCCATTTGCCTTGGCTGCTCCCTTCCAGGCTCATCCTCAGCAGCAGCAGAGGCAAACACAGGTCTCATGTCCCTAGTGACCAGACAGAGGATTAAAGCAACTGTTCCCAGAAGTTCATTTTTAAGGAGTTTCCCAGAGAGGTAGCACATAACACTTTAAACTGACTTTAAATGTGAGCAGTGCTGGGGCTTCAGAAGTGCTGGCAGAATCCATCTAGTAGGAGATGGAATTTCACCGTCCCAGAGTTACTGGGAGCAGCTCTGTCTTTGTCTCATCTGCACACAAACTGAGAGAGTTTTTTCTGAGCAGTTCCCCTGTTCTGGCTGTCCCAAGGTCTCCCAAGGTCAGGTGGGGCATGGCTGAGCATGGAACTCCCTCAGAGTGTGAAAATTTGTGCAAAAATGGAGTTTTAGCCAATATTTTGTCTGGAAATTATCAATTTTCTGCCAGTTGTATCTGACATCAGGGATGGCAATGATTTGATTCCTGCTCAGATGACAGGAGCTTTGGGAGACTGAAGCCAGTGAGGACCTTCCCTGTTGCATGAGGAGCAAAGTCCTACTTTATCAGAGTTCTCCTGAGTGGAGAATTCCCTCCCACTTCCCCATCTCATGGTATAATTGGGAGACACTGAGTATGCAGGGCTCTGTCTGCTGAGAAATTTGTCATTTTGCACAGTTAGGCAGTACTGAATGTTTCCAGCAAGAAACTGGCTCAAAATTCCTGTGCCATCCCTGAATGTGAGGCTGAATTTAATTTCCATCTCAAGTCCTTTGCTCTTGGTCACTTAAACATCTGGAAAATCTGGACTCAAACTCATTTCTACTTTACAGCTCTTCACCTTGGCTTATCCCAGCAACAAAATCCCTGGCCCAGGACTGTCCCGTGCAAGGTTCAGTTCTGGGCTGTCCTGTGAAATTCCTCTGTCTTACCTTCTGAAGCAGGGCAATGACAGAATTCAATTGGAAAGTATTTCTTGGGTCGCTGAGCTGAACTTCCCACCGTGGGGACCCAAGTCCTGTAATCCCTTTGACAGACAAAGGCACACACAGGAGTGCAGTGGCTTTTAGTCTGGTTGGATTATCTCCTGGAGTGTAAATGCACAGACATATAAATGGATGACTCAGTCAGAGCAGTGAGTAAGCACAAGATAGCAGCATTTCCATAGCTTGGGGAAGTCCAGACTTTGTGTGTGCTGTTTGGTGTCAGCTGAGATGAAAAATGGTGGGTTTAGCTAAAATACATCAGCACAGGAACATGGCTTTTCATAAAGCAGGCAAGCACAGGCAGTGCTGCCTAACAGAAATATTCCATCAACCCTGTGCATTATACTTTCAAAAGAGGGACCATATGTACAATTATATGATAAAGTTTAACAGAATCTGTGAGTTCTGCCAGCGTCCTGAACCATGAAAGCTGCAGATATTTATAAATGTCAGCAAGATCTCCAGTGAAACCGTCACGCTGGTATTTACTTCAGGACTTCATTACTATTTATTAATGTATAAGATCATAGATTTGAAAGTATAAATAGATGGAGGAATTTTCTGTGGACAGCAAAAGCATGATTTGGAACATATCTGTCTGGGAGGCAAGTGGGATATCTGATGCAGAGGAAACATTAAACAAAGGCTTTTTCTTGGAAATCTTTTTATACCCTCTAGTTCAGTTTATATTTCCACCATCACAAGCAAGGCCCAAGCACAGGCAAGGAGGAATTACATAACTTCTGTTTATATTTCTGTTATTTCAGTTGATGCATTTAGAACATCTTGATAAATTAATCATGACTCATGGTCCAATTCACAAAAGTTTGTTGGCCAGTTTGTATTCCTGTATTTACAGAACCCAAAACATGATGCACTTATATTTGGGACTCTCAGCAAGTCCTCCCTGTGTTGAACAAACCCATGCCCTAAAACACCTGCTCACAGAGGGCTATGAACCAGGAATTGAGTGGTAAGAAAGGAATTACCTTGGGTTTATGCAAAATTAAATATTTGCCTTTTCAGGGAAGCCTCTTCCTCACTGATGTGTCCTTCCTGCCCCATATTTGCTAAATAAACCCATGGTGATGGTTGTGTCACTGAGAGAATTACACTTCAGATCTTGCCATGCTCGAATGCATCTGGGTGTGTCGTTGGGGTTTTGAACAGTGAGATATCTTCTGCAAATTTTCTTAAATCAAACGAAAAATTGCAGTAGCATTGATCTCAGATCCAAAATTATCCTTGCCTTTTTTTCCTCTGCTGCTCATTACCCACATGTTCCTGAAGGGATGCTCTCTTACTCTCATGGAATTTCCACCTTAGCCACTGGTGTGCATCAGTCCTTCTGATCATCTGTCCCCAGAAGTAAATAAGGTTCAGCTTCAAAAAGTGCAAAAGAACTTGTCATTTTTCTCTCCAGGTTTCCAGCTGCTTTAGCTCCTTCAGATTATCTCCCTGACCTCACTGTCAGTTCTCATGAATTCTCCAGGGCCCCAGGAGCAGCAGCAGCAGGCTGTGACATTGCAGCGCAGTGCCACCGCTGCCCCTGCCCCCACGCCAGCCCCTGCCTTCCCACCCCACCACTGCCACTGCAGGAGGCTCCTGGAGGCTGGGAGAAGCTGGGCACTGCCCCACCACGGGCTCTGGGGGTGTTTGTCCTGCTCAGCTTCACATCCCATGGCATCCTGTGGTGGATGGTGTCAGCTCACAACCATCTGCACCTCTCAGAAGGGGCAGAGAAATTGCACACAGCTCCTTAGTTTGCCATGGCCAGCAGGTCCCAGCAACCTGCTCATCAGCACTGATCTCCTCAAGACTAAAGTTACCCATTTGCAGCCACCAGAGACAACCCTCAGCCATTAAATTAGAATCACAGACTCAAAGGGTTTGGGCTGGAAAGGACTTTAAACATCACCTTGTTCCAACCCCCCTGCCTTGGGCAGGGACACCCTCCACTCTCCCTTCAGGCACTTGCCTGAACCTGTCAGGGCATTCTTTGTTTGCAGAGGAGATGTTTTTGTGAGGGAGGAGAAATGTTCTAGACAGTTCAAATCCATTACTCTGCCACTTCCCGTGCAGCAGGTCCTGTGACAGGATGTGAACTGAGGGTGCTTGAAATTTAAAAGGTAAAGGTGGTGCCAGGTCCCATCCAACTCGACCTTGAAGGCTCCCAGGAATGCAGCAGCCACAAATTCTGTGGACAGCCTGGTGGAAAGTGTCCCTGCCCTTGACAGGGGTTGGAATGAGAGGATCTTTGAGGTTCCTTCCAACCCAAAGCATTCTACCATAGTGTGACACACAGCTCTGAGCACGAGAGCTCAGCAGCCTCCCCAAGTAAAGGAGGGAGAAATATTTAACTTCAAAATGTCTTGGCCAAGATGAGTATCTAATGAGTAAACAAATAATCACTGCTTGAAATATTTCAGAGAGTTGTAAATCATATTGATGCAATTAAGCTCTTCATAAAAGCCATTTTGCCAGTAGTAATATTAAACATTTTTATTTCTATGAGAATTTTTCATTTTAAGATTCCTTAACTTTAAGGAAAATTGCATCAATGAAGTTCGAGGAAAACAAAGGCTTCCCACTTCAAGTTAAACACAAGATTAAATTAAAACTATAAATCACATTTGCAGCTTAATGAAACCCTGGTTTTTTTTAATAAATGCAGGCTGCAATCTGAGCGGATGGAAGGGATGGGAAGAGGATCAGGCCCTAATTCTCCTTTGGTCCAAGGGCTGAGCAGGAGTAGCTCCATCAGCTTCCCACAGGACAGACACCTGCAGCCCCTGGCCCACTGGTGATGAAGCCAAGCATGATTTAAGAAGGTGAAGGTGCTGGAGGGAGGTGTTTGGGACAGGGGTGTGCAGCAGCAGAAGGAAGAATGGATGCTCCCTTCTGGATGTGAAAGGAGAGGCTGGATTGCAAAGGGTGTTTGGAGAACAAAGCTCTGCACAGGTCAGCGGAGCAGCAGAGTGTAGTCTTGAATGATTTAATCATTATTAGCATCACACCCATCTCAGGCTGGTCTGACTCAGCTGGAGCAGAGCGCTCTCCAGGGCCTGTGTGAACACAGCTTGTGGTGCTCTGCAGCCATTAGCATGTACAGTTATTAATATCAGCTCTTGTTTTCAATTATGAGTGGTAATAAAGCATCTTTATTGCTCTACCAACTACAAACCCAAGTGTTAGCTCTTTCCTGAGATCAGTAGTGCTGCCTACAAGTGACAGGTGACTTTGGGCTGACCTTGGGCTTGGGACAAGCATTTCAGTGCCAAAGATGCATCCAAGAGGTAAACAATGGGAATGCTGCTGCAAAGCTTGTTCTGAGCTGTCAGGTTTCCACCAAGGGACAAAGTTTCTATGCACCCTTTTTAAATTTTTAAAAATAAAACAAATGGAAAAATACTGTAATGTGGGCATGTTGGCTTGTCTCAAATTGTATTGAGTGCAAATATCTTAAATATAGAGTTGTAAATAGGGTCATGGCACCCAGCAAGGAGGCTGTGGAGTGTTTAACATGCTACTTTATTCAAATCAGCAAGTCCCATTAGAGTACATTACCATAATGTCTTCTGTCAGAGCCTTCCCCTCCTTGCTTTGGCTCAGACACTCAGCTGCTGCTGGCAGGAGGTATTAAGGATTCTCTCTCACTTAAAGGTACCAGCAGCACCAATTATTTCCATCTCAGCTGTGCTGGGGTGGGACTCGAGCCCTGCTCACTGCAGTTCAGGCCCTGATGGCTCTGAAACCCAGACCATGAAAGCTGAAATACAAACCAGCCACCTCCTCTAGGTGTTGCCACAGCAGTCCTGAGCCATAAAAGACCATTTTGTCTGTAGGTGTTGTGTTTAACCACGAGCAGAGGAAATGCATCACCTGCCAGAGATGCTTTTGTGGCAGATTATAATCAAGGGCTTTGACATGGGGTGAGAACCAGGAGGCAAAATGGAGAAAGATCAAATACGACCTTCACCTGAACTGAATTTATCTGTTTCCAACCAAATGCAGACAGATTTTGTTTTAGTGATTAATGTTTGGGGGCATTTTTATAATTTTTTTTTGCAAATAAACAACTGGAAGTATCTTAAAAGGCCTGAATTTTGGGAGGGGTGGTCATAGAAAGCCACATCCCTGTGTTGTCCTGTCAGCTCAGAAAGCTCCAACTGCTGCAAAGAACCTTTTATCAAAAGGGTATAATAACAAATATAAGTATTTCCAAACATACAAACCTAAAGCAAAAATCATCCTAGGTTTTCCCCAACTTTGAACAAATTAATGATTGTGGTTGCTTAAGTAATAGCTCTCAAAATAAAATCCTGATGCTTCTATTTGAAGTGGTTTCAATATCAGATTTCACTGTTAAGCTGATATTACTAAATAAGGCAGAAAAGCATTATTTACGCATTAAAATAATGAAAAGCCACATCAAATTTGCATCAGTTTCCAATAATCTCAGCCATTAGGGTGCTGCCTCTTCCCAAATGTTTGTGCTGTTCCACCGTAGCCACCAACTGGAAGATCAGGTTTAGGCAAACTGAGTGAAAATCAGTGGAAATCAGTCATATTGCACAGCTCTGTAGCAGGTGTGAGCAGATTTAATTATCTCATGCACCTCTGAAATTCGAGGGAAATTGCAAATCCCACAGTCATCTTTCTAGCACACGCTTCCTACCTATTTGGTACATGCTGTACCCTATTAATTAAACAGCAGGGATTAAAAAATTGACCTGTTGGAGCAAATCCAGAGGCCACGAGGATGCACAGAGGGCTGGAACTCCTCTGCACACAGGCTGAGAGCTGAGGGTGTTCACCTGGGGAAGAAAAGGCTCTGGGAAGACCTTAAAGCCTCTTCCAGAGCCTAAAGGGGATCCAGGAGAGCTGGAGGGACTTTGGACAAGGGCGTGGAGTGGCAGGACAAGGGGGAATGGATTCACACTGATAGAGGACAGGGTTAGATTAGATTTTAGGAAGAAATTCTTCTCTGTGAGGGTGGTGAGGCTGTGGCACAGGTTGCCCAGAGAAGCTGTGGAATCTCCATCCCTGGCAGTGTTCAGGGCCACGTTGGATGGGACTTGGAGCAACCTGGGATAGTGGAAGGTGTTCCTGGACACCTTCAGGGTGGAACTGGATGATGTTTAACGTTTCTTCCAACCCAAAACATTCCGTGATTCTCTGAGTCCATGAAAAAGCCACATTTTTCAAAAGACGAGATTAGCGTAGGAGGGCTTTAAATTATAGGATTTTTATTCATCTTTTCATAATTAAACACGCGCCTTTGGAAGCTGCAATCCATTTCCTGCCATTATTATGTGCAGCGTTGCTGCAGAGGCACAGACAAGCAGTGCAGATGGGCTCCTATTAATAGCAGCTCGCCTGCAGCGTCCCGGCGAAGCTGGGGTGGCTTCATCCGAAGGGATTTCCGAAGGGATCCTTGCAAGCCGCAGAACTCAACACAAGAGGGCTCCAGCTCCTTTTGTCAGGGAAAAAAATAAAAAAAATAAAAGGAAATCTGTGAGAAGAGCGCAGCGAGGCTGAGAGGAGCAGCGAGCAGCGCCGAGCGCGGTGGCAAAGCTGGCAGGACATGCCGTGTGTGTGCCCGGGGGTTTTCCAGGGAACACCTGGAAAAACCAAAGCGTGAGAGCCTCTGGGACACGGAATGAAAGTGTGTAGAGTGTGAGAGCCTGGGGTTTGTTCTCTAGAACGGCACTGGTCAGGAGAGGCTGGCCCCGGCTGCCCCACTCCGTGCCCTCCCCTCAGCGCTGCCCCAGCCATGAGGGCGCTGCCAGGGCCCGGCCCCACGGCCCCACAGCAGCGGCCTTTGGCCTCTCTGGGACCGGCTCCCCGGCTCAGGAAGACGCGGAATCCCTCTGTGGAAATGGGGTGCTGCTCAGCAGTGGCTGAGGGTGCGCCCAGGTGTGTGACAAAGCCGCTGGCACCGGGGCTGTGGCAGCCGGCCCTGTCCCTGTGCTGCTCCTCAGACCCTGGGGACAGCTCTGGGCTCCTCGGTACATTGAGGTGTCCAGAGAAGGGAATGGAGCTGGGGAAGGGTCTGGAGCACCAGGAGAGGCTGAAGGAGCTGGAAAGGGGCTCAGCCTCGAGAAAAGGAGGCTCAGGAGGAACCTTCTCACTCTGCACAGCTCCTGACAGGAGGGGACAGCCAGGGGGATCAGGCTCTGCTCCCAGGGTACAAACAACAGGACAAGAAAAAACAGCCTCAAGTTGTACCAGGATAGTTTTACTTTGGATATTAGGAGTAATTTTTTCACTGAAGGTTTGTCAATCACTGGCACAGCTGCCCAGGGCAGTGGTGGAGTCACCATCCCTGGAGGGATTTAAAATTTGTGTGGATGTGGCACCTGGGGACATGGGTTAGTGGTGGCCTTAGCAATGCCAGGTTAATGGCTCGGCTCAGTAGCCTTAGAGGTCTTTACCAAATAAAACAATTCTGCAGTTCTGTGATTCTGAATTTACTAGAGTGGACTTCAGAGGAAGCAAGGAAAGACATTGTCATCCATGTCTGAAAATAGCCCACAACAGAAGGAAGGAAACGGATGTCAGTCATTTCTGCTGCTCATCTCTCATTTCCCCCTGGAAAATTTTATTCCACATTCATTACAAGGTAAATCTGCTTTCTGGAGGAGATATTTAGAGCCTTCCACTGCTTTTCTGTGCTCTAAAATATTTCAACGAAATGTTTTAACTGATACCAGCATTTAAACTATTCCGCTTGTGGTTTGTTTCTAGCCTGTGTGTCCAGGACAAAAAACATCCCATGGAAGTGCTGCATTCCAGCCAGGAAACTCAGTGCACCCAGTGGGGAAAAAAAGGAGCATTTCCCTCTGTGTTTGCTGGCAGCTGAGGGAGTTGTCTGCAAAAGGTTTGATTGGGCTGAAAACTGTAGTGAGTTGGAATGAAATGAGCAGGGATAATAATAATAATAATAATAATAATAATAATAATAATAATAATAATAATAATAATAATAAGAAGAAGAAGAAGAAGAAGAAGATGATGATGAAGATGAAGAAGAAGATAAAGAAGATAATTATGTATTAATTATTAATTTGAAGCACTGCATTACACATGACCATAGTACTTAGAAGAACACAGAGCTGGACTCATGCTCACTGTTGCATTTCAGGCAACACAGATTTTAAATGCTTTCTGAATATTCTCAACCATGAGAAAAGCCCCAGTTCCACTTGTATTTGAATGAGCTCTCTAAGTTTTCTTAATTATCACTCAGCTGTGTTCAGTGCTTTGCCTCTTTATGGTCTGTATTCTGCACACCCTCAGCACCAGAACTTGTCCCTGGAAGGTGAAATCTCTGCCACCTCCTGCTGTCTCCATTGCAGGAATCATCTTCTTGCCCTTAACAGAGCTTCCCAAACCCTTTCCTGTGACTCTGAACCTTCAGTTCACAGAAAAACCCAGAGAAGTGGGGGGGGAGGGCTGAGGGAAGGGCCTCTCGCCCCAGATGCATCCCCCTGACATGATTCAATGTAGAGATGAGTGTTGGCACGAGGCAGTGGATATTGTCAGGACTTTAACATGCTTTTTACAAGGAGGCAAGCCCCGTGTCTCTGGTGGGAGGGGTGATGTGCACTTAGCAGGTTGCTGGTATCATGACATGGACATGTACACATGGAGCTTGCATGGCTGAGCGTGTTGTGTCACAGGCCATCTCCTCATCTGTGCAAGCAGCTGCAGAGCCACTTCACCGTCAGACCCATTAGCACTTCATTCCTTAAGAGCTTAATCTTGCAATCCTTCCTACTGCTGGTAGCCCTTACTCACGTGAGCAAGCAGATCTTCCACTTCAGCCCTTGTAGCCTGTAAGCTGCTCCCTGTTCCTAGAAAATCCTCGGCTTTCCAGCCACAGTGTTGTTGCTGTCATGTTCTTTACAGCTGTAATATTTATTCCCTAAAAGCTGCCTCATCCCATCCACTCTGGCCTGGCTCTTCAATGGAGATGTGGCACAGAGCCTGCAGGCTTCAGTCCCGTGGGCTCGGGGGCTTTGTGCAAGGAGCTGCATCCTGTGAAGTGCTGAACATCTTTGTCAGGTCCTGGCAGGGCTAAGCACGGGCCTGTGGAAACCCAGGGACAGGAATATTTCTCTGTCTACTCTGGGGTGTCCTGACCTCCAGGGGAGCACTGATTCTGACCCTCATTCATGGAGAAAGTTTCCTAGACTTCAAGATAGACTGGAATGCACAGAAGTGTGAAATAGATTATAGAGAGTGGTGCAGGTGTATCACTTGGTGAGAAATTGAGGTTTTGGGATTTTTAGTATGTTGTGGATGGAAGCAAGATGGAGGGCACAGGGTGTTGTCCTGGGTTTCTTCTTCATGCTTCCTCTTCCTTCTTCTTCAGGGGTTTGGGTGGCATTTTGTAATTGGGCAGAAAAGTCAACATTGAGTGCTCTTTGGGATCAGTTATTGGGTTAAAACGGGAAATAATCGAGGTGTCAGTTCTTAATTGGATAGTTTAGTCTTAAAAGACCTTGTAACAAGAGATTGTTGGCCATTTTGTGCCTTCTAATGGAAAGCTGCAGAACTCATGGTTGTGAGACTGCTTTACTGATAAGAAATAATAAACACCTGAATCCAAACATGAAACTACCATCTCGAGTGCCTTCAACCCAGACCCAGAGAAACCAACAACTGGGACTCCCACATGGGCCAAAAGGGGAATCACACACAGGGACTCTAGTGCCACTCCCTGAAAATCATGCCCATGCTGAATTCCTGCAGACAGCTGGGCATTGTCCATGCTTAGCTCTGGTCATCAATAATTTGGGGGATTTCATAGCACAGGCTATGAACCTTCCCAATTTAGTGGTTCTGAGCAGTCCCAAGTCCCTTAAATATCACCACGTGCTCCAACCCTCTGAAACATCCACATTCTTAGCGAAATCCAGCTTTAGAAAATGCAGGTGTTACAACACCTGTTTTTACTCTGGGAACACATTAATGCAATTAACTTCCCAAAGCTTTACTGTATGGGGAGGAGTGTGCATGGGAGCTGTGAGCAACAAGTACCTCTTTTTCTTCTGGTGTCAGAATTAGGGGACAAAAAAGTTCCATGGGTGGTCCACAGGGAAGGGAGGAATCTTCCTTTCTTTTTCTTTTCCCTCCTCCACAAACAAGCAGTAAAGAATACACTGCCTTCAGCAGGCAGAATGTCTCTATTTGCTTTTAATTGCACCTTTCAGCAAATTTACCAATTGCTCCTTTGCCATTTATTTGCCAGGGGCTGGGGTGTGAAGGGTGGTTATCCAAAGTGTGCTCTGAGAGGGTGGGGATACCCAACCCTGGGGCTTGCTTGATTACTTGCATGCTCTGTCTAAGAGGGATGTTTTAGCCCTGGAATGAAAATAAAGCCAGGAAGCCCTATGAGGTTTTGTTTTCTTGGTTCTTAGAGAGAGCAGCTGCCCACATTTGGTTGGGTTTGAAGGGAATTGAGTGTTTTGTGCCTGCAATACAAGGTCACACATTCACAGACCTTTATGCTTAATTGACACCTTCCCATCCACAGGCCACATCTCCAGGCAGGTATCCGGGATCACAGCAGAGTTATTCCCAGTGCCAGTCCCTTTAGCTGTCCCCTAGAGCCGGGTCCCCACTGGAACAGGCTGTTGGATGACCTGGGCACTGTGGGAAAAGACTTTTCACTGAACAGTGCAGGTCTGTGCCCAAGCCCAGGAGGATTTTGGCTCCATGTGAGGAGAGGAGCAGCTGGCCCAGTGGGCAACCATCAATGCTCTGTGGCTGTCACAGATGTGGATTGGGAACAGAGGTGGAGTTTCAGGAAGCTGGTTCATCCCTGGCATTGCTGCAGCTTCTCTTTGGGGTCTTGCCCGTGGCACAGAGGTACCTCTGCTGTGTCTGAGCATCAGGTACTCCGACCTTCTCTGGGACATTTTGGGTAATCACTTTAGAATAAGATGTGGGCAGATGGGAGAGGCTCCTGCTTCCCCTTCAATGTTCATCCCGTCACAGATGGCAGAGGGAAATGAGCTCCATCTCCCAGCTCTGCAGCAGAAGCAGATGAGAGCCCCACGGCTTGTCCTTGGTTGGGACAGTGTGACACCCTGGGCAGTGTGACACCCTGGATGTCCTCTCTGCCTGTCTTGCTCACAGCCTTCAGAGAAAGCAACCTCTGCCCTGTTCAGACATAACACTGAACCCTGTAAACCACAGCTGAGGACGGGGATTGGGCCTTTTCAGGTCCCTTCCAACCCAAACAATTCAATGATTCTGTGAAACCCAGCCTTTTGGGAGTGGAACCTGTTCAGAGGGGTAGCTCAGGTCTGAAGTCTTTCTACACATGAGGCAATTGCCATTAACATTGCAACCATTTTGAAAAGGAATTTGCTGTTTGCTGGAGTGTTGGATTAGCAACACCTTCAGGACTTGTGGTCCTAGTCTGACTATGATTTGGACACACCTAAAAAAGTTATTTAAGAAAGTAGAAAAAGGCTGACAGGTTAAACTTAATTTTTTACCACCATATCAGCTGGATATTAGTTTTGAAAATGTTTTCAGGTGTTTATTTCTTCCTGGGAAAGTTAAGCAGGTACAGGTGTGATTTTAGCATAGCTGGCCAGAGATCCAAGGTAGGTTCAGAGCCAAAAAAAGGTTTCAAGGGGCAGCCCCTGCCAGTGCCTTCACCAGGACTGAGAGTGCATCTCTGAGTGAGCATCTCCAATAGGGCTCAAAGTCCAGGGGTGCCCTGGCAATCTGCCATCCTTCTGGAACCTCACTACCACCCTTACCTGAGAGACAGCTGCTTAAAACCCTTCCTTGCCTTCTTTTTATATTCCTCCAATGCTACAAAATACAGCTTCCCTAGCCCAATTTTTATGTATGTTGCAATTCCATTAAAAAATGGTAAATTTAAAATGCTTAAAAATAGAGGCTTGTATTTTATACATAGCTACTTTTTAGCAATGTTTTGTTTTCAATACCTTTTTTTTTTTTCCCAACTTCTCCTGCCCTGGATGTGTGTTCAAATGTGTCATTTCCTCCCAAGGATTGTAAATTTTGCACTGTGGGCAAAGAAGCCTCAAAAGAATAAGGTTTTTCAGGCAAAATATCCAGGGGACAATATCTTCTTTCATAAAGCTCTGAACATGCTGTTTGCCATCTCCTAATCTTATTCCTGGTTTTTCTTTTCTTTTTTTTTTTTTTTTTTAATGCTGCTGGAGACTAACTTCTGGTGGCAAAGTCCTTGTACAGAAAAAAGTGACTGTTTTAACCAATAGCCTGAAATCACACATTCTTTCATTGAAAACAGTTAATTAGGAATTGAGCTCCGAAGTTAATTTCACCAAGGTCATTCCCTGTTCTATTGGGTCCAGTGACCCTGTCTTAAGTAATCACGGCATTAACATACAAGGTTATAGCTTTCTTTTCAGTTGATGACATAATCTCTTTAATTGGTGTCAGGAGGCCTGCTTATGAAAGGACCATGGAAAACACCTATAGACTATAATTTTACTTTCCCCATTCACAGAGCAAATGAAACAAGCCTTAAGAATGTACTAGAGGCTCATTACATCTCCCAGCCTGTCAACACAAAGCCCCTCCGTTCCAGCCAAGGCATTAGGAATGATCAATTCTGTTTACCCCCAACTCCAGCCCGTGAACTATTAACCTTTTCAGCAAAACTGGTGAATAGTAAATGTCAGATAATCCTCTCTGAGAAAGTTAAGAGGGTAGATAATGCATTTTAATTGATTAAAACTTGCATGAACAAAAGTTTAAAATATCAACAGGAGAATCCCTCGCGATTCCTATTTTTGGTAGGACGTGATCCAACTATTCCGGGTTGACCCCAGTGTCCACTTTAATTTTAGCTTTTCTGAGAGAAAACTTCTCTAAAAACTATACCTGAAAACTCATATATTACTTAGCAGAAATTCTGCTTTTAGGAGACAAGATTCCCTTTGCAGCTTGTGTGCTCGGGCTACCCAGGGCTAAGCCAGGGCAAGATTTATACTGGTTGTTACTCGAGGTGGATTTCAACAAATATCCCTGCAGACTGTATTTAAAAACTCTAGAAACTGGTTAGAAATACTTTTTTGTGTGTTCTTTTAATTATTTATTTCTATGAGTTACTGCTTAGCTTTTTTTCTTTCTTTTTTCTTTTTTCAGTAGTTGGAACTCTTGCATATTCTATGATTGATCCAGCTCCCTCACAGGGAATTTTCTTTGTTGTGTCTATGAAATCTGTCTGAAGCACATTCTGAATGACAGAGTCTTAAATTCTATAGTAACCAACACTATATTGTTTATGAAGAAAACAAGATGTATTGCCCCTGCACCACACTTATTCACATCTTTTTTTCCCTGTTGCATTCCCCTAAACCTTCTGCTATTTCTGATTTTTATTTTTAGACTCTCTTGAGGGGGTTCACAAAAACTCCTTTCCTCCTGCTGCACATTACCTTCTGAACATTCCCCACTCCTGAAGATGTCCCTTAAGTTCATATTTATCAGTTGAAAGCAATTCTTGTATAATTTATATTTTCTGATTGAAAATATTTTTTTGTCTTGTTTAAAAGGGGAGAAAAATTATTGAAAACAATTTGATTGTTTCCAAAGGAACAAAATTTCTCTTTTAAGAGCGATAACTTAAAAAATAAAAGTCTATTTTTTCTTGGTTATGACTGAATAACACATTCATGTCAGCCCTTCCCAATCCTTTAACTTGAACAGGCTTTGTTATATTCTGTGTTATATTGGGGGGCTGTAGGCACAAGTGGGGAATGTGTTTTACTGTCCCTGGAAATATGTACTGGATAATGATGGTCTTTGCCCTTCACCCCTTCCCTTTCTAGGAGAGCTGAGGGTGGAAACTGCTGAGCTTGAGCAAATTCCAAGTGGATTTCTTTTCCTGGGATGAAATTTTGTACCCTCAGCCTTACCCTGACCAGCTACAATCTCCAAGTGATGCTGCTCTGTGAGCTTCATGTCATAAATCATACAATCACCTTTCCATTTTCTCTCAGCTGGAGCACCAGGGTGTTTTTTCAGTCTTTTGTGTCACTTTTTGGAGGAGAAATTGCACTGCTGCATCTTCTGGTGCACAGCCACCTCTCTTTGTTTGATACTGTGAACCAGAGGCTGGTGACAAAATTTTTAGCAGTGGTGGTTTTAAACTGAAAGAGGGTCGGGTGAGATTGAATGTAAGGAAGAAGTTTTTACAATGAGGAAGGAAAAACGTTGGCACAGGCTGTTCAGAGAAGCTGTGGATGCCCCATCCCTGGGAGTGTTCAAGGCCAGCTTGGATGTGACTCAGAGCCACCTGGTCTGGTGGAAGGTGGAAGAACTCCAGATGATTTTGGGCATTACCACTGGTTCCTCTGGAGTTGGACAGTTGCAGACTCAGCTGGTTGATGTCAGCACAAGAGCTTGACATGGTTTATTGCCATTTTCTGCACTTGTGGAGCTCCCAGGATGCTGATCCTAGGCTGTGGTAAGGTGCTCTACAAACTGGACAAGCTGCACCCACCCCCACCCCAAAGAGCTGAATGTTCCAATGGGACTCAGACCCCTCTTCAGGGGGTTGTGTTCTTCTGCTGAGTTTGCTGTGGGCTTCTGTGTGAGCTGCTTGGGGCTTTAACTTCTCTGCCTTTACCTTCTCTCATTCTGCTTCCTTCTGGACTTGAGATGAGACCCAGCAATTAGTCTTAGGAGGACACTGCTGGTTCAGCTCCCTCAGCTCTCCTGCAGGAGCAGCCACTCTGTGAGGAGCACTCACCCAAACTTCTGCCAAGGGCCCCAGTAGAGTTCATTGTGTCAAAATTCAGATATTTTAAATCACTCCCTTTTTTATTCTTGGTATTTAGTATCTCAGAACACGGTCCTGATTTGGATGCAGAGGTAGGGATGTGTGTGTCTGGGAATGCAGTCTGGGAGCCAAAGCAGGTTAAGCATGGACATGAGGAAAAAGTTCTTGACTGTGAGGGTGGTGAGGCACTGGCAAAAGCTGCCCAGAGAAGCTGTGGCTGCCCCATCCCTGGGATAGTACCAGGCCAGCCTGGATGGGGCTTGGAGCAACCAGAACTAGTGGGTGATATCCCTGACTTTAGCAGGGGCTTGCAAAGAAGCAATCCTTAAAATCTCTTCAAATCCAGACCTTTCTGTGATTCTGTGATACTTGAGTTTGCTGATAACTTACTGCATGGATTTGGGAATAAAACTACTCATTTCCTCAGACAGTGCAGCTCCTTAGTCAGCCAGAACAATTATAAAATACATTCTACCCTCAGCTTCCATTGAGAAGTAAGACACCTTCCCTTCAACACAGAAACACTCCACAATTTTCTTATTTGTCTCCTCTTTTTTTTTTTAACTTGTTTAAGTCTTCAGGAGCCCATCTTGCCCATTTAGCCACAAAATGCGTGTGCGTGCATGCGTGCGCGTGTGTGCTTCCAGTGAAAAGAAGGGAAAAAAACCCACAGGTTTGAGTTTGTACAATGTTTGCCCCTTTTCCCAGCAGGGATGGGTTTTGAGAGCCAGGAGACAAAAAGCATGGCCTCAACAAGCTGAATTTAAAAAAGAACATCATTTTCGTTATGTAGTCAATCTCAATTACAAGCAAATGTTTTCTCTGTTGAGACTTTTCTCTTTTCAGAGCATTATGCAAGGCTCTTTTGTGGGTTGAGAGAAAGGATCAGTGGTCAATAGGGAGCAGAGTGTTGTGTACAGTGGATTTTTGTATCCTTTAGTCTACTACATAATGCGTTTTGTCAGGAGAACAGCCCAACATCCTGAGCAGATTTGCTGAATTAAAGAGCACAGCAGGGATAGGAAACTTGTTGCTAGGTGACTGACAACTGCTGCATGTCACTATCTCTGTGCCGGAGGTTACTCTTCCCTTTTCTTCCAGCACTCAGTCTTGCCTTTTAATCTGCATCTATAATTAACTCTCTTAATACCACACAGCCATTTCTCTCCCTTTTGCTTCACGTGGTTCTCTCGATGTTATTTAATCTCAAATAATGGGGAGGATAAAAACTGTTTAATTTTTGTGCTTTGCTTGGCGGGGAGAAGTTGGGCTGTTTGGGCGGTGCAACGTCTCGTGGCAGGGCTGGGATGAGATGGCTCTTAAAAGGCATTTCAGGAGATGTATGCTCTTTGTTCATCCTAATGCCCAGTGAAACATCGCTGTGTTTACCGTCCTCTCTAAAGCCTGTTTGTTTCAATTCATCTTAATTGAAACGTGATTGCTTTTAACTGTTTAGGTTTGGTGACCTTCCAAGCTCTTTCACTTGTGTATTTTGCAAAATAGATTTTCTTTATACGAGGCTCTTTCTTCAATGACTGGAAACCCAGGGCTGCATCTGGCCTAGATTTGTAGTGGCAGAAGTCAACCAAACAGCAAGTGTTTACCCTCCTTCTTTTCACTCTTATTTTTGCTCTTATTTTTCACCTGCTGATCAGCCATTAGCTGTATTTGTGAAGGTCTGTGTTGTTCTGAGGATGGATCTGTGTTTGAGAATTACACCCTCAGTTTGCGCCCATCAGTCACTCTAGAAATACATTTATTTTAATTTTAGGTTTTATTCCAACAGCTAATTCAAAATACAGGGTGTTTGATGAATGTTCTGATTGCAGACATGTGATTATTTGCTTGGGGTTTTTATTTAAAAAGTAATGACAAGAAAATGTGTTCCACTGCCTATTCCTTGCACTCTTTCAAACAGCACCTTTTTTCTTCATTTTCTGTGCATGTGTTTTGGGGAAGCTCAATTCAGAAGTTCCAAGGAATTAAACCAACAAAAGCTCTTTTTTCTTCTCACAGGTTTGTAATAAAGCTGCGATCATGGGAAGTGTGTACCTTAGACACTCTTTATACTGAAAATTAGACAGCAATTTCAGAAGAATGGCCAGGCAGATGGGAGAAGTGCTGCTGGTGAAATTAGGTGGCAGTTGTTGCTTCTGGGGGACTGTCCCCTCTTTGCTCAGTGGAGTGCTCGACCTGAGCAATTTAAAGGAAAAAGAAGGGAAAAAAATCCCAAAGGCTGTTAAGTAGCTGCTTCTAAGCAGGAGCTCTTTCCTCACCAGTGCAAAATGTTTTACTGACAGCAGGAACTGTGAATTGTGTCAGTCTCTATCAGCTTCTCTGAAAAGGGTCCTCTGGGGGCAGCCTTGGTCACAAGAGCAGGTGGATTAATGAGCACCACCTGATTAATGTCCATGAGGAAGATGTTTTCACAAGGACATGGAGTGATAGGACAAGGGAAAATGTCTTTAAACTGACAGAGGACATGGTTAGATTAGAATTTAGGAAGTAATTCTTGACTGTGAGGGTGGGAAGGCCCTGGCACAGGCTGCCCAGAGAAGTTGTGGCTGCCCCAGTCCTGGGCATGTCCAAGGCCAGGTTGGATGAGACTTGGAACAACCTGGGATAGTGGAAGGTTGCAGAGATCATCTGGTTGGGATCTTCTAGATCCAACCATGCACCCAAATGATCCCTCCAGATCGTCTATTTCAGACCCTCTTGTTGGAACTGGATGGTCTCTCAGGCCCCTTCCAACCAAACCATTCTACAGTCCTGTGATTCCATGAGCTTGGACCTCGAGTTTGTAGCCTGGGGATGTGAGTGGAGCAACTTTCACCCCATAATTGTGGCAGAGTCTTACTTGAAATATTCACAATCACAGAGCAGTGTTGAAAACCTGCTGATTAAATTCCATTCTGTTAGTGACAGGGTCAAGCTCAGAGCATCACCCCAGCCTCGGGCTCATGCTCTGACCACAGAATGAGTTCTTGCCTTTCTCTCCCTGACTCTGAGGGTGATGGACACACATGTTCTGGCAAAGTAGAGGGAAGTTCCTGCTGAGTATCTAAAAGGCTGTAGTTTTCCTGAGTGCCTCCTCTAACCCCAGAGAAAGCCCCTGCAGCCTCCATGCATGTTTGCCTTCAGCAGCTCCTGAAGAATGCCATTACTGCAGGAAAACAGGCTCTCCAGCAGGACAAGGTACAAACCACCCCTACCTGGTGCCTTTCCTCCTCACATCCTCAGCTTCCAGCTCCCTCTGAGCTTTTCCAGGTTTTAATGCAGCCCTTGTTAGATGCAGCTGTTGCCACAATCTGTCTCTGCAAAGCAGAGCCCTTTTCAGGCACCAGTCCCCAGGCATGAATGGGAGAAGAGTTGAGAAGGTGAAAGGAGATGGTGAGGGAGAAAGATCACAGAGAGGGATAGCTCCAGGAAATGCCTGGTACCTCCCACAGCACTGACAAAGTCTGCCCAAAGCTTTTTTCCCACGTGTTGCACATAAAACTCTGATAACATCTACGACCCTGCTGGCTGTAGCTGTGTTGCCATTGCAGGAAGATCCTGAGAGAAATGGGAGATGTCCCTCAAGGCCAGGTCTTGTGCAGTGCCTGGAGAAACTTCCAGGCTTCTCCAGGAATTTCTTGTCGTGCCTTGCCTGTGAAGTACAAGGAGATGCTGAAGATCATGATGACATTAGCTACTCTGAGGTGACACCTGCCTGTCTGTTCTCCTCCCCAGGAAGATGAGATTCAGCTCCTTTCTCCGGTGAGGGAAGTGGATTCCCCCATCCATGTCCCACCTCTTTCTTTTCCCGCCTTGCCACAAAATGGCTCTTTAATTGGCTGTACCCTTCTTTGTGCAGCACTGGAGGCAGATCACTTGTCCTTGCTGTGGGTTTGTTTTCCAACCTGGAAAAATGTGTGATGTCCCTTCATACCATGCCTGAGACAAAAAGTTAGGAATTGTGTGAGGAATGTGACTGAGCATCAGCCACCACACCTGCTCTGCACAAAAATGCAGGTGCCAGTGTGGGATTCAAATACATTCCCAGGGATTCCTTTGCCAGGGAAGACGAAAGAAATGCTACTTATAAAAGATAAAATATAGAGATAAAAGTATAGAAGTACTACTTGCACCCTGTCTCTGCTGGAAAAAGCAGGAATCCTAAGGCTAGCAGGAGAAGTGTGGAGTCACAGGTCTGGAACAAGGAGCCTCTCAGCAGGGGAAGTTATTTTTCCTCCATGAAGGTTTTTTTCATAGTTAAGAGCATAAATCCAGATTTAGACATGTAAATTGGAGAGTACAATATGTGTTTCATACTGCAAACTATCCTTGACCCAGTAAAAGGAGGAGCAGGTCTGCATCTCAGGGATTGCTTCCTGACTCGTCTTGATCTCACTTATTAATAAATTCATGGAGTCTGAGATGACTTGGCCAGACTGTATTCTTGTCTAAATTTAGCAGTCAATTTGGTTTGTTGCTTCAAGGCTTCATTGAAGAAGAATCAACAAAAAAGCATCTTTTTTTTTATCACTGGAGTTACAAGTGCATTTGTGTGAAAATGGATCTGAGCTTGGAAATAACAGCAATTAATTATTTATTAAGCACACGTTGGGGATGGACTTTTTTAAAAAATAAAACAACCACATTGCACCTCTTTTCCTCAGGGTCTCTCATTTCTCCTTTGGCTGTTGTCTGTATTTTGTACTGGGTTTGCCAACACCATTCCCTGGACCCAAAAAATGCTCCTGGAGACTGTGGGGAGGAAGGGGATGTCTCTGAGCTGATACAAGGAAAAGAGGTGCTCTTGGTGATGGGAGGGACTGATGCTGGAGCTTTTTCAGGGCAGTTTTCTGTCATTTCAGGGGCCTATAAAGCATTTCACATATTTTAATCTGCTCTGCTGAGAAATAAAATTAAATCGTGCAGTGAAATCAATAGGACCAAGTAAAACATATCTGGAGCCATCTGCTGCCTAGTTAGAGCACAAAGACAGACAGTTTCCCAAATTACTCTTTCAATGGAAAATGAGCAGCAGGTTTTATAACAGAATTTCATCTTGTGGGAAACCAATCAGAAATGCTTTTGTACCCGAATTTAGTGACTGGCTGCATCCCTCATAATCTCTCACTGAGGCTCCAGCTCTGGCAACTGTGAAAGAGTCTGCTGTTTTGTTTTGTTGAGGGAAAAAACCCAGTGGGAATTAGGTTAAGATCTCCCCTCCTTGCCCCAGTTCTCAGTCATGTGAAGAGTTGTTGGTCTCATTTTAACTCATTTTCAAGGCTCAGGTCTGTGGGAGTGATGAAAACTCTCAGTGTGTCTCCCCTGCAGTCTCTGGTCCCTCTTTTTGAGCTACCAGCTTGTTCAAACCCCATCCAGATGGGGCTTGGACACTTCCAGGGATGGAGCAGCCACAGCTTCTCTGGGCACTCTGTGCCTCACCACCCTACAGTGAAAAAAAATCCTAATATTTTATCTAAACCTGCCATTTGCCAGGTTAAAGCCATTTTCCCTTGGCCTATCACTGCACACCCTTGTCAAAAGTCCCTCTCCAGCTCTCCTGGAACCTTTCAAGGTACTGGAATGAGTTCTAAGGTCTCCTCAGGGCCTGAAATGTTCTGTTAAGCCCAGAACATTCTTTCATTCTTTATTTCAAAACACTCAAGAATGACAGAAATGCAGAAAATTATCAAAACTGGAATTTCCATTCATTATTTTCCTGATCAAACATTAAATTCTTCAGAAATGTAACCAAACTTATGTTTGTTTATGGAGTAGGGAGCTCTGCTGCCATTAAATTAGTTGTGACATTTTAATGTAATTAGACAACATTAGTGTCAGATAAGATTCATTAATGGACCTTGATCTTTGGTGGTTGTTCAAAATTGATTTTTGCAATGGAAATCTATGTTGGATGGAGGGAAAAAATCATAAATTCACCTTTCTGCTAAAATGCTCAGCTAATTGACATAAGTACATTAATGAGAGCAACACACTAATAGGATTATATCAATATTCCCCCTGCATCAGTTAGAAACCCAGCAGCAATGGTCATTAATTATTGCTTTACAGTAATCCTTGGCAGCTTTTGTAGGAGGTGGATTGCCCTTCCTTCAGAAGATCTTTCTGCCTTGTTATTTTCCACAGATTAGGGGCTTTACTGTTTTTTGTAGAAAACTTCAAAACTTCAAGGCTGGGTGCCTAAAATTAGTCTCCTAAATCTATGCTTTGATAACTGTCCAAAACAGAGTTGTATTTTTCCCTCTCAGGACTGAAGTTCCAAGACATCAGGTGAAACATTTAAAATATTGATGTTTTTGAAATCAGAATGTAACTATGTTTGAAGAGGATTTGCAAGACCAAAAAATATATTGGTTCAATTCTCACTAAAAGTCAGGTTTTCTAAAGAAATATATAAAAATCTGTTCTAACATGTTCAAGGTGAAAATTTTGTCTGAATATTTTAGCAGTGTTATTTCTAATTTCTGCTAACACTTTTATATCCTTTGTTTGGCTGTATTAAACCAAAAGAAAATGTTTAAATTACTGAGTTTTAGATACAAGCCAAAAGTGATAAAATCTTCCTGATATTTTACAATGAACTTTGTTTTGTAATGTTAAAAGCAACAGTGATATTTAATCTTTAAACCACATGGGTTTAGTGATCCTTGTTTATCTTTTACACCCAGGTTTTGTTTATCATGTCATTCCATTTATTTTTTACTCCCAATAGTGTGAAATAAAGCAGCCAGCACACAGGGCTGCTCATAGTACAGGATTTAGCCACAGTTCTTCTGCTGGGGTTTCCTGAGCAGAGAGAATCTATATTTATATAAACCAGCAGAGACAGGGACCATAATCCCACTGCTGTGCACAAGGATCTGCAACTGGAATGTGCAGCCAATTGCTCTCTACAGCTCCCAGAACTTCTCCTTCCAAGTAACCAGGGACAGGACAAGAGGAAATGGCCTCAATTTGTGCCAGGGGAGGTTTAGTTTGGATATTTGGGGAAATTTCTTCATGAAGGGCACAGGCTGCCAGGGAAGTGATGGAGTCACCATCCCTGGAGGTGTGAAAAGATGTGTGGATGTGGCACTTGGGGACATGGGTCAGTGGTGGCCTTGGTCGTGCTGGGGTGACAGCTGGGTTTCATGGTCTTGCAGGGCTTTTCAAGCTAAATGATTCTGTGATTCACAATCCAAGAATTATGCAATGGTTTGTTCAGGCAAATGCATGAGCCAGTTAAATGCAGCTAAAAATGCAGCACAGGATAACGAAGCAATGCTGTGACATGAGGCAGTGATGTCTCAGCTGCAATGGGGGATATGTCCTTTGTTCCCCAAATTTCTGCCTCCTCTGCCTCCCCCATCTCACCTCTGCTGAACTGAGGTGCTGCTTGGCCAGATGTTGACATCTGGACATGGGGAACAGCTGTACCCTGCCTGTCCTTCCTCAGCCAGGGACTGACCTGCCTCTCTTCTGCTCCTTCTCAGGAGAGCTGCAAAGAAATCGACATTTCAGAAGTGATTGAAAACGTCAATAAACCTCTGGCCAGTGAGGTCCAGAGGCTGGGCCAAGCACAGGGTGGTTCCCCCAAAAACAAACCCAATGGAAAGGTGAGCTTTTTCCTTCCAAAAATTAGAGTGAGGGGTCAGACATGCTCAAACACCAGCTTCAGTGCTGAGCTTTTTACAAAACCAGCTCAGGTGTTTATTGTGCTGAGCCCTGAAGGTGAGCTTTGAAAAGGTGCTGGTAATGAATGACACAAGTTCAGACCAGATCCAAAAGAGTGCCAGATCCAGAGAGGGGAGGAGGAACCAAAACTTTGCTGCATTATCAGTGTGCAAAAGACTTGGTATGTAACAAAATGTCTGGGTAGGCAGGTACTCTGATAGAATGCCAGGGGAGCCTGAGGGCTGAGGGCCAGAAAGATTTGCTGCTAAGAGTATATAGATATTTGCTTTTTCTCTGTTTTAGGTGATGATTCTAGTCAGAGCATCATCTCTGAAACCAATATAATGGCCAGTGGAGCTTTTTTTGTTGTCTTATAACTTACACAAGTATCTTGCATGTGTGCAAGGGAGCATGAGGAGGAGCTGTCTGGCTTTAAAACCAGTTTTAAATCCCCATGCAGGGGAGATCTCTGCTCCTTGCTACCTCCAGAGCACACCCTCAGCTCACACAAACACCCTTGCTCAGGTAGCTTCAATAATTTTCCTGCTCAGAGGAAGCGAGTTTAGCACTCAGGGAGTGAGTGCTAAACACTCTCCCTTCAGTGGCCTGCAGACCCTCAGGGACTCGTGTGTGATGCTTCAGAGACCCACCAAGGGCAATTAAGAGAAGTCAGCCTTTAAAAGGCATGAAATATCAGTGCTTGCTCCTGCTGGAAAAAGAGACATTTATCAGTCAAAACAAGCTGAAAGTGGTTTTGCTGAAACAGCTTAGCTTAGGGGTGCCCCTGACCTTATGAGCCACATCCCAAAATTCTCCTGTGTCCAGGAGTCCCCAGGCATAAAGCCTGTCCCATGGAGTCTGTGGGCAGCTGAGACATCAAGGGCTTTCTGCTGTGGGCAGGGAACCAGCAACTGTCCCAGGCTGACCCAAGAATCATGGAATCAGAGTGGTGTAGGTTGGAAGAGACCTCAATGACCGTCCAATTCCACCCCCTGTCCATGGGCAGGGACAGCTTCCAGCAGACCAGGTTGCTCAGAGCCTCATTGGACCTGGATTCGAACATTCCCAAGGATGGGGCAGCCACAGCTTCTCTGGGCAAGCTGTGCCAGTGCCTCCCACCCTCACAGGGAAGAACTTCTTCCTGAGTCCTAAATCATGGCTACCCCTCACCCTTTCCTAGCCTGATCCCCTCCCACCCACCATGCCCTGCTGCAGGAGCCACAGCTGGATTCACAGACACCCAAATCTCTGGTTTTCCTCACAGGGCAGGTGAGACCCCTCTGCAAGTCACCATTTCCATCCCACAGAGCCCAAAAATGACTCCAGAGCAGGCACTGAGGTGGATGGGCTGGGAAGCAGGGACAAATCAGCAGCACTGAAGACCCCCATTTGGACAGGCTGATGCAGAGGAGGAGAGCAGCCCCTGCTGTCGTGTGCTGAGTGGATGAAGGTACCAAGGGTTTTGTTTATTTAAGGTCATGGAAGAAAGGGGTCTTCAAAAACTATTGGAAGTCAGTGAGGGGATGACTTTGTGAAGCACCAGGGGAGGGCTGTGAGTGGTGGCAGGAGGGGAGAGTGCAGAGGAGTTGGTGCACAGGGCATGGAAAATGCGGGGAGAGCTGGAATGATGCAGGGCACAGAGGCAAGGACAAGGAGCTCGAGCGAGATGCAGCAGAGAAAGGGGGAGTTAGTGAGTGGTTGTAAAAAGCTGGGCTGATCTTGGCAAAGACAGAAAAGGATTTCAACAGCTCTGTTCTGACCGGGTGTCAGGGAGGATGGAGAAGAGGAAGTTTTATTTAATAACTAATAAGAAAATCATCAGCGTGGATTTTTATAAGTGCAGTTTGAAAGGCAGAATTTAGCCCCTTCCTTTGGTTTCTCCACATGCACAAATTTTGATTCCTGCCATTTCTGGGAACAGCCCTGGTAGTTTATTCAGCTTTGCTGAATTTGTATTGAACTTTTCTTCCCCTGCCACATGTGTGGTAAATATCTTCATTTCATCTTCACTCAGAAATGCTCAGGACTTACTCTGAGCTCTCTTACTCCAGCTCTCTGTTGCTGCAAATCCATCAGTAACATTGTGGTTGCCCCCAGTTTTTTGCAGATGTAAATGAAAGAAGAGTTAAGCCTTGTATTTGGATCAGGAGGCCTGACTGCCTTTTAATAGAAGCATAATGAAACCATCAAGAGTTTTCATTCAATTAGACTTTTTCTCCCTCTGGCAAATGATTATAGCACATTTATAGTGTAATGGGCAATTACTTTCTACTCCTTGTCTGTTGACATCCTATTAAGCCTACATTTTCTGTTCCTAACAAAGAGATCACGTATAATTGTTAGGAGCTACAAGGAATACATGAGAACTACCAGAATATATTTAAGCACAATGAATATGGATGTGTTAGTGAGATGCATGATGTGCAGTGGCAGATTCTTCCACTCCTTTCTGCTCTGGGGAAGTACCAATTGCATATTCTTCTATTCCTTCATACATTAACTTTTCCTCCAGTGTCAAGAATGATCTTTGTGCTGAGTGGGTGTTGATTCTACATTGAATCCTGTACTTGTGAATATGAGCCTGAGAGGTGCAGTGAGGACTGCAGAGGAAAGTTTTGCCCCTGGAAGATTTGAAGACATGTATTGGTGGAGGATTTTTAAACCTGCAGCTGGCAGGCAGGGCAGGAACTGATGGAGTCCCCTCACTTGTGAAACACAGAGGGTGGCTGTAGCAATGCTGAAGTTCTCTTTTGCTCAATGACATTTCTTATCCAGCCTCTGGAGCTTCCTGCAGTGCTCTGCTGCCTTGGGATGTCCTGCCAGGCAACAGGCAGATGAGTTCAGCTGAGTGGGTGTTGGTGGGAGCTGGGAGTGCACATCCCTGAGAGCACAGAGTCAGCAAAGCTTTTGCAGGGGGATTTCAACAGGAGAAATCCAACAGATTCTCACTCAGGAGCAGCAGCCTGCAGCATCCACTCTGCTTGCACAAGCTGCTGCTGCTCTGGTGCTCTCCTGCTCAGCACCAGAGGTCTCATGGGCATGGCAGCAATTCCCTAATCCTTCTCATCCTGCTGCAGGGCTCAGGGATGCTGTGAAGTGGGAGGCCAGGAAGCATCTCCAAGTTGCACTACCCTTGGTTGTGGTCATCAAATCTGCAGAATTACTCTGCCTGTAGATGCACTGTACAAGCATTGTGGCAAACTGTGTGAAATTCTGTGGGACATGCACAGGCTTTTGCAGACTGTGGATCTTCACCTAAATTCTTTCCCAGCCCTCGTGGTGTTCCAGCTCATCCCAGCTCCTGGTAGCAGCAGCGTGGCCACCTTGTCACTGACATTTTAAAGGGTGACAAAGTGCACACAAAGCCTTTCTTCACCTGCCTGGCTTTGTGCTCCTGCACCATCCCCTGTGATCACACACCCATGACTGGACAGGAGAAGCAATGCCACATCCTGGCACAGTCACCTGGGAATTTGAGCACACACCAGTAACTCCTACCTGGCTGTGCAACAGGATCAGTTCCCAGCTCAGGAATCATCTTACAAACAGCAGCTCTGAGCACCAGGGATGGAGGAGTCGCCCTGACAGAGACGTGACTCAGGAGCTCCATCCACAGGGTCAGGGCAGTGGGACAGAGCTTGGTCTGTGACAATTTCCACGGCAGCAGAATCTATGTCAGGACTGCCTGGGATCTGGTGAAGGTGGTGAGATCAGCAAGTAAGACAAAACCACTTAACCTGCAGGTCTGAAAGACCATTTCCAAGACTCTGAGAGGACTTTTTTCCACCATTATTGACAGATCTGGGTTTTGGGAATGCTTATCCCCAGCTTCTTTTGAAACATCCATGTTTGGCTTTTCATGTGACTTGAGTTGTTGCCTCTGCTGATCTCCAGAAGGCTCTCAAGCAGTGGGGGATGTATCTCAAAGTCAGGCTTAAACTGATGACAGGCTTGAGGTAAAGAAGGAATCTGGGCATAAATCAGGCAAACCTGTGCCATTGGTTTAGGTCTACTAACTTTCTCTCTAACTTTTTTTTTCCCTCCAACTTTTCTCTCTAACTTTCAAATTTTACCCACAGAGTGGGATAAAATATCCTCTCAATGTTACCCAAGTCCTCACTGCCACACAAAAAAGGTATTAAACAAGATGAAGGTGCAAATTTAACACCCTGGGGGTGTTAAAACCACTGTCAGTGTCAGAGAGGCAGGCAGGGACAGCCACTGGCATGTGGGGACTGGCTGTGTGCTGTGCTGGGAGCCCCTCTGAGCCTGAGTCTGTCACCACACTGTTTGTGACCCCAGTGGTGGGCTGTGGTGAAGTGGGGATCCTTTTCCATGCCTTTCTCCCACATTTCTATACACTTCTCTATAGAATAAGAGTGCAAACAGCAGTGCTTCTGCCTGCTGTTGGCTCTTGTCTCTTCCTCCCAAAGGTTTAAGCATTATTCTTTTTCATGTTCTACCTAAATCATCCATTCCACAGCCATCTGTCACAGATTTCATTTCTAAGTCAATTACCTGGGTTTTCTGAAATCAAATACCTGTGTACCTTCTGTTTTCAGAGTAAATATGAATTTCATTATATTTTTTTATTGTTTAATAGCACCAGGGACGCGATGTTTGAAGGCAGCCTGAATTTTGATTCAAAATGCCAGTTCTTTTTCTGAATAGCTCCATCAACTGGAGACCTTCCCCATCAGCTCTTTCATAAAGCAGAAGGAGACAAATGGGCAGATAAGCTAACCAGGGAAGAAAGATATATTCTTTCCCTTGACCTAGAAGCCTGGTATGACCTTTCTTCAATGCATTGTGTTATGTAGTGGTTTTCACTATTATGCATATATTTAGCAACAGCCACTCACCAACCTGCAAAGAGAATAGGGTGGTGAAAGATGGAAATCAAGGGAGGAAAGAAGCACCAGGGATGTTTCGTCTCTGCTTTTATATTTCAAACATTGCACTGGAATATACACGAGAATTTCTCTCCATTGTAATGTGGGATTTCATATATTTTAATACCTTGGGCATCTTTCCATTAATTTACTTCCTGTGACATTTCTGAACAAAAACCCACTTCAAATTTCTGTCAAGATCAATCCCAAATCAGCTCTAATTATAAGCAAAAGTTTAAAAATGCACCACAATGCAATGAGGAATGCAGGGAGCCACTGGAGAACATACACCTGAACAGTCTCATCCTCCAGCTGGAGAAAGCTCAGGAAAGACTTTTCCCAGAAGCTGAATTTTATCATCTCTTAGGCAGGTTATTTTTGCTGGGTTCCTACTTTGCAGTATTCTGGCTTACAAAGATCTTTCTGACATCTCAAGTGTTTGGTACCTGCTGGTGTTTAGATTCCCTAATTTAAAGACCTGCTGGGAAAAAGTACCTATAACTGTCCATGTGTTGTCCTTTTAGTTCAGCTCCCATCGGGCCAAAGGCAGTTCATTCTGAATATTGAAGTTTTGGCAGCAAAGAATTAATCCCTGGATTAACCTGAACCTTCAGGGAGTGTTTGATCTTCAGCCACCACCTTTCACCACCAGTTCTGACCTGGCAGAGTCCTTCTGCAACTGCAGCATGAATTCCTGTGCAAGAGGATTGGGAATCCACTTTCTGGACACAGAGGAGCTGGTGTTTCTGTGGCCTAAGCCCAAGCACAGGAGGCAGCCCCCAAGCAGCCAGACTCAGAGGGGAGCTGAAGTGGAGGCACAGGAAAAGTTGGCATTTATGGTGTCTCTTCACTGCATCCAGCACTGCACACCTCACAGCAGGTGAACATTCCTGTGAAAACTTCAATAAATGGAATAAACCAAGGTCTTACCAGGTGCCCACTACAGACCCTGTCTGTGTTCTTCTATTGTCCTGAGTAGTGAGGAAAAGCCTCCAGGTGAGCCTCACACACCTCCCAAGTTCAACAGCTCCCACTGACATTGTTTCTTCAAGGGCATTTCTATAAAAAAGAAAGCCCAACTCATTTACAAGGTTTTAAGTCTCTTTTTAAAGCTTTTATAAGCAAGAAGTATGTTTCAAGTTAATTCTGTCCTTGGCTCTGTACTAATCCCAGAAATGAAACCATTTCCTTGGTTATCTGCCAGTCATTGCAAGCTCTGTTTCAGAAGTGACTGAGAAGTTCAGAACACTTGGTAGATGGAGCATTCAGAGCCCAACCTTTCCACAGGGGGAAAAAAAAATACCCAAATATATTTTCCTTTGTCAAAGTGATTATTGATTGGCTTAAGGCAAAGCTGGGGACTAACCATATGGGGATGTCTGTTATACGATTGGATTAGTGCTTGGACCTAACCCCACTCCAGCTCTGTCTCCAGGATCAATAAAGATGCTAAAGAATGATTAGCCTTGCAGCTGCGTTGTGTCTTGTGGTTCTTCAGGCACAGAGAGGAGAAAAAGAGATAAACTGATCAGGAGATTCAGAAAAATTAACATTGTGTCTATAAAATAGCATTTTATTACTTCCTATGCTGGGAATATTCAGCAGTAATCAGCCTCACAGAAATATCAAACATAGGTTGTTATTTAGTTCAGATTGCTGCTCCAGCCCAGCAGATGCAAAATCTTAAATGTTTTGGCTGTGACTGCTTGTAAAATTATCAGAGAATTAGATCAGAGTAATTTCTTTCTTAAAGGATGGAGATGCACTGATGTCGTCAGAACATTATAAAGTTTTTTCAATTTTTTTTTTTCAAAAATATACTACCTTCCCTTTATTCTGCTTTTAGAATACAGCACAGGGCTTTGCTGCTTGCAGATGAATGTGGAAAAATAGGGTTTAGTACAAAAGGACCCCCTACCTTCTAATGCTAGAGATGGCTTGGGTTACTAATCCCTATTTCTAGGAGCAGATGCTGATTGTCCTATTAATCAAAGCAAATCATTAGGCATTAATTACACTTAGTAACAGAATAATTGCTTGGTTTACCTAAACTGTGGTAGGAATGCTTTTTTTTTTTCCTTTCTGAGCAGGATAAGCTTATTTAAATGATGTCACAAGCACACACACAAAGCACAATGAAAGCAGAGCTGAATCTGGTTTGTTTTGCACATGCATGGGGTGAGCTGCTCTTGGAAACAGCATCTGTGGGGCTAAGAAGAGACCAGCTCCGAGATGTTCTGGCACAGGGGATGAATGTTGAGATAGAAGAGAAAATAGTCAATAAATCTTGTCTCTTAATTGCTGAAGATGCTGGGAATTGGGGTTTTTTCTGCCTCCCCAGCTGAGGTTTGGATGCTGGGTGATCCAGTCTGTCCATTACAGCATGGGAAGGTGAGTGGCTCAAATACACCCCCAGCATTAACAAAATATCTTCCCTGATCAAAGAAAGGAAATAAAGACCCAGAGGGATGGTCTAACAGAGATTATCATCTTTAGTGTGTTCTATTATCAGAATTTATTTTCTGGGGAGAGGGTGGTCCTTTCTGAGAGTCTGGGGCTGTAACAAAAAGCTGATGTGACCAGACTCGTGCCCACAGCACCCAGAGCACTCCAAGTGCTCAGAAAGGGAAGAGCCCCAGCATGAATGCACACCTTAAACATCCGAGTAACAGTGTTGGCTCTTCCTGCCAGCAGCTTTAGAAGGACCATGTTTTCCCTGGAAGGAAGGACTGTGCTCCTGGTGAATAAAAATAAAACCCAAAATATTTTTCTCAACTAAAACTTAGAATTGATTGCATCAGGTTTTCACCCGAAACTCCTGGAGCTAAAAGCTCAGCACAGATTCACAGTATTCCTTCCCCATAAATGTTCTATGATTGTGGCATTTCAGTGGCATATGGGTCCTTTTCAGTGGAATCCTGGGGTGACTCATGTTTGTGTATCATTAAGATCATAATTCAGCTTTATCAGAATTATTACTTCATGCTCAGAGGATAAGCCTTTATGTAAGAGACACTCAGCTTGCTTCCAGGAAAAGATTTATTGTACTCTGTTCAATATGCAGCTCAAACAACCAAAATATGCACCATCACAACTGAAATTACATCAAATTAACCAGCATAGCTTTTTCTCCCACTTGTTCAATCTAATAAAAGTATTGGAACAGCCTGCCCAGGGAAGCTGTGGAATCACCACCCCTGGAAGTGTTCAAAAAAATTGTGGACCTTGTAGCACATAAAAATAGCAATGATGGTGACAAAGCCATTATTAACATATTAATTGTTATGCCCTTTGAAAACAAGAGATATTGGAAGGTTGTCCAGAGACAGGCCCAGCTCTCCAGAGGCTACATAAAAGAAATAAATTTAGAGATTTGCCATTGACCTAAATGAAATAAGACTGACCCCAGAAACGGTGGCATGGTGTTTATAGCTGTTCCAATTACAAGTTTATTTAATGGCACTAGCACACCAGGATGTCAATGCCCCATCCCTTGAAGTGTTCCAGGCCAAGCTGGATGGGGCTTCCAACAACCTGCTCTAGTGAAAGTTGTCCCCGCCCATGGCAGGGCAGTTAGAATTGTCTTTAGATCACCTTTAAGGTCTCCTCCAACCCAAACCATTCTGGGGTTCTGTTAAATCCATCAGCAGTTTATTTGGACTCTGCACTGATTCCACACTTTCTATACCCTCATGTGCTTTGGGAAACAGGAGGCTGACAGCTGAAGTGGGTGTGGAACAGGATTCCATGTGCACACACCTCTGCTTGCACACATTCAGTTTATGAAAACAAAGTTCTTGTGCTCATAAGGACACAAATGACCAGATCTGCCAGACACAGGAGCGTGTGAGTGGTGCTTGTACCAGGCTGTAAGGACCAGCAAGGGGAACAAAGCTGAAAAGCAACTCCTGCTTTGTCCTTGCCCTGCTTTCCCTGGCTCTGGAGTGCAACCATACTCAGTTAACACCTGACTTCTTATTAAACAAACCCTTCATACAAAACAAATTTATCACATGATAAATATTGCTACTATGGACAACTGTCTCAACAAAATGATTTGTTGGAGTTCAGCAGGTAACTCTGGCTGTCACAAAGAGATGGAGAAAGAAGTGAGCTCCGAGTTCTGGGGTTTGGCTCCATCCTTTGCAAGATTTGCAAGAATCCCACCCCAGTGACAGGGGCATCCTCCATTTGTAATGCACTGGGTGTCCTTGCATTCCCAAGAGGATGTCCAAGAAGCTGGCCAGCCACAGGTCCTGTTCTGCAGCATGTCAGCAGCTCAGCTGCAGCCATTCATTTCCGTGGAGCCTGCGGGGCTGGAGCAGTGCCTGGATTAAGTGCAGCCCACTTCACAAACCAAGAGCGGCCGCTTTGGCCAGCCCAGGTCAGCTCTGCAGAACAACAGGGCACGTTGTCAGCAAGCACAAATGAAAAGATACTTTATGCCTTGGTCAGGCCAGGCCAGTGGCAGTGCTGAGTGCCAGGGCTGGCACTTTGCACAGCAGAGGAGTTACATAAGTGGGAGCACACACACACATACACACACACACACACACACACACACACACACACACACACACACTCGGGCATTTCTGTACCAGGGTTTCCTCATTTCTTTGCTCCTGACTGTCTCAGCAATAGTTTTACTTGCTGTGTCTTTACTTCAGCATCTCCTCAGATCACTGCCCATCTAAGTTGATGTAATCAGCCATTGAGGTCCTCACAATAAGCTGCAAAATCAGTAGGAAAGCAGAGGTCCCTGCCTGGCAGGATTTGGCCATGTCCTCAGAGTGGTGCCCAGCACACAGCAGGGAGGAGACACTGAGGAGATAAAGCATTTGGGTCAAAGAACAGTGACTCAGCTGGAATTAACAGGACCCATTTGGGGATCTATTTTCCCACACAGTGTTCCTTCTTCACGCTTCATGATCCTGTTCTTTTTCTCATATCCCGCTTTCTTGCTTATTTTGTGTTTTCCTGCTTGTCCTCCCCTGCTTGAAGCTCTGTCTCAATGCCCCTGCCTTCACTTCGTGTCTGTCATTCTGCTCCAGATCTTACAACACATGCAGGAACTAAGGTTGGGTCCAAGTGATTGGATCCAAGTGGTTGTATCCAAGTGATACTCTCAGCATCTTGAGAGCACACCAGCAGTGAGGCTGGAGGTGGCATCAGTAAGCTTAGCGACACACACCTACTTCCCCAAAATGTAGTTTTTCTCCCAAAGGATGGGAAAAAAATTAAATTTGTGGCCTAAAGGAGTGGCCCAAGGCTGCCTTCCTGCAGGTCTACTCTGGCTTGAGTCCCCTTGTTTTGGGAGAGCAAGTGACAGCAGCATACGACCCCGTGTTTTTCACAGTATCCTGTGCACATCTGTGACACCGCATATAATGTAATACAAACAGAATTACCAGGGATTAAGGTTTTGTTTCTGCTCCTACTAATAAATGCCAAAATCCCTATTGACTTTGCTGAAATAAAGTCAGGCCTTAAGTGACCCACCAGTGACATTTGCAGGGATCCTCCCAAACGCTGAGGCACCTTGGGTACGATGCGCTCGCCATATGGGCGGCCTCCTTTCCACCTCCCTCAGCAGCTGCCAGAAGCTGCAGTGCTGGCTGGGGTAATGACAATTCAAATGGCCCCAACAGAGCCAGTATTTATGATAGGAAAAACAAGGCTGGTTTCCCAGGCCGCTGAGCTGGCATCTTGGGGCTGCTGGAGTCCTTCATGCTGACACCGTCCTGCACAGGAGCTGTAGCTGCAGCCCCTGAGAAAAGGAAATATGCCAAGGGCTGGGGACGTGCACCTGAGCCACAGATCCACCCTCTCCTGCTTGAATCCACCTCTGAAAGCACTGAAACATGCAGACATTGATCAATCCTGCCTAAGGTCTTGCTACAGTCTTGGGGCAGGCAGGAGGAAATGTGTTACACCTCAGGCACTAATTGTCAGTCTGTCTCTTTTTTTTCCCCTACGACTTTTTCCTTCTTGCCATTTGCCTCTCTCTCCCTCATCCGATTTTTTCTTTCGTCATTTTCCTAGACTGACAAGCACTTGAAAGGACATTCAACACTTTGAAAGCTGCTGTTTTTCAGATTTTATAAATTTCTCCCAGCTTAAGTTGCTGATGACAACTCTGCTCATTGCACTGCTCGTCAGGAACATTGATCTAGTGGAAATGGCCTGCTTTGAATTTGCTGCACAGTGCCTTCCTGAAATCTCCTAACAAAATCTGGCCAACGAGAGGAATTCCATTTTATTTCCGACTAGCACAATTTCCAAAGGCTTAGAATTTAGTTTAAGGCCTTCTCCCTTCTGCAAATGCTATGAAACTAGTGGGGATTGTTTATTCTTTACTACTTTAGTTGATACTTTCTTTTTGATGGATTCTACACAGCTCAGACTGACTGGTATTGCAAGGCACTGATCACACTTGATTTGCAGTCAAGTTGATTAGAACTTTTGGGAAGCAGTCAGCATTTTATCATCCAGCCTCATTCATTGCCTGCCAGTCTTTTTAAACTGTAACATGTTTAAGGCCTGGACTCTTTCATTGTGTGTAACACAATGAGGCCCTAAAGGAAGCTCTGCCCTGTGGGCACTCTAATATAAATGATAATTGCTGCATGGCTCTCCCAGCTATAACTGCACAGTAATTCAGACACATCCCTACTTCCACTGATGGGGAATGGGAAGGATTGATCACAAAACAATCTGTCAATCATAACAGCAGTGATGTTTTTCCAACTAGGAGTATGTACACAAAATTAACACAGTTCTCACGTGCAGTGATTAAAAAAATCAGCTGATTATTTTATTTGGGAACAGCTGATTGCATAAAACTAAGTTTTACTTAGTTTTTTTTAGTTTATTTATTACATGATTCCTGAAATCTCAGCCACATTTATGAATATGATCCAGCAGTGACTATAGTTTTCTCTTGCCCTCAGCCACACTGATTATACTTTACAGCTCCACAGGTCTACATTCCAAATAAGCACAAGGCAGTTTTGTGTGCCTTGATACTTATTCATTATTTTGTCATGTGAGTGAATTTTAGCTATTTTATTATTAGCTATTATTATTAACTATTTTATTATTAGCTATTTTTGACTGCAATAATTAAATTATTGTTATCACTCCCTTTTTTTTTTTTCAATATAGAATCACAGAATAATGGAATGGTTTGGCTTGGAAGGAATCTTGAAGACCATCTAATTCCAACCCCCTGCCATGGGCAGGGACACCTTCCACTGGACCAGGTAAATCCCATCCAACCTGGCCTTGAACAACTCCAGGGATGATGCTCCATGGCTGTTTCAAACTGTTCCAGTGCCTCTCTAGCCTCAGGGTAAAGAATTTCTTCCTAATATTTAATCAAAATCCACCCTCCTTCAGCTTAAGGCCCCTCCTCCTTGTCCCATCACTATGTACATTGATTAAACTGGTACATTGTGCTGGTACATTGATTAAACTGGATTCATATTACAACCTCAGCAGCAGAACTGTCTATAGAAGGAGCAGTGCTTCAGCTGGGGATATTTCATGTACAGTTCAATGTTGCCTGTGTGGATCATTAGGTTATAAAGCTACACTGGTGACAGAGTCACTGCACTGTGACACGTGGCAAAAACAGGTCATAGCAGCCCACAGCTGTTTTAAAAACAGCTTCTACTCAGGAACTTGCAGAGATCTAAATATTTCCATAACACCACAAGCTTTCAAGAGATTTTCTCAGTGTAGAACTTTCCCTGCCTAAAAAAGCAAAACAATAAAAAGCAAAACAAACTAAAAACCACCCATCAAACCCAAACAATATCTTATCTGAAGTTGTTCTGCACAACTTAACTGCTACCAAAAATTTGGATATAAGTAGATGGCAAATAATCCCATGGAATTAGTCTTGTAAAAGTGGCGACAAGCACTTGCTGCTCCTAACTTCATTTTGTAATTCACAAAGGCAATATGTAAGCACTGACTGTCAACTGTCAGGCTTGATCTGATGATGATAACAGATAACTTCACTGTTTCTGAAGCTCTGGAAGAAATCACTAACCCAGCAGCACTCCCTTGTCAAAAGCATCACTGTAACTGACAGAGTAATCCACAAAAGACAGAAAACAGAAATTTGAATCATTATTTTACTCTATGCCAATACTTGCAAATGATAAAAGCACTCTGCCCAGCCTTTGACAATCTACTTTATTCCAGTAACGTCAGCTCAGATAAAACTCAGCAGAGGAATCTGAAACATATACAGCATCCACTGGAGCATCCTTCTTTTTTTTCCTTCCTTTTTGTGTTGTGAAGTGTTCTCTGATAAAATATTGACACTGCAATATATGAGCTAGCTGTGATAAACATTCAGGGCAGCGTATGCTGCTGCCAGCCCAACACTGCTGGAAATGGAAACAAGGCATTCACACACCAAAAAAAGGCTTGTGCCTGACACTCTGACCCTCTGCTTCTGCTCTGCATCACACAGACTCCCAAGGTAATTCCAAGGAAATTCTGGCAACACAGGAATTTTTCTGCTTTAGAACAATCTGACCCCAAACTCTGTTCATTGTTATGTTAATGAGGATTATGGATGCTCAATGACTGTGATAATGTGGCAAAACTCACCTAAGGACCATATATAATTGCAATGCAACACAAGACAAATTTTCAAAGTGTCATATTAATAAGCAACAAGAATATCTCAGCACTATTTAAAAGAAAGATCTGGAGAATTCATCTCTTCTGTCCATCCAGGTATTGGATCTTTTAACAATTCTTCCAAAACTTGTCCCTACAATTGGTAATTTTGACATCACTCTAAGTGAGAGAACAGAAAAATCTACTCAAGTATTAATCCCCCTGTTTAAGTGATCAGAATGTTTCTCCTATGCTAGAAATTTATTAAAGATCTATTTTTTAGAAAGCTGGGAAGAGCACAATCCCAGATGAAGTGAAGGTTTACAAGAAGTCATGACCTGCTTCACAGAGCCAGCTTTTTTTAAGTGCTCTGGCTGGATGGCCAACCTGGGTTCAAAAGCACCCCTGAAGTTCAGTGGTGTTTTCCATGTAATTTAATTCCGTGGTTTAATTTCCAGGTAATTCTGTGATTTATATACTTTTATTTATCAGAATCCTACTGCTCTTTAGTTTCTGATGAGGAGTCACAAGTATTTGGTCAAGAAGAAAAATTTTAAAAAGTCTAAGAACCATGGATCTGCATCACTCTCCTTCAACAAAACAGCAGCAGTGGCAACACTGGGTGTGCACTGAGCAGAGGTGCTCAGGCCTTAGTTTAACACCTCCTCATTAAAGATGATACTGAGAACAACCTGCATGTTTTACAAGAGCCTTTTCCATCTGTAAGGGAGAAAAAGAAATAACCAACTGCCTATGATAACTCCTTCAATGTATGTAGAGTGAGATACATGAGCGGTGGTGCTCATTACCAAGGAAAAAAAAAAACCACTTTGAAGAATGTATTGTGCCCAGGGATTTTTTAAGTCCATGTGGCACGATTTGAAATTGTATTTTACAGCTTGGGTGATGGCTGGAGTGCTTCAGAGGCTTGGCACCTCCCTGGAATGCAATGGAAACAGCACTTCCAGTGGTTTTGTAATAGTTAAGAAACATTTTTAACCACTTTTTACCCATAACTTCTGGACAGGAGCTGTTGCAGCTGTGGCAGTGAGCAGCATCACTGACCACAGCATCAGGAATTTTGTGGAAACAGTTAAATTTGGCACACATGTGCCTCAAGAAAAAGAAGAGAGCAGCAAGAGACCACAGTTAGCTCAAGGCAGTCCTGCTCTGGCAGAAGGGAGCAGATGAGAACTGCAGGCTCAAAGCTGAGTTTCAGTCTGGACTGTCAGTTCCAAGCTTCCCACCAGTCACAACAGCTGGTTCCCCACTAGCAAGGACTTTTTGTAACTTGATCCTCTACTTCTTTCCCTTCCCCAAGCCAAGCCTCAAAGGATGATGGATCAAGTCCTGTGCTGTATGAAATAACTTTATGGATGCTTTGTGGATTGTGATATGATACAGAAAATTAAGATAATGTTATTAAAATTTTTGTCACTAATTCTCCTATGGAGTCATAACAGTCAAAGTATTTCCTTTTTTGTATGTCTAAACATTCTATTAGCATGGTATCAGCATCTTTTGATATTTCTTTCATACCTTTGCTTAATTTGAATGGAACCAAAAAGAAGATACCTATTACTGCTGAATTCAAGTGATTCCTGAAAAGAAAAACATCTGTGATGTAGCAAGGTGGGGGCAAAGATTTACCTTTCCAAAGGTAACGTGTTGCAAGTGCTAAAAAGAGCATCATCTTCACATCAAATCAAGCAAGGTACAGGATCCAAGAAACAACGTGCCAAGAGGCAATTTCTCAGCAAGATGTTAGCATCAGAACACAGAGTGATGTGTCTGGAAGCAGAACTGCTGAGCTGCAAACAACCTGGGTGTGAGTCAGAGAATATTAGGACAGTGCCTGTCCACCAGGAATACAGACTTGATTGCATGTGACTTGTGTCAACTCTGGAGACATCAAGAGCAGAACATAAAAGCAAGGCAACAGAGATATTTCTAAATGAGCCATTCAGCCTCTAAGGCAACGAATCTGGCAACAACTCAAGTCTCAGGAGGAAAAAAGTCAGCATTCCAGGTTTGTGTTCCACCGCTACATCCTTCATTCATTTTTCTCAGGCAAAAGGTCACCAAAACATCATGTTTTAAATCATTAAAAGACACAATCAATCTCCTTTCAAACTAGCCCATAACTTTGAAACCAGAATCCAATTGCCTGTTCAGGCTCATTAGTGTCTTTGGATCCTAATGACCCACTCAGTTGCAGTAAATGAAAAACTAATCCTTGTTTTATGCCATTGGCCCAAAAGGATTACCCAACTCTTGCTACCCCTGCAATCAGCCTTGCACGGGGGGGATTATGACCATCTAATACTGTAAGTCTACACATTCCAATCTGTTACAATATGTAGCACTTAAAGCTTATTTCCTTGAAATACTTAAACGTATTAATGCTGTAGTGTAAGATTGTTTTCTTAGGATGCAGTGATTCACCTGCCCCTGCCCCCAAAGCCTGCACTTACCCACAAACAGGCAGAGATGTCCTGGTACTCCCAACATGAAGTTTTAATTATGTTCATGGTCTTGAAATGAAAAATTCAAACCATTTTTTTTTCTTTTCCTACAGCCCAGACTGGGGATGAAATGATGTGTAGGATTTCTGTGGGGTTCAGTGCTGTCGTTAAAGATGTAGCTAAAAATAAAGCCACTACTTATACACAGTGTTCTCTGATCTACTCTGTGGGTCATAACTCCAGATTTGTACCACTGCAGTTTTTCCAACTCAGAATTCTGGTTGCTCTTGTTAATCAGTGAGCAATTAGATGAGCCTACAATGTCATGACATAAACTTTTTGTTTTCCTCAAAGTATTCACATGTTGCCATTGACAATTCAGTGTGGTTGAGAGACAATTTTAACACTCTCAGTTGCCCCAGTCATACAGTTTTTCTGATATAAAATATAAATAACTCTTGTGGGTTTATGCCCTAAGTATTATACACAACAGCACAACAAAATTCATCCTGCAGAGTGTTATGCTGGGCATATGCACTTTAGATTGATATTCTTGGACTGAAGTTACAGAAAATTCATAAATTGCTCTGAACATGAAACTTGATTTCTGAGTGAGAACAGTTTGCCTGAATGCCTTATTTCCTATTAAAAGTGGTGAAGGCATAAAACAGCAGTACATTAAAATAAATCTTATATTCCACAACCCCTGGAAGTCATTACAATAGTCTTTACCTCATAGTTTCTAAATTATTTTTTAGTGTCAAACTTACACAGCAGTTGCTTCTTTATCAGCCAAATATCCCTAACTGTTTATAAATGTTCTTTACATTTACATATCAGTAAAATTATCAGTAAAATAGTAGATGATACTCCAGATGTTATTTTAGAAATGAATTTATTTTTTTTTACTGGAAGACCACTTTGCAGAACAAGGCAGATGTGTAGAAATGCTCTCTATGTTATTTCTGATCAGAAAAATGACATTTCCATATAGCTGTTATTTCTGTGGGAGAGAGGAAACCAAGGTATCCATGTCTTCCTCACCACAGCAGCAGATAAGAGTGTAAATTTTGTCAGTAAACTTCTTTAAAGTTTTTTACTCAACAAATTAAAGAATTTATTTATTCAGGTATCACTATATTTCCTACAAGGTCGGTGACACAAAATATTTATTATAATATTTATTTAACCTAATGGAGTGTGGCACATTAGCTTTTACAAGCAATATTTCAGGTGAAGTGGTTTTCTGTCTAAAACTCAATTAAAAACCTAAGTGGAACAGTAAAGATATCAGGGCTCTAAATAAACATTTACCTTCTGGTTAGGATAGTCTTATGAGATTCAAAGTCCAATCCCTGCCCTGCTTATTCAAGAGGAGTTTTTGCAGTCAGTACCTTTGGGCTTGGCTGTGAGCCTGAGCTGTTTTACTCTGTGCAATCCCAGGAGAGAACAAAAAGGCACCCCCACCTGCCAGGACTCACAGCACAAGTGCACAGTGTCACCATATTGTCACTTTGCTGACAGCTGCACAGCTTTTAAGGGATTACAGCTCCCAGCTGCTGCTGCTTCTGGAGGTTCCTGGGCTCCAGCTCAGCTGGTCACCTGTGGGATACCTGCAGTACCTGGTGTTTGCTCTCAAGCAGCCCTTGCCACACTGACAAGAGAATCTCTCTTCACTCAGCTTTCAGGCTGGAAATGGGTGCAATATGTCATGGCTGAGGGTGTAAAGGGCAAACCAAAATGACTTTGGACAGTGAGAGATGTACCAGTGCCAGCCACCTATCAACACCACTGCTATTGATTTTATGGGCATAACCAGGGAACATTTCTAGGTGGAATTTGACAGGTACCAATGAAAAAAATCCCAGTGTGTGTTTATAAGCAGCTCATGATATTAGGCCTCAGAAAAGTATCCCAAATGCTGAGAAGTTGCCTCTTCTGAAGCAGCTTTCTCTGCTTTGTTATTAATCAGCCTATCCAATTTGTGTCAGTAAACATCCAGCAAGAACTAGGCCTGTGGTTTCTCCCACTTCAGCCTGCACCCTTGACTTCTACACTGTAGCATCTTAGGCATGGATAACAGAATTCATCAGGAATGATTTTTGGTTATGGAATAACTGAGCAAACAAAATTAAACTTTTGGGTTTCTAAATTACCTCAGAATGTCTATCAGCAGCGTAAAATAAAAGGTAGAGACTCAAACTTGCCTCTACCTCAGGTTTTTCAGATTGACAGGTATGCAGTAGATTAGAAAAGCTGTGTCTCACTTCTTAGTAGCTGGACCTCAGCAGGATTTCACTAAAACTTCCTGATTCACTTCCAATTAAAAAAAAAATCAAATTTTTACAAATCTCTAGGCATAAAATTAGTCCTGAGGCATTTAGGAAATTGGCAGAAAAGAAACATGGCATAGATAATCAAGCTTTTGGTCATTAAGGGTTTTGCAGGGCAGCAGAGGGGAAGTGACTCTACTCCCCTTGAGATTTTGTCAGAAGGGAAGGAAAAGGAAAAGGAAAAGGAAAAGGAAAAGGAAAAGGAAAAGGAAAAGGAAAAGGAAAAGGAAAAGGAAAGAAATATTAAGTATTACAATTGCGTCATTGTTCCACTTCAGATATTAAGAAATACCTACAAAACTTTAACATAACATTAACAAAAATGTTTATTTCAAATATTTTATGAATCAGCTGTTATACACAGAATTCTCAAGAACATTGTCTTTAATTCAAATTCAGCTTTAACTGCTACAACAGTCATTCTAACTAACACAAGCAATTTAGTTTATGTCAGAAGCTGAATGCTCTCACAGACATTGACATAACACTCTACTCTAAAATGATATTTCTGTTTGTGAGTGCCAATTTAGCAAAAGCATATAATAACAGTTTATGAACAAACACATTTCAAAGATAAGTAAGAAAATCTCAAAATGTGTGGTTGATGAACATACAGTGCAGCAATTGCAATAATGTATTCTTACAAGAAATGGAAGGAGAAGAAATGCTTTGTACTTTAACTCAAGAAACTGGAAACATTTGTCAAGGCTAAGTAGGAAAATAATTTAAAGGAAGTCAAAGGTATTCAAAAGAATGTAAATGGCTTTGTATTTTGTGTGGAAGAATGAAAACCTTTCATAGAAGGAGACGGTGATGATCTCTGATCCTGTCCAAAGGCAAATGAAAAACCAACATCATCTTTTCCGTCTCCAAATGCATGGGAAGTTGATTCCGAGGGGAAGGGAAAGGTAAATGCATCCTCATTTTCTGGTTTTCCAAAGAAGCTTCCTGTATGGAATACATATAATATTTGTTATTAGATTAAATCTGAGTGAATACTGCATTCAGCATATGCTTCTTTATTAACATCCTGTGCCAACTATCCCACTGAGAATCACCCTACAGTTGTATGTTTATTGCTGCACCAGAGATGATATTTCCAGGGGGTTGTTATTACAATTGACATGGAATAAACTGTGGAGCACTTGAAGGTTTAGAACAACAAAACACTTCTGCATGATACATTTTGCAACAGAGGTATTTGTAAATAGAATCTGCAAAAGTGCTTATTTGGAGAAAAATGTGATCACTCATTGAAATACTTGGGCTTTGTCCTCTCCCTTGCAAGTCCTCTCATTTTGCTTCAAACACACCTAACACTACCCCTATTTCTTTCTTTCTCATACCTCCTCTTTTCCATGATACATCAGATGTTTAGAGCCCAACATGCAAGGGAAGATTTGAGCTGAAGATTTAAACTAAAGGTTTAGTAAAAACACAAATGAGCACAACAAACCACGGAGCTACATTATCACAGCTGAACATCCTTTCAGACAAGCAAAGGAGCTCTGTTAAGCTGGATCACGAGCCTGTCAGTCACAGGAACACAAGCACAAGAGAGCTGATATACACAAGCACATCTGAGTTTCAGCCTTACCAATATCTTCATGTGGGGACAGAGGGTTCAGGTTTCCCATGGAATAATTTTCCTCCATCTGAAATGTAAACAGATTTTTTATTTAACAAATTAAAAAGGCAAAAGTAAACATTAATGCTGATACGTATTTTCTTTTAGTGAGAAAAACACTGACACAGTGAATGTTAGCTTCCTTTACAAAATCTGGATTTAAAGGTATTTAGCAGTCTCTAAAGTTGCAAGGTAAGTTCTTTGATCAAATGGGTTTTATGAATTTGCATGCAGCTGCAAACACCCTTCCTCCATTCTTCTAGGAAAAAAAACCCCAGACTGATAACAGTCCAAAAGCTGACCTGACTTAAGGCTGATTTTTTAAACCAAAATTATTCAAATCTGTGTAATTTTATAAAATCTCCAAGCAACAATGCAAATACTTCTTACTGAATAGGGCCTCATATTGCCAGAAAGAGTAGCAGGATAACCACTTGTCTCTCATTAAAATGAGTTCTTAGATTTAAAATAGATACTGAAGTTCTTCAAAACTCCCATCTAACTTTAAAGAGTCCCAGATCTGCTACAGCCTGGTAAATTCTTGGTTTCTGCTGCTGAGCAGGCACAACATAATGTGGGTTCTGACAGCACTGGGTGACTGAAAACCCACCTCATTCCTAAACAATTCACAAACCACAAACCTGTGTGCTCTCTCCTACACACAGCTCATGCTATGAGACACCAGCCACAGGTATCTTGCCAAACCCAGAATGGAATGGTGCTTTCCCTCATGCCTGCTGCAGCTCCCAGCCAGTAACCACAAGACTGAGCACACCCCCTGCAACAGGAGCTACCTGGGCTCAAATCCCTCATTTGCACACTGGGTTTTGGATCTACACTCCCCAGGGATGCCTAAGCCCTGTCCTATGCACACATCCACCCTGGATCCCCGGTTATCTACCTAATAGCCCAGGAGAGGAAAAATTACCCTACAGCACTGGAGCTAGGGAACCTGCAAAGAAAATGGAAGACCTGGATTCCATTCCCTGTTCCTTTTAGCTGCCTGCCAAGCTCCTCCATTTGAGTGTAGCTAATCCATATTTGCCGTTCAGTAACCCTAACAGACTGTCCTTTCTTCCCTTCTCACTGCTCTTCACTTCAAGACAAAACCACACAGGAGAAGCGTGTGAGTTGTGGAGTCTGCTAGAGGACTTGGATTTTGCACTGTACCACTGAAGCAGAAGCCTTTTGGAGAATTGAGTCACTGTATTTTTGTACATGATCCACATGAGAGAGATTCATACTTGGTTAAAAGTCATCATGGGGGGATTGCTGGGAAAGGGATTAAACATGTTCAAAGAACATCAAGCTTAAAAGCAACCAAGACATTAAAAAACGTTTGCGGCAAAGATAACCAGTCTGAAAAATCTCATTCAGTGTCAATGCTGTTTTGTTCACATATTTTGCTTTGTGAAAATGTAATGTTCACAATTAATTATTTTTACCTCATCAGATGAATTTTGTGCTCCAAACAGAGAAGAATCAAATAAATTAAAGCCAGGTGACTTCTGGGAGAAGTTCATATGAGAAAAGAAAGCAGGAGATTTTGATGTTCCTTCTTCACAACCTAAATTTTGAATGCTGTAAATACAGAAAGGTGCAAACTAGATTAATAGTTTTTTAAGTGATGTAGATGGCTTTTTTCTTCTATTTTTCCTTTTCCTCTTTTTTCACTATTTTGCATCCCCGTAGCTTCCATTTTGTTTTATTGAAATAAACAATAATTGCTTTTTACATCACAGAACAGATAACACAATTCTTTAAAGTAAAGGGAGGTGGTGTTCTTACCAACTCCCTGCCCTCTTAACAAATAAAAACAAAAAAGCCTGTTTAAAGATAGAAATCAGAGTGACAAATATTACTGCAGGAAAAGACAATGTGTCTCATATATTTCTAAGCAAAGTACTGGTCTTTAGAAACTGCTTCAACTGGAAATTATACTGTAGGAAGAAAATTAATATCAATCATAACTAAGGAAAAAAATCTGAGTATTTTCAGAAGAGCTTTCTAGAAAATTCTTTTTCTAGTATCATTCAAAAAGAGCAGAAATGCTTATACAATAAGTGTGAGTACAACTTTTTGCTCATAATCAAAATAAAAGTTGAAATCATACGAGTCAAATAGAGGTGTTTTTGAGAAGTATGGGTTTTTCCCCTTTAAATCAGGTGTTTTAGGTGCTCTTAAGAAAGGTTCTGCACTTTCTTCTTCTGTGTCAGGATTATCTTCATTTGGCTTAAAACCTGTGTGCACATCCTATTAGAAAGAAATAAACAATGAGGTTTGTAACATGCAACATTTCCCAAAATATAATTATTCCTTTTAATTGTAAATATGTTCTCAGTGGAGTCAGCACTGAGCCTGTTTATTTACAGTTCTGTGTTTTCAAAACATTTCATCAGCTCACATTAATGAAAATGTTATGCAACAATTGACACTTTACCAATTTCTGAGACTTGCCTCTTGCCAACTGAATCAAGTATGTCAGAATATGTTAGAATACTTTGACTATTCTAAATAAACTTCTTCCTTATGACATAAGAAATTCTTTTCTTACTTGAGATACATACGAACAGTCCATGTGCTCATCTGCTTCTTCATCAACATGTTTGGCCTCCTGGCTTGCTGCACAAAAAAGACAGCACTGCCTGTATTATAACAGCATTTTAAGCAGACACATAAAAATGACATTGTGGGAAAGAATCCTTGAGAAAAGTTCACTAGCTTGGCATTGCTATTGGTAAAGAAGTGTTCTGACTGTGGTTTTCTTAATAACCCACTTTGTGGCTCTGTCCATAACAATTACCTCTTGTTCTGCCACTCGTTGCTGTCAAAGCATTGCTCAGGCTGCTGCTTGTGGTTTGGTGTGTTCTTCAAACCTGCCCATTGTTCCCTGAGAGTGCTGTGTGTGCCTACTCCAGCTATTACCCTCTGAGAGTGCTAATAGTCAATAGAAACCAGGTGGGAACAACATAAAGAGCACATCCGTGTGACAGTGATGAAGTGTAGTTTAAAGAATTGGGCAAGAGTCAGGATGAGAAATGAGAAGAAACATTATCAGACTTTCTGCTGTCAGAGTTTCTGCTCTAAGCTTCAGACTGTGCTATGTCTCAGGCACTGTGGGTTAAGGTCCTGTGTTTCAGCGTTCTCTTTGTAAAAAAAATCTAGGCTATAATCTTTTACATGCATCTAAATTAGAAGTTTAATTAGAAAAAGAAATATTTAAACTGAAGTTCAGTTCCTTGTGATTTCAAAATCTAAAGGTGGATTTGTAGCTACCCTGGCTATTTTCTGTAAGCACTCTGCATGTTTTCTCCAGTTAATTTTCATCTTTAATAATCTTGATCTGATTCTTCAAGATACCTAAATTGCTGGGTTTATTATATTTCATTTCTTTGCATTTTCTCGTGCCTTCTGGCTAGATGTTAAGACTGGACTTCATTTTACCCAAGTAATTTGAGACTCAGGTGTGAATTTACAAGAGGTGTTGGACAGCTCCATTCATTCACAATGGTCAGTGCAGACTAAATCCCACATTACTGAGCAGTTAAGTCTCTATTTAAATTAGTACTCTGCCTGTCTGCTATACTCAAATTTTGAGCTAAACAACCAATGTGGAAAAGAAATGCAAATAGTGGCCCTCTCTATGCCAGAATGAAAATCTGGTCCTTAGAATTTCCTAGTTTGTAACTATATGATCCAAGCTTATAAAAAATATTACTGTAGTACTTTACCCATTACTGCATTTTCACTCTCAAACTGTTGATTAGAAGTCAACTGCTTTGGAAGATCTGACAGTCTAAAAGACAAAGTTTAATGTTTATTTAAATGTGAATCATTTCCATAAACCCCAGCCTCAAGAATGAAAGCTATTTTATTAAAGAAAAGTTACCTGAATTTCACTTGGTTTTTTATGCTCACTCTTGATGGAACTTGGGCAATTTGTGGGTGATTAGTCCCTGCAGTGTCAATAACCATCTAAAAGACAGAAAAAACTCACATGAGGCAGCAAGTGAAATTGTCACCTCAACAATATCATTCTGATTTCTCCTTAGACTGTGGAAATCCCTTCTTTTAACCAGAAATTAAGGATCAGACAAGGTAAAAACTTTTTCTTTATTTTACCTATATTTTGACAGCATGATACCATGTATTCTCTATTTTTTTAATATTTAGTCACAGCACTACTAACTAGATGTGTTTAATTAACTTTTCTGTAACACAATAGTGCTGTGCCATTTACAAACTTCATGCAGGTTTGCTGCTGCTGCAGCCTGGTTGCTCGTGCTTGAGAACACAGAAAGGGCTGGGGCCAGGCCTGGCTCTGCCTCTGGAGGCCAACTGAGCATCCACATCAGTCTCAGTCAGCACAGGTCTCATGTGGGGATGGAAAAACTGCAGAAAACAGGGAAATACTCCCAACCTCACAGATTTTCATCAGAGCAGAAGCCGTCACTCTTCTATGTAGCAGATATTTGTGTCTTAAGGGCAGGGTGAGGAATCCATGTCTCGGCATCAAATAACACGTTATTTTGCAGGGAGTGTCTAGTTCTTGTTTGTTTTTAATTAACAAAACATATCAAACTGAGTTCTATCCAGGGTAGGGGACAAAAGAGCTGGTTCTGCAGAATCTGCCTCCATTCAACTCCTGTAGTGTACAGCACACCTTTACTGAAGCATAGCAACCTTCTTTCTTCCAATCTTTTTATTTTTCCTCAGACTCCATCTTCTTTTCCTTGTTCCCATCACCCTTTCTTAAAGTTCTCTTAACCTTGACTTACTGCTTCCTACAATTGTCTAAGTGCAATTCTAGGTCCCAGACTCCCAGCTTCATCTCTAGATTACCCTGGCAACAGCCCTTCCATCATCCTCATCACATCCAACTCCCTAAGCCAGTCACAAATCAGAATTGCTTGAAATTTCTTCTGGTCTCGTCCCACTCAGTCCTGTTACTGTCCTTCATCTTGTTTTGTGTTATGAAGGCTTTGTCTTCCACACAGACTTCACTCTAAACCATTTAGTGATTCATTCACCTCATGCTTCAGTTCCCTTGAAATTCTTAAGAAATCACATCTGGTTATGCTAACTTTTTTTTTACCCGATTTTTTTCATTCATGAAATTTTGATTTTAAATAGATCCAGTGAGATATCCCTTAGAAAGATGGTTTAGAGATAAAAACTTCCCCAAGCTCTTGCACAGGAAACACAGTTACAAACTCTTTGACCCCTTATGGCCTTACCTCCTCTGATTTCTCCATTTAATACTTTAACAATCTAATGCTCCTATGAATGGTCTTGCACTCCATGAGACTACAGGTGATTTTCACAACTTTGCAAGTTATACCTCCAGCTTTCTTCTGGATTACTTTATTGTACTTGAATAAAAAATATTGTATCTGAATAAAGCTGCAATTCACTCCACCATTTAAAAAATGTCATAGTAACTATATTCTTATGGGAGAGAGATAGAAAAGGACCTGTGGGCTCCTGCAGTGCACCAAGGAATTGTTCATGGTTTTATTCCTCTCAGCCCAGATTTCCTTTTCTGGTCAGAATGGAGCTGTTAACTGTGGGCTGTCCTGTACACTCAGTCCTTCAATGAAACCCTTCATTATGGAGTGGATGGTTCATGATTCATCAGTAACAGAAGGTTCTGGTCCTCCTTTAGAGTTCCAAATATTTGCTACATACAGAATCTACAAAGGTGATTTTAAATGCTAAAAACTGTTATACAAAATGACTTGGTAACATGGTCCACCTCGATTTCGGCATTAGAATGAGCTTTGTAAGAACACAGATATTTTCAGAATGAAAAGACACCAAAGAAAAATTTTTGCAGTCATTACCAAATGATTGCAGATTACCATGATTACCAATTTGCAGTGCTAACAGGTTTTTATGTTAGATATCATACCATGAGGTATATTTGAAGTGTTTTAAATTTAAACAACCACATAAAACAGATTATATAACTTCATATTTTTACCAGAAGGAGAGCAACACACCTGTGATAAATTTTTTGCAAGGCTGGAGGAACTGCTGGTAACCACTGATTTCTCTTTTTCTTCTTTCCCTAAATTTACAAATATTACACAGTATTGTCAATAAGATTAAGTATCTAAAGTATGGCATTGTTAAACAGAACTTGGGAACAAACCCTATACATTTTCTTTTAATAGAGAGCAAGAATAACTTATCACAAAGTATGAAAGTACCAAACAAATAACAGTTGTTTAATATTTACTGTACTAATGCAAACAGTGTTAAAGGTATTTCAGATTTGAGATTAAATTATTTTCAGATGTTTCTGACACCACACATTGGGTGTATCTGTCAGGTTACTTTATTCATTGCACAGATAAGGGAGAAATCAGATACACAAGATTTCCAGAACATAAAAAAGGTAAGCACCCAACTTCCATTGAAAGCCTGGCTTCAACTAGAAGTAGTTGAGCAGTTCACTAGGTTTATTATCATCACTTACCCATTCTTTTGCACAAAAATTACCCAAAATGCTTACTGAAGTCATTAAACACACTGCACCTGTTTCTGGTCTTTGCTTTGAGAATCTAAAACTCTGTACAGACTGGACAAATTTCTGAGGAATGCAAGGGACATGCAATGTTTTATACAGCTGATGTCTCCCCTTTGGCAAAGATGGCTGTTCACGCTCTTCAAACACCCTAAACAAATTTAAATTAAAAAGAAAACTTACTCATTGCAAAAGAAAAGCAATCATAAAATATAGCTGCTTCAAATAAGTGGGATTCTCAAGGGCATTGGGTGCTGTCAAGGAAGTTCTACCACTTTCAGCACCAGTAGTTGACAAAAATGAGGTTTTCTTTAAATAATATCAGAGAGAGAATATCTTTGAAAAAGAAGCCATAAAGGAGTAATAAGCCAATCATAAGAACATTGTAGGCTTAAATGTTGTCAGTATCAAGGAAAAGTATTAGTGTGGTGGAGTTTTGCACTTTAATCAAAGTGCCTCATTATTGTAGTTCTGAAATCACATTTTCACATTTAAAATCACTTTTTCTCTCTCTGAGATTGTCTGGAATACTCACACTACGCATACACAAAAGAGAAAACTGCAGCAAGTGTTTTCACTTGTGGGGTAATTATCTGTGTAGGGTAAATAGCCCTTTACAGTGCAGAAAGACAAAGGTTAGCAGAACAATGAAGAGTAAAGTGGCTGTTTGGCACAGGAACATTTACTATTTTTTAGAATAATGAGTTCTATTTTATTTTCTCTCTGGCATTTCTGCTTAGTGCCTCTGTGCTTCTAGCTACAACATCTGGTTTGTAGTTGACTGAACAATGCTGTTCAGAACAAATGAAGAACTGAGTCAGTCTTTTTGTTCTTCTTGAAATTCTCCATACACAAAAATAAGATCAAATGTAGGATACACTTTATAAGATATTGTGGAGTAAAATTAGCAACACTAATTAAAAAATACCAGTGATAAGCCTGGCTAAATATAAGGACCTAACACATTAAACTCATATACATGGATGTGAGCTGTGTAAACTGTGCTCTTGTAAACCCCTGAAAGCACCTCAGCCAAGTGTCTCTGATGAAAAGGTCTATTTTCTCTTGCAGTTACATTTATACCTGGTGCTGTGCTGGACTGAGACTGAACAAACTGTACAAAACATCTACCACCTAAAAAACTAAAATCCAAAGTAAATATTTCAGTTACATCAGTTCTAGATAAACCTGTGTCAAGAATAAAACTACAGGAAACAAGATGTGTGTGCCTGGTGTATCTGTAAATTCAGACACAGGGAATCAAAAGCAAGGAGAAATCAAAACAGAGCTAAGCACAGAACTCTGGCTGAAACTGTTCCACTTGGTTCCAAATGGCTCATTTTACCAAAATCATCATTCAAATATCAGTTAAAAAAGGCTGCTGTGGCTAAGGTCATCAGTTAGACTGCAATAAATAGGGGGGGTTGTGGTTGGGGGTCTTTTTTGTTTGGTTTGTTTGGGTTTTTTTCCAGAACTCAGGGTGTCAAACTCTGTTTTTAAAAGTTCCTGGAGTCAGTTTCCTTGTGCTTCTGCAAAGCCTAGCAGACTTTGTTATTGAATTAATATTGAATTAATAATGAATTGAATTGAATTGAATTGAATTGAATTGAATTGAATTGAATTGAATTGAATTGATAACACTATAGTTCTAAAGGCTTACTCTCCATTAAATAAAAAATCCTCTTACAATGCATATCTATACAGAATAACATTTCAAAGGTAGAGTTACAAACCAAACTCAGAAGTTCTTAAGATGTTCATTCTTTAAGTAACAAAGCCTTCCAAAAGAGCCTGCAGTTAAACTCTGTGCATATGCAGTACACCTGCTCCCTTCCCTCCACAGAAGCACTAATGAAATATAAACCATGCACATCTTCTCTGACGTTAATTAATACCACTGGAAGAAAACTAAAACTGCATCATGAAGCTCAAAACAATCCAAATTGCAGTAGCAAGAATAATAATTTGTCTTCTTTTTCTACTTCACTGTTAGTAGACACCTGAGTAGATAAAAATTCTTTATCTTGATCCATACTGCAGGGGTTTTTTAAAGTGCAAAGACAAAAACAGATATTCTTAAGCCAAAATAAATTACCATCTTCTTGGTAGTATTTTCTTTTTTGTAGCATAAAGAAATCCAAGGATTAATATTAATTTCCACAACAGGAATCAAGTGTATCTCATTATACAGATGAATAATGACACCTTCTGTGGTATTTACAGTTACTGAACCCATGTTCAGAATTCCCATCAGGAGCATTCTTTTGAGTTGGCTCTTTAGATATGTTTACATTAGAAATCCAGAAACAACTTCATAAGTACTTTTCTAAGATTTATATTAGCAGGTTTTTTCATTGCTCAGTAGAAGTTAATCACTTCTGATGCAAAGGTGCTGCAAGAACTGCAACAATCCACCATGGAATCTCCTTTCTCTGAAGATGTTGCAAAAAGCTCTCACTTGGAAAGTAAGAGGTGGAATTAATACATTACCAAATTGGAAAGAAAAAAGGAATAAAGAATTATGGAGTCATAGAATTAAATCTCTCCCAACCATTTTACAAAAGTAGAGAGAGTGAACACTATATATGCCATAGCACAGTTCAACTACCAGCCTTTCTATGTAATAAATGGAATATCTAATTGAGAAATCAAGACCAGAGCTTCAAAAAGAGCTGAGTCCTGTTTGATGACTGATAAGAACTCTTGTTTTAGAAATTAGGCTGTGGTGCTTGTCACTGTAACTGCTGAGCTGTAAATCAGTCACAAGAGCTGGTAGGAGCAGAGGAATCTGTGTTTTACACTCCTAACCAGCACCTGGCCAGACCTAAGTGATTCAAAAAACAGTGTTCCAGGTTTTTGAAGGAGGAGATCCCACTGCCATCCTGCTGCCCAGGGCAGAACTTGTATATCAGCACCTATTAATGGGCTTGCAAGTGGGCTTCTGGTCTTGAAGCCTTCCAAGCTTTTCACGGGTGTTCATCTGTGCAGTGTTCTGCCCAGTGCTTTCATTGCTCTCTTCAGCTCTTTCCCTTGCTGCTGCTGCTGCTTTCATGCTGGTCTGGACCACTTCATGGAGATTCACAGTACAATTCCTTTTTATTTCTTCTTTTTTTTTGTGGCAGAAGATGAAGATATTTCCTTTCTTCAGAAAGACCTTTTTGTTCAGTAGTAACTTTGTAGTGGCTGCAGGGCAGCTTGGAATAAATTCCTGCCTTTGGTACCCACATTCTGCTGTTGTATTTTTGTACATTTCTTTGAGTCTGCAAAGGTTTTATTTCCTATGGCTCATTTTTGCAATACCCAGCTTCTGTTTGAGGTGGTTTTTTTCCAGAATTTTTTTTTTTTTTTTACAGCTTCATATTACACCCTTTTTTAACAACAATAATTACTGAAGCAGTCACTTCCACGTTTTCTAGTGAAGACTTTTCTTAATACAATGATATCAGATAAAGATATTAAGAAACAAATTTTATGCCATTTTCTACAATCCTTTATGTTGTGGAACATACACAACTTCAGGTGAAGGCACAAGCAGACTCCATGACAGGACAAGAAATGAGCAAATGGCAGGTCTGGCAGGGCACCCTGTGGATTCCTTACCACAAGGAGCCTCACTGAGGGGTTCTTACCCCTCCATACCCAGAGCATGGATCTCTGCTTCTTACAGCAGGTCTTTAACTGGTGGTTTGTGTTCTGCAGACTGAACACTCATGGGTTTCTTTGAAAATTCAAAGAGAGTGCTTTCCATCTTTTTTTTTTAACATGCCTTAAAACTAGGGGGATTTCTTGCTTCCCCATGTTTCTGTTCTTGCCAATTACAAAAATCTTACATGAGAAGACAAAATGGGTGCAAAGGCTAGACCACAAAGAAATGATCATTTAAATGATTTTTAGGTCTGTAAGAAGATATTAAAGACTTAAAAGGTCCCTGTGAAAAATATCTTAGGAATTACTAAAATGACAATTTTTTTATAGGTAAGTTCCACTAAATGCCTATTTAAAGCCCTAAAAGGATTATTTTTCAAGCACACCATAATATAAAGTCACTTAGACAAAGTCTTTCAGACATATTTGTGCTTTAAAATGGATTTTGGTCTAAAAGTGCCAGCTCAACAGGAGATGTTTCAACATTCCCAAGGACTCCAGATAAGTGCAAGATAGTCCTCATGGTGATTTTCAGTCATTGTAATTGAGCTCAAATTAAAGTGAGTCCCAGCTGTAAATGATCACTGACTAATTTACTAAGCCATTAATCCTGTCTATGAAACTTTCACTCATGCTTGTTTTTAAGAACTAAATTAAGAGTTAAATTTCTTAAGTAGTTCAGAGGTGAAGCCAACTGACATGTGGAACCCTGACTCTTTTTCCAAATATATATATTTAGTAGAGTTAATGTTATTTTATCTCTGACTGCACAGTCACTGTAGTTGCATTCAAAACTGCTCACACAGATCTCTCAGCAGTAGCTGAGGAGAAAATGCTTCTACAAAATATTTTTATAACATGTGTCCCTATACATTGAGCTTCCAAGAATCAAAACTCGTCACTATCTTAACCCCCAGAAACATAAAACTTTTTAAATTATTAAATCACATGACCAGGATTAGAGAAGCTTGTCAGTCCTTACTGAGCAACAATATGTGTTTTGTAGCAGTCTTTGTGCAAATAAAAGGGGATAAAAGGGGAAAAATAATTTTGAAGTGTACCTTTCCTTAAATTCTTCTGGCTTCTCAAGATTTTTCTGATTTTTTCCTTTAATCTTTTTGGAATTATTTTGATCTTCTTTAGCCTCCTTGAACCTCTTAAAATATAAAGAACAAATGGCATAAAAATTGACAAAACTTGAACTGTTTTAGCTACATGCTGCAAAAGTTTTCTAAACCTAATGAATCAGTGCTCAGTAGTAGTTTCTGTAGCCAAGGGTTTCTGAAGAAATGAGGAGAACAAGGTTAAAAAGAGGCAATATTCTTTGTTGGGTCAACTGTAACAACTGGAATAAACAGAGAAGTTTTGGAGCATGGGTCTAAATGTCAGAACCTGGAGCTCTTCACATGATCTCCTTCACAGCTATAAACAAATTCACCACATCCCTTCTTCCTCTCTGTTTGCACATCACAAACCACATTGGGAACTTCAGTCTGGAGCCAGGAGTGTCAAACAGGATGACAGAACATAAACAGAAAAACCACCTGTGCAAAACCTGCTGCTATCAGCACAAGGCAGTAAATGGAGTCCTTGATCATCTGATCCAGACAGATGGGTAAAGCACCCAGATGCAATGCCATAAAAAGTTATTAAACCTTTACAGGATTGGGCTACTCAGGCTTAGAAGAGACCTTTTACAGAGGAGTAGGTCCAAAATCTGTACTGATAAAATCCCTTTGATTATTTTGAAGATTCTCCCTTTGGAATCAACACTTCTCCTAGCCAATCAACCAGTTTTACTGCTGGGTGTTACATACCCACACATGTATTATGGGAAAAAATAAGGAGAGAAGGAATTTCCATTATTCTTATTGTAAAGCATACTTAGTTAAATAAAAATCCTTAAAAACCCAGTAGGACCTGTGAAAGCTGCACACTCAAGGCCTGGGGCTCACTGAGGAGTGGCCCTGATCTATTTGCAAGTGTCTCCTCCTGAGCTGACCCCAAAACCATCGTGGCAAGGTGCCTTAGCAGAAAGTGTGGCACAAACTGAGGTCAGCAGAAAGGAAGCTGCAAGACCCTTCCCATTCATGGCCCCCTCTTCTCCAAGAAAACATATGTGATGCTATAGAAATGTAATTATAAGGCTGGGATCATCCTGTTGGTCTGTCAGCTTGAAAATACACTAATTTTTGATGTTTCAGAAAATGTAGCAGTGCCATGTATAACCACATATATAACACATATTTATATAAAATAAATTTAAGATACAGTTACCTTTTTTAAGCAGTCAATTTTTGTTTGTAATTCTTCTGCTTCTTTTTCCAGTTTGATGGTTTCCTGTGCAGCAGCTTCAGCAAGCTGCAAGGTTTCCTGTGTTTTTTTCCTCACAGAGGCACTTCCAAGTCATGGAATATATTTTACAACAATATATTTTTTCAAGCAAGGGATGCCATCAGACCCGGGACCTCTCTTTGCCATAACACAAATGCTAGAGTTGCAGGAAGCTGTGATAAATCTCCATTTCCCTGGCAAATCTTCAACTCTAACATCTATTAAGCTTCTCCTAAATGAAGCATTTTGATGGATATCTTATTAAATGAAATGTTGTATTCTTTACCCAAAATGCTCCCATAAAATCAAACTGAATAGCTGAATTTGACCTCCAGTTTTCTCACAGAGAAATGCCAATGTTGCCATTCTAAACATAAATATATAAATATATAAATGTATAAATACAAAACTATATAAATATATAAATGTATAAATGTGTAAATATATAAGTATATAAAAATTACTATATTTCTAACAAAGTTGTGAAAGGTAAATAATAAACTTCTTTCTTGGCAATGGAACAAAGAGTAGAAATCAAGGATACATGTGAACAGCCCAGTCATTTATGGATGTAAAAGGAACAGCCTCTGCAAAAAATAAAATTTACCTTCAATCTTAACTAATAAATCAATTGTCTTAAACAAATACAAGATAAATTAATAGACCAGGAGCATTCATCTTGGCTTAGTATGGATAACAAAAATTGCAGTATAACAGTAATGGCACTAAAAACAGCACTAAAAAGTGGTGAAAATTAAATTTATAATTTTGAGAGGCTCCATCTAACGAAATCTTAGAACATTTCTACCCCAAAAAGTTCAATGACAAATCTCTCCCCATTACACTTATGGGTTTGAGGAAGGAATATCAGTATGTATAATCTAAATTCTTATTTGCTACAGATTTTTTTTCTAAAAACGGTGTGACAAATAGAAAATATTTTGTTAGCTTAAAGGAAACTTTGGAAAATTGGAGGTTTTCTGTGTGGCACCTTTAATGTGCAGTGCACTGCCTAAAGGCTTTATTGCAGAAGCATTGACAATAGCAGTACCCATAATATCCAAGCAAGCATCTTCTTTCCATTTGTATTTTTCAAGGCGTTTCAAAACTCTCTTTTGAATTTCTTCAACTTCTTCCTTTTTTTGGTAATACTTCTGGGCAAGAGCACTTTCTGTGTATTTTTTGCGGTGTTCCTCCAAAGTCATTCTACACTGGGTTATGGAATCCTCATATATTTTCCTGTAAAAATACATGTAAATTAATTTTTTTCACAGGAAACCATTGTTTATAAGGAAAAGAAAGCATATAAATTCTGGCATCAGCTCAGTTAATTTGCTGTTGTCATAGGAAGAAAAGTCAGATAATATTTAATATAGCAATATTTGGCTTTATTTTTTTATTTTCCAGCTGTATTTAAGGAAGAACAGTCATCATATAAAAACCAGCCAAGCCTCCCTGTTCTGAAGGGAATGTAGATCACACCATATTCAAAGGCAGCCTGGCAGAGGACAAATGTGGTTTTGCCTGTGAAATTATCATGAAACTCACTGCAGGCCAAAGTCTCTGCTGGTGCATGTTGGCACAATTCCATCAGTTTTGGTGGAGCTGGATCAAAGTTACAGAGGGAGAGAATTTGGCCAAACCTCCCATATTTAGAGCAGCCTGGTGCACCACTGGACTCAGAGCTGCCTCCAAGGAGATGCTGAGTAATCTCTGCCTGCCTCAGGGAAGCCCTAAACACACACATCAGTCACCCTGAAACAACAGGACTATTCACACTTAAGGTTAAGCAAACACTTAAATGTTTAAGTGGCAGAGAGCCAGAATGCTCAGCTTCTTGTGGGGCTGCCCTGTAAATTAATGTTACACTAAATGTAACTTCACTGACACCATGTGAGCACACAGCTATGAACTACTGAACTAGGAATCAATTAATGCAGGAAAAGCTCATGTGAGCAATGCAGGGGCAAATTTTAAAATATTAAATTATTAGTACGCCTAAGGATTAGCAAGAAATTCCTTTATGGGAAAAAACTATGGTGCATAAAAGCAATTAAAGTCAGAAATCCACCTCTTAACCTGCCCCTGCATTAAGGAACAGCTCTCACCACTTGCAAAGCACAGGGGACTTCCCTTTCAGGAACACATTGTATCTCAAACTGCTATTTATCATTTAATTGCAGCATGACTGAAAGCTGCATTTGAGAATTCTGGCTGTGCCAGGCAATGGGAGAGAGAAAAACTTATGTCTAAATTCAATACCAGAATCTTCTGCTCTTACAAAAGGAACAAATTCACAAGGCAAAACACAGATTCTAATTTTCAAATCAAACTACACACCAGGCAAGAGTGTCTCTTAAACTGTTAAAATTTAGGGGAGAGAAGCTGTAGGTCAACACTGTGAAGCAAACCTAGAAATTGATCTTTCCCAGACTTCACATAGAAAATGACATTAATCTATGTGCTTTTCTACACAGGTGGTCTCAGGAATCTAAGGGTTTTTGTTTACTTTATATTTCTGTATACTGCACAAAATTTTTCAGGTATGAAAGATGAAAAATATTCATTTTTATTTAATCAAATAGATGTTGCAGCAATCACTGATCAAAAAATAAATTTACTATAAACTTAAAATGCATTACAAATAGATATAAATAATACAAGTAAGTAAAATAATTTGTTGTAACAGGTGTATTTCAAGTTTGTGAATATAATCCTAAAACTTTATATTCTTTTCCCAAAATCTATTTTTCACATATAATATTTGTGGCCATATATAGTATAGTAGTCTTCAGAAATCATCACTATTTTTAATATTTTCTCCAAGTAATTTACATCTTGTAGTTCATGCAGATAACACAGACTATTTAGAATTCACTGCTGTTCACATTAATCAGAAAAAGTTTTAATCTAATTACAAGAGGAAAAGGGCAGCACTCACAACCCCCTGAACACTATGTGGATGGCAATTCATTACTTTTGCCTTCTTTATATCACTTATTTTCAGGATTAACTTCCAGTTCATAAATGCATTCTTATATGTTTTTGAAAGCAATAACAACAAAAAAATGTGGAACATTTTATAAAACTCCATTATAAGTGCCTAATTAAACATGAACTGATCTGCCCATCTTTAAAACACATCTTTCCATCTAAAGCAGCATGTCCTCAGTGCCCCCAAATGTCAGACTAAAAAGCCCATTCAACTCATGAAGTTCTAAAGACACTTATTTTTCTTCCTAATTTAAATATTTAGAATTTACTGAATGCACAGCCTGCTGACTTGAACATATCATCAAATGCTTTGTTGCAGAGAGACTATATTTGGGGCACAGTTTTGAAAAATGCATGAATTAAATTTAGTTTGTGATTTGTACTCATGATGTCTTACAATTAAGCTCAGGAAAACAGATCAAACACTTTCATGTTGGAACTGAAACTAGTTATCTAAAGGAGCAATTTAAAAGTAATGCTTCTTTGGCTTGTCAGCTCAGATTAGTGAAAGCCAAAAAGGCTTAATCATATACTCATAGAAAGCCAATTTAGCCTTATTTTTCACCAAATTTAGAGCTCTGAACAGGAAGAAGAAAGATAAGCTACTAAGTGAGTTAATTAAAGGCTCTCAGGCATGCTGTTTCTGCTGTCTTGGACAACTGGCAGAAAGAATGATTACAAAAAACTCAAAGGCAGTGTTTTAAATTACCTAAATTTCCAGCTCTGAACTGGTATTTAGGTATCTGGAGGGCTCTGCCATGACTTGTGCACCACGGGGCCAGCAGCCTGCACCCCTCACAGGCAGAGCAGTGCAGGTGAGCAGCCTCCCTGAACTGGAGATCAGTTTTACTTTGTTCAGTAGAACTTTAGAGGATTACCTTGGCACAGGATATTTGGAACATTTCTGCGAGAATCTTCAAGGTCTGCTCTTTATTTTGTTGACTGAAGGCAGCTACATTGCACAATTAATAATTTCTTTTAAATGCTGAGTCTAATTAATGAAGATGAAACACCTGAGATGCCACTCACTGAACAGAATTGAATTTGTAATTAATGCTGACTAGAAACTTGCCCAAAACTAGTCTTAAAATGGTTTTAGACCAAGTTCTTCTGAGCCACTTACTCATTTTCCAGCACCTTAGACTGAATTGGCATGCTTTGTGATTTTTTTGAAGAATATACAGCAGTATACAAAAACTTGATTTGTATATTCTGATAATCCTATGCAATTCATATTTAAAAATAAGGAAAAGCATAAAATTATCTGAATGTTTCTGTTACCTGAAACATTAATTGTTTTTATTTATTGGGCTTTCTTGAAACAGTAGGCAACCATACAATGTTCTGAAAAATTGTAATAAGCATTTGGGAAGCAACTGAGTTTCAAGAATTCATATTTTATCATACAAAATAATGCATGATCTCATAGTAATGTAAACAAAAATTCTTTCCATTATTCAGTCACTTGTAAGTGACTATAAACTGAAAAGTTTGCAATGATTTTTTCCTGCAGACAGCACTAGTTTTCCTGATCAGTTTAGTCAGTACTACTGCTGGAAACCTCATCTCTTGTGATCATAGATACCTTTCACTTTCTGTAGCTTCCTCTAAAGCTTTCATTTCATTTTTCAAATATTCTCCATGCTTTTTAAGAATTGTATAGGTGGGCTTCCAGCTGTGGACAAAATAAACAAAAAAAAAAAAAAAAAAACCAAAAAAAAACCAAAAAAAAACCCAAAAAAAACATATTAGTGATCTTTCTTAGAAAAGAAGACATCTAGTTACTTTAGCTAGCTTACAAGTGATTAATTAATTTTTTGAAAGTTAAACATAAATGGATTTAGTAGAGAAATCTTTTGCAGGCATACATCTATTCTGTTAATATTTTAAACCTGCAAATTCAAGAAAAAAAGAAAATACATCGTTATTTAGGATTAAGAAACATTACAAAGCACTATTTAAGAAATTAATAGAATGAGCTTCACAAATTTTTGGAGCTAATGCTAAGTTATGAGGCATCTAAATCCATGTTTTATGTCCTCAACACATCCCATCAATAAATCCTTTAGATATGTTGAATCTTCTTGTTGGAGACACCCACGACTTCATTCTCACCAGTATCACCAGCATTCATCTCACACCTAAATGCAAGAAGCAGTTACAAACTCAGAATTTCCTCCATTTGCTAAGCAAGTCCTGCTCAGAAGGCATCAAAGTGAGTTTCCTGCAGCAGGATGCTGTAGATGGTTCTGAGAGCAGAGCAGCTTCACAGAATTCTTATGACTTATGAAAGAGCAGGACTTTCTCAACATCCAGGCATTAGAGATACCTCTGCCTTGGACATGGGAATACCAGAAAAAAGGCAGAGAGACTTTGTGATTCAAGTGAAATTCAGATGTGAACTTTATGAGAGGAATATTAAAAAGTTTTTGAAAAGAAAGAGTCCTGTCTGGAAAAAAAAAAAAAAAAAAAAAAAAAAAGGGTATAAGAAGCATGATCCATCCAGCACTCCTGGCACAAATTGTTGGACACCACTGGTGATTAAAAGTGGAACTACAAAATGTTACTTCACCATATCTCCTGCAAATTCAGCAGAAAGCTGAATTTCAAAAGGGTCAGATTTTTTCAAAAGCAGAAACCAACATATTTATACAAAAAAGTGCTTGCACACCAGACACTGTTGTGTTCTTTTACTCAAAAAACTCCATTACTTTCCTTGGAGATGTAAAATTCATAGAGATTTTATTAACCAGAGCACAAGCCATGCTGTGAGTTACATTTTTCATTCACATGTATTCTGTGGACATGGAAAAAACATGGTACAAGAACAGTGGTTTGTTAACACAACCAGGCATGCAGGATTCAAGCAGCTCATTTACTTGTTTGCAAAATGCATCACTATGGATTATGGATGTCCTTGGTAGCCATCACATTTATTTGTCCTTCCTTTCATCAGCCAGGGAATAGAAAAGATCTTTAACCACTCTACTCTGAAAGCAATAAAATTATCCTGCAGTTTGTCTGGGGACAAGACAACAATTTCTTTTCCTAACTAACAACGTTCTGAATTCATGTGGCTTTTTTTAAAATTATCTTCTATTTCTATTAAATCCCACCATCCTTTCATCCAAATTTAAAAATTGTAAGAAAAACAATAAAATTGGAATAGGTTCCATCAGCAGCATTTCATCCCTTCTTACTGCTCTGGGATCAACATTTCTAGTTTGAATCCTTCAAGAAACTAAATATTAGCAAAATGTCATCACTTGTCTAAAAATATGTTTCATTTGGGTCATTTTCTGCCTTCAGGTCTTTTTTACAGAGACCAATATGGATTTCTTCAGAAAACACAGTATTATCCCAATACATCTATCCCATAAATCATATTTTTTCTAGATTTGCTGAATATAAGAACCTTGTATTTTGTTCAAGTCTTCTTGTAACCCAGACAAAACGTCATTTCTCTGAGAGCTCTATTGAGCTCTATCACTGGCAATTAGTCAGCTGTGAGGGTGATTGTGACTCCAAAACAGTATCTGAATTTACAAAACCAACATTAGAATCATGTCCAGTATAGATGGAGTGTCAACTAGAATAAATTTTAGAAGTTTGGGGTGATTCTACTGTGTAAGTGCTCTAATTGTCTGATCTTATAGCCAGGGCTTGTTTATTGCAGTTTTCAGTCTGTCGTTAAATGACATTTCCAATAATTTAAGACACAAAGTCTCTACTCTTCTGCAAGCATTGTCCTTCTATGAATACATGTATTCATTAATGAGTCACTTCTCATTTTCAGTCTCTTTACACTAATGCCATTAATTATTCTTTGTAGGACTTGAGCCAAAACCCATTGAATTCAATGATTAAAATTTAGATCAGATCCTTAGTTCTACCCTTAATTTTTTACTCCTTCATTTGCATCACTTAACAGTTTGTCATTTGCAAACAGATTTGCAGCCTCAAAAAGATATCAAAGGAAGCAGTGTGGATAGTTTCATAAACTTGTGTAAGTGTTCATTTTATACTACATTGGAGGCAAAAACTTAATGTAATGGAAAAATTGGATATTTTTTACCAAGGTCAGACCTTTTCCCAACTCATTTAATGGTAAAGCTACAAATCAGTATTGAATGGCAAGTCATTCAAATAAGCCAGCCACTACACCCACTTCATTCACTAATGATTTCTTTCTTTCTTTTTCTCTCTGAGAATTCAAAATAAACCTAGAAAGGAACCCCAATGCCATCTTCACTTCTCTCTATTCTCAGAAACACCCACACTCTCCATTCACATTGCAAAAAAAAAAAGAAAAAAATTCAAATGTATGTCATAGATATTTTTATTGAAATACTTGCCTTTAGATAGAGAATTGTAAGAAAACAAAACAGAATTTGCCAACAAATCCTCACTCCAGCTTCTGAGGAGCTAGTCAGATTGTGGAGAAATGGAAAACTCTGGTGGATTTTATCACCTGGGACAAACTCTCTGTATTGTCAAATATAGATTTGCCTTCTCAGATACCCTAGCAAACACCTGAGGTTTTAATTTTTTAAAATTACATGTCAGGAAGATAAAATTCCTTGTAGCTAAATTGTGTCTTGAAAAGCTTCTAATTACTAAGATCCAAAAGTGATCAGCATTTAAAACTTGAACTAATTATCTGATACAAACATTCATGTAAGGAAAACTGTGAATGGCAGCCCATTGCATTCATCAAAACATTGTGCCCAGAGGGCAAATTTTGCAGTCTGGAGCAAAACTGATACTGGAATCTGCCAGCAGAAACACACATGTGTGTATGGAGAGGCAGTTAGGGCACATCTTGTGTAAAAATAAGTATAGGACAAAAAGTAACTTAAAACATGTTGTGAAGAAAGAATAGAAATATTTTCAATTTTAGGAAGACTTTTTTAACAGCATTCTTAATACTGGTCAAATTTGACAAAAGTCAGATGCATCCAAGTGAAGAAAAATTTGGTTCTACTACATTACTACATTAATACTTTAGCATGCTGCAAAAATAGTACTTGTGATCTTCTGGAAACTGGAGATTTTAATTTAAAAGAACACAAAATTAAATGTAGTCTGCTTTTCTATAATTCTTTTTCAGCCGATGGGTAACACTGTAATTTTTATACCTAAAGATTTGCAGTTTAAAAAACCAGAATACTAAAGTATTCTTTAGTACAGAACACACCCACACTTATTTTTCCCTTCCTTCCTCACTGACTTCCTCAGTGGCAGGCACAGCTCAGAGCTCAGGCTCTCTCATACTCACGCATCACAGTGCTTCTTGCTGCTCTCATTCTGCTTCTGCAAATCAGCAAGTGCCTCATTGCCTTTTTTTATATTTTCCTCCAACCAAGCAATCTGATTCTTCTTTTCTGTGATTTTTTCGGTGCACACTGAAATTAAAAATAAATTTAAAGGTATATGAATGCATTTTCAACAAATCCATGAAAAAATGAGTCTACATTTATATTGATTCTTTCCAAAAAACTTAACCTCCATAATTCCAGGTGAGTGGACAGCCTGCAGTTAAGCAAGGTAACAACAAAGTGAGACAAAACATAGGGATTTTCAGCTGTGTGGTGAGTACCTTAATTATCATCTAATATTGTGAGACTGCCATGATTTGTGCTGTTTCTGAATCCCAGAGTGTATAGAACTGTTACAGAAGTAACTGTTAGTGGTATGCCCCAGTTCAGTGTTCCCACTGAAACACTCCAAACCATGCACTGCTCACTCACTCTCTAGAGCCAGGACCCCCTTTCAAACATTTGTATTCTTTTGCAGAAGCCCAGAATGTTAAATATTCTGAGTGGGGAAGCTGACTACAATAAAAGAAAAATAAAAACATCACAAAGGGTATATAAGCAATTAGTGGAAAAGAGAAAGAGAAAAAATAAAAAGGAATTTTACTCAATGTAGGAATATGTAATCTCTGATAAACTAATATAGGACACAGGTTAATTAATTAAAGAGTGCATTATAATGACAGGTTCTCAGGGACTAGGATATTTGTGGAGATGCTTAAGGCAAACTCTTTATTCTGCCTCTTCTGACAGCAGACAGCTGATAACACTTTCTGAATGAGTGGCTAGAGAGAATCCATGTTGTTGCACATGATCAGTGTTCTCTTCACAAGTAAAAGCTGTGAGAGCTCTCATGCATGCTCACCTTGCAATGCAATAGGCACAACTTGGTGAATGCTTTTTCTCTGCATTTTTAATTCTTTTTTTTCTATGCAAGATTTCAGATTTATCAGTCCTAAATCACCCCTTGCTGTCACTGCTGCCCTGAAGCACTAAATGCCAGAGCAGGTGGCCCTACACAGAAGTCAATCACATCCTGCCCTTCTCTCCTCTGCTCCATTGGGAAAGCATCTTAGTGATGCAATGTGGGTCTTGACTTGTTGGAATTACTGCTCTGGAGCTTCAGTTCATCCTGGACTGTGGCTCTGGTTTTGCACTACTTGTTATATATTAATTTTCAACAGCATCTGCATTTTTAGCAGAAAATAAACCACTTCTCCCAGAGAAATGCCAGTCAGTGAAAAGTAAAAGTTTCCCAATGTAATTTAAGATCTTGGGTTATCCTTGGGTTATCTTCAGTCCCTTAACATTTTCAATATCTAAAGTCAATAATTTGCCTTTACTTAGAGTGAAGTATAAATATTGACATGTCTTCATTTCTGCAAATAAACAGCTGAGTATGGCAGAACAGTGTAGACAACTTTTTGAGATTTACCAAAATGTAACATAACATTATTAGCAAAATATACATTTCACATCTCATTTAGTATTTTTTACAGATAAGCACTTCTGTGAGCTGTTCAACTCACCCTGTGCTTCCACAAGGACCTGGTGGGTGAGATCCATCTCACCCCACAGTGCAGGGACCTTCTTCAGAACAGCACACCATGGCTGCAGCTACACCCAGCCCAGACAAGCTGACACTTTTAAAGTTTACTTTATCTAACCCACTTTAAACTGTTTCTTCAGGATGAGGTAAATCACATCCTAAAAGTGCCAGTTTCCCTCCACTGGCAAGAAAGAGACTGTAGCCAAATAGCCTGATGAATCTCACACCAAAAGTCCAAGGCTGAATGCTACAGCTGTTCATCTGCCAAGTAATACTCACACAGACACAAAATTACATCACTGTTACTATTTTTTGCTAAGTTTTTGGAAGGCTTAACCCAAACTGCTAAAAGCCTGAGTGTTGGCTGTGTGTTTACACATATTTAGGTATCTCTGAACACAAAAGCAGCTATGCCATGTTACTACACAGCCCTTGGATTTTCCCTAAGAGCATTTACCCTAAGCCTGCATAAATGTTAATAAAAGCCTTATCTCTGAGGTTCAGTTGTGTGACTGGAGAGTTAAACCAGAATCCGAGGTGTGCCAGATTTAGTGGTACAGATGTTTTCATGTTTAAGGTGTTTCAGTTTAATTGTGATAATCTTCTTAATGAATAATTACTTGCTTGGACATATCAGTGAAGATTATTAGAAATGTTATAATCAAAAAGAACACAAATTAGACCAGAATTTTCTCTTCTGCTGCCTTTTTTTTTTTTTTTTAAATGGAGGTTATGTGCTTGAATATCTACCTATGAAGTACCAGAGGTGAGCACAGATGTGGTAGAGAAACTATTCTTCAGACTTCATGAAGTGATCCCACATAGCAGTATGGTTAAAAAAATCAGTCCAGACATAAGTCCATAGTATTGTGTTGTCTGTAAACCCTGGGAGAGAGCAAATTTGATGCAGAGCAAGACTTTGGGTTTACTGTTTTGAATTTCAAATAAAGCAACCAGCTGCTTGATTGCAAAAAAAGAAGAACAAGGCTTGAGTACGTAGTAGCAACTGAGAGAACTTTCATTATTTCCAGAAAACAGAAAGAGAGAAGATGCAGTGAGGCAGAGGTCCAAATCTGGAAAGAACAAAAAACACGAAGAAAGAAAGGGAGGCAAGTGGCAGATGCATTGAGCAAGCACAGCTGAATCAAAGGGCTGCCAGTGACTGTGAGGAGCTGCAGAGTCAGAGCAGGAAATGGCGCAGCATGAAACTGGCTGTCCATGAGGCAGCTGAGCAGCCTCAGCTAAAAGTGGCGAGCAACAGCAAAGTCTGCTGGGGAGAATGAGCAAGTATTGATGGCTAAAGATGAGGCAGGGTGAGAGCAGGACACGGGACAGCTTCCATTGTTCATCCTGCTTCCGCCCCCGAGACACAGAGCATGTCCCAGGATTAACAAAACCAAATCAGTGTTCAGCATCCAGTAAAATGATAATTGATCATTACTCACAATTTATCTGATGATCCACGTGTTCCTTAGCGCTGCGATTTTTTTCTATCTGGGAAGCTTTAAAAGAAAATTAACCCTTCATTATATACATATATATGAGTGGAGCTATGAAACAAACATATGTTGTGCAGCATTAACTGCACAAACTCTGATTAACAACTATTTTAGCAAAATATCTAAATAGAAATTTTACTATTACAAATAGTTTACTCCTCTCCACAACCTCCCAGCTAACATTATGTAGGCAAAGAACAAAAGCTTAATATAATACATTTATTTGAAGTTAATATAATTGTTTAAAGCAGAAAATATCACTGAATGCAGTGGAGTAGTAATTATTAATAAAAAATGTATGATATAATGACCTACCTAGCTTGACCAGAATTTTGTCCAAGTTGATCGAAACCTTGTCGCTCATTGCTTAAACTTCAAAAGAAAAATGCAATTCAAGGATTTACACAGTCAAAAACCTTGTTGATACAATAAACAAGTCAAAATTGCAAGACAATACCACACATTTTCACATAAAAGGGAGAAAAGTAGCTTTAACTGCATTTTAATGACTCTCTAGTGGAACTAAATTTCTCAATAATGGTGGTAAGGGACTTGTAAGAGTCTAAAGCACAGTTAGGGAAAAGGACATTTATCATTCAGGTAAAGCGTTGCTCCTGCAGCAGTTCTGTTTGAGAGGTTTAATGCTCTCAGAAGGCACTGAAGAATGCAAGGAGGGATGTTTGTGTACTAGATGTGTTGCCTGTACTCCCGCTGGTTACTAAGCCTGCTGTGCTGCTGATGGAAAAGCTCCTTCAGCATCCTGCACACTCCTCCTGTACAACCCCCAGGTCCATTTAAATCAGAGGTGTGGGCATGCTAGGTGTGATTAAAGGCAGAATTCTCACTAAATGGAAAACGCGCTGTTATAAATCCTTTCTTCTGTTTGCACCGTGCCGCTATGTGCAGAAATCCGGTTTTTAGAGCTGGGGGGTGATGGCGATCCCTAAAAGGGGTGCAAACACCGCTCATCAGGAGGCTCCGGGTTAGCTCAGGTGCAGTAACAGAGAGCGAGGTTGGCCGGGCTTTAACTGTGCCCCAGTGTCCCTCATCACACCGCCAGAGGAGCAAAGCCACGACAAACCCGTGCTGAGGATGAGATCCTAATCCAGGATCAGGAGGAATAGAAAACAATGCAGAATTTGACTCAAGTGGCATTAAGGCTACATCCTGCAGCACTGGGGCTGTGGGAGGGGGCAGAATTTAAATGCTGGGTGTTTGACAGAAATTAATTTGTCTCATAGTTAAGGGAGGATCAGAACACCTAATCCAGGGGACTGGATTAGCACAGGCTGCGGTAAAAACTCCGAGAAAGAGATAACAGTTTTACCAAATGTATTTAAAGGATTGAAATCCTGGCGCCTGAAAACACTTACGGTAGCAAATTGAAAAATCAGCTGAAAATACTAAAAAAAAAAACCTAGAAAATACTACCTAAAGCCACAGATCAAGGCAGAATATTTTTTGTGGAAAAAAAAGTAATTTCTTACTATAAAAAAAATTATTTGGAACATGTATTAAAAAGGTGTTTTCAAGAAACAACTTAATAGTGTTTATTAGCTGGTTTTCTGAATTTTCCCATAAAAACTGTAAGATACTGGGGTAAAGAAATTTTATTTACTGCTTTATAAACTGCAGCACAAAGTTCATCAATACAGCAAACTGTACAGCTGTATATTGTTAAGATAGAGACTATTGTATTATCACCAAAAAATACAAATAATTTAACCTTTTGAATATTTTTGTAGAAGAGTACTAATGTTTTTGTAGAGAGAACTAAAGTGTTTATTTTCTTTTACTGTACTTTTACAATGAAATGTATGAAAAGGGTAAAGTTGCAGAAAATAGTGCTTCTGAAAGCATGCATCTGTAAAATATTTATTTTTCCGGTATTGTTAAAAAGAAGTGGTGTAACTGCAAATGTCAAATGCTATTCTGTGCTGTGAATTAGGAGGATACAGGTGTCACTAGTAGAAAACGCTGAGAAATTCAATGGCACAGATAATATACATGGTGTTTGCAGATTTTTAAAAGACCAGCCTGCAACAAACTTTTGACATCTGATGTCTTGCAGGATATGACTGTAGCAAAGATTGATTCTTGGACATACTGCAGAAAAGCAGCATCAAACCACCAGCCAACTCAGGATGTTGGCTAATTCAGAGGAAATTCTCCTATGTGATATTTTTGTTAAAGATAAATATGTAACACACGCGACTGGGTAAACCAGCTTCAGACTGCATTTGTACTTTCTAATGGGGCTATTCAGAATGCTGCCAGGAGAAAAGTGTTGTTATGCATTTTGCATTTTTGCACATTAATGTAATTAAGTTTCATCTGTTAGAAGATTGTATTGGGTGCAAAACCCATAAGCAAACTTGCCTGATGTGGTCTCAAGCCATTATAGCACTAACATTAATAATGCCACTTCTCAATAACTCATCTGGCAACAGCCAGGTTCTTCATTAAAAGGTGGAAAATACCCATAATCTGTGAGGTAAATATCTTCCTTAAATCCACATCTCGGTTCTACCAGCTGTAGGCTGTGAAACAGTATTAACTCCAGTTGGCTCTATATGAATAATTTTTATTTTAGGGAGGCTCTTTTGAGAACAAACCCGTGCTTCTCCCGTGCTATTCATTACTGTTTATGACTGTAAAGGGACTGGTTGTTTGAATCTTCTTGAAATTTAGAAGAGTTTACCTTTCGTGACTTTTTATCTCTGTTGATAAAATAAAAATGTGTCTCTCGTGGTGTTTTTATGCTCCCCTGCTCTTCTTTTACCACAGTTTTAGGAAACCCTGAAGAAGACCTGAACCCCGTGAGGAGACCTGAACTAAGAACCCATTGGATTGACACCATTTACTTAGGACACACCAAACAAAAAGCTTTTACTGGAGACGATTCCCTAAAGTCTTGGGATTTAAAAATTAAAACTGTTTTTGTCAAAAGAGAAAAACCTGGGGGAAACCCCCATCCTGTGGGACACCGCAGGGGCTGCAGAGGAGCGCCACAAAATGGCGGCGTCAGAACCGGGGCTCGAGTCCCTCAGGGCGGACGGAGAGCGCGGCCGGGGCGCTCAGGGGACCCTCTGCCTTTGGGGAGCCACCAGCACTGGGAAAGCGACCAGAACGCGACGGCTCCGCATGGTGTCGGGCGCTGCCAAAAGGGAATAGAGCGAGGAGCCTCCAGAGACTCACCCAACGACGAAGGGGCCAAAACCCCCCTCACCGCCAACCGCTGCCCCTCAGCGCCGGCCGCGCCCCGCGGGGCAGCCCCCGCCTGCCGGGGCACCTCAGCCCCCCGAAAGGTGCCGAGAGGGCGGCAGGCGCCACCTGCCCGCCGCGCTCCGTGCCGGGGACAGTGAGAGTCGGGGTAGTCGGGCAAGCCCGGAGCGGCTTCGGCCGGCGGGAGCAGGGGCTGTGCCCCTTCACCCAGCGGAACAACCGCAGCGCCGGCCGGGCGGGTTTATCGCTCCGCTCCCTCAGGGACACATCGGTGGGGCGCCTGTGCCCTCCAAACCACCCCTCTGCCTGAACAGTGGGACTTAGGAGGGAAAGACCAACATTTCTGAGGGCTTCGGGCGAAAAGCGATGAGGATGCTCCATCTACCGGGGGCAGCGCGCAGGTGGGCGGTGGCCGGGCGGGGAGAGGAGGCAGAGCCGCTAGAACGGGACAGCGCCTGGAAGCCTGCTGAGGGTTATTTACACACATACACGCTCTGGGATGTGGCACAAAAATAAGGAGCTGCAGAGTGTAATGTGCTTTATCCAGCCCTCCAGGTCCCGCCAGTGTTGCTTACCCAGCTGGTGGAAATCAGCCTAAATCCTGCTTCCCTCAATCCCTCAGGGGCCCGGCCCTCTGATAGTTTTAAAAGGCATTAAAGCACCTCCCTTCTCATCCCGGAGCAGTGCTTCACACTAAGGATGCTGTGGAATGCCGCCGCTTGCCTCAACACAAGTTGTGCTCAAAAAATTGTCGCTTTTGATTGTTTGTGGAAGTGCAGTATTACAAGGCAAAAATGCACAGCCCGGGTGTGCAAGAATCCAGAATATGATGCTTCCCTCCACACTTGGTTGTTTTTTACTCCCAACTGAGATTACTGAGGCAGAGGATGGATTTAAGATTATCAACAAGCAGAGGAAAATAAATTGAGGGGTAGGGTACAAATTGGAGGGGGAAAAAAAACTCATCAGCTTTCTTCAGAAAGAAGAAAGGATAGAGAAACAGAAACAGGACTGAAGAGAGAGACACAGAAAACTGTCCCTGCCAGCTGCAGCCCAGGTGTCAGTCAGATGCGATGCTGCTTTTGGAACACTCGGTTCGACCAACAAAAATGCAGCTTCAAAGAGAAATAGCTGAGCTACCTGGCTTCTGGTCAGCCTTGAGGAAGGGAAATAAAAAAAGAGAGGGATGTGGAAAGTGGCGTGTTCTTTTGGAAGGTAGACGTCTGAGGCTCTGTCCTTCCAAGGAATATCTCCCACCTATGTCCCTGCCTGTCCTGGAGGGTGCGAGCCGCCTCCTTGCCCTGCTCCCTAGGGACACTCCGATTCCTAGATGCCTCTGGAGCTCTGCATTTGCCACTCCGTCTTCCCAAAACATTCGATGTTTCCCCCAGGAGAAATGTCTTCAAAGCTGCCTCAAGCAATTCCTTAAAGACCCTCTAAACTTCTCGAATGAATGGCAGCTTAACAGCAGAGTAGCAGGTAACTTCGACGATGCACATTAACACCTCGCCGTGTCCCGGAGATTTAAGTAGTGCCAAGGGAGGCTGAGGTTCCCCAGCTCACCCGGAAGGTGGTCAGTCAGTTCAACAGGCTTTGGATAAAGCCGGCAGAGACTTCCCGGTTAATTCCCCCTAGGCCTGTTCCCACCGGGGCTTGGCAGGGCCCGGGAGCTCCTTTACCCTTCCATTCATTATAAGGACTCCCAAGCCGAGGTTATCACTCTGTTCCCACCAAAACAAAACCCTTCTGAAGCTGCAGGAAGAGGAATTTTGTGTGCCGCTGGTTCTGGCTTGTTTGTTTTCTCTTGTTTCCCAGCAGAATCCCTCTAAAAAGTCCCCAGCTAACCCCAAAGCCATAAACAACCACTTTCATTACCGATGGCGAGAAGGAAGGGCTCTTTCATAGTATCCCATCTAATCAATGATGAATGGCTTGCATTACTCTGAAAAGAAACGTAGCCAAGTCAGGGCTCAGAAAAGGCTCCCAAACCTTCTCCCCACTGCTGGCAGACCCCCAAACCCACCATCGTGTTAGTGCCCAGCCCCGGTGCTGCCTCTCGTTGAGCTCCATGCCCCTCTCCTGTGTTCTGGCGGCTCTCCCCGCTCCTGATTGCCGGCTCTTCCAGGTGATGGAAACCCAGGAGCTTCCCCGCAGAGAGCACAGGCACCCAGTGCCCCGGCAGTACCTGTGATCGAGTTTGGGAAGGTGTCTGGAGGCACCCGGCCAGATACCCTCAGAAGAAAGCAGGGAATTGTCGCTGCCTGATTTACAGGGATAAGGGATGGAAGATTCCTGTCCTCATGAAGCTGCTCAGAGATAAATTTTCTCCTTGACGCTGGAGCCCAGGCAGCATGGCCCCAAAGCTGTGCAGCCGTGACCCCAAACCTGTCCCCAAGCCCGGGATGATGCCTGACTCCCACATGGCACCCAAAGCTGCAGAGGAGCTCCCTCCCAAGAAAAGAGCGACCCCAGTTCCTGAACAGCCTTCAACCACGGCGAGTCACCTCCAGGAGGGGCTGGAATCCAGTGCAGTGCCAGCGCCCAGGCCAGCCGGGACACAGGACTCAGCCCCAGACACATTTCGACACCTCAGGGTATCTGAGCATGGTTCCTCACCTCCCCCAAACTTGCAAATTTGTCCTCATTGCTGCTTTCTGCTAAATAAGTGTTTTAGTGACAACCCTCATCCGCATCCTGGGAGAAATTGTAATATTTAAAGGACTTGAATGGGAGAGGAGAGGAGAGGAGAGGAGAGGAGAGGAGAGGAGAGGAGAGGAGAGGAGAGGAGAGGAGAGGAGAGGAGAGGAGAGGAGAGGAGAGGAGAGGAGAGGAGAGGAGAGGAGAGGAGAGGAGAGGAGAGGAGAGGAGAGGAGAGGAGAGGCTTAATGTGGGACAAAACCACGATCAATCAAAAAAACCTATTTATTTGAAAACTTCGTAATTTTGTTGCTTTTGTTGAAATTTTCAGTGAAATCCTGATGGAAGCAGATTGAAGATTGTACAGGAGTATCTCATTGTAGAAGGAGATTTGGCAGTGTGTGTATTTACCTGCAGGTGAAGGCAGTAGCCAAACAAATCCCAAAGGATTCGAAACTTTAAAACCAGGTTCATAGACCTGAAAAACCTTTCATACACCCAAAAGAAAATTAAAGATTAATCTTGGGCACTAGATCCTTTCTGTCTGCAACCATGGCCTTGACCAGAGGCCTGTAAAGGAATGTCTTTCCTTACCAATCTCAAAATAATTTAGACATTTTGAGTTTTCAGTGCATCTTTATTTTAACTTCAGATATACCAGCCATGTCCTGATACTTCTTTTCACAAGTAACTTAAATAATACACCAAAGAACAAAGATTTAATGAATATATGGTGTGAGAGTAGAAAGTGGGTGAACATCTCTCTGTCCAGCAGCATTTTAGGGACTCTTTGGTGCTTTCAACAGGAATCAGGAGTTAAGTGAGTATCCAGCCTGCCCACTCTCTCTAATATTAAGCAGATTACAGCTTTAAATGTAACTTCATTTTAGGAAGAAATGAAACGATTGATAGCTGTTATTTTAACAATGATGTCACCCTTAAAAATAGTAGGGCAAGCATGTGAAGCACATGGAAACATGAGTGTTTTCCTCATCAAGCATCCCCCACTCCAGCATCTTGAGCTTAAAGTCCTCCACCAAAGCTCCGGGATGGCTCGGTGGGAAACGCTCCCGAAAACCCCGTCCCCGCTCCCCGAGGGGGGCTGACATTTCCAGTAACCTTTTCTGTCCGCGGCAGCGGGCACTGTCCTCGGGCTGAGCATCCCCCGGCTGCTCCGAGCCAGCCGGGGGAGGGCAGGGAGCCTCCTGCTCTCTGCAGCCCCGCCCGGCCCGCAGCGCTCCACGGCACCAGCCCGAGACCCATCCAGGGCAGGAAAATCCCGGCTGGTTTCCCAGGAATCCGCCCCAGGGACCGCCTGCGCTCCGCTTCTCCCGGTCAGCATCCCTTAATGAACTCCCACATCTCTGGCAATCCTACCGGGACTTTAAAGAGAGGCTTCTCCTTCCCGAGGGTATTTTTTAATACACTACTAAACGTCAGTCAAGGGATTTAAAAATGTATTCGCACCTCTGCTGTGTTTGGAAACTCCGTCTAGATAAATAATCCCCAGTGACTGAGATTCTGGGACCCAGGATAGCTGGCAAATGCTGATGCAAAGGTGTATAAATATGTTGCTCAGTGTGTTTTTGCTTTAAGGTTCTGAGAAGAGGGGAATATGTCCTATCCTGAGGCCAGAACCCCCGTGTCCATGCAGGCCGCCGAGATGCTCCACGTGTCTGGTCATATTTTTGATAAATATTTTTTCATGTACAATTTTATTTCTTGTTCTCTAGTGGGTTTGTCTCCGCAGGGTTAACTCATCACGCTACCTGTAGCAAGGGTCAAAGCTGTCACCTAAATAAAAGTAGTTATAATTGCCGGCTATTAATGTCACAAACAGTGTTTCTGTTATATGGGAGGGCGGAGGGGCAAAGAAGAAAATGGGGGGAAAGGGCCGAAACGAAGAGGGCACGGCCGAGTGCACCCCCAGGCTCGCCCGCAGCTCTCGTAAGCCACGGGGGCTGAGCAGGAGCTTGGCACCGCAGGAATCTCGGCTTTTCCACGCAGCAGCGCGTCCCAGGGGATGGGGTGGCTCCTGGGGTCGCTGCGATCGCTGTGGGTCGCGCTCCGGAGGCAAAGCCCGGCCCGGCCCGGCCCGGCCCGGCGGTAGAGCTCTTGTGGAGCGGCGGGGAAGCGGGGAACTTCTCATGGTGCCAGCCATGGATAAAATTCCCTGAGAGCTGGGAAAGGGGCCTCCTTGAAGGCGATCTCTCTCGGCCCTGGTGGCGCAAAGCAAGGAGCCCCAAGAACCTTTCCCAAACAGGGACAATCCAGTCACGCCGGACAGGGCCACTTCCCAAAACCAGAACCCACAGTTCCCAGCTGGAGAGGGTTCAAAACTACTGAGCTGGGCTGGTTTTCCTCCTTGGGTGACCCTTCAAATGGTTAACACAAGGTTCCTGGGTCCATTTCGGTGTCGCTATTCTTTCTCTCCCTCTCCCCTCCCAGCAGTGCTGCCAGCGTCGCCCCATCCGGGCCGGTTTCTGGGGAACAAAGGCTGGGGACCTGGGGGACAGCCCCTCGCCCCTGCGAGCCGCACTTAATGAGGATTCATTTCTGTAGCCTACAGTCCTGGCTTTCATTACGGAGCCTGTCTCGCTCTGTTCATGGTCATTAGGCAGCCCAGTAACTCCCTCGTCAGATCATGTGCATAAATTTTAAAAAACAGGGGGGAAAAAATTAAAAAATACCCCTTCAGTAATATTAGTAATCATCTCCATCATCCCCATCATCATCTGGCCGTTCTAAATTAGCTACCCATTAACACAGACTTTCTATCCTTCCTCGTCTCTCCCAGCAGAGGTTTTTCTCGGCCAGCCCCGTCCCGGGACTGCCGGGGCTCGGCGGGCTGGGCTGGGGGCGGCGGGGCAGCTCCTGCCCGCGGGGACGCGCCCGGAGCCGCCGAGGTCGCCGCCCTCTCACCCGCTCGCTGGGGAAGCCCGATGCTCATACCGAGGAGGTCTGGAGGCTTTTTAAATTCCTGCCCGAAAAGGTTATTTGGGATCTTTCGTTGACTTGGTCAAATTATTGTTATTCCCTAAGGGAGAGGACAGTGGTGGGATGGAAGGCTGGAAGAGGACTCTCGGCAATATTTATAGATTATATTCTCCTCTTTAATTTTTTCTCCCCCCTTTGGTTTTCTTTTTTTCCCTAAGCAGATCGGTAAATCAAACCTGGATGAAGGTGAAGCAGAAAAGTCACTCCTTTTATTTTTTTTAAGTTTCTGTGGAGTGTCTCTGAACTCGTGAGTTTTGTGTGCGCTTTTATGTCTCCCCAGCTCTGTCGGGTCTTATGAAAATGAGCAGTATTGAAAGCTTTTCCATCCCGCTAGCTGTGAGCCTCACATAAATGATGTAAATGGCTCGAAGGGTTTTTTTCAAGTGAACTGTGTAGATCTGTGAAAATAATATCAGGGTTTTCCGTCAGAATGAGCTTAGCACTGTACTGAGGCGTACCATAATCTGACCCGACACCTCCGACCATCTGCGCTATCTATCTGCCTTCTGATTTACCAAATCTTCACAAGCAAAAGACAAATTGTACTTGATACTAAAGAAAAGACGGCGAGCCTCAGTCCAGCTCCATTTCTGCAGAGAAATGATTGGAGAAAATGTAAATCTGTTTAATTTCGGTCTACAGGCAACTAGCAAAGGAGCTTTCTTAAAGAGGGGAAGAAAGAAAAACAAAAACAATAGGGGAAAAAAAGAATGGGGGAGGGAAGAGACAATAACAAGATATCAAATTAAGAAGGGATTTTTTTGACAAGCATTCTAGAAAAAAAAATACATTGCAAAGAGCAGAGGGGAGAACATATTGAGCTTAATTCAAAATATATGCTGCCTTTCCGAGCATAGTCCCTAATTCCCGGGAAGAAATTACCACTGAGCAGCTATTTGTAGAATAAAGAGTGGCTTCTTGATCATCCGCCCGTTCTCTACGGAAAATAAATCGTATCCTCGCAGCTCAGAAAGAGATTTCATCCCACCCCGAGACGTCTGGAGTTGCCCCCGCTTTACTCCGAAGGGACGGCCGGGGCTCACCTTGCACCCAGCCCCGCGATCGCTCTCTCGGAGCACCGAAGGGGGAAAAAACCCAAGGGGAATGATTACTACAAGGTGATCAATATTTCAAAAGATTCCCGAAATCTGCTTTAAGTCGCTTTCCTGACCTACAAATGACTTCTCACTCCTCGCGACTATTCTCGGCGTCTATTCAGGACCATTCAGCCGAAAACAATAAGGGTTTAAATGTAAAAAAAAAAAAAAAAAAAAATTAAAAAAATAATAGCGTTTTTGTCGAACGGGAAAGGGCGCTGGGCTCTTTGCAGATAATTCCTCGTCTTAACCGAAATGGGAAGTGACCTACAGGGGGAAAGAGAAGAGTTTTTCCCTAAATCTCGGCTGTTCCTGCGGTGCTCCCGCCGCAACCATTGTCAGTGACACTCCCAGCATCACTGTCACTGTTAGGCAGCCAATTTTTTGTCTGATTTCTCAGCTCTGCCTTATCGCCCTCTCGGCCCGCGGGTGCGCGGAGCTCTATGCGAGCATCACCGGGCCGGACCCCGCAGCTTTACCGGGGAGGATGCGGGGTCCCGGCCGTCCTATCGCTGGGACCACTCCCTCCAACCTGCCGCCAGCACCCTGAAGCGGGACCCCCTTCCCTCCCCTCGGCTCTGCCCTGCCCGGGTCGGCGGGGCAGGGCGGCGGGGTCGCGGTCCCCGGGGAGCGGGGCGGGGAGCGGGGCGGAGCGGGGCGGAGCGGGGCCTGCCGCCGTGATTGGCAGCGGCTGACAGTGAGTGGCAGCCCCGCCATGGAAACCCGGGAGCCAATCTGCCGAGCCGGCAGCAAATCAGCCGCTCCCGCAGCAGCGCGGCGGCGGCGGGGAGCTGCGCTTGTGCCTTTTCTGGTTCCCTTTTTTTCTTCTTTTTTCCTCCTTTTTTTTTTTTTTTCCCTTCCCTCCCTCCCCCGCGCCCGCCCTCCCTCCCCGCTCCATCCTCCTCCGCCTCGCCCCTGCCCACCGCCCCCAGTCGCCGGAGCTGCCGAGCGGTCCCCATCGCCTCTCCGCCCTCCGCCGTCCCTCCCGCGGCAGCTCCGCCGGCTCCGGCGGAGGCAGCAGCGGAGCGAGGGGCGGCCCGGGGCCGCTGCCCCTTCCCGTTCCCCGCCGCGGGGCTGAGCGCGGTGGCGGCGGGCATCGCCGCGGGTGCGCGGAGCGCGGAGCGGAGCCCGGCGCCGCCTCCATGTTCCAGCTGCCCATCCTCAATTTCAGCCCGCAGCAGGTGGCCGGGGTATGCGAGACCCTGGAGGAGAGCGGGGACATCGAGCGCCTGGGGCGCTTCCTCTGGTCCCTGCCCGTGGCCCCCGCGGCCTGCGAGGCGCTCAACAAGAACGAGTCGGTGCTGAGAGCCCGGGCCATCGTGGCCTTCCACACGGGGAACTACCGGGAGCTCTACCACATCCTGGAGAACCACAAGTTCACCAAGGAGTCCCACGCCAAACTGCAAGCCCTGTGGCTGGAAGCGCACTACCAGGAGGCGGAGAAGCTGCGGGGCCGACCCCTGGGGCCGGTGGACAAGTACCGGGTGAGGAAGAAGTTCCCGCTGCCGCGCACCATCTGGGACGGCGAGCAGAAGACACATTGCTTCAAGGAGCGGACGAGGCATTTGCTGCGGGAGTGGTACCTGCAGGACCCTTACCCCAACCCCAGCAAAAAGCGGGAACTGGCTCAGGCCACGGGACTTACCCCCACGCAAGTGGGCAACTGGTTCAAAAACCGCAGGCAAAGGGACAGGGCAGCAGCCGCCAAGAACAGGTAAGGTGCTGCCCGTCCCGTGGGACACGGGCTCCCCCTTAGCGCCGGGGCCGCAGGCTGCGGGGAGGCCGTGCGAGACTGCCGGCGGAGGATGGGGAAAACCATCCCGGGAGATGTCTCCCCGGGAAATGCAGCGAGATAAAGGCAGGAGCGTCGGGAAAACATTAAGGCTTTTTAATGACTTCGGTTTAATAGGGGAGGATCCCCGCCCTGGGCTCCCTCCTGGCTGCCCTGTGGGGAAGCGGGACAGGGGGAGCAGGAGAGGGGCTCAGGCAGCCACCGGCTGGAGCTGGCAGCAAAAGGGCCATGTTCGGGGGCAGAGCGGAAACAAACCCTCTCCAAAGTTTTACCCGGACATGTAAATACTGGTTTGAGATCTGTCCATCCTGAGACAGCCGGCCGTGCCCTCTGCGGGCCCTGCCAAGGCCGCCGCGCCCTATTCCTCCACCAGAGCCCTCTGGGAACATTCCTTGGGATATTGTTCTTGTTTCTATTATATATATATAAATATATAATAGAAATACAACGTGAATATATAGACATAATTTTTTAAAAATATATGTTACAGAACAAAATCACGGCTCTAAATGAGCAGTGTTATCCCAACGCTACTGACATAAGCAGATGCTCTGGCAAGCAGGGGAAGGACCAGAGTTCCCCCTTTATCTCCTGACCAGGATCCCGGGGTGGGGAAAATTCCCCTTATCACCCCTCAGCCGGGCTGTCGCACGTCGGGGCCGTGGCTACTGTCACCCTGAACTCTTTTCATGGGCTAAGGGAAGATGTGAGGCCTGCTGGACGGCAGACGCCGCCCGGGCGCTGCTGCAGGGCATTACTGACCCCTAAATGAGGCCCGGTTTGGGGGCAGGCTGCGGAGGACGGGGACAACTTTCCCCTGGGTGTGCCGGCCCAGGAGCGGGGCTGACCCTGGGGCGGGCACCCGGTTTTTCAGACAGAGCCGAAGAACCGTGTGCCCACCCAGCTCCTCCTCTCTCGTACCGGGGTGAGAGGCGGAGGTCGGGGGCAGCAGCGCGGGGGTGCCGGTCGGGGGAGCCCCCGGGGGGACACGGGGGCTGCCGGCGGGTGCGGAGGGCGGGCCGTGATGCTGTGTGTGCCGCTTCCTTGCAGGCTACAGCAGCAGGTCCTAACGCAGGGCTCGGTGCGCTCGCTGCAGGCGGAGGAGGAGAGCGGCGGGGAGGCGGTGGGGGCCGCCTCCAGCCCCGCAGCCAGCCTCTCCAGCAAAGCGGCCACCTCCGCCATCTCCATCACATCCAGCGACAGTGAATGTGACATCTGACACCAGCGGCGTGGCAAAGCGGGGCGAGGGGGAGGCCCGGCTCGCCGGTGCCCCGGGCGCGGCCGGAGCGGCGGGGCTGGCAGCCGAACGCGGGGTACGGGGCGCTCCCCGGCCGCGCCTCCCTCCCAGCCCCGCAGCAGACTGCATTCAAAAACGTCATGAAAATCGTTGTCGCCTTTATTTCGAAGGATTTGCAGAATTGATGCCTAAAAAGAAATAATTAAAGGAAGTCCAGAACATGTTAAAAAAAAAAAAAATCAAGAAACCGAATGCCAAGTTGCAAAATGTCTGAGCCCCTGCCCTTATCCCGCGGGGCTGTTTCATGTGGAAAAGACGCTGTTCTTTTGGTTGGGTTTTGCTTTACTTTAAAGGGTTTTTTATATATATATATATAATGTTTATTTACTTATTTAAGGGATTGCTATGGTAGATTTTTTTCTATTATTATTATTATTAATTATTATTATTTTTGGCTTGTTCTCTATGTGCACAGGTGACTTGTAGAGCATGTGCAGGACGAAACTGTATGAAGCAGCCTAAAACCATAATAAAATATTTGATGATCGACCCTCGCATCTGCTTTGAAATGCCGCTGTCGGTTTCAAGCCCTCCAATTTGCGCAGAGCAGATCTCCGAGGCCACGGCTATTTCAGCAGCAGCTCGGCAGGAACCGAACTAGCCGGTCCCCGGGACCGGGGTGATGTTTTTGCCAGGCAGGGAGCTGGGAGGAGCCGGGATGAGGCGAGAGGAGCGGGAACGGGGCTGGCGGGGGATGCGGGTGCCCGAGGAAGGGAAGGAGGCGGTATCGCCGCTGCTTCTTCTCTCCCAAGGGCTGAAGCTTAGGGGATTATCAGAGGCGAATTTTCTGAGAGGAACGAGAGGAAGAAAAAGGAAAAAAAAATATTATGGAGGGGAATGGTTGGGGCACAGCCCCGCCGGGGAAACTGAGCTTCCTCCCTCACCTGGCAAAGGCGAGGAGAAGATGGGGAATTAACAGTTCTCCATGCCACTGAAAGCCCATAACGGGGGGCTAAATTACCCCAAATCGGCACCTCTGCGATGTGCCTGTGGCTGTCCCCACCATCCGCTTCCCTCGCTTTGTTTTGCGGCGGTTTTGCTGCAGGAGACCAAACGCCAGGTCCAAGGAGCGTGCTAAGCTTTTTTCCCCAGCAGAAGGATTTTATATTATACAATTTGACATTGATCTTTAAATCGCCTGAGCTGTGCTTTTTTTGTCTTCTCGGTCTCATCGCGTTTACTTCCCTGTCCTCAGAGAGATGCCTCCCCGGTAAGCTGATTGCTTGGCTCGATTTATTTAGCAGCCGAAGCCTGGCACCGGGGGAAGCCGGGCAGCGCTGGCAGCGGGAGATGCCCCGGCTCCCGCTCGGCTCCGGCTGCCTGCAAGGGGCAGGGGCATTTCAGCTCCGTGATAGCTTAATTCAGCCCTGCTGCCTTTTATCTGCAGATGAATTCCCGTCTAGGCAGTGACTTCTGCCCCTCTAAGTAGGAATTTAAAACCTGGATTCGAGGCGTTTACACTCCCCATGCCTAAAGCTGCGTTCCGTCCCCAAATGCATGCGCCTTGGCTTTCCCTATAGACCATTCCAGGGATGGGGAGGATAGCAGGAAATTTTAGACTGTTTTTTCAAGTCAGTTAGAGGCAGCTCTTTTCCTGGTGGACAGGAAAATAATCTGCATTTTAGGAGTGCGGAAGGGTCAGATCGCAGGGCGGGGAGCGGGGCAGGGTAGGGGTCTCCACCTGAGTTTGGGGTACCCAGCTACAGGAAGGTCAGGAGAGCACTTTGCACCCCGAAACCTGAGGTTTGCTGCCTCCTGAACCCCTCTGGATTTAAGCCGTGCAAGAAGAGCCCGGCTGTGTTTTTTAAGCGCCAGACGAGGTTGGGGTTTTACCTTGGGTTTGGGGTTCGCTGATGGGCAGCACTTCCCACACATGAGGTTGTTTTGGGAGCAAAAGCAGTGCTCGCCCTCAAAACGGAATCTGCTGAAATACACCGTGTTCTTTCTTTATTTCTTTTCTTCCCCGGGAAATCGGTGAATTGGATTCAATTTCTCCATCGGCTTCTGCGGGCTCCGTAGCAGCGCTTATTGTGGCGAATTAAAGATATAAAGAGAGCAGAGAGCACATGCGCTCAGCGTCTGGTAACGTGGGATTCCTTTCCAACTAAAAAACACCCGGAATTTGTTCAATAGGCAGGGGGATGACACTGTCTCTTTCGACAGAGGGTTTGAGAGTCGTGAAGGATGCGGGACCTCCCGAGTGGGCAGTGGAGGGACCATCCCGCGGGTGCTGGAGGCAAAAACACAAACCAGCCCCTTCGGAAAGAGTGGCCGGGGCGGGGAAAGGAGCACGGAGCCCCCGTGGGAAGAGCAGCCCCGCTGCCCGGCCTTGCTTCTTGGGGGAGAACGGGAGAACCGAGCGTCTCCCGGCTCCGCTTCTTCCCCGCCGCAGCTCCGCAGGGCCGGGCTGCGCCCGCGCCTTTACTTCCACCAGCAAGACCCAAAATAAAAAACCTCGTTTCCCCACCCAGTCCCGCACTTCGTGGTTTTTTTTGTTTTGTTTTTCTTATTTTCTTTTTTTTTCTTTTTTTTTGGTTTGTTTTTGCTTTTGTTTTTGTTTGGTTTTGGGTTTTTTGTGGGTTTTTTGTTTGTTTTTTTGTTTGTTTGTTTGTTTGGTTTGGTTTGGGTGCTTTGTTTTTGTTTTTGTTTTTGTTTTTCCCACCTGCCGTTTCCCTTCCCTTATTGAATGTCTTTCCCCCAGGTTTTTCAGGAATTTTTTTCCCCTAAAGATCAGCCCAAGCCGCCACCCTCCCGAGCCTCTGGTTGTTTTAAAAATGATAATAATTATAAGCGGGTAAGAGTGAAGGAGCTTGTATTTACATTAAACAAAACGCTCCGAAAAGGGTCACTAAAAAGTCTGTCTTGACCCCTCTCTCTCCGGTTTAACAAAGAAGGAAAATATTGTATCAAAAGTGAAGTGAATGGGGAAGGCGGAAAAGAGAAACAGCTTTTCCTCTCTTCAGCTGGGAAGGGGGGAGAAATGTTTGAATGTTTCCGTTTCTTTTGAGAAGCGGGGCAGCCCCGGGCAGGGCTGAATGGGAAAGTCTTGTAAGCGGGCTGGGAGGCTGTCAAACTGCTCAGAGGTAATCACTGCTAATGAAGGGGTCTCCAGCCCTCCCTGGGACAAAGGATGCTTACGAGTGCTGGCCGGGACTGAATACTTAATAAGTTTGCAAGGGGGAAAAATGAGCGAGCTGTCTGTAAATTGATTTTGCAAGAGAGAAAAAAAAAAAAAAATAAAATGAAAAAGAAACAAAGCCAGGAAAAAACCTTGCAACAACAACAAAAAAGGAAAAAACAAAAGGTTTGCAGGTTGGGGAGCGAGCCTGGCTCTGGTGCAGCTGGGGACAGAAGGCCCACTTATCCAGGGAGCATTGCCCCAGTCCCGCGCTGCAGAGGAGACTGCTGCTGCTGCTTGCAGTGGAAACTGCTGTGGAGGGAGGGCTGGGGGATGCAAGGGCCGTGGAAAAACCACACCGGCCCCTCCACCCGGGGGTGCTGCCGCAGCTGCTGCCTGGCCCATGCGGGCACTCCCTGTACGCCCCTCCTCAGGCTGCAGCCTGCAGAGCCCTGCAGAGCGTTCATCCATCCCCGTCCCACTGCCCAGTCCCTGTTTGTTCTGCCTTTTGCCCTTGTCTGACCAAGGGGTTTTCTCTGCAGGACAGCAAAAGGAGGTGTCTGGAAATCTGTTGAACATCGCAGCACCAGCAGCACTTCTCTTGCCTTGGAGAGCTCAAAGGGTCAGCTTTAGCTGGCTGGCCTGGAGCTGGGTGCTGGGAGATGTAGGAGGGGGCTGGATTCAGGGGGAAACCCCCCTGTGTGACAAGAGGAGCGTGTGTGTGTGTGTGTGCCATAGCTGTGGGAAGCAGGAGAGTGAGCCGCATTTTGGACGTTTCCCGCATCCAATTAAGGGCTTGGGAGGATCAGACTCTCGCAGATCCAGTTACCCCTGGCTGCCGCGGGGGTAATACCGTGAGAGAGAGCGTAATGCTGCCCAGCCGTGTCTGCCCCGCCTCCCAGCAGAGCCGGGCACCGGCTCCTCCATCTTCCTGGGATTTCTTCCCTCTCCAGGAGAAGATCCACGCGTGCTTGCTGGAGAGGAGGATGGAGGCATCAGAGGCTAAAGGGAAAGGGCACTGTGGGGTGCAGGAGCTGCCAAACTTTGACCTTGTCTCTTTCCCAAGGCTGGCCTTCAGCCCCAGCACCCCAAAGGAGCCTGAACCCTGGGCTGACCTTGGTGTGCCCCCACGAGGAGGACCCAGAGGGTGAGACCTAGCTGAGGATCCAAGGAGGAAACGTTTCCTCTTGGATCCTCCGAGGCTTACAGCACTTTGCGCTCTGTCAGCATTTATTCTTGGCACCAGGGTGACAGAAAAAGCCCGTGGATGTATATTCCCTTCTGTCAGGACTGGCTGCAAGACCCCCATCCAAAGGCCAGGAAAAGGCTCCCCTTCCTTCATCACTAGCTGCATCTAATTTGAACTCCCCCAAACTGCAGAAATTCCCCAGAAAAGAAAGCTCATTTTAACCCCACTGCCTTCTGATCTGTGACATAGGCCTCTCTGGCACACACTTTCCCCTGCAAGAAATATGGTTTGGAAGGAAATTTGTTCACAAATTTGTCATCTCTGCCTCTTCCCAGAGGTGGGAGAGAGGTGCTGTTGCCCCATAATCCTCCACACTTTGTTAATTTTCTCCTTACACTTAGCAGAGCTGGTGCCATTCCATCCCACTGGAGTCAGCCCAGAGCATCAGCCCTCACCACTGTTTCCACTACTTCTGTCCCAGAGCTCCTAAAAGATGTGCCAGTCAGCCAGTGCTCTCCCTGTACAGGCTCTTCTCCCACTGGATGGAGTAAAACCCAGGGAACTTGTCTTTTATCTTGAGATTGTCTGACAGAGCTGAGCTAAACCTGCTTCTGTGGGTGACCCTCACACCCAGCATGGGCAGGATGGGATCCTCACCCTCCCCACTGACTGCTGAGGGAAAAGCATCTCCTTTCCAGCAATGCCCAGGGAAGGGCTTGGTGGGACCTCCAGGACTCCCTCCCCACCAGGCAGCCAAAAAAAAATGGTGTCAGACAGGACTTGCAGCTCACTATCCCCAAAATCTGGATTTGCAGCTCATTTTCAGGCAATCGGGACAGCCTTATGAGGAGGGTGTCCATATGGAGACCAGACTTATGGGGTGGTCTCTTTTTTCCTTATCACACCTTCATCCAGCACCCGCTCCTGACTGGAAAACACCTGGCAGGGTTTTATCTCTTTATTGTCACAGAGCAGACTTGCCACAGAGCAGGAAGGCACTCTGCCATGGCTGTGCTGTTAAATGACTTGTCCTGACACTGCTGCCTGCTGGGGGGTCACTGCTCCATGATTTTCAGCCCCTCACCCTCCCAAAAATGTGGCTGTGTCCATGGGAAAGACTTTGCATACCGTGCTGGCTGTTGAGCTCTTCCCTAGGGATGGTGTGAGACAGCTCTGCCTGGTCTGAGGCAAACCCGAGCCAGGGACTCTTCTAACGTTTTAATAGGATAAGTGATGAACCTCAGTGCCCTCATATGCTTTAATGTACAGATACAGCCAGACTAAATCACTTGAGACATCCCAAACAGCCTAAAGGATTTAGACACATCTCTTTATTTCCATTTAAAGCTGTTCCTCTTGATACCTCCTTTTTTTTTCTCCTTTTTTTTTAACAGTCTAATATCAAGAAAAAGGTGTAATAACAGAGGTTATAATAATCTAGAGGTAGGAGCAGAATGGAAGCATCTATTTGCACACATTAGAGAGTGTTATCTTATTTGCACTGATCTCAGAAGTTCAACCTCTTTGAAAACTCCACAAAAGCTGGATAAAGGTTTCAGAGTGGAGCCTCTGAGAGACAAACAGCCACTGCTGAGATCTGCATGCACACACAGGTATTGATCAGCAGAACAAGCTTCTCAGCCTTTATTCAATAACTCCATAGTAACCTCAATGGCACACTATCTGGGGCTTCTCTAGGACAAGCAGGAAGTTTTAACCCAGCACCACCTTCTCTTTTCCAAGACCTGTTGATTTCAACGGGAGCTCTACAACAGGAGAGCAGGACTTGGGGGTTTTTTAAAATCTTTTTTATTTATCTTTTTTTTAAATATATTTTTTCAATATATTTTTTTTTTCAGACCAGCCTTTTGCTGGCCTGAATCTTCTTTCAATGCCATTAGTGGTTCCATTCAGGACAAAGCCATCCCATTCCTCCCAATGTCACTGACTGAAATGTGTGTGCTTCTTCAGAAGCAATTCTTGAAATGCTTCCATAACATGTGCTTGTAATACCAAGGTAATTGAGGATGGAATGAGAGCTCTTTTTTGGAACTCTGTAAGGGAGGGTAATTCCCTGTTAAACGTACAGTGAACCAGCCACACACAGGGACACACAGCTCCAGTGTCTTTCAGGCACCTCAAAGAAACACAAGAGCACATAACCACTCCTCAGGGAGCAAATCACTGTTTGCAGGCTGGGAAAAAACCTTCTCATAAACGTCTCTATCAGGACATTTATACTGGAAACTGCTCTTCAGGCCAGATCATTTCTTAAGCCAATTTGAAGACTTTATGTGTTGTTCTTCAAAATTACCTTGGCTTGCAACCTTTTTCCCCACCACACCTTCCACTAGTGCAGTCAGCAGCCAGTCCCTGGTGTCACCTGGGGGACAGACATCCCCAGAAGTGACCTGGGGGTTGATCTGCAGGCTGCCGTGTGGTCAGTGGGAGGGAGCAGTGCCCAGGTGGGTGGCTCAGGGCACCTAATCCCGCTCTGCTCACGCTGCCGCAGTAATCCAGCCCCGTCCATCAGGCTCTGTTGCCCGGAGATCCCGCCCCACCCTCGTCCCCCTCTGTCCCCAGCAGCAAGGAGATCCAGGCAGTTTTAACCAAGATCATCTCTCTAATCAAGTTCACTGTCTGCCAAGGCTCGGCTCTGCCCATTGACCGCAGAGTGAGAGGAGACTCCTGAGGCCAGCGTTGATTTCTGTGAGTATTGTTCCCACTCAGCCCGTGATCCTTTTCATCCCCTGAGAGCCCCAAGTGCTGAAGGAGTGGTGCAAACCAATTTGGTTGTTAAGCTCAAACTGCTGGAGTGTTTCCTGGCAGACTCATGTGGCAGGTCACTCGTGGGTCAGAGGGACTTCAGGGCTCCAGTGGTGGGATGTCCTCTGCAAGGAATGGTTCTTGAGGCAACACTAGGGCCACATTGCTACTGAAGAGCACAAAGCTCATGGCTTCTAGGTGAATCTCATTATTTTTCAACTTTTTTTAAGCTATTTTCCCCAGTAATATTTCAATGTATTACTAATTAATCTGATAAACATTTCTATTACAGTATTTTAGCTGTTTTCTGCCGTTTTCTTTAGGCTTTGGTTCTGCTGGGAAATCATTGTCTCGTCACTGAAGAGGTGAGCCAGAGAAACTCTGCTAAAAATCTTCCCCACAGAGGCATCCTTGGTGCACACCAGACTTGATGGATATGATTGCTTACAAGCATCAGGTCTTGACTTTCACCCTTCCTTTGTCACACATTGGCTTTCAAGTGTCTCATCTCAAAATTAAGTGTTTGTAAGACTGAGGCTTTAAGCAGATGAAATATTAAAATTTAAATTTTTTAGCTCAGCCTCAGAGAAAAGCGAATGAGCTGCTCTGCCTGCAGCTTGTTTTTTTAGAGACAAAGTATTTGTTCTATTACTTATTGATGTTGCTAATTGCCATCTGAGGTTTTGGAGGGGCAGGGCAGCAGGCTGCATTGCTGGATGTGGAGCCCTTCTGAGATAAATGAGCTCTGAATAGCAAAGAATTTGCTGCAGCAGCCCTGGAATATGTGCTGCATTTTGCAGTATTGAAGAAGAGAGGTATTTTGCAGTATGAGCTGCATTTTGCAGTATGTGCTACGTTTTTGCAAAGGCACTCAGTGCTCTCCATCTCCTTGCAGAGAGAGAGCTGCTAGTGCTCAGCTCTTTTGTTTTTTGGGTTTTTTTATAGGAAGCCACAAAATGCAGTTGCCTCATTTTATAAGCCTGAATTTAAAAATGCTGACCCAAGAACTTAGGTTTGGGCTATGCTTGAATGGCATGCTCACTTTCCTGAATCAAAACCAGATTCTCCTCCCTCATGCCCACACACATCTACAGACACAGAGGGAGGAGGCTGTGATGGAGGGAGCTCTTAGTGTTCTGTCTAAACTAAATGTCCATTATGGAAATAAACATGCTAGAGGAGGGAAAAAAAACACTACATCCACATTAGCCATTGAATAGGTTATTACTTTACATGTACAGTATACAACTTTTCATACAGCTGGTACCTTTGTACTGGAGCATGAACATTAACCTTCTGCAGTTCACCTTGGTTTGCAAACTGCAGGAATCAATTCTCCTAAGATGGATGTTCACATCTAGTTAGCTTTCTGCATTATCTCAGCTGGAGAGGTCACTAAAAATAGTTGTATAGCACTTTAAATTTTTAACAGGGAGGCTTTATTATCGTTTAGATCCATCATCGCTGCTTTACCTACCACGGTTCTTCCAGCTGAAATAATGCACAGAGCTGGTAGTGGCTAAGTGTTTTCAGAGTTCATGCACTGATGAGCAGGACAGCTTGGACAATATCTGAATTGCTAGCAACAGCAAACTGAGCAAGCTGCATGGACAGCGTAACACTGGTTCAGTAAATCCCCACTGCTTCAACTGTTTCATAAAAAATGCCTTTTTTTTTAATCTGCTCTCCTGCACTGCAGGACCAGGACTGATCTGTCACTGTGTGCTGCCCTGATCCTGCACAGTCACCTTCATGACCAGCAGTCCCCAGCCTCCCTCAGTCCTGCTGCAGCCACTGGGGTGTTTGTGGTGCCAGGGAGCACACCCACATTGTGTGGCTGTTCTCAGCAGTGCTGCAGCACGATTTTCATTTGAGAGCTTTGCCTTTATTGCTTTTAACAATTTCCTGTGCTTTGTTTTGAATAAGTCACCTTGCCAAGGCCCTCACAGCCTTCCAGGCATTACAGCTGGCTGTTCTCGTGTCACCTCTATGTGTCATTACACACACAGGGTTGTAGGGATGTATTTTGTCTGTTCAGGTTTGTCTGTGCTGCAGAACTAACCCAGTCATTGTGAGGTTTCTGAGTTTCACCTTCCAAATACACACACAGTGCCTTGGCCCAGCTGCTCACACTGGCATTGGTGATCTTGTTTTCACTTATAGAATATTTATTGAAGCCATGGGGGCAAGGCTCAGAGCAGACATGAAATGCCTGGCAGCACAAGCAAAGCATCAGAAGTCACCAAGAGTGGTGGAGCAGAATGATTCTTGGTTACATTGCAAAGTAGGCATAATTAATTAATTGCTTTCACTTCTTTAATAGGATTATATTAATTGTTTGTTGCATAACTAAATAAACAATACTTCCTTCAGTATTAATTGCTGAGATCTACATTGCATCTCACTGTCAATTCAAGCCTGAACCAAACACATCTCAAGACCAGAAGACAGGCCCTTGTTGACTTCCATGGTCATTAGATCAAATCCTTCTACAGCAGCATGAGAATAAAACTCTTAGGGCTTTCATTACCTGGACATTAAAAACTTTGTAACAAACTGCACAACAGAACCTAAGAAAAGTCTTTTTCCACCCTTGCAATTTTGCATTGTATCTCCAGAAGAGGCTGAGCTGCTGGGCATTAAGAACATCCAGAGAGTAGCTCTCACTGCCTTGGACCCTGGGGAGATGGACTGCAGATGGTTCCCTTCTGGAGCAAGTAGGAAACTCTTGTGATGGGTAACAGGGTGGATAAAATCATAGAATCACAAAATGGTTTGGTTTGGAAGGGACTTAAAGCTCATCCAGTTCCAACCTGCTGCCATGGGCAGGGACACCTTCCACTATCCCAGGCTGCTCCAAGCCCTGTCCAGCCTGGCCTGGAGCACTGCCAGGGATGGGCCATTCACAGCCCCAGTCAAATTAAAATTAGCCATTTTGCAGAAGTCTAGGATTATTTCCAACTGCCAGCCTTTTCATCTTTGTGGGGGATTGAAGAAGTGCACAGCTCTGGGTGTTGTGTGGTGTTATTCCTGTCTCTCATTTCTGCCTCAGTGAAGTTTCAGAAAAGGCCTTTGAAAAATGAGCTACCTGTATTTTTTATCTTGCAAATTTTTGTTCTCAAGGAGAGTCCTTCAATGAGTGCTGTTCTTAACAAGTCAGGACTGATCATATCCACCTGGCATCTCCTAGCAGCTCAGTATGAAAGCTCCAGGTTCCAAGGAAACTGGTGGACCTTTAAGGCAGGGATACACCAAGTTAGCAAAGCTTTCAGTAAAAGTCAGTGTCCTAGGGTGACCTTATGATGCTTGTATCCCCAGTTGTGTGTTCTGTTTATGCTGGATATTATGTTCTGTGCCTTCAAGCCTGGCTCTGAAGAGCAAGGTTTGTTTTGGTTTGTTATCAGCCTGCTCCCCCACGGCTGGTGGGACAGAGAGAGGAGGCAGGTTTTGTGCAGTTTTTGCTTTCTGCTGCTTGCTTTGCTCTTACTTCTGCTGTGCTCCTGCTTTGCTTTTTGTTTCTTCTTGTTAGTTAGTTTAGCTAAGCAGTCCAAATTTTTCCCTGGACTGTTTTTCCTTTCCCTTTTTGGAACCATTCAAACCTGCTCTGGACTGGGACCTGGGAAACACCAAGGGTTTGCATCCTGTGGCTGCAGCAGCTATCCCCAGTGCCAGAGGGACTGACAACAGTGACCACTCCCAGGAAAGACTTTCTGAATTTGTCATCCTCTTCAGATCAGTGAAAGAGTGGTGTCATCCAGTATTGTTCATTTTGCGTGCTGGGGATGTTTTGCCTGTTAAATAAACAGGTTCTTTCCACTTCTCTCCAAGGAATCCTTCCTGAACTGGTGAGGCAGAGGGGCCGTGTGGGTTTGCTTCCTGGAGGGGCCCCCTTTGGAAGTTTTCTCCCAAATTTGCCCTAATCCAGGACAGTCAGCAAATGCAGAAGTCTGTGAGCTGAGGGCTTTGCTGGCGTGGTGGGTCAGTCATGGCTCTGGTGCCCCACGAGGACAAAGCACACAGACCTGCTGGCATTGCCCACGTTCACGGGACAACTGTGGCCCTGCCACGGCCCCAAACCTCACCCTCACACCCTCAGAGTGCCACCCAGCCCAGGGCCCTGGGGTTCCTGCAGCACTGAGGCACTGGAGGTGCCAGACCCCAAAACCAGCAGGATTTGGGGCGAGTCTGAAGCACTTGGATGCTCTCATGGTGGCTGCTCTGCCCTGCAGTGTCTGTCTGCCCATCACAAACCCTCCCTTGTCCGTGTGCTCTTTGCTTCAGCATCTTCTCAACCCCTGTGGTCCCCTCCTTTCTGCTCCTCCTCCTTTCCAGCCCTCTCCCACCACCCTTGGACAGGCTCTGTCCCACGTCTCTCTGGAGCTGATCTACTCCCACTGAGGCTCAGGAAGGACCTGGACCCACGTGGACCCCTCTGCTGACAAACACACCTTTTCACAGCCCCCGCCTGTCCTTGTCACACCAAGCCTGGGGGGAACATGGCCTGGCAGCAGGAGGAGGTGCCAGGAAAGAGGAGAACACCGAGGTGCTGGGAGGATCCCCACAGGGAGAGACTTTTTGAGAGAAATAATTTCCCACCCACCAATGTCCTTTTGAATTGTGAAAGCTTTTACCAGCTAGAGCATCTCTTGTCCCAGCACACCTAAACGTGGTGCTAATTGGCACAGCATCACCTGTCTGGAACCTCTGCTGTGAGCACCTTTTCATCCATCACATGTAAGAAAGAAGCCAGCAAAAAAAAAATCATTGTTTGTCCCCTGATGTAAAAGTCACCTATTTCTTAGAAGCGTGTAAGTTCTTTAATATTCTTGAATATTAATTCATAGATATCTTGAGTTCTTGAATATTAATTCAGAGATTTTCCCATTCAATTATTAACAATTAAAACATTGACTGTTCTCCTTATGGGTGTCTTCTGGGTGTAAAATTTACAAACAGATGCAAAAGCCACCACGAGAGGGATCCAGTGTTGACTCAAATGTGTTATTCACAGAGTTATGGGCATTCTGGGACACTCCATGGATAATGCATTTTTATCTTAGATGTTTAGGGCTGCAGGTGAAAGGTTGGACCAGCTGGAGAAGAGCCCAGCAGCACTAAAAGAAACAGAGGATTTAAAAGGAAAGGAGACATTTTCCTAACAGGTTTTCAGTCTCTACTGAAGGACTCCAATTTCTGTGTCTTATCTCAGAAGAGCATTTCCACATTGAAGTGCCAGCAAGGTGAGCATGGGAGTGCAGGTGTCCCAGCCCATGCTGAGTGCAGAGCATGGCAGAGCCTTGAGGGTGGCACAGAGGAATGGACATGATGGGGAGCATGTGTGGAGGAGCCTCTGCCTGGTGTCCAGACCCTGGCAGGCTCTGTGGCACATTCAGAAGTGTTTGCACTTCCCCCTTTCCATCCACAGTCCTCTGGGAGCCCCTCAGGGTGTGCCCAGGGGAAGAGGGTGGCTCTGCCCCCACTCCTGTGCAGCTGATTTCAGAGCCCAAAGCCAAGGGCTCCACTTCCCCACTGACATGAGCAGGTCCCTGGTGCTACTGCTGGGGCAAAAATGGGTAAATTGAGGCTGAGGAGAGGAGGTGGTGCTGGGGCACACAAAAACCAGCCCCAAGGACCATCCCTTTGCCTTTTGGGAAGGGGCAGCAGCCTGGATTAGGGCTAAACGGATTTGTGCTTGCAGGACCCCGGGTCTCTAATTGGGTTTTTTTTTTTTTAATTCCTGTAATCCTGGATGATTTGGAGCAGATGCTTCGAGATTACTGACAGGGCCCAAAGGTGACTGCAGGGAAAAAAAGCAAAGCCTGGGGGCTGGGGGTGCTGCTGTGCTCGGGGGGCTTCTCCCCTGCTTAGAGGGGCTACAGCACCAGCAGGGCTTGGCCTCAGCTGGGTTTGGCCCTGCACCAGGATTTGGGGTTATTATTTTGCTCTTTTTCTGGTGAATAATTTAATGCTGTGTCCCACAGCCTGCAGGTGGGGGAGGATGGAGCCCATTTCCCAGGAGATGGCTGATGGGAAAGACAAAACCATACGGAGTTGCCAGAGACAGTTCATTTTTCCTGCCTGCTCCTGAGCATGTGTGAAAATCCCCTGGGTGTTGGCAGCAGCCCTCACACCTGGGAGCCCCATGTGAAGCTGTGAAGGTGCCCTACCAGCCAGCCATGGCTTCAGCTGATCCCAGGAGCCAGATCTTGCTGTGCAACCCAGCAAAGGACGAGGATTCAGCTGCTGTTCAACTTAACACAACAAATACTGGTGGAGACAGACTTTCTGAAAGGCAATAAGACAAAAGGTAATGATTTTAAACTAACGGGGAGTACATATGAGGAAGAAATTGTTTTTGATGAGGGTGGTGAGGTTCTGGCGCAGGTTGCCCAGAATTGGTGAATTCCCCATTCCTGGAAACATTTAAGGCCAGGCTGGAGAAATCTCTGAGCAACCTGGTCTGGTTGAAGGTGTCCCTGCTCACTGCAGAGGGATGGCTGGATGGCCTTTAGAGGTCACTTCCAGCCCAAACCATGCTGTGAAAACCTGCTAAACAAAGGCTTGGTCTCAGCTTGGCACCATCCTGCAGCTCTCCTCCAGGGCTCTGGTGGAGCTGAGCAGCTCCTGAGTGGCTTTCACTGGAGACACCGAGGGACTGCATTGAGCAGAGACAGCATGGGACAGGAGGGCAAGGACTTTCATCCAGGGGACAAGCCAAGGGGCTGTTCAGCCTGGAGAAAAGGAGGCTCAGGGGGGCCCTTCCCACCCTCCACAATCCCTGACAGGAGGGTGCAGCCAGGTGGGGTCAGGTTCTTCTCTCAGGTAACGAGAGAATGGCCTTGTTTGCACCAGGGTGGGTTTAGATTTAATATTAGAAAAAGAATTCTTCACTGAATTCTTCACTTAATTCTCTTTAAATTTAAAACTACTCCCTCTATTAGAAAAAGAATTCTTCTTCACACTCCAATGCCCTTCCCACCCTCCACAATCCCTGACAGGAGGGTGCAGCCAGGTGGGGTCAGGTTCTTCTCTCAGGTAACAAGAGAATGGCCTTGTTTGCACCAGGGTGGGTTTAGATTTAATATTAGAAAAATAATTCTTCACTGAAAGGGTGGTCAGGCATTGGAACAGGCAGTGGTGGAGTCACCACCCCTGGCATGTTCCAAAGGCATTGTGGATGTGGCACTCTGGGACATAATTTATTGATGAACACGACAGTGCTGGGTTATCAGCTGGACTTGATGGTCTTAAGGGTCCTTTCCAACCTTAACAACTCTATGATTCTGTGAAAATTAACTTTCCTCTATACCAGCTCAGGGAATTCTGAGGACATTTCAAAACACCCCAGTCTATAACCACCCTCTGCACAATGTACAAATTCATTGGGATGGTGCCCAAGAACACCTGGATTTTCTTGGCCCAGCAGGACTCTGCTGCCCATTCACTATCTCTTCCTTCCTTTGTCTCTTCACACTCCAGGTGGGATGAGCTGGAACCTGTACTTGATCTTTGGGAAACAGCTGCCTAAGCTACACAAAATGTTAAGAGACTGGATCCAAAAGCAAACCTGTGTTTATGGGTTCCAGCAATGATTCTCCGAGTCTCTAATGCTGCAACTTCAAGCAGCCATTTAGGCTAAAATCTCTTCCTCCATCTCAATTATTTAACAAATACCATACACAGACATGTAATATCTGCAATATTCATAGCCTTGGCAGCAGGCTGAAAACACTTGGATTTGCACAGGGTTATTCAAGGTTTTCCTCTGAAGACCAGTGGATTTCTGCTGCTCCTCTGTCACTGAGCATTGCCATACAACATTAATAGCCCATAACTGATGATTCATAGGCCATTTGTGAGAAAATGATGGCTCAGAGGTGGTTGCAGTAAACAAAAGCACATCTTATCAAGGTTAAACAAGATGTGTGTGCAGCTGACTTGTATGAGGCAGAGATTAACTATGATTATTAGTAAATACAAGCCCCAAGCCAGGGAAGCACTTAAGCACAATCTTCTGCCCCACTGGCTCCCCAGAGCAGCCTCTGAAAAAATGCCTGGGATACTTCAGGGTGCTCCCAGGCTGTGCAGGATGTGGGACTGTGATGCCAGGGCTGTAGTGACCCTTTCCCATGAAAGCTGAGGTGGATGGCAGCAGAGTCTTCCTCATGGGACAGGCACTGTCTTCTTCCATTGCTTGGAAAGGAAGGGAAGATTTTACCTGGCAATGTTAACATTAAATGTTTGGATAGAAAAGCTTATAGCCAGGCAGTTTTATTGCTGCTTGGCAGAGGCAGCTGCTTAGAGAGGCTTTGGGTCAGGCTATTTAAAGGCACCATTGATCCCCAGGCTGCTCCCTGTGGCTGGAAAGGAGTGAGACCTCAGCCCTGCTGAGGGTGGCAGGGAGGAAAGGGGTCCAGACCACCCCTGCTGCAGGACAGCATGCAGGTGTGGGTGAGGAGGGAAGGTGTGTGGGATGGAGGGTGAGCAGAGCTCAGAGCCACACAAACCCTCCCTGTGCCCCTCCTGGGCTGCTCAAGGCCTGGGCCAGCTGAGGTGGCAGCAGGAGCTGGGGGTCCCTGTGCTCAGGGAGGGGAGCCCATCAGGAGGGCTGCAGGAGCAGCTGGAACTGTTGGGATTTTTAATTTCTTTTCTCTAGATAGTATTTTTTTTTACTAGGTAGTAATAGAATTATCATAGAATGGTAGCCATTTGGATTGAAAGGGATATTGAAGACTATTTTGTCCCAACCCCCCAGTCAGGGACACCTTCCACCAGACCAGGTGGCTCCAAGCCCCATCCAAGCTGGCCTTGAGCCCTGCCAGGGATGGGGCAGCCACAACTTCTCTGGGCACGCTGTGTCAGAGCCTTACCAGCCTCACAGAGAAGAATTTCTTCCTAAAATCTAGTCTAAATATCTTCTAGTTCTAATTCTCTTTAAATTTAAAACTACTCCCTCTTTTCCTGTCACTACCTGCTTGTGTAAAGTCATTTTCCCACTTAATTATAAGCCCACTCTAGGTGTTGGAAGGCTCCCATAAGGTCTCCCCTTCCCTTGTCCAGGCTGAGTATCCCCAGCTCTCTCAGCCTGTCCCCACAGGAGTGCTGCTCCAGCCCCCTGAGCATCTTTGTGGCCTCTCTAGGCTCTCTCCAACAGGTCCAAGGCAAAGCTGAGGTAAAATTCTGGGTAAGATCTGACATCCAGTTCCCACTTCAGCCTCCCTCTGCCCCATTAAATCCTCTCCTGTTTACTCAGCCCCTTGTTCAAAAAAAACACCTTAAATTTGGGAGCTGGTTTGGGTACACCTGTGCTTGCTGTTGTGTCCCACAGCCAAATTCTGATGTTTTGAGAGAAAAGCGAACTCGGGAGGGTCAGGACAGGGCACAGGGTGCTACCTATTGTTAGTAGATATTTAAAATAGAGACTTGACAAGGTAAAGGCCTTGTCAAGCTTCTAAAAGGGGAAATGATGCCTCAGGTTTTAGCTTTTATATTTTTCAGATTCTGTGCTGCTTTAGTGTGTAGGTCTGAGTTCATATTAGGGGATGGTGAGCTCTCTGCACAGAGCAGGGAGACAAAACAATTCCTGCTCCAGCTGGGCACCAAGGACAAATGATCCAAATCTCAGCCCAAGAGTGTAAACGACGGTGTAATGAAGAAAGAAAAACAAGCAGGATGGGACTGCATGGGCTAAAGTTGTAATTGAACAATGAACTGCAAAATGCAAATGGAGCAGAAGTTATTACAGTGAGACCCTGTGACCGATTGTGCATTTGTGACCATTTTGGTTCATCTTGGGTGCAGCCCTGGCTGGGCTCTTGTGCTGCCCAAGGTGGATGCATTGAGGCCTTTCAATAAATCCCTGCTTTATTCTTTAGCTCTGTCCAGCCTGTTTTGGGTCAGCCTTCCCAGGGCATCACCCGCGGCTCCTGGAGCAACAGCTCCACCGTGTGAGAGCCGGGAGCCCCCAGGCAGCGACTGCTCAGCTGCCACAGCCTCAGCTCTGCCTTTATTCACTGCTGAATTAGCACTGGCAGACCTTTTTTTTGTAAAAATATTTTCCATATAAAATATAATATTTTAATATAAAGTACAAAAACATTTCAAAAAGCAAACCAACACACGGCCGGCGCAGCGATCCACAGGGCAGCTTCTCCTGGCTTCCCACAGGAGGACACACTGATTGTGGCAGGAGTGGAACAAAACACACTGTTAAGTCCTGCAGCCTGCAATACTGCTGCGCTGCAGCTCCTGGGAGCCTGCAGGAATTCCATGGGCCCCTCTCCCCGTGTCTGACAGATCCCTGTGGGACTCAGCCTCCCCCTGATTCCCCTCTCCTCCTTCTGCCCCAAGGACCAGGCCACCCCCTTGTCATTTTTTTTGGTTTGGCTCGTAGTCTCTCCGAGGGCTGCAATGGTTTAATAGTCCCACTGGAGCGTGCCTCCTGCCAAAACGGCCCCAGCACAGCCAACCACAGAGCTGGGTTTTGTGTTTGCTCGAATTCCCTCACTCAGGGTCCCGTCCCATCCTGCTGAGGCTGCTCTCAGTGCTCAGCCCGGCCAGGCTCACCCAGGGCTGCCCCAGAGAGGTGAAGAGCTGGGTGTCACCTCCAGAAAGCTTAGCAGGAGCTCAGGCACACCCCAGGGAGGATATCTGTGGGATGAGGGCTGACAAACCTCATCTTCCACGCTGGTGAATAAAACCATGGGGTTGTTCCAGAGCTGTGTGAGGAAAGGATCTCTGGGTTCACTCACGGCTGTGTTTGGTGTTCCCCCTCCCTGGGGATTCCCTCTGGCTTTGCTGCCCTGCACAAAACAAACTTGCCTGCTCCGGATACATCAGTCCATCAAGGTGGGAAGTCATTCTTTCTAAGGGTTTTTGGTACCTGCTGCCATCCCCATTGCTCTCCGCTCCTTTTCCCTCTCCACCAATTCCCTTGCTGCAGATTTCTGCACGGAGGGGAGCACACTGATTTCCCTAGTGATCCCCCCAAGTGTTTGCTCCCCTGGCGAGGTTTGATGGCCAAACACCCCCAGCCCCAGGAGGGCCGTGGTGTGTGTCAGAGCGGGCTGGCCCCTGAAGGACAAACCCCACAGCCTCCCCAGAGAGGGCATGACTGCCGAGCCATCCCAGAAAAACCCTGAATCCTGTGGGATCCGAGCTCTGCCAGAGGAAGCCCAGGTCTTTTGATGCCACCTTGTGGAAACGTCGCTGTCCTGCCGGCACCTGGGCCGGTGTCACCTCGGGGATGTTTTGGGCTGCCTGCTGGAGCCCCGGGTGCTGAGAAATTCAGACTTTCTGGGCTGGCAGGCACTGACCCCCGAGAGAACATTGCATTTGACCTGAGGCCATGAAGAACGATTCTAAAATTGATTGATACAATTGGGATTATGGGTGTGGAGTTGGAATAGAAGTGTGTGATATCACAGGGTGGAAAACGTAGAGTTCAAGGTTTTAGAATACAGTAATATATATAAAGCAAGATGGAGGTTTTAGGGCAGAGGCTGGTCCTTCTTGTTCACCTTCTTCTCCACGGGTTTGGGTGGTTTTGTGTAATTGGATAAAGAAATCCCCATTGCAGGACATGGATGGTTGGTTATGGGGTTAAAAGTAAAAATAATTTAAGTGTCATTTCTTAATTGGGCAGTTTATCCTTAAAAGGCCTTGCAGAGAGAGAGATGGGGCTCCATTTTTCGTTTGTTAGAGTGAAGTGCTGCAGAACTCAGGGTCTGTGAGACTGTGACATAGATAAGAACCAATAAACATCTGAGTCCCAACAAGAAATACCATACCAAGAAATTTAATCCTGACCCTGGCAAAAAAGACTCCATTGCAGGTGACTGGGGAATATTTTGGGGTGAGGCTGGGTGCAGCTGATCTCCTTGAGGCTCAGGTACCCCCAGAAAAGCCTGGAGGGACAAGGATCCTCCCGTGCCAGGGGAACCCAGGCGGCTCCTGGCAGCGAGTGTCACTTGTGTTGTCACCACAGCCGTGGCAAGGGGCGACAGGAGCATCCTGAGTCCTGTGCCACATCAAATGTCACAGTCAGGAGAAAACAGATCAGCTCTTGGGCATGTGAGTGCCTGCTCTGGCTTGTGCTCCATCCTCCTGTGGCAAGAGGAGCAGCAAGAAAAGCAGCTGCTCTCAGAGGGATGGGGAGAGCTGCAGCGAGCCTTGGGCAAGGTTTAGGTGTGTAAACCCAAAACTGCAGGGAAAATTCATGCCAGCTCAGCAGCCAGCCAGCCAGAAAGGTGAAACCCATGCTGCCTGGAACAGAAAATCCTCCACGATTTCACTGCTGGCCAAGCCTGCACTGGACAAGTCCTCTCCCAAGGAAAGGGGTAACCAGGTAATTCTCATGTCTCCAGCTGTGCCCTTGGTATTTTAATACCTGGACAGAGCAAGGTCCTTATTAAATTGACTTACAGGTGTTGTGTGACATAAAAATCATCCAGAAAAGAGGATCTGTGCATGCCCCATCCACTGCTGCTGTAAGGACTTCAAATGCATCCCTCCCAGGAGAGCATCCTTGCCAGCAGGCTGCAGCTTTATGGATTTATTGGAGGATGCCAGAGGGAACTCCTTCCTCATGTTGAATCTGGACAACAGAAAAGTCAAGAATTTTCCTCTGTTCTTATTTCACCAGGCTTCTGCTTCACTGCCTCCAGCAGGAAAAGGTTTTGGCTTTTATTTTGGCAAATAATTCAGTGCCTGGGTGGCTCTTGTCTGAAAGACAGGCAGAGCTCTTCCCTGACATCACACAGCATCAGGCATCCCACAGAACACAAAATTTACACAATTGTTGCCTTAAATCTTTCTGAATATCTTCCTTTAAGCCTATGTACCCTGATTTCAGCCCCTATCAGTATCTTCTGATACCCAATCCAAGCATCTTTATGTTGTTTTAATTTGGGAAGTGTGGCAATGAACAAGTACTTTTAAAATCTGAAAATAAATAGAAATATTATGTATCTTGGTGTGTTATTCTGTATTTAAATTTGTCTTTGCCTCATGTTGGTTCTAAAATGGCTTACAGTTTAGAAATCACAATAACTTCTAAAACAGTAAAAGCTGCAAATTAAATGACCCTAAATCATGTACTCACATCAAATACAGTCAGTGGGATCAATATCCAGGTCATATTTCAGGATATTGGCACTTTCAAGGTGCTCTTGCCAACTTGTATTACTACCTGGGGTACTTTGAAGGAGTAAAACTCACACAGGAGGTCAGCAGTAAAATAGTGCTTGTTTTCCACCACTGCTTTGGGAGGGGTGTCCCAGGGATGCTGCTCTGCCATTTACGTGGTTCAAAACAGGGATTTATTGAGAGAATGAGGAAATATCTGCTAAATTGTGCCCTGTACCTCAAAACTTCTCTTTGAATACCAACAAGTGTGAAATCCCAGGGAAGAAGTCATAACCAATGCCAGGACAAAAGCTGCGAAAATGTGACCCTCTGAACAGTCAGGTTAGGAATTCTTTCCTAGCAGCAGTTTCCAGCTTGATATAAATGTTATCACTTGAACATTCCTTGGTTTGTACCGTTGGGATTCCCTTTGAAAAGGCATGGCATGATCTCATGTTTTCCTTTCCTCTAAAAACCTTTAGGGTTGAACCACAAATGGTATTTTCCCGTGAAATCCAGCTCCTCCTCAAGAGGCCACATAGATGGGCAGCAAGACAACATTCCTTCCCAGGTCTGAGGGAAATACGTCTGCATTCATAAATTTAAACCTCTGGCTGCACTACAAAGTAGGTCAGAGCTCATCTCTCAGAGGAGGATTTGTCAGAGATACAGGGAATTGTGTTTTGTCCCTCCCGTGTCACTTGTGCAGCAGCAAAATCAGAGCAGCTGTTCCCCCCACGGGTGCTGGAGGTGGTGGCTGTGCCCAGAGGGTGCCAGGGGAATCAAAGTGTGACTGACCCCTCCCCTGTGTGTCCTGCACAGGGGGAATGTGGCACATTGATGCCACACCAGTCTGTACCAGTCTGTCCCTGAGCCAATGGGAATGAGAAAACATGGGGGAAATCTGTATTTCAGCCAGTGCTGCTGCTGGGTGCTCGCAAATGGGCTCCAGGCAAAGTTGTCACCCCAAGTGTCAGGACCCAGGACATTCTTCTGGCTACCCTGGGTGATTAGAGACCCTGGCAGGGGGCTCAGAGACCTTGGCACAGAGTCAAAGATAACTGTGCCTTTGATTTTAGCCCATGGAAAAAATTACCAACTTTGTGTGAAGATTTACAAGCCACAAGAGTTTGAGTGGAATGATAGTTAATTTGTCACAGGGTGAAAAAGTAGAATTTTGTGGTTTTAGAACGGGGGTTCAAGAGGCACAATGGAGGAATCTGGGCGCGTCCTGTCCTTTTTCTCCTTCTTCTTGTCCTCCATCTTCTGCTGGGATGGTGACACTTTGGATTGGTTTAGAGTAGAGACAGACAGTCTAACATAGGTGATAGGTATTGGAAAATGATTGTAAATAAAGTACATGTAGTTCTTAGTGTAAAAAACCAACACCACCCCAAGGGCAGGCAGTGTGCCACAGCCAGACCTGCAGGACAGATCTCAGCTGGTCAGGGAAAGAATGTAATAGAGAAGGAAAAATAAACAACCTTGAAAAGCAGAACTAATGAATCTTGACTTCTTTGGTTGCAGAGCTGGGAAAAAGGGACTTTCTAACACCTTGGGGTCACCTCAACACAGAAACCCCAGACCCAAGGTTTAGGTGGCATCAGGTGTGACCACGGCCAGCTCTGTGCTGACATCTCAGTGACTCCTCTCTCTTGAACCATTCCAGCCTGGCAAAAAAGGCTTTCCAAAAACGTGTCTATCTACAGAAAGGGACAAGAACAGTTTCTTGAAGCAACACCTGCTGGAAAGTCTGTCTGTCAGGCTGCTCTGGGCTGGGTGTCACCTCCTCATCTCCTCGGTGTGCTGGCACCTGGTCAGCACCATGGCACCAGCCTGCTCACATCCTGCCCCGCCAGCACCTGCCTTCCCCTGCTCCAGCAGATCCCACCCTGCGAGGCACAGCCAGGGTTTCCTGGCCAGAGAACTGCAGAGGGAATGGAATGGTTCCTGCTGTGACAAGGGATGTGCCAGCCGCGCTGCCCTGCCCTGCCCGGGCGGCTCCTGCCCTGCGCGCTTGCAGCGCTGGGAGCAGATGCCAGCATCCCTCCGGACACTCCCAGCCTGGGGAAATGCCCCAAGCACGGGATCCAGCCTGGAGGTGGCACAGAGGAGCCACTGCTGCCTGCTGGGCTTGCCAAAAGCCCCGGGAACTGTCGGAACCCAGGACATCTCTCTGGATGCCCTGGATGTCTCAAAGCCCTGGCAGGGGCTCAGAGACCCTGGCAGGAAGCCAAAGACACCTGGAAATTCGACCTTAATTCATGGAGCAAATTGCCAACCTTATATGAAGAATTACAGGCCACAAAAGTTTAAGCAGCACAGTAGTAGGAATCACAGGGTGAAGGAAAAAACTTTGGAACCTTGTACAGGGGGGTTTGAAATCCTGTACATGGGGGTCGGGAGTCCCAAGATGGAGGGATTTGGGCGTGCCCTGTCCTTCTTCTTTCTTCTCCTTGGCATCCATGTTCAGGATGATGTTGGCATGTGTGGATTGGTTCATGGTGAAGGTGCACTTGCCAACAAGAGCGAAAAGTATTGGAAATTGAAGGTAAATATCTAATACGTAGTTTTCACTATAAAAGAGACAACCGCCCCGTGGGCGGGAGAGAGTGCCCTTGGCTGTCCTGCTGATCAGACCTCGGCTGGACAGACAGAAAAACTTTGTAGATAAGGAACAATAAACTCAACTGAAGACCAAAAGCAAGAGTCCAGACTCCTTCAAAAGCACAGCCTGCCCAGAACCACCTTTTCCCGTGCTGGGGCAGAGACAAGTGAGAGCCGACCCGGGCAGGGAACTGGAATGCTGTGCCTGCGGGCAGCAAAGGACACTGCGGGTCCCTGCGGGGAGAGGAGAGCGCTGGGCTGAGCCCCCCGAGCCCGGGCTGCTCACAGAACACCCGGGAGACAGCCCCGACACCCGCAGAGCTGTCCCTGCAGCCGCTTCCCTCCGGGAACAGCCAGATCTGGGCTCTGTCCCTTCCTTCTGCCACAGCGCCGTCCCCGCAGGGACCTCCCGGGGGAGGCTCGTCCAGCTCCGCATCCCCGGGCTGGAGCTGGGGCAGGGCTCAGCACGGCTCTGGGCCCAGAGTCAGTGGTTTGGCCCCAAAAATTGGCAGGAAATAGCTCCAGTCGCAGCTTTCCAGAAGTGGCTGTCCAGGTAAAACCGGAGCAACAGGGTGGGAAGGATCCCAGGATCCCAACAAAGAGTTAATGATGGAAGCAAAAATGGGGGAATGTGTAAAGGGGCAGGGAAAGCCATGACATGGAAGAGGCCAATAAGGACTAATTTTTTTTCTCTTTACAATTAAAAGGGGTCAAAAGCAAAGTGTGGAGCTGAGCCTGGCTGTTACACCATCCATCTCATCCACACCACAAACAGAACAGGCTGCCAGGCCCATTTCCAGCACCATCACTCCTCTTTGAGACTTCATTTGAATATTTTTCCAAGGATTCTGGCACTGCCTCCATGCTCCTCACCAGACCAGAGCCCCACTGTGCCTGCAGGAAGAGACAGAACCTTCACTGTTGCTTCCCCAGCCTCTGCAAGCACAGCTGGCACCGGGCTCCTGGAATTGCTTCCTTCATTTCCATTTAATGAAATACCCTGGGAAGAGAGGCTGGCTCAGCCCTCAGGCCTGTCCTGGCTCTTTCTGTCCCCTGTGCAGGCAGGACAGGAAGATTTCATGAGACAGCTACAGGCATGTGGGGTCTTGCTTAAGGGTGGGAAGCAGCCGTGGAGGGGCCAGTTTGGATCAAAGTGTCCATGGAGCCAGCACAGCCTGCAGGGATGCTCTTTTAGGGCTGAACCACACAGTGGTGGGTTGGAAACCAGAGAAGGAAAAAATTAGAACAAAAAACATAAGACTTCCAGAGATGGTCCCCTGCAGGTGTGGCTGTATCTTTGCAACCCCCAGCTGCAATGGGTGATGGCAGCCAGTGCCTTCCCACCCCGGGATAAGGGAAAATTCAGGTCCCTGGCATGGATATCTGCATGTGCACGTGTGCCCCTCTGCCATGGAGTCAAAGGGATGGCAGAGAAACCAGGGAATCAGATAAATGAGGCTTTTTTTGTCCTGAGGAAGGGCAGGGAAGGATGTCTGTGAGCACACTGCCAGAGATGTCCTGCACTGTACGTGATTTCCTAGAGGAGGCTTTTTCTGAATACAGAAGACCCAAATTTCCCCAGGTTAAAACATGAATGAAGCATTTCCCATGGTTTTCTAACACTTGCTTTCACCCCAAGCAGCAAGCAAGCTACAAAGAATCAGCTCTGCCTGTAGAACCAAAAATCCAGGAAAAAAAAAACCCAAACCCACACGTGCAGAAAACTCAGATTTATTGCCAAGTTTTGATGCAGGAGGGACAGGACTCAGTGCCTCTGCAGTGAAACATTTACATTTCTTCTGCTGAATCAAATTCAGGCTGGATGTGACCCTCTGGAGCCCCAGCCCTTGGGGACAGACCCAGTGGGCAGCACCATGCCCCCACCAGCCCTCGGATGGGGCTCCCATCCCTGCTCAGAGTGCACAGGGGTGGATCTGGAGCTGATGTCCACAGCACCCAGACTCCACCTCTCATGAAGCCCTGCAAGCCTTGGCCTCAAGCTGATCAGGAATTGCCATGTTTTGGCTCCTTTCAGCCAACTGAGTGCTTTTCATTTTGATTTCTCCCCCTCCCCCCCGCCATAACCCAAACTAAAAGATCCTGACAGCTTGGGCCATTGTGTCAGCTGACTTTTCCTTCCAAAAATAATACTATTTTTGATGCAAACTCCTCAGCCTGCTCTGTTTTAACTCTCTCCAGAGCCCTGTAACTCTGTGTGTGCAGGGATGCCTGTGTGTCCTCTGGCACGCTTTTGCACATGGAAAGAAAGAACTTTTCCCTACCTGAACGTTCCCATTATTGAACCCCTTTGAAGTGGGGCAATAAAAAGTCCCCGTGCCCATGTGCAGAGTTCCAGACCAGCCCTTTAATGTCTCAGATGCAAATTTCACTGTAACTGTACCAAAACTGTGGAAGGCTGCTCCAGATTATTGCACTGATCTCATGACTGAGTTGTTCTTCAAATAAATCCCTGCAGATCAGAGAATGTCCTCATCCCATCCTCCAGCTGGGAGTGTCTCCTTCTGGGAGCTTCCTTGCCCCATGGCCATGTGGCTCTGGGCACCTCACTGTCAGGAAGGATGGAAAGAGGAGCTCAGAGGATCACCAAAAGCATAAAATATATACAAATCTGTGCTCTTGCACTGGAATGAATAATTTAACAAGGGAATCCAGGACGTTTCTGGCAGCAAAGGCACTGTGTGCCATGTTTATCTGCAATTCAGCAATAAAATACCCAGAGCCACCATGGCTCTTTGAGGTGAGATATTGCAGTGCCTTTTTCACCCTGCATCACTTCTCCTCCCAGAGAGACAGAAAATAAAGCAAAAGCCAGAGGTGGAGGGGTTATTGTAACCCTGCTGGGGGCAAACCCTCATTCCCACAGGGAATGTGCACTTAGCACCCACCTCTTTGCCCAAATGCACCCTCCAGTCCCTGCCCCCAAACGGGGGCAGTGACAGACTCAGTCACTGATGGGTTCTCAGCCTGCAGAAGAAACTTCTCCTTCCACCTTCCTCATGGGGATGTGTCTCAGCTGGAGCCCCAAAAAACCTTGGAAATCACTTCTGGATGAGCAGAGAGAAGATGCACAGAAACATGCATGTATGGGAGAGGGGTGAGCATGGAAGGAACAGAGACAGATTTGGGTGTTTTTATCCTCAAAAGGAAAACCTTCTGGGTTTTAGTAGGCAGAGGCACTGACTGGCCCAGCCTGGTTTTCAGGGCATTTCAAAGCACAACCATAAAAAAAGTCTGCATTGCAGGGCATGGATGGTTGGTTATGGGGTTAAAAGTAAAAATAAATTGGATAATCATTTTAAATTATTATTTAATTATCTTAATTAGATATTTTATCCCTAAAAGGCTTTGCAGAGAGAGAGATGAGGCTCCATTTTCAGTTTGATAGAGTGAAGTGCTGTGGAACTCAGAGTTTGTGAGACTGTAACAGAGATAAGAACTGATAAACATCTGAGTCCCAACAAGAAATTCAAGCATTTAATGCCAACCCTGGCAAAAAAGAAGTGAAGACTCCATTGGAGTGCTGGTGGCTGGGGAATGTGTCACTGGCCACACTGGAGGTGATGTGGACACGTGGCTAAGGCAGCTCCCAGGGCTGCTGGAGATCCTCCCAGTCGCCTTGGGTACCTCACTCTTGACCCCTGGAGCTCCTCAGAGATGGGATAATTCCTTTTTTCCCCACTTCCTTCACCCTGCTGCCAGCTCTTCTGCTACAGGAGCTGCCACATTCCTACACCAACCCCATTCCTGCTTGGAGCAAAGCCAGCAGCCAAGGCTGCTCCCCTCCTGGAGCAGGCTGGGGTCTCCAGGTGATGCTCTGGTCCCAGCCCAGCCCCACGAGAGCCCTTGGCCAGGCCAAGCAGAGATCCCTGCCCAGCTACAGCCAGGAGGCACCTCGGGAGAGCAGAAAAACAAGCAGAGAGAATAAACATCCGGATGAGGGCTGAGGAGGGAAAGCAAAACACTGCGGGGAGCCAGGAATAATAAGAACCAAAAACAAATAGAAAAGAGCTAACAGGAGCAACAGATCTAAAAATAAAATGAAAGAACAGCGGCAGGGTGGAGGGGCTGGGATGTTTTGGGGTCTGGCAAAGCATGTGGGGTTTGTGGGGCTCGGATTTGCTGTGGGGGGGCTCAGCCCTGGGGCACAGCCAGGTTCTCCTCTCACTGCCTTCTCTCCCTGACGTGGGGGAGGATGGAGGGTGTGGGCTGGGACTCCCAAAGCTGTTTGGGTGGCAGTGGTGACAGCAGGCTGCTCTTCAACCCTGCCACGTCTCCCCTGGGGGCAAAAGTGTTTGCTGATATCCTAGGAACAGATGTCCCACCCAAACCTCCTCAGCTCCCTGCAGAAGTTGTTCATCCCTCCAGCCTGGCTCTGTGCTGGCCCATGGGCTCTGTGGGGCAGGGCCACATCTGCTCAAGGACTGGGGGGAGAAGATTTGTCCCCTGGACACCCCAAATCAAGGATGTCCTTCAGGAAGGGAACCCTGGTTGTCCCAGGGATCCCAATGTGGCCCTGCAAATCCTGTCAGCCCAGAGCCATTCACTTGCTCCAGCACTAATAGCCAGAGGTGAAACCACTGAAAATCAAACCACTAAAAACCCATTTGCTGATTCCCATTTCCTCAACCCCCCCAGGCCCATGTCATACAAAATCTGCAGGGAGAAAAATCATATTTTTTCTTTTTTTTTTTTTTTTTCCCCAAGGAATTAGTTCACAGAAGGAAGGCTGTGCAGGACAGACTCTGAGCTTGGCTGTCCCAGGTGGGCAGGGAGCATGGGGCTCACAAACCCTCAGCAGTTTGGAGACAGGCAGGGGACCATCAAAAGGGGTCTAAATCTCCCCCTGGGAAGCCAGAGCCAGGGACTGACCTCTGCTCTCTCCAAGCTGACCACAGGGCTCCTCTGCACAAGAAACTTCTTTCACATTTCATACATTTGTTTTTTCTTTGTGGTTGCCCCCATTATTCCTCTTCTTCGGGCTGGGAACTTGCCCCCATCTTCTTTTTGTGCCACCAATGCTCTCCTCACCCTGGCACCTCCTCCAGGTGGCATTTCCATGGTGGGACCCAGGAGCTGCATGGAATAAAAGGGGAGCATGCTGGAATAAAAGAAAACAAAACCCTTTGGCCACCTCTCAGCCCCTGACTCACAGTTCAGCTCTCTGCAAGGCAAGATAAGCTGGGTTGGGGCACTGCAGCCTCCAGCCCCACCACGTCAGACCCCCCTGTCCTGCTCTTGGAAGCCCAAGGGCTGCCAGTCCACAGCACCTAATCAAAACCAATGGATTTGAATTCTAAAGATGAGGAAAAATAAAACCATGAAATTAGAAGAAATCAGTCAGGATGGAGAGCCAAGGGGGCCACGTGCCAGGAAAGTGAGCTGCCTGCCAGTTTGGCACGGGGTGAATGCTTGGCCTGTTGAGATGAAATGCCAGAGCTGGGCACGCTGAAGAGGCACTTAGCATCTCCAGGGGAAAAGGATCAGACAGAGCCTGAACGAGAGATGAGTCCCAAACACACCCTGGAGCATGAGGATGGGTGTGGGGAGGGTTGAGGCATGTCCCCACCAGGGACCTGGCTGGTGTTTGTCAGCACAGCCCCATAAATGACAGCGGTGCAGCTGCTGTGGACAGGCTCCTGCTGAAACCTGGAGCTGCACAGAGCAAGGGACAGTCCCCACAGGAGTGCTGGGGGCTGTGGAGCAGCAGGAAAAGGCTCCCAGCAATCCAGGGAGCACAGCAACTGGACAAGGAAAAGAGGGATGCAGCCAAGAGCAGCATGGGATGCACCAGCCCTGAAAGTCAGAGGTTTAAAGGGCAGTGAAGGCCCCAAAACTCTTTCCCTGTGCAGGACTGGGACACCCAAATCATCACTGAGTGGGTGCCCACCTGGGACAGCCAAGCTCAGACTCTGTTCTGCACAACCTTCCCTCTGTGAACTAATTCCTTGGGGGGAAAAAAGAAAAAATATATTTTTTCCCCCTACTGATTTTATATGACCTGGCCCTGGGGGGTTCAGGGAGTGGGAACCAACAATTGAAGTTTTCAGTGGTTTGATGGGGGTGTGGGTTGTGCCCAGCAGGGCAGCAGCACCCGGGCTCCTCAGCAGCAGCAGAGGAGGTGGGGAGCCCGTGAGTGACTCCCCTGCTCCCACCCTGGCAGGAGGGGCTGGCAGAGGGCACGGGTGCTTTCCAGGATCCAGCCTCTGCCTGGCTCCTTTCCCAGCTCCCCAGGACCCGGCATGGCAGAGAGCAAAGCAGCCCCTCTCCATGGGCTGGCTGCCTCAGACCCAGCACAGGAGCCAGTGAAAGGAGCAAACACAGCCAAGTTTCCCCCTGGTTTTACTTTCCCTGCTCCGTTTTGTCTGGGTCCAAGAGGAGGGTTTGGGATGCAGCCTCTGCCTGGCACGGCTCTCCCCTGCTGGTCCCAGAGGCACTCAGCACCTCCCTGGCTCTGAAAGCTGCACCCGGCAATTCCTGCCTGGATCCTGGGGTGGGATGGCAGGGAATGTGCAAATGTGCTGCTACTTTGCATCCCTGCTGAGAGAGAAAAAAAAAGAAAAAAAATTATATATATATATATGTATATAAATTGGGTCATTTGAGTGTGAGTCTAACCTTTTAACGATGAGGTTTTTACTCCTAAAAGTCTCACGGCTTTGCCCACACACTTCTGGACACCAAGGCTGGACGTGGTGAGCTTTTCCAGCAGGGTTCTCCTAAAATGCCCAGCGGGCTCCTCCCCTGTGCCCTGCACATCCCAATCTCTGGCCGTGCCCTGCTGCAGCTGCTCCCTGCTCAGGGATCAGCCCCGTGCAGCCCTCCTTCCCCAGACGGGGTTACTGTGGGGAATTCTTGCATTTCATGCACTAACCCACACAGGTAGAAGATGAAAAAGGCAAACATGGGCCCGGTGCTCTGTCCCAGATCTGCTGGGTCCCCTGGGCACTGCCTGCCCAGCTGCACAGCATCCCAGCTCGGGAGCTGACAGGACGAGTGAAGGGTAAACAGAGCTTTTCCATGGAAACATTTGTTCAACAAAGAATTGCAAATTTTCATGGTGAGTATCTGGTTTCCTCCAAACTTAATTGTTGTTGTTTCTGAAAGCTGCCCAGCCGGTCTGGATCTGGCTTTCATGAGCATTTTTTTTTTTTCCTTAATGCTTCATTTTCAGCAACTAGGACAGCTCTGCTCCCTTTTTATTATTTTTTTTATTTTTTTTTATTTTGTTTTTATTTTTTCTTTAGGTTTCTATCTTTTTTTTCAGCATAAATGGAGGCAATGGCAGCTCTTTTGGGCTTTTCTGCAGAGCACAAACTCTCTTTCTCACTGAAAGGCTAACAGTAATGATTATGGAATCACAGAAGGGTTTGGGTTGGGAGGGACCTTAAAGGTCATCAAGTTCCAACCCCCTGCAGGGACACCTTCCTCTATCCCAGCTTGCTCCAAGCCCCATCCAGCCTGGCCTGGAACATTTCCAGGAGTGGGACATCCACAGCTCCCGTGGGCAACCTGTGCCAGGGCCTCGTCACCCTCACAGTAAAGAATTTCTTTCTATTATCCAATCTAAATCTCCCTCTTTTGGTGACCCAGGAAGGGCCACTTTGATTTTTAGGCCAAGAGCTTGAATTGGAGAGGTGGGACAGAGCAGCTGCTCCGAGCCACCCCGCACGGACACAGGGGAATTCCAGACTTGTCACAGGGCCAGCAAGAAGTGGGGTAAGGCTCCTGAAGGACACATTGAAGCAGAGAAGGAAGGGAAAGACCACATCCCTCTGTCCAGAAGGAGATAAGAGATAATTCCTGCAGGGTGCTTTCCCACCTGGGGTGCAGGGACAGCGGGATGTCCCTGTGCCCGCGGGGCTCCTGTGGCCCAGCGCTGCCTTTCCCCGCGGTGTTTTCCGGCTGAATTTCATTTCTCCGAGCAGAGGGGAGGCAGAGGCCCGGCGGGTCCCCAGCCTGCGGCTCGCAGGGATGTGCCCGGGCAGCGCCGGGGACAGCAGGTGGCACTGCAGCCCCAGGAACCGCCGCTCCCGATCCCATTCCTACCGGCACATCCATGGGTGCCCACTCCTGTGTTTGTATTCCCTCTCCTGTATTTGTATTCCCATCCTGCATTCCCACTCCTGTATTTGTATTCCCTCTCCTGCACTGCCCGTCCCGATCCCATTCCTACCGGCACATCCATGTGTGCCCACTCCTGTGTTTGTATTCCCGCTCCTGTATGTTTATTCCCATTCCTGTATTTGTATTCCCTCTCCTGTATTCCCACTCCTGTATTTGTATCCCCCCTCCTGTATTTGTATTCCCACTCCTGCACTCCCACTCCTGCACACCCAGCTCCTGTATTCCCACTCCTGTATTTGTATTCCTACTCCTGCATTCCCACTCCTGTATTTGTATTCCTACTCCTGTACTCCCACTCCTGCATTCCCACTCCTGTATTTGTATTCCCTCTCCTGCACTGCCCGTCCCTATCCCATTCCTACCGGCACATCCATGTGTGCCCACTCCTGTATTTGTATTCCTGCACCTGTATTTGTATTCCCACTCCTGCACTCCCACTCCTGCATTCCCATTCCTGCACACCCAGCTCCTGTATTCCCACTCCTGTATTCCCATTCCTGCATTCCCTCTCCTGTATTCCCTCTCCTCTATTCCCACTCCTCTATTCCCACTCATGCACTCCCACTCCTGCATTCTCACTCCTGTATTCCCACTCCTCTATTCCCACTCCTGCATTCCCATTCCTGCACTCCCAGCTCCCATATTCCCACTCCTGTATTCCCATTCCTCTATTCCCACTCCTCTATTCCCACTCCTGCATTCCCACTCCTGCACCCCCACTCCTGTATTCCCCTCCTGCATTCCCAGTCCTCTATTCCCACTCATGCATTCCCACTCCTCTATTCCCACTCCTGCATTCCCACTCCTCTATTCCCACTCATGCATTCCCACTCCTCTATTCCCACTCCTGCATTCCCACTCCTCTATTCCCACTCATGCATTCCCACTCCTCTATTCCCGCTCCTGCATTCCCAGGTCAGCACTCGGGCACAGGAGCCTCCCTGGCACTCCACAGCTCACCCCCCAGCTGGGACCCCACCAACCTTCACGGCTTCACCCAGCAGTGGAATTTGGGATGTTATTTCTAAGCCGTGCCAGAGCAGGGTGTCCAGGGAAATCCTGTGCATGGTGCAGGGATAAATCCTGGAGCAGAGAAGCCTTGTCCTCACTCTGGCAGCTCTGGCTTTTTGGGATGCAGGAGGCTGAATGTGCCTGTGGCTGGTGCACAGGGAAAGCAGGAGGAGGGAAGCAGTCCATGAAATCAAGGTAGCCTGGATAAAGGCAATCACAAAGCCACTGCAAACCTGAGGGATTTAGGCAAAGAACCTGATTTGCTGTAAAACCATGAATTACAAGGTTTTGTAATTCGCTTTGTAAATTTTTTAAATTAAAATGTTGTAAATATTACAGCATTTAAAGAAAACCCAACATCCCTCTATTAACTGTACTGATTTATGCCAGTAAATTTATACCCATCTCTCCAGTTGTGCCTGCTAAGAATAAAACCAGGGATGCACCATAGCCTCTGTTCCCATCCTATAACTCCTCTGTGAGTTCAGGCTTTATTTTTAGCCTGGCTTCCTCAGGGCTCTGTCTGATCTAATTTCTCCAGGGAGAAGATTTTTTTCTGCTAGATGCCACCCTCCTGCTGGAAACCCCCATTCTCCCCAGCACTGCTGAAGGGCTTGACCTTCTCAAGCAAATTGGAAAGATAAATGGGTCAAATTTGGTTAAAAAAATGGCAGCCAAACAGATCAAGACCTAAAGAAGCATCGTGGGGTGAGACGGACAAGTGGGACACAGACATTGGAGCAGCCAGTCAGTGGCTCTAGGAAAGGCAGGATTTCTGGGGCAGGAAGGAAAATGGGATATTTTCCTTCTTCCCTGGAGTGATTTGGCTGGTGTGCCGCTGCCAGGCTCTTGGTGACAGACTCCCAGGCAGAGTTCTGCCAGGGCCCAGTGCTGGTTCCTGCTCTTTGCTCCTGTGATGTTGTTTCTGGCCAGCAGCGGGTTGAGCTCATGTCTTGTAATTAGTGGGTGGGCTTGAGGAGACCACTGCGGCTTCCGAGCTCTCAGGGAAAGAGAGAAAATAAGCAGGATTAAGGAATTTCAGAAAATTACAGGCATTTTCATTTCACATGAGCTGTGCCAGGAACACCAAGCCCTGGAGAAGGATGGCCACTGCAGGACACGCTGCCACGGGTGGGACTAAAGGGTTTGGTTTCTTATCAGTCACCCAAAAAACTGTGAGTGTGTGTGTGTGTGTGTGTGTGTGTGTGTGTGTGTGTGTGTGTGTGTGCACATGCAGCCTTTCCTGGGCTGGCAGTGGCCCTGGGAACACGGGATTAAAGGGAGATATCCCATCTGCAAGCACAGTTTTACACAGATTTCTCTTTGATAGCAGGATTGCTGTAACTGGAGGGAGCTGAGGGGTGAGGAGATGTGTCAGAGCAGGGGGAGCACTGGCTCTTATTCATTTTTAGCCAAGCCTGTCTGTTGAGGTGATAATAGCACACGTGCAGCTCCCTGCCTGGCTCACATGGGTTTTCCTGCAGTAGGGAAAGACAGCCACAAATTCCCTTGGAAAATGCCAGTAGTGAAGCTGCAGCAGCTGAGCAGGAGTCGTAGGAATTGGAACTGCTTCTCAACAGGATTTTTGCCCTTGCTGCATGAACTTGGCAAGGGGTTGGGAGCCCAGCTCCCCAGCCTGTCTCATCCACCCCCCCCAGCTGACATTTCTGCTGTATATGTTCACTCAGCAGCATTTAAAACTTGTGAGCAGTCAGTACATGGTGCTAAATGCATAAAACAAGCACAAATGCTGTTTCAGGTGGTCAAGTACTGTCCTGATTCTGCTTCAGGGTACAGGATCCCAGCATCCCATCCGAGTGAAAGGAGGTTCCATTTCCAGCATCACCAAGCAATCCCTTGCTGCCATTTTTCCCAAATAACTTTTTTTGTTTTTCTTGAGAAAAGGACTGACATTCGGAGCAGGTGGGATCTGAGGGATCTGCCATGCCCCAAAACACGGCTTTTAGAACTACAATAGAGACAAAACCCGCCACTGCCGACTTTTTAACTGCAAACAGGGATCTAATCCTGCACATCTTGCTCCTGGGAATGGCCTATCAGGTGAGTTGCTCTACACAGTGGCTCTATCAGGTGCATTTATCTCTCTAGGTACATGTATATGTATAGGAGATGTTTATGTATTCTGTCTCCCACTCGGTATAGACATTAATCTTGTGCTGCTCCACCCCAAAAAACCTTAAAAGTGGCAATGGCTGCTTCCACTGTGACTCTTATTTGAGGGTTTGTCACACCAGAGCTGCCAACTGCAAGTCCCCAAATCCTAAAAAAACCCCAAGATGTTCTCACTAAAAACCAGCGAGGTTTGGACAAGAGCCCATCGCTTTTTCTACGATTGCTTCAGGCAACAATTGTCATGCCTTGGGGACAGCTCACCCCGGGGGTGGTGGCCTTTGCTGGCATCCCTGCCATGCTGCACACATCCAGCAGCCACCTCCAAACCCGCCGAGAGCCTCTCTCCCCTCCCTCTCCCTATTTCAGCTAAATAACCCCGCGATTATATTTCCACATGAAAGTGCCCCGGTGTTCAGGTGGACAGCCTGACTCCGCCTGAGCCGCCTGGAATCCCTGCGGTTTTCATTTTCAGCAGGGAACAATCTTATCGGGGCAGATCGTCCCCAGAGATAGGGAGCCCTCGGGTAGGGTTGCACAAGCACAGATTGCCTCAGCCGGGATGGGGAAGGCTCTGCTCCCTGCCTTTATTTGTTTTCCCCACCGCGGGTTTCAGGTTCTCCTGGTGACCATCATTGCAGCTTGCCTTCCCTGCTCATTGTTTGAGCCTTCCTCATGGATCACTGGGCAGCAGGTCCAATTTAAATCTGGCTTCAGCCCCCAGCCCCTTGCACGTTGCCTTGAGATAGTTCTTGCAAATAGGGTTTGGGGTTTTTTTGTTTTGTTGGTTTTGAGGATTTTTTTCCCCCCTTCTCACTGTGGTCCTGCTCTGTTGAGGATGGGCTGGGCCCCTGTTTGGGATGGATGTGATCTCCCCCTCCTGGGCACACCCGTTTTGGCCTCTTCCCCTGCTGCCAGCTCCCCTTTCAAACCTGGCAGCTGCGTGGGCACCTGCTCTCCGGTTGCAGAGGCAGGATATAGGATTTCCGTGCCTCCTCCACCGAATAGCTGCGGCTACGTAACCCTGGCAGGGGCAGGGATGAGGACAGAGGCATCCTGAGCAAAGCCAAGCCCCCAAAACGTCATCCAGAGGAGCCCAGGGGGTGCAGACCCGGACACAAGGACAGCCCCTCCTGCAGTGCCTCCCCATCCCATGGGATGCTCTGCTGCCAGGACAGTCCCCTCTGTGCTGCCCAAGGGCACGGGGTGGCAGGGGCTGGGTGCACCCGTGAGACATCCAGGCTGGGTTTCTGGGAGGCTGCTGGGGCATGGCACAAAAAAATCACCATGCAAGTCAGGGTTTGTCCTTTAGGAAATGTTTTGGGTTTGAAGTTAACCCTGCAGCTGCTGCAGAGCCATTGTGGTGTCCACCTTGGACTCTTCTTTGCTGGGGGAATGTGTTATGTCTCAGTCCTATCCACAGATTTGGCTCCTTTTTGCTTCTTTTCCTTCTGGTTTGGAGGATATTAACCAATCCCCCTTGTACTGGTGCCTCAGATCATGCAACTTCACCTCTTTTTCTTATCTAGGGTAGATTAGCAAATTCAGCACATCCATAAACTAGAAGGGAGCACTGTGATGAGCTGCTTGGACATTTGGTGTGGATCAAGCCTGCTAAACACCTCCCTGAAAGCCATCACCATGCAGAGCCTCTGCTTGATTCTCCTCCACCCTAAAACTTCCCTGCTAGGCTTGAGCTCAGCCCTGAGTGGGAGCAGGCTGGAGTGGGGTGGTGGGGCTGAGCAGCTGCTCACCACCCCCACCACGATCATCCAGGCTTTGGCCACTCCACTGCCCCCACCAGCCCGGGGCCAGGCTCCTGTGGGGTGATGAAGTCACACAGACCAGCAGCAGAGCCCCGAGGTCCTGCTGCTAAAGCTCTCCTCCAGCCCAGCCCTGCCTGCTGGGGGTCTCTGAGAAAGCCTCCTGCAGTTCTCCATCTTCAAGCCCTGCTTTGCCTGGCTTTTTGAACCCAGTTCAAGTCACCCTTGGGCCCTGGAGGGCTCAGAAGCAGATCCTGCACACGAGGGTGACAGACACAGCTGTGCAGCCCCAGGTGGCATCAGCCTCTTGGCCAGCTTGTTGCCCTGAGTGTGTCTGCCCACTTCAGCAGGAAATGTGTCTCCTGGGAGTGGCACAGCTTCAGCATCCCCACATCCTTCCCCTGTGCTGTTCCCCCCAAGGTATAATCCCACCTCCCCATCAAGCTCCTCCTTGGCTTGTGGAGAAGCTGCCTCAAGGGGCACTTCTGAAAAGAAATATTCACAAAATCACAGCAATGTAGAATGGTTTGGGTTGAAAGGGACTTTAAAGACCATCCTATGGGCAGAGACATCTTCTCCTAGACCAGCTTGCTCAGAGCCCCATCCAGCCTGGCCCTGAGCACTTCCAGGGCTGGGGGATTCCTGCAGGCTCAAGCTTCAGCCTGTCCCCTTGCACAGGGCAGCAGAGCTGTGTGACCCATCCCGAGCTGTCCCAGCCATTGCTTCCCCCACTGCTCACCCAGCAGAGCTCACCAGGGTGGCTGGGGCAGGGCAGGGCATCCCCAGCCCAGACCCACTGAGGGGCCCTGTTTGCCAGCAGGGCTGGAGGCCACCACAGCAGGGGACAGAGCTGTCCCCTGCAATGGGCACTGCTGAGCCTGCACAGCATTCCCAGCTCCTGCTCCCTTTGGGGCTGCTCCTGCAGCAAATTCCTGCTCCGAGGGCAGCTGCTGGCTGTGCAGACCCAAGCAACCCTGGCAGGATTCCTGGTAAATTCTGCCCTTCCTTTGTGCCAGTGCCTCTGCCAGCCTGGGAGGGCTCCCAGCAAGGGAACAGCAGTTTGTAAACTGGAGTTCTTTCCTGCTTGAACTCTTTCTCTTCGTGTTTCCCTGCCAGCTCCAGGACATTAGGAAGATCTTAATTCCCTAAATACGTCTCTGATTTGCTCTGGGATGATGCTGCCCTTCTGTTGAATGAAGCTGCACAAAGGCTGTGTCTGCCAGCATCGCTGGCACTGCCACAAAGTCCCTCCTGTGCCCTCCTGGACAGAGCTGCAGGTCCCTGTGACACCCAGCACCCCACACAGGGCAGGGGGAGCAGGGGTGGGGGACACAGGCTCCCCGTGGGGCTCAGGAGAAACACCCTGATAGTTTGCAGATGTGATTTCATTTTTCAATTGTTTCTGATTTGCTTGGGGTTTTTTTTCTCTTTTTTTGTTTGGTGTGGGGTTTTTTTGTTAGGTTTTTTCAGTTCTAGAAAAGAGACAATTTCTTCAGGGAGTGTCAGCCACAAGCCTCATTTGGCATTGTTTTTTAGTCAATTGGTTTTGTCTCGTATTAGGAATATTGTGTTACATAATGATAAGATGCAGTGACTTATTATGGGCACTATAAAGGGAGGCAGCGTGGGAGTGCAGAGCACCAGCTGCCCTCCCCACCCCATCACCTGCCCTTGCTCTGACCTTCAGCAGGTCTGTCATCTCCCCAGGTCTCAGTTTTCCTCCTGTAAAACAGGGCTGATCCATGCACCAGCTATTAACTTAAAAGCTTTTCCATCCTGAAGTCAGAAAAAGAAGTTTTCCCTTTTTCTTCCACCCTGAGATGCAGGCATGAGGATTTCCCTTACCTTCTCTACTTCTCTACCAGAGATGAAATTCATCTGAGTCTGAGCAGATACCAGAGCATCTCTGTTCCTGCAGAGCTGAGCTGTGGATGAGGAGCTGAGACAGGGGTGAGAAGGAGTCACTCTGCCCACAGAGGTATTTTCCAAAAGCACTGGACAAATGAAAACAGGAAACCGTAATTGAACGAAATCTGCCTCTTTAACCTCATTATTAGGATTGGGATTATATGCTTCAGAGAAAATTCAACCTGTGTTTAAAACTTGAGGAGATGTGGATGAAGGCTGCAAACCACAGGGAGAGAGGGAATGTTCCTGCACTTGGTGAAAGTCCAGCTGGAAGGAAGGAGGGTGGCACAGGTTGGGGGTTCAGCCTGGAGCCTCCTTCCAGGCAGCATGAGGCTGTAGTGAGGTGAGCACTAAAAATATCTGGGGAGCTGGTAATTTTCTGTCTCTGCCTGAAGATTAAAGCAAATTTTCCTTCATTTCCATATTTAAAGCTGTGTCCACATGCAGCTGGGAAAGACGGCAGTGTCTCGGGTTACTCTGTACGCTGCCCCCAAGCTCTGCAGATCCGGCCTCTGCCACCTCTGCCCTCCCCACACAGCACCTGGTGCCCTCAGAAAGCCTGACAGCCTCAGCCCCAACAGGAACAGCAAAATCCATCCCTGGACACGGCTTGCCACAGCCAGGATGTGCAAACTCTGTGTTCTGCTGCTGTTCATGACACGGGGCAGGTTGCAGCACCTGCCCTGAAGGCTGCTTGTACAGACAGCAATGTCCAGCAGTGTCACCCCTCAGCAAGCTCCTCCTTGGGTGCAAAATTGCTGACAGCAAAGCACATCGGGTGGGCAGACAGAGAGATTTTCCACCTGTGCAGCATTCATGGGCTGCAGTCCGGAGAAAAGCAGGAGCAAGGGAGAAGCTCAGGGGTGAAGAGTTATCTCGGGGCATGTGCTGTTTCTTTTACAGAGCCTGCAGATCCCGAAGCACTTCAGGAATAGTTAAACAATTGTTAAATAGTACTTTATCTTCAGGCTGGATAACAGCAGAAGCAGCCACTGGCTGCCTGGTGACAGGCGGCTCCATAAAACCACCTACCCAGGAGAGAGGGGGTTGGGATGCCTTGGCCTAATCCCGACAGCACCACACACCTGGACTCATTCCAGTTGCTGACGTTCCCAAACCCATGTGCTTAAAATGAAACTCTGACTTTCTGGCTGTTCAGGCCTGGCTTGCAGAGACACAGAGCACAAATGTGCCACATCTTGGCTGCGGGCTCCTGGAATTGCAGCTGGGGATGTGCAAGGGAGCCAGGCCTGGAAATGCTGGACTTGAATCCAGGGGCTGGGCGAGCATCCACTCCTGACCAGCAGCTTCTGTGGAGGATTTGGGCCAGGATTGTGGGGGCAGACAGCGGGACTGTACCTGGCCCTCGGGGGGCTGGTGGGGGAGTGCAGGAGCTCCAGCAGGATGGGGCAGAGCAGACCTGTGGTTTGTGGACAGGACAGCGCTGGCTCAGCGTGACCCAGGAGATCAAACCAGGAGAGAGCAGGGGGCTGCCTTTCGCCTTGGGTATTTGCTTTTATACACTGAATTTCCTGCTTGGGGGATCTCAGAGCACCCCACAGCCCTCCCCAGGGTGTCCCAAAGGTGGAGATGGGCTGGGGAGCAGCGGGCTGCCCGTCTGACTCTGATGGAGGAAGAAGTGCTTACGGTAGAGGTGACCTTTCTAAATCCCTGCTTTGGACAGACATTTCCAATAAGTGCTGAAGAAAAGCCTGCCAGTTCCAGCTTTCTCAGCCTGCTCTCCATTTTCCTTCCATCCTCTCCAGGCTGAATTTAATCCGAGAAGGTTCCTTTGAGCTTTTGTGTGTTGCTGAGGGAGATGTGGGCGCACAAGGGATCGCGTTACAACTTTCATTTCCTGAAATGTTTGAGGGAACATCCAGGGTTTTATCCACACATCAGGCAAAGTTGAGGGCTCGGATTTCAGGTCTTGTCACTCAGCTGTCACCAAACAAATGAGGCTCTCAGAGTGGGAGACGGAGAGAGCTACCTGCTATTCATGACCCCGAAAGCAGGTGATCACTCATGGGAAAAGCAGGTAGAATTAATCATTCTGCTGTTCTCGTTTCCTCCCCTTTTTTGGCTGACCTGGACACAGTGTGAAATCTGTCCTGGGGGGTGAACGGGAGTGGGGGGCGAATTAACTCCTTCCTGCCGGTGGAAATACAAAGCAGAGCTTAGTGAGAAAGAGCCTCAGGCTGCCTCCCCAGGCTGGCTCTGCTGTGAAAAGCTTGCTGCGAGGTCAAGCCTAATCGAGGAGAGCTCAGCAACCTGTGCCTGGCTCAGCTCCAGGGCCTCCCTGCTCCTACCTGACGGCTGGCCAGGGAGTTATTTCCAGGGGGATGCCCTCAGAACCCTCCATCCCTCTTTTCCACCTCCTGCCTGCTGCCAGCCTCGTCCCTCTCCCTTTTGGGGAAATGGAGAGCAGGTCTGGGTAGGGCTCTGAGGCCGGGGAGCCTGAGCCAGGTGTGTGCTGGGAAGGGGGATTTGGGCAAGGGCAGCATCCCATGGGATCTTCCCCAGCCTTCGACAACCAGCCCTGTCGCTGCCTACACGCAGGAAGCGCCTTTGAGCTGTTTGCTTTGAAAATAACTCCTGGTTTGCGAGTCCTTGCTTGGCTTTCCTGCCGCGCAGGGCTGGAGCCCCGGGCAATATTTATCCTTCCTCTTCACCGAGCCCGTGGTTTGGGAAAAAAAAACGGAGCTGGAGCTTATCCATCCTCGAGGCGTTGAGCCCGCAGCTGCTGACCCTAAAACCATCCTGCATTTCCCCGGGAGTTCCCCTTTTCTGCCCGGGGGGACGGGAGCGGCTGCGCTGCTTTGTGACGGATCACGGTGGGTCTGGATGAGACCCCGGGAAGGTGATGAAGGACCCCGGGAAGGGACAAGAGGGCGAGCCCGGACCGGGGCACGGACCGTCCCGGCGGGTCCCCAGCCGGGCAGCCGAGGTCGGGGTCGCTGCACAGCAAGAAAGGGGGGGTCCATGCTCGCCCCAGAGCGCCGGTCCTGCCCCCGCTGCTCCCGCGGCCGCGGAGGAGCGCAAGAGGCTGCGCCCCCCGCGCGGTTTGCGCGGCATCTGCGCCCCCCGCCCTCGGTGCCCCCTGCCCCGGCCATGCCCCACAAAGCCCGGCGGGATCTGCTCCGTTTCCCCCGAGGGGGCGGCGGGTCCCGTCCGGAGGGAGCCGGGAAACCATTCCAGCGTTCCGGGCCGGGTGGGGACCCCCGAGGGGCTCCGGAGCGGGAGGGACGCGCCGGGCAAGGCCCTCCTGCAGAGGGTGACATTTCTCCACGGCCCAAGACCCCGAGCACAAACACGGCTTGAATCAACACGCGCTTAATGATGCAAAACGCTAACAGGGAACGCCGGCACCAGCGAGGCCCCGACGGGGCGGGCGGCGGGGCCGGGCGCTGCTCCTGCCCGGCTCCCTCGGGGCACAGCGGGCTACACGGGTCCCCTGTCCCCGTCCTGGCTCCCTTTCTAAGCCACCGGCTTCCCCGCAGCCCCGAGCCTCCGCTGCAGCCCGTGGGGAGGGGGCGAGGGCGGGCAGAGGGGCGCGGGCTGGCCCCTGCAAAGAAAAGCGCAGCCTGGGTGTTCTGCCATCAGCGTTGTTTAATTTAGACTGTTTAGGTACAATAGAAAATAAACCCGAAAGCACATGCGATTTTTGGTAACAAATACTCGAGACAGGCAGCGTCATCCGCGGGCTCTCTGCAAGCCGGAGGAGGGAGGCGGCGAGCGGGCACAGACGGGAGAAGGCAACGGGGAACTGGCGGCGCAGCTCGGGAGGAAATGGCCGTCGACTTTTATTATTACTATTGTTATCCTAATTTTTAGCCACATCGATGCATTTCACCACCGAAGAGGAGAAAAGTGGGGGACGCGGGTCCACGGGAGCCCACTCAGTATCTGCCTCGCACGGCCGCGGTCAGACACAGGCACTTGGTAAAACTCTAATACTGCAGCTTTTGATATATTTTTTTCCACTCTTTTTTTCTTTCTTTCTTTTTTTTTTTTTTTAATTTTTTTAAAATTTAAACTACATCGAAATCTTTTTGGTAAGGCTAAATATGAAAAATGTAAACGTAACTTCCCCTCCCTCCTCCCACTCGGCCACAGGGCTCAGCACAGCGGTTCTCTCCCTCTGTCCCCGTCCCAGCTCCTCGGGGACCGGGCCAGGCAGCAGCAGGGATGTGCCGGCCGACCCTGCCCCACCGCGCCCGCGGCGCTGGGATTTGTTTGGGTAGAATCGGATCCAGCAGGGGTTGGGGGTTTTATTTATTTTCTTTTTTTTTTCTTTTTTTTTTCTTTTTTTTTTTTTTTTTTTTTTTTTTGTAATTCCCGTTGGGACCAACTCGTTTGGACTCGAAGGGCCGATGAGGGTTATTGCCGCTCTCTGCGTTTGGCTACGTGGAAAAAAAAAATTAATTAAAAAATCGTGGTGATGGTGGGAGACGCTGAGGGGGAGCTGGAGCAAGAGCCGATGTGGGGTTGTGTGAAAAGAGATGAGAGTCCCGTTAACAATCAGCGGGTGCCCTGTAAAACCGGGTGCTGTCCTCTATGTACAGCCCAGAGCCTCTGTCCCCGAGCAGAACCTCCTCTCCCGATCCTCCGGCGGCCTTTAGGATCCCAGATCCACCAGGCTGGACGTGAGGGGTCCCAGCAGCGAGTCCTGGAGCTGGTGGCCCTGGAGGCTGTGCGGGGTCTGGGATGCGGCCAAGCCGCTCAGGGAATAGCCGGAGCTCCTGGCGTGGCTGAGGTTCCCCTGCAAGAGCAGGACCGAGTTCTGATCCGGGCTTTGGGGAGGAGAAAACTCTTCCTCGGAGCTGGACATGAGGGGTTTGCTCCCATCCAGAGGCGAGAGTTGGTTCGGTTTGTTGGTGGCCGCGTTGTTGTTTTCCGTGTTCTCTCTGCGGAAAGGCAAAAAAAATTTAAAAATTTGTATATATAATGGCACGACGGGGATGTTAGGGCGGGCACGAGGCGGCGGGGATGGGCATTGTGCTAATGCCCACCGTAAATCCTTCGCGTTTAGTTCCAGCGTGGGAGCAGATGCTTCTCAAGGGGGAAAAAACAATCCTAATAATTTCATAACGGATCGCCCCTATTTCTTTTATCCCTCCTACAAATAAACACACTGAACAGCCCAGTTATTTAGGTGAGGAGGGAAAACTGGAGGAAGGGATTTTTTTTTTTTTTTGCGGGGCGGTTTTCCTTTCTTTTTAATTAAAAATGAAAGCGCGGCCCGGGGACGAGCTGGGTGCGGGGTTTTTCCAGGCGGCTCGGTGGCAGACAGAAGGAGATGTCCTCCGTGGTTCTGCCTCTCCGGGCCGAGCTGCCGCCTCGCACCGAGGCCATCGCGTCGCCTGCGGGGTCCGGGATGGCCTCGGTACGGGCGGCCCGGCCAGCGCGTCCCCATCCCGGTCTCCTCTGCCTCCCACCCTCGCCATCCCGGAGCTGCATCTCTTCTCTGCTCCGAGCTCCAGAGCTGCCCTGCCCGACCCCGGCCCGGCATCCCGGAGGCTCCGCATCGCTGCCGGTTTGCTCGGGAAGGCAGGCAGCAAACAAAGGCGGCGGAGCGGCCTGGAAGGGGACGGTGGGGGCTCGTTGTTCCCCCAGGGCAGGTGAGGTCGAGTGAAAAACCCGTTCGGGTGTCCACGGAAGGGGAAAAGGCAAGGCGGTTTACGAGGAAAGAAAAAAAAAAAAAAAAAAAAAAAGAAAAAAAAAAAAAAAGGGGGGGACTAGAAGGGAACCGTGTGTTTTCATCGCTCCTATCCCATCCGGCTCCGGGCACTCGCCGCGCTCCCGGAGCAGCTCCCGGGGCTCCCAAACGCCCCCCGCGCGGTGGAACATGGAAAAAGCGGGGATCGGAGGGCGGCACGTACCTTTCCTTCGCCTCCGCCGCTCGGTCCCGTTGCCTTCTGTTCTTGAACCAGTTGCTGACCTGGGTGGTGGTGAGACCGGTGGCTTCCGCCAGCTCCCGCTTCTCCCGGGGGGACGGGTAGGGGTTGTGGGCGTACCACTCCCGCAGCACGCCCCGGGATTTCTCCTTGAAGCAGTAGCTGGTTTCCTCGCCGTCCCAGATGGTGCGGGGCAAAGGGAATTTTCGGCGGACGCGGTACTTGCCGACGGCGCCCAAGGGTCTGCCCCGCAGCTTCTCGGCTTCCACGTAGTGCGCCTTCAGCCAGAGCTGCTGCAGCTTGGGGTGGTTGTGCGGCGAGAACTGGTGGCTCTCCAGGATCTTGTAGAGCTCGCGGAAGTTGCCGCGGTGGAAGGCCACCACCGCCTTGGCCTTGAGGACGCTCTCGTTCTTGTGCAGGTGGTCGCAGGCCGGCAGCGACCAGAGGAAGCGGCCCAGCCTCTCCAGGTTCCCCCCTTGCTGCAGCACCTCGCAGACGCAGGCGACCTGCTCCTGCGTGAAGCCAAACGACGGCAGCATCGACATGGCCGGGCGCGGCGGCGGCCGCAGCAGGACGAGGAGAAGGAGGAGGAGGAGGAGGAGGCGACGGGCACCCCGCGGGAGCGCGGCGGCGGAGGGGCGCGGGGTAGGCGCCCGCCGGGCCCGGGCCCGGTGCTGATCCCGATCCCGGTGCCGGCCCCAGAGCGGGGAGGCGCAGCGGCAGCCGAGGGCGGTGTGTGGGGCGAGCGGGGATGCTCGTCGCGCCGCCGGGGGGACTTTGTCCCCGCTCCGCCGCCGCCGCGCTTAAAGCGCCCGAGCCCCCGCGCCGCGCTGATTGGGCACCCCCGGCCCGGCCCGGCCCAGCCCGGCCAGCCCAGCCCAGCCCAGCCCAGCCCGGCCCGGCGGGCAGAGCCTCGGCACGGGCGGGCGGGGCCTGGCGGCGGGGACACGGCCCCGGCCGCGGCTGCGCGTCCCGCCGCCGCCTCTGCGCGGGTGCGGCCCCGGCGCATCCCCGGGGAAGCCGCTGCCGGCGGGCTCGTGTCTTTCTTTCTTTCTTCCTTCCATCTTTTTTCCGCCCCAAAACTCCTGCCCACCCTCCCCCCACGCCCAGGCAGCGCGTATTTAATTACCTTGGAGCTGGGGATGAATAAATAATGTGTTCGTGAGGGGCTGAATAACGCCCGTGCGCCCCTTTGCTGCCCCTCGCTCTGCCCCGTGAGCGCGGAGGGTCGGGGCAGCCCCGCGCAGCGCCCAGCGGCGGCGCTTTAATTAGCCTAATCCTCGTTTGCACACCCCCGCTCAAAAAGCAATTATTTTAAAAAAATTAGAAAACAATTAGGCTCCCTAAGCAAAGATAATCTATTGTCAGCAGGGAGGTGAGGACAATGCGGTGAGATAAGGGCAGGGCGCGGGGGGCTGGGGGTGTCTTTATGGCTCTATTTATCTTTGATTAGATAAGTCGAAGCCCGTATTTTAAGCACACTCCAGAACGCTTTGGATTCAGGAATGGGTTCGTTCCGCGGGTGCTAAGAGCCATCGCGGGGCTCTTTAAAACCTGTTTGTCCTCACTAAGACAGTGGGATTTATTTGACCTACCAAGTCGGATTTATTTGAGTTCACTGCACCGAGGGAAGGGGAGCCCGCTCCGGCCGCGGGGCTCGGCGCTCCCCGCCCGTGCCACGACGTGGGAAAGGCCGATATTTTCCTAAATCCGGATTGTTGTTTTTCCCACGTACTTCTCGTCTCGGGGCTGTTTAAATTAAGCCCCTGCCACCCAGTCTGTACAGCGACTGTACTATGTCCGCTGGAGTCAGGGCGCTTCCATATCCCATGACCATGTGTCTGGTAATTTTCCCTTGCCATTTTATTTTAGTACTTATGATGTTGCAGATGAAGTCTTAAAGAGCTGCAATGTCCTCCCAGAAGGAATGTCTACTTGGAACAGATCCTTATTGACAAGGCAGCTGTGTGGGGACCGGAACGGAGCCTTAAACCCGGCTCTAAAATCAACTAATACCCTAAAGTCTGGAGCAAGTGCGCAGAATTATAAGGCATGGGCTCGCCCGCGGCCGCGTCCTGGAGGAGCAGCGCCCTGCCCAGCCTAGGGGTGGGTTCCCCCATCCCTCATTTCTATTGTTGTTCATTTTAAATTTTATTTTCTTCTTTCTAAGGAGGCGCTCAGCTCGGGAAGAGCACGGACCTGAGGGTTTGTAACTTCTGGATGAGGAGGAGAGAAACGCAGCGCGGGACTGGGGAAGCCCCTGGGCATTGTAACGACAGCGGGCTTCTCTTGCCCTCACAGTTCTCCTTTTTTTGTTGTTGTTCTCTTCTTTATTTTTTTTTTTTTTTCTCCTCCTTTAAAAGGCCGACCAAAACAAACACCGCTCTTGCTGGGAATAAGCAAATTATCCCGATGCGGCCGGCGGAAGAGCTGACAGACACGGGCGAGGGCTGAGCGGAGGCTTCCTCGCGATTCTTGAGCGGGACTTTATTCTCCCCTCTCACCAAAATTCACAAAAGGAGGGGACAGACCCGCCGGGGTCTACCTGGGAGCTCTGCAGGCAAGGACCGCTGAGCATCAATGTTCCTTAAGGCTCCGGGGTTGGTTTTCCTAAAAATTAGGAACCTTTCATTTCGAACCAAGAGGCAAATGTATTTCCAGAACACCCCATCCCATTTAACCCTTGGAAAAAACCACAAAAGCAACAACAACAAAAAGAGAGTTTCTAGCCGCTCAAAAAATAAAAACAAACCATAAAAAAGGAAGATGCAAATAAACAAAAAGCCACCGAAGAAGACAACGGCGCAGAGCTGCCGCCGGCCCCTCTCGGGGCTTTCTTTGCCGGCGGAGCAGGAGCAGCCGGGCAGCATCACCCGGAGCATCTCCTGGCAGCACCTCCCGGAGCATCTCCCGGAGCTGCCGGGCTGCCCCCGCCGCCGGGGCCTGGCTCCTCCGCGCCCGCGGAGAGGAGGCGGCCGAGCGAGGGGGCCTCCGCTGCTCGCCCCCATTGCCCGGGCACCCATCGGCTCTGTTTGTGCGGGAAATTCAGTTATTCCCTTATTTATTCGATGTATTTATACAGCGCAGGGCGGGGATGAAGATGGAGCCCACGCAACGCGCTGCGAGTTTTTCCTCGATTTCGCCAGAAAATCAAAAGAAAGCAGGAAAAAAAAAGTAAACAAAATATATCCCCAATTTCCTTCCGAGATTAGAAATAAAGCTCTTCCCCAATCAAAAGTAAAATTTAATTTTTTTTTTTCTAGAAGTGCGAGGGTCTAGAGGAAACAAATAGCGCAACAAAATAAAACCAGCAGCGGGTTTTTGGGAGCCGCTTCTCGTCGGGATGAGAAGCGGGGCTGGAGGCTGGGAACCGGCGGGGCAGAAACACAACGCTGCCACTCGCCGAACATTTCGAAGGCGAAATCCAAAACCGACCCATTAAGTCAATGAGGTTTATGTTGTAGAGGCTCCTTTCCCATCCACTTGCTGTTCTGAAAAATAGATCGCATTTCGTTATCTCGAGCGAGGATCTGCAACGTGATACCGGATCCGCGCCGCCTTCCCCGCCGAATGCGGGGCGCAGGGAGACAGCCAGCTTCCCGGCTTATTCCCCAACAATAAAGGATTTGTATTTTCTTTCTCCCCCTCTCTCCCCCCCCCCCCCCCCCACTCCTTTATTATTCTATTTTTTAACGAGGAAGAACAAACCCCTCTCTCCACATGCACCGCTCTTCTCCTGCAGCAGCCTCTGGCCCGGCTCGCCTGCAAACCGGTGCGACCTTTAATTACTTGTTAGTAAATTGCCCTCCCGACACCTGTAAAAACAAAGCCGCTGTCCCGGGGCGGGGGCCGCGTCCCTGCCCGGGCCCCGCGCCCCGGGGGTGCCCGGCGAGGGTCCCCCCGCACGCAGCGGGGTCAGGCCGGGATGCTGGGCAGGAGGAGGATGAGGATGAGGATAAGGCCTTCCCGGTGTGGCCGATCCCCAGGGCACAAAGGGCTCTTTCTTCGCGCACTTACCGGGACATTTTTTCAAAGGATTAGAGGTGATCACGCGTTGTTTTCTTCTCTCCGAGGGCCGATACGTCTTTCTGTCCCTGTCCCCCCACCTCCACCCTTATTTCCTCCTGCTTTTGCCACGGGACCCCCTAGATCCCGTTCCCCCCTTCCTTTTTCGCTAATGTACCTCCTGGATGCTGATTCTTTTAAGCTACGAAGAATTTCCTTTTGGGAGGTGAAACCCTCCAGCTCCTCCTGTTCAGAGGAAAGTGCTAGTGATGGTAATACGGGGTGACACTAAATAAACAGTTAAAGCAGGGCTGGAAAGATGGAGTTAATTATCCAGTGAGCTACATTTAAACCGAGACCAGGAGGGGCTGATTTGTTTTGGCGCAGGGAACTGAGAAGGAGACGAGCCACCGAGGTCTCCTTGCTCCTCTTTGGTGGCTCTTTTACTTGTCCTTGCTGTCGCCAGCCCGGGGACCGGCGTCCTTTGGCCCGGGAGGGGGAGCCCGGGCTGGACCCCCGAACCCGGCCCGTGGCCACAGCGCTGGGAGTCTCTGTGCGAGCCGTGCATGGGAGCAGGCGATTTCAGGGGGTCCAGAGGCGATTTTTTCCATGTTTGTTTGCTTTTTTCCCCCCCAGGAGTTAGATAAATTCTCGTCGGTGCGGCTCGCCGGTGCCTGTGCTCTCAGGTAAGTCAGCAGCCCCGCGATGTGCTTTTGTTTTTTAGATTTTCCCTCCTGCTTCTTCCCTATTTTCCTCCGGGTTTTCCTGCCTTTTTTTTTTTTTTTTTTTTTTTTTTTTTTTTTTTTTTTTTTTTTTTTTTGCCTCTTCTCCTTTCCTTTCCCTTTTTTTTTTCCCTTTGAGAAGTCTGATATTAATAATCCCCGTATGCCCCGCTTTCCGGGTCATTACGGTACTGCTGGTCTCTAATCAATCCTAATGCGATGGCAATTGGAGTCTCTGATGAATGCATCTCAGGTTTCTTGTAATGGCTCTACCACATTTTCCTGGACCTCCTTCTTTAACCTGAGATGCCAGGGGGACGTCTCCGTTCTCAGCTGCTGATTACTTCAAGATGTTTGGGCTGGTGTGGGGAGAGAGGGAGCGAGCGAGGCAGCCTGCCCCTGAATAATCTGGAACTGAATTGGATGAGCCATTTCCTAAATCAAAGGACAACGGCGGGGTTTAACTCCTTTTCTGCACGGGAGCTTGGCCGGCTCCCCTCGCAGCCGGCGCGGGCCGCGCTGCCTCTCCCCGCGCGTCCGCGGCCGTGACACGGCCCGGGGGTACCCGGGGGGCGCAGCTGCAGCCCCCCGCTCCGAGGGGGCGACCCCCACCCCTCCATGCCCAGCTGCTCGCCCCAGCGCCCCTCAGGGTGGACCCCACGCCGAGGGGGGAAAGGGGCGCTGGGATCCCCCGCGGGCGCGCAGGGATGCGCGGTACCAGCGCTGAGATTCTCTTACTCCCGACGCTGTTTTTCTCTCTTTTCCCAGCGTAACAGCGTTTGCCGTAACGCGAGGCAATGTTAGCTGCAACTTCTGCCTCTTTCTTAATTTTTAATTTTTTTTTAAATAAGATACCGCAGCAGGAATTAGGCTGCGGCCAAGCCAGGCGCGGGGCTGCCGCGGGTTCGAGCGCTGCTTCTCTGCAGGATGTTCCCTCGGGATGCGGCTCCTCCGTGGGTGAAAAACACGCCCCAGCTGCCCCTCTGCGGCCGCTCCTCGGCCGGCAGCTGGGTATGGCCCAGCGCCCCCCAACACGCGTGGGCAGCCTCGCCTGAGCCCCTGTGAGAGCAGGGTGCGCTGAGGGCGAGGGGCAGAATAACATTTGGAACGAAAAATCGAATCTCGCAGCGCCGGGCGCGATGTAAAAGTGAATCCCCGGCAGAAGAGCAGCGAGGGGTAAAGGCAGCCCCTTCCCCGCGGGGTCTGGCCCTGCGTGGGGAGGCAGCAGCACGGCCGCGGGTGGGGTGTTTGTCCTGAGGGCGTGGGTGAGTCCCCGCTGCACCTCGGCCGTGCCACATCTGCCAGGAATGAGTCACTCCAGAAGCGAAACAAACCACGGGCGCCTTCTGCGCGCCGTGCGCCCGGGGAGGCGGCTCCAGCCCGGCCGGTGCCCCCGGGGCGCCGGGGCTGGGCTGGGGCTGCGGGGCACCGGAGCCCACCCGTGTGGCACCCAGGCTGTGAGCCACCCGTGTGTCACCCGCGCTGTCACCCCACCCGCGTGTGCGACATCCCCGCTCCCGCAGAGCTCCGGCGGGCTCACCCCGCAGCCCCGTGTGCACGGACCCACCCGGGATCCGCACCCCACCCGCGTCTGTGAGTCCCACCCGCACTCACACGTCTGGGGCAGGGAGTTCGGGGGTGGCTCCCGTCTGTCCCTGCCTTAGGTGATGGCTAGGATGGGGGCGCTGGACACTGGGAAAACTGCAAGAAACCCCTTATTTAAAAAAGGAACAACAACAAAAAGGCAGCAGGGTTGATGGGGTTTTTTTTTTGTGTTTTTTTTTTTTTTTTTTTTTTTTGTTTTTTTTTTGTTTTTTTTTTTTTGGGTGCAATATATTATTATAATGATTTCTGTGCAAAATGCTCAGAAAAAAAAAAATCTAAATTACATTTTGGGTCCTCCCCGGATCGAGGCAGGCACTTTGAGGCTCTCCTCCCTCTGTGCCATCCCCCAGCACAAATCCTCCTCCCCACGTGGCCACCGCACGATCCACACTGGGAGCAGGAGGCTGCGAGGCTGGCAGCTGGGCTGGGGACAGGATTTACATCCCAGGCTCTGTTTGCCCCTGTGCTTTGCATTCGGGTACTGAACAAATATTCCATTGCTGTGGGACTGTGCCAGTTTCAGCTGGGCCAAGGGAGGAAGGCAGCATCACCCTTTTGCAGGGGTGTGTGTGTGCCTGTGGTGGGTCAGTGGGCACCCACGTGTGGCAGCAGGGGGCTGTGGGGACCCAGGGCTGGGGGGCCCATCCCGCACCCACCGCCCTGGTGGCTTTCCAGGCTGGCTGCAAGGAGGGGACCTTTCACCTCTCATTAGTGATGCCATCAGTGGCTTGGCAGAGCAGAGCTGAGGTCATGTTACATATGGCACACAGTCTGCTCAGCGCCGGCAACGCCAGCTTTGAAATTTTAGAGAGGGGAAAGGTCACCTTGCGTGAGCCGAGGGCCGGGGGTCCTCCGCTCTGTCTGCGCCCTGGGTGGGTCTCCATATGCCTCTGTCGTCGCCAGCCTTGCTCTGTCTGGCCCTGAGAGATGCTCAGCCCGTCTTCTCTTCCACCTCCTGAATTTGCAGGGAATACTTTCACGCTGCCTTCCCTTTTCCCTCACAGAAAGCCTCTCCCAGCTCTCCTCGTTTCTCTTCCCAGCGCAAACCTGTCTCTAACATCTGATTTTTTTTTTTCAAACAGCACATAATGCAGCAGAAAATGAGTTGTCTCTGTTTATCAGCAGATCTCTCCAGACGGATAGGTTTACTCTTCTCAGACCTGGGTGTATAATTTCATAGACCTTCAAAAGGGTCGTGCTTCCATGGTGATTAAAACTCGCTCCTGAATCTTGCTGGGGCATTTCAGGTTTCATGCCACTGGATCTTAGAAAAGCACATCTGTACAGACGTATATCTTTCATCTGAAGGGCCAAAAAAAAAAAAAAAAAAAGGCGAACCCAATATATTTTGTATTTGGAAAAATATGACACATTGCAATAAATTAATTCCTGGTGTAATTCACTACATGAATTTCAGCAGGATGCTGTTGGAGCTTCACCTGGAATGATTCTGGAGGTGTTGACTGCAGGGAAGCAGTTACCAGTTTCCCACGTATCACAACTGACAGGTAAGTTCATGCCCCTTCTCAACCCCACTGTACAATCTTATTTTGCACTTTGTTTTTTTAAATACGTGGGGCCTGATCCTTAAGCTTTTTAAGTAACTTGGCCAAGAGTCTCTGGCATGCAGCTGTTGCAGGGAGATCTTCAAAAGGACATTTGCTTCTTCACAGGTCATAACTAAAAAGGCTCTAAATGAAATAGATGCTCATCTTAGAATTGGGGAGAAGTTGGAGCTGAACCAATGTGTAGTGGATTTGGGATACACCTTTCTTCCTGCTCCAGTGAGGCATCCAAAAAGCCAAATTAAAAGGAGCTTGATGTTATTTCCTACAGATAGAGCTACTTGCATGGATTTTAATTTTTAAGTAGGAATATTCTGCCTTTCAAAGAGGGAATTTGGGAGCACATGTATGAAAAGGCTTATTTTCAGAAATTGAGATGCTGCAATCTATTTATGTTTTTTTTGGTTTTTTTTTTTTTTTGTCATAAACAATGTTTTCCTAGCACGGGGCCAAACTGTGCCCTTGGTTTTTGAATGCAAATCTGCTGAGTTAAATGGAGTTCATTGCAAGTGGGAACAGGACTTAGCCATCATTTTCCTCTGCTGTCTAATCACTGTAGTCTGAAGAAAAGCAACATATGTATAATGGTAGCTGAGATGCAGGAGGGGTGGAAGCTTTCTACCAATGAGAACCACATTAAATAATTAATTCCCAATTGCCTTTCTACATTAGTGCTTTCAGCTATAAAAGCTGGTCAGCTTTGTAAGGCCCCAGGCAATGAAACATTTGGTGCATTGTCAGTCCAAAAGTGGAGGTAATAGATATCCAGGGTGGCTGGAAAAGTGCTACCCTCCATCCTGCCTTTTACATATTCCAGCTGCACAGCCTCATTCCTCATCCCTTCCTCTGCCTTACTGAAGTTTGACAGGACAGCATCTCTTCTGAGGTGGCTGCTGGAGAAGCCAAAAGTGTATTTATTCCATCAAAAAAAGAGAGGAACTTAACGTCTGAGTCTAAAAATGGAGCGTACAAAGCTGCTCTGTGTTATCAGCAGACAAATCTGACGGGTTAATAAGGAAAAGCCTGAATTTCCCCCTCCTTCCCCATTTGCCCCCCCTTGCCCCATCTGCTGTCCCCCAAGCCCAGCCTGTCACCTCAGGTCACGATGGGATCTTTTGGGCTCGTACGTCACCCGCAAGAAAGGTCTTGCCATGAGAAATGACTTCACAAAGCCTTTTGATGTGCAAGGCATCAGAGGCTGCTCCCCTCGCCTTCTGAGACAAAGATACCTGTGCGTGTGTGTGTGAAGCTGAAGAAGAAAAGGAAGTGCTGGAATAAATTGCCTGGGGAGGTGGGAGATTCTCTGTTTAAAAACAGGTCTAGACAAACATCTGTCAGAAAATACCGACGTCTATTTGATCTTGTCTTGGAGCTGGGGGAAAAACTGAATGGTGCTGTCAACTCCTTTTCAGCCCTGAGAGAACACAGTTATACACATATATTTATATCTGCTCAGGTGTGTGTATAAATATATATACATATCTACACTTTCAGGGACAAGCTCTTGGCCTCTGTGATAATTTGTGCCCGTGAATCTTGTAGGTTAATTACACCCAGCTTTGCTCTCTCTTGGCTTCATCAAATTTGAGTTTCAGCTCTATTTTAATGTCCTTTGTGCCTCGAGTGGATCAGATCACAGAGTCTGATCTAGTGACTGCATTTTTTCTCCCCTCCCCTTTTTCTCATGTTCAAGTGAAGTTCCTTCAGTTCTGGGAGATTTCCAGCAACTCCACTTAGATCCCAAAGCACAGCTGTGAATGCACGTGGGGCTGCACTTTTTGAGGTAAGGCTGTGGTAGTAGAAACTTATCTTTACCATCAGTTGTAGTAGATGGGTGCTTGGTGAAGTTGTTAGGCTGAGCATGAGGACAGCATGAAATATTTGGGGGTTTTAGCACGAAATATTTGGGAGTTTTTATGACTATTTTTGTACACAATCACTTTCCAAAGCATTCCTCAGCTTTAAAGACAACGTGGTCGTGGCTGCTGCTGGCACTCCTTAATTTCCTTCCAAGCATGCAGACATCAACAGGATCACTGAGCTGCAGGATGCAGCTTTGAGGAGTGTGTTGGCAGCTCATTTGTGTTTGTGCATGGAGGACTGGGAGACACCAAGGGCCAGGACTTGTCATCCTCTACACAGCTTCCAGTATTAATTGTAAATACTTAATTAAGATACATTTCAAAGGGAGTTTTAACACTGAGAATCTTCCCTACAGATGGGATCCTGTGTAACTCAGCACTGGAGATAGAGGAGAGTGATTGAAAACTTGCATTCCAGGGAGGTGAAAAGGGTTTTGCAGGGCTGAAGTGGAGGAAAATGTACAGCAATTTTTCTTTTGCTGCCCCTAGAGCACAATTACACCAGACAATGCCAGTATTCCCTTGACATCCTGGTGTGTGGAAGCAGGAGGTGCTGCAGTAAGCTGCAGAAATCAAACAGCCCAATTTTGTAGCAGAAATTGAGCTCTGAATTTCTGAAGGTAAAAGCTGGGATGATGCAGGCTGCAAAGGCTGATCTAGGATTTTAGGCTCCATGAGGTTTTAAAGGTGACTTCTCCTGCTTATCCAACTTATCCTTCCAAATGAACCCCCATAGCAGAGCCCTCTGTAACCACATTTGTGATCTGCTGTCCTGGCTGAAGTCACCTGCTCCTGCAGCGTGCACTGGTGCAGCAGGCTGAACTCTGCAATGACCATGGAGGGGACACATCACTCCTTCTGCCAAGACCACAGAGAAGCAGAAATCTTTGTCCTGGGGACAGGCAGGGGCAGAAAGCCCTGATGGTGCCTGAGAACGAGCAACCAGAGCTCAAGAGTGTGTCCTCGGACAGGGTTTGAAGAGCAGCTGAGATGCAAGCTCATGTTTTGGAGGTACCCTCCTAGCAGAGCTGAGCTCTCCTGCTTGTTCATTCCAGGAGTGTGAGCAGCAGGCAGGAGAAGGGGAGTTATAAACTCCTTGGGTGCAGAAACCAGAGGGGCTTTTGCAGGGTGTGCCGTGTCCCAGCCGATGATGGGAGTGGTGCAGGTTTGGACATCAGGACAGGGAACTCTGTGCAGGCCAACCTTTGGCAGAGCTTGGCCAGGCTGTGCAGAAAAGGCAGGGTGAGAGAGGGGTGGTGGCTGTCCCCTAGAGCCACATCCTAGAGGAATGAGCTGCTCCAGGGGGGAAAATGAGCACACAGGATCTTGATGTTGGGACAAGGTCTCCAGCACACAAGGGTGATAGAAATCACACTCATTTTACAGAGGAGCCCTGTGGAGGTACAAAGGGCTGAGATGAGCTGTTCCCCTTCTCTTATCTCACCCTTTTTTATTTTGAGCACCACTTTTCCAAAGGTCTGCCTGCAGAGGGGGGGGGCAGGCAGGACACCAGAGGCAAAATTCCTGTTTGCCCTTCCCAAGTGGCACATTTGCATGCACCAGAGGCATCGGTGGCAGATGTGTTTTGGGGGCAAGGCAGAGGAGGAAGGGGGGGATCTTCCCCCCCGTTGTGTTTTGTACATTCCTTTTGCTGGTGAACCATTTCCACCGTGGCTGGGGAGGTTTTTCTGATGCCTCTTGGGTTTGTTCTGCAGCCAGCACTCCTGATTCTGTCTGGCCACATATTGTATTTGGCTGGTTGTCTCTCTCACTCTGAAAATTCCTAATTTTTTCGGTTTAATTTTTTTTTCTTTGTGGCATTTTAATATCTCACAACTGGCACCTTTACCAAGATATTAAAGGTCTGTAAACAAAAAGCTGTTTTACAGGCAAGCTTTAACACAGGCAACAGGTAAGAACCCTTTGTAAAAGAGAATTTGGGGAAAATGTCTTGAGTGTGGGTAACTCTTTTAAAATATTTCTTCCACAAAACTAGGTATTACAAACAATTCCTGAGCTAACACTCAAGTAAACCACAAGAATTATTCAGGTAATTAAAACTTTAAAACCATTTTAGGGGAAACTAGGAGAGAGTGAAGCATTGTTGACCTTGAAAGTTTTCTACAGTGATGAGAGAAACTCCAAATACTTTTGGGTGGGTGGTAGAGGCAGTTCAGCTGCCTCTACCTTCAGCTGCAGGGAAGTAAAGAGGAAAGCCACAAATCTTTTATGCTAATAATTTGTTTCACACTCTGGTAGAAAAGCCATTGGAAATGTATCCAAGGTTGTGCTGGAACTGTCTTGGCACTGTAGGTCTGGCCTTTTTACTGAGGTTAGTGAAAGCACTTCAGAGGATGGCCCTGGGAATTGGGGAGAGCTGGGTGGTTTGGGGATCATGCAGCCAACAGACTCATGCAAGGAGCAGGGGTCCCTTGGCAGGGAGTGGGTTTGTCCTACTGTGAACTCGTGCAAAAGCAGTTTTAGCTCAAATCCTTTCCTTTTGACGATCCAGAGTAGATCTTTTTCCCTTCATCACCTGAGAGTTTCCACGTTCTGTTCTCCATTAACAGCTCCCATCTGGTACATTCTGGGGAGCTCCTTTCCTGGCAGGGTGTCTTCCTATCCTGCACCCACCCTCTCCTGCCTGGCACAAGGTGTGGAATGCATTGGCAGGTGCTGGAAGAGTGCAAGGACACAAGTGAGGAGTGACAGAGCCCTTCCCAAGGGCTGGCTCTGGCAAATTCCAGCCTGGCCCAAGGGCAAGGACTCCTCAGCTCAAGGGAACAGCGTGGCCCTGGCTCTGCATGGAGCTGGCACGCTGTGGGGCAGGCTGAGGCTGTGCAAGGTGCTCGGTTACAAGGACTCCAGCACGGTGCTGAAACGAAGCACAAGGGACAGAGTGTGGAGGTGGGTTAGCTAATTAATGCACAGCTTGATTAGGAAGCTGGAGCCAGGCATGCAAGCCCTGCTCTCCTCCTCTCCTGGTTCTGACTCCTCTCACTGTGACATAGGGAGCCACTGGAGTCCACTAGAGGAAAAGTAAATATTGTTGTTTCAAGCAGAGAAGGGTTTATTCTACAGCAGAGCAGAGGGTGTGTTCTCTTGGAGAGCCCACACTGGGCTCAGGGGAGCTCACCCAGCTGCCAGTGGGGCTGATCCCTGTGCCAGGCACAAGCCCAGGTGCCAGGTGTGCCACCTTAAACCCACGGGTGACAAGGGCATGTGTGTGGGGCTGCTGTGAGCACATCCAGTGGCTCCAGAGATGGTCCATCAGCTCCTCCCTGCAAGCAGGTCCTTTGCTGGTGTTTGGGCCAGGTGCCCAGGGCAGGATGGAGTCACTGGGGTGCCAGTGGAGCTGTGAGGGGCAGGATGCAGCTGGAGCAGGCACAGAAGGCAGAGATGCTGGGGGAGAGGAGGGCACAAGCTCTGCCCTTCCCCACTGGCGCTGTGTGATCCCCTGTATAATCCCTTCAGCTTCGATGGCACCACGGTGATTTACAGCACTAATGCTTTGATCCAGAACACGATGGACCATGGGACACAAATTAAAAGATGAGAGATGACTGCAAAGCACAAGTTGCCATTTGTGGCCAGCTATTTTGTGAAGACGTGACAGCAGCCAGGTGTGAAGATCTTGCAGGAGATGAGGGGAAACCAAACCAGTGCAAGCAGATTTGTTAGAATGTGAATGGGAGCACAGCAGCGTAAGTGCTATTAATAGGATTTACACAGATTAGTAAACTAATCTGTGCATTTCAGATTGGATTTCATATTATGGAAAAGAAAATTAAGCCACATACCACACAGACTTTCCAGGCAGTGATTTGTGAGTGTGATCTGTTTGCTGGTAGAAGTGGCTCTCAGAAAGGTTGGGACAGCTCTGTAGGGTGGGTCAGGGACCCCCACTGGGAGCCCAGGAGGGGGACAGTGCTGCAGCATGCAGAGCTGTGCTGGTGGGTTTGGGAGACAGACAATGAAAGGAGCAGTCTGGTTAAGGAATGGCTCTTAAAATGCATTGCCAGGAGGTAAAGCAGTGTCCAGCCTTGGCTGCATCACCGCTGGTGGAGAGGTGTCCTCCTGACCCACCTGAAATGAGGAGCTGTGGCTGCCCCATCTCTGGAAGTGCTCAAGGCCAGGCTGGATGGGGCTTGGAGCAACCTGCTCTGCTGGAAAGTGTCCCCACCTTGGGGATGGGATGAGTTTTGGCCTTCCAATCCAAACCATTCTACATTGCTGTGAAAAATAACTTCCCCTTCTCTGCACATGGGCTGAAGAGCAGCAGAACTGGTCAAATGCCACTGAAGTGGGGAGGCAAAGGGCTCCCCAAAGGGAAGGGCAGGGTTCCATTGCTGTGCCCTGCTCCTGGTACCAGTGTGCAGCAGGTGGGCAGGGACAGGGAGCTGGGAGGCATTGGCACAGCTTAGGGAGAGATTGAGCACCCAGGACAATTCTGAGCAGTCACCTGTGTAAGCTGAACGTTTAATATATTATGTATATATATATATATATATATATATATATATATATATATATATATATATAATATATATATGTATATATATAAAATATAAAATATATAATATAAAATATATAATATATAATATTTTATATTATACATATATATATATATGTGTATATATATATATAATATAAAATAACATATCCATATTATAAAATACAGATACAATATATCTTACATATGAAAACATAATATATAATATAGGTAAATATATATTGTACATTGAAATACATATTATATATAAATAAATATGGTTGTGTGCCCTCAGTATCCTGGCTATTCCAGATGGGTGAACCCCAGCCTGGCTGTGCCTCTTGCCATGGAGGAAGGAATTGCTGTTACTGTTGTTGTACTGATGGGGATGTAGAAATCCAGATATTTAGGAACGGGAGTTTTGGTTCCAAGCGGTCACCATCAGCTAATCTTGGGATAGTTACAGTTCAAGCTGCCTCTGAGTAGGGTTTGAAAAATAAAGTGTAACTCATCTTTCTCTTGGTGCTTCCTGTTACTTTGCAAAAATGCAAGTATTTGGAACATTTAAACACTCATTATAGTCAGGACTGAAGGAAGACCACCATTAGCCATTCAAATTTCTGTTTTAGGCCAAAGCTTTAAGAGGCAGAATGAGCTGAGCAGCCCAGTGATTTTTCTTCTTGCAACACCTGGTTAGGTTGCAACAAATAAAAATCCCCAAATTGATTTGGTCTGTCTGGGAGAACAAACACTTTGGATTTTTCCTGGGCCAGGGCTGAGGGTGGCAGCTAATAAAAGTCACTTCAAGAAGGTTTCTCTCCCTTTTCTGCCTCCTTTCCCACAGCCCTTGAAGGTTCCTCTGGTCCTTGCTGTGGGTGATAACTGAGCTGAAAACCATTTGTCACAACTGGGGGCCATTTGCTTTGTGCTAATTATGGATGCACCAAAATGCATGTATGTCCATGTATGCAGACATGTACTGAGGTGTGGTGTGGAGCTGGGGTCTCCAGCAACCTGCCAGGGAATGGTCTGTGCTGCCAGCCTTGGGAGCTGCCAGGAGCAGGAGGCTCTGGAAACCCTGCCTGTGTTACACAGGGATGGAGAATGAATTTGATGGAATTCCTTAAAAACAGAACTGATTTTACAGTGATGATTTTAAGAAATGCATTTCTATGCTGTTTTTGGGGGGGTTGTTTTTAGGTCAATGAAATGTGTCTCTAGGTTCAGTTATACTGAGTTTTATTTTATTTTAAATCAGCTATTAGCTTTACTGATTATACTGTAATAGTCTAGGAAATTATTCAAAAGCCTGATTTTAAGTTTATGGACATTTGAGCCCAGGGGCAGCTTTGAAAATATTATCTTGAATTTATAGACCATTTATTAGTTTTATTTCTAAAATGACACCTATTTTATACCCTTGTTTATACCCTTGTTTATTTTCCTGAAGTGTCTTATTGCACAAAGTGCTATCAGACCCAAAGGCTTGGAGAGCATGAGGCAGCACCAGATTTGAGATAAAAAGCAGATAGAGAGAGGGAGAGATAGATAGATAGATAGATAGATAGATAGATAGATAGATAGATAGATAGATAGATGTGATACACCCAAATTTATATGTATTCTGGCTTGGAGACCTTCAGTATCTCCAAATTTATTTCTGTATTTTAAAACCAGGAACCTAAGAATGAAGTTGGGCAGGAAGTTGTGGCCATAACTCCTTTGCCTACTTCCCCTCTCTCACCATCTACTAAATATTGCAAAGCCCATAAATTGTGAAAGTTGACAAATCAGATTGTTGCTTAAGTATAAGACTGAGACTTGGGGCCAGGAGATTTCAATCCTGCATTACCTGGGATATATCACTACTGACAGACTTGTGGGGATTCAATTTCTACCAGCTATAAAGTGGGATTCTCAAATCCTGTCGTGCCAGCCTCGTTGCCTTTGATGACCTGATACTCTGCTTGGAAAGGGAAGAGCCATCAGATGTGACACAGCTTGGCATCCACCAGCCTTTGGTGCTGTTCCATGCCCCAATGAACTGGGGAAATGTGATCTGGGCAAAGTCTCTGCAGGGTGGGTGGGAAATTGTTCTGAATCAGTGATTGTCTTGTGCTTCCAGGTCAAAATACCATCATCTCTTGATCAAAGTGATCTCTTGGCCAAGTGTTTCTGCTCAGCACAGCTTCAGGCTGTGTTTGCAGGGGCATCCTGGATGTTGGAAGAGGGTCTGCTTATCAAATGCAGATGAACTGATGATTCTGGATGAGTTTCACAGGGTGGAGACCTGGATGCTGAAAGATGGGATCTTGTGGTGTGCTGGGATCTTCCTGTGTGTGCTGGAAGTGGAGCTTGCAGGACAGGAGGCACTTCTTTCACTGGATGTGGCTCTGGTAAAGCCTAAGCAGGAGTGTTCCCTGGTTTTGGGCTTAGGTATGGCTCTTCTTCTGCTTTCCAGTGTTATCAGTATGTTCAGTTGCTTATTTCACATTCATTTATTATGGTTTCTGAAAAGACCTTAATAACTGGGAATAGTTAAGAGATGAACAGAAATAGGCTCTACACTTTAATCTGAGGGTCTGGTCCTCCAGGGCACCACCAAATGACTGTTCCTTGTTTGCCATGAGCATCCTTCACCTGAAACAAGACTTGCTTTTGTAACCCAAACTGATGCAAAACTTAAGTGAAAAAGATTCAGATCTTGGTGAGGGAATCTGGAAGGAACAGGAGCACTTCTCACCACATCCAGGTGAGCAATGCTTGCTGCCATTACAGGATAACAAACACAAACCTGAGCAACTGCTCAAGGGGTTTCATTTGCTGGGGCTGACTTTTCCAAAGGAATGGGATGAAGCTCTCCTGGCTTGAGGCTCGGGTTCACTCTGCCTTTGGTTTGCACAAGAAAACACCCCACAATAGCCACAAGAAACTGAGGCCAGAAGGGATTTACTGAGACCTGCTGGGCGTAGCAGGAGGTGCCAAATGTCCTCCTGACACCTCTGTACTGGGGCAGTGAGCTGTCCTGGAGCCATGGAGGGCTGGCTGGTGCCCTGTGGCCTCTGTCCTGGGCCCAGGCATCCTGCAGCACTGCTGGTCAGTGCAAGGCAGCTGTGCTGGAATGTGCAGCATGCCCTGTGCTCCTGGGAGCACTTCCAGGCCCTCCCTGATAAAGGCAGACCTAGAAATAGGCTGCTATCAACAGCCCGCTGCCAGGTGCTGCTGGTTTTGGAAGTCCTGGGTCCCACCTCACTTCAAGAGGTCTGCAGGGCTGAGGGGAAGATGGCAAATGAAAGCAGGCCCTAAAAACCTCCCTTGGAATTTATCTGATGGAGTTTTTTATCTGGGGAGTTCACAAGCCAAAAAAAAATAAAAAATGGGGAAGATGTCACAGAGGCTCAGCTGAAGCCCCTCAGTGCTCACTGACCTGAAGGCTGGGCCTGCTGTGGTCTTGCACATCCCACCCACCTCGTGGGTGATGTGTAAAAAAGAGTCTTTTCTAGTCTGGAGTTCACTGCTTTCTTGGCAAAGCTGGGGGACACCAAACCCTGAGGGTGCTGCAAGGAGTAAAAACACCTCAGCGTTTGAAGCTCTGGGGAGAGCAGCACCACATTAGTAGGGAAAAGGAGCAGAAATGCAGCAGCAGCCCTCAGAAGCTGATGTGACTCCCCACACAGGGGTGTGATGTGCCTAAATCCTCCCGCGTGCAGGTGGTGTCGCTTCCCTAGAGTTTGCAGCTCTCTTGCTGATATTGAATCTTTCTCTCCTCCAAGAACAGCACTAACAGGGCGGTCAGCCCCTGCTGCTCTTCTGCCACAGGCTCTGGGCAAGGGGACAGCACATTTAACAGCAGCAAGTCAGAAATCTGAACTTGTCTGTGGTGGAGTTTTGGGACTGGGCTCTAATATGTTGCCTGTAAGAAGAAAAAGAGGGTACACTTCTTGCACAACTTCATGGTGGACCTCAAAATAAAGATATTATTTTTTAGTCTTATCTGGTCAGTGCTCTCTTCCACCTGCATGCATACAACACAACAGATAAGGTTTTTTAATACAGACAACTTGTATGTTTGTATGTGCATTGTGAATGTGCTTGGGATGGTGTTGAGTGCTGTCTTTTAGAACTGCCTTCTGATCCCCTGGCCTGCCTTGGTTTGATTAAGCAGCAGTAAATAGCAAAATCCCCAGTATTTCCCTGGGACATGAGTGACATCCAAATTGTCATTTGTTCTCAATGTATTCTTTTGAGAAGCCACTGACTTAGGACATGCAAGAGCATGCACAGCTCAGGCTCTGAACTCTCATCCTCATTCCCCTGAGCATTTCTCCCTCTCAGCTCCTTGGGCTTGGTGGTAGATGAGTCAAACCTTTCTCAGATTGCCTTGATCTGGAAGTGGGTGGCTTTGGAGTCCTCCAGGGCCTGCATGTGCATCACCCTGAGCTAATGATCCAGGCAGGAACAGCTTTTTGGAGGCTCAGGGGTGCTGCTCCAGGACCAGTCTAGTTATCAACTGGTCAGCATGAGGAGGTGGCTGTAAACACAACAAATAAATGGAAGGAGCAAGCTCAGCTTTGGTGCCAGCATCAAGTCCTCCTGCTGCTGCCATGGCAGGTTGCATCCAAGCGGGATGGGCTCCAGAGGAGGTGGCGGTGGGCAAAGCAACAGGGGGAGTCAGAGACCTGGCTTTGCAACCTGCCTGTGCCACCCCTCACCTCCCTGCCCTCCCCTCTGCCAGCCTGCTTTCATCTCTGTGCCTCAGGAGAGGGGCTGTGCTCACAGCTCAGGAGGTGCTGGGGGTACCCTGAGCACCGAGCTCGCTGCCTGCAGCGTGCGAGCAGCAAGGAAAATGATGCTGTGCAACATTCTGGGAGTCCCTTCATAAGGCCAGCTCCATCACAAAGCACTCTGGCTGCCACAGCAAAGCTTATTGATCGGCCTCAAGTGTTCCAAATTGGGTCTTTCTGCCCGAGAAGTAGCAGGATGGAGAATTAAAGCACTTACACGGGAGAACATTGTATATGAGTTATTGAGTAACCATCAGCACTGCTCCAGGGCTGCTCCGTTCCTCTGGACTGCATGCAACTTCTGAACATTTTATCTCTTTCCTTCAGCCTTTGCAGCCATGTGCCAGCTTCTGTAGCACATAAACTAGGTGCTATTTTTATTGAATCTGGCTTTAATGCTGTAGATTTTTCACACGTGTGTTGGTTTTTTATTGTTGGTCTCATTCCTGAACTTTCTGGCACCTCTAAGTGTGAAATTGGTTATGTGCACGTTGCTTGGCAGATGAATTCCTATTTCTGGGAATAATTTTCCTTCTAAGATGTATTTTTATATTAAAAATATGATCTGTATCCATATACTGGCCTAAGATTCCAGCCCAGAGATTTCTGCAGCCAGAGATCAGCACAACAGGGGATGCAGCCTGGAAGGAGACCTCTGCTTTCCAAGCTGTGAGTATTCATATTAAAATCCTGTTTTCCTGACCCAACCTCTGCCTCTTGGAGCAGCAAAATCCCCTTCTGATCTGGCAACAGGGAAATATCAAGACAAATATAGAGCAGAATAAGTGCTGTCTTCCAGCACTGTCTCCCTTCCCAGCTTGTCTCCCTGCTAGATCAAGAGAAACCACCCATCTCCCCGAGCCTTCCTACCATCAGCTCCATCCCAGCTACTGCCCTGGCAGCCCCCCCTCCTCCCTGCAGCATCCCCAGGCCCTGTGGGAAAGGCAGGGGCTCAGGGATGCAGCTGCCCACCCTCCCAAAGGTGTTGTCCCCCCTTTCTCCATCTGTGCACAGGCTGCCAGGGAAGAAGGAACCGTGGCTGTGTGTGGTTTTCTCGCCCAGGGTGACCTGGAGCACATCTGCAAAGCGCTCCAGAGCAGCAGGAATGCGCTCCGTTAGGACATGATTCATCCTGCATACCGCATGGGTGGCTGCTCGGCGAGAATTTGGACATTTGCATACGCTGCCGAGACCTTCCTCTTCTCGCTTGCTCCCAAACCCCTGCGCTTCATCCCGAGCCCCTGTGGGGGCTGCACAGCCACAAATCCCTTCCCGGGGCATGGGATGCAGCCAGCCTGGCAGTGGGGGTCCTGGAGCTCCTTCCCTGCCCGCATGGTGAGGCAGAAACAGAATCGCGAAGTTGGAAGAGACCTCTAAGATCATCCTACCTATGCCCTCACACCTCAGCTAGACTATAGCACCAAGTGCCATGTCCAGCCTTTTTAAATACATCCAGAGATGGTGATTTTACCACCTCCCTGGGAAGAGCATTCCAGTGCTTTATTATTATTTTGGTGAATTTTTTTGTCTTAATATCCAACCTATACCTTCCCTGACGTGGCTGAGACTGTGTCCTCTGGTTCTGTCAGTGCTGCCCGGTGGAAGAGACTGACCCCACCTGTCTGCAGTCTCCCTTCAGGAAGGTGTAGAGAGCAGTAAGGTCACCTCTGAGCCTCCTCTTCTCCAGGCCAAACAACCCCAGCCCCTTCAAACGTTCCTCACAGGGTTTGTGTTCCCAGCCCCTCACCAGCCTTGTTGCCCTCCTCTGAACACAATCAAGCATCTCAGCATCCTTCCCAAACTGAGAGAAGCTGCTCCCAGCCAGGTGGAAGGATGGCTTTAAATCCTCAGCTCCTGCTGCAACCAAAGCCGGGCCAGAGCTGCTGCCCGGGGACCAGTTTGGGGTTTGGTCTGTGCAGGCAGGAAAATCCCATCCCAGCTCTGCTCAGGCAAAGGGAGCGCCGCGAGCACGACTGAGCCAAGCGCCCGCTTCTGGGAAGGAAACAGGAATTGGGCAACGAGGCAACTGGCTCTGGCTTAGGGCTGCTCCCGGGTAACTGGATTATTTACTTCAGCAGCTGCACAGTTGGATCAGCCTCGAGAAAAGAGGGAGATGCTCCCCGGGCTGGGAGGGGACTCCCTGCGAGGAGAGAGCAGGATGAGGCTGTGATCCATGGGACAGGTGGAGGAATGGTGGCAAACACCAAGGTAATGTCTTAGTGAGGAAGAAAATAATGAATTTCATGGTTTTTAACCGTATCTATTAAAAACAAACAAAAAATCTCCCCGACCTCACCTTGCTTCCTCTGGCCTAAACACAGTTTAAAGGGATGGAAGGGTGTTTTCCTGCTGGCATGTGCAGGCTATTAATTATGTCTAATGTATACAGCTTCAGTGAGGGAAACTATTTCACCTGCACAGATTAGTCTGTTTGGATTTACTGTCATTCATTTTGGCATCAAAGTCGTAACCAGGCAATGCTGGTACTTGGAACACAGATCTGAAGTAATATGGTAATGTGTTTAAATCCTTTAATATCAGAGGAACATAACATTTCAAGCTGTTCTCAAAAGGCTGCCAAAAGCAAGTCTGACACTATGTGAAACATTTTGAAGAAAAATTTCAACAAACGGGAATTTAGCAAATAGGAGTACACCTACCCAAAAAAAGCCCCTGACACAGAACACATGGCAATGTCATGGGAACCACAAGTAAATACTGACTAGCCCTAACTAGCAGGTGGAAGTAGATTTTAATAGTATTTAACTAATTACAGTATAAATTCAGTTCGAGACACAAATAGGTTCAATATGAAGTATAAGATTTATGTTTTTTAATTTAGTATTTTAGAATTCCAACAAAACCCCCTCAAGTCAACAGAAAGTCTCATTCTTGCTTAAATAGGGTGCAGATCAAATCCCTGGCAAGCACAGGCACTCCTGGTTGCCATCACCTTTCATGATGAGTCATTAGAAGCCAAGTTTCTACTTCAGATTGCTTTTCCAACTGAAAATTCAAAGCTCTCACATGACAACCAAACAGAAATATTTACACAAGATGTGTATAAATATAAAGTTTATTCAGTATAGTGTTTAGAAAAATAAGTTCACATCATCTCAGAATACAAATAAAACACTTAATTGTCCAGGCACAAACCCCTATTACAGTACAACAAACATACATACTTTAGATCTCTTTGGTTGGGTAATTAAGCACAGATATGTTTGATGATACACTCTGGGGCAGCATCACCTAACAGTGCAGTAAAGTCTTCTTGATTATTCCCTCCTCTAACGCGTACATTCCGCTTAAATTTAATATTTGTTGTAAGGCACAATAAAACCCACATTGGAGAAATAACTGGTTAGTTCTGGACAAACAGTACATGCAGCAAAAGAACAAACATCCTCTGAATGTGAATCCTGAAAGCCAGAAGATTCACCCCCTCCTTGAGTTCAGAAATTTAAGAAGCAAGTTTTAAATTATATGAAACATACAACTAAGGTATAAAATATCCTTCAAGATAATAACAGCTAGGAGATACAGGAAGACTTCAGGCATCCTTGCTTTTAAAAATACCATTATTTTTGTTTTCAGAATTATAAAATTACTATTCTTTTCCATGATTTGACATTCTTCTCGACCACAAGCACTGGGGAGTTCATGTCCCAGAGCCCTGCACACATACCTCACATGATACTGGAGGGATGCACCCTCTTGTTCATCTGCCCTTGCTAAGGAAAGTGCACAGACACTGGACATCTGTGCTCATGAAAAGCTCCTGTGCACACAGGGCCAAATTCCACCCTGATTTATTGAACTGAAACTCATGACTGAGGTGATTTTACATGATTTGAAGTCAGAACTTGCCCATTATTGTCATCAGTCTCAGACTGAGAGCAGTAATGACAGTTCCAGCCTCACCTCTGGGTGAAGCCACTTTCTGAAAGAGTCTTCCTGAATCCACAGGTAGGGGAAAGCAGTAAATGGGAAGAGGTATATGCTTTGATAGACTGTGACTGTTTGGTTCTACCCAAGTGCCAGCCTTGTGCTCTGGTTTGTGCTGCCACTGTGTACTGGGCCAAATCCATCCCTGACCTAACACCAGTGAAATGAATGGACCGTATTCCCAGCTGGCAAAAAAGGACATTAAAGTCAATGGAAATGTGCTAGTTTAGCCCAGCTGAGGACCTGGCCAATGGATGTCTGTGATTTACATTGCTGAAATGTCCTTGCAGGTAAGACCACAGGGATAATGCTGCAAATAGTCCACACAGAGCATTCAATTCATCATGTTTTCTGCAAAACTCTGGGTGAAACAGAGGCAGCTTTAATCCAAAGTAGTAAAGAAGAGAGGGTTTTTTAACATCGTGCTTTTTAAGAATTTCCTTAGGCATATTTTTCAAAGCTGAGTCTGGGACTAGTAAAGCAGTAGAATTTGGCAATGTTTTCTGTAAGATTTCCAGTGGACTTAGAAGTTACAAACATATGTGAAGTTGAAATGATCCTTTGCTCTCATCCATAACAGAGAGGGAGGGAAGAGAAGGAACGTGTATGCCAGGTAGACATACCTTCCATTTAAATGTGATAATAAGGGCTGTCTGTGGGGCTTGGACACTCACTGCCTCCCCATGTGTGGGAGACCAGCATCCAAATCCCCTAAACACCACGTAAAAATCCTTGGTTTGGGAATCAGTGGAGCAATGCCTTATTTACAGCAGCCAAAGATCTGGCCCTGGACACTTTTTGGGGCTTTGAGTACTGTCTATTGAGAGCAGTGAGCCTGCCTGCCTGAGGGCCACAAAATAAAAACTTACCCTTGTAAGGAATAAAACTACTTATTTAAATTTCTATTTTAAACACACTGTACCGTGCAATGAGTCTTTATATTGTGCATATGTACCTGCAGAAAACATGAGGTTATAACTACGTTATCTGGAGGGAATGACACTTATTTTCAATGGGAGAAAGAAAGAAAGAGTAAAAGATAATAGGAAGTTACTCGATATCTGGAAGACTAGAATAGATCAATCTCACTTTGTCCCAAAACACTGCTTTTATGTACATCCTCCACTCCCACTGAAGAGTGGGAACTCTCCTATCAGAAGTACCAGACACTCCAAGAAACGTGCCACTGTAACAACATACACAGTTTTCCACATCAACTGTGCTGCAAAGCCAAGGAATTCAGAGCCTCAGTAACACAACAAATGCAAAGAAGGAAAAATTAAAAATAAAGTAACAGGTACTGTTGTAACACCACAGTCTCTTCAATTATGAGAGATGATCACACCAACAACTGCTCTGAAATATTCCCTAGCTTGCCTCCAAATATAGTCTGAGCTTCACAGACCAAATGTTAATCCACCACCAACTCCTTCAGAGCCAAGTACACATTCTCCATTAAAATGACAGCGATACGGGGTATTTCTAATTTTCCAAATGGCTGAGTGATTTCATGCAAAGCATATACAGCTACTGTCATCACCATCTTAGTTACATGGGTGAAGAAGAGGTGGGAAACAGATTGCTCATGCTGGGGCCCAGCAAACAGATAAACAAGCAGAGTGGTTAGGAGAACTCTGGACTATCCGATTCCCTGCTCACGCGGAGCTCCCGGGAACGTCAGGGAAAGTTGTGCCAGGGGAACATACAGCTCCATGTCCTGCTTGTGATAATCTCTGCTTTAGAGCACTTGCCTCAAACACCCTGTTTGCCTGGGAGCACGTGGGGACAGCCAACTGCTGATGGGCAGCCCCTGCCTGCAGAGCGTCAGCGGCTCCGTGCAGCTGCAAGTGCTCCCCTTGCACGCTCCTTCTTCCCTTCTCCTGCCCTTTTCCCTGCAGCCCTGGCTCACAGCATGGACTCCAGCACTCACTGACAGAGCTCAGCCTCAAGGTTCCACAGAAAACCTTGCAAAATATGCAATATAGTGCAAAACCACAACGAGAATGCCAATGCCATGCTCACGGCGCACAAAAAAACCTTCATTCCCCAAAAGCTTTCCAGGGAACCAGTTATAACCAAGACAAACACACTGGGATAGGCCACTTTAATTATCTTTCCTTTCCATTTTTCTTTTGTCCTCTACAAGTGATCTTGTTCTGTCCTGAGCCTGCTTCAGAGCCCACAGAAGCTCATGAAAACATTTCCCATTGCCTTCCAAAGGCCCCTGATGAGGATGAACACATGCTTTAGTTACTGTATATATTCACATTAGGATAAAATATAACAAAACCAAACCCACCAGCATTAACGGCGCGTCACTTTTGTACATCTGAATTCTTGTCATTATTTTAAAGCTATAAGGATGTGCTTTTCCATGCTACAAAAACTCCTCTGGAGGAAAGGTTACGATCTGCTCCAACCTGCTCCTGCCCAGGGAGAAAGGTGTGGACACCCATCCCCAGCCAGGCAGGGACCATGGCTGCTGCAGATCCCACCACAGGCTGCTTCTCCTGGGAGGATATTTATAAATACACACTCAGCTGAAGCCCTCCCACACGGGCTGTTTGGCCAATGTGCAAACCTGGGGTTCCCTTCCTTGGCCTGCCCATCCAACCTTTCCTGCTCATCCCACGGAGCCAAGAGCTTCCCCTCGGCACAACCCCGTGGTTCCTCTGCAGACCCCTCCTGTCCTGCTGACGTGGGGCAGAAGGAGCCATGCTTGGCTCTCTGCACTGCCAGGAAATGTCACCCAGCAGGTCCAGAAGACTCTCAAAACCTCTTCTTACTCGTGCAAGCAGGGGCACCCAGGTCAGAGGGTCTACTTGCAGAAGTAAGGCATCAGGATTTGGCCCTGAGGACGGATATTTGCAAATCAGTGTTTTCATTCCTCCTGCCACTGTGCTTTAGTAACAAAGATAAGGCCACTAGGAAGAAAGGCACGTGGAATTCTGTAAAAAATACACAAAAGGGTTCAACTAAATTGCAAATTACTAACAAAACAAACAAAAAAAAAACCCTGAACACAAAGACAGAGGGGGTAGAAACAGTGACCTCCTGGGTTTGTGAGACTGGGAATTAATTTTCTAGTTTCAGTGTGATTAACATTTTACTTTTACAGTCTATTGCTTGAAAAAAACTACAAAAAAGTAAAACCTTGTCAGAAAAAAACTACGCTTACTTCCTGCTCAAACAATAAAATAAATTAAACAGCCAGAAAACGTTTTCCTTTTCAATGCATTGTGTCTAAAGTGAAAGGGAACATAAACCATAAATAAAATCCATTGTACTAATTAAAAAAAAAGTCTCCTTTATAAGAACTGAAACAATATTTACATTCATACTGGATAGAAAGCTTCTGAATTGCATAATTAGAGTTTCAAACGATGCTTTTTCTGGTGCACTGACAAAATGCTAGCTGTAGCATTTAGAAACCTGTACATGATTGATGTGAGACTTTTGGTTTAAATGCAAGTCTGCTGGAAAAAATAGCAAACATACCAGTAACAATATTATGATTTTGTTTTGTTTCTTAACCTCAAACAACATAAAAGTAGCCAGAGAGGTATCGTCTAGAGTTCCTTAGAAATCTCTCAATGCCCATGGACTGGAAGTAAACAGAAAAAAAAGTCTGCATTGCTTCTACCATTCTGGAGTGAGATTTTTGTTTTCCATATGAAGCTAGGAGTGTATACTTACTGTTAAGAGTATGTTGTACTATGGAGAGTCTAGTTAAATTTTCAGGGTAGTATCTGGTAGCCAAACCTGTACCCATTCCTCAGTACTTGCCCTGGCCATTTCCTTTCTCCTTTAATCTGCTTAAAAGAGAATACTGCATGCAAACCAAGTGTGGTAACCTAATTCCATTGCTGAAGATTCCTCTGTACATTGATTCAGACCACTTAAATGTTCTTCTGGTTTCTTTAAATGAAAAAAAGCCCACCAAACAAAAAAACCCCACAAACACTCCACTAGGTGTTTGTTAGGGCCTCAACAGGAGACTTATCTATTAAAACAGAAAGCAAGAAAAGAAAGAAGTTACAAGTCTTGCATAACTTCATCCATCTGAACTGTCTGCAGTTTGGCAAGTTCTTTTTTGTCCGTTTCCAGTTCTTCACACACCGTGTCAACCATGTTACTCATGACATACTTGGATTTGGAATCCAGCATCATTAAATTGCCAGTTGACTTACTCTCAGAATTGGGTAAGAAATTCTCTTTGACATCAGGTACGGCTTGCAGAACCAACCTGTGCTCCCTGCCAAAATCCTGGTGCACCTGTGCAGGGGGGTGGCTGACACGGTCTCCACTTGTGGAAACGATTTCTCCAAGCACGGGCTGCGCTGTGGAAATGGACAACAGATCCTGACTGGTGATGAGGGGACAGTTCTGAAGGGTTGCATAGTTAGTGTTGCTGATAGATATCACTGTAGAGGTACTGGTCACGGGTGAGGACATGGCCTGGCTCTCCGAGATACCAGAGCTCAGTTCTGCAGCATTTAAAAGAGTTGGTGGTGTGAGGGAAAAATTATGCGAGGGTGTTACATTCACTAAGGAGGAGGCCAGGGACTGGAGCCCTGCACTGGATATATTTTCAGAAGACATGTTGACGTTCAGTTGAGTGTTCTGACTGACTGGCATCAACTGAGAAAACACCAGGCTTCTTTCCAGTCCTTCTTGCTTGACAGATCCTACTGCCTGGCCCGAATTGGGAACTGTATAAACCACTGCACTCGGAGTGAGGGGGCTGAAGAAAACCTTTCCTTGCTGCACTGTTGAAGATTCAGTCGTAAAAGTTCCTCCATCAGATGTGCTGGGGTTTGCTGAAACGTTACCTAGGGGAAGGGAAGCAAAAGAAAACAGAGATTACTGCTGGCAGAGAGTTATGCAGTCCTGGTCTTTTTTACCTTTGCAGTATACACATACACTAATATTTCATGCAATGCTGAAAAGCAACTTTTGTAGCAGGTGAGAGAAAACTTGGTGTAAAGAAATCAATGCTGTTAACAGAAGTTGCTTCTAGAAAGTTAAAAAAAGAGAAGTTTCTGATATATTAGATTAGGTATCTTTCAGACTCTCATTAAGGAGCAAACAGTCCCCAGCCATGTGACTAAAATGAATGTGCTTTGGCCTTCACTGGTTGCCACCACTCAATTTCCATCTAAGAATAGAAGCATGAAAAGCTATTAAAGATAGTTCAGTGACAGACTACAGCTTGTGTGTGGGAACTGGAGACACGTCACATGAAATCCACTGCTGCTGGGGAGAACCTGCCCGAGCCAACCCTCACAGAAAACACAAAAAACTGGTAATTTCTATTGGTCTAACTCGGCAATCCTCAAGCACTCAGCTCTATAATCTTGCTTTATCATGTTTTTCTAAAATCCTAATCCTACCACATCCAGCACGCTGTGAAAAGTCACCCAGCACTGCCTGCCCTTGCTGGAAGCCATGGCACTGCTCGTGTGATGCTGCAGTGAGCCAAAGCAAGGAGAGGTGGCCAGAGATGACCTGAAGCTGTTTTCACTGGACTTGCCATGTCAGTTGTCATTAAGGTAATTCCTAAAATAAGAAATACTGGCTCTTGGGACTGAGTCCCACTTGGAACACCTCTCTTTCTCAAAAGCAGTTTAATTATAAGAGATTACAGTTGGACACAGCTGAATATTTTAGAACAGCACAGAAGATGAAATATTCCCCATGTGAGAAATTTAGTTCCCTATTAATTTCAGTTAATCAATTATGATATATTTTTGGAAGATGTTATGCACATGGGTAAGCTAGAATAACAAAGCCAGGTAACTTGAAGTTACCTGTCAGTATTATTTACTGGCTTACTTGAAATAGCCTGCAGCACGCTTCACTTGGAATAGGGAGCCAGCTATCCATCCAAGACAACCAGAACTTTTCTCTGCACCAAAGATATGGTGGATCACTCTCCAGTGGGCAGTCAGTATTTTTAACAAAGGAAAACATGGTCAGAGAAGAGCTTATTACAAATCTTAGGACTTTCAAACACAATATCCTACAGTAATTAAAAGGACAGAACTTTCTTTCTCACCTTTGCTGGCTGTGAGTTTATGCCTTGGAGCATGTGGATTAAGTGGCTTTAGTAATTACAGGTGGCATTCAGACTGTCTTCTCTCTTTAATCTTGCTTAAACTATGTGCCTGTAACTTCCAGTGCCTGTGAGTGCCACATTTTAGGACCTTATAATTGTACACCCATTTGAAATGTGGTTGCACAGCTTCAGTGTTTCTCCCTGTGCTTCAGCAAGAACAATTCACACCCTACACACATTAAATCCAAAGTAGCACACCAGCACATTTGACTTTCACTATAGTATTCACAGCCCCTGAAACCAGAGAGAATCATTCCAGTTTAATCATCTTCGTAATCAAAGATAAAGTGGCCAGTGAGTACCAAAGATGTTCAACTGTGCTTTTTAACAGATCTGCTTCAAAAAAGGGATCCAGAACTAGGTTTGTGCTCCCTGGGATTCTTCCTGGCCAGCTGCAAGATTCAGACTATGGTATGCTAAGACCAACTCTAAAGCAAACTTGGGGAGGAGCCTGCACACTTGGCACATGAACCTGTGATGACATATTTCCCTTGGACTGAAGGCAATTTTATCCAAAGAGCCTCACATTTTATATCTACGAGCTAGTGCTTACTTCTATTGTTTCCCTCAAGTTTAATCTTTCTTAATTATGGAACAGAAAATGTACAAGCAACTGCTCAGTCTTGTTGTGTCTACAGTAATTCAAAATGTATTTTTGTGAAATGCCTTCATTAAGAAAACAAAAAAAAAAAACAACCACCACAAGAACAACAACGGTAACAATTTCCAGCTGTCATAATTTTCATTTTTATGAACCTTCTCATTAAAAGAATTCAGTGGCAAATGGGGAATATTTTGAATTACTGAAACATGTAAAATTTACAGATATTTGTGAAGACTCCTATCACAGACTTCTGTCAACAGCATGAGATGAAAGGGGTGTAAATTACCAGACCTCCTTCCATGCTCCTAACAGAGCAGCTCAGCTTCATCTGACAGTCTGCCCAGGAGCATAAACCACTATAAAGGAAGGCAAACAGTATTATTTGATGTTCTGAGTGTGGCCACGGCTGAGATACTATGTTGATACCTCGGAAGAAACAGACCACAGCTTCTGAAATGCTAAGCGTGCCTGATTCCAACTTTTTCTCATACCTCTTACTGCAAGAGGCAAAGCTTTTACCTTGTGTAGCTGCCACAGAAACTGGAGGCAGCTGCAGAGAAGAAAAACCAATGCTTCCGTTCAGCAGCTGGCCATTTGTTCCTGAATTGGGGATCTGGACAATGCCATACTGGTTTATTTGGACAGGAGCAGTAAAAGTAACTACGGAGCCTCCATCCTGGGAAGCAGCAGTTTCTACGCCTTCCCTTTTCACCTCCGAGCTCGGTATCAATCCTGGGAAAGTGACCGGGATGTTGCTAGGGCTGAAGGCTGCTGTGGCATTGGGGACCGAAGCCTGAAGGAGTTTGAAGTCTTTAACATCTTCTGAGGACGACGAGGACAGTATGTCAGTGATGGACACCCCGTTGCTCACAACACTCGCCGCAGTTTTGGGCGAATTTAAGGTAACAGTCTGTGAAGTGCCCACGCTGAGTCCATTGAGTATGACGCTGTTGGGTCCCTGAAGAAACGAGCTACCATTGAGGAAGACAGGAGAGGTACTGGCAGGCATGAGGTTCCCATTCAACAGGACACCGGAGGAGCTCAAGGCTATTTTAGTGTTTCCAAGCTGCTGCATGTAGACAGGCTCCATGTGGCCGGGAAGGCTGAGGCTGGTAACGCCGTCGGACGAGCTGGAGAGGGGATGGGGAGATAAATCCTCCCGCCCCTTACTGGATTCATCTTCCGTGCTAGGGTTGCCATCTGACTCGCTGTGGGGGAAGATGGAGAGATGACATTGCATTACCACGGCGTACCAGGATCCCTGCACCAAGGGGGACTTCTTGCTTTCACACAAGTATGTGGGAGCTTCCACGAACAATTTTTTTTTCAGTGCTTTGCCTTTACGAGGCACTTCAAACTGATATTTAAGCCCAGGGAGGAGGTTTCTTAGAATAGAACACATCAAACCAAACACTCGCCAAAGGAGGAACTTTACAGACTGGGTTATGGAGTTGTAAATAAATTCCTCCACCCCGGCGAGCGAAGGGGGCTGCCCGGGCCCCCCTCCGCCGGCCCGCGGTGCCCACACGTGCGAGAGCGGCCGCGGCCATTTGGCACAGCGCTGGGAGGTGAGGCAAGGCCGGGAAGCGCCGCCGGACCCCGGGCTCAGCCTGCGCCCCCGGCCCGGGGGAAGGGCGAGAGCCCGGCCCGCGCTGCCCCCGGTGCCGGCGGAGGCACCTCCGGCCGAGCCGGGGGAGGGACGGAGAGACGGGGGGCGGCCTTTGTGCCTCCGCCCGGGGCTGCGCCGGGTTTTTTCGCTGACTGGTCCGCCCTCGGCTGCATTTTTCGGTCGCCCTCCCCTCCCTCCCCCCTCGCCCTTTGATGTGTCCCGCGGAGAGGGGCCGCGGCGGCACAATCGCGCCCTTGCTTGAGAAATGCCTTGGGGCCCCCTCCGCCGGCCGCTTTCCCTCCTTCCCTCTCCCCGCTCCCTTCCTCCCCCCCCTCCTCCCCGCGCTCTCTCCCCCCTTCCCGTCCCTTCCCGGAGGAAGGCGGGGGGCGGGAGCGGGGAGGTCACCTCCACCTGCCCGCGCCCCGCCGCGGGGCGGGGGGAGCCGAGCCCGAGCCGCGGGCGGAGCGGGGCCGGGGCCGCTCTCCCGCCCCGCTCCGGAGAGCCGGGAGCCCCGGGAACCGGCCCCGCTCCCCCGCTGAAACCCGAGCCCGGCCCGCTCCCGAGTCAGGTTTCAAAACAGAGGGAGCGCCGGGACCCCGCGCGTCCTCCGGCCGTCAATGATTAACTCTGTCAGGCGCGACAATTGAATAAAAACAAGGAGCGGGGGGAACAGACACCCCCGTGCCGTCCCCTCCCGGGAGCCCGCCCCGCGGCTCCCCCGCGCCGGGAGCTCTCCCGGGAGCGCGGGGCGGCGGGTCCGGGAAGTTTCCCCGCGCCGCCTCGCACGCCCGGGCCGGGTGGGTGTGTTGGGAACGAGGGAGCGGGGAGGAGGAAGGAGGGGAGGACGAGGCGCACCGAAGGTAAGCGCCATGTTTGCAAGGGAAGAAAGAGCCGGGAGAGGGAAAGGCAGGCGGGAGAGGGGGCGGGGAGGAAAAGTTTTCCCTCACCTTTTGGACTGGGTCTCGGAAGGGTTGCGGTCCCGCTGCCTGCGGTTCTTGAACCAGTTGCTGACCTGGGTGAGGGACAGCCCGGTGATCTTGGCCAGGTTGCGCTTCTCGGCGGGCGAGGGGTATCGGTTCTGCTTGTAGAGCTCCTTCAGCGCGTTGCGGGACTTCTCCTTGAAGCAGTAGACCGTCTCCTCGCCGTCCCAGATGGTCCTGGGCAGGGGGTATTTCCTCCGCAACCTGTACTTGTCCACCGCCCCCAAGGGTCTGCCCCGGGCTCGCTCCGCCTCGGTGTAGCGAGCTTTGTACCAGAGCTCCTGCAGCAGCGGGTGGTTGGAGGAGTCGAAGTTGTGGCTCTCCAGGATGCTGTAGAGCTCGGCGTAGATGCCCTGGTGAAAAGCCACCAGCGCCCGGGCTTTCATCAGGCTCTCGTTGCCACGTAGCAGATCGCTCGGGGGCAAAGACCACAGGAACCTGGCCAGGCGGTCCAGGTTCCCACCTTGCTGCAGCGCCTCGCACACGCAGGCGACGTGGTCCGGGGAGAAAGCCAAGGGGGTCTGCGAGGAGGAGGAGGAGGAGGATGAAGAGGAGGGAGAGGAGGCAGCGTGGTGGTTCCTGGCCAGGAGTTCCGTATGGAGCAGTACCTGTTCCGCGGCTCCCTCCTCGCCGGCGGCAGCGGAGCCGGCATGCTCCATGGGGAACGGGGCAGCGGCGGGAGGGGGCGGCGGCGCGGGCCCCTCGGGGGCTTCGGAGAGCATTTCCATCACATTTTCCTCCTTGATCTCTACCGCGATCACGATGTCGTCCGCGGCGGGGGAGGCAGAAGACATGTTTCGCTTTGCTTTCCTTTTTTTTTTTTTCTTTTTCTTTTTTTTTTTCTTGTGGGTCTTCTTTTTTTCCTTCCTCCCTCCCCCCCCCCCACCCACCCACGTTCCCTTCTCCTCCTCTCCCCCCTTGCTATCTCTCTCCTCCTCCTCCTCCTGCTCCAGCCGATCAGGTTTCCCCCGGCCCCGCGGTGACCATCCGGGATCGCTGCTGTATCCCGGCCGCGCTCCGCCGCTCCCCCCGCCGCCGCTCCCGCACCCGCCGCAAGACTATGTGGCCCCGCCCACCGCTGCCCCGGCCGCGCCCGCCCATTGGCCGCGCCGCGCCGGGGGGGCGGGGCTACGGCGTCTCCACGGCAACCGTCAATCAAGCGGCCGCGCTCCTCTCTCCGCTGCCCCCCCCACTCCCGTCTCCACCTGGAGCCCCCGGGGAGCGGCGGCTCCGGCACCTGCGGAATTCCCTGGAAGGGGAAGGGTTAAAGCGCTCCCGGTGCTGCCTGCCGTCATGGCTGGGGCTGAGCGGGGTTTGCTGTGTCCGCTTCTGGGCCCCTCACTTCAAGAAAGTCACTGAAGTGCTGGAGCGAGTCCAGAGAAGGGCAGCGGAGCTGGGAAGGGGCTGGAGCACGAGTCCTAAGGGGAGCGCTTGAGGGAGCTGGGGGTGTTTCCCCTGGAGGAAAGGAGGCTCGGTGGTGACTTTATCACTTCTATGACTCCGAAAGGAGGATGAAGCCGGGGGAGGGTCCGGCTCTCCCGGCTACCAGCGACAGGACGGGAGGACAGAGTCTCAGGCTGCGCCAGCGGAGCTTTAGGTTGGACACTCGTTGGAATTAAAGAGTGATTAAACATCGGGCTGTCCAGGGAGGCGGTGGAGTTACCATCCCTGGAGGCGTTTAAGGGTACACTGGACGTGGCACTCAGTGCCGTGGTCTGCCTGACACGCTGTGGTCTTTCCCGAAGTGACTGATTCTGTGGCTCCTCGTGGTCACCCACGGGCAGGCGTGCCCGGTCTGCCCGTGCCACAGCGGCGCTCCGGGCCGCGGGCAGCCCCGCCGGGGCCGGGGCTCTTCGGGCCGGGGCGCGCGCGGAACGCGCGGGGCGGCGCGGGGCGGCGGCGGCGCCGTTTGCCGGCGGCACCGGAAGGCGGAAGGCGCGGCGGGCGGAGCGAGGCGGGCGGCCATGGACGACTTGGGCTGCCCGCGGTGCAAGACCACCAAGTACCGCAACCCCTCGCTGAAGCTGATGGTCAACGTCTGCGGGCACACGCTGTGAGTGGCGCCGGGCCCCGGGGGGAGCGGGCGCGGTGCGGAGCCCCGGCGGGGCCCGGGGAAGGGGTCGCTGCCCCGGCCGGTCCGGGCCCGTCCCAGCCCGGTGTGGGTGTGAGCGCCCTCGGTGCCGGCTGTGCGGTGAAATTCCCGCGAGGAACCCGCGGGACGCGCTCCCGTCCCGCAGCGCCGCCGCGCTTCGGCGTGCCAAGGGAAAAATGCGTTTCCCGTAGAGTTAAACGTTTGTTGTTTAAAACTGTGCTCGAGTAAAGGAAAAAAAAAAAGGTGTTTTGTTGTGTTATTTTAATGTGTCAGTTCCGCTGAATGAAGAGTGCTTTGCTGGAGGTTTGGTGCTGGTTTAAATGTTGGGAAATCCTCTTGCGAACCTGTACTGATGGTAGTCTGAACTCATTATTTTTCTTCTTCTTTTTTTTTTTTTTCCTCCAATAACAGTCATTACTTTTTTCCCTTTCCTCCCAAAACTCAGCCCTTGTATAGTACCCAGCGCTGGCTGTTGCTGTTTTTGTCACAGATAAGTCCTGCTGATTTAAGTCACAAATAGCCTGAACCCATTCCCTTTCAGATCTGGAGCTCATCCCTAGTTAGTGTGGGAGTTTGAAAGGCTGTACTCTAAATTCTTTCTGGATGTACCCCATACAAGTCCAGTACTGCAGCAGCAGCCCTTTCTATATTTTTTTTTTTTATTTTTGTCTCGTCATCTTTCCTGTGATGTGTATGTTTTTAAACCACGTGTGAGCGACATTGAAAAAATGCAGCCTGGGAGCTTTTGCTTGCCTCGGTACATTGCTGTAAGCGAGCAGGATGAAGGAAGGATTTATCTTGTTGTATGAGGAAAAAAGGTTTACTTTTCGTTCTGTTCCCTGCTCCCGTTCTCTTCTCGTGCCATGGAGGTGTGGTGGTGGCCTCGGCAGGGTCCCTTTGGTGACAGCAGTGCTGGAGCTCGGGAGGCAGCAGCCGCGCTCGGGCAGAGCTGCACGGCTTTAAAGCGATGGATCCTGCATTCCCCAGGGATCAAAGGGATGATCAAAGTGGTCCCGATGTGCTTTCAGGCTCCTCCAGAGCCGCCTCCAGCAGAGGACAGCATGTCTCACTTTGCTCTCCTGCTTTGCTTCTCAGTTGTTTTGTTTTTTTTTTTTGTAGCTGAGTTTTGCTCGAGATGGTGTTTCCAGCTTTACTGGGTGCAGTTGCTGGCACCGTGTTTGGGGTTGATGTTCTTGTCTTGCTTCTTGTTTCTGCACCCCAGCTCTTGTTGTTTGCACCTCTGGGTTTGTTCCTGTTGTAATTAAGGACTCTCCATCTCAATGTGGTTCAAGTAAGGAACACTTTTCCTCTGTGTTTTCCTTCCAGGAGCTCCCTCAGGGTTGTATATCTCTTATTGTTTCCATACAGGGTTACAAGGCCTTCATGCTGGAAGTTGTTTTGTAGTAATGGTTAATAAATTTTCACAGTAGCTCATCTACAAGCTCAGATGACCCACCTGTGAATGGAAGGAGGTAATTGACTTGTTCTCATAAATTCATCATATTTCATTCACAAGGAAGGGATGTTTAATGAGCTAACATAAGTTTCCAATGGAGATCTATCCTTAGTCAATGTATTTTGATATTTTGCAGTTGTTACCATTGAAAATGCTACTCCTAATTTCCAATCTAAATTTCTTTGCTATAATTGAAGCACTTAAGAACTCTACCATGAATTTTTTACATTTGTGAACTCTTTATTACTTCTCTTTTGTAGGAATGTCTGGAAAACTTTGAGGGCTTTCTCTTTGGTGTTTTTCACTCTGAAGAAATCCCATTGCTTCAGTCTCTTCTCTTCAGTGATTTTTAATGTCTTTTTTTTTTTTTTTGGTTACACTTTGGGAGTTATTCTCACTGGATCTTGTTAGGCCTTTTCCACTTGGTTTGCATTTTATTGAAGCTGGACATGGTGTTCCATCTGAGTCATTAGTGCAACAGCCAGAGTCAAAATGATTTTGTGTTCTTTTCATTTTGTGTTCTTTTTCATTCTTTTCCTGCCTGCATTTCATCCAGGCAGGCTGATGACTCTTGATGTATTTAGTTTTTTTGCAGTGATACATTTGGTTTATGTTAAACATAAGTCTCAGATTCTTTAGCACTTTACCACTCAGCATATCTGTGGACAGAACAGAATTCAAGCTTGCTTTCCATGTTGTGTTGTACAGGTGATTATTGTTATTACCTTTTTGCTCTGTTAAACAATTTGTTACTTCAGGTGACTTTTATTTGCTTCAAGTGACTGTGGATTCTGAGACCCTTCATCCAAGTTGTTTGAAACTGGGATTATTCTCTGTTAACATCCTGATATTTTTCAATGTGTAGTTTGTGGACAGAATGTCTGGAAGAGATTGGAAATTGTTGCTTGTCACCATAAGAAATCCAAGTGAGGCAGAGCAAAATATGAAGTTGCCTGCAGTAAGTTCATTGCTAAAACCCCTCTTCCCCTGGTTACTTTCTGTAACGCTGGAGAATGTGAGAAGATTAAAGCCATGTGAATGGGCTTGCTACCAATTTTCTCTCAGACTGAAATAATGATAGCTTATCTCTGGGTGTGGGTTTGTAATCATCTCTGAGTGCTTCAGTATGTTCTGCTTTTGTTTAGGTTGTATGGCTGTCAGTTTAAGAGTGTCAAAAGTCCAGTTAAACCAAAACTACATTGCCTGTAGTTGCTGTTTCACCACCTATATTGTTACCGTGTCATTGGAGGGAATTATATTCCTTTGATACAATTTGTTTCTAAGAAACTGTGTGTTGAATCTCCTCAGTTTTGTTATCTGACGTGTGCAGGAGATAGGCTTTTCCTCAGATTATTTTGGCATCTTCCCAGGATCTAGTAAGCCTGACTCTGGTCTGTTTTCCTGTGTACTTGTTTCCTGCTCTTTAAAGGCAGGTGCTTTAGTCCTTCTTTAGGTTGTTGGAGCTTAATGCAGAGAGCAGAGATGATCCAAAACTTCTCTTGTCAGTTTTCAAAGGGTAATTATTACATCTACCAGGTTTGAAAACCTTGAAATACTCCTAATGCTGAAACCCCTGGATGTAGTGCACAGGTTTATGGACTACACGTCCATGGGTTTATGGAGGCTCATTAAGCTGTCTGCAGAAGCACATTGCCTTTGTGGTGCTTTTTGTTTGAAGTGTGCCGATAAATCTGCATGGAAAATTCAGAGCCGCGGCTTTGCTGGCTCGGGAGCTTTGGAGCAGTTGCTGTAATGCATTTCCCAGTTCCAGCCTGGGCTCCTGCTCCTTCTGCTGTGCTATGAGTTACATTAGCCAGCTAATCCATCTTACTGAGTGGAGATTGATGCAGAAAATGCCCCAAGTGCTTTGGCATCATCTGTTAGAGATTTTCCCTCTCACTGAATAGTGGGTTAATGCGCTCCTGCTTCAGCTGTGCTTTCTTGCATTGCAGGCATTCTGAAGGAATATTTTCATTTTTCCTTCAGTGCTGCCTCCTGGTAGTTTCTTTCCTAAAGCCCTGACCTTTCCTATTCTGTCAACTGTGCTGTTCATCTAATGAAGTGACTTCCAGTGATGTGATTTGCACTTTTGCAAAATACCTTGAATTATTTAAAATATTGAAGAACCTTTACTTGGCTGAGATGATTTGTCAGTAAGCTTCAGATCTTTTTTCGTCTGGGTTTCAGAAAGCTTGTGGTTTTATCAGGAGTTCATTTTATTCATTTTGTGACTGTGTTCTCTTCTGAAGGACTGTGAGAGTTGTCTTCTTATGCCTTCTGTCAGCCAGGTTGTTTCCACTTGGATGTTCTTAGGTGGTTCTTGCCCTCTGATTAGAATGAAACTAGAAGAGCCATTTCTTTTGTAATAGTTTATTTCCCCCCCTCTTTTTTTTCTTCTCACCTCTTATATTAAAAAAGCACCTCAGAATATCTGAGAACTTGTTGGGCAACAGATGTCCTGTTTTTTCTTTATTTTTTGACAGATGGTTACAGTGAAGGTTCTTCTTGCTGTGAAATCCTGTGCTTTGGAGGTTTGGCTGTTCATTCTTCTCCTCTTCCTCACTTCACTCATTTAAATCTCATCTGAGGTAGAGGCTATGTGTGAAAATCCCTGTGCTGGCCTCCCATCTCTTTTCTCACTGTGACCTTGACCCTGCCATCAGATTGATTCTGGATTTTGGCAGCACATGCAGGGAGCATTTCTCCTCCCTCATCCTTTGCATCTCTTCCCGTGTCAGTGGCTTGAGCCCATTTGGAAAACTCCCAGTGGCTCTCTCCCAGTGCTGCAGGTTTGGAATGGGCAGTGGGGCTCTGGAATGTGCTCCTGGCAGAGTGGGATCACAGTGCTGATAAGCACAGCAGTGCTGCAGTGGAGATAAGGGACAGGCAGGTGGCTGCAAGAGGATGAAATCAGATATTTGGTCTTTTATAAACAACCTTCAGGTTGGGATCCCACTGCAGTTTATTCCAATAGAATCATGCCAAGCCTTACCATTGTGGGAGTGGGTTTTTTGGGGGGTTATTTCTTAGTAGTTTGTTTTCCTTGGTTATTGCTTCTTGACCAATATCACCAAAAGTGTAGCACCATGTGTTTTTGGCATCAGAGTAATGTTAAATAAGCCTTTTCCACTATAAATCTTCCCTGTCACTGGGAGGGAGGATGATAAATTAGCAGTTAAAAGTTGTTCTAGGATGGGACTTAGTAAGGAAATGCTTAGTTCAAGAGTAATGAATGTCTTTTAAAGTTTATTTTCTTAAGTATAACAGAGGTTCAAGGCATCAGATACTTGGCTTTAAAAAAAACTTTTGTGCAAGGAAAAGTGTGTCTAATTATGGAGCAATGCTTGATTAAAGTCCTGTAATGCATTAGTTTCTAAGGTGCACTGATGGCTTTGCTTTCTTTTAGAAGTTCACTCAAGAATTATATTCAAAATCCATTGTGCATGCATGACAATTTTTGGTTTTTCAGACAATTCCTAGAGTCTTTTCTAAGCATGCAGATGCTGGGTGCATGCTTGCCAATGGAGTTGTAATCCACCTGGCTTCACTTGAGACCATGAATTATCTTTTATTCTGCCTGCTTGGATTTCATGGCCTGTGTTGAGTTTTAGGAGGCAGGTTAAGCATGTCCCACTGATTTACTTACATAAAGAGAAAAGGAAATGCATCCACCCAAACCTGCATTAAAAGAACGTTAAGGTTGTTACTGCAAACAGGAGTGGGTAAAGAGATTTATTCTTGCCTGTAAACTTGGACCATATGGTCTCCAAGAAGGAGACACAAAAATGTTAGGTAAAAAAGGTAGTTAATTGGGATTGCTGGTGCACCTTTGTTATCCCACTGCCTTTTATAGGGATCAGGAAGGAAACTGGTGTGTAAAGCTCTTCCTTAGGAGTCAGTCCTGGTTTTCCAGCTACCTGGGAGCCATCCTGGCTTGTGGAGAGAGGAAATGTGGGTCTCTGCAGACCAGCAAAAGCAAAGAAATTCCTCTTCTTCCCAGTGTAATGCCAGCTGCTGTGCTGTCTTGACAAAGTGTCCTTTCCAAGCTTGACATCTCTGGGACCCAAGGGCTCAGGGACCAGAGCAGCCTCCACAGAAAGCTGGGAAGCTCAATTTCAGCTGCTGCCAGTTTGGTTTTTTTGGGTTTGTTCATGTACTGCCACAATCTCAGATGGTAGTTGAACTTGCTTAGTTACAAGTTTTTCTGGGCTCTTTCCTGTCTTGAAAAGACACTTCTGGAAAGGTGTCTGGGCTCCTTACTAAAATACAGGGTTTTTTTTCTCCTGTTCCCAAAGGGAGATGTATTTATTTCTCATTTAATTTGTTAATAAGACTTCAAAATGAAGACAGTGTAAAAAAGCTTACTGTCTCTAGGCCCAGCTTTGTGTTGCTCAGGGGAGACATCAATTCTCCAAGATGTGTTGTGGGGATTCTCTAATCTGCCCTGCACCCTGTTAGGTGTTTCCAGGGAGTCATTAGGGGGAAAGTGCATCCTTGGAGAGCTCTAATTGAGGTGTTAACAGCTGCAATGTGAAGAAGTTTCATTATTTGTGTATTTATTTTAATGTCAGAAGCTTTTGGAGTGTTGTGGCTGTCGAATTCCCTGGGAGGTAGAAGTAGGAATGTCCCTGGTGAATTCAGGGGAGTGGGGTCTCATGCCAGTGCGTGGGGCTGGACTTGTTGGAAAACAGTTTGGAATCTTCTTGTTTCAACCCCTTCCAAGTGAAAGGATGGCTTGGCTTCCTGCTGCATTCTTCTCTGCAGTGTGGTTCAAGAAAATGCCTTTCTTCTAGGATGGGGGGAAGCCCTGGAGACTGTGGAAAATAACATAAAACTGTATTTCAGCCAAGTGAGTCTGAGTGAAGAAGTCCAAACTAGAGGTAGGCAGTGAAGATCTGTCAGACCTGTAACTTTTAATTTGAGCATGTGGGAATTAGAGGGGCTTAAATATGCATTTGAATTTGATTTGGCAAGCTTTTTTCCTAAAGAAAATACCTTGAATGCAAGATATACAAGGACAATGATTCAGGGCTGTCATTGGTACACATCAAGTTGGCTGTAATATATATGATTTTTAGGCCAAAAAAAGTGGTGTGTGGGCTTTGGAGCACAAACAAGTATGGGTGTGCTGGTTCAGCCATGAAGTGTGGATTCAGGATTTGGGAACAGGCAGCAGGCACAAGGAAAAGAGCCACCAGGCTTTGGTACTTACCAGACCCTTGCAGGGACTGATCTGGTTTGCTGATCTGGCAGAAAATGAGCTTGTTTTTTTGGGTCAGTTAAAGTGGCTTGCGAATGGTTAGTCAGACATCAGAGGTGGTGCAAGGTCATCTGTAGGAATCTGTGCCTGCAAATGAGGTAGGAATAGGGTGGAAGGAAGGACTTTCCTAGGACACAATGTTAATTTGGCTTTTTTAACCATTTTGTGAAGCTGCATGCTTTAAAAGTTGGCTTATCTGGGAGAGCAAGTTTTCTATTTGTCTCTGAGGCATCTTTTTTTGCTGTTATTTACTCAGCTTAGATTCCTGGATGGTAAATCCTTGCTTGTATGAAAAGCATGAACAATCTTGGTGGATTAAAGCAGATTGGGACTACATGCAGTTGAAAATCTCAACCAGAACAGGAACTTGGTGTGGTCCTGAAAATGCCTGCTTTGCTTTGGGGAGATAAGTAATGAAAACTATGTAAATGTATTTCATTCCCAATAATTTCCACCTCTGAAAGAATTCTCTCAGTTTCTTCCATGTGACTTGGGAGACACATCAGGGAGATTTTTACTCACTTTGTCAGATCTACTATGAGGCTTTAACTGATGCTTGATTGAAGTAATTGCACAACCAAAGCCTGTCTACTTCCTCAGAGGAAGAAACAATTTTTTTTAATGTTAAGGGGGATATATTCCCTCTGAAAGGAAGCTTTTTCCTGACTTCTTAGGGAATAAAAATCTAGGTCATCTTTCTTCTTTGTCTTTTTGGAGTTATTCCTGGTTTTATCAATTGGGATTAGATGCTCTTTGGATCCAGTTCCATCCCATTAGGCTTCCAAAGTCTCTGCAAGTTAGTCATGGGAGGTGATTAAATCTCTGCTGAAATACCCAAGAGATTATTTCCTTCTGCCATCCAGTTTTGACAGTGGGTATTTGCTTTTACATTTGGCTCTGAGTCATGGTCTTGGCACTTCTGATGAAGTGGTGTTAATGCCTCAGTTTAATTCTTTTGTTTTAAAACTGGCATATTTAGAAAATCTTCTCTTTCCTCTGTTGAGCTATCAGTTGCCATGTCTGCTTGGTAATGCTTCTTGTCTGCTTAGCAAAGCTCACAGAGCTCTACTCTTCATTCCCTGTAAGTACTTTTTGGAAATTTAAGTTATGGTTCTCCTCCTTGTGACCTTGGCAAAAGGAAAGCTGTTGTTTATATCCTGTCTCTCCAGTCAGTAAATGGAAAAGTAAATTCTTTTTCCTTGGTTTTGGAAATTCAGTCTGTTTGAATCTGCAGCCTGGATTGGAGACTTTACAGGAGCTTGCAGTGACAGGACAGGGGGAATGGCTTCACACCAAAAGAGAGCAGGTTTAGATTAGTTATTAGAAGAAAATTCTTTGCTGTGGGGGTGGTGAGGCTCTGGCATAGGTTGGCAGGAGAAGCTGTGGCTGCCCCATCCCTGGGAGTGTTCAGGAACAGACTGGATGGAGCTGTGAGCAGTCTGTTCCTGTGCAAGGTGTCCCTGCCCATGGCAGGGGGGTGGAATGAGATGATCTTTAAGGTCCCTTCCAACCCAAACCATTCTGTGCTTCTGTGGTCCTGGAAATGGGTTTGGGTGCCCAGCTTGAGGAGTGCTCCAACCTTCTTGTTTGGGTGAATGCTCACCCTGTTGGGGTGAATATGGTAATGGTCTGACACGGGTGTGGTAAATCTGTGGTGAAAAAGGTGCTTCTCAAAAAGAAGGCAAAGACAAGAGCTGTTTAAACAATTTCATATTAGGCAGGATTTTCTTTTCTCTTTCTTTTAATTGCATCTACTTCATTTTAATTGAAGCCAATAATTCTGTGGGTTTGTGAGAAAAGAGGACAGAGCTTGCTCCTGTGTGGTTGCATTAGCTGTCAGATGTTAATAAGCCATATGCATAAGTTTAATATTTATGAAATTAAGCAAATAGATTCCTGAGTCATTTTAGAAAGCACATGTCTTGGTAACTGTAAATTCACAGCAGGGCAGATCCAGAAGTGTCCTGTTGCAAATGCCCAGAAGTTGCATTTGTGTGCCTGCTCTTTTTTTGGGGCTTTGGTTGGTTGTTCCTGCCCCCGGACAACTGAAGGTGAAGTTTGAAGAAAAGCCAGGTCAACATTTTGAAAGTTGAATTGAATATTCCACTGTTCATATCTGGTGAGGAAGTAAGGAAAATTCCCTGAAAGTAGCAGGCTGTGGCACAGGCACTGTGCTGAGCTTGCACTGGGGACACTTGAGTTTCATGTTGCTGGTTCCCTCTCTTGGTTTGATGATATGCAGGGAGGAGTGGATGTTTCCTCACAGACCACTCTGGCTGCAATAGAAGTCACAAATAGTAGTCCTAGCAGTGATCTGAGTTTTGTGAAGACATTTACCTGGTTTCTCTTTTTTAAAAAATATTTTGCAAGAATTAATTTTGATGAGACCAGATCTGAGAAAATATCTTAGCAGGAGCTGCTGCTATATGTGACAACATTAAACTTTGTCATAGCTAAAACCATTTTTTTTATCATCTGAAAATGATATTAAGTTGTTTTGAATATAATGTGTGTGGGGAGAGAATATATAAGGAAATTCTTGCAGATTTTTTTGTGTGGAATGTAGGTAAGTTCAGCTCAATGAGAACAAGATGGCTCTGTCACAAAGGAACAATGAGGAAGTCATCTGTCTGATAAATACTTTGGCTTCAAATTATGAAACATGAGGTAATGATTTTTGCTGTGCCCACACAGTCCTGCTTCAATGGCTGGCACTAAGGTTAGATTATGTCTAAGCATTTGCAGAATCCTGGCTTTAACATGGACATGACAACATCTTTAACATTTTAGCGAAGTGGCTCTGCTGAGAGTCAGGAAATATTGGGATGGGACAGAGTGAGAAGAAATGTATTTTGTTGGTTTCTTCTTAAGAAGGAGTGTTGAGGTGAAAGTTCCCAAGAATGTTGTGCTCTTCAGTTCTTTAGTTCCAAGAAGTGTGGCCACACTGCCAGTCTGTGCCAGGGTGGCAAAGGAGGACTGATGTTCCTAGACAGCAAAAGGCAAGGGAGTGGTTTGGCCAATGTTGACACCTTCAGACTGCTGAGCCAGAATGGGAAGTGTTGGGTCTAACTGGGCAGGAAAGTCTGGCACTGGGATTAGATGTACTGCAAGAGCTGCCCTCAGAGCCAGGGTGAAGGAGGAAGATCTCTGGTCCCAGACAAGTGCAGGCAGACAAATGTTTAACTTGTCTTACTTGCAGGGTGTCATGTGTTTATCTGTAAAAAAAAAAAAAAAGGTATCTTTGTGGGGATTAGGAACTGAACAATCTGTAGGTGTAACTAGTGGCTAGGTAATCTTTACTGTGAGTACATGAATAGCCTTGTGTAAACAGAAGAGTCCAGATTGTTCTGGGAGTAGTGTCTGTAGGCTTTAAAAGACTGAAAAAATAGTCCTTGCACACCCTGGACGACGTCAGGAAAGACTGTCAGTGGCAATTGTGTAGTTTGATAAGCTTGTGACTGATGTGCTGTGAACTAGAAATGGGAGGCTGCCTTTAAATCCCCAAGATCCCTTGTTTTAGGGAAAAAATGAGAAGTTATCTCTAATTTTGGGATATGGGTGTGTTCTGTGAAGGGAGAGAGGGAGGTTAACAGGACTGAGGGCAACGCCAGGGTGAGGGATGTTGCTGAACATTGTCAGCTGAGCGGGCTTGGAGGAATTCAGGAGCTGGAGAGAAAGTTGTCTGTTGAGCTTAGTCTAGAAGTGCTGCATTTCTTTGAACTTTTTAGTTGCTACTCTTGCAACAAAATATTGCCAAACAAGCCCTTGATTTCTATTCTGTCTGCCTGGTTTTGGGGAAGGGTAATGCAGGAGGTGTGTGCAGAATTAGCTGCCTTCACCTGGGGAGGATCTCAGTGATGGATGTGTGAAACAGCCCCTTGCAGATTTGTTTCTTGGGATGAAGTTAGGGAGCTCAAATTGCATGGGGTCTGTGGGGAAACCTTTGCTGCCAGCTGAGAGATTTTGGAAGGGAACCTTCTGTTCTGCAGGGAAGGTGTGTGACTGGGAAACACCTTGTGGCTCTGGGGAAACTGAAATGCTGGAGTGGCCCAAAGGGGAGGCTGGCTCCAGTCTGACTGTATGGCATAAAGGAAGCTGCAAAGATCACAAGGGAGACTTGCTTAGAAAAAGGGACATGACTACATGAGAAGTTGAGAGGAGGAGTGATGACTGGGCTAGGGAAGGATTTGGGACAATCTTGGAAAAGTGAGTTAAAACTGGAGCTCAGGAAGTGTGCAACCAGATGTGAAGTTCTTGGAGGATAAAGGCATGGGGAGACCTTGGCAATCAGAGGTGAGGGCAGTGTGTGCTTGAACATTGTGGTGAAGGGCTGTGGGTGTCTAAATGGAAGTTAGCCAAGCCTGGCTACAAAAATCTTGGCCAGGAGAAGAGGAAGGGGGCAGAAGGCACTCAGATCCTGTGTTCCTCACTGGGCTGGAGCAGCACCTGGGTGTTGGAGTGTTTTACAGAGCCCTGGGGTGGAGCTCTACAGTGCAGCATTTTGTAGGGGTTCTGCTGTGCCCGTGGGATGCCCCTGTGGCAGTGCAGGCTCTGGCCCTGCTCCTGCCCTCCCTGGGAGCCAGGCTTTGAGCAGAGGAAATCCTGTAGAGCACTAATGCTAATCACTCTCAAATCAGGAATGTGAAATTTGGGCATGCTTCAAGCATTAATTATAGTGGCTTAATTTCCTTATCTGGTAATGTGGGGATAATGCTACCTCATGGTGGTTTTGAGAAGGTCAGTTATTTAATGCTGACTGTGCATGCCAAAGAAAACTGGAGAGGGGGAGAAAACCAGTAAACGTGTCGAAGCAGGATTTGAGCAGGGCAGGATAAGCAAGGTCTGAGGATAAACTGGCATTGCCTGTGTGTTAGCTGAGTGTTGCCTGCCCAAAACCTGAAAGAGGTGGGATCCTAACAAACTGCAAAGGGCAGCCTGTTATCCTGGTGCCTGGCAGGTCATGCACAGTAACTGCAAGGAAAACATGGAATGCCTGGCCCATGTGTTGTACAGGTTGTTAGAGGAATAACATGACATTGAGGCCTCTGCCCCGCTGCCTGCCTTAGTTGACATAAGGTAATGGATATTGAGGGGAGGAGCTGAGCAGCAGCCTGATTGCATAAGCCTTTTTTCCAAAGGAAACTGGCTAGCACAATGTGGAGATATAATAAATTTATATTGTGGTGCACGACCACAAGAGGGATCAGACCGCTTGAATTTTCACTTTTGCGTTTTTGATTCTGCCTTCTTTCATGTAGCCCGTGTTACATGTGGAGGTTTTAATTGTCTGACTTGCCAGTGGTAATATGAGAAATTTGGTTGAGTAGTGGGCTTGGCTGTAGTTTGCTTTCTGTCTGTTTCTTGGCTTCAGTCTCTGCAGTAAAAACAAAGCTGCATTACTGCATGACTTTGATAAATAGATTTACATTTCTGCTTGCACAGGAAGTTATCTCTTACTGTTTGCTAGGTAAAGCTTCATTTCCCATACTCTTTTTTTTTTTTTTAAGTGAATATTCTAAGTGACTGTGCCATTGAGTTCAGATAAAATACAGAGCCTGTATTTTACATGAGCTTGATCATTCAAACCTGATTTCTCCCTCCCGGTTTCTTTCTTCTGGAGTTGTATAATTCTGGAGTTGTATAATTGGCAAACATGTTCAAGACAAATGCTGACCTGAAAGTGACCATTCCTTGAATATAATGGACCACAGTTACTTTCTCTTACACCTAATTAGTCCAACATTTTGTTTTAAAATCCAGTTGTATTCTAGAGTAGAAAGATGCAAAGTTGGTTGAAGGAGAATTGTCCCAACTTCTTTCTACTGTGTCCTTCCTCCACAAATATAGAAGCAGCTCTATCATTGAAAATTTAATGAAGCTTTCATCAATATAATGCTGTGCCTCTTCATTCTCTGAAATGTATTCATTTTTAATGAGCTTCTAATTCTAATTTCAGGTAACAGGAACAACTGAACATAACCATAAATCTGATTTATTTGTGAACAGCGTATCCCATGTAATTTACAATTCCTTAAGTTGTCAGTGATGACTTTTGGCTGCTTTTGGTAATTTGGTAAAAATGTTTTGTTTCTGACCTTTTTATTTTTTTGGTAGAGATCAGTATCAGCAAACAGAAGCAATGACCTTAAAACAACAAGGTGGTTATCCCAGTGTCATATTGGAGTATTTGCATTTTTAATTTTATTTTTAAAAAATGTCTTAGCAAGCCTGGGGTTAGTTCCTTAGTTCAAAAGTACAATAGCGGGAACATATTTTGGGTATGTGGGAGAGCTGGTAATACTGAACAAAATATAATATTGTGGATAATTAATTACAGAAGATGGAAATAGTCTAGGAATAGCTGTGTAAATACCCTACTGACTCTGGACAGTCTCAAACTGGAGATACCTATGAATCATCCAATACTGTTGCACTGCTGGAAGAAGGAATCAGGCTTGCTTGGCTTTTTCTTACTGGGAGTTAATCATAATGCTGAAAAAATAGTATTGTTTACCAAATTTTATGCAATAATGACACCTATGAGTACGTAATTACATTTTCAATTAGAATAAGAAAGCATTAACATTGAAGCATTGTTTTGGTCATGTGAAAGTACTTCATTGTTCTATCTGCATTATTTAATTTATGGTCCTTTTATTGTTTCTCATAATCGTAATTGACATTTATCCATAAATATTTAATTTGTGTTTGGGATGTTAATTGCAGAAAAAGGCCGCATAGAATGTGATGCCACTGAGTAGAGAAACATAAAATTTAATAACCAGAACTACTTCACATAGTATTGCCTTTGTAATAGTACAAAGAGTAATGTACAAAGAGGAGATGGGATGAATACCACTCTTGGCAATGTGCAGTTTTTTGTTTTATCTATTAACTTTCTTCAAAAGAAATATTAGTTTAGTACCAGGAGGAAGCTGCACTTGTGTGGCACATGTTTGTATCCTGATTTCTTTTGACAGTTCTTCTATTCTTACAATGATTTGGAGCATTACACCAGCAGTATGTTTTTCCATATATATTTTTATAAACACTTTTTAGCAGCTTCACAAATGGAAGCAGTATGCTGAGCACATTATATGGGTATCCTGAACTGTTTCAGGTGTGTGAAGCAGCCCCACAATTTCATTCAACCTTTAGTGAGACTTAGAACTTCCTGTCCTTGGAGGCGTCTCCTCGGTGCAGACCAAGGGAAGGGGTTGTGCTGGCATCTCCTGGGAGGTGCAGCTCTGGAGCAGTGTCCTTGGCACAGCTTGGGGGCAGTCCCTGAGAGCCACAATGGGGCAGGGGTGATGCCACTGCTGCCTTCAGCCCTGCCCTGCTGCCACAGGAGCCTCTGCCCAGGGCAAGGAGCTGTGGGAAATGCAGCACAGCCTGTGGTGCATTGTAATCCCCGCTCTGGATTGTTCCCTGGTGCATGGCCCTGCAGGAACACTGCTTCTTTACCTTTTGAATGCTTTCCTCAGTGATTTTCAAGGCTTTCAGAGACTCCCTCCTTACAAGATCAGATCTGGTGTGGGCAATTAAATCTGACATGTCCTGAGGTAGGAAAGTGGGTGTTTGCTGTGCTGGTCTGCTCTAGAGACCTCACCCTGGGTGGTGCCAGCTCTGTGTCAGTGATAGACACTTCTACTGTGGACTGATATCCATATTTACTGAATTTATGATGGCTAATTACAAAAAATCAAATTTCTCCTTAGCATTTCCATTTTCTAGCCATTTTGAATGCACAGCAGTACAGCAGAAGAGTGGATGAAGGAACTGTGCTAACCAGGCTGTTGTTTTAAAAGACTGGCTCAGTTTTTCAGGTGCTTGAGTGCCAGAGTAGCCTCACTCGTAGCCCACAGAAATAGTGAAAAATCTGCATGTGATGATTACTTTCAGGATCAAACCTCTCCTATTTATTTTCACTTCTAAAAAATGTACATCAGTTTTTTCTGACAGTTGTTTTTCTGTTAAATAGTTTACTTAACACAGACAAACAGTTTATTTAAGATAAGTTGATAGCACCAGACTTGGAGTTTGTCCTAATACTGTCACTTCTGATATTTGGCTTGGACTATTTACAGTAGAAGCTGAAGGTGAATGAGATCAGGGAGAGGTGGAGGTTTGGGTCGTCTACCCCTTTAAATGTGATCAGTTCAGAGGTCTTCAATGGCTGTCACTCATCTTTTTCTGAGTGATACCAGACCTTCTACTTGCCAGTCTTTGCCTAGATCAACTTTTGACTAGGGACTCTAATAATTACACCAATCCAACTTCATTTCATGATGAGAGAGCATTTTTTTGTGCAAGATTGGAGCAACTACATCAATAAAACTCTTTTTTTCTTTTCTAATATCTCCAGAATTCTCTTTCCAGTTTCTTCAAGGATAATTTGAGTATTGTTACCTGGAATCTGTTGAGGAATGTACAGATAGTGCATAAAAGCTACATTCCAAGCTTTGTTTTAGAGTTTAGCACCCAGAAGTGAGAAAATTGCAAGATAAGGACTCAGGCTTAGTGTGGTTCCTCTGTTTATATGGTAGGGTACTATTATGGACATAGAATGGTATTTTTCATCTTGCAGGATGTGTTTTGTGCTATAATCACAATATTTTAATCCATTACTTTTTTGGACATATCCAGCATATGCAATGAATAAAAGGAGCATTGATTTCTTCCTTTTCTTTAGCATTCTTGGTATAAAACTTTGAGTGCCTTTGTGTTTCTCCTGTGATATTAGAACAGTGCCGCCTCATTTTACTGATGAGAAAAATCAAAATGGTTTTATGGGGTCTCTACATTTTTATGTGTGCTAAAAGGGGAATGGAGGTGGTGGAGTCACCACGCCTGGATGTGTTTAAAAAAAGCCTGGATGTGGCACTGGGTGCCATGGTTTAGTTGAGGTGTTGGGGCTGGGTTGGACTCGATCTTGAAGGTCTTTTCCAACCATGTGATTCTGTGAATTCTGTGAACTACTTTTCCATCAACACTTTGTCTTCACATACACAGCCTGCTTCCCCAGCAAACAAAACCAGCCTTTTGAAAGCCTCCTGATGTCAAGTGTTAAACTTAGAATGTGCCAATCCCATGAGGAGCTGCTGGGCATTCCAGAAAAGGGTGTTTGCATGAGTAAAGGAAATTATACTTTAGCTTTTCTGTGCAGCATAATTTATGTGCAGCATAATTTGGGCATTTTTACAAATTTTATCATAGAGTGTTAAGGAGTTGGAATGGACCTTAAGGTGATCTAGTACCAAACTCCCCTGCCATGTGCAGGGCTATCTCTGAATTTTGTGTTACATTTACCTTTGCCAGGCATCTGTGGTTGTTCCCTTTCCAGTGGTTTTATTATTGCTTGGGCCCAAAATGTTATGGCTCTCCCCACACTCTGTTTCCAGCACAAATGAGCTTTGTTACTGGCCAGGTTGGTGTAAAATATTTTTATGCTTTGGATGTGATCAGACATCACTGGTGATGCCTTTTATGTATAAAGACAACAGGAAAAGGGGTGTTGTGGTTAAGAAAAGAGGAAAACTTATTGGCTGCAAGAGTGTGTTGACTGCCACTTGAGCCTCCCTGGTTACTCCAGCTAATTAAAATCCAGGTGTTCCCTGTGTCACTTGCCTGTCCCATCTGTATGTTCCAACCCTTTTTTTGGCACTGAATAGTGAATCAGTTCAGGAAGGTCATCCCTTTTAGGGTTTTAGACTGGTTATCAGCTGAATTACCTCCTTGTACTGCTCCTGGGCACATGTGCTGCTGTAGAGGTTGCAGGGCAGATCTAAAACAGGATAAGCTACTGCAGGACTAGACTTGACTTTGCACTTGTAGTAGCCATATTAGATACCATAGAAATAAATCTGTGAATCTGTATGAGGTACCTGCATGTACCTCTGCTGATAACTGCAGTGCTGTGCCAGAAAAGAGCTGTCCTGGTACCATTCCTGCAGCCTGAAGTGCCCGTGGAGGACACAGCTCTGAGGACATGTCAGCCATGCAGAAAAGGCTTTGATCTCCAGTGACCCCACACAATCTCCCCAGTCTCTACTGTGGGAGTTAAGATGTTTGTTTAAGTTGACAACCTGAGCTTGCAGAGGCTCCATTTGTCTTTCGCTCAAACACGGTGTAGCTTGGATTGGGATTTCACTTAAACAAATGGCAAGGAACTGCCTCTTCATGTTATGTAAAGTTTGCTCCTGAAAATAAAAGGATCACTTGTGGATTACTGAAAGTGTTGCAATTTGAAAAAAGCTGTGTTGGGGAGGAGACAACTTTCTTCTTGAAGTGGGGGAAGAGTTTTCAGATCTCTTCTTGTTTAGATCTTTTAATGGTTCTTTCGAAACTTGTGCAGGGATTTGGTTCACAGTGGATTTGTAATGTCACCAGAGTGAATGAAAAGCTGGTATGAGAGATTACCCAGGAGGGTGCACAGTATGGTCCTTCACAAGAGTGATGGGTTTTGTTTGGCCTATTTTTCTTCTCCACATAAATGAAAATGAAAGTAATATGAAGCAAAATCTATTTGGAAGGTAATAGGAATGGCAGTGAAACAAGTGTGAAATGTGTCATGGCTGTTGTCACCAAGCTGCTTTTTCTCTTCTCTCTCTCTCCCTCTTTTTTTTTTTTTAAACATTGTTTATATTGGTAGTAGCCAGAAGACCTTTCATGAATCCCGACTCACAGTTCTCTGCAAGGAAAGGAAAAACACTTGGATGAGCTGTAGTGTGAATAGATTTGGGCAGGGAAGGTGAAAATACAGTAGGAACAAGAAACAATTTCCTCCTGAGTTAGTTGATACAATGTCTCCTGCTACAGTACTTGCCCAGTCTCATGCATGAGTTTCCAGTGGAGCTCCAGGATGGGATGGGAAATAACACTGGAATCAGAACTTCATAGGGCACAGATTTAAGTACTTGTGGCTCCTTATATCTGTGGTGGTTTTTTTTCACACCCCTCCCCCAGGAGCTGGTGTCAGGGGGTGGTCGTGCATTAGCAGAGAGATCACATGTATGCAAGGCATCTTTGTCCCCATCTTTCTTGTCCCCTGGCTTGGGCAGCCGTCCCACAACTTCTGTCGGTGCTGGTGTGTGCAGAGGGAGAGAAGGGCAGGAAAAGTCAGGCTCCCATCAGCATCATGAGAGTACTTTGTGTCCCCAGGAGTGTTAAACTCGGGGTCCTTTCAGAGCGGAATAGATGCTGTACAGGTGAGTCAGCCTTTGTGCTAAGGGCCAGGTGCTTGACTTATTTTCAAGCTGGCATGCTAGGACACACTGGCATTCATCACATTTGTAAACACTCCTCAGAGCTGAGGAAGGCTATTGTCTTGTAACCGGTTTTCCTTAATGCTCTGGGAGTGACTGGCTTGACGCATTTTCCCCACGTGGCATCAGCAGCCTGTGAAACACAGAGGAAGCATTTCTGTTCTGTGACCTTTGCAGCAAAGTCATCTTCAGGGAGGACAGCCATGAGCGAGTGTCTGCACTTTTGGTGCTGTGCCCAAATATGTACACTTTTGACTCCAGAACAGGGAGTGAAAGACTCCATGTCTTGGACCAGCCCTCGGGCAATGCAGTTCTTGTCCTGGCTTTTCTGTGAATTTGATGGTTCACAAGTCATTCCTGCAGAGCAGAAAGAGAAATCTTATGGTTTTAGCAGTGGAAAGATTATTGCTTGTATTGGAGTGGAACAGAGCAGGCTGTGGTCTGTTGTGCCCAGTTCTGTGTCACATTTAGGCTCTCACTTTTCTGGATGGGTGTTCAGGTTACCTTTTAGTAATCTAAGTCTAAAAAGTCTTAATATCAGTCTAAAACCTAATAATTATTTTTTAGCATTTGTTTTTGAACAAAGGCTGAAGAGTATTTGTCTGTAGCAAAGAGCAAGTGAAAAATAGTTTCTGGTGAGTTTTCTACAATATGTGGCACAAGGATGGCCTCAGTGCTGGGGCTGCTTGCAGAGGTGAATGTTGGGCTGTCCTGGACCCACACAGTGTTGCTAGGAAAGGCAGAAACTCCAGCTATATGGGATTTATCCAGTGCATGTGGTAAGTGTTTTCTCAAGTGTCTGTATTCTGGGTTTTTTTTTCCTTTTCTCCTTTCTGTGTAGGGTTTTTTTTTTGTTTGCTTTCAGTAGGCCATTGTCTTGAGAGGCCTGGTCTTGCAAACAGTAATGAACAGGCTTTTTGTTTACTGGTGATACCTGTGGGACTGTTCAGATAAGTATATGGAGCTGAATCCGGGACCTCCTTGAAGCCCACCAAATACTGAGGGTTTGTTTCCCCTTCTTCCTTGAGACCTCAATTCCCAGAGTGCCTTGAAGCCAGGTCACCTCTCCCAGTAGTCACTGACTGAAGGATTAAGCCATTATTTTTCATAGTAAAATAGACCTGAACATATTCATATTTTCACATGTTGTGTCTGAGAATGTACAAGTTGTGAGCTGTTGTTCAGCCACACATTTTTAGCTTATCAGTGATGAAGTCTTGAGTGTTAACATGCCTGTTAAATGGATATTTTGGGCATGTGAAAAGTGACTTATTGTATATTGTCAAAACCAAAGAACCTCTTTTGGCCTGGCCGTTTAATAGACCATTTAGCTTCACTTGAATCTGGTTTTGATAAAAGCTGCTGAGCAGAAATCACATGGGTTTGTCTTTCACTGCTCACTGTGAGGCAGGTGCTGGTGACAGTATGAACTGTCAGGCTTTGTGCTCTGAGTGACAATTGCTGCCTCACTAGCAGAACCTAAACACACATTATCCTGTTAGTGCATTCACATATTTGTGCAATTAAACTGCATTATGTTTAAGCTGCCTCCACTGTGCAGCTTCCCACAGTTTTAACAGTTTATCATTTAAAGCCTATGAGAATTTGACCGAGATTTAATTCCACCTGTAGGGCCTGGGCAGCAGTGGGGTGTGATTGTATCTGTGTGGTTTAAGTGCAGCTGCCCTGAGAAGTGAGAGTGCTTCAGTCAGTATTGGCAAGGTCTTCAGCAACCAGATAAGAGGGAATGACCAGCAGGAAATACTCCTTTGTGGGGGAGAGTCTTTGTTCCATGAGAACACTTTCAGATAAAAGGTGAAAATTGATCATCTTGGCACTCCCTTGCCTTAAAATTACTTAAGGGCTGGTCAGTAAGGAAGTTTCCTTGCAGTGTTTAATAATACTGATTTCTGCAGAAACCCAGTATTTCACACATATCTCAGTTCTGTTGCTTGGAAGTTTTGCAGATGAGTACTTGTCAGTTCTGGAAGCTGTAATATATATTGCTTTTAAGGTGATATTTTGGGGTGGAGTATTTTTTTTTTTTTGAGTAAGCATCTGTGTTTTAAAACCATCTGAGTCATGTATTCTATTTTTTAATACAAAATGGTTTTGAAGGCTCAGCATCATTTGTAGTGTTCGAGATATGACACTAAGCATAAAGAGCCATTGAAATGCCTTCTGAAAGGAGAATATTATATCCCCAGGATCACTGAATTAATGTACACATTTATTTATTCCTAGTGACCTGGGCAATGCTTGTTTGCAAGCTCACTGAGGTGTGTTGATGGGTTCAGTTTTGGGGCTGACATCCCCCTGCCCCAGTTAACTGGGGGCTGGTGGTGCCAGGGCAGCAGGTAATGGTTCTGCTTCACCTGTACAGACAGGGCAGGTCTCTCTCTTGGGTTCAGTCATCTTGGGAATGTGGCCTGATCTTTCTGATTTCCATGACCAACTGTAGCATATTTTTTCACGGGAGAATTTTGTTCAACTGGTTGACTTTGTGCATTGGATTCAGGTTGTGCTGCAGTGGGTCACCAAACTTGTTTTGCAGGGTTTTCCAAGGAAAGCACCCAGTATGGTGTTTTCTGCCCTGGCTGGGCTGTAAATGGCTTTTTCAGTTGAGCTGTAGTTGCTTTTCAGGTACCTGAGTTGCACAATGACACTGACTCATGGAGCACAGCCCGTGTCCCTGACTGGATTCTTTTGAGGCTTTAATTGTTGTGTGCAATAGTCAGGGTGCAATCTTCAGTATCTACAAGCAATCCATCTTTTCCTTATCTTTGGATCCCTTTTGTTTTATAATTGCTAGTAAACTTGGCTTATGGGCTTTGTGAGAGTAAGGAAGTGATCACTTTTGTATAACATCCTAATGTTTCTTGGAGAAAATGCTGGTAAACTATGGAATGCCTTAAACCTGTCTCCGAAATGTTGCGTGTGGTTTTAGGGGGTGGAAGCAGCATAAATTACCCTTTAAAAACTGAAAGTTAAAGAAGTCGCTGAATTTTACAGGAATCTTGAGAGCTTTAGAGAAATTAACAAAAATGTGTTATAAATAGCATGAGTATAAAATAGCATAATGAAATGATAAGAGTAGATTTTCAGTGTGGTATCTCCTTAGAGATTCACTTTTGAGTGGAGAGAATTAAATATTTTGCACATGTGCAGCTTGCTTTGGTCAAGAAAGTTAGAGGTGGGCAGTGTTATGTGGGCACCCCAAAATGTGTGCACATAACACTGGGGAATTGGAGGGGTCATTACTTTCTGAAAAGTTTATACTTTATTTTGTGTCTTCACTGGATCTCCCAATTGTTGGTCAGCATGGATTTTGCTAGTGGCTATTGCTTTTTGGAAGGACCTGTAGAATCAAAAAATCATGTGTAAAATAGATATATTGATTTTTAATTTTTATTTTTTGAGTGTGTGGTTGTGAAAAAAAATCCTTTCCATTATTGTGTACAGCTTACAATTTGATTGAGACTAGGAGCATATAAAAAGCATGTATTTCAAACTTCCTGGAGTTGTGTGCTCAAGGGTGTTCTCTCCTGATTTGTTTTAATTTGACTGCTTTAGTGGCACTAGATAATATCAAGCATTTATTGTGTGTGATTTATATGGATTGGGAAAATACTATACACACTTTCTCAGGCCAGGAACAATGTTCTTTACACATGGCATTTAATTCAGTTGTGAGCCTAAATAAATGCTGCTTTTGAATATGTGCACAGATCCTGTATAATTATGGAGCAGTGTGGTTTATTTTGAGAGAACGTGCAGCATTGTGGAGCACTCCTCAGCTGATGTTTTGATAAAACAGATCAGCTCAAAGATTGTCTGGAACTGATCATCTGAATCTTGGGCCAGATTTCCTTTTTCTTACTTGTTTTCAGTGGCTCTTCAGTTAATCGGGGGAGTAGTGGGCTCTGGTGGCACAAAGCACAGGGATGTAGCCGTGGATAATGGTGGGGTTTGGTTGTCTGTGTGATATTTACAGCTGAAGTAGTGAATGGAAATGGAGAACTCTTGTCTTTCCCGTTAACCTTACACAGGGATAGGAATGAACAAAAATACTCTGCAAAGTGACTAAGACCAGTCCCATAAGGGTGGCAGGTGGGGTTTATGCTAAAACAGGCATCCAAAAATACTCTTATAGGCTATTTCCACACATAAAAACAAGCCACACACAATATCCCAGCAATGTGTACTCTGAATTTGCTGTACATGGGAGGAACTTCACATAATGAAGAACAGATTTGTGGATATTTATCTGGCTTCAAATCATTTGACAACAATTTGATCATGATCATCTCACCAGTGTGGGGAGGCAGCTGTGTGTCCTCCTCCCTCTTGTCCCAGCATCTGCATCCTCGGCTGAGTAACTTCACTGGGGTGTTCTGCTTTGTGTGGTTTGTGGCAGAATGGGCACTGAGAGAAATACTAACAAGAACAGAATGTGTCTTGTTAAAACTCTTTTGCTTTCATCTTTTTGATCCTCCGTTAATACGAGTTGTCTTGCTTCTTGTTCCTTCCGTGCAACTGATTCTCCTGGTGGCTTTTCCTGCTAACAAACACTGAAAGAATAAATTTGCATCACAAATTTTTCTTGTGATAATATTCTTTGAGATGTGCTGCAACTTTGAGAGAACAGCTTGTGTTACCTCTTTGCAATGGTGAGTAATGTTTGCTCACTTTGTCCTTTGTGTTTGATAACCTGTGAAGCTCCCTCCAACTTCCCTGGAGTAGGGCTGGGTTTTTATTCCCCACAATCTGTAGGAAATGATTGAGATGCCAGCACAGCTAATGAAGGCCTGACATGTTCTCCTCCTTTTTAATACCTAAAAGTAGCTGCGTTGAATTTGACCTTACAATTTAGCTTCAAAAAGTTGGCATGGTGTTCACCAGGTGGATTAATACACTACAGCAGCAGTTGCCATTTATTTTTCAGCTTGAGGAAAAAGAATTTTTTAGAATGATTAAATTTAAAATGCAAGAAAAAAAAAAGAAAAAGTTCCCTACAATGCTTTAAGTAGGTCAGGATTTCTGCCACCCTTAGAAAGGAAATTGAAACCTGACCTGTTCAATGGCAAGGGTGGGATGAGGGAAGGAGGTTTTGGTGTGCTTTTTCTTTTTTTGTTTCTAATAAGTCAAAATATAGTTGGTTTTTTTTGAGATTTGTTTCACTGGCCACGTGTTGCATATTGTAGGGTACTTCAAGACATCCCTGAAATATTTGTCATGCTGTGGCCCACCAAGAATGTAATCTTAAGGTCCCCACTGTTTATGAAGCACAGTCTATATTTTATCTCATGCTGAGAAAAGATGTGATAATGGTTGTTTGGGGATTATGTGAAAATGAAGTGAGGAATGACCCTTAAAAATGGGTAGGAAGTGGGAGATTCCCAAATGAGACCAGGGAGGCGGGGAAACGGAATTGCTGCTGTGGGGTTTTTCTAATGAATATTGGCCTTGCACTTAGAGTGGGGAAAATTAAGATTAGGGAGAGAAAGAAGCATTTAAGAAAGTGCAATAAAAATCTGTTGGGCTACAGAAATGAAAATTACATCTGTAGTTTGGGGCACTTGTGTGTGTCAGTGGTGCAGTTTCAGGGAGTGCAGGCACAGAGCCTGAGAAGGTGCCTGTGGTGCTGAAGATCACCAGTGGATCAAAGGTGCTGGAGGTGGTGGGATGTCAATGAGCTTCAGGCACCAGGTAGCACAGCCACTCATGAATGAGTCTCCCATTGCAATAGGAAAGGCTTTACTTGGGTTTGGGTTCATTCTTTACATCTCCTTTAACTTAAGGTTAAAAAAGAAAGTAAATTTGCCCAAACACTTTATTTTATAAACCATTTTTATTTTCAAAACATACTTGCCTAGGCTGATTTATTGAAGGATTAAATCTGAACTTGGATGAAAGATGGCAATAAAGTGTTACTGAGTTGCATCTTTTCTTATTCTGTAATTTAATGTTCAGAACAATTTGGGCTTGGCTCTGGGAGGTATTAAAGGGGCTCATAGAGATCATTCTTCTTTCTCTGATGTCCAGCTATTAAAACTGCAGTAGTGAAGCCAACAGAGATTTAGCAAGTAATTCTGAATGGTGCTTTAGGGCAGGGAATAAATAATGTCCTAATCGACTGAAATTTCAGTGGGGAATTGTGATATGATGTAAAATTACCTACATTAGTCCAGAAAACCCGTGTAATCTCAACAGCAGAAATACTGCTGAGCCCTTATGGTATTCAAAGGCTACTGGTGCTTTTGGGCTGTCTCACTGACAAGGCAGCAGCCTTGAAAAGCACCGAGTTCCCTGAGGCTGTGTGGGACTGGAGAGGAGGAAAGGATGATTTGTTGAGTCATGACCACCACCTTTTGCTGCAGAAAGGATTTTTTGCATTCTAATAGAATATATCTCTGTAACAAATTGCATGTTTTGTCTGAAGTAGGACAGGCTGGGGATTCTTACTCCAGTTTCTTCTCTGTGTTGTATTGGCTGTTAAGGACAAGCAGAATGGTGTGATCTTGCCTTTTCTCTGTCCAGCATGTAAAAAATTGGTCCAAGTGACTCTAAGTGAAGTGAATCAGGATAAGATAAATTACTTGCTTTTTGATAGAAGAATGTCAATCTCTGTTGAATTCAGGAAGACTGCTTTAGACTGATGGCTGAGAGTGATCAGTGTTATGAGCAGAAGGAGCAGATAATTGAATACTGAAAAAAAAAAATTAAAGGAAGACAAGCATAACCCAGATGTTCTAAGATGCACATAGTTGTAGCTTTTCTCTCTCCTTTATTTTTCTTCCTGAGCTATTATTGTTTCAAGGTTTCAGTCATTAGAGCACATAACCAGGATAGTAGATAAGACTGGAGAAATCTTTTTTACCAAATCTGGTTACCTATTGAAAACTGTCAGGTCATCAAATCCTCCTCTTGTTAACTTACAGAACTTTTTAAAACTAGTAATGTTAATTTTTTAAAACTAATTTTTTGTTCCTGTTACTCCTGTTGATTCTGATTCCAGACCCTCGCTGTTGTGACTGATGAGAAATACAATTTCCAATATGAAGTTCTACTCTGTTGGTTGGACCTCTTATACTTCAGTAGCTTTTTCTGCTGTTTTTCCTGAAAAGCCAATCTTCCTAATCCTGTGGTTATCTAGTTGCCTTTTTGTGCATTTATAGGATGAGCTCATCTGTTTTGAGTGTGATTGACCAGAACCACACTGGTCACTTCAGGTTAAACCTCACGTCCTGCTGGTGATGTTCAAACACCAGCAGCTCTTCTGTTGCCACCTTGGGTTCCCTGTGCCTGTTCCTGACTGCCCCACATGGCAGGGGACCACAAGCTGTTATTTAATTGGTATAGGGCTGTCACTTTCTCTGCTTGGTGCTCTTTAAGTGATGAGCTCCCAGTGACTCTGTGATTTGTTTCAAATGCATGAATTAATTTTTTTTTTTTCAGTTTTGTTGCTTTCTGTTTCTGTTGTGGAAGGACTTGGCTGTAAAGTAATCTTGTGTGCTTGGTGTAAAGTATTCTGAAATAATTTGTCATGATCTTTTGGCTGTCTTATTTTTAGTAAGTCTAAAAAAATAGTATTTACCCTCTATCTGCTACCCCATGTATTATTGCATTGCTTGTGTTTTTACTGTTCATTGACTAAGCTTTTTAGAGGTGTGTTGATCAAGCAACTTGTAGGGTGCCCTGAAATAATGATGGACACTTTTTGGGTCTTTTTTTCTCTCCTTATGCTTTTGGATCAAGATAAACTAGCTGAGTATGCTCCAAAAGCTTTGGAGGAGGGAAGGAGAAATTCTAATAAAGAGAGAGAAGAACAGCTTTTTGTGCCCTCCCACCCAATGGAAATCCCTGGGATCTCAGTTCAGGAATCTGGTTCAGACTGTAACCTGCCCGTGTGGTGCACCCAATGGGAGAGTTTACCTGGCTGAAAAATAACCCCAAAAATAACTGTGTGGCTGCACAAATGTTATCCTGGCCTGTGGGAGAGGACAGCAGGGGAAGGACAGTGCACAGCAGTGCAGGTTACAGCAGCTTCTCTTGCCTTGGTGCTGGCTTAACTTGTAGGGATACATGTCTGCTGTTCCCAAGCTGAGTATATAAACTCAGGGTTGTTGGGATTTCTGGTGCTTATCAGCATGGCAGATGATGTGTTAACCTTTGAGTTTGGCCATTCATTTGTAATTAAATAAAAAGAAACACTTGATTTTATTGTATCATAAACCAAGATTTATGCAGGAGCTCCCACTTGGTCATGGCAACTTGTTCTTTCAGGCGCTTCAAACCAAGCACATTTCGTGGTAGGGAGGACATCACTTTGTTACACTGTGTGTTTTGAGCACTGATAGGGGTTTCAGAGCTATCCAGGACATGGGTGATGCAGTTATTGCCCCACCAGGCTGTTTTTTCAGTTGTTTTTAATTGTGTGTACATCCACCCACACTGTCTCTGTATTTGAATAGCTTGAGGAAACTGGACTGTGTACTTTTCATGCTTCAAATCAAACAAGTCTCTGCTCTTGGCAGGAATTTGGCTTGGTTCCTCCCAATACCCAGGAGAGATGAGCCAACATTTGTAGATCACTCAACAGTATCTTTGTGAAAGATGGGTCAAGATTTTGATTTTTGAGAGACTTTCAAAGCCTTGCATGTTTCCCATTGAGACCCCAAACCACTGTTGTATTTTGGAAGACCTTGGTCATATGCCTGGCTCTCTGACAGATGTGTCTTATCAATTTTATCTTCTTACTCTGAGATTAGACATGAAATATGGGAGTGTCTCGTGACAAGCCCTCAGTAATGTGGTCAGGATATCCCATCATGCCACAAATACCTTTTCATGTTTTTCCCCTTTTACCGTAAAGTCACATTTCCTTGTCTTGTTCCCACATGCTGTTGTTGCACTGTTAAAATGTGCTGAAAATACAGGAGGGATTTCTACCTTCTTGTTTCAGTAAAAGATTTCAAGTAAAAGATTTCTTGTGACTATTTTGGGACCCCCAAGTGTTTATTTTTTGTTGTCTATGTTTTAGTTTTTTTCCCATTTCTGCTCATGTAGGTGCTTGGTGTGGTGGAGTAAGTGAACACTCAGAGCACTTGGTACAGTGAGAGCTGTCAGCTCTGGGGGCAGCTCAGCCACACCGTGGTGCAGGGCTTTCTCATGAGGTAGGAAATGGATATGGAGGGAGAAGGGAGCAACATATCTCATGTGGAATCTGGTGTGAGATCTCACACTTGTTAATGACAAGTGAGACACTTGTGGGACAGTGGGTGATGTTGAGCTGGACTGTGTCAAAAAAGTGCAGTTTTGGCAATTTGGGCAGACTTGGGAGATTTCGTAATTGTGACTTAAGTTCAGGTGTGCTGTGGGCTGTTGATCCTGATAAACTATTTAATTTGATATTTGCTGAGAACTCAGAAAACTTGCAAAGTTCTCACTGCAGGAGAATAAAGCATAATAGCAAAGGTTATTGACACAGTTGAATTATTGTTTTAGTGCATGTGTTTGCCCAGTAGACCATAATGGATTTGGAGTAGTTGTTCTGGTACACTGACTAAATTCTGGGTCGGTTTTGGTGTGCCTAGTCATTGTGAAAGCACTTATTTCTCAATGCCACACAGCTGCTCTTGGAGTGTCAAGAATTGGCCTGTCAAGTGCTGGCCTGTTGTTTGACCAAACTGGCAGAATGGTGCTGTAAGACACGTTTTTGTGATTGTGTCCTTAATTGACTAGGCAGCACTGTGTCAGAAAGAACCACTTTTATTGAAATTCCCATAGAAATATTTTTTTCTATACTATCTAAAGTTAATAACATAAAAGCTTCTCTATTTTTTTTTCCCTAGGGAAAAAAGGCTCATCTGTACTGGATAAAAGTGATTTAAGTTTTAGCTTGCTGCAAATTCTCTTGTCAGGTCCAAGCCCCTTGAAATGGTTTTGTAGTAGAGATGTTGAAACACAATGGGTGGTGGAAATGTTTATTATTAATTGACTCAGTATGTCTTTTTTTTTTCTTTTGAAATACCAGTCAGTCAAGGCTGTTGTTCAGCCACTACCTGGTCTGCTTTATTTCTGCTGCAGCTGAGAGGAACTGGTCTGTATAGCAGAGTATGTACATGGGAGTTTGGAAAATAGGGTTAACTGTGCCTGGATGTCTCCTAAATTTTTGAGATGTCTGGGCTCATTTAACCTCCTCTTTTCTGCAATATGGAGCAGAACTTGTCTGACAAAACAAAAATGAAACAGAAGTGGTGTGCGTGCATCCTTTTCCCAAAAGATATAAACAGTCTAGAAGGAGGATTGTGCTCTCAGAAGCTTGGCAGATGATGCTGAGAATTGACATAACACAGATATAGGCAGAGCACCAGAGTTTCTTTTTGCTTTTGTTTTGTTGCTTGAAGGAGGGAGTTCAGATCAGCTCTCTGGAGTCCTGATACCTTTGAAAAAAAAATGAAATGTTAGCAAGGCAATCTCCGAGATTTTGTGTCACAATGTGTGTGACAGGGCTGAGGAGAAGGGAGCTGCAGATGACCCTGGATAGCTTATCAGCAGTGTTTAAAACCCCGAAATTCTCATCTGAATTGAGCTTCCCACGTGAGTCTGATAGAGTTGTGGTTCTGCCTGAAAGCTGTGTGCTGTTGCCACGATGAGCTGTAGGCTCTGCATGGCACATGGGCTGCCTGTGAGACCTGTTTATTTACTAGTTGTAGACAAGAGCCATTGTGTGGGTTTTTGGCCCAATAAGGTTTTGAGAGCATTCTGAAGTTGTCTCCTCACAAGGTAAGGACAGCACAATCCCCACTGATAAATCTTACCAGAATCTGGACAGGATTCTTCCTTCTCCCAGCTCCCTCTTGTATTTGGGAATCAGGGAAGAGATGGCCCAAAAAACATAGGCAGCAGCTACTGCAAGTACTTGAATGAGGATTTATGGATTGCTGAAGCTGAGGTGTGAAAAGGAAAAGACTGATTTTTATCCCTAACTCCCTCCTGATCTCTTAAGCTCCTTTATTCTGAGGCTTTCAGAAGTGCTTGATGTCACTGGAGTCACACTTCTCTCTCTTCTGCTTTTACTCCCTATCGTGTAACATGGGGAAAAATGGCTTTAGCTGGGTTCTTTTGGCTCTTTAGGATCACAGAGGTCATGGTTGCTGCAGACTCCCAGAAGAGCCTGTGTCTATGGGTCCATCAGCCCAGAAAATAAAGCTGCAGTGGCCAGCTGCAAGTCATTGATGAGCTCTTGGCTGCGTAGCAAAAACCACTGTGACTTGTTAAATATACTGAAAGTTGTGAAATAAACAGGTTTGACAGCTGCTCTCCCCAGACTGGGCTGTTCTTGTCTCAGTTCAAGAATCTCTGCTTGAGAATATCAAATTGTCTAATCCAAGCTAAGCAAGAAGCCCAGGAATGTTTCTAGAAGCATCTTTGATTTAAAAAACTAGATGTCATTCTGTAAGCTTTTTCATGTGTGTATTTTGTGTTTTTTAATATTCCCTTTCCATAAATCAAGTCATTCCACTTCTATAAGTAAATTTCCCTCTGACATCGAAAGTGAGGAACAAGTGAAAACACAAAATTTTTGCTGATTGTTTCCACTCCTCCTGTTTGTGGTTCAAGTCTTGGCTATGTATTGAAGACTGTATCATTATTTTTTAATCAAAACTGTTTCTTTCATAGTAGAGAGGATCATTGTTTTGTTACTTTAAATAACAGAAACACCTTGGTTATAAAAGCTGAAGAAAGAGGGGCTTAGAAATTCTAAGTATTTGATACTGTTTAATGAGTCTATCTACTAAAAATAGGCTTTGTAAAGAAGAGTAGTAACTCATTCTGTAATACTCCTAGTCAACAGCAAAAGCCATAAAGGTTTTTTTTTTTTTTCTGAAATGATTAATGGCTGCATATCTAAAGTTTTGCAAATTTTTGTAATGCTCAGCAGAATCTAAAATTTTGAGAGAATATCTTGTGTTCCTGCTTGTGAAAATAGCTGTTCCTTTAATGTGTTTTGTTTGCTCCCTTGCCAGCCAAGCTAAAAAAAGTGAGCAGCACCATCAAGCTTTGCTAATGTTGTGAGCCTTTTTCATCCTTCAGTGTCCCAGAGGGCTGATTCCTTGTCTGCCATCATCCCTGCATGAGGTGAATGTGTGCATGTGTGAGGAATGCAGGACTGGGCACAAATCCTGTACCCTTTGAAGACACTCTGTCCAAAACAAACACTCAGTTCCCAGTCAGTGTAATTTAGTTGATAAATATCTTAACAGCTTTCTGGGGAGGAACCTCTGCTTGTTTTCTGCAATGTACCAAAAGCATTTTTAGTGATCCTGAAGTCCTTGAACACGTTTAGTGCTGTTTGTGCATTGATGGTGCCAAACCATGTAGATGCTTTATTGTTTGCTTCCCCCAAAAATGTGGTGTTCTAGACTGCTCAGAGACTGGGCCTTTTGTTTAATATTTCATGGGGATTAAAGAGAAGAACAACAGAAAAAAGCAGTGTCCATGAAATGAAAATAAGCATTCTAATATTTATTGGTGTCAAAGACCAGGAGACTTTCTTGTTCCTGGTTGGCATTGCTGATAGTTGTCCCTGTTATATGTCCATGTGTAAGTCCTTGGGCATTTTCTATTCATATCTTCATCCTGATCTCATGTTCTCAAGATACAAACTCAAATCCAAAAGGAAATGTTTTAGTGAGTGTGTGAAGTGGAACACAGATTGCAGAGGCTGTGCAGCCTTGGTGTGAAGAGGAGAAGCAGCATCATCACACTGTTTGTTTAGATTTTGTATGAAGCTGTTGTCTTCAGACAAACTCAGAATTGAACAAATATGTGGATGTGATTTTTAAAATACAAATATTTGTCATCATTAGTTTATATATGTAACATATCTGCATACATAATACACATGCAAATGCAAAATTGCCTATTTAAGGCTCCTAATTTAAGAAAGCACAGGGCCATCTGTTTTGACCCTAATTTGAAGCTGAGTTTTGCAGGTGCTTTGGTGCTTTGCTCATTTGGAGAAAGCTACTTATAAAGTGTTGGCCAGTGAAAGAAATACAGAATGGTGTCCTGCTTCCACAGTCAACTGTCCTTACAGTAAGGCCAGTGGGGAAGAGTTGGACTTGGAAAGAAAGGGATCTCCTGAAATGATGTGGTTTGTGTGCCATGAAGAGCTCTCTAATGCCAGCTGTGGTGTTGGGGTGTCCCTCTGTGCTATTGAATGAGTTGGGTGCCTTTGGTGAAGTCACAGAAATTGCTACATATATTTAATAACTAGCTAAGTAAGTAATCCAAGTGGAAAAAAAAAATAGTGTTTTTAAATTTAACAGTGCAAGAGAATTTTTTTCAAGTCACATTTTGAAATCTTTATTTCAAGATGTGAAAGAATTCATTAAATCCACCTTTATAACAATGTGCCTTTGTGATGACACATGCTCTGACATTAGTGGTCTGCACAAAACCCAAAAGAATTCCTTGAGGCAGAGTTGGGCAAATGGCTTTCTTCCCTTCCTCAAAAATCAGATGGAAATGTGTGACCCAGCATTGCCATTGGTGGCAGAGTGGCTGCTGTTTGTGGGGGGAGGATGACAGATGTGTTTGGAAGGAAGTTTGGGATCTGTGTGTATTAAATCTGTCCGGAGATGGGAGAGGAGGCAGGATATGGACTGAGTCCAGCTCTGCCCTTGACTTGTCCCATACAGCCCCCTTTGAATTCAGAAGGAATTATCTCCAAATAAATATAAGGGTGGATGTGCATGAGTGAGTGAGAATGCAATCACCTGATGTGGGATTCCCATAGTGAGGTGTTGACTCATCTTTTTATGTATGGAAAGCTATTTTGCAGCCTTAGAAACAGTGCTTTCACTTGGGGAAGGCATTGAAGCACTTGTATGAAGTGCTTTTCCAAGGAGGGGTTTTTTTCCATAGTCAAGTCCTGTGCAAACTTGAAGTGTCTTTGATTTAGGGAAGGGGGAGTGAAGTAGTTTCAGGTGCTACTGTCTGTGAATAATATCCTGCACATGGAGCTCTGTTCTGTTGGTCCTTAGGCAATACTGTGATAAAAAAAACAATACAAACACCTGCACTTGGATCCACCTGCTGAGTTCTGTAGCTTTGCTCCCTATTCTGTAACTTAGGGAAAAGCAGGCAGGGACTTTTCTGTGCTTTGGCTGCTGTGTTGAGAGAGACACAAACAGCAGGAGCTGCCAGAATAGAGACACTGAAGCTGTCCTTATGCTGGGCTCCTGCATGCACAGGCAGGTTGGGGGAGGAAGGAGAAATCCCTTTCCCTGCCTTGCCTCCTCTCTTGCATTTACTCTTGCTCCTCCTGTAGTGGGGACATAAATTCTTTTTATTATGTACATTATATTAATTTCTCATTATTTTATTGAGTTTGTGTCCCAGCAGCTTCTAAATTTCAGGCTTAATGTGCTAATGAAGTTTAATTGTTCCCTACCCAGATAATTTGTATTTATAAATATACTTTGTTTTCTAACTAAAGGAATTCTGGAGCAGGAAAATGCCCAAGTAAATTCAAGGTTTGCTCTTTAACATTGGCAGCTGCTGTGCAAGATACAGGCTGAAACTGTAGTTTTCCATGTGTTAACAACAACAAAAAAATTACCTTTTTTTTTTTTTAAATTGTGAGATACAATTGTGTTTGTTTTGCACTTTCTAATCTTGAAAACAGAAGCTGGGTAAAACTGGTTGGCTCTCCTCATCTCTGCCTCTGTAAGGACTGGAACCAGTTTAGTTGGAGATAGGTCAGCGGTGCGAAAGTTTTGTTTAAGATCTTTCTCAACCATGTCAGTGTTGTTTCTCTTAGCTTGTTTGGCTTTTGTGCTGGGTTTGTGAAGGTAAAACATGGCTTAGCCCTTAATGTAAAACTGTTTTGGCTTCAGTGTAGCAAAGCTATAAATAGGCTCCCCTTTGCCTCCCCAGCAGTAGGAAATGACTGCAGCAGGTGTTGTTCTCCGCTAGAAATTTGCACATTATTACTACCCAAGTACTTTTTTTCTTAAAATCAGCTTTCTTGTTACGTGTTCTTCCTTTACTAAATGCCAACTGACTGGTCAGCAAATATCTTGTTAAAATCTGAAGTCTTCATTAGGACAAAAGAAATAAAACCAGAAAGTTATTTTTGGTTTATTTCTGTGCAGCCTCTGTGTAAAGTTTATTTTATATGCAATTTAAAAAGTATTACCAGAAGGCACAGGAGAGCTGCATAAAGCTGGTTGCTGACTGAAATGGTTTTGATTCTTTTAGCTTTGCTGGGCTGGAGTTTAACTCAAGTTTATTGTAGCAGTTCCTCTGTGACAGAACTGGCAGATGCTTGGAAGTCTACAGGCAAGATTTGTGTCCATGCTTGGATTGAGTTCTCCTTGCACTGCAGCATCAAGAAAACAAACAGGGGTTTTTTTTTGTGCAGTGAGGTGGTGTTTGGAGTAAATAAGGATCTTGCAGTCTGGTCCATGTGAAATGGGTTTGCTGGTGTCAATAACAGCTTCCCCTTATCCAGACCCCATCATTTTGTTGGGATTGATGCTTGGTCCCAGCAAAGAGCTGGAGATGTTTGGGCAGGAGAATCCATGTGTTTGTGCTGCTGAGCCTGTTCTGCTCAGGCAGGCTGGAGAGCCCTGGCCTCCTGCCTCTGGTGGGGGCTGCAGAAAGGATGAAATCAGGGCAGATGTACTGTGCAAACAGCAAAAAGGGGGCACAGTCCTTTCTTTCTATTCTGTTTAACATCTGTGTCCCTTGCACCCCTTCCTTTCTCCCACAGATGTGAGAGTTGTGTGGAGCTGCTGTTTGTGAGAGGGGCTGGGAACTGCCACGAGTGTGACACCCCCCTGAGGAAGAGCAACTTCAGGGTGCAGCTCTTTGAGGATCCTGCTGTCGACAAGGAAGTGGAAATCCGGAAGAAAGTGCTGAAAATGTGAGTGTCACCATTTAAAATAACAGAAAGTGGATGTATTTCGTGCATCAAAATTTTTAAAAATTGACTTGTTCGCTAGAACAGAAGAGATTTTTCTCTTTTTTAAAGTGGCAAACCATAAAACTTGACTCCATTTATCACGGAGGGATTTCAGAGAATCTGATTTTGTGCAACAATTGAGAGCTGAATTCTCAATTTAGCCTTGAGGGATTCCTGCTTAGCATTAGAAAATGTTGAGTGTTTCTATGTGGCCTTCTTTGGCAAAGACTTGGCTCCAAAATGGAGATGATTAGATATTGAGGGGGTGAACATGGCAGTAGAGCAAGAAACAGGACCTTGATTGTTTAGTTCCCTGGGGACCTGTTCTGAGAGTTGAAGGCCAGTTCCCTTCAAAATCAAAATGGGAAAAAGAGAGTTCACATTGTTTTGTGCTTCACACAGCAATTGTTAGTGGAAATGGTTCCTTACAAGCCTGGTGTTACCAGTCTGTCATGCAGATTTGAAAGCTCTTGAAATTGAGATAAATTAGGTCTGAGATTGCATCTCGCTCCTTGTGGCCAGTAAGCAGCATTTTGTAAGGAAAATATGGGAGCCAGTTTTGGTGTTTTAATAGAAGAAAATCTGATAAATCTAACAACCCAGAGAGAGCTCTGTGTGCCTAAGTGGACTTACAGGTAAATTATAAGCTTATCAGCCTTTATCTAAAACTTGGTACAATAGTGAATGAATTGTATGATGTTGCTGAGAAATTGTGCTGGGGAAACTGTGCCACTGAATACCAAGCATGGAAAGCAGTAATAATTTTGATGTTGGATTTTAAAGTCTGCTGAAGTTAACAGAAGTCAAACTGGAATAAGTCAACTAAACATGGAATAAAGTTAGAAAACGTTGGAGAACATTTGGCCCACTTGGGTTTGCCAGATGAGTTTTTAGGAGGAAGAGAAAATGCCCCCAAATTGGAATGTGGCCTCACTTCTTGGCATTTTTATATTCCTGGGTGTCATGCTCCACAGATCAGACAGAGTCTCAGCTTTATATTTTCTTGGGAAGAAAGTCTGCCTGTCTTGACTTTCAAAAGCTGTCCATGTTCTAAGCCAGTTGTCCCTTCATCTTTTTACTTTCTCCAGCTCTGAAGAGGTGAATATGAGTGCTGGAATGGTCTATTGATATGAAATGAGAGAATTGTGTAGCATTTTCAGTTTGCTGCTGACATATGCTTTCTGTTGTTGGCACAAAGCCAAGCTCTCTTTTCTGATTGTTCTAGAATAGCTTTTTTTCTGTGGGTGTTGCTGTTGTCTCTGCCTTTGTTAAGAGGCTGGCTGGGAGTTACTGTGTCTTGGCCTCTGTGCTCATGTTTACCTGTAACCCTGGAAAAGGAATTGGCAAACAATAGGCAAAGATAGCACAGATTTCTTCCAGGCTGCCTCCTTTCCTTTGGAGCAGGCACTTCTGTCTCCCGTTAAAGATTCTGGTCAGTTTGGGGGTCACAAAGCACACTGCAGATAAAACTAGATCAGTGCTTAATCAGCTTGCAGCAAAAGCCTTGTTGAATGGAAATTGCATTTTACTGTGGTTTTTTTTTTCTCTTCTCTCAAAGATACAATAAAAGAGAGGAAGACTTTCCCACTCTAGATGAATATAATGATTTCTTGGAAGAAATAGAAGAAATTGGTAAGTCTTAATGCTTGCATTTTTGATGTGCTGTGCTTATGAGACCATAGGCTTTTATCTTCTGACTCAGCTGCCTATGAGAATGTCTTAAGTTCAGTTTCTGTAATATGATTTATCACAGTATCAGATTTTTATCTAATTACTTTTCTTTTCTGGATTAAATCATATTTGCTGAACTGTAGGCCGTTGTTAAGTAAAACATTTTATCTGCCAGAGAAAAAAACACAATCCAAAGAGGAAGCAAGCTGGAAAAGAAAGGCTTGCAGGGGACTGTCAATGCTGCACTGGCAAAGATTAAACAAAGAAAGGAGAAATTGAAATTTTCATTATATCCCTCCATTAGCTTTATCTACCATGACAGAAGCCATATGGTGTCTTTCATCATTTTTGCTTCTGCAAGTACAGTAGTTGAAGCTGCTTTGAAGCTGATGACCTTACATACCACTGTGGTAGCATTGTATGTTGCTGTGCAGAAGGAGAAGGTTTAGGAACAGACGTTGATTTCTTTCTTTTTGGATTAGCTGAAGCAGAACTTTGCCCTTTGGGGAAGGGACAATGTTATCAACAGGGTTTATTTTCTTCTTAGTTAGGGTGACTTGTGATTTATGGTGGAGTGATGGGTTTTGCTTAGAAAAACAAGGATGTGTTCAAAGGAGTGACTCCTAAATGGTTTGTTCTTGGTTTTTATGAGCTTCTGAGGCTTTTCTTTTTTTTGACCTGGAGGAAGAAGAGGTGACTTAGAGCATGCAGGAGGGGCAATGAATGTGATTTGAAGGAAACCATGGAGATGACACTTTTCCTTCATTTTTCTCAAAGGAGCCCTTGCTCCTTTTTTTGCACTGTGGTGTTTTGTAGAAATGTATCCAATACACTTAGTGCTGTGAGCAATGTATCATGTTTTTGTTGGCATCAGGAGGCTGAGGCTGGGAAGCCAAATCGTGTGGCTGGGAAACACCAGTCACACTCACATGGTCCAGATATCTGAGGAGATGATGTGGGTGTAGCTTTGTTTGTATATTTTTTGGAATGGTATGGGGGAAGGAGGGAATGGGCAGAAAGAATGGCCAGAGGATCCTGGAAGAATCTGTGTGCTCACGGGAAGCAAAAATGCTTTTTTTTCATGCAGCATTGAATACAATTTCTCACTTAACTGCTGTTGCAGGACTTTTCAACATCTGTAACAAGGGAGTTTAAGATGTGCCTGAAATTGTGTGAGCCTCATGAATTTGTGTGGGATGTTAAGATTTTACAGTTCTTGGGATTAGGTGGTTACATTGCAAAATCCTGCACAAATGATTCCAAATCCTGTACTAGGAACTAGATTTCAGAAGCAGCAGCAACCTGGCTGGTCTTGGTAACCTTATGAAAAAAAGTGATTCGGACAATAATTGTTTTGGCCCTCCAAATGCATAGTGAAGAAGCTTGATAGTTTTTAGGAATTGGAGCTAGTTATCTGAGAGCAACACCTAAAATAAGGGGCATTGGAAGTCCAACTGCATCCTTGTTCATTCATGTGGCAGTCAGGATGATGAGAAGAAGGAAGGGGTGCAGTTAGAAGATTCTTAATTTTCACTGTTGGCGAGTTCATTTATGATATCCCAACTCCAGACAGATCCCAAAGGACAGGTTAGATTCAAAAACACCACTTGAGGCAAGAGTTCCAGCCCTGTTTGCTCTCCCTGGTGACAAAGCCCATTGCACATTTGTCCCCAAGCCCATCCCTGCTGTGGTCCTGGGCAGAATTCCCCACCTGGCAGTTGTCTGAGGTGACATTTTCCAGTGCATGTTGTGAATGGTGTGACTGAACAGTGTGTTAAAAGTCATTGACTCTGTATAATTTCACACTTTACTGCTGAGAGGAGTTATTTCATTTTTGTGTGTCTCTGAATTCCCTGCTGGCTTGCTCATGTGGAAAACTGGGCTGCAAGATGGAAAAGAAAGATCTGCAGGGCAGCTTTGCCTTGTGGAGCCAACATTCAGCAGACTTGCAGTAGCTGCTGGTGGTTGGGAAGGTTTCCCCTCTCCCCATGCCCCAAACTTTCAGTTTTTCTGTGAGAGGGTCAAAGTGCAGCTTCACCTTTTTTTTTCCCCCCCTCTTTACAGGAAGTTTTTTTTTTTTTCTGGAGTTGTTGTAGGGGCTTAAATGAAGTAGTTGCTTAGCACAGATATAATGTAAACATCCTGTATTTCATGTGACCCTGATTCTGATAGGTTTTCCAAATATTCCAGGTAGGTCAGCTCCAAAACTAGCAATGGAATGAGACACAGCAATTGCTCACCTCACTTGAAATACATTTCCCCCCTTCATATCAGCTGTTTTATACCTACAGACTTTTTCTATTGAAATAGAAGAGTTGGATGGTGCAGAAGCAGTGTGTGTGGGAAGGTCAAACAAACATTAGAGTAGTCACCTTTTAAGATTTCTATTATAAAAACCAGGTTTTTGAAGTGGTTTAGAGTGTAGCCACTGAATAATGCTTTGGGCTAAAATGTGTTAAACAAGGCTTTAAATAAAAACCACATTTTAAAGCGAGTTTTCCCCAGAAGAAAAATCGGTTGGACAATTTGAGAGCATTGTAAGCACAGTTTGTTGTCATTAGCACTAGGAATAAAAATTAAGTGCAAGGGTTAAAACCTGCCTTTGGGAAAGGTGTGGACAACATGTATCTCAGTGAGTCAGGACTGTGCCTATATGATGAGAGGGACCTGGTTAAACCTTTGAGTGTTGCTACAAGTTGCATCCTGTGGCCACAATGTGAATTTCGCTTGCTCTTTCTACAAAGTTTTCTTCTTCCCCCAAGTATTTTTTGTATCCCAGAGTATCTCTCTGGCCGTTTTTCCAAGCCCTGTGTGAAAGCTCTTGGAGCAGGAGCCTCCCAGCTTGTGCCTGGCACCTTCTCCTGGTACCTGAGTGAAGCCCCCAGGCATTACCACAGCACGTTGTTATGGGTAATTGCTGCTTTTTAAAAAGCATTGGGCTCAGAGGAGGCTGCTGTTATTTGTGTATTCCTGTATCTCCCTGATCCTCCAGGACCTTGTGCAATACTGGCTGCCTCTCAGAACACTTATCTGACAAGTGATCCTTGGATAGAAAGGGTTTTGCTATCTGTGATCGCTTGTGGGTTGTGCTGTTTATTGTTTTGTGGTTTGGTTTTTCCCCCTCTGTGTGTGTGTTCTCGAGGATGGTGTTGCTGTTCCTGACAGAGGCAATAACCCAACTGGAAATTGGGCAGCTTTATCAAAGATCTGTTTCAGTTCACATCATCACACTGTTCCAGCCAAAATGGTCTTTCTTAGAGTGATGGGGCTGAGTGATTTCAGTCATTCACTGCTGTTTACAGTTCTTCTGGAAAAGTTATTGACTCAATAAAAGACCACTGAGGATAAACAGAAATAATCATTGATACCTAACTAGACTTCTCCGGCTCAACTGTGGGTTTTCTTTTGTTTCTGATATTACTTTGTTATAATCCCAGAAATGTTGGTTAGAAGAGACCTGTTAAATTCTTTTCCATCTTTTCTCCCCCTCGCTGCACTCCTACCCCTTTTAAAAGCACAGGGATCAGGCATCAAAAGCACCAAGGGAAGTGGCCACAGTAGCCTGGGACATCCCAGGCAGGCTGAGGATGGGGTTGTGTCTCCCTCTGTAGCACTCTGCCATTCCCAGTCTGGGCTTTTAGGAAGATGATAATTTAGGAATTGTTTGTAGTAGGATGGGAGGAATATTGTTTATAATGAACTAATGCTAATAATTTTCAGTCTTAGTCTAGAACAGGGAGATTTTGAGGGACTTAGTCCTGCAGTGCAGTGATATTCATTCATACTGCCATGTCTCTGGACAAATGATTGTGCTATTTAATTAAAATTCTTGTCTTATTTTCTTTTTTTATAACTAGGAAAATATTTTTCCATTTGTTATAGAATTGTATAATGAATGCTGTTGTTTTGAAAAACAGAGAAAGTCCCTGTAGAGGCTGAATTTCAGAACTTGGGAGTTTCACCTAAATAGAATGAAATGTTTCACAAAAACACAATAGTCTTCCTGTTATACTTAACAGATGTCTCAAGGCAAGTCATTTTATAAACCAACCAATGTGAGATGGATAAGTAGATAAATAATTGTTGCATACAAAACAGCTTCTGTTTCTTTTCCCTGAAGGGCTTCAGGCCTCTTATATCGGCTTATGCTATATTTCAACATGGACAAAAATAAGTCTGTCTTCTCTTTGAAACCTTTTCAAACCAGCCATCTGCTTTGCCACTCATATTCAGATTTACACCAATATTTTTTCAGGGTAGGTGTAGCATATGAGTTGGGATTTTTAACTCTTTCTAGTTCTTCTAGTTCTATTATTTTTTAAAGTTATGAAGTATATTTAAAATACATTTCTGGCAAAACTCAAAGTAGGCCAAATAAAAAAAGTGCTTCATAGTCCTAGCTATGTTAAAGTTTGTATGTTGAGTGTTAGCAACTGTGTTCTTTGGGTTTGTAGTTGTTGGGTTTTAAATGCCAAGTAACTTGTGGAGGGGACAAGGGACAAGAGAGGGAAATAATATCTTAATTATTTTTTGTGCCCTAGTGCCCCTTGCAAAACAGACTTGTCAGCTCTATTGTGAGGATACAATGGCAAGAATTTGTATTCTATAAATATTGATGAAAAGACGTTTGAAGCTCATGAAAAATGTATTAGAAAATATGTTGAAAGATGTTTTGGCTGGCTGGCTGGCCACTGCTAACCATGCAGTGTCAAGGAGCAGCTTGTTTTGCTGGTAGGTGTTTATTGTAGGAGGGAAGATGCTGTTTCCATGTGCTAAAGGGCAGCTGTTGACACTGAAATTGATGTAGGCAGATCCAGGTTACACTGTTACACTTTCCATAATTTTACTTTTTTTTTTTTTTACGCTTTTTTACACTCTTTTACCCTGTTCCACTCATGCAACAAAGTGTCTTAAGTGTTTCCACTCTTGAAATGTGGACAGGTCAGTGTTGAGGAGGAGGTGCTTAGGATCAGGACAATGTTCCTCTTAATGGCTATAGATCAGTATTCTCTGGGACAAATTTCCTCTGGCTTTGAGGGGGCTGGAAGTTAGAATTTCTGATTGCTGGTGTCCTACAATATCCTTGAGTAACAAAGCAGGGTAAGATGGACAGAGCAGAGTCAGCATGGCGTGAGCAGATCTGACTGCTGAGAAGGTTGTGGCTGTGGTTTGGTTCCAGCCACAGCAGGAAAACGAGGGGGGATAAACACTTCCACCTTGAGCAGAGCAATGGGCTTTTAGGGTGAAAATTTCCCAAACATTGATGCAGAAATAGATTTTTTAGATAGAAATGTGACTTCCTGTGAAGTATCAAAATACACCCATTTTTATAAGCAATTCTCAATAAAGGTAGGCATCTGCAAATGTTTAAAACATGCTTGCTTTTCCCCAATATGAGTTTTAAATCTTAAGCTTCTTGTTTTACAGACCAAATTGTGACCAGTTGAACTTGTTAAAGATAACTGAGAATGAAGCAAATAAACAAACCCTGAAGGTTTCAAGCAGCAATACCTGCAAAACATAGATCATCAGCTTATGGCTGGATTTATTTTTAAAGAAATAGTCATGATGTTCAGGAGCCTGGAGGCAATTTGGCATCTCCTCATGCACCTGAAGGTGGCATCTGGGCATCCTGCTAGCACAGCATGGCTCATGTGCTATTTCTTTCTTGTGTCGTCACTGAAGAGTTTAGAGAGCTGCTGTGTGGAGTGAAGTTGTAGGAAGTGCTGACATTCCCATGCAGCTGCTGTCACTGCAGAGCCCTGGGCTGATTGTGTGCCAGCATTTTCACATGATACTTCTTCTCTGCCCTAATACTCAAATATTAAAACTTCTTGTCAGTGGGCAACTGTAGGCTGGAAATTTGGATGTCGGATCACCATTAAAATACTAAAGATTTAGACTAAAATAATGTTTTGCTAAGGAGAGGTTGCTGCAACCAAGAAGTGTGTAGTTGTCACTATATGAAATAGGAAAATGTTACGCCTTTTGGAGAAGGAAAAAACCCCAAAACATTTGGGGTGGGTAGCTTGCTTCCAAAAACCAAGGAGCTGAACTTTGAGTGGCTTGTTTGGGTTATGGCAGTGCCCAGAGGTTCCAGCTGGGATGAGATCAAGACCACAGGGAGAAGTGCTGCCTGAAGCTATAGCATGGAGGTACAGCAGGTGGTGTGTAGGAGAAGGGAACCTTTATTCCCCTTTTTCTGGTTCTTGCCAGTGGCAGACCTCCAGTACAGAGGCCCAGTGGTCTGCTCAGGAACAGTAGCAAAGTGTGAAAATTCAACTCAGGTGTTGATACCGAAATTCTTAAAGCACAAACTCAGCCATCTTAAATCTTCCCACTGAACTGAGGATGCTGGGGTGGGGCTGGAAGAGTTCAGCTGGTTCAGGAGCCAGACTGAGTTGAAATGTTATTCCTCTTGATACTGCTTATTATTTGGAAAATGGGAAAAATAAATACAGCTTTTTTTTTTAAGGTTAGGAAGTTCTTGAGCTGTATCTTGCTGAGCCCTTTTTTGTTGCAGTTTGAGGAAATTGAGTATTTTTAATAAGAGTAAGATGACTTGGTGGTTTGGTACTCCTGGATAAGAGAATATTCCTATTGCCATCTGTACCCTTTTATTACTTCCCTGGTACCCTCTCTGGCACTTGCCTGATCCCTGTGTTGAGCCAGTTCAGGTTGCTGGAGGATTTCTGTTGACATGGCAGAGTATCTGAGGGAGTTCTGGAATCAGAGCAGGGGAAGGAGTGAGGCCTGTGCTTGGGGAGAGGGGCATAACAGCAGGAATGCCTCCCTTGGCAGCAGTGAGCTGGGCAGGTAGAACTGAGCTGCATCCCACAGCTTCACCATTTTGGATATTCCTGTTTCTTCTTACCTCCATTTGCTCCTGGCATTGATTTCGTAATGTTTCCTTCACTGTTCTCACCTGGTTTGCCAGCCCGGACTACTTTTGGTTTGGTTTGCCAGCCTGGGCTACTTTTGGTTTGGTTTGCCTAGAACCCTCCTAAGTGCTCTTTTCTGCCATGTTACCTGTGGGGAGGATGAAAGAAGGGAATGATGCTCTCCAAACTGAGACGTGTGTTACCCTGATGAGTAACATCAAACTTCACGCTGCTTCCTTCTGTTCCTCTAGCAGCCTCACTGGTACAAATGACTTGGCAGTGGTGCCTGTGCCCAGGCTGAGCTTGGCCCTGGTTTCCTAAAAGCCTGGGAAGAGAGAATTGAACCAAAACCTCCCAGGTGCCATGCTGGTGTTTGCACAAGACCCTGCTTCCCTTCAGGGTGTGATGCAGCACGGTCACTGCGCGGTTGCTCCTTGTGAAGGATTTATCAAGGCACAGCCAATTCTCTGCTGCCCTTGTAGGCACGTGACAGAGCTCTTGGAGGCTTGGAGTGCTCTGTGCTGGCACTGCTCAGTAGCTCTAAAGCCATGGGCATGAGCCCAGCATCCACTCAGGATGGGGATCACCAAGCGACTTCCCAGTGATAACAGCGGTGTTCCGTTGGAATTCACTTGACCCTCAAGTGAACCAGTGACCTAGAGGTGAAGGGCTCAGGCATCGTATCAAATTACAAATCATCCAAGCCATCTACATCTTTCAAGCTGTTGATTATAGAAACTGTTCAATTTCTTGAGATATTGTCTGTGCCATGTGTAGATAATTGGGAATGTTGTGCTAAACTATGGAGCTTGCTGGCCGACCCTGCTTGCTCATAATTACATGAGATATAGTCTGTCACCATTGAGAGACATCAAAAGAATGTCAGCTGACCTATTAATCTGCAAGCATCTGCAGATTCCTCATAATAAAGGTAATTGTACATTGGTGCCTTTTAAGTTATCAGGCAATGTGATTTTTTTTTTTTTGTACCTGAGAATTCAGTCACTGTAGTCTTTGTGCACTAGATATTCCATGGGAAATGGAATGATTTAATTTCCAACCTTGTGTTCATAAGCCTGTGTTTGGTCTAATTTGATTTTATAGGAATCACCATGTTCTTAGCTCTAACTGCTACTTGAAAAGTTCAGTGTTTTATGAATAGTATGATGATTATTCATGTGTATCATTGCAGTGTCACAAAATGGGATGCAAGATTCAAATTTTAATCTCCTACAGATGTGTAAACCTACAGAAACTCTGCTGGCTTTTGTTGAAGTGCAGTGACTTAGCAGATTGTCTCTGTCTTTATATGGCATGTTTAAATAAGTTCTGTTACTGCAATGTTTATATTTGGCTAGAAGGGATAGAGAGCATAAGAATAGTGTTTCTTTGTCATAGTCATGCATGCTGACCTAATACTTTTGCTTTCTGTCTTTATAATATTTATGCAGTATTTAACTTGACCAATAATGTGGACTTGGAGAACACCAAAAAGAAAATGGAGCTGTATCAAAAGGATAACAAAGAAGTCATTCAGAAGAATAAGTTAAAACTGGTTAGTTAACTTCTCTCCCCTACAATTTTTATTCATTTGTTAAAGAATTAAAGGATTTGTGAAGTACTTTCTTAAAACAAATCAAAGCTGAAAGCACTATGCAAAGCTCTTTGTATTTAAGTATTGAGGTTGATAGTTGAAATGTAGTTCTGCTTTATTTTGGGAAGGGCTTGAGGAGAGGGGCAGGCAGCAGAGCCTGTGTCTAATACATCACCACGGCATGTGTGCTGGCAGTGTCGTTGGACAATGTCCAGGAGAGATGAAGTTCATTCCTCCTACACCAGGACAATCGTTCCTTTCTCATCTGAAGGAAAAAAGGAATCCAGACTCAGACATTATGAAGCTCCCAGGAGAGGATTGTAAAACTGAGGAAAAACACAGGCCTGGTTTATGCAAAATTTGAAATGAAAGATGTTGAAACAAACATTAAAACTTTTGTTCAAGAGCTGATAACAGTAACATCAGGGATATTGTATATATAATCTGTATGCAAAACACGGGGTTCTTTGAAGATTCATTCATTAAATTATGGCTCACATATCATTTTATTCTTTAAAAATAAACTTGCATGCATTTATTCCTGTAAGAAAAGTTTAATCCGTTAAATATTTTTTCAGCGTAAAAATACACATTGTTATCAGTTCTTGAAGGAAAATGTCTGCCCCGAGTGTGACATAACAAGGGCTTATGTTTGTAATCCAGTTGCACTAAGGACTTGCTTTCAAATCAGTAGGGGTGAAATCCTCACTCCCCTGAAGTCTGTGGCAAAACTCTGGGTGATTTCTTTAGCTCTAGGATTTCACAGGAGGAGATTGGAATCTGAAAAATGTTTGTTTGAACCTCTTCCTTTTAAAGGCAAGGAAATTTCCCTAGGGGTCCATCTCTGATCTGTTATCCTGTCTCTGACACTGTGCAATATCCTCTGCTTCAGAGCTTGAGGAGACCTGCCAAAGCTTTGGCTGTGTCTTATTTTACAATGGAGCTGCAGCCTCTGGGGTCACAGTGAGAACAGCTCTGCCTGCAGCCCACCTTCCCTGCAAGGAAGTGGCTCTGACAGCCTGTGCAGGGGCTGTGGGATGCTGTCAAACAGCTCTGTAGTGCCCTGTACCCTCTCAAGCCCCCAGGACTTCTGTTTGCTGTGCTCCACAGTCCTGCTGTGCTGGAGGCTGGCTGCTGGAAGCTGGGCAAGCCTGTGTGAATCCAGACTCACTGAAGAGCTGGAAACATTTATATTTTTTTTTTTAATTTTTAACATTTGAAACATTCATAATTTCTTTTTCAACAATTGAAACATAATAATAGACTTGACACAGTGGTTGTTACAAAAACTGCATGATCTTGCCCATAAATTTCCCCCTCTCCTAAAAGCTGAAGGGTTGCTTTTCCTCTCCAGCTCCTCTTAGCAAATTTTGGAATGTCTTTTCTCCATGTGTGGTAAAAGGTGTCCTACTTTCTTGCTTAAACTTCTTATGGCCAGTCATTGACTTAAATTTTTCTGTCCACTGTAGTAGATTGCTTCTGAGGGATATAGATGTTTTCTGTCCCTCTTGTTGTTTTTGTTGCCCTTTGCCTGCTCCAGTGTGATTTGTGTTTGGCGAGCAGAAGAGGCCAGAATTGAATGCAGAGATCTTAATGCCTCTCGTAAAGGAACTCTGTTTTCCCATCTCTGCTGGAAACACATTGATTCTAAGACTGTTCTTCTCTTGTAGTTTAGAAAAAAAAAAAAAAAAAAGTGAAGATCTTGGTGTTCCTGTAATTATAAATAGTTTTTCTTAATACATAGATATTTATATACACTTTGTATTTATAAAACCTTGCACCCTGAGTGGACTACAGCTTTTCCAGTGTTTCTCCTTAAATATTTGCAGTTCTCCAGTCATAGGGTAACTTGTTGCTTCCCACTTTATCACTAGATGTTTAACTTCACTTGCTGCTTTGTGCAGTCTTGAAATAGTTGTGTCTGGATTCTGTGATGTGAATGTGCATGTTTTCCTGATTATCCTTTCCTGGATGTGGCAAAATTTACTTTCTTTTTAGTTCTTCACTTGTAGGCTTGAGATGACTCCAGGCTTCACTGTCATCATCTATCCCATCACATATTAGGACTGTGTTTAGATTATCTTTAGTCTGGACACAACCCTTGTTGCCTATTGAACATTTCTCTTTTACTGTTTAAAGAATTTGATCTGACACGTGATAATTCTTCCATTTTCCTGTAGTCTGCTCTGGTTTAGGTTTGTTTATCCGTTTACTTATTTCAGACTGTAATTTTTCTGGGCTGTTTCTTCAGTCTAGGTCTGTCAGCACTTCCCTACAAGTTTTCTTCTGTTTCAGTGCAAATTCCAGGCAGTCTTTAGAGATAAATGTGGAAGAGCCTTGGAATGTCTCAAAAGACCCTGAGCTCTTCTGTTCTGTTGACCAAACTAACTAAATCCCTTAAATCTCAGACATAACCTCAGCTAGAAGTTTGGGGATTTTCTTGTTTGTTTTTTTCCTTTCATTAAATGCAAAGAGAGCCCAATTCCAGGTGGTTGCTGGTTTGTGACCAGCTTTTTACCAGGGTCACTGCACCAGTTACAAAATGGAAGCAGCTTCTGTTGGCTTGGTGGCAGGTGATGAGATCTCCCAGGAGTAACTGGGCCTCACTGGGACCCACTGGCTCAATCTGTCTGTGAAGGGATTTTTTTTTTTTTGCAGATTCTGGCTTTTGTTAGGTAGCTGTGCTTTATGATTAGAATAAACTTTACTGTGGTCTTGGCCTCAATAATGATCACAGAATCACAGGAGAAGCTGATTTGGAAGGGACCCACAAGGATTATTGAGTCCAGCTCCTGGCCCTGCACAGCACCATTCCCAAGAGTCCCACCCTGTGCCTGAGGGCACTGTCCAAGCCCTCCTTGAGCTCTGCCAGGCTTGGTGCTGTGACCACTGCCCTGGGGAGCCTGTTCAGTGCCCAGACACCTCTGGGTGAAGAACCTTTTCCTGATATCCACCCTAAACCTCCCCTGACACAACTTCAGGCCATTCCCTTGGTCCTGTCACTGGTACCACAGAGAAGAGATCAGTGTCCTCCCCCATGATGTTCTGCTAAAACTCCTTTCATCAATAAATCATTTAAGTTATAAAATTTTAATTGTCTTGCCATTTTTACTGCATCCCCCTTTGCTTTAGTATGTTAGGTGGAGAAGATTTGGAAAATGTTTCCTGTATGTTTTTCCTTGTACCTTCTAGCAACCAAACTGACATTCTTTTGATCCACCTTCTTTATAAAATTGTTTAATCCTCTTATTTTCCTCTGTCTCTGAACCCTATTCTGTTTTTTTTTATTCTTTCACTGTGATTTTCAAATACAGATTACCTAATAGTTTGCACATAAAAAAACACTTGCCAAGAAATAGATCTGTAACAAAAACTTGTCATTTTGTACTAGTAATCTTTCTTTTCATCTCATGTCACATGACTGCAATCCAGGTTGTAGGAAAAATTCCTTGTTTGCTGAAAATGTGACATTTCCACAGTTAATGCTTAAATGCCTAAAGATATAGGCTTCCCTATTAATATTCACATATTTGTAATTTCTCATTTTTCTTCTACACCTCTGGTAAGCACACTGTGCTTTGCAAAGAAGACGCAGCTGATGAGTGGGATGATCAGGAACAGTATTGTGGCATTATGTTTTTGTTCACCCTTCTTATATCATTGAGTTATAGGATGTGTGGGAGCCAAGAGGGGCTCACAGTAGAGTGAAAGTGTAGGGGAAACCCCTTCTTAACATTTAAGGAGTCAGATCTGACTCCAGCAAGCAGCAAGTTAAAAATCTTAACTTCACACTGGACAATGAGGAGGTAGGAATAGCCATCCATAATCACCTTAAAATTCTGCTTTAAAAGGTAGATTTTGGCTGTTTTCCCCTTGTCTGGCCTGCCTGGGGTCCCTTGGGGGGCAGTGGAGCTGTGGGGTTGCTGTGAGCTGATTCCTGATTTCCCTCTCAGACGCGGGAGCAGGAGGAGCTGGAGGAGGCTCTGGAGGTAGAGCGGCAGGAGAGCGAGCAAAGGCGGCTCTACATGCAGAAGGAAGAACAGCTACAGCAGATGATGAAAAGGAAGAATAAACAGGCACTCCTGGATGATCTGGTGAGTAACAAAAGCAGAGGCTTTGAAAGCTCAGTAGCATTGACATCCATCTCTATCACTGTGTGGAATTAACAGATCTGTCCCATTTCCCTGTTCTGTGTGTTTTGTGATTCCATTCTCTCACCTGTTATTTGTTTCAATGGTGCAAACCATTCTGGTGTTAGGTAAGCTAGGGGCTGGATGAAGACTGCTTCTGGGATTTGTCGCTCAACTCTACCACTGCTGGCTTGTTAAGCAGTTCTGAGTAGTGGCTGAGAGTCTGGTGTGTGGAAACAAAAAGGTCATCAGGAGGTGCTTCTTGACTCAGCCACCTCTGCAGTGGAGATGGTGGAGAGCAGGGGACAGGAACCTCAGGAGTTATTCAAGCATTGCTCAGCCCTTTCTCAGTCAGAGCACCTAAATCATTGGTGGTCCCTTTGTATGCAAAAACTTCTACAATGAAAAGTTTTCTGCCTTGAGTGTGTCGTGTTCTCTTACTGCCACTTCTCCTGTACAAGTTGTTCCTTTTGAAGTGACTGGAGCTTGTATAGACAAACAGAGGGAAACTCAGACTGCTTCTGGAAATCGTGATTCTGCATCTGAAATGCAATCATGTGTGGGCATAGAGAAACTCACTAAATGTATTACTTAAACAAGGTTCACATCTCAATTTTTTCAATACAAGAGTGTATTGAAAAAAAACATGTACAGGACATTCACATGTTTAACACCCACGAGGACAGTCTGTGTACACACAGCCTGTGTGTAACCTTGAGGGAAATCAGAAAAAAGAGCTATGTATGCATACGTACTTGTGTTCAGTTGTGTCAGTGTGGTTTAAAGCTTCTTGGCATATCCAAATGATATTTTCTCTCTTATATCAGTGCACCTCACACTAATACAGTGTTAATCCCTGCTTTGTAGTCTGTTCTTATTCATTATACAGATGCTTTTCTACTTTTCCTGAAAAAGTAGAGTTCCTCTTTGAGCCAGGGCAGAAGGCACTGACATGGAGAGAGGATCTAAGTGAAATTTAGGAGTTTCAGGGCCTCCTGAAGAGATAGATGTCTTTCTTCAAGCCAGGATTCCTGGCAACTTATTACTGGTTTTCCTTTTGTAAGTAAAAGCAGAGATGAGCAGAAAGATTCTTAAAAAAAAAAGTCAAGCCTCTATCTTTACATCCAGCAATCTATTTTCACTTTAAAGGTAAATGCTTTCACAGTCCACACTATTATGAATAGTATTTAAATTAATAAAAACTCCACTATGAATTTGAATTTAATTTCTCAGAATATGGATTTTGAGTTTCTAAATTTTTAAAACCCTGATCTAAAACACACTCCTAACTGACTAGAGACCAGTGATTGCTGTGTGGTTGTTTGTTTAATTTTTCTTTTTTTTTTTAACACAGCATTTGGTTTTACTGGAAACCTTCGCCAGGTGGCTTGCAGAAAGAATAGCTATAAATAACCCTTAAAATATGACTAAAATAAGTAGTTTTAACTGTGATTGCATATGTATTTTGCTATTAAAATATATCTTAATATTCTAAAAACAATATAAAGGTGATTTTTAAAGCCTGAGGGAGGAAACTGGACAGTTTCAAGTTGTGTCTCTGTTTCTGAAGGGGCAGTGTCAACTTAAATTTGAGCCAAAACTTGTTTTGTAATATTACTAAGTTTATAAAACCAGCACTGAAGTGTTTGTGTAATGACTTACAAAGTCTCTGGAAAACCAGTGGTTGTTAAAGAAATAAACCTTTCCTGCGGTCTCTGAAATCCCTCTAATGCTGCACTGCAAAACTGAAAATGAAACTGATCATCAGTAAAACTTGAGAAAAGCCAAGCATATGCAGCAGCAGTGTAAAGAATTAACTTAAAAATAATCTTATATCTATGGTTGCTGGTTCTGTGCTAAACCGAAAAGGATTAATTTCTGGCTACAGAGATACCAGTGGTAACACCACTGACTCTGCAGGATTGTGAGAGCAGAGGAAAGTGGGAATCTGACATTGGTTTTGAGTCTTCTCCTTTAGACAGATCACCTGATCTGTCAGCCTGCAGTCCAGACCTACTGGATCTTGGTAATTTTTATTTCCCAAGTTTGCCCCTGCCACTGGGCTAAAAAAAAACAAAAACAAAAACAAACCACAACAAAACAAAACAAAAAAAAATTAAGACACATTTTTTGTGTTGTACAAGTAGAGATGTCAGATATTTTCTCTGTCAAGAAATGAATTTTACCTTTAGTGCTGAAATCTTAGGAAGCTGCAGATCTCATGGAATCCTAGAAATGCTTGGGTTGGAGGGGTCCTTAGAGACCATTGAATTCCAGCCCCCTGCCATGGGGAGGGAAAACTTCCACTAGAGCAGATTGCTCAGAGCCCCATCCTGCCTGGCCTTGAACATTCACAGTGTTGGGGCATCCACAGCTTCTCTGGGCAGCCTGTGCCAGGGCCTCACCACCCTCTGTAAAGAATTACTTCCTAAATTCTAATCTAACCCTGAACTCTGTCAGTTTGGAGCCATTCCCCTTGTCCTGTCACTCCAGGCTGTTGGAAAGGGTCTCTCTCCATCTCTGTCAGCTCCCTTCAGGTATTGGAAAGCCACAATTTGGTCACCCTAAATTGTACTCTTTTCAGGCTGAGCAATCCCAGTGCCCTCATGGGAGAGGTGCTCCTTCCCTCTCATCATCTTGGTGGTCCAAGACATTAGATGTGTTACTTATGGTAGTTTCACGTGGAGCAAAGGTCTCAATTGTGTGCAAAAGTGTTGGAGAATGCTGTACCATCTTCAAAGAGCTGATCATTTAGGTAGTCCAGAGGCACAGAAAAATGTTTGGTATTCTAAATGTTGTGCAGTGGGCTCTGGTTTCTGGCCAGCCTGGGGAGTGCAGGGGCTCCTACAGAAAGGACTGGACTGGGGCCAAGGCTCCATGAACCCTCCCTTGGCTGGGGACAGGAGGGGAAGGCCAGTGCAAAGTACTGGAGAGACCAGCAAGGCATCAGGGGCACTCAGGCTCTGCAGGCCTCTGGAAAAGCAGTTTGGTCCTTTTTGCCTCCCTGTACTAATTAGGCAATTTCTGTGTTGCCTTCTTTGTAAGTCACCTCTTTTACAGTAAAACCTCTCACTTTAAAGGCACAATACCCTGTTGTGATTTAGACTTGTAGTTTCAAATGCACTTTATGCATCACTGGGAGAAGTATGTGAGTTTTATTTTGGGTTGTTGTTGGTTTGGGGATTTTTTTTTTTAAACTTGGATAATCCAGGCTGAGTAAAATATTAAAGCACTTTCTTTATGTGCTCTACAAACTCTCATATGTATACAGAGGATTCTAATGTGATCTCTTGTGTCTCATGGGACTTGCACTTTCCTCTTCAACAGCCCATAATTCCCAGGCATGAGCACAGTGGGACTGCAGCACATGGCAGAGGAGCAGGTTTTTCCTGGACTGTGGCATAGCTTGGAGCCAGGCAAAGGCGTTAAAGACGTCAAGTCCACACTTCCACCAGAACCTCAAGGGTTTTGAGACCAATCTTTCAGAAATTGTTCTGTAGAACCAGCTTTGTTCATAGTGTAGACAGTTTGTTTTCCCATACAGAAAATTGCTGGTATGGATAAACACAGGGTTGGAACTTCCACGTGTGTTAATAGTTAACAGAAGGGTTCTGGGCATATTCAAAAGGACAAACAATCAGGATGTGGTGCCTTGCTGGCACACTGTGGGTTTCCCACAGTTGTGTAATCTGGTTACTGCTCATTGTGTGAACTCCTGAGAAGTTGGTTAAAAATTGGCTTCCTTGAATCATTTTATTAGAAATGCAGTGAGTGTTTAAGGAATATGAAAGACAAAATGAACAGGATACTGTTTTCCACTCTCCCTTCTCCCCTAATATGTTAAATCTGGTCATTGAAAGAGTTCAACATCTTTAACCTCTGCTGGCAGCACATGCTGCTGCATGCAGGTTAGAGATGTACAGCAACTGAAAGAGGCACTAACTAGTGCTTCTAGAAGACTCTAAACTAGTGCATTTGTGGTCCAAATTTTCTCCCAGTTGTACAGAAATTAGATGTCTCTTCAATTTAGGTTTTTAGCATCTTCCCTCCCCTCTTCCCAGCTGATCACAGAAATACGAGTAGAGGAAGCTGTGCCTTAGATGTTGTATTTGTGATTCTGGACCAGATCTTGTCTTGTGAGATTTTTCTGCTTTTATCTTGCATTCTGATGGTAAGGCAAAGGGAATATAATAAAATATAGAGAAGGAAAAAGACTGGAGAGTGATGTGAAAAGTCAGTGTACAACGTGACTGTTCTTCATGATCACTTCAGAGGATTTCTCTAGGTACCATCAAAACAACAAGGCATCTTGTGGCATTAAAAACATCCAACTTCTTACCTTGACCTGAATAATTTAAAAAATCACAGTTCTGTTAATAAAATCTGTTTGGTTTTTGTGAGTAACAAATGTGGTTCATAGTTCAATATTTGCTTGGCTCTTAGAAACAGAAGTAAATGTGATGTGTGAGGGCCTTAGGAATAAAATCCTGTGCTAGAGCAGTCCAGAGAGAGTCTGTCTGCACTTCTTCCCTGCTCTCAACTTCATGGTAATTCTAGCCAGGAATTCTCAAGGATTTCTGTGTGCATGTAGATAGTCACATTAGTCTCTTAGAAAATTACTTAGCCAATAATTTCCTGATCTCTCAGAAATGCACTTCGATATATGTATGCTAATAATCATTCTGTCCTGACAGTTTAAGTAATTCATTTGCTTAACTATTCATTTTACTACTTTTTATATATACATACGTACATATATATATATTTAAAAATTGGCTGGCTTCCCTAAAAATAAGTTGCTGAAGGAGAAAATAAATATGCTGTTGGTTGTACTTACAATAGTGCCATTGTGCAGAGCAGAGCAAGGATCATTTCCAAACGGCCTCAGGTGAAATCTAATGGGAAACAATTTCAAACTGGTCTGAGTTCATTGGGAGAAAGAATGTGTCTTAGATAAACATCTGATCCAAGTTATACTACTCAGTATTATTCCTTCTCTGATTAAGTTCTATTTTTTTTTTTATTTTAATAAATATTGTTGCATTGGCCAGTTGGAATAAGGAGCCTGTTATATTGTCTTTAATGTGGATTCTATAAAAATGGTTGTTTGCAGGTTACTCTGATTTATGGGGTTGCTGCAGCTTTTTCTTATTACTGAAAATGATCGTTTTCTGTGAACTGTTGCTGAGGGAGAGGATACTTGGCATTCTGCTGTTCTCCTAGTGATGGCCTTGCAGTCACAGCTTGCAGTTTGGAAGAATGTGCAGTGTTAATTAATATTTGTTTTGGTCTAGGACTCAAATTTATTCCTCATATGTTTACAGGAGAACTCTGATCTTCCTGCCTCTCTGCTCTTAGCTCAGCATAAGGACAGATCTACTCAGCTAGAAATGCAGCTGGAAAAACCCAAACCTGTCAAACCAGTCACGTTTTCCACTGGCATCAAAATGGTAAGATTTGCTTGTTTGGTTTTTTTTAACGCCTTTCAGAAGATCAAGGATTTCCTCATATGAATTCAGAGGTCACTTAAACCTGAGTTGCATGTTACGTGAAATAGACTGTTCTCTTCCAATTAAATAAGTAATTAGGAATTAATTGAAGAATTTCATCATTCTGCTAGTTGGAATATTGTGATGGCCCACCCAGAAGGGTCATCACAAATATATGGACATTTTCATTGTGTAGTTGTCACAAAACAAACTATACCTCTCTCCCTGTGAAGTTGTGGTGTCCTTGAATTATTTTTCTTGTTTGTGTACCAATTCTGTAAGTTGAAATTTTTGAAGTTCAAGAATCATCTCACTTTCTTCAGATTTATTTTGAGCACTGGAGTAGTCTGTGAGTATGAGACTGACAATCTAGAAAATGATGCCAAGGTTAAGGACTCTATTTTCATTGTTATTTGGCTCTAAGAAACCACAAGTATTTTTCAAATGTGTCACCTTAGGGTGGCAGCTGAAGATCTCTCAGCACTCCTGTTCTGTGTCATGACATGGCCCAAGCACACACCAGCCTGTGCACATAACTGTAAAGCTGGGGATGGCAGCACGAGTGACTGGTGCTTTTCTGCACCTTGCTGGTTTTCTGCTTTGTATTGTTTTAAATCTCTTGTTAGACTTTTTTAAAATCTACTTTTTCTAGACTTCGTATTTTAGAATTGATAATGGTAAACTGAATGTCTTAAAAATAGCCAACACTCTCTACTCTCCTCAACAAACCAAGAAGTCAGCAGAGCAAAAATCTGTATATCAAACTAGTTTCCTATCAGTAATCAATTTGTTTTTGCCATGAATATTTGTGCTGTGTTCATTATCTGTTTAAGTGTTCACAGTGTGGAAGCATTTGCAGCTTATTTTCCCAAAAGCAGTGTCAGTTTTTGCAAGGCTGTGCAGATTGTTTTCTTGTTTTCCTGTGGTGTAAATTGATCTTCTTCCTACTTCTTTTAAAATCTATGAGTCTGGGGGATATTGATATGCTTTTTGAGAGATTTTCTGTCTGTAGAAAAGCCAGTGGACAGAAAATACCTGTTGTTCTTTTTAAAAAATACTCTGAATGGCTGTTCTTTTTCTTGCTGTAAAATATATTGTCAGAATTTCTTAAAGCTGTGGTTTTTCTGTGGGGAAAGGAAGAAGATCAGCTTATGTTATGAAGACAGTAGAAGTATTTTCTAATTTGTATAAAAATTAATATTAAATGCAGTATGTGGTAGTGGACATTTGAAATCTGCAACCCCAAGTAAATTTCCTCAGGAATGGTGAAAGACTTGGCTGAAGAAATTTCCAGCAGCAGGACATTTAAATCCTAATGTTTGGGATAATAGGGGATATGCCAGATAATTCATCATAATGATATCTGGCAATTCCTAATTCATCAGTGTTCAGAAATGTGAATAGATAAATTATTTAATTTGTTCAATCTCAGGAAACAAAAATTTCCTCACCCTGACTGCTCTGAGTCCTAAATTGAAAAAGAACAGTTTAATTGTACTTCTTTCTATTAATGTTTTTTAACAGTAAGGGTAAGGATAGAAGCATTTGAAGTTGGTGACTACTATTTATGGAAAATTGATTGCATTAAAAAATTTACACCAACAAAATTACAGGTTTTGCTTAGAAAGATGAATGTTTCCTTACTTTCTTTACGGGTGTTTCATTTATTTATTTATTACATGACATTACAAAAATACAAATTCTATTACACTAGTAGCAATATTGATACTCTGCACAATAAATGAAGTGTCTAACTTTGTAATTTTTGAAGAAGTTGGTTCCACAGCCTGGGAATGTTTCTGTGGGTGTTCTGCTAGGAGGCAGCTCAGTGCTTGGAAGCAGATGTTGAATTTCTGTGGATGATGTGCAAATTGGCAGTTTACAGGGTCACTTTGACAAACTGGCCTCATTTGAATGAAATGTGTTTTAATAAGGGTAAGTGCAAAATGAGAAATAGAAGAGTAAATAACAGGCTCTGGGAAGAGGATTTGGAAGTTTAGCGAAGGAGGTAAAGCAGTTTGACCCTCAGTGTGTGTGGGGGGCCATGGGTATGTGAATAGTCCAGCAATAAACAGGAAAGGACTTCTCCTTCTGAATGCAGTATTGGGAAGGGTTGTGGACTGCAGAGTTCTGCTGGCTGCATCTTGAGTGCAAAAATCAGAACGTGAAGAAGAGCCACAAAAGTCCATTCAAAGGCAGAAAGATCTGCTCTGTGTTGAGGAGATGGTTCAGGTATGACTCAATTTACACTAAATACCTCCTTAGCACAGAACATGCCAGGTCTGAGCAGTGCAGCATTAAATGTAGCAAGAACCAGTAGCCTTAAATAAATGCCATCTAAATAGGAACTGAAGGAAGGAATAAGACCTTAAGTTCACACAATGTTCTGCTGGTTAATTGGCCTCGCTGTTAAAATTGTTCTGGAATGCAACGAAATCTCAAAATCTTGATGTTTTCAGATTAGGATTGGGGTGCATCTTGGAAAGTTACTGTAGTTATCAAATGCAAGTTTGCTGGCTTTGGAGCAGGGTTACTTTTGTGAACAGCAGCTCTGCTCATTGCACGTGATCCATGAAGGTGGGTTCTAGTGACAGTGTGAGGTGAATTCCCAGCTGGCACTCACCCTGGGACATGCTTGTTTGCCAGGCTGAGTGTTTTCCTAAGAACCTGAGATGCTCAGTGCACTCCTTTTGTGTAGGTGTCCACGTGAAGTGGGTGGAGCTTTTCTTGTGCTCTTTGCAGCTGCTTTGGCTTTGTTCCCCTCTAAAGCATGGGGTTCACACCACTCCTGGTGGGGGAGCTGGAGGGGAGTACTGAGAATTTCTTAAGAAATGCAATTCTAATTAGTGCTCTGGCACAAGAGTTCTGCAAATTCAGGATGTTTGTGTGAAAAGTCTGCTTTGTGCCCACTGTCAGAGGTTTAGCAGTGCACATTTAATGAATCATTATGTGTGCCCTTCCCCTGGGCTTTCATTTTTTCCTAATAGTTTGGCCACTGACCTTTTCTGATGGGTGTTTTCCTCTAATTTTGTTTCAAAAGAAGGGAAGCCAGATAGAGCTAGCTGAGCTGCTGGCTGATCTGGAGCTGGTGTTTACACAAAGGCTATGAAAATATGCCACTTGTGGCAATCCACTGGGTTTTTTTCAGCTTGAACAGGAGTGTTTTTCCTTGGTCAGAGATGTTCTTCTGCCTGACTGCTAATCAGACATGTTTCTTGGTGTCTGAGTTAGGAGCATGTCCATTCTAGTCTCCTGGGCAATGCTCAAGGAAGTTGGCTCGTTTAAGGTGTCATGTTAGTGCTGTGGGTTCCTCTGCTTGCAGGGGGAGGAGGGAATGTCTTGTAAGCTAAGCAAGAGCATCCCCTATAGCATGAGCCAGACAAATAGCTCATGAGGACGGGGTCTCCTTCCTTTTCCTTTTGTTTAATTCTTTTTTTTTTTTGTCCTTTCAAGTGGAAGCAGTTTTTCCTCTAGTCTGCTTTTCAACTTCTTCAGTAAATTCTATCCCCTGTGCACAAAGCTTACATTCCAAATCAATCAGTTTGATTTACCTCTTTGAGTAGGGGGAGACAGTGCTGCCAGGCTTTTTTCCTTATGTTCGTCATATTAAGAAATACACTTTCAGCACATCTGAATATTTTAAAACAGTCTTACTAAAGCCAATCTTAAATCGGGGTAAAGCTACAGAAGAAACTGTAGCAATCTTAATTGCTGCAATAGCGCTAAAAATGAGATTTCCTGTCACTTTTGGTACTTCAGCAGCTGTCAAAAAGAGCAGAGTTTGTCTGAAGTGAATGATATTTCCAGCATTTCTAGGGCTTGTCAGGAGGTGCAAAACAAGGTCTGGCAAGAGAACCATTCTTCTGTTTTTTGGTGAATGTAATGACCATTTCTGGTTGTTAGGTAGATTTAATGTGGAGCTCATTTTAAGGTGTGAGATGCTCATATGTATTGCAGACAAATGGCAGTTTGCAAATGCAACAGGAATTGTGTTAACATGAATTTAGTTCCATTCTTATGTCTCTAGTGTTTGCAGAACTGTAGAAGGCTTTTCTAGGTCTGTGCTTTACCTCACCATTGCAGTTAAAAATGCATAGAAGTGTGGATGTATTTAACTCCTCCTTAATTCATTGAACTGGGAGCACAGAACCTTTGAGTCCGTGGCCCAGCTGTTTCCATGTTTGTAGAAAATCTGGGTGCCTTAGACTGGCTCAGCTCGTGCTATCTCCAGCACATTTCAGTTGTGTGTTTGTCCCTTTTCTGTTCCTTGCAGTTCTGTAATGTTTCTTTCCTCCCTTTCCCCAGCCTCCCAGGACACTTAGCCTCTATTGATGGTATGCTTGGAGTAATCTCATGCAGTTAAAAACTCAATTACCTCTAATTGGATTGCCCAAAAATGCTGGAAAACAACATAGGTGTCCCCTGGTTTGCTCCTGCTTGGGAGAGTTTACCTTACTGCATTTTGTACCCAAATACCTCAGAATTAATGTAATGCACCATTGACCTTCCAATTCTTATCATCGTTTTTGTTTTATTACTTAATAGCAGTGGGAATATTTATTAATAGAACTATTAGTGTAGAGTATGCTTGATCATTACCAAGATGGTCCCTACCCCAGTGAATTTGCAGTTTAAATAGATGTGTCAGGGAGGGAGGGGAAGCAGATGCCCGGAGGGGATGTTCTCACCCAGGATTAGCCAGCAGAGCAGTGGAGGAAGAAGGAATAGGATCCAGCCCTGCTGAATTCCTAACCCGTGGCTCTTCCGCTGAGCCGGGCTCCATCTCCTGTCAACAGCACCCCTGAATGGCAGCGAATTAAGAGTGAAATATCTGCTCCAGCTCCTGCTTCCCTGTCCAAATCACAGCAGCGGTGTTAAATATAATTTTGTGGCTCTGAATATTGCCCAGATTTATTCCAGTTCTTGCAGTTTCGGGTTATTAGTAGCTGGATGCTGGGGAGAGCAGTGTGCAGCCTGGAGCAGCCAGAGGTTGCAGGAGGGAGCAGTTGTAGAACCAATATTTCAGAGGAATGGATTTGTGTCAGACACAGGATGTCTAGGACACCTCAGGAATGTGTGTTACCACTAAGCTGCACATAACAAGTGTTAGGGAAGAGATTTTGTGCAGTCTTACACTTGCAGTATTATTCTGATGGGAAATAACGTTCTTATTTTACGTTATGTGGAGCTATTTCTTTTAAAACATTGACCTCATCAGCTCAGGTCAAATTAACTGTTCTTTATTATTGCCTTTTCCTGCAATATTGCTTCCTGTGCAAACAACTGCTCAGCGGCTGCTCCTGTTTTCCAGTCTGTTTCTTTTATAGCTTGTGGAGCAATTATCCAAAATCCTGTTCCAAACTCAAAAAAGTCTATCAAAATACCCTTTTTAATCAATTCTGCTCCTTCAAAGTTGCTTAGACATATGCCAGGTACTCTGAGGTAAGTGAGGTGCATGTCACACTGTGGTTTAGGCTACAGCTATTCTGCAGCTCCTGAGGGGGCCTTACTTTGCCAATTCTTACTGCTCTGGTTTGCTTGGTTGGTTTGTTGGTTTTGGTGCAGTGTGTTTCAGTGTGTGTTTTTTTTTTTTGTGTGTGTGCATTTAATTTTTGCCTGAATTTAAAAAATAAAGCAATCAAGGCTTCCTTCACTGTTAGCTCAGCTGGTCTATCTTCAGACTGGAACTGTTCAGATGGAATTGATTTCTTTGAGATGAATGCCAGTTTGAGTTTAATTGGTATTTTGTTTTTAATCTTCGTTTGGCTCATACCACGCACATTTCTCTTTTACAGCTGGGTGGAATATTTCCCTCTTTGCAACTCTTGGTAGTTTAGAATCACAGCAAAATTACAACACTTACTTTCAAGAGTAACTGGTGTGTTTAGGCATATAGATCCTTTTGAAATAGGTATATTTGCTTAGAGAACATGCATGTAAAGGTAAAATTTCCAGTGGCACTGAGCATTCTGTGTCTGTGTGCCTGTGTGTGGTGGCTGTGTCCCAGCTCAGACTCTCTGGGCTCAGTGTCAGTGCTAGGAAGCAGAATCCCTTTCCAGAGGAAGCCCAAATGCCCTGGTCAGGGGAGTCACAGCACTTTCCAGAGGGTCTCTGATGGAGGTTTTCAGGGAAGCAGCATTCCTGCCAAGCAGCTTCCCTGGAGCAGAGATTGACAGGGTGCAGGTAGCCCTGGGACAAGTGGGATTCTGCATTTGCTAAACACCATTTCCTGATTCCTACTCAGAGTGTACATTGCATATTGCTTTAGCATTGAATTTTTGTCATCAGTAACAGTGTCTTGTTTTTAACAATGAGCATTGATTTGCTAAGAAGGATACTGTTTCTGAAAAGAAGAGAGGAAAAAGAAATCATGGTTGCTGGATCTCTACCATTTCTGACAATATGTGGATATAGAATTCAAATATATGAACTGAGGAACAGCAAATATGCTGGAAGATATAACTCAGGTTAGGATTAATATGCTGGATTTAAAAAGTAATCCACAGTCCTGTGACCCACCTACTGCTCCCTTAAATCTCATAAGTTTATAAATACAATATGACTGAGACTTCCGAGTAGCTTGATGGAAAATGATTAGTAGTAGTAAATACATTTGTCATACTAAATCTCTAGCTCTCTGTTTAAATAAAGATGTTTTGTTAAGAGTCAAGCACATACATGCTGAACTGTGCTTTGAGTTTCTGAACTCGGGTTTTGAAGTGTATGCCAAATAAACTTTATTTAAGTGATCTATCATCAGAATGCTTCCTGTGCACTCCAGCCCATGGAATGAAGTCTAAAACATTAATTGGGTTCTGGCCTTACTAAGTAATTACTGTTATATCAAAGTGCATAAACATTCAGCACATGATGTTGACTTAATGAATTTTGTTCCTTATGTTGGTAAGAAAATGTTTCTGGAGGAAAAAAGGCAAAGTAAATGACAGTATTTGTTATTTCTCCTCCCTTCATTTACACAGCAATGGCCTTGGAAAAGGAGACTGCATTTTGAAAATGCAGTGCTATGTCTCCCCAAAGCTCTCTGCAGGATTTTAGTTTGGAATGCCTTAGGAAATATGCTGTAGTTGAAATTAAGCTGTTTGGTGGACAGACATAATCAGAACTGCTTGACTTGATTCTTTTTTATGGTTGGGCTCTCTGATACTGCTCTGTTAAAATAATATTTGTTCATTTGCTTTAAAGCTCCTCTACATGGCTAAACCAGCACATGTTTATGTACACATATTAGTATAAATACAAATTAGACCCATAAGTTTGCACAGCTGTAATGACTGGAATTTAGTAAATGAAATAATGCCAACAGTGTTAATTGTACAGGAGCGAATGGCATGACCAAAGTGCTTGTTAAAGTGTCTGTGGCCAGCAGTGGAGCAGATCTGTGCCTTAGCTGTCACTTTTTGGAATGGAGCTGTTCTTAGGTAGAGGTTTTTTTATTTTGTTTGTTTGGGGTTTTTTTTTTGTTTTGTTTTGTTTTGGGGTTTTTTTTTGTTTTTTGTTTTTTTGTGGGTTGTTTCTTTGTTGTGTTTTTTTGTTTGGGTTGGTTTAGGTTTTCCTTTTGTTTTGTGTGATTTTTAGTGTCCTGTTTGATTTTTGAAGTTGCCCAAGAGCTTACTTGAATGCTTGACTCTTCCCCATCATTTTTCAGAGGACATTTCTGTGACATGCAGCATGTTCTGGTCCCATGAAAAGGCTCACAGGGAGAAAGGAGGCTGCTGGAGGAGTTCAGCCAGGTTGTCATTTGCTTCCTTGCCTGTATGGGAGCAGGAACTGGGACAGAACAGAGGGATGGGCTGCAGGCTCTAATGTAGGATACCCAAATTCCATCCCAAGCAGCAGCCAGACCTGCCACTAGCTAAGATAACACAAAGACATGTTGTAGAGTAATCTGAGGAAAATGTCATTTAAATCAGCCTGGGATCCTCCCGTTTCTGGGTCTTACAGCTCTGAATGTACCTTTGCTTGAGTAGGTGTTACTGTGAGCAATAAGGAGGGATCTGACTGAAAGAAAGAAGGTGGCTGAGAGGAGAGTCCAAAAAAACAGCTGGCAGGGAAATAAAGAATAATAAAAAATTTCTCAATCATTGTTTGTTTTGGAAAGATCGTGCTTTAAGCACATGGAAATACTTTACACATTTGAGAAGTGCTGACTTCCTACATGCCTTGTGAAGGAACAGCAAATCATTCATATAATGTAAACACATTTATAGATTGTTCCAATATAACTTTTTTGAATGCTGCTGTTCTTTTTAACAAGATACAATTCAGTGCATACATGCTCTTTTGATGCTATACTCTGGCCAAGAGTTGCAAACGTCATAAACATTAAATATTAGAGTTTGTGCTAAATGAATATTGCAAAGTTATTGAACCACATTTTAATGCAAAAAGTTGTTAAACAGTGCTGTTTGATGCACTATTTAAAAGTAAACTCATGAGAAAGTAGTGCTGGAGTGAAACAGAAAGAAATAGCTTGTCCAGAACTGTAAGTATAAGCATTATGTCTTATAGAGGTGATCAGAAATGGGAGCAGACAAAGTCCCTCTGTGAGGGTGCAATTTTAAATCAGGGACGAAAAAATAATAAAAAGAGAAGCTGTGGTGCCAGAACTGCAGCAGGTACTTGTGAAATTGTATCTCATAATGCTGGTTGGGGACCTTGAGGGGTCACGGGGTCCTTCCCCTTGCCATGAGGCAGAGCCAGGGCAGGGACCTGTCCTAACCTGTTCTGAAAGACTCCTGGAGATGGGGGCTCTGCAGTCTCCCTGGCAGCCTCTGGTAACACCTACTGCCCTTGCTTTTACATTTTAGGGGAAATTCAGCTTTCACATTCTCGAAATCCCTTCCCCCAGGATTTTTCTCCTGGGAAGGTGAGAAGCCTCAGAGAAAAAGAGGAACAATTCTTATCTCATTTGCTTCTCCTGTGTTTTGCTCATGTGGAATGTGTTTGGAGATTGTTTACCCACAGGTGATTGTTTCATTGGGTTCTGCTGTGAGTTGTTTTGACTCTTTGGCCAACCAGGGCCAAGCTGTGTCAGGACTCTGGAAAGAGTCACAAGTTTTCATTATTATCTTTTTAGCATTCTGTAAGTATCCTTTCTGTGTTCTTGAGTATAGTTTAGAATAGTATTCTTTAATATAATATAGTATCATTAAATAATAAATTAGCCTTTCATGAACATGGAGCCAGATTCATCATTCCTCCTGCCGCGAGGGTCTCTGCAAATACAATATTCAGTAACTGTGTTTCCTTGACCTGATACAAGCTCATTTTCTGCCTAGTTACTTGACAAAAGTAGGCTGTTCTCTACCTCTTTGTAGGTGCTTTTTATGTCCTTGAAGTTGACTATGTAAAGAAGACTTTACAGAACTAAATATTTTAGAATTTAGGTCTTAAGAAAAATTGTTCAGGCTCCTTAATTCTCATTTAACAATAAAAACATTGATTTCTTCTGCAAATGGTTGGTAGACTGTCTCTACTCCTACAGACTGGATGTGAAATGACATTTAGCTGAGGACTTTTTTAAAGAGGAAAACTCTTTTAAAGAGAGCAGCAAGAACATTTAAAGAACCGTAGTAAGATCAATGAAGTATTTTGAAGCCATTTAGGGAAGCTATAGTACATTGGTATATGCACACAGAAGCATGTGTGACCTTCCTGTCGTGATCTTTTTTTCCTTAACAGTTGTCTGCATCTGTGAGAACATCACATGCTTACTTCTAATCCTTTCTTCTGTTGCTGCTGATCAAAGCAGTTCTGTGTCATTCCTTCATCTTCTCTGTTGTGTACCTGGAGGAGCCCCAGTGACCTGGAATGGAGAGCAGGGATAATGGCCTTGCAGATTCCTCTGAGTCAGCACTCAGTTGGGCCATGTCTGTTTGTCCTGCTCTGAGATACTTGCCTGTTAAGGCACACGTGTGCAGATTTACCTCCCAGCCTGGTTTCACTCCTGGTTATTACATTTCTCCATGAACTAGGATCTGTTTGTTGATGTGGAATGTGTTGATCTCACAGCACAGTTAAAAGATCTCCCATATGCCTGTATTTTCTTCCTTCCTGTTCTTAGGGCCACCTTCAGACAATTTTTGGGTAAGCACGGCTTACAGCTGGCTTTTCTGAAATTCTTGGCAGACTTGGCCATACCAGGAGAGCCAAGAGGAGGACGAGGGATGGCCGTAGTGGGAGGCAGTTGCTGAAGGAATATGGCAGGGAAATCAGTAACAAGTGCTGGCAGCAGCAGTGGTGCCCTCCTGGAGCATGGAATCAGGGCTGCTGGGGATGGGGAAGCACAAGGCAGCAAAGGAGACAAACTGGGGAGAACATGGGGGTCACCATCACTCTGAGGGGGGAGATTTGGGGCAGAGTTGCAGAAAGGTGGGTGTGAGTGGGATGGGAGTTTCTAGGCAGAAGGGCTGAGTGGTTTCTGCACAAGGTTGGGAATTAGAGGGGAGCTCTGGGACAGAAGGACTTGGGGACCTGGGGATTCTGGTATTCATCCATCAGCATCAGTTCCTGTGTGAGAATCCTGTTCTGTGAGGTCAGCCAGGGTGGTGTGTGTGCACTTGTGTGGCTTCCAGTGTGACACCCACCCACACACTGTGCTAATCAGGGTTCTGGCTGTGGGCAGGGGTGAATTTGTTTCCCGCAGCATCTTCACTTTTGTCCAAGGTACACCAGCCTTGTTGATAAATTAATTACTCATATATTGATTTCTTAACAAAGAAAAAATCATCAGCCTGTTGGCTGGGGCTGTGCTGCATTTTGTGCATGTACCACCTTTTCTGCACCTTAGCTTCTGCATAAGTGCACACAGCAAATAAATGAATCTTTGCTACAGCAAAGTCTTGGAGAAGTCAAATTTTGAGCTTTCAAAGGGCACATTTGTAAATCAAAAATTCATTTAAAAATTAAGATGTATTTCAAAGGAGCTCTTGGGGGCCTAGTTTTCAATAATGATCATTACCATCCAAGTGCATCTGTATTGCACTAGGGTACTTGAAGAAAGATATTTGGATCAAAGAGACAATGTTTTGTAAAGAGACTTCAAAAGTAGTTTTCCTTAAAAATGTTTGTTCAGGTGCAGAGGGTGAGAGAAAGGAATATTGTTTGAGGCAATTGGTGTTGGACATCAAAAGGTGCATGTCCCCATGTATATGGAGTGGTTGTCAGTCAGGGTGTCTCTGGAAAGGAATATTAACAGCTTTAGCTAGTAAGGAAACAAATTATCATTCATGAAGAAGTGCCTGGGTGTCTGGAAGTTTGGCTTATCCTCATTCCTCATAATATTTTGGGTTTGTCAAAGTTTTTACTTTAAGGGCAAAAACCATGGATAATATTGAAGTAGAGAATTGACTAGTTTCATTTATTGTTTTGCTTTGCCTGAGCACAGTTGCTACACAGCTAACTTCTGTATTTGGGGGAAATGCAAGGCTCAGGTGTAGCATGTGAGCCATTACAGTTCAGCAGAATGTGTGGCAAAGCAGTAAAATCCTCTGCCTCTTGCAAAGTCAGTAATAGCATGGTAATAGGCTGTGTTTTATGCAGGCTTCTTTTTTAAAATATAAAGTACTAAAGACTATTGTGACTACAGAGAAAGCTGCTTTGACTCACTGAGACAAATGTGTGCTGTGGTATGGGCAGGAAATGGAAGGACAGAGAGCACATGTGGAACCATCTATCTAAATTAGCTGGATGGGGGCCAGGAGACTGGGACTTGCAACATTTGCCATGATTAGTAGAAAATGAAATGGTGGTTTTGTGTAAGAATAATGATTCTTGTATCATTCTGAGCAAGTGAGGTAGATCCTGCAGGACACGCATGGTACATGTAAAGGTGGTGCTTGTGGAATTGGAAGGCTTTGAAAAGGTAAGTAGTTTGGAGGGAGGAGCAAGTTAAAAGTGAGAGCTGTGCACAGGAGGAAAGCAGCATATATATATTTAGGTCTCAGGCCCATTCTCCTGTTTCATCTCTTGAAAGAGAGGCATAAATAAATAGAGCATCACTCCCTTCTCCAAGGCATAGGGAGATCACAGAAATGTGATCCTCTGCAAGTCAGTCAGAGGCAGTGCTCCAGCAACCAGGAGCTGCTGGGCTGGGCTGTGGGGATGTGCTGACAGATCTAAAGGGGTGGTGTGGGCACCTGATCCTCACCATCCCTGGGCACTCCAGGGCTGGGGCTGCCTGTGTTTGGTGCCTGTGTTTGGTACCTGTGCTACACAAAGCAAGAAAGGCACATAATCCCAGTTTGTAATTGTTCCCTGTGACAGCCCCTTGGGTTCAGACGAGCAAAGTTGGAATGATCAATCAGTAAATAGTTGAAAAATTGTCTGCCTTTCTGAAGGGGTGGCACTGTCTTGGCCTTGCCTGCATACCTAACATTCCTCTTTCTGGTTGTTTACAAGAAAACATGATTAGGATTTTCTTTTGTTATGGGGGAGAAAAAGAGGGCTTGGCATAGGGGGGATTGAGGTGGGAGTTTCATCCTTTCATTGACGTTACCCATGTGGTTTCACTTAGGCACCTTAATCTGCCTCTTGGTGGGATGATGCCACATTGAATTCGTGTTTAGGTAGAATCTGAAACCTAGACAGGGTTAGGCCAAGAATTTATCACATATCAGGCACTTTTGGAATATGGAGTAAAAGCCTCCCGTCCCAATCCTTAAGGTGCTATTTATATTAAAGCTTAATGTTGTGTCAGTTTAATTTCATTGATCGTATTTTGTACAGCATTTACTTTGTGCTAATTTTTAACCTGTTTTGTGTCTGGTTAATTAAGTGTATTTGAAATACAAAATGAAACAGATGTGTCGCTTTAAAGTAATATAAATATTCATGAAGATTGTTGAACCCATTTAGCTGTTTGTTGCTTTTAAATTGTAACCAATTTGAGCTGTAGCTGCCAGGTATAACTTTGGCATTGTCTCTCTGTCATCTAATTGAAAAATCTTTGGATTTTTTTTTAAATCCTGAATGAAGTATTGGATCAGGGTTCTTTTGTTTGTTATGAAGACCAAATCATAAATGTAGCTGCACTTAAGTTTTTATTTGGTTCATTTATGGGGAGACAAAGTACATAGCAACTGCACCTTTTCAAAGTGAAGTTTCTACTGTAGGAAGAAAGCTCCTTTAGAACTGCAGATAGTTTATCTTTGTTGTTAAAGGCAGCACTCTAGGACCATGCTGGTTCACCTTCTGTTGTTTTCAGTCCTTCTCTTCTCACTGGGAGCCTCAGACTGAGAAATGGAGTGGACTGTGGTGGAGGTGGCAGAGTCGGACCTCTGGGGGAAGTGAATTTAGACATAGCAAAGTAAAAACCACTGCTGCATTTTTGGAGAAACTTCTGCCTGCAGCTCAGGAGCTGTGAAAGTGCAGTCTGGACCTGGGAAAGGTGGGAGGAGACTGTGTTTTCCTGTATCTTTTGCACAGGGAAGTTTTTTGCTGTTGTGCATTTTGTTGTCCTTGGTTTTGCAGTCAGAAAAGGAAGAGCTGGAAAGGCAAGGAATGGCCAGCTGACACTTTGAGGAAGGGGAGAGAGAGCCCCTACCTGTCATGGCCTGTGGGTGACAGGGAGAGACACACACAGCAGCTCTGTCTGTCTGCACTGGGAGGGATGTGCATGTGCATTGTCAATTGTCCATGACAGCTGACAGTGGGGGGAGGGAGCTTTTGTGGGGAACTCCAAGATTTGGATCAGGGAATGTGAGCTTCAGTCAAAATGCTTCAGTTGTGGTTAATACCAAGCGACTGCAGCTAGTTGGAACATGATTTTTGATTGAAATATCAACTTAGGTTGGGTGGTTTTTTGTTATGGTTTCTCTCTTCCCTAACAGAACATATTTTGCTGAAGGATCAATTGAAAAACCTGAAGGAATGTGGATGATGTGAGTGTTAGGGTTACTGCTCTCTCTGACCACTTTGGCAGACTCACTGAGTTTATAAAATCTACCCCTTTCATGATTCCTTTATGTTTTTATATGTTCTGATTAATGGAATCTTGAATATCTTTCTAATTATTTGCATAAGGTCACACAAAGTATTAAGCTAAGGCCATGGAGAACAACTTTATAAATTCTTACTGCTCTGAAATCTAATTAAAAACCTGCAAGCTTCATCATTCATCATTTTACCATAGCACTATATTTCTTATGGAGACAGTCTAATATCCTGCAGCAACTTCATGGTATTAAAAAAATAATTAATGGACCCTTTTAGGGCAATGTGTGTTGCTACAATGTGGAATAATACTTCAGTGTTATAAGTGAGTGGTGTGCTAGGAAACACTAATCCCTTGTGTATAGTAACAGGAAGTATGAATATTACTTATTATTAATAATGTAAAACACCTTCACACACATGCTTTTTCCTGGGCATATCTACCTTTTTGTAAACAACAGCAAATCTTAATTACAGAAAATTGGTGAGAAGCAAGAGTGATTTGTGTAATTAATATGATCTGTTTATTTAAAAGTCTTCAGAAGTTGTAAGAGATGGAACTTAGCTGTATGTGAGGGATGAATGTTGTGCAATAATGCCCCTTCATTCCCCTTTCATAATAAATCTCTGCAGAGTATTCATCTGAAGGGCTGGATGCCAAAAAGAACAGGTTCGACTTGTCTGTGAGGATTTACACCACAGTGAAATGCACAACTGCTTTTGTAGAGGTCATTGTGAAGGTCACGGAGCCAGAGCGCACCGCTGAATGGGAGCAGCCTGGAACAATGGTGAGAGAGGCTGCACTGCCTGAAATCACTGCTTAAAACCTCCTCTCAAATGGAGCAATAAGCTGGAATCCTTAAAACACACAGCTTCAAAGCATGTAGGCTGTTTTGCAAGAAATGAATGCTCTCTTTTGCAGTGGTTTGCATCTTGTACCCTCTGTGAATGTGGCTCTGAGCTCGGAAAGGAAGAGTGTGCCCATTTCCTGACAATTAACATTGACATGACTGAGTGTGTCTAATGTAAACATCCTTAAACCATTAATAATTGCCTCTGTCCAGGTAAAAAAAAACCCTCAAAAACCCCTGGATTTAACTACCTGAAATTTGGCTCACCTCTTTCTTACAAATAAGGTCTGAGTTTGGCCATACGGTCGCTATGTCTTTAAATAAAAGATGATGATCATTTCAAATGGCAACCAGCCATCAGGGGGGTTTAGTGCAGAGATTAATTAGTAAACTTTGGAATGCACTACAGCAAATGCAGCTGATTGGCAATAGCATGTGGAGCAGCAACTGGTGGAAAGCTGGTGCTGCTGAGCAGCAGAGGTATTTCCAAAAAGACTTAAGGGTGCTGTGATGTGCTGTGCTTTAAATGGCACTGTGCTGATTGCATCAAACCACCAGTTCTCTGTTTATGCAGTTTGGTAAATGCACAGATTAGAGAAATGTGGTGTGCATTTGGAAAGAAAGCAAGTTTTCCTGTGTTGTTTTGATCAGATGAGGTGCACCCCATGAAGAAAGGGATGCCCCTGAACATCAGTTTACAGGGATTGTGGTTTGTCTGCGGTGCATTTTACAATTTTTTAAATTAAGAAATGTTAAATGCTAAGATAAGAATTATTCTAAAAAGACACCAACATGGTTATGGACAATTCAGTAGTTATTGCAATCAGCTTAGAATTCTAGTCTACTTTTAAAAATTAAACAGATTTCTAAATATGTTTGTGCGCATGATTTATAATTGCTTACTCTCTTCCTTTTAAAGTTTTAAATGCATGATTAGAGAAATTTGGAAAGTTTCTCTGTAGGTTAACTTTCTAAGGAGGTTTGATCTATTTGGTATGAGTAATGGACCCCATTATGTACAGTCCCTAGTGGAACTGTTTTCTCAACTTGATTGGCCCATGGGATCAGGGCCCAGATAATCAATTTAAGGTGATTTATATAATAAATAACTAATCTTGAGATATTACTTGGAAGCCAGATACACTTCTTAAAATCTATCTTAATAATGTTGTATTAGTCTTCTGATGCCCACCTTCATTTAGAAAATGATGGTCAAACATCTATTTAAACTGATAAGAAAACTCACACCTATACCAGTAGGTTTTTGCTTTGGAAATGCCTCAGGCATGTGGATTAGCCTGGTAAAATTCATCTGGCTGCCCATACCTCGAGTACTGAGCCAAAGTCTGCCCTTGAGGGCTAATGGGATCGCTGAAATTGTCGTATAAATTTTTAATACAAACCTGGCGGAGGTGCTTGATCTCAAGATATGGATCACCCTGGCTTTGACCCAGAAAATCCTTAAGCATTGCTTTGAAACCAAGCAAGAAGGTTTTCCTCTTGGCTTAACTCTCAGCCCTGTGACTTGGTCCCCGTTGCAGTTCAGTCCCCAGGACCCATCCGTGTTTCACAGTGGATCTGTGGACCCAGCAATGGCACACGTCGGGGTCAAACACCTGGGTACAACCTGCTCCACTTGCCAGCTGTTGGAACAGTCCCTGCAAGGACAGGGAGTGGAGACTGGAGTAGTGAGGGTGCTGGTTGTTCCTCTGGAGGCCTGTTTGTGCAAGCCTCTGCTTCCTGGAGCGTGGTGTTTATTGCCACAGGTAATTGCAGCGCAGCGGACGGGCTCGGTTTGCGCCATCAGGTTTAGGCTTGCTTGGCTTTGTTGGACTGGACTTGCAGGCCACGATCCAGGCAAAGTAACTGGAATGTGACTGCTCCTTTGGCTTTGTGAGGCTCTTTGTGTGCTTGGAGCTGGGTAGTTCTCTAAGCTGAATCAGTGTTGCTGAATCTGGGTCTAAGCCCCAGGTAAGTGGATGATAAAATTGTCTGATGGCAAATAAATTTGTTAGGTTGACATGCCTCTAAATAATTCCCATGTGCAAATGTGCACATGATTGGAGCATTACAGGGTTGTGCAAACATTCTGTGATAGTCTTTGTTATAAATTGTTTAGCTCATGCCCTGGATTATTTGTGTTTGGGTGTATCTGTGTGTACACACACAGAACAGAAACCTCCATGAACACAAAGAGCATCTCATTAAAAACAGCGCTATTTGAGCACTGCAATCAGCTAATTACTGAGGTGTGTTTATTTTATTCAAACTGCTGTGTGTATGTACAGTATACACATCCAAGTACATTGTAGAACATTATGAATAATTAAAAGCAAACTGTAGCTCTTTACAGAAGTAAATGTAGGTATATCCAGTGAAGCATTATCCTGGCCAGGCTGCTGGTTTGCTGTGACTCAACTCTCATATGAATTATAGAATGCTCTGTGTAGCACTTGAGGGCTGCCTCTTAGTATTGGTCTAAATCTAACATAGAAAAGATTAAATGAAGTCTGAATTTCTTTAACTTGATAGCAGTCACTGCAGCTCCCTACTTGTGCTAATACCCTGGAACAGAGCAGTGCAGCTGCTGGAGTAGCTGGGCTGGGGCTTAGGTGATTTTGTAAGGTGAGCTGCTGTAGGCTCAGGCAGGCTTTTGTTCCTTGTAGGTCTCTTGGTCAGTGCTCTGTCCTGCCAATAAATGTTTCAGCCAACACAGCAACGGCTGTGAACAGGAGATGTGGGGAAAAAAAGTTGATGAAGTGTCATGTTTTAACTGTGCCCTGAGATTAATGTGAAACTGAAGGAGAATACATGGTTTTCTCAGGCAACTACCATTGATAAAAGTTTATGTTAAGAGCTAGGTCCAAGTTATTTAGGCTGCTGGTGATTTAAAGGGTGGTTTAAATTTGTTTGTTAAAACTTTTTTTAAAGCTTGCCATCTTTTGCTGAAAATACAATTTTCCAGAGAGTTATACATCTTAAACTTCATTTTCTTTTTCTTGTCAAATCTTGGACAATTGAAAACAAACCCCCAAAACACCACCCTGGATTATGAAGCCAAATGTGCCGTGAAAGCTTCTTGAACAGCTTGCCTTGGCACGCTGAAATTAATGTGGTTATAGTCCAGCCATGGTGGTGGTGGGGAAAATAACCTTCCAAACTGTCAGCACTTGGGAAAGGAAACACAAAAACCTATTATTATTCATATGTAGTGTAGAGTTTCTGATTTGCTCCCATCGAGTTGAGCGATACGGTATCAGTTACTGCGATGGCCGGAGCCGGGTTTGTGTTTCACTGATGAAGTGCAGCAGCCATGCAGATGCACAGTAGCCCAGTGTGGCTGGATGGATGGCTTCCAGGTAGATGGACACTGGGGCTGGCCGGCTTAGGAGGCAGTTTGCTGTGGTCAGCCAAAAAATCAGCTCTTGCTGGTGAGTCTGGAAGTGTTTGTGTGCGCTGAGTCAGTCTCTTTATATACCGGGGTGATTGCAGCTCTGATTAGACTGGAAAGGCTTGGCAAATCCTCCTTGTGTGGGAAGCTCAAGTGAAAAAACTTGCCTAATTTTCTTTATTTAAATCAGTATCGTCCTGCTTGAGGCCTTTTGGAAAGCACATCTAAGTGAATGGTGTTTTAACTTAACACGCTGTTCACAATAAAGGGCAGTTTCATTGGAAAAGGGTGTGCTTAGGGTTACTGTGCACAGGCTTCTGCCCTGTCACATGTGGAGGGACTCAGTTCTCCTGCATACACACATGGTCTTTTGTCAAATCTCTACTTGAAAGATTTAATATCTTAAAATTTGCTTTATGATCAGCAATTCTTTGAACTCGCAAACAAGAAAGTGCTGATAACTTCAAATATCCATTTGAAGTCTGATTCTGAGGAATGCTTATGTTGATTTTGACCTTAGAATGTGAAGTTTGATCTCTGTCTCAAAACTGCAGTTTTCTAGCAGAAATGTAAATACACTCTGAAGTTTTTTTAGATACCTTTAAAGTGTGCTCTGTCTCTTGAAGACAGGGACTTTATTCCAGAGATCCTGGACAGTCAACCCAGGGAAACCCATTTCTCTTCGTAAAGCTCCAGATTCAGGAGCTGATCTCTAATCAGTAAAGCTCACTTGCATGTGCTTTTGTTCAGGAGACACCAATCTGTAGTGGTTTAGACATGAATATAACATTTTTGGTAATTGTGAAGCTTCATAGACTAGAGAAGGGTGAAGGGTGGAAGCTGATTGAGATGATTTAGAGTTTTATATAAGCACATAAAGCTGTAAGTTGTCTTGTTGTGTTTGAGTTTGAAAAGCGCTTTTTAACTACTTTGACATCTCGCTTTTATTCTCAAACATCTGCTTTAGATTGTTTGCCATAAAAGTGTAAGAATTAATCTTGCCCTCATTTTTGTTATTGCTACCAGAAACCAAACTATTTTTATTACTTCTTGTATAGGGATTTGGACCCTGAACTATTTTCAGAGTTTAGGAGAAAAGGAGTTTATATTTTATTTTGTTTTCTTTCCCCCTCGTGCACCCTCCTCCTTCCCAAGCTTACAGGTAAAAGTTAATTAAATTATAGTTTTTAAGTGCACAAAGATGTTCGGCATGCCTTGTAAAACTGTGTGGTAAGCTCTACTGTGCTTTATTTGGTCCAGTACTAAGAGTTTTAAGGGGATTCAAATGATCAGCTTATGTTGGTTTGTTTCTCAGAGCAGCAGCTGCCCTGAGCCAGGGTAAGCATTTGCATCATCTGCGGAGAGCCTGGTACATATTTTACTGATTGGAAATAATATGTGAAATTCAAAGAAAGGAAGACCTTCCTATATGATTAGTCCTTTGATTATCAAATGTTCTTAATGCTTGTTTTTGGGCTTCCTTTTCTGTGGGGTTGCAGCTTGCTTGTTGCAGTCAGTGGCATGGCCTGGGATGCAATTCCTGATCCAGCACACTGCCTTTGAGCGAAGCCTTTCCCCTCTTGGGCCTAATTAAATGCCAGGGCACTCTGCTGATGTGGGTCCATCCAGTACTTGTGCCAGAGCATACAGCGATCTTCCTTTCTACAGTGGAAGGGTTGTTTTTAAGGCAAAACTGTCTGTTGTGAGCCTATAGCAGGAAATACTCAGGCAGCCTCTCCACCTTGCTCGAAATGCAGTGTTTGTCCTGCAGTTGCATTCACAGCAGTCTCCTCTTTCAGAATCTGTGGCAACACTTGCTTTTTTAATATTTGAATACAAGTGTTTTAGCACAAGAGTTCACAACGAAACCAGTGAACAAGATAAAACAGATGAGGCATCTTTTTATTTTGTAAACAGATAAATATGTTTTTTCAGGGACTGAGTGTGAAATTGCTGTGTGGTTTTATCTGTTTTTGCTGCCAGCTTCTATTTTCTCTGAGACTGTAGATTTTTCATGGCAGGAACCATTCCTTTCTCTTTGTGTTAAAGATGCCTTAGATATTTCTGGTTGTGTTTCAAGGAGTTAGGAAGCTGTAGCCTGAAACCAGGGCAATGCAGCAAGCTGCTGTAGTTCCTTTGTAAAAGGAGGACTTTTTGCAACTCTCTCAGGATCAGGCAAGGCTTGCAAATAGGTTTCTTGGTCCTGTGAACTTCTCTGAATCCTGTCCAAAGGACTGGTAAAATTCAGGTGCCATGGGAAGTAAGTACACACAACTTGAAAAGCTGTCATGTCTGTGGTTCATATTTAAGCATCATTTTGTTATACCCACTGAAATGAAATATCCACAGAGATGAAAACTTGCATGGAAAGAAACTGAACCTCTCTGGAAGGACAACAGAATAAATTTTGTGCAGATTAAAAGTGCAGTTTCCTCTGCCCCAAGGAGTTGTTTTTTGGTTTTTTTTTTTTTGGTTTGTTTTGTTTTGTTTTTGTTTTGTTTAGCTTGAGAGAATTAATGTTCATTTTCAAAGCAGTGCCATGAAGTGTGTGTTATGTTTGCAGTGGGTCCCCTCCTGTCCTGGAATAGTTCGTGTTTACTTGTGTGCCCTGCATGTAAATGGAAAAAAGGCTAGAAATAAACTACTTTTACTTTAAGTAATAATTTCTAAATATATTGCTAACACTTTTCAGTTTTCATTTAAAATGTTGTACTAAATACAGCCCACAAATACTGTGAAGATGTATCACGTATTGCTAATGTCTGATACTTTTAGTTTTTTAACTTCAGACTTCAGTTTTTCTTAATTCTTTCTTTTTATCTTTTTTGCCTGTTTCTAATAATTCACCCTTCCTGTTTTTCTATTCTATTCTTGCTTTTCCTTTCATCTGCCTTTATTGTCCTTTTCTTAATATTTTATTCTGTTTTTTTGTGTCTGTTGCTATAAAAACTTCCTTGCTTTCTCTTGCCAGACGATCATCAACCTTTAGCAGTTCCTCCTTAAAATCTAGCTATTCAAGGAATCTCACTTTATTTCTTCCCTTTATCAAGCATACATAAATTGTACTGAATGTGATGTTCTGCATCTTTATCAATATTTATCTGGGTCTGGGCTGGATGCTCAGTAGAACAGGGAATATGTCTCTGACTTCCACACACACACAGAGTTACTCATCTTCTACAGTCTGAGGTCAGCTTTCTGTTTGGCTTTGTTATTTTAAGCAGTGTTTCTTTTTAAGTCATCCATCAGACTTTGCATTCCTCAAAAACAGTATTGTGGAGCTGTGGCTGTTTGGATGGGGGAAGCTGCTTTAGAGAATCCCAGGAAAGAGCAGACAGTTTAATACAGTGATGTATGATTCTTTATGAGCTGCTGTTCTTCCAACACAGCAGCTGGTTTTTACAGTTTCCACTGTTCTCCAGGAAATCCTAGATAATTTTCTTACACTGATATGATCCCTCCATTATGCAAGACACAGCTTTAGTTCAGCAAAGTAGGAGCACCAGTAGATTCACCTGTGCAGAGACTCGGGCAGTTGTTGCTGGTTGATGAGCGATGCTTTGTGCTCTGACCTCCACTGCTGTGTCCATCCCTCTCTCATTGTTCATGATACACAAATTGGCATTTGCCATTTATTTCTACTTCATGTCCCTTGAAAAATTAGGTCTTAAATGTGTGTATTTAAAACAATGTTATATTAAAGCCTTAAATCCTGTAATTAGACTGGCTGTTGTTGATAGTGGATACTGTGCTTTGTTGATAGCCAAACCAAAAGGACCAAGGCTCCAGAAGTCTGATGGTACAGATGCAACAAAAGTTTGTTTAGTTCTGCTTAGTGTGCTGTATTACCAACAGGACTGGTGAAACAAACTGACCAAAACATGAACTTTAATGAAACATTTCTCTGAAAATGGGAAGAACCCGCAGCTGTACCCTGAGAAGGGCCATGTAGAGTCCTGTAAAAAAAACCAACAAAACACACCAGCTGATAGTGAGGTTTGCAAATTCAACTGGCATTCCCAGGGTGTCCAAATGCTCATGGCATGGCTTTTCAGTCCAGCTGAAGGTGGCCAAACAGGCACCAAGTGCAGGGTGGAGGTCCTGGGCACAGAACAAAAGGAGCAGAAGCTATTGCGCCGTGTCCGGCACAGCGGTGTGCACAGAACTAATTTCTTGGGAGCTGAGACAGAGTTGGGAGCAGGATTTAGAAATCAGTGCTGAAAACCAAGAGTGTGACCCATGGGCTTATTAGTGACATGAAAATGTTGTGTTTTAATTCTTCATTCCCCAAAATAATGCTGTCTTGTGTACTGGGCTATACTTTGAAGTGTGGTGAGGATTTTGAGGAAAGCTTGGCAGATCCTGCCGGGATTCATGGGTCTCTGCTGAAAACAAGAGAGTGACTTGTTGCAGCAAACATCCAGACTATCCCCTGAATCCTGCCTGGGCTGGAGAGGACAGTCCCGAGCAGGCACTGCAATCCATGGCCATGAGGAAAGGGCACTGGGCTTTTCTGTGAAGAGAGCAGGCACTAAATCCTGCCCTGGCTCCGACCCAGCAGAATTGTATTTCGGCTTGTTAGAGGGACACAGGCTTTCTTCTGGGAGATTAGAGAAATGGGGCTTTTTGGCAGGAGCTTTAAGATAAGTCTGGTCAGGTAATTACTTATGTCAGAAAGTTGTAAAGGAAAATTTTGGAGGCAAGGAGACCTAATGGTGTGATTTAACCCATGTTAGTCTGTGCTTAATTTTCCAGGTACCTGTTTGTGTAACAAATTGCATATATCTGACTGTCTTTGTTAATAGCTTCTTCAATGCTGTTGATCTCTTGGCTTATTTCTGTCATTCCTGAAGAAAGCACATATTTTAAATCTGTTTTGGCATTTGAAAATCAAATTAAGTTACTGTGGAGGGAAAAAATAATCTAAATTTAGGGAGATTGTTATTAGGTGTCTGAAATCATCTACCACACAGAGAAGGGGGATTGGCAATCTTGCGTGTCTGATCTTGCTATTTGTAGTCAGATTTTGGTTTTGAGATCAACAGAAAATCTTAATATTGGTTCTGTTGCGTTCTTTCAGTTTTGCTTCTGAAATATCCTCATAATCCTCTGCTTCTCATAATCAAGTAAATAAATTAGATTTCTTGTTGCTTTTTCAAGAGCAGAGAGAGAACAGTTGATATTTAAGTCTTTGAAAAAGCTTCACTGGCACAGGAATTTTAGGCCAACGAATAGAATTATACATTTTAGTTTGACATACTTTGTGTTTATTTAAAAAGGCTGTGGAAGACAGAGAGGGTAAAGGTTAAAATAATATTAACTGAGCCCTCCAAATCTATCAGTTTCATTCTCCTTTTCCTGAGTATTACTGTAGTGAAAGTAGTTAATCAGAATCAGAAGGCCACTTTAGCATTGCTGACATGGATTTGTCAATAGTGAATTGAGAGGGTGGAAGCTGGAGGGGGAGAACAAATCCACAACAACCCGACTTCTGGCTCACACCACATTGCCAAAGATATTTACATTGATATCTGTATGAAATTGTCTTAACATGAAATCTTTTCAAAAGCTGAATTCTGTTACGAGCTTAACAGTAAAATAGTTTCCTAAGACTGCTTATACTGAAAAATTCATGGCATTTATAGTTTTGTTTTAATGTTCACTTGAAAGCATTTGGATAATTGCATGCTCGGATGATGGTGTGTTTAAAAGGGTCTTTGTTAACCTCTCTGTCCTGCCATGTACAAGGGAAGCAGCACTGGGGGTGTGTTTTAGCAGCATCATGTCCTGGCATTCCACAGCCCTTGGTTCCTCCTTGTCTCCTTTGGCCAGGAGAGTGACCTGCCAGTGAAAAGGGTTAAATAAAAATAACATTGCTGCAAAGGCACCTAATGAGATGTGGCGCGAGCGTCGCTATTTCTGTTCTCTGACGTGTGCTGTGGAAGTGGGCTGATAGCAGAGCTGAGCAAGTTCCTAAGCAGAGAGAAATTTAAAAGGCAAAAAGATTGGCTTCAACTAGTCCAGCTGCTGCTAGTACAGAAACTTGCCTTGTCTGGACAAGTTTTACTGACCCCAGTCTCTGGCTTCTGTCTCTTGCCTGGAGATGTTTTTGTGGCATAGCTGTTCCTCCTCTTTGCCCTACTAGTGCATTTTTGGTGTGAAGTCCCCTTTCTCCTCCTCCCTGGCTCTTGAAAGATTTCTGGGAAGGCTGTCAGTTGTTTCTTTTTGCTGCTGAGGGAAGGAGGTGGAGGAAGACAGTGTCATTATGGAGACATGGATAGGGAGACAGGGCAGGATGGGAAGAAGTGTGAACGCTGCAACTTGGGCTGATATTTCTGTACTCTGTGCTAAAATAACCTCGTTCTGCTAGCAGGCAAATACTGATGTACCTGGCATCTGGCAAGAGCCCCTCCCCAAACCTGTGTGAAAGGTGCAGTGGTACACTATAATTTTGATGTTCTAATGAACATGATTGTTCCTGAAAGAGTGTTGTTTTTGTTTAAAGTAAGCTCCTTGTTACTGCAAGGGCAGTTCTTTCTATGTCATCCACGGCTTTTCTTTTATAAATGCCATGTTGTATCACAATCTGAAACCAAAACTGGCCACTGCTTTTGTTTCTTTTTCAGCTGATAGTTGTCTGAAACAGTCTATCAGCCAGTCAGTTTTACTTCTAATACAAAGACATTATTCAAACCCCCTCCCAATTTAATCCTGTGTGTCTCTCATCTGAACCCATACAGCTCATGAATAGAATGTCAGTTGCTCACAAATCCATTGCTGTGCAGGCTTTTATATAAACAAAGTCCTAAGGATAAGCAAATGCCTTCCTTCTAATTAGCAGCATGTTTTGTGGTTCCATACATTCCAGTATGTAATAGACAGCTCTGGTGCCTAAAATAATCCCAGGGAAAACACTTGTATGCTGTGAAGATTGGGGTGGGAGGGAGAGGAGGCAGGAAAAGTGTTGTCTGTGTTCTTGGAAGCCTTTTCTGTCTTCATTTGGATGCTGTCAGCTTCTTTTACACAAACATTACAGCATCCAAGGGGAATTAGAAATACTTACCCATGACCACATCAGATTTTAGGTTTGTCAGGAGAAAGCAATGCAGAAGCAGGACCTTGGTCCCAGTGCTTTCATTTTGGTTTCAGCATGCTGATAAATGCATCCTAATGCTGGAAAGAGGCAAGGCTGACTGTCTAGGTGGAATACAGGAAATTTAAAAGTCTTACCTCATAGGTTAGAAATGGGTTTTGTATCTGTAAAAGTGCTGTGTAAGTCCAAAGTAACAGTTGTTGTCTGTTGCGGTGTCTCTAAAGTTACACAGCAGCTTCCCTTTTATTACCAGTCTGTTGTGAAGTGGTTAGGGACCACTTGGGACAGAGAGACAAAAGTGGGATGCTTCTGGTCAAATGGCTCTTAACTGAGATAATAGTGGTCAAATTGAGCCTTTTAACTTCAACAAGGTTTTTTGTGAGTCAGCTTATCCCAACAGCAGTGGAAGTAGGAAAGGCAGTGGTTTTGGTTTGCATCCCAGACTTTTGCACCAGTCTGGGCCATACTCGGTTCTGGGACCTTCCTAACCTGTGTAGGGCTAAACAATTTGAAAGTCTGTAAGCTCAGGAGCCTAAAGGCCAGACAGCCAAAGGGCAGGAACAGCAGCTGGTCATGGGGCTTTTTACCTATTGCTAAGTGGAATGTAATCCACAATCCAACATCAGCTAAAGTTGTGATTTTGGGATAGAAAAACAAATGAGCTGTCTCATACAGCTGCATAATCTCCTTGAGGTGCAGATCTGCTGGCTGCACACAAACCAGTGCAGTCATTTTGCCATACAAATGGCACCCTGGTTCCTAATACTTCCACCTTGGCCCGTGAAGGACGTGAGAAAGACATAGGAGAGAGTCAATCTGATGAACCAGAAATGAGCTGCCAGTATTTAATGGTGAAGATAATTAACTATTGCAACTACTTACCTAGGGGATGTGCCTGTACTTCTGTGATCTGAAATCTGTCTGAATCTAGATTGGATGCCTTTCAAAATAAGGTATTTTGGCTGAACTGCCAGTCCTTGGGTTTCATACAGGAACACAAAATGTCCTGGCCTGTGCTGGATATGATGTCAGACCAGCGCAATGGGGGACAGTGTCTATAATGCAGCTCCTCTTTTGACATTCTGCTGTTCTCCAGGCCACCACAGGGAGTTGGTGATGCAGTTCCACACAGAGAAGTCCTTCCCCATGACCCCCGTGCTCCCCATGCCCCTGGGGTGCTGACCACTCAGCCTTCCCACCATTCATGGGCAGCTCCCTTCCAGTTCCTGCTCGGTCATCTGAGACAATGACCATCGTGATCCCTGTGAGCTCAGGCACATTGGGAGCCCCACAAAGAGGGGGAAACAATTTTCATCCTGTCCCCCCAGGAGCTTCCAGAGGTGGACATCTGTAGCAGCATAAATAGTGGTGGGGAAGGAGGGCAGTGATGATCCCAGTCCGTGTGTTGGGAGCCTTCCAGTGTCTCTTGGCCAATGCTGGCAGAAGTTGCTCTCATTAACAAAGTGTCAGGAAGGCACCAGTGGCAACTGTGCTGACAGTGAGCAGCTGTTCTGGTGGTGTCCTCAAGGGATGGGGTGCTTGCAATCTGAGATTGTCTCTTTTTTCTGCACAGAAGTAATTTCCCAAAGTATTTACCATGGTTTTGATCTTTGCCCAAAACCGAAATTTCTTTTCTATGGCTGGAACAAAATTTGGATTTGGAAAGAGTGAGACTCTTCACTCACCAGATGAGGTTGTGCATATGTAAAACATTGTTATGACTTTCCATTTGGTTTGGTTAGAGACAAAGATGTTGCTAAAAATGCAAATGTAAGAGTCTTATTTAAGCATTAACCTCTTGCAATGCGTGTAAGAGGCCCACATAAACGTAGCTACAAAGTACTATATTTTAATAAAATTGGATAGATTATAAATTGACAGCTCCTAGGAAAATAGAAATCCCTGCTTTTATGTCCTAAAATATCATGAAGTGGGATTAAAGCTGAATTTTTAACCTTTATTTTCCTACTTTTTAAAAATGTGCAGTAATGTTGCAGCAATAGTTTGTAACACAGAAATAAATGTGCTGGCCATGAGAGTTGGAGTGGTGCATGGCTGACTGGAGAACTTCCTTCACATGTCATCTCCAGGACACAGTCCCCATACCAGTGTCAGCAGTGGCCTCTCCAGTCCCCCAGGCAGTGCAGAAAAAGCCTAAAACTCTGTTTTCATCACACACACAGGGGCTGTTTCAATGGAAAACTTGAGCTGCTGATATTTCCGTAGAGATCGGCTTAGATCCACGATAACACTTCTCAAGGACTTACGTCTTCAGTTTTCTTTGCTATTTTCTGCAACTCCCTAAACAAAAATATCTCTGCTCCAAATTCAGAAAGGTCACTGTCTTCAACCACAAATTTAATTAACAGCTTTCCCCTTCTACAGACTTTTTCATTCCCCTCTTTAGTTAATTTTAACCCAGTGTCCCACTTTAGGAGCCTGTATTTTCCACTTGAGGGAGTAGATGCTCAGAGGAGTGGCCCCAGGGAAGCTCAGCTCAGTAAGTGATCACCAGTGGGAGCCAGGCTTATACACGGCATTACACCATGGAAAGCTTCCCATCTCCTGTTTCAGACAAAATGTCTACAAAAACAATACTACTACTTTGCTAAATTCCTGCATTCTGCAGATGGGAAACTCAATTTCTACAGGGAAAGCCAGGCTGTTTTGGGGCAGCTCACGGTGCTCTGTCTTTTTGCTGCTGCTGCTAATTTTTGTGAGCACCATAGAATACAGTAGAAAATTGAAACTGTGTGAAAGATCAACAAATCAGTGTAGAATGTCACGCAGCAACATCTGTTAACTTTGGCTCTATCTCATATCCTCCTGACCCCCTCCTTCCCAGCCACAAGTCTCCTGTTTTGTGAGAGCTCCGAGTGATAGGGACTTGGAGGGGAGGGGTGTGCAAATGTCTTGTTGTTTCTCAGCAGTCTGAAGGTCTTGCAAAAGTACCATCTGGATTGAAAGCTTAATGTTTGTGTGTTTCTATATTTTTAGTTATGAAACAAATGGGAATTTGCTGAATGAATTAATTGTATTGCTCTGTAAAAGTCTATCTTGAGAGCCATTATGTATGGGAGCTTACAAAGCCTGTGGAGAGAAAGCAAAGTGGCTTCCCTTTCTAATTAGGGCTTTCAGGAAATCATTGATTACAGAATCAAGTAGGGTTGTTCAGAGACACTTGTTTGATAGTACTTCAGATAAATGAAATTAGTGTCTAATAATAATTTTGCTAGTGACACTGGAAGCAGCTGTACTTTCTAATGGTAAGCTTGCCCTGAATAAAGCTTCTTCCCCCTTCCTTCTTGTCCAAACAATTATAGCTGATGAAACATCACTTCCAATCTGCAGGTCCCAGTAAAAAAAATATAAATTATGAAGAAGTGAGTGGTATGGTGAACGGTATGTTCTTTGTGGGAGGGTGTTTGTCTGGACCAAGTTATGCTTGTTCTTACACTGCATATAAAAAAAGTCAAAACAAAACCTTGACCTTGATTATATGTAGAAATATTTTACCTTTTTATTTTTTTTTTCCAACAGGGTCAGCATATTTCATTAGCTCCCATTCAAAAGTTAGAGGAAACATTGTATGAATATCAGCCTCTGCAAGTGGAGACATATGGACCACAAGTTCCAGAGCCTGAAATGTTGGGAAAGCTGGGGTAAGTAAATCAGTGCATTTTAATTCCCATTTTATGGCATTGTAGCTGGGATTGTTACCATCTTCAGATTGCCAGGGATCTTTTTTTCCTTTCCTTTTTCTTTTTTTTAGGGATCTTAACGAAACATTAGACTTCCTGCCCAACCAACATTTTGTTTGGGTGGATAAGCTGAAATTTTTGGTCCTCTTGCCTTTATAGATCTGTTGAGAGCTGGACTGGATTGCATTAGTGTTTTTAAGGTTGTCCTTGGCAGTCATAGTGAAGTAGCTGTTCATTTTCAGTTGCACGGTATTAAAAAATAAATAAATAAAAATCTGGGGCTTAATTTACCCAGCTGTAAGCCAGTAAAAATATTAAAGTTGGGCTGTTTGCCATGGAAAAGGGTAGATTTACTTGTCGGCTGCTGTCTACAGTCAAACTGTGTTTGTGAGAAATGAAGCACAGAGCTTAACTTTGTCAAAAAATATAATGCAGGGCTGGTCCAGCAGCTTGGCAGCATTTTGGTGTGCATCCATGTTTGAAAGAGAGTTTGGGAGCCTTCTGTGCCTGGGTGAGGGAGTTAGGAAGTCCAGGAGTGATGTGTCTGCTCTCTAGAGATGTGTTTGTAGCTGAAATGCCACCTGAAAACTGGAGCTACTGGGGGAGTGTCACCCAGCTCACCATGGCCTGACCCTCAAGGTCATCAGCACTTCCAGTGCCTGGAAAACTGCATGGCAGAATGAATGTGCAGGCTGGCAAGGCAAGAAAGAGTTCACAAAAATAATAGTTTATGTTTGGCTGTGCAATCTGGGGAAACTGAAGCCACAAAGTACTGAACAAAGTAGAGGCAATGTAGTGTGCAGTTTGGGAGACCACTGAAATCCAAACAGGAATCCCATCTAGTTCACTGGCATGGGAGAAGTTGCATCTCCTCCAGGAAATGACGGAGGTAGACAGACTTAGGTAAGATAAATAAGCAACCTAATGGTGCTTCAGAAAACTGAAGTGAGAACTGACAGTGAAAACTGTCTGCAAGTGAGGCTGTCTCCATTTTTACTGTTTCTCTGTCCTCCTGATGCCTGTAATTCTTTATTATCTTCTGCAACCAAGTATTAATTAGGAGTTTAAACGTGGGCAGAGCCTGGTTCAGCCTTCACCACCTGTCTGGACGGAGCACAGCTGCGAGGGACCTCCAGTGTGAGAGGGGCTTGGAGGCCCCCTCAGCCTCATCACAAACAAGAAAAGGATGCCTTGTGCAGGGAGCATTCCTTTGCCTGTGCCCCATGAATGCTGGTGTCCAAATCCATCAGGAACACTGTCCTCTATCTCTATTGCATTTAGTGGCACCAGTTCTGGGGCAGCCCAACACTTTGCAGAGCAAAACCCTTTAAACCCTGCAGTTGCATCCATGTGGGAGCGTATTCAGAGCAGGGTTTGCAACAATGCCACAGTCTTTCCTTGGAGGCACTTTGAAATGTGCCATTTTCCTGCTGAGGGCAGGAGCAGCCAGGCTTGTTGGGCTTGGCTCTGGAGGTGGTGGAGGAGCTGAGGGGCGCGGGGTGGCTGCGGCAGGCTGGGTGGGTTGGTGGTGCCCACCAGAAGAGTTCCTCTGAGTCCCGAGGCTCTTTGCCATTCCAAAACAAATACATCAATGCTGTGGGTTCCCAGCCAGCACAGCTCCAGCCCTATTCCATGGGGTGTCTGAAATACCTTAAACCGTGCAGGGCTGTTGGTTTATATATTTGTGTTTCTGTGTTTATATGAACTCATGCGCATTTCCTGTTGATGATGAATGCTTAACTAATGTGCCTCTGTCCCTGCTTTGGGGCTCTTCAGGCAGCTGCATGCAGCTGCCTGGGTGAGGCAGAAGAGCTGGGCACAATGTAAACCTCTCCAGCTAAAGATTTTGAGTTTCCTGTTCATTTGTACTTATAAAAAGGCCAGGCTGGATGGGGCTTTGAGCCACCTGGCCTAGTGGGTGGCATCCCTACCCATAGCAGGGGGGTTGGAACTACATGGTCTTTAAGGTCCCTTCCAACCCAAACCATCCTATGATTTTGAATGTATTTAGCTGGATTTTTTTTTAATTCTAGTTTCTCCCTCTTTTCATTTTCCTGTTAATAACTTTGTAGCCTGACATTTATTGCTGCTAAATAGTTCCTTCAAATGTGCAGACTGTTATCTGAGTTTCTGGAGCCAGAACTATTGCAAAGAAAATTGTCAACCTGGTGACTTTGGATTCACTTCAGGTAGCATAATTTATTAACTTTTTTTTTTTCTTAAAAATACATTTTTTAAATCTTCAAAACACTCAGTAGAACGAGTTTTCTGAATATTCCTTAACATACCTTCTGCAAGACCTGCTTTAGGTTTCAGCATTTTTTTTTTCTTTGTGAGTTGCTGTAATGAAGGACACAGCTGGCAAGAAGGTTTTAGCAAAGAGCAAGAAAAAGGGTGAATGCTTACAGGGTCATGTAGAACATTTGTAAGGAATCTTTTATAAATAAAAAAAAGAAGTCTTTTAAGATGACTTGTATTATTTGCTTATTAGGCTTTTCAAAAAACTTAATGAGCTGACCATAAACTTGATTTTGCATTTTTCCACTGCTCTTCTGTGTGGAGTTTGCATATTTTGCAAAAAATGAAATTTATGTTCAAATTGTTCTTACAAATTTGTTTTCGGTTTCCCCTGGGGATGTAAATTTTCTTTTTTTTTTTCCTAAATACTGCAGAAAAGCATTAACATCCTTGTGCATTTTTTTTGTTGGGGTGTTGGAAATCTGAGAATAATAAAGATTTAGGATTTTTTTTCCCCAACACAAATGATTGGTATAATGTGTAGAGGTTTGTGTCCTTCAGCCCCCCATGAAGGTCACTTTGGTTGTTCAGACTCGAGGACCAGCTCATGCCTGTCTCAGCTGTCAGATGGAAACGTGACTTGGAAAAGGGGAGAGGATGTGTGAGAGCATCTCCCAAACATGTGGTGCTGCCCTTGGAGGAAAATGGGCTCTTGGATCACTGGAACATGCCCACCCAGGGGGTGGCTTCTGCAGCTGCCTGTCCCTCCACTATGACTTACAGCCCTGGCTCTGTGTGGCTTTGCCACTGCTCTGAATTACTGAAGTGTGCAGGGACGTGCACTGGGAAATGCTTTGTGCACGGAGCTGGGGCCAACCTGCTGGTGTGTTTGGAGAGAGATCCCTGCCTGACCAAGGGCTCTACTGGCACTCCTGCTGTCACCACAAACTTGGTTTGGACTGAAGTGGAAAGTGTCACCTTTTGGTTCAAATTGGTGCAAATCCCTTGAATTGCCTTTTGGGGAGCAGAGGAGTGTGGCTGCGAGAGAACACGAGGAGCACTTGCTTTACTTGGAGGTTTTCTTAGATGGGCAAGATGTCCTGCCTCTCTTCATTTTATTTTTTTTCTTCTTGATGTTTTAGCTGAATATGCTGAATTTGTGTGGTTGGAGGTCTGCATTTTTCTTACTGGAAAACAAAAGAAATGAAAAATATAACAAACTGACATTCCAAGTAGTGAAAGAATAACACAGGATGGGGATGGAAAGTAGTGTGTTGCTTTAAAAATGTATGTTTGATATGTAGTTTTGATTGTAAAGGAAAAACAAAACAAAAAAGCCCCTGAGGATCCAAATTATGTTTTTTTGGAAGTCCTGAAGAATGTAAAGACATTTCTGGCAGTAATTGTAAGTCTGTCTAACAGGAGTGGCCGCACAGCAGCCACCAAGTTTTACAGCTGTGAAGAGCTATACACAAGCTACTTAAAAATTTACTATAAATTGAAAATATACTTATATGATTAGCATTTTGAGTAAAGATATGTGAACTTCATGACTCAAGGTTTAGAAACCTTTTAATCCAAAGTGGATCATACTCAACACAGTGCCAGTCATATCCTCACCATTCTCATAAAATTGAAATAATTTACAAGTCAGGTTAAAAATTTCTCTTTGCAGCAGACCTTGTAATCAAGTCAAGCCTGGTGCTTAAAATAAAATGGTGTTTGCCTACTTAGCTTTGGAGAGATCCAAGCTGAATATATTCATATATATGAATATATATGTGTGTATATAAAAATCAGGTTTGCTTCAAAAATCTTTTCTTTAAGGAAAAATGTGACTTCTCTTTGATCTATCAACTTGTTTTCATGTATAATCACATTGTTAGGAGACCCTGGTTAATGTTTTGTTTAAATAAGATGCAGAAAATGAAGCTCAATAGTGAACGCTAATCTAATGAGGATAGGTAATATACCTATTACCTAATTTAATGATAAATTAAAAGTTAAATCTAAATAGAATATCATTTTAAGAGTTGAGGGGGTAAGTACTGAAGCAGAGTGGGAGTGCTGTGAAAATCTGTACATACAATGCCCACTGTGCTTTTTCTTGTGAACAACTGGATTGATTAATTCCTTTTTTCCTAGTGTAGGACAGCTCAGGCATTTTAAATTTTGCATTAAGATGAGGTTGAGTTTCATATCTGTTAGAGCTTTGTTAGTGTTTAATTTTTAACCTTCACTTCAAGTGGAAAATTTCTGCATATTTCTTTGTTGTACAGTGTTGTAGTGTAATTTGAAACACATGTAGAATTCTGGCACTTACTCTAGAAATGACTCGTGTAACTTCTTTGCTGTCAGTCATTGTGATTTTTTTTTTTTTAAGTGAGGCAATAGTCAGGATGGTCTCCAAACTATTCTTACAGCATAGCTGAGCTGGTCTTTGGCTGGATTAGCTTCTGCTAGAACCCTGTCAGTGTCTGTGTAGGGTTTGAGGCAGTGAAATAACTGAGAATTGATTTTGAATGGGTGACAGGACTGCTGGGCTTTAAAAGTCCATAGCAGGTGATTTTTCACATCTGCTCTGTCACTGGGGTATGCAGATATTTCTTGAATCTTGGAAAAGGAGAAAAGCCACAAATGAAGGGCTGATTTGATCTGCTTTGGCCCATTGGTTTTGAACACTGAATTCATTCTGCTCCTTTTAATGGAATCTAGTCTCTCAATAAGTTCAGTAGTCAGAGTCAAAAGATTGAGTAAGAGCAAGGGAAGCTTGGCTTGCTTTGGAGGGCACATAGAAGGCTGCACTCCTTGCAGGAATTCTCTTGGCTACCAAGGCATATGGTCTGAATTTCCCAGAGTCTCCTGTTGCAGGGCCTGATCCTCAGCAGAGAGATTTGTCTGCTGCAGAGTTTTGCATCGGGTACTTAATGAATGAGAATTGGCAGGTAAGGAGTGATTATTGCTTTAAAGACTCAGCTACGGTTTCCATACAGCCTTTTGTTTTTTTTTTTTCATTTTACCATGAATAATTGAATAAAAACCCATGAATGGCAAAACAAGTACTGTGTGGGTGCCCTTTTGGAATCATGAACATGGCCAAGTGTGCTGTCTCTTTCAGGGCAGGCCACAGAACTGCCTATAAACCATCTTGACCTGGTTTGATACAGAAACTGTCTGGTATTGCTTTAGCATTCCACAGAAATCCTACAGCCTTCATTTTAGGATTTTTGGAAGGACGCAAATTTAATATAGGGGAGGTAGATTAGCACCCATTTTTCCAGCTGAATGGAAATCAAGGAGTGCAGCCTTTAGTAAGTCTGAAATCTTACTGTTTAAGGAATCAGCTTTCTGGCAAAAACGTCTATGAACATTTCAAACGACACCCCGTAGAATATGGTGTTTTGCATGGAGCTCTTCTGTCAAGGTCATTAGCAATTGAATATATTAAAAGTGGACTGCTTATGAAATGGAGAGTTTTGCTTCCTGCCCGCCCACCTGTGGGTATAGTGTGGGTTCTGTAACTGTAAAAGGTCTCAGGAGGGTTATAAAAGCAGAGAATATGGAAAATATATAAAGAAACAAAGAAGGAAGCCTGCATAGACCATGCAGTTTCTTACATGTAAAGCTGGCTGTAGCTGTGTGTGTACCACTAAATTAACCTCAAAAGCTGGCCCTGACAGCAGAATGTCCATGGTGATTGTTTTTGTTGGCCTTTGGCTTCAAAATTAACTCATCGATCTAACATGAGTCTGTGCTCGCAATACCGGTCTGGTAATGTTTTTTTACTTTTTCATGCAATCATGGAAAAAATATGTTTCTGCTCGAAGCAGTTGTCAAACAAGCTTCTTTCATCGACAATCAGACACAGGGCAGCTGAGTAAGGCTGTTTAGTCTAGAATAAATACTCGTGAGATTACAAGGTCGCTGTAGGAAATGTAATTATACCATTTATTCCAGAATACTCTTTCTGTAGCGTGGGCTTGCTGAATACTAAATCATACATTCATTAAAATACTTAAACGTGAAGAGGAGGGAAAAAAAAAATCAGAGCCTTAATGGAATGGAGATTTGTCTGTAAACTGTGCTACGGGATCAAGCAGTAAATATTTAAAATTAATTCAAAAAATCAAGATGGTAATACTGGTTTTAGTATTGAGAGTTTGTAGGAGGCAAATCCTGAGTTGTCTGTGCAGGTGTGGAGGCAGTGCTGCTAAGTGGGCAGCTGAAAGGTGTCAGGCAAAACTGTCTGCTGATGGATTATAATGTGTCAGGAGGCATCCAGCGACTGTGTGGGCCAAATGCCCTATTTTCTGTGCTCTTTGTGTCTCAGCAAATCAAAGCCTTGTTACTACCAGCCACTTAAAAAGACCTGATTGTCTGTGACAGTTCTTATCTGTTATTGATAGCCCTTCTTTGCTTTCATCCTTCCCTCCATCCCCTGCATTGATATTGCTGTTGATGCCTGGTTCTCTTGTGACTCTCTGTGTCCACAAGCTTTCCTCCTTAGCTGCTGTATTTTGGTAGAAGTTAAGTTTTAGGACTTCTGTTGCATCTCTGAAATGATGTGGTCAATTTGAGATCAGTGGTTTTTATGCCCAGTATTTTCCTTTTCTTTACATTTTCCCTTCCTTGCTTCTCCTTCACTCCCATCATGTTGCCCTTTTTGAGTCTTTCTCTGGCTCCTCAGCCAGATGGATAATTGCACTGGGAATTGTATGGTTACCACAAGAAAAGCAATATGTTTTGCACATGCAGGAGAAATCTGTCCTGATTCTCTCACTTCAACAACAGCAGCGCCTCAGTGTCCTCCAGTTTTTGTAGTTGTTCCTGGGATAGAGCCCCCAAATGCTTCTTTAAGCCCAGTGTTAGAGTACAGAGACAAAACCACAGTGATGGGGAGCAAAGTCTGCCTGATGGAGCGTGTGGGAGCTCATGGAAATGCATTGAGCTCCTCCTCTTCATCAAGCTCCTGCTCTGTGCTTGGCTGTCAGGAGAGATGGCACAGCAAGGACTTGCTCTGGGGTAGTCTAAGAAAACCCTGGCATTTTCTCCTGAAGGGTCTATTTGGATGCAGTGATCTTAAACTAATTAGTCTCAGATGTGGTTGAAGGCTGATGAGCATATTATTTGAATTTGCCTTCTGAAGCATTTGTAAAAATTCATTACCATAAAAATTCAGAAAGGAAGTGTGGAAGGAAGGAGAGAGAGGCTTCCTAAGCCCTTCAACACTGTTGTTTTAAGAAAGGGGGGGGGGTTATGTAAAATGAAAACATTTAGCCAGCCAGCAAAAAAAGATCCATAAAGAAAATAAAGCCAGAAATGATGCATCATCTTGACTCTGACACTGATAAATACAGTTGTAAAGCAGCATTCTGATGAAAATTTTGTTCAGGTGGGGGGTGTTTTGCTTGAAGCTTTCTGCAGCTTTTAAAGCAGTAGTTTGTTGTTCTTTAACCCCCTTCAGATGGCTTTGTTGAGGAGTCTCTAATGCTTAAAGCTTCTTCAAAGAGTGCTTAGTGGTGGCAATGAGGGATCTCTTCCTGGAGGAGCAGGTCAGTTGCCAAAGTCAGTAATTCCACTGATAAATTTCATCCTGTGCATGGATCTAACTGCTCTCAATCCTGATAATGATGGATGACCAGATTTTTAAGGGTTGGGCTGGATTAGATCACACTGGAAGGAAAAGTGAAGCCAGAGAACTTTTCCTAAGAGTTAATGGTATCCCATCCCAGGTGTGTTCTTTTTTATTTTTCCCAGTTGTATTAAAAAAAAAAAAACCAAAACCATCCAAGTCTTCCACACCCATAATAATTGGAGTTTCTGGCTCCTTCCGTTGCAGCAGTTTGTGCATCTCTCCCTGTGGCTGTCACACCTGGAGGGACAGCAGAAATTTTGGGGGTAACTGGGACCAGAGCTGCTGCATGGAAGGGAGTGTTTGGATATAGTGGAGGGACCCTAAAAATACCTTGATTGAAGCTCTTTGGATCTTTGAAATTGGAAGATGTCCAAGGAGAGGTTAAAGGTTATTATCTCAGGTGCCTTTTGAAGTTAGAGACTCATGTATGTTGGGTCAAGGGGGAAAAATACAGAATATGGTTTTCCTATCATTCATTATAGCTATTATTGATTAAATTTTTGTTAGTGGTGCTGCTTAGAGGGGGTTGAGGAATTAAAATGGTTGGCTGGAGATTATGTACACACATTTAGGAACCAATTTCATGGCTTTGGTTTTAAAGCGTTGCTAGTAGTTATTTGAAAACTGTTCTAGGTAAACAAGACATGCAGTGCCAGGCTTCCAGAAAGAATTGAGTTGTTCACTTCTCCCTCTTCCAACTTGAAGCATTTGGGTTAGGCTGTGTTTCTAATAACAAAGCAGAGGTTTGAACATAATGGGACTTCACAGCTGAACTATTGCTCAGGCTTGAAGGTAACACCACCATATTTTTGTTTCTTTAACTGGTATTAAATGTAAAAACATAAATCCTTTTCAGTGGGAGAGGAGAAGGGGAGATGGTTTTCATTTGGCATAATTTCCTGTGAGACGTGGTTCTAAACAAGGCCCATATTTACACAAGACAATGCAGTTTTACATGTACTGGTATATCCAGCACATTTTAAAATTGTTTAGCCAGCCCCAGGTATTAAATACTTTCACAATAAATGTGTTTAATAAAAGTAGATGAAGTTTGAAATAATTTTTTAATAATTTTACAGTAGAAACACCAGTTAAATCAACCCCACTGCAGTAATAAATGTCACAAAAACAATTAATTATAGTTGCTTGCCACTGCAAAATCAATTGTGTAACTGTTCTTCTAAAACTGACTTTTACATTACTAAATCCTAAACACTACACTTCTGTAACTTGTCAGAATCAGGTTTTGGTTAATAGATATTTTCAGTGATGTAATGGGAACTTCTGGCATGGAGTCAGAATATAATGGACTGTGATTAATGTTTTAATAAGCACTTTTCTTCTACTTATGATGCAGCAGTGAAATGGTTTCCTGCTTAGATTGATAGAAAAGCAGGTGTGCATACATACTTTTTTCTTTCAGTAAGAATAAGTTTTTCAATGCTTCTGCATGAAAACATGTAATGTTTTTCCTTGAGTCAAACGCTGCTGATTTGGGGGTTTCAGTTTGTTTGTTTTAAATCCAGCTATTGCTGATATTTGTCAGCTGAAAGTGGAGGGTGCCATGGAAACCTTTTCAGTACTTAAAGTAATTGCTTTGTAAAAAAGGAAACTCATTAGTTTAAAAAATAGTTTTGATATATTGACATTTTCTTCGGTGGAAGGATTTGTTTAAAATAGTGTTGGAGTAATTTGAAAGTGTGCAAGAACACATACAGTGTTGAAAATATTAGCAGGTTAGATTTATTATGGAGGTTGATGTAATACACTTGCTACATCATGCTTGGTAACTTTTGTCCTGGAAGTAATTGTGTTATTCTGTATTATTTAAATATTTTTAAAAAATAAATAAATAAATATTTTAGTCACTGTTTTTAATGACCCATCAATCCAGAGTTTTTATAGGCACAGCTTTTTTGCTTAGAAGTTGTCAACTCTTGTTCTGGTGGTATTTTTTTTAAGATGATGCTAAAGGTGAGCAAATTCTTTAGAGTTTAAAATCCTAATGATATCTGGTGGTGGTTGTGCACTTGGTCTCCACTAGTCCTCTGCAGAGGAATATATATACATAGAAAAATTTTATATATATGTATATATAACCACAGAGTATGGGGACTGCCTTCTGTGGAAGACAAAGTTATCTCTTTTCTTTCCTTCTCCTCTTGTAGACTTGATAGGAACAATGGATATTCCTGTGATGAGGAGAGAGAAAAGGGTGAAACTGTAGAAAGAGGGTGTCCCATGTCTTGCTGGCATCATTCCACTAGTCTGGATTCCAGGTCCCTCTGCTCTCCACCTCTGAAAGCTGGGTGAGCCTTTCTGGAAGGATGGAAGAGGTGCTGAGGTCCTGGCTCCAGTGCAGGCGCTTTTCTCTCATCTCCGGGATCTGTCGACGTTAATTGAGATTCAAGATAATAGTTTCTCCATCCCTTTGTTCTTTCCCCTAAACCTGGAATCTTACTGACTCCTCTGTTCTCAGGAGCATCGACCCATGCTTTAATTTTTCCATCAACTTTGGAAAAAATGCAGATATCAGCATACTTGTGTTTTTAATATTTATTGAGAATTTACCAAGCAGCCTCTATACCTTGGGATTGTGCCAACTCTCTCTACTGGGGTAGTGTCTGCCTTGCACAGAGAAGGTTACTTATGGTTTCCTTTATTTGCTACTGCTGCATTTGTCTAGTTCTCCCTTAAGAAGATGCAGGAGGTGAGTGCTGGCTGCTATCTTTATTTTCTGACTCTCTTCCAGAATTCATGAGGAAATGCTCCCAAATAAAGCCAAAAAATTTCTACACCTCTTCTCCCCTTCCTGTAATTAGAAGGTTCTCTCTCTCTCTTCCCCCTCTTTTCACATTTAGGTCCTGATGGATTGGGCAGACTTCTTGCTCTGTGGTCATTGATTCTACTAATTGTCAAAAGCTATTCCAGAAATGAAGAGAAGAGATTTTGCACTCTGAGGCCATCTCAAAACTTGGAAGCTTAAAGGCTCTGCTGTTCCAGGCTCTCTTCAGCACACAGTTAATTTTGGAATGAAAAGTCCCACAGATACAGAGTCTGCAAACAATCTGAAATAAGGAAACCTTATCTTGCCTTTTTATTTTTTCCCTTGTTCCATGATGTAGGTGCATCCTGCTCTTTTTCTCCCCAGAAGCAAGGCAAGTATTGTTGTGAAGGTGTGATTGCATTAGGGATTTTGCTTTCAGGAGTCTGCTGTGACTGAGCAGTCCCTTGCCTTGAGCAGTTTGGGCCTCAGGATCCTTCTTGATCTTTTGCCTTTTGTCTAAGAGTAGCCACTGAAGTTGTTATTTTAGTATTTTGCATTTATTAGCTCTCTCTTTTTTTCTCACCCAGAAATGCTCTGTAGATTTTTGGGTTTGCTGTATTTACTCAATTTATCCAGGCCTTGGAAAAGCTTGGACTAGCAGAAGAACACACAAATGAGTTTTGCCCAGTTCTGCAAACATCTGAGCAATTGACAGTGTCATAACAGACCCTGGAGGTGACAGCAAGGAAAGCTCAGTGCAGCTCCCTCCTCACCATTTTCACCAGTTCTCCCAGTTAACACCTCCAGACTCCTTCCCTGCCTTCTCCAAAGAGCTGTAGGAAGTTCACAAGTTCCTGACTTGTTTTTGGCTCTTGCGCTAATCTGAAAAATTCCCATTGAACTTGTTTGGGTGCTGAGCATGGTAGGTTTAAAAATAAATAAAAGCTCCACACAGGTCCAGTTCTGCTCCCAGCCCTGGCAGAGGAATTTGTAGCAGCTTCAGTGTGAACAGGATTAGACCTTACAGAAATGCCTTTAATGCTCCTGCCCTGGGGCTGTCTGGGTAGATAGTTTCTTTGCAGTTTCTTTGCAGCACAGAGGATGAGCTCTGTGTGCTCACAGGCTCTTCCATACAATTGAGGAGTGTGCTCACATGGCTCAGGGATGTTTGCAGATGGAACAAAGGAATGCAGCTCCCTGCAGGACAGAGGGTGGGCACTGGAGCCCTGTGCTGGTGCTGCAGGCTCTTCATCCCCGAGTTCACAGATATTTGGCTTTTCTGGGACCTAGTTGATTTTCCTGTATTTCAAAACAAATGCTGAAAACTTGCCTGGAGCTCTCTGCTCAGATCAGCTGCCCATATGTACTACAGCAGCAGGTTTTACAGGCTGTCTGCCCTGGGAATTGAAGACCAGAAAAAGAAAAGAAAATCAATGTATTTTCTTTTAATGCTATTTTTATGTCTTTAGAAAAAGACTTATGAATGGGGCTAGCCAATAGATGAGATTTCAGTGCTCATGTATGGGTCCATTTCATGCCTTCCTCATGCGTGTGTGCATTATTTCTTTTTGTTTGTTTATTCTTTCTCCCATTGGTTCATTATCTGAAAAATGGAAATATCTGATTTGAAATATCAGCCTTAGGTTCTGGGAAGTGCTTGCTACTTCCAGTAGAGAGAACCACACAAACTGGGGTGGCTGGCTGGAGGTGATCCTACAGGCTCCTGGTGTCTGCAAAGAGCAGTGCATCCTCTATTTTGGGCTGCTTTGCAGGATGTTATTTGCAACAAATCCCAGAGTTTTTGTTGACTCATGACTTATATTTTGGTTCTATTCAGCATTTTTTTTTTGTCCTTTGAGGGTTCTAGCAGCTGAAACAGCATCGTCTTACCACACGGCAGTTTCAGCTGAGCCTGGTGTTTGAAATGGCAACATTGCTAAATGTTTGTGACTTGTTTTTAGAACACCATTTCAGCTGCCAGCTTCCTTGAGAAAGCAAAAACAATGTGAAAAGCAAGAGATACAAATAAAGGAGAGGCTTTAAAATACTCCTGATGTAAAAAAAACTAACCAAACAAAAACAACGAAAAAAACCAAAACAAAAAACATGCTAAATTTAGCAGAATTTCTTGAATAGGAAAGTGACATCTAAATAAGCATGCATGTTCCTGGATTCCCTTCACCTTTTTTCCATCCTGTACATAAACTCATTGATTAAATTCTCTCTTAATGAGCCGTTTCCAAAAATTTTGCTTTTCCTCTGATAAAAGGTTTGGGTGTGCCCAGAAGAATAGCTGCCACATGGTGAGGGTAGATAAAAGGGGGGATGAGAGCTCCCCAAAACTCTTCTTCCTGACAAAGTGGTGAAGGAACTGCAGTGGTGCCATTAATTTTTCCAGAGAGAGGGTAGGATTTAGGGTGCCAGGAGTAACTGCTTTGAGGGGATGATCTCTGTGCCCAGGAAAGCTGTGTTTTTCTGCTGGAATTATTTTGTTAATGTGTGCATAATTATTTTATTAATATGCATGTGTTTGTGCATGCCTCTGTGTGTATGCAGATATTGCTATGGATCATTTTACATTTACAACGTGATAACTCCTTGCTGTTATTGCTGTTGTATTATCAGGTGTTCTGTAGGTCTGCAGTGCAGTGATTTTTTTTCAGCAAGTGCAGCTGAAGCTCAGTGTTTTGCCCCAGAAAAGAGAAGGTAACACGCAGAGAACTCACTGCAGAAAACCAGGGTGAATTCTGAATTCCCCTACTCGATACCATTTTGTGTCTGTCCCCACCTCCTTACCTCCAGAAGAAACCAGAGCTCAAGTTTTGTAAGTCAACCACCATTATCTATGTTGTTTCCAGCATTAATTAATTTGTGGTGCTGTGTTTGTGTGACCTGTTCTTAGCTCCTGGCTGTGTGACCTTTGCTATTAAGCTGTCTCTAGCTGGAAAAAGTCCACGTTAGTAAGTGCTACACAGATTAGTTTGAATCATTTATCCATTTCCCCAGCCCCCTCAGATTTTTTGACAGATGTACATTCTGCAATGGGTGACTTTTATATTTTCTTTCAAATGGTAGATGAAAGTGGTTGAGAATCACTAGGATAAAATGAGATCCCTGCAGGGAAAATACCTCTTTAGATGATGAATCCCTATTTACACTTACTTCTTAAGACCTATCAGTGTAAATCATGCCTTTTTTTTTTTTTTTTTTTGCATAGCACCTATTAAAACTAATTAGAATATGGTGCTTTAAAAATTAATTACTGCCTTCTTTTATTGTAAAGCTAAAGGTGAGCTTGCACTTTTCATTGGGGTGTGTCATTGAGGGGTGTGTTAGTTCTTGAGGTAAAGAAATTTGAGATCAACATTGCTTCAATCCATCAGTCAGTGTAGAATATTTTCAGTTGCAGTGCATTAAATGGACAGGGCATACAGTGGAAACTTTTGTACTCCAGGGGGTTGAGGGGTAATAGTTCTGATGCAGAAGGACAGCTAACTCAGAAAGATGACCACAGGACTCTCTTGGAAATATTGCCAGATTATTTTCCTTTAAAAATTGAGTGTTCTCTGTACAGAAAATGAGGAGTTCGCATTGATACAGATTTAACCTCCATAGACAGTTACAGGCAAATCCTACAAAACCTGTGGTAAAGTTTTTTGTGTGGGGCTGTATTTGAGATGTTTTTTAGGGCAGCCCAGGCTCATGTGTGCTCCAACCTGTGCTGGAGCAGCACAGAGGTGGTCTGGGAAGAGCCAGCTCTGCTTCCCCTGTGGTTTCTGCTCTTCCATGGCTCCAACTGGTAGAACCTTTGTAGTACAAGAAGTTCTCACTCACAAAGGGCATCAGGTTAGCCTTTAGTAGATTTATGTGCCATAATATTATTTAAGCCTTTGAAAACCTGCCCAGCGCTGGCGAGGCAGATAATGCAGTGCTTGTGTGGGGCTACTTCAAAGTGAGCTCTGTGGAGTGCTGGCCCTGCTGCTGAGAGATCAATACAGGGCTGTGCTCCCTCCTTCAATCACATCAGCAGCCTGTCAGGGTGATGCACTGCTGCACCAGCTCACTGCAAACAGCAGCTTGATTCTGGTAGGAAAGAGATTTCATTGGGCCAAAGCCCCTTTCCCAACAGAGTGGCCGAGTGCCGTTGGTGTTTTACTTCAGAACAGGTCTGTGCCCAAAGAGAAGTGACATTTTCATCTGTGATGTGCTTCTCATTGCTGCTCAGGGACATAAAATCTGTGGAGACCTTGATGTTGTTTCTCAGTTATGCATCCAGTGAGTGCTCCCAGTCCCTGGCTGCCACCTGGGAGAGCTGCATTACTGGTCTGGCTGCTTTTAAGAGCTGATTACCAGGAAAGGCATTTCAGTAGAGAAGTGTTTTCATTCCTGCATTACCCACCATGCTGCTTTGTGTTCGTGTTTTAACTGGAGAACTGCATTAAGAATGTTGTGTGTGTTACCCTTCTCTTCTCTGCTGCCTTTAATTACGAGTTTTATACATTGATGTACAGCAAATATTAAATTGGAGCTAATGGGAGGTGAGTTTGGGCCTGAACTATAATGCCAATAAAATGTGATGAGAGCTGGCAATTGATTTATGATGCCAAAGAGTGGCATGATATGCTATCTAGTGACATCACATTGAATGGTGTTTCACAGAGCACTAATATTTTATGTAGCTTTAAGATAAAAGCTTGGTTATAACACTCAATGCATAAACATGCATCTGCCTGTTTATGGCTGTATGTTAAAGCAGTGGCCCACACTGTTTCTTACATTTCTTGTTACAGCAAGGAGCTTATGTATCTTAATAGTACGAGAAATTAAGCAGTTCAAGAGCACAGAGCAGGAAAAAGACCTACTTTAATTTTCTGCAGATGTTTCTGGTGATTGAAGACTAAAGCAGTTTCATAATGAAATAGCAAATTGCATGAAAGAGGTTAAACTTCAGTACAAAGCTAGGCTGTATTTTAATATTCCAGAGGAGTGTATACTAATAGAATAATCACTCACCTCTTGTCTTGCAGCTTTTGACTTGACATAGCCATGGAACTTCCCTTTAAAGCACACTAATTTCTATATAAGCTGTTTGATCTGTCAAGTAGGTGTAGGAGCTTGTGTCAGACTTGAAGAAGGGAGCAGATTCAACTCTGACAGATGATACAAATACAGTGAAGTTAATTGACTTTGCCAGGGGAGAAAATTCTTCCTCCTAATTATGTCAAATGCCAGACAACTTTCCAGAGGTGTGGAGAGAAACATGCCTAAAGGACAATACTGACACTGCTTTTCTAGTAGGTGCTTGCTCTGCTTTATTTTTATTTTAACTTTTTTATTATTTAAGCTTTCAAGGATAAAGCAATAAAATCGACTAGCTCAACTACCTCTTTGTTTGAGGATTCTCAGACCTCATAAATCCATTGCCCCTCTGTGGTCCTCAGGGTTTTCTGCCTGCTTTTGTGAAGATAAAAACTGGTGAAGCAGGGAAGTCTTGGGCTTCTTATTTTTCTGCCACTGTGAGGTGTTCTGCTCCTTTGGCTTCATAGTGGCATAATTTAAACTCTGTCAGAATCAACAGTTTTCTGTCACATTCTAAGATTTTAGTGTTTGGAAGGCAGAGGAGAGAACTGGGCTTTTGACTTTGTTTGCTGGTCCCATGTCAGACCTACAGCTTGTCTCATATATGAACCTCTGCAGTTTTGTGTTCCAGCACCACATGATTCTTTTACAGAAATTTCCTGTCGGTGGAGAAGGAGCCAGCAAAGCTGTCATGGTAGGGGATATGGCTTGGAGGAATAAAACTCCCCTTTTCTCCACTCTGACACCTTTCCCCTTCTCAGCCCCGTTTTTGTTTTCAGTTCATGGATTTTTCCACTGCAACTCATGATATGTGCCACTGCCAAGAGATGATAAATAAAATAAATAATAAAAGGGATTGATGTAGACAACTTTTTATTCTCTGTCACCTTCTTGTGAGGTTGTGAGGGACAGCACAGCACTGGTGGGCAGGTCATGCACAACCCTTCAGTTTTGTTTCACAGTGAAGGTAGACTCATTCCTTTGTGGCCCCAATCTACTGTATATCACTGGCCTTCTTGTTCAGTAACTCTTACAGCTCTTTCCAGAATATGTTGGTAAATCTGACAGTACTTTTATTTCATGTGGTTGGGTTTTTTGGTTTTTTATTGCTGGGTTTTGCCTAGGAACTTATAAAAGTGCCTAGGAACATAATTGCAAGTCCATCCCTAGACACTGTACAGCAGGTCAGAGGTGTGTGGAACAGTCCATACCTCAAGTGGAGGATTTTAAAAGAAAAAAGTTAAATAACGTGCAATGGTAGCAAACTGTCTCCCTTTTTTTCCTCCTGCACTTGACTCTCTTCCTGCTAAATGTGGCAATACTGTCAAAACTTCTCATTCTTTTGGCTTCTCCCTGTCAGTATAACTGTTCCAGACCTTTCAGTAGCCAAGAAATCCGTTCTGTTTGTGGGTTCCAAATTTTTACTCATCCTTGCATCTGGTTTTGTTGCCTTAAACCCCAGATACTTTCAGATTGACACAATATTGATCACAGTTGCATTTGGTTAAATTTGAGGTTAGTTTACATGAGTCACTGATGAAACTGCATGTGACACTTTTTTGGACATCGGGAATTCATTATCTTTAAAATTATTTTTGAGAAACTTCATTCAGCCACTAAATATACTTTTATTAAAACAAGGCCTTAGTATGTATAATTGAGATTTGGAATCATGGTGTTTGTTTTTTCACATTTCTTGGAGTGTGCTTTCAGTTTAGCTAAACTAAACACCATTCTATTTAGGGCATAATTTTAAGAATATTTTTGTAATTCTGGCAGCAAATGCTATGACATTATAATTATGCCATAAGCATTCAATGTTTATCCATCATAAACTGGCTGTAATCCCAGTTCTGGAAAACAGCTTTCTTGTTGCTCTAGATTCTTCAAGTGAAGGGGCATTTTTGTCTGCAGAAATGATTTTTTAAGGAAATCCACCATCCAATTTGGGTTAGTTACATACTAAAGCAGCTCAAGGAGAGAAGTCTGTCTCTCCCTCTAAAATCATAAATGATTTTTGAAGTTTTCTTGAAGGAAGTTCACTTTTAAGGACAAGTTGAACCAGCAGATACTGTTCAGAAACAGACTCAATTCTTGCATATATTAAAATATTGCACTCATTGAAGCACCTAAATTTAAAAAAGGGAACTGGTTAGACCAATACAATCCAATGTTGTTGACATCCCAGTAATTTGTGGGTTTGAAAGCCAAGCAGGACGCAGCGGTTCCCCCCAGGAGCCGTACTGGGAGCAGCACCCTGTTCTCTGCTGGCTGGCTGTGGAAGGAGTGCTCCCTCAGCAGCTTTGCAGCTGATGCAGAGCCCAGAGCTCGAGCACCAGATGGTTGTGCTGCCCTTCAGAGGGACCTCAGGGCTGGAGAAATGGTGTCACAGCAATCTCAGAGACACGCAGGGTGCTGCACCTGGGCTGGGACAGCCCCATGAGCCAGCACGGGCTGGGGGAGCAGCTCTGTGGAGAAGGGGCTGGAGCACCCCATGGTCACCAGGAGCCAGCAGCTGTCCTTGTGGGGGAGAAAAGCCACCAGCCCCCTGGCTGTGCCAGGCAGGGTCACCAGGAGCTCGAGGGAGGTGGGGATGCTTCCCTGCACTGCTGAGGGACACATCCAGAATGCTGGGTCCTGTCCTGGCATCCCTGGTGCCAGACATGGACATGCTGGAGCAAGTAGGGATTGGTGATGCTTCAGGTTTTAGCTTTTATATTTTTCAGATTCCATGCTGCTTTAGTGTGTAGTTCTGAGCTTCATATGAGGGGGTGGTGAGCTCTCTGCACAGAGTAGGGAGACAAAACAATTCCTTCTCTAGCTGGGGACCAAGGACAAAGGATCCCAATTTCAGGCCCAGGAGCAGAAACAACATGGACTGAAGAGAGAAAAACAAGAAGGATGGGACTTCATAACCTAAAGCTGTAATTGGACAATTAACTCCAATATGCAAATGGAGCAGAACTTATAAAAGTGAGATACCCTGTGAGCACTCATCCATTTTGTGACCATTTTGGGTGTAGCCCTGGCTGGGCTCTTGTGCTGCCCAAGGTGGATCCATTAAAACGTCTTAATAAATCCCTACTTTATTATTTAGCTCTGTCCAGCATCTGTTCTAGGTCAGCTTTCACAAGGCATCAGTTCAGTATCTGTTGTGTGAGGTGAAACTGAGGGAACCTTCCATCTGGAGAAGAAAGGGCTTGGAAGGACCTTGTTGGTGTGTGTAAAAACCTGATGGAGGCAGGGAGTGAAGGGGACAGAGCCAGGTGCTCCTCAGTGATCCCAGTGAGAGGACAAGGTGTCATGGACACAAATGGAAATACATGGAATTCCACTGGAATGCATTTGCTGTGAGGGAGGTCGAACACTGGGACAGGTTGTCCAGGTAGTTTGTGGAGTGTTCCTCCTTGCAGATACTAAAACTTGACTGGACAACCTGCCTGAGCTGATCCTGCTGAGCAGGGAGGCTGGACCAAGTGGGCTCCCTGTGTCCCTTCCAGCTTCAGCCTTCTCAGTGCCACTGTCCTGCTCTTACTGCATGGCAAGGTGAGAAAATTGCACTAAATAATCTCAGCAACAAGAGATGTAAAACGATACTTTAAAATAAAGAGATTATGTTTTTCAAATTGACAGCTTCTAGAGCAGAATTCATTAGGAAGTGTCTTTTTTGTTTGCAGGCTGCCTTTGTTATCTTAGTTTCTTCTTTCAAAGGTTGCTCCACCAGTTTCTAAAGTGGAGTGTTGGATGCTGAAGCTGGAGTTGCCATCAGTGTAGGCTTGGTAGCATGAAGTCAGTGGAGCTGCACTGGGGTGAGACATGAGGAGTGGTACAGCTGTGTCACCCTGACATTTCAGAGGTGGTCGAGTGTTAAGCTGCCTTTCTGTTCCTCTATCCCCCTGCCAATTGTCTTCTTTCACCACTGAGTTTAAACTCTGCAGGAAAAAATACTGGAGTACAAAGGTACATGTGCTCATAAAAAAAGAGCAAATTGTCAGCGTCCTGCTGCTCCCACTGGAATGGTCAGGATGCCATGCTCTCCCTTTCCTCCTCCTGGAGAGGGGTGGTTGGGTGGAGGGAGTGTGAGTCTGACCCAGTCCAGCTTTCCTTAGCTGTACTCTTAAACACCTTTCTCTAGCTCTTACTCAGGGTAAGATACTGAGCTTGGATAATGCCAACCAGATAGAAATTCAATTGTCTGTAGCAAACATAGCAAATGGCATCACTTTGTTGTAGCAAAGAGCAAAGTGTTTGTTGTGCCTTTGATCTCTAAAGTGCTCTGATGTGGTGAGGTCATGTTGAGGAAGCACTAACAGGCCTTTCCTTGATTTTGTATTTAACTTGATGTGAAAGGAAGAAGGGAAAATGGAATTGAATGTGTGCTTGTTGTGATAATTAATTTCAGTCAACAATCAGCTTGCTTTTCAAAGTTCCTGCACAGGACTTGGTATTGGAATGGGACATTGGAAAATGACTTTATTAGTTTTCATTGAAAATTAATATGTCTGTCAGCTTTCCAGTGCAGGGCTCATTTTGCTCTTCAGATCAGTTAGACTGCTGGCTTCCCTTTCAAAACAAATTTTCTTTATTGGTATATTTGTATGTCTCTTTAATCCTTCCAGTTACTGCTTCAGAAGATGTGGGAAGGGGAAGAACACTTGGTCCCTGAAGGTTGCTGTGAGCCAGTCACTGCTCGTATGAATGAAATATTTTCATACAGCATAAAACTTTATCTCAAAGAAAGTCTTGAGAAGTTAAAATAATGGTAAATGTTCTCTAGACTAACTCTTGCAAGGGCTAAATAGCCTGGCCTTGCTCCAGGAAGGCACTTAACAATGTGCTTAACTTTAAGCGCATTGAATATTCTTCCTGGCATGAGTGAAAAATCAATGAGGCTGCTCACATGCTTAAAATAAGACATGTGCTTAAGTGTCTTTCTGGACCTCAGCCAGAGCGTTCAGCCTGTGAGATGAGCTGAGTTCTAACTGTGGGCAAAAGCCAGTAGTGTTTCATTTTGCTTGTCTTGTGCCTTTCTGAAGAATGCATTGATATTGTCTGTGTTTATTTTAATTGGCCTCCATTTCCCATCTAAGCCCTACCAACTCCAAGGCACTGGGAGTAAAATAGATGTGCAACTTAGGGCTGTCAAACAGCTTGTCAGGGGCAGTACTTAGACTGTATATATTGCTCTAGAGCAGGAACTGAACTTCAGAAAAGCTGGGAAAAGATGAGGTGAAACATGATTGTTTTCTTTGGTAGCCAAGGTTTTAATACGGAGAGAAAATGAAGAGGAGAGAAGAGAAGGGCTGGTGACACGTAGCACCTTTTCAGTTAACATAGTTGCTTCTTAGGAAACATTAAAGAATGCAGACAGATGCATTAATAATCTGCTGGCAGTGGCTGTAGCCTTGGCAAGTCAGCTTTCCTACCTACTATTGATTTTTCTGACTCTCAGGCAGCAATTTGCAATGGGTGGTGTGATCCCTTGCCCTCAAAATGGGCAGAGAGAGGAGCTGTCACAGCCAAAATAATTTTTACTTTCTAACCAACCCCTCCTGTTTCTTCAACAGCATCTTTTCCTGCTTAGATGACAATTTCCACTGCTGACAACTGTGAATGATAAAATATGCTATATTTAGACACAAACAGCCTCCATGGCTAGAGGTGCAGAATAACCCTCCAGGATGCACTGAGCTCCGTGCTGGCACCAGCCAGCCCTGGGGAAGCACCCCTCAAGTGCTGTGAGTCTGGGGTGTTACTGGCTGGCAAGTGGAAAAGCAGTGCAGCCTTGGGCATCTCAGAGAAATCTTTGCTGTCAACTCAAACTTACACATCCAAGGAAGCAGAAATGTCATTCTGCTCCTGCTGCCTTTTGTTTTTCAGCATTTAGGCAGTGCTTGGCTTTTGCTTTCCCTCTCTGTGTTTGCAGCTTCCTCCTAACAGGGCAGGGGCACTTCTTTGTTTCCTTGTGGATTTGATTTGTAGAGGATGAGAGAGAAACTTGGAGCAGTTGGAAAGAGAGTGGTCAGAATAAAGGAAAAAGGAGCATTAGGTGTTTTTAAAAGGGTTAAATATGTAAAACTAGAAACAAGCAGTTGAATTTTGTATGTAGTTACAAAAGTGTTCCTGAAAATGCATCTCCACGAGGGAGCAGCTGCTATTTTTATCAGATCTTTCCCACATTGAGTCTGGAGCAGTTTTGAATGAGTTTGTTTGTAGGTGGTTTTCTTTCAGCTGCAGAAATTTGTTTGCAGAAATGTATAGCACTGCAGGCTGGGTTTCAAGTTTGCTTCAAGGTAACTCACAGTGTATGTTTTTATTGTGTTTTGTCCTAGTGGCCATTATTTCTTTAAGCAGTGAATTTCTTTTTAATTACATAAAAGCTTAAAGAATCACTTGTCAGATAGAGAATTTAATCTGAATTCAGTAAAATGTGATTAAAGGTTCAGGTTTAAAGGGTGTATTCACATTCTGGGATAGCTTAAATGGTGAAATAATGTGCACTAGGGATATCAGAGCCAGAATTAGAACTGGAAGAGTGGATGGAAAAGGGGATCTTAGAACTGTTTTGCTTTCAGCTGTTTTCCCCTTAGCTTTTCTAAAATCAAGCTCAAGTAGCTCTGTGAGTGTATCTATCTGCAGGTGTCTTCAATGTGACAGAGCCTTCTGCCACCTAGTGTTACTGGGAGCTCTCCTCAGCAGGAGAATTTGTTAAATGTCATTTTCATTAGCAATCCCCACTGATTTCTGGGCACTTTCTGTGAATGTTTCAAAAGGCACTTTCTGCAGCAGTTTCAGAATCAGTTCAGTCAGTAGGCACAACTTCTTTGCAGACAGATTTTGGGGATGCAGTTTGCAAGTTGAGTTGAGTGGTTAACGAATAATCCATGGAGAATTTCAGCAGTTGTGGATGTCACTGCTCTGTAACAACTCTGTTGGTATTTTCTCTTCCAAGTGAAACTAAGGGGTTCTGCCTAACTCGGCACACTCCTGTTGGATATCTGTGCTTCTTCTGTTTCAGGATATTGGATTAGACTGAAAGCAACAGAAAACTAAAATTAATTCAAGAAAAATCATATTAAAAATGATTCAATTTAGACACTTAACTCATTGTCTTTTTAGAAGAGTAAAATGATGATCTCCTATCGTCACTGCATTTTTCCCCTCTAGAAATTCTACCAGGGCACAATAGAGAAGGACAATAAAATCCAGAGAATTTCACCCAGATTTCACAATAGAATTGTTAAGCTGTTAAAACAGAGAAATAGCCTTAATGATGCTTTATATTTAAGCCAAATAAAAACAGCTCCTACCATATGCTGACAGATAGGAGGAAATTGCCTAGGATTGAAGGAGTGGTTTTCTTCCCTTCATTCCCCTGTAAAAAATATTTTCATGAGAACAGAGCAACTTTTCCCTCCTGCCCCACCTGTGGGAGCTGTGACTGCCCCGTGCCAGTGCAGCTCCTTTGCAGGGGGGTTTGAGAGCTCAGCCCAAAGGCTGCTCCTGCCTGGGGCAGATGTTTCTCATCCTTCCCCCATCCCTGGTGCTGAGCAGAAGTCTCTCCCCGAGCTCCTGTCCTCTTTGCTCCCTCCCACCTCTCCCAGGCCTTCCTGGCTGAGAGCTGTAAACCTGATCTCAGCATCAGCCTGAAATGCTGACCTGAACCTGAGGAGGCTGAGGGGCTCCTGCATTAGAGCACAAGTCAGCTGCAAGGGAAAGCCACCTGATTTTCACCTTCTTTTGACCTGAACCATCTCATCTTCTTTAAATACTGTCATTCAAACTGCAATGTTTGCTTTCAACAATTACACTTTCCACATTTTGCCTAAAGAAAATAACTTTGGGTTCTTATTATCTGAAATGAATAACCAAGAGTTCATGGTTTTTCGTTTGAGATAATTGTTAGGTTTGGCAGCTTACTTATCTGATCAGTATCAGCAGCTGAAAACCCTCTAGAAATGCTTGTGCTATTTTGTTTGAGTCATATTAAACTGGAATTGCTGTATGATGTGAATTCATTGCTACTGGGTTAGAACAGAGGATGCTGTGTCACAGTGAAAACAGAACTGACTTTCTGCCTGGGGAAACTATTTCAAAACTGAGGTTATAACCACTTTTTCTGTGTTCATATGACTTTTTTCTGTCAGCAGTGATTTGGGGGCAAAGACTGTTGCCATGCCTGATACATGAGTCATCCAGGGGCTCTGTTCTTCCCTGCTAGGACTAAAGCAAGTCCTTAAATGCAAGAAAAACTTCAAAAGCATTGGGCCACTTCATTTTCCAGCCTTGGGCATGAAATCCAGGTCCAGCTCCTGGGGCTGAAATCCCTCCTGTCTGCTTGGAGCCACCCTGGGCTCTGCAGCTGTGTCCTGAGCTAGTGGGTGGCATCCCTGTGTCCATGGCAGGGGGTTGGAACTGCCTCATCTTAAATGTCTCTTCCATCCCAAATCACTCTGTGATTCTGTGATACAATCACAACTGTCCTCCTCTGTTGCCTCAGAACTGAGCATCAAGCAAAATGTGCTAAAAAGAAGGAGAAAAAAGCGTCTGTGCATCTCCAGCCTCCTTCTGTAGGTGTTCCTGACTGAGTGCTCTGTTCAGAGAGGGCTCCCTTTGCCTGCAGATGCAGGATTTACATGGAAGCTGGAGGAACCTCTTTCATGTAGCTCTCCCAAAGCCCCAGTTCATCAATATGGATCTCTGGCTGTGTGCTGGGGGATTCATGGTGCTCAGTGGGGTGTGTGGAACACGGAAAAATGGCAGAGCAGGAGGAACAGGAGGGAATTTTTATCCTAAAAGAAGAGTTTGTGTGTCCAAAAGAACTGTCTTTCAGAATAAAAGCTGTGTTCTCCCTTCTTGCCTGCAGAAGGGATGCTGTATTCCCAGAGTCCAGCCCAGGGAAGAGGAGACACAGTGGTATCTTTAAAACTGAACTTGCCCTATCCTTACATAAAAAAGATAAGTCTTGACTTGGGTAGAAAATTACAGAACAGTTGTTAACTTCCTCAGAGTTCTATATTTAAATACATCCATGTTCTTCTTGGGCCCTTTGTCCTAAACACAGTGTGTGGGAGGAAGAGTGGAGTTGGAGGACAGAGGGAAAGATGAAGAATTTGGAGATCAGTCTATGCCAGAACATTTCCACAACACGTTAAAAAGAGAGCTGCTTTGCAGTTACAGCAATGGTGGCTTAATGGTTGTTTTACCCACTGAAAAGAAAAAAAAAAAATCCACTGTCACAGCTGAGAAAAGGCCCTTGTGTTCAATGACATTCCTCCCAGGGTCAAGCACGAGCAGAGCCTGATTTAGTCAGGGAATAATTGCAGCTGCAGCTCTGCAGTGCTGCAGTGCAATGCATGCCAGTCCTGCAGTGCTGTGCAGCCTGGGCACTGCAGTGTCCTTGTGCTCTGTGGGGCACCAAGGGCTGCTCAGCTGCTGCACCTGCAGCTGTTGGGGATTGGTGCTGTGATGGGCAGGAAGAATGATGTGCTGAACTTCAGGGTATTAGAAGGTTAATTAATTACTTTAATTCATTAATATTATATATTTATAAGTAATAGTAGAATAGAATAGAATAGACCGTATATATAAAATAGAATATGTATAATATAATATATAACACAATAATATGTTTTATATTATAATATATAATTCTGTATTATAATATAGAATATAGTATATCTTTATAAATTATAATTAATTTATAATCAAGTTATAACATACTATATGAATTAGTTTATAATGTATAATATATTATATCTTCATAATTTATAATAATTTATAATTAATTATAGTATATTTTACTATAACTATAATACAGAATATTACACTAACAAGAACTATCACTAACTAACTAACAAATGACTGTCTCCAGACTGACATCCACACAGCTTGGACCTGATAGGCTAATTAGCATAAATAATCTCTACTAGAATTCAATTACTAAATTCTTTCAGGTAAACAAGCTTCCCAACACATTCCCCATGTGCAAGCAGCAGGAGCAGCAAATGAGAAAAGAGCTGTTTCCATCACCCTTCTCTCCGCTCAGAGGGCACGTGAACACCACACTGGTGTGTGAGCACTTTCTGTGGGGCTGAGTGATTTACTGGATGTGGAAGTGCAGCCCTGGAAACCCGAGCGAGGGAGGATGCCCTGGGCCGGGGCTGGCGGGTGTTGAGAGCACGGACAGCTGGCGGGTGACCTCGGGACGATGACAAATGGGCCACCAGGTGCCCCCGCCCGTGCCAGCCCCTCCGCGCTTACGGAAGTCACTGGCGCTGAAGGAAGGCTTCCTGTGAGCAAGGCTTCTGGAAATAAACACTCACCTCTTGTTACAGCTGGGTGCGTGGGGGTGAGGAATCCGAGGAGCTCTCTGCGGAAGGAGTTGAAGCAGAAATCCTTGCAGTTTAAAGGGAAAAAAGAATTCATCCGAATGGTAGTGGCTGTGCGTATTTTGGAGCTGGCAGGAATGTGTGGTGTGGAGATGAGTGGGTGAGCAACAAGAAGGAAACTGTTTACACAGCACAGTCAGTGGTGGCTCTTCTCTGACGTGTGTGGAGCCATCAAACAACAAAATATTTTACTGGGAGGAAAGTGGGATGTGAGGAAGCCCCCCAACAACTGAAGAAAAAGAAGCCAGCATAGAATTTATATCAAATATCCTCTATAGAGCCGAAACATGTGACCAGAAAGAACTTGCATAGCCTTTAGTTTTCCTTTGCTTGCAAAGGATTCGTGTATTTGCAGGTTCTGCTTTCCATTTCCTGTTTTTATTTTGAAATAGGCAGTTGTGTGCTAAAATGAGGAGAACTTCCAGATAATCCTTGTCTTGAATCCACCCTGCAGCAGCACAGAAACCTGAAACCCATGTTGCCTCAGACCTGCTAGGGTATGCTTCCTTCTTAGGGTTCCTTAGTGGGGTTGTGATGTACTTTAGAAGCTTCAGGGCTGTTTGTTTTCTTGTTTCTTTTCAGCTAAAAAATCCCCAACAAAACAAGATGATCTCTGTCATCACTTTAGCTTTTGAAACTGTGTTCAAGAGTTCCCACATTAGCTTGGAATCACTGAGTGCTCCAAAGACAGCATTGCCTGCTCTCTTGCACTGGTATTCACATTTTCTAAGGCTGGAACTGTTATATCCCGTCTGAAGTGATGCTGCATGATCAAATGTTAAGGGAAGTTGATTAAATGTAGCATCTGATTATTATCAAAGGGAATGTGCAGACACCCACTGTGAATGGTGGGCTCGTATGAGGGGCAAAATGTGTTTCTCAAACATGCACTGGATTTACACATGGGAATTCTTGTTGAATGTGAATCTCTACCTTGGATAACTCTTCAGTGAAAAGATGAGGTTTATTTAACTTGTTAACGCTTGTAACATCTCCAGGTGTAATGGGATTTACAGCTCCTTTTGAAGATGGAAATAGGTCAGCTTGCACCATTTAAGGGGTTTATGTCCCATTTCAAAGTAGTTTTTATATCTATGGGTTACAGTGCTTTAAGTTGATAGTCTCAAAATCTGTGGTCCATTGTACTTGGAGTTTACAGACTTTTCTCCATGGAATAGTTGTATTGAGGTGGTGCCTTCTTGGGTAGGGCCCTGCAGTGGGACTGGGATTGTCCAAACCTCTTTTTTTGGCAGGTCCTGGCCCAGGGCTGCATCCAGCCTGCAGCAGAGGAAATGTGCAAAATGCATATCAGGGCAGAGGAGTACAAAGCTTCCTTTATTCTATAAAACCTTTTTCATCGTTAGTTTCCTGTCTTTACACTTTAAAACATCCACTTCTTTTAAAATTATATCAGTTTCTGGGAGGCGGAAGGCATTTCTCCTTTTCCTTTGATCTCAATTTCTCTGTAGCTTTTCATCTTACCTCAAGGCAACAGCACTGGCTTCTCAGTTACTCCAAAAGCAAATGTTTATGTGTTAAATAAATACAAGTACCTGAGTCTGGTCTCACATCTATTTAAAAACCAGGGCAGCAGTAGAATTGCAGTACTGGGAAAATGCTGGAGAACCAGGTGCTCTCTAAAACTTTTCTTCCTTTAAAACTCTTTTTCTGCCAGTAGAAGAGCTGGGTATTTTATGAGGAGCACTGAGGGTATATTTTGATGTAGCTGTCATAAAGAAATTTCCCTCCATTCCACTCCCCAATGGATTAGCTTTTCAGTGGAAATGGTTGGCTCTGGATTTCATCACAAAAAGAGGAAGTTTTTAGGGAAAGTAGTATGGGAAATCTGAGTCTGTTCTCTTCCCCACCCAGGAGGGCTTCTGTGACTTTGGGTCTTGGCATTTAAAGGTTTTTCTACTCCAAGGTTCACAACTGCACTCACCAGTTCAGAAGTAATCTGTATTAAATTCTGAGATGGGACACTAGATAAATCTTACAGGTCATGTATGGGTTTTACCTTTAACAGAGCAAACAGTTTATGTGAAACATCACATTAAAGTGCTGTAGTTTTTATGTTAAACCCTCAGAAACTCCTTTATTGGTCACTGCAGCAGCTGACTGGGAGAGAGCTCTGAGCCCCAGGGTGCTGCTGGGTCCCTGTTGCAGCAGGACTCTGGAGGCTTTGGGTTTCCAGGACCCAAAAGGTTTGCCCTTCATATAAAAGACATTATGAGGGAGAAGAGGATGGGGGAATAACTCAGCACTAATTTCTACCTTTGGAGTCAGAACTGGCTTTATCAGCAGCAGCTGTTTCATACCTAATATCACATTTTGAGGGGTTTTTTTGCCTCTTTCAGTGTCTGGTAGCAGAGCTCTATCCTGTTCCATCTTAGCTGAGGTGTTCTGCAGCAGACCTGCTTTGTTTTAATTTTAAAGTACTTTGTTTCACCACATGCCATTTATACACTTTCCTGCCCTGAGAAAACTCTCACAGTGTTTAAAACAAATTGCTGTTTAGAAAAAGCAGATGGAAGAGGTTAAAAAGAAGCACTAGGAGTCCTATATTTCTTCTATTGATTTGCTGGGCTGGGGCATTTCCTGTCTTTTCTACTGGGAAAGTTTATTTCTGGTAGAATAGAGCTCTTCACTCAGAAAACCTAAAAGTTCTAGGAGCTTAAACTCATAATTATATTTTCTTCTTAATCCTTAACTGTAACAAAAAGAGATCCATTAGAGACAGAAGGCATCTGCTTTTGCAGAATTTATTGCAAGATGAAGGCACTGAATTTCCTTGCTGGAAATCAGAATTGTGATGAGTAAGCAATGGTTCTGCAGCAGGTTCCTGGGGCAGGGGTGAGAGAAATGGGCTGAGCAAGTTTGTGGTGTGGAGAAGGGTCTGGCATTCATCTGACACCTCAGAGAGCACTTTCTGCTCAGAAAGCAGCACAGGGTTATTAATAATAACAAACCAGCCTGGCTTACTAAGCTGAATGTGCCCAGCACTGCTGTCTGCAGGTGGGATTGCTGGTGCTGCAGGGGTGCTGCCTGTGCTGCATCACTGTCTTTGGCAGGAATTTTTAGTAGCCAAAACTCTGTTGTGCTATTTAAAGTGACTTTTCCTTGTACCCCTGCACTATGGACTGTGTTCAGTCTTGTAAGGTGCCATAATTTGGGTGAAAATGTATTTTTTGTCTATTTGAACTTCATCATGCTTAGCCCTGTTTTGACATCCACACTTAATGCTGCAATTGCATACAGAGAAACATTGAAAAATACCCCAAACAAATACCAGAGCTCCTTCAGTGACTGCACTACGAAATAGATTTTCTCCCATTTTTCTGTGTGGTCTGGAGGGTGGAGGAGAGGAGTGGCAGGTGGCAGGGCTGGCAGTGTGACCTCGGGCAAGGAGGGATTGGGCTGGGCTCATGAGGAGCTCAGGGCTGCTCTGAACTGGAATTCTGTGTCAGAACAGGCTGTGGTGGCTGGGCTTCAGCAGGAACCTCTGATACCAGTCACAGCTGGTGGGTTTAACATCTAAATACACTCTTACTGCCCAAATAGTGTCTGCTAAAATGGATGAAAAGCTGTTTGTTTGGTTTTTGTTTTAATTTGAAGATCGGGCTTGTAGCTGCTCCCTGGAATGATGAATTGCTGTTCTGGGTTTGAGTAGCAGCTTTGTGCCTTGTGTTTTTGCCCTGCCTCAGTCAAATTAGTCTGAGAGAGGGAGAGCCACACCATACTTGAATAGCACCAATGCATTTCCTGGGGCTGTTCAGTGGAGAACAGCAATGAGCTGTGCTCCTTTTATAAACAAATTCTGTTTGGCTGCAGGGACCCACTGAGGGAGAGCTGACTGCTTCAGAGGAAAGCAGAGCTGAGCAGAGGAGCTCAGTTTGTACCTGCTCAGGGGTAGAGGGTAACCAGGCCACACATTCCTCAGCAGAAGGCAGACACAGCCCAGTTCCTTCTGTGCCTCTCTCCTGTGATGAGACCCAGTCCCTGCAGCTCCCTCTGAGTTACCCAGCAATAGCTCATCCTAGGATTGGTAAATCCAGTGAAAATCCTGCCTCCAGAACAGCTCAGGAATGCTGCAGCCTATGCTACTGCCTTCCTAATGCTTCACACAGTGGAGTATTTTGCTTGCTTTATGCAACCACTGTTTATTATTTAAATGATGAATCTGGAAAATTTCCCAGATCTAATGTCTGCCCCATTGCTTTATGTCTTGGATACTGCAGATAATCAGATGAGCAGTAAATCTACTCTGTGGAATAGAATTAATTTTTTTTTTCACTGTCAAACAACTTGTGAATGATTTTTCTTTTCTTCACTCCCATAAAGTACCTAATAAGTAAAAAAAAACCCAAAACTGTATGGCAAATACAGAGTTATTCCATATGTATCTCTGCGTGGTGCATCTGCAGAAGCACCCCTGGGAGTGGATTTATCTTGGGTAGCAGGAAAGAGTGTGTGAAATAATCCCTAGCACTGGTACTTTCAGTTGGGTGGGTGAAGGGACATACTGTGGGGTGGTTTGGGCTTGTTGGTTGTATGTTTGGTTCTTTTTGTTTGTTTAGGTGGGGGTTTTTAGCTTTGTTTGGTTTCTGGTTGCTGTTTATTTTAGCCAGGTTTGATTGTGCTGTTTCTCCATTCTCTCTGATTGTTTCTGACGTCTTTCCTGAATTTCCCTGGAACAAGACCACCCTGCTGAGCAGGGAGGGGATGTTTGCCAGTGGCCCTGGGTGTTGCTGAGCTGCTCTTGGGTCCTCTGGCTCTCAGCAGCAGCAGTGCCAGGGGCTCTGGGGCTCCTGGGAGGGCACGGGGGGCTCACATCTGCTGCCACTCTGAGCCCACGTGGCTCTCCACAGTCCTGTGTGAAGTGACACAGCCTTGGGAGAAGAGAAAACATGAAGAAAACTCCCTCCCAGGAACAGTCAGCTTGATTCTGAGCCTCCACACCGAGTGTGAATTACACCTCTTTCCTTGAAAACAGGAGGGGATTTTTGGGTTTTTTTTTTTCCTCCCACCCCCTCCATGGTGATGAGAAACTGAAGGTCAGGAATGAGCCCCCCAAGGCTCATGAAGAACAAAATACGACGTGTTTTAACTGATGTGAAAGCTTAATGGGGAAGATCAACATCCAAAGGCTGCAGCCAAGGAAAGGGGGCTTGTTTGGGCACAGCCTGAAGCAGAGCGTAGGCATTGCTGGGAATGGGAAGTGTGAAATGCTGGGGCAGGGAACACACAGCCCTTTAGCCCTGCTCAAAAATAATAGTGCTTTTTTTAACTTCAGAGTTTAGTCTGCCCTCAGTAAAAACAAGTTACATTAAAAAACTGCGCACCAGAAAAAGCAAACCTCTTTTTCCTGGTCTCTGCTTATAAGATTTACAGGTACTTAAAATAAACCTATGAAAAACAGACCCAGTGTGCTGGAATTTGCTAACTAGTGAGAGCAATTACCTCCAGGTCCCAAGACCTAACGGAGCTCGGCTTTTTGGAAATAAAACTTGGCAAGCACTTCTTCCTGCTGCTGTTGTAAAGGTGTACATGAAAAGATGTGCTGACCTCTGCCAGAAACCCCAGGAATCCAGTTCAGAGAGATTCTCCTGTGGAGGGGATGGCTGGAATCAGGCAGCACAGATGGGGACGGGTGTGGAGAGCAGCTAAAACCATTCGCTTCTCATTGTGTGGCTTCAGCGTGGCAGATTCTTTGCAATTGCCTGGTGTACCACAGTAATTAAATGGGTCAAGAGCAGTAAGTTCAGATACTTAACAAGAAAATAAAGACCTCACTTGACAGCCAGCAGCGGGGCCGTGCTTGTTTCACAGGAGTAAGGAGAATTAGGGCAGGTTGTGCTGTAAAAGTCGATGGGAGCCTTTTTGGCAATGATTTTGTATTGCTTCAGAGATCACCTCCCAATTAACTACAAGTGCTGCAGTGGCTGGAAGTCAGGTTGTCTTATGAAACTAATGCTCCAATTTCAGATGTCCTAGAAAAGGGGAAACAATAGACTCTGTTTTTCTCCTTTCAGTGATATATAAGTAAGGGAAGATAAGAAAAGTAATGAGAAAGACACAGCCAACCTTTGTTAATATTGAAATGTAAAATACTCCCATTTTCACTGGACTGTTTCATGCATGAGGGGAAAATGAAGTTGTGCAATGAAATAAACATGATAGAAGTGAAATCCAAGATGGGAACTGATTTTTGTAAGACTTTCTGTTTTGGAGGGTAGAGGTAGTTTCACACCAGCATTTTGTAGGAAATTATTTGTTATTCTCAGTGCCCATCATTCCTGGCTGGGGAAGGAGCTCCTGTTTCCCACAGCAGTTTTAAAAGTCCTTTGGGAAGGATGAGATCTTCCTCCTAAAATATTAAGGGACAAGTAACAAGAATGTAAAAAAAAAAACAAAAAACCATAAAATGTGTTGTGCCACAAATGAGGAGCTTTCTGCAGACCACCTCCCCTTGCAAATTAAGAGATGGCACCAGCTTTGTTGCTGTGTTTGTAGATTCTTTTGGGCTGAGCACTATTAAAAGGGTTTATTTTATTATTACTTTGTGCTCTCCTGTCTGTGTCTGTGCTGATGGGAACCAATGTCTGGCAATGAGAGCCAGATTCTGTCACAACTTGGTGCAAAACACCTCAACTCAGTCACAGGAGGTAAATTCAGTCTCAGCTTCAGCATCTCACCAAGAATCCCTCAGACGCATTGCTCATGTCTGTGCATTGTGGTTATTAGGTGCAAGAAATACAGTTTTTAAAACTGTAATTAATCATTTCTCAGTAATCTCTTTTTCTATGCTTTTATGGCATCAATGGGTATGACTGTTTATTATGTCTTACCTATAAAATCTGACCTGTTTTATATACTCTTTATGGAAACAGTGTACAGTCATAAATTAAAAGATGCAACTGTTTTGGATATTTTACTGGTGGTCCTGTATTTTCCTGCCAAAAGTGCAGCTGTTTTAGGTTTCTTGGGATAACATTATAAAAGGCTGTGTGCGTTTTGCAAGTTTATGCTTGGATTGCCAAGCCAGAGGTGGAATGACTCAACCTTCCCAGGAGCAACATGTACCAAGTGAGGAATCAAAACAGCGGCTGAAGCGCCCCTGTGGAAAGCTCTTGGTGTTTATGGGGCTGTGTCTGGTGGTCAGGATGGGAGATGGTTCCCATGCTGCTCCTGCTGGGCTCTGATCTGTCTGTCTGAAGGGGTTTTGGTGCAGAACTGGTGGGGAATCTGCCTTGTACTTGTCTCATGGGCTGCAAGAGCTGTGGGGTTACGAAGCCATCCTTTAGCAGGAGCTCTGGGTGTGTGGCTGGGGTGGAGCCCTTGGAAGGAGCCAAGGGGAGCCAAGGGTGGCAGTGCCAGCACAGGCAGCGTGTCTGTGTTTCCATGCCAGCTCCTGCTCCCATGTCAGCTCGTGTTTCCATGTCAACTCAACGCTCTGCAAGGTTTGGGGTAGAATTAGATGGTTCTGCAAATGGGTGATGATGCTTAATTAATGGGGAAGTTTAGAACCTTCTTTAGCCAAAATGATGGTGGCCTCCCACAGATGTGACTCCCAGGGTCAGTGGGCTCCAGGCACAGGTGAGAAGCAAAGGAAGCTCAGCCCTGTGGTCATCAGAGCAACCAGCACAGTCAGCCTCGGGGAGTGTCTGGCATTAAGTGGCAGAGCTGAAACCTTCCTGTTCCTGTGGGAGTGCAGGAAAGCTTCTGGTGGTGTCCTTGTCTTGGCAGGCCCTGTGGGATGGGGAAATGAGCCACCCCCAGAGTGGGCACAGAGAACACAAACCCCTGGGTGCCCTTAGCCCCATGCCCCCAGAGCGCTGTTTGGGGCAGCCTGCCTGAAGGTGTGTGTCATTGCTTTAACTCAGGAAGTTTTATCCTGATGTGGGCAGTGGGCAGCTCCATCTCTTTGCTTTCTCCTAGAAAGCAGCCTCAGCCTCGCTGTCCCGTGAGCTGCAGGGGTGTCTGCTGTGTTTCCTCTGCTCTGAAATGATGTTGCTCTTTGCTGCAGGTACCTCACCCACGTTCGAGCCGCCTCTCCGCAGGACCTGGCTGGGGGCTACACGTCCTCCCTGGCTTGTCACCGGGCCCTGCAGGACGCGTTCAGCGGGCTCTTCTGGCACCCCAGCTAGCCAGGGACAGCAGCCTGTGACCCAGGACAGCCAGCGGGGCGAGGAGTGACCCGGGGCAGCACCGCCGCTCGCTGCTCCGCGCACCCTCTGCTGCGTGTGAGAAACAGGGAAAAACCAAACCCCCTCTGCTCCAGAGCTTCCTAAAATGGTAGATACATTCTTGTGGAGGGGGAAACTCGTCAGTCATGTGGCACTTTGCTGAGGGAGGCTGAAGCAATAAGCCACATCTAATGGAAGATGTGAATAACTCAGCTGTGTATGTTTGAGGCTTAAAGAAATACACTTGTAAATTTTTTTTTCAATAAAGCCAGACTTTAATAAAGTTTGTGGTTTTACTCTTATTGCAGGGTTTTATTTGCACAAGCATTTAAATGCCATTTTGATTATAACATTTAGTGTCAATATTCAAGCCTGCATTTTCTTCCCATAAAGCTAGTTTTCCCAGTTTAGACAAGTGGGTTTTTCCTCCTGCCAGCTGGATGAGACAAAAAACTCTGGAAATATGCTGACACAGCTCTTGTGTGGGATCCTTCCTCTGTGTGCCACTTGGTTCTTACCTTTGCTTGGAAAAAAAGCTTTAGCTCAAGGTCTTTCAGCTGAGGTGCTGTAAAAGCAGTCTAAGAAACCTCGATACAAGGTGAAGTCACTGAAGTAGCCAAAATTGTGGGGTTCCCTTTTGGGGTTTGTTTGTTTTGCTTTGCTTTTGTATGTTTGCTTTTTCCTCTTTCTCTCAATTTGCAACGTTTTTGTGATAAACTCAGGAGTTTCTTTAGGTGGGAACTCAGGAGTTTCTTTGGGGATGATCCTGCCACCTGATGTGATCCTTTTTGTATTCCTTGCCTGCTCCTTGTAACGGAGCTGTGACCAACTGCAGGAGGTGGAAGCTGCTGAGGACAGCCACCTTGGCCATGTTTTACAGGCCACCTGCTCATAGCTGTTGAATCCTGTTCTGAGGAGTGCACTAGATGGATGTATTTTTCTATGCTGTAATAAAGAGAAGAATGAGATCTATTCCAGACTTGGTGTTTTGTTATTAAAGAAACTGGGGGAAGATGGCAAAATTTCCACTGCCCTTTGAAATCCCCCTGGTTGTGCCCAGAACAGCTGCACACAAGGAATGTTACTGAAGGCAGAGGTAAGGAGATCAGATCCTTCCCTCCTCTGTTCTCCTTTCTCCCCTCTCCCAGGCTCACCCAGACTGGCAAAGATGCACCTCACCAGTGATCTCTTCATATTCACTTTGGAAAGCCCCAGGTCATATGAATGTCCCACGCCTTAATGAATGCAGAACTGCCTATGCATATTAATATTTATAATTTCAATACACTCATTAACTTGTGTGTAGCTTTGCTATTATTTATTATGTCATTTCTTGTACACAGAACTGGCAGCTGCACAGAAAGCTGGAAAACCCCTGGTTATGAGCATAGTGAGGTATCTGCTAGACTGGTATCTGAAGTTATGCTGCTGGAATAACACTGGCCTTCAGTCCTTCAGGGGAAAAAACTTTTACCAGTTCAACTCCTTCCCCGCCCTGGGACCCTTTAGCGAAAATCAGAGTTACATATTTTACAGGCTTGGCCCAGAAACAGTGATCCAAGCCTGGTTTGGGCTGGTGCAGTGGTGCCAAGCCCTGAACTGGGGCTGTGGTGCAGTGTGAGGTCACAGGGACCCAGTCTGTGTCAGGCAGGATCCCAGGGTGGCTGCACCATTCCAGAGTGGTGGAGGAACTTATCACTCCAGCAGTGTTTGTGGGGGGCCCCGGAGAACAGGAGCTGCCTTCAGATGTTTCTGGAAAGGGGGAGGGCAGCAGCTGGAGAGCAGCAGAGGTGTCAGGAGAGGGACAGAACCCCAGCACAGCCATGCCTGGAGCAGAGCCCTCGCAGGCTGGAGCTGCAGGGTGGTGGTGGAGGCTGAGCAGGAGTGCTGGGGCTCGGGGCAGGCCAGGGAGGAACAGGACAGGCTCCCTGGGGATTGATAAATGAGAGCCTGCAGGAACCCGGCCACGCAGCCAAGGGAAGGAAAGGCCGGCACACGGAGCCACCAGCAAAACAAATCCGTGGCCCTTGGTGGTGCTTGGGTGAGAACCAAAAATGCAGCAGGCTCAGGGCTGGGGCCACAGCAGCAGGGCCAGGAGGGTGACAGACATCTGGTTGCTGGGCGTGAGCTCAGAGCCTGGGCTGAGGGAAAATATCTGAAACTGAGAGGGCGAGCCGAGCTCTCCGGCCAAATAAACTATTTGTGGTTGACATTGCCCAACAATAGTTTGGATGGGTAAGAAAAGGAAATCAAAGGCAGAGGCTTTTCAAATCCCTGCAGAATACAAGCAGCCAGCCAGAAAGATCATCCAGGGACTGCAGCAGGGGAGCAGGCAGAGGTGGGGAGAGCTGGGAGAGGGCAGAGGCACAGAAGGCACGGGAGGACACGGTTTCAGGAGGACAGAGCTCTTTTTCAGGTGCTGGTTTCAGCCTGGAACTGCAATGTAAGCATGAACTTCATCTGCAAATGTGCAAAAGACATTAAAGTCTTTCTGGCTCTAACCATGGGCAAACACTAGTTGGGAGTCAACTAATCCCTAACTAAATCTTGGTGTTAGAAACAATTTTTTACTCAAAACCTCAGGATATTGGGCTATCTGGCTGTTTTGGTATCTCAGGTTAAGCTTTTGAAAGGTTACCTTGCTTACACAAGAGCTGTTTGTGCATCTGCTAACCACAATCCAGTATTCTGCAACCAGAACATCTGTCAGGGAGAATCCAGGGCAGGGGTTGTGTCAGTCACCTTCCAAGACCTGACAAGACATAAAAGTCTGTTCTCCCCACAACCTGCACATTATCAAAATGCTACAGCAGAAAACTACCCCAGGCCCTGCCACTGAGTTAGCACAGGGCATGAAACAACAGAGCAGGCAGGTACCAAAACATATTTATTATAAGAGAATAAAGTTTTAATTTTTTGTAGTGGCAATGTCAGTCGATCCCACAATGAGAAGAAAAGGTGACTGCAGGAAGCTGCAACTCGATGGGAACACAGCTCTGCTCCTTGTAACTCAAGGGGTGAAAGAGAGACACCCCAAACATCCTTTACACAAACTAAGGTGGTCACCTTAGCTCCGGTCTTCAACTCAGTACCTTCTCTTCTGAAGAGTCCTGGCTGGTACAGAGACGTTTCGAGGCTGGTTTTGCTGGAAAAGGTTAGAAAAAGTAAATTATTTAATGCAAACAGACTGACCTACCACAAGCTCTGGAAAAGGGAGCTCTCTTAAGGGATTTAACAGGAAGAGATGAGAGTTAAAATCAGGATTAGCAGGCACAAATGAAAACTCTTAGAGCAATAATGGGGGGTCTTTACTGAAAGCCAAAAAAGACTCCAAAAACCTGTATGGAGCTACATTTTGACTTACATTTCAGTGCTACCCAAAAAGAGCATAAAATAAGTTTCATGGCATTAAAGATTTATAAAAACCTCCTTTCCTCCAGTTCATGTACCTGCAGATGAGAGCCTCCCTCTGCTCCCTTTGTCATGTAGTGCAAAGCCCAAGATCACTGAAACCAACAGTTTCTTAAATGAACAATTATAAACAAAAAAAACCCCCCACACAACCAAATCCAGCACTGGAGATCTCCAAGGGTATGTGTGTCTCAGTTAAACTCAATCAGGCACAGAACCTGATTCTGCTAATGTGGTGACTCCAGACCCCACTGAGCCTGTGCGAGCACAAGGAGAAGGTCAGAGCTGGGACCAGTCCCTTGGAAGTGCACTGATCTGGGCAAAACCACAGCTCCAGTTCAGAAGGACTGAGCTAACAGAGATGTGTGCTTGGCATTAGATCAGAGCCACTGAATATCCTGCACTGGAAGGGCCCAGAGGATCACTGAGTCCCCATGCTCCCTCAGCCTCGACCTGAGGCATAAAGGTCTGGTTTATGGCCTGTGGGCTGATCCTGTCCAGTCCACCATTTTTCTGGGAGGCTCATGCTGGGATCAGAGGAGCAGGCTGCTGTTAGCAAAGCCAGGAAGCCCTGCAGCTGCTGCACACGTGTGGGTCCTGTGGCCACCTGTGTGCTCAGTGCCACATCCACGCCGCTGTCACACTCCTGGAGTGGCACACAGGGCTGAGCAGGTGGGAGCAGCCCGAGGCAGCACAAAAATCCCAGTGCCACCTGGGAGGTTTGCTCCTTACCTTCATCAGGGCAGGGCCTCTTGTAGAGCACATCTGCTGGGATCTGGAAGCTGAGGCACAGCATCTCCTTGCTGGGCGCCACGTTCCTGACCAGGAAAGTGGAACAGCGTCCAGCCAGGGAGGTTCCCAGCACAGCTTCCGCTCGCTCCTGGATGTCTCTGGCTGGGTTGCTGTGTTTGGAGAACCCGTAGCAGTGCACAGTGGGGAGGTCAGCAGGGCTGCAGGGCTCCCCGACCAAGAGATGCCTGAAAACATCCAGGAACTCCACAGCCAGAGCCGGCAGATTCATCACTATGTGGAACGCGGGTTTCTGTCCTTCCCTCAGCAGCGGGAGCTCTTTGCTGAGCTCCTCCCTCACCGGCCCCCGCAGGAAGTCCCTGCCGTCCATGTTGAACGCCTTCACCTTGGAGTGCACCTTGTTGAGCCTGCAGTTGTGCAGCAGCCAGGCGTAGGAGTCGGGGTTGAGGTCGTTGGCAAACACTCGGCACCCCCTCCTGGCCGCGGGGACGGCGAAGGGGCCGACGCCGGCGAAGACGTCGAAGAGAACGTCGCCGGCCCGCAGCAGCTGCACCACGCGGCCGTGCTCCGTGCACAGGCGCGGGTTCCAGTACACCTTGGAGAAGTCCAGCTCATAGGCAAGGTTGTTTTCTCTGACCTGCAAGTCCACAACATTTGCTTAAGCCTCTGTGTTCAAACGGCAGGCAGATTTAAGCATTATCACTAATTAAGAAAATTAAAAACCAAGGACGGTGCCTTATCGAAAGGTAACACACATCAGCATTGTCCACTGATAGCACACGTGAATCTCAAATAAACAGATCTTAAATCTTTAACAGATCAACTCCTCAGAAACAGCCATGTCCTCATTGTCAATCCTGACTCTATGCTGGCTTTAGGCAGGTCTCAATCACCAGGTGGAAATAAAGCAGCAACTTAAAATGACCCTACAAAAATCTGAGGGTTTTCAAGAGCTTTGTGGCTGGCTGACAACTCCTTTATTGAAAGCAGACCTTGGAAGGATGCCCCAAGCCCTGCTTTGTGAAGTGCTCACAGTAAATAAGTGTCTGAGAATGATAGGCCCAAGAACAGGAACCGTCAGCCAAATTCAAAGCCACTGGGAGCCAGTTCTGCAGCTTGGAAAATACTGTATTTCATCTCCCAAGGTGACAGAGTCTGGAAGCTGATCCAAACCCAAGCTTTGGGATGACCACTATCTCAAGAACAGACCTGAAAAGGAACTGTATTTCTGCAGATGAGAATGGGATGCAAGCTAATACTCTCTCTGCACCAGCACGTGGAATTGTCTGATTCCAAAGTAACCTGGGATCCAGATCACCACATCGTTCTTTGCCAGCAAGAAACAGCCTGAAGTGTGTCTGCACTGCTGGATGCAGCTCCATGGTGTCCAGGTGTGTGGTGACTCCATCTGCAGAATATTCAATTGTCACTGCTGCCTTGACCATCCAGTGGCCTTCTCTCTGCATGAACAGGATGTTCCACCAAGCTATTCAACTTTTTATTTGGAAATCTCATGTTTTCTCCTTTGAAAGTATAAAGCTGCTAACAGATAAGAGAAAATATTTTTGTGGAAGCAGTGGCCAAGTTTCCACGTACAGACAAGAAACCCTAAGTGAAGCACACTTGGCAGTTACACAGTGATTGCACCTGATAAATGTCAGAGCAGAGGAGACAGGAGGTTTGTCTTGCTGCTGACAGCAGAGGAAAAAGGCAAAGGCAAAATGTTGCTGAAGTTACGTTGGTGAGACAGAAATTCCTGTACCAGCCACTGTACAAGGCTTGGTGAAATTAGGAAACTGGATTTTCTTAGATCAAATGCACATCATTAAATCTAGGCTGTGAACCTGGAAGAATACACGCCTTCCTGATCCCTGTGGCTGAGTTTGCCCTTGGCAGACCAGGACAAAGGAATGCAGAAATAACAGCAACCCTTAGGCTCAGACAGGGGTCAGGAAGGGCACTGTGCACAGGACTGGCCTCAGCAGCATCCCTGCACCACACCTCTCCAGAAGATTCCTTTGGCTTCTAGCACATTAAATTTAAAACACCAGGGGGAAAAGGGCTGTACCTTGGTCACCAGGTTGTTCTCTCCAGCAAGCACTTCCATTTCAAAATTCCTGTACGTGCTGTCGATAATATTGGTTTTATTCACTACACAGGTGACTCCTGGATTCTTGTCCATTATAACCTGGCCTGAAAGAGAGGGGGGGAGATAATTATGGTTAAGGGACCAGGGCCTTTCAATGTTCTACAACAGCCACAGCAAACCTGCTGTTTACAGCTAAATTAACAGAAGTCAGTGTGTGTTGAACAGCCTCCCTGTAATGAGCCAGGGCTGCAGCTGGGCCCTTCCCAAGGCACACACTTCACCCGGGCCCAGGGCAGTGAGAGCAGAGAACTGTGAGAGCAGAGAACTGCGCCCCTCAGAACAGCAACTTTTCAATATAAAATGGCACAAAAACCTTTCTGAGAGGAGCTGTTTCACCCACCAATCAAGTGTCTGTAGGGCAGCTGGTGGTCCCTGAGGTTCAAGTGAGCAATGTGGCCAACACGGCTGAAGCCAGAGGTGACCTCCTGGCCCTCGGGAAGGACGGCTCGCAGGATCTCCTCCGACTTGAAATTCTCGTAGCTCAGCTCCAGGTGGTACCTGCACACCTCGGCACGGACACCGAGCTGCTCCAGGACCTGCTGCTCCGGCTCTCCTAGCGAGAATTCCGGCGCTTTGTGAGGATCCAGGATAACAAATCTGCTGTCCTCATCCTCTGGATCCTCCACCACCCGCTTGAGGCCGGGGCGCTGCAGCACTGATTGCTTCAGGGACTTGAGCACACTGTGCACAATTTCCTTCTTGACTTTAAGAGCTGGAACAAGCACTGTCCTTTTGAAAGCCTCTCTGTTGAGCACTGTCATCCCACGCACTCCAGGATGTGGCAAATACAGCTCTGGATTAGTTTGATCCTCCACGGTTTCGGGCATTGTGAACAAAGTGTTTTTTTTAACTACTACAAAGAGCCCAGGTATTCTGCCAGGATGTTGTGCCAACAGCATCCAAACTGCTGGAAATGATATATTTGATGCAGCTGTCCTAAAATGATTAGTTTTCAGTAGTCTGGCACAGTATCCCAATCTCCACAAAGTCCTAGAAGAGAAATTATTCATTTTATAGACATGATGTAATCATTCCATTTAAAAGGCTGCAAATCACATGGATTTGCTGTTCTCTTAAACCAGAATTTCCATCTGCACCAAACAATCCACAATAGTTTAGTAAAGCTCTTTATTATGAAATATATGCTGCAAATTTGTTATTTTGCAAACACACTTTCAGACTCAAACACTAACTGACTTCAAGCGGCGAGATAATCCCCTGCTGCCAAAAACCAGTGACCTCTCTTTGTTCTCATAAATGTGACATTAATCTCAGTAAGCCAAATGGAAAGATTTCCACTGTCGTGATCCCACTCCTGCGGGATCCCTCCTGTGTCTGGTAAAATTCATTACCAAGCAGTGGTTGCTAGAAAACAGTTATTAGCAGCAGTGGTCAGGATCCCTCTGTGGTGATTTCTGCCTGCCGTGCCCCGGGGTGAGGAGTCCCACGCTCTGTGAGATCTGGGCTCCATGAGGTGCATGCCAGAAGGGTCATTAATAAATGCAGGGTCCCCCATAAGGTCCAGAGGAGCAGCAGGAATGTCTGCTCCAGCCACTGAGCCCTGGTTCAGCACTGGTGTGAAAAGTGGCTTCACACTTCTCTAAATGGTTTCCTCCACTACAGACAGACCAAAAGGACCCAATTTTCTGCCTGGCACTGCCTGCTCCAAGGCAGGAGCCAATGGTTCAGGCGGTGCTGGAGCCTGGCGTTTCTCCTGACATTTTTAAAGGCTCGTTCCGAGAGGCTCTGCCAGGAGATCGCTTCTCTCGCTGCTCCCTCAGCCCTGCCCCTCCCCAGGGGCTGTGTGCTTGTCCTCCACAGCCCTGCCCTGCCCACCCACCCCTGCACGGCTCTCCTGCTCCCGTCCCCGCCCCGACCCCGGACACGCCAGGCCTCTGGCAGGAGAAATCCCTCACCCAGAGCCCTGAGCATCCCGCTGCCTTTGCTGCGGCATTCCCTGCGGGCGGTGTGGCTCCGAGAGGATGGAATGGGCTGGAAAAGGCTTTTGGGATGGGCGAGCCGAGCACGCACCGTGCTCCTCGCCCCATCCTTCCCCCAACGCCTCCGGACACCGCTCCAGTGCCTGATCGCCTTTTCTCTGACGAAATCCTCCCCAAAGTCCAGACTAAGCCTTCCCTGCCGCCACCCGGGGCCGTGTCCTCTCTCATCCTGTCGCCTCCCGGTACTGGATTAAACCCACGGGACAGAGCCGCATCCGGCTGGAGGCCACTGCCGCCACCTTCCCGAGGCACCCACGGAGAGACACCGCCGCCCCCCTCAGCGCCAGGGTCCCCGATTATCCCGTTCTCCCCTCAGGGAATGTTGGGTTCTCCCCTCAGGGAATTCTGCCCCCCCCGCCCGCCCTCACCTCATGCCGCGCCGCGCGCGCGCGTCATCGCCGCTGCGCCGGGAGGGGCGGGGCCCGCGCGGTGACCACGCCCACAACGTCACGCCCCTCTATGAACCATCAGCGGGGCGGGAGCAGCGGCCCCGCCCCTCGCGTGTGGCCACGCCCATTATATGACCACGCCCCCCGCTGACCCCGCCCCCGGCGCTCCCCTCGGCGGCGCGCGGCGGGAGCGGGGGGCGATGGCGGCGCCGCCGCCCCGGGGCTCCGGGCGGGTCCGGCCGCTGCCCGCCCGCGGCTGGTACCTGTCGGCCCGCGAGCGGCGCGAGGAGGACGAGCAGGAGCAGGATGAGGACCGGGAGACCGCCCCGCTGCTGCTGCCGCCGCCGCCGGGCAGCGTGCGTGTGAGGGGCGGCGGGGGGGCAGCGCCTGAGGGGCCGCGCTGGGCGCTGAGGGAGCGCGGGCTCCAGGGGCGGGCGGGCGGCTCCGCGCTGGCAGCACCGGGGAGCGGGGAGCACCTGGAGCCCCATGGCTGCTCCTGGTCCCTTGGAAGTGCTGCCGTGGCCCTGCTGCCGGCCGGGAATGCTGCAGTGCCGGGAATGCCGCTGCGCTCCGGGCGGCCGGAGATGCTCACGCGAGTCCTTCCTTGTGTGTGCGCAAGGGTTTGAGTCGTCTTAGAATGAGAAGTGAGATTCCCGATTAAAGAAGTTGGCTGTTGTGCCCTCCCTTGAATTTCATTTTAGGAAAGATCAAAAGGCCTCTTTCGCTAACTGTACTTTTTTTTTCTTTCTGTTCTTTTCACAGAGTTCTTCAAGTCATGGTTCTTCCTTTGCTTTCTCAGTGTTTAACTTAATGAATGCAATCATGGGCAGTGGGATACTTGGCTTATCCTATGCCATGGCCAACACAGGGATCTTGGGGTTTAGGTAAGTTTTCAGTTTCTACATATACTCATTTTTAAACTCCCCTTGTATGTTTAAATTGAACAAAGCTTCATTACTAAGACTCCTTTGCAAATCTGAGGAAGAAATAAATAGCTTGTGCCTTTCAGAATTGTTGATTAAGATCTTCCCCTTTTTGATTTAGTCATTGAGGTCTGACTTAATGTAAGTCCTACCCAGATGTTGCATTAAATTGCCACAGGGTGGCAATTTCTTGGCCATTACTCCTGAGAGATTGATATTTTCCTTTCAAAACTGTGACCTCCTTTAGCTCCAGCAATGGAGTAGGGTGGATATGTGGCTGAAAACTGGGAATCAACTCGTGCTTTTGTTTGCACTTGTGCTTGTTGCAAGTGCTGACCTGTGGGTAACGGGGCCAAAGTCACGGGAATTGTCACTTTGACCATTTCCTAAGCATTGGTTTCTCTTCACTGGGGGGTGTTTGTGTGTGTGTGCACACACAAACTCCCATGCCTATGGCCATTCTGTAATCCCACACATCAGGGCAACTTGGCAAGTATTGGGAAGATCAGAGACCATGTGAGCCACGGTCAGCAGATAAAAGCCATAAAATGAGGAAATCTTGTAGCTTAATTCTTGCAAGAGTAGCATTCTTAAAGCTCGAAAGTGCATTGTACTGTAAAAGTGCTTAATTGTGAATATTTTGGTTTTTTTAGTATCTTGCTGCTGATTGTTGCCAGCCTTGCTTCTTACTCTGTGTTTCTTCTGCTCAGTATGTGCACTCAGACTGGTAAGTGAAAAGGATTTATCTGACAGTGAGCTCTGAAATATTTCCTCACTTTTATCACAGAGACATGACCCAGTATAAAGATTGTAGTTAACAGTGGTGTCTGATTGACTGACCTTTCAATATTTCATCTTTTAACAATTAATATCTGCCATTTAAAAACAGGAGTTTGAATCTTTTTATGCAAATCCAATGCCAAATTGACTGGCTTCTAATTTTTAACTTTTTTTTTCCCAAATGCCTCTCTTATCTTTCCAGAGAGATCCTGTGTTTCTGCAGCAAAATTATTTTTATGCTGCCTGAACCTCACTATTTCAGTGTGTGCTTTTTCTTAAGGGCAATAACATAGCAGCCTTTCCTTCTCCTAGGAGTAGTACATAAGTTTTTGTCCATGGTTTGAAATGACACCTTTCAGGTTTTTCAGTCATACTGGATTATCATTATTCTCGTGGTGCTTTAGAGATGCAGCTTACAGAGCATTTTTGATGCTGGATGAGAAGTCCTGTTGCAGCCCTTGGAAAGTGCCCTGCTTTTAGACAGTTCAAACAGTCCAGTCTCATACCTGCAGTCAAATCTGCTCCTGTTGTAATTCCTGCTTCTTCTAATTGCTCCTGAGACAGCTGAGTCCTTCCTTGACTTCTCCTACACAAAGATCATGTTACAGCAGGAAATCTCCCTGCTTATTGCTTCCCTCTCATCTGTTTTCCTCTCTTTTCAAAGGTGGTGGGAGAAAGCTTCTGCTCTTTCTTTTGTTTTCTTTAGCTGCCTTTGGTCTCTCAGATGATTGCTTCCTGATCCTCCTGAGATCTGCTGCTCCTGTCCCCACCTGTTGAGTGATCTTCTTCATACATTCTTAAAAAACACCCCTCAGAGGTAGGGTTACTTTTATGGTTGGTATTGTTGGCTGCTTGAGATTTGGGATTAAGTCTGTGGTAATTTTTTTTCTCCTTTTGGAGTGCTGCTTATTAGAAAGGAATCAGGACTTGAAAAACAAAGCTAGAGAGGCACATGAGAAGCAGAAAAAGGGGGGACTTAGATAATTTTAATGGCCTTTTTAACCTCTTACTTCAGGCTGAAAAGTTCTGTATTTTATGGACATTAAGTTGTCTAGTAAAAAAAATGAAAGAGATTCTTGCAAAAGAATTATGATGAGGGGGAGAACGAGGGATTTAAGTTTATTGAAGTGAGAAGAGTTTGGATGCTCTGAACTCAGAGGCCTGATATACAAGAAGGGTTTAACTCCTCAGTGCTTGTCCAAAGGCAAGAGTCCACCTCAGCAAAGCATTTTTGAAATGCAGGCAGCTGAAGTGTCAGCATGAAGAGTTCCTCTAGTCTGAAACTAATAATTAGTTACCACCTGATGCTGGCAGGCAGGACTTGCACCAGAACTATGTCTGGATCAGTTTGCTGGATTTATGACCTTTGTGTTTTGATTTTTTGAAATAAGATTTGAGATTATATTTCCTAAAATTCCTGTCAGCTATTGAAGTAATTGTTAGATAGCATTCCAAGTTTTTTCTTGAAATACTGTCTTTAAAAAGTGGGAAATACAACCTTTGTACGTTGATAGAGTAAAATCTCTGTACGTGTTTGATTCAAAGGACTTAATTAAACTTTTTCTTTAAAAAATCTGTTTTAATTTGTAAACAGTGTTAGAATATGAAACTTAATCCATGGTAAAAAATAAGAATGAAATTTTAGTATATTTATATTAAAAACAAGCTAGAAAAAATTAAAAGGTGGTGAAGAGAAACCATTGAAAGTGTTTGTAAACTGTTATTTAGGAAAGAGATGACCTATAAAACACCTTCTGAAAAGAAAGCACTAACACTAATTCCGTTTCAGACAGAGGCCAGGATTTATTAAGCACAGGCATTTTAGTTGCAGTTCAAAAATAAAGAAGTGTCTTGAGTTACTCATTTACGTTGTTCTGGACTTTGACAAAATCAACTGATTTGTGTAGACCAAAAGGCTTAACAAAAAAAATACTGCCAAGTGTTGAGTTGAGATTAGTTCAGTCAGTGTTTGTCCTGGTGTTAATTCAGTGTGACCTGTGTTGTTTTGGGCTGATAAAGGCTAAGATTGTTCTGTAAAGCAGAGGAATTGGGAATTTAAGTGGGATGCACTTTGAAGTTTTGTGGATGTTTTTTTTCTTTTCATTTTAAGAGTTAGTCACAAATATTGCTGGTACTATACTTGCCCCTTCACATTTAAAGGGATAATTGAGTGTTAATAACATAAAATAAGCTAATCAGGCAGAACTTACTTATCTTTATATAAATTTCACTGAATATTTTGTTCCATATATTCTTGAAATTACAGAAGCAATGTGATCAAGTAATAGGGCTGCCCAGTGTTTACAGGACTAAACTGATTACAGAAACAGTTACTACAGAAAATACTGTGAAGTTTCATATTGCTCTTTTGGAATGGAGTGGAAAATTTTGTTCTCTTTGCTCATAACTCCTCATGTATGTGTGCTGTATATTTATTACCATGTGGTAAAAACAACTTATTCTTAAATATGTTTACTGCTTTACTGATTTTTTTTTTCTAATGTCAATGAAGATGGCTACCTAAAATGCCTTTTTTTTTCCCTTGGGATCATCTATTTTGTAAATGGAAATTAGGGAAAACACAGGGTAAAATCTAGTAAGACATACTTTTTGTTTAATTATATTTGTTAGGTAGTCCAGGTTTATGCTGAGCACTGACTGTGGCCCATTCAATTTTGTAATTTCATTTATATTGTGATAGTTTGCTGGTGTCTGTAGCAGAGCAGAATGGAGAACACTGCCCTTGAGAAAATCATATGAGAAAATTCACGAAGTTCTGTTGGGTTTGGTTTCTGTTTGTTTTTGTTTTGTTCTGTTCCCCTCTGGGGCACTGATCAGATTGTGTGCAGAACTCCAATGAAATAAAACCACCCAAGCCTGGGCAGGTCTGAGGCTGCAGTGCTGCCATCCTTTTGTCCTTTGCTCAGAGAATGGGGTTTCACTCACGTGTGGAAAGCTCAGCTTGCACAATTAAGATGTGACAGCAGCAGGAGAATTGTACCAAACAGAGCCAGGGAGGAGAAACCAAATGTCCTGACAACAGAGTGATGTGGGTCTGAGATGAGTTTTACCCTCTGAGGGTTCACAGGTGTTTTATTATATCCCAAGAAATCAGTGGTGTTTCTCAGAAAACTTTAATTTTTTGCTACTGCTAGAGTTTCTAATAACAAAATACAGATAACAATGAGAGGCTTTAATATGAGTTCCTTCTCTCTGAGAAGGGATTGTTTTGAGTTACCAGCAATAACAGAAGTGAGCTTCAGCTCAAACCCAGCAAAATTATACAGGAAACCACAGGCTGTTTTCATGTCATTATGTAAGTGGGGTGCAGGTAAGGGCAGGATTTTTGTTTTGCTTTGGGTTTTCTTTTGGGTTTTTTTAATAATAGGTTTCAACCAAAGAAGGTGTTTACCTTCAGCTCTCTTGAAAATAGATAGGGCCTCTAGTTCTCAAAAGCTGCAAAGATGGTAATGTTTATATTTGTAGAAAGATGAAAATGTATCTTCTTGTTACTCTAATTTAAAAAATCCTCCTGCGGTTTTAATAAATAAAATACAGAAATATCTTATATCTGATTGCTAATGCTAATTTCATAATCCTTCACCCACAAAGAAAATCTTTGTGAGAAGGCAATTTGCCATTAATGGACTAGTATTATATTTTAAATATTGCAACTGCAAATACTAAATTGAGTTTCTGAATGTTTGAGCATAGAGCTGTGTTTTGTAGCAGGAGTACAGGTGAATATAAAAGCTGTTTTGTCAGTAAAAAGTTGCTATGAAATATTCTTTTAATTCTGAATTTTATTAATTTAAAAAGGGGGAAAAAGGGCCAAAAATAGAGCTTTCAATCTTTTCAAGTTAGAGATATTTTAGCTCTTTTCTTTTTTTCCCTTACCAACAGCTGTCACTTCTTATGAAGACCTTGGCCTTTTTGCATTTGGATCAACTGGAAGGGTGAGTATTCATTTTTACCTGTTTTTCTTCTTGGTCTCATGCTTCTGATATGCAAATGTTCTTTGCATAATAAAGAAACATAAATTAAATTAATAGTATATTACTAAATTAAATTAATAGTATATTACTAACAGTGTAGTATGCTGAAAAATCCATTGCAGCCTGAGGCTTTTCACTTGGTTTCAGTTTGTGTGTCTGCTCTGTGGAAACCCAACTTCAGTTAAATTTACACTCCTTAAATGCAAGGTTTTGTGCTCTTTTCCTGTCAGTGTTCACTGTTAGTTGTCTGTCCAAATCTGCTCACTGGCATTGCTGGCAGGTTGCCTCAAGGCTCACATTTGGTACAGTCCTGCCTCTGTTGTGAAAGTGTAAGAGACAGTAAGTGATGGATTTGCTGTTGGTGTTTCAGCATTTCATAGGGATCTAAGATCAGGGATGGCTTTTCATGTCATTTCCAAAAGGGAACAGCTGGGAGTACATAGGATGCATGTTATTTGTTTCCTTTTGTTTCATAAGCTCTTCACATGAATATTTCTTACTTGTTTTATCTCATGATTATTAAAAAAAACCCAAAAAACCAAAGCAACCAAACAAAACCACCATCAAACATAACCATTTCTGGTACAAGAGCAACCAAAATGTTAACTGTTATTTTTTTTGGTAGTGTCTTCTGAATCTCTCTTTCCTAATAGTGATGTTACTGCCTGTGAGTACTGCACATTTAATGTTGTGAATTCTGTGCTCTGTGTTCAGTTACACCTTACTGAAAACAGGTTTTTTACCACACATGAGTGTGATTTTAATGTTTTACTGAAACAGTGCAAATGTTTTAAAATTAGTTTGCCTTAACAGGTTAGAGACTGCTTTCTTTTATCTAAATGTCAGTGAGAATTAAACCTGAGCTATCAGGTGCTTGTAAGGCTTCCATTAGCATTAATAAGCAGATGAGTGTAGTCTGAGGATCAATATTTATTGATCAAATTAACAAGTGATCAACCTCAAGAGATAATAAACCTTGATAATAGCAAGGAATAAGATATAATTATTTTTACAGGAGCTGTTCTGTACACATTAACCATGAGCCATTACTTGAAAAAGTCATATAAATGTAATGCTTAAGAAGAAACTAAAGTGTGACTTACTCTGCCTTTGCCCTGAAGCAGGGCTGAACATACATAAACCATTCTTGGCAGATGCTTGTCTAATTTGTTAATTAAAAGTTTAAATGAAGGAGATTCCACAGCTTCACATCATAGTCAATGTGTGTATTTTTTTTTTTAAATTCTTCTTAATATACTGTTTCATTTTACAGTTTAAGTAATCCATGCTGAAAATTATCTGGCCTTTTATTTTCAGTGTGCATGGAGAGCACTGGAATATTTCTGTGCTGGGAAGCTGTTCTTTTGATGAAATAATCAAAGTTCACCAGGCTTTCCTGGTGAACTGATGTTTTCTGGAGCAGTTTTCTTTGTTGCTGAAGCATTTTTGATATTTATACACTTTTCTTAAAACTTGCCTGCAAGACAGGCTTTGCTGCTTCTCACAGTTTTCTCTTTGCAGTCCAGTAACTGTTTGGGTCATGTATTTGAGGTCTGCTTCTGAATGCCTTGCTTTTAACTGATCTTGTTGATTTTTAGGCTTTCTCTACTTCACCACAACCATTTTAAATTCTCATCTATCCCTGTTCTCACTTCAGTCAGGCACAGATTACTTTTTTTTTTTTTGCTTTTTTTCTCTGCATCGTTACTCAGTTCTGCCTCACACATAGGGGATGGTACTGCCAGGCCAGTGGAGGACCTGGCTTGGACTGGCAGCTTAGTTTGAGTAAACTACTGGTTAACTACTCTTGAAGCAGAGCAATTACTCAACCTGCTGATTTCCTTTCAAGTGTATTTTCTGGGATTTGTAAGAATGGAAATATTCTGCTGTTGGAAGATTGCTGATTCTCCTTTTCCAAAGGTGTGAACTATTTGTTTCCATCTATGGCAAATTCCAAGATATAATTTTTTTTCTTCCTTTCCTTGGTGACTTTTGAACTGACTTTGAATTAATTTAAAATCTGGAATTATTTTTTTCAAAAATCCAAATTTGTATTTCTTCTCATCACTGTAGCTTAATTTTTTCCAAGTTGACTTAATGGCAGTGCTCATTTAGGAAATGTCCTAAGTCAAGAAGAGCAGTGTGCAGAAGGAAAACTGAAGTTCATGATCATGGTGTTCTAGAGCTAAACTCAAAAGAAAACATTGGAAAAACTTTATAGCCACTTTGAGGGTTTTTTTTTTTAGTTGAATTTTTTTTTTTATTCAGACAAGTTTTTAAATAGCCTGTAATCATTTTTGCTTCCATATCAGTCCAGTGTGAATAATCACAAGTGCTAAGGAAAAGTCTTATCTTCTTTACAAGTTTCAAAAAACAATGACATTGCTGACAGTCAAAAATATTCAGGAGTGAGGAAGTACACTTGAGCTTGAACAAATCTCTGCTGTCTTCTGAGATAAATGATAATTTTAATTTGTATTCACCTCATATGTTAGAATATACTTATGTTTTCAGTGATTTAAAAACCTCTTATGCACAGCAGGTTTCACTGTATAAGTACTCTTGCTTTGTCTCAGAATAAAAATGTGATATTTTCAGGAAGAATTTTTGTTTCAATGTTCATTTTAGATTGTGCTGGTTTCCATGTGTTAAACTGCTCACTAAGGAGAAGATTCCCTTCCTTTCAGGACTTGTTATCACTGCTCCATCTGGTGTGTTTAAGATAACACACATGTGGTCTATGCCTGCTTTAGACATATGATTTTAGTTATCCTTCTTACCCTTTCTAAAGAAATCAATTTTTTTATAGGTCCTTGTTGCAACTACAATAATTATCCAGAATATTGGAGGTAAGAGACTTCATATGCTCAATATTAAATCTGTGACAGGCTTCAAAGCTCCACGAGCACCAAAGGCAATAATTAAAGTGTTTTTAAGAAACTAATTAAAAGGACAGAAAAGGAGAAGGCTCTTGTGATGGTGCTGAGCAGAAGGGCTGTAGCTGTGGGATGGATGGGGGGATTTTGGGGGCTGGATTCTCTGCCTGTTGCTGCATCCCAGGATGTGGAGCACATCCTTTAGGGCTGCACTGCTCCTTGAAAGGAGCTCTGGAAGCAGCATCTCCTCTCTGCTGCTCTGTACATTTGTAGCTGGTAGCTGCATTTGATCAGATCATGTGTTTTGGGTTTTGCTGTTGGAACCTGCTTGTGCATTTTAGTGATTTGTGCAGCAAGTGAATGTTTACTTAGCTATGATGTTTCATATGTTTTGCATTAATGGTTGCTTTCTTTTTTTAGCTCAATAACTTGTTTTTTTTGGGGGAGTTTATCTTCCTGACTTACATCATGTGGGCTGTCCTCCTCCACTGTTAGTTATTTTGTCTTCCTTGGTACATGGCATAATAAAATAACACTCCCTGCTTTTGTACTTGGACTTTTACTGAGGTATGCTCACATACTTGACAGTCACTAAGTATTTAGAAATTATTTGTCTGAAAGTAGAACAGTTTGAAGTCTCCTGGAACAATTTTAATTTTTCTTTTGTTTTAAATGTTTTGGATGCTTTCTTTTAAATGAGGGAATTATCTGAAAGTTCCCTCCTCTGTTCCCTACCACCATGGGATACCCATGTTCACATACATCAACAGAAGGAAACAGCATTCCAGTGCTGTTCTGTCCTTTAAGATTACCTGTCAAGTCCAGATAATTCAGTGATTGCTGGTTTTTGTCACTGTCTAGGCACCTAGAACTAGACAAAGGAACTGTGCTTTCATGATAAACTCGGAATATTTTCTTATACTAAAAATTCCAATATAATAAAAACTGCCCAAGTGAAATGGCTATAAAAATCCAAGCATTAATTTTAGGCAGGAGTGACCATAGCAATTCCAAGACTAAGGACTATTTATTCATACAGGTTTTAGAGGATGTTCTGCAGCAATGAACAAATCTTTTAATTTCCTTTCCTATTTGAGTGGACCTCTAAATAAACAGTGCAAGAGAAGGAGGGACACACAGAGCAGGTTCTGGAGATTCTGGGATCATGTTGTCAAAGGAAATACGACTCTCATTTCTTCCTCATCACAGTTCATAACTTCCTCTGTGCCATTTTTAATAAAATTCAGTAACTCTAGAGCCCCAAACCAGTCCATGCTGGATGCTGCAGTCCAAGTTCCCCGTGGCAGGACCAGCTCTGAAGGTGACTGTGCTGCAGGCTGACAGGCTCCTAAAAAAATAAGATATGGAAAGTTCTCTTCACTTCTCACACAGCTTTGGCTCTTAAAAAACTGCATGGAAAGAAAAGAATTTTTGTTGTCTTTTCTGGTCCTTCTGCAGGTTTTACATGGGAGAAGTGTGGAGTGTAGTTTGTCCAGAGTGGGATCCATGCTGGGATTAAGTGTAAAACCTGGGCTCTCCTGCTTTGCTGTGTTCCCCTCTTTCTGTTTTTCTGTCTGGCTGAAGGTACCAGGAGCACGGTGCCTGTTGGGCAGACATCCAGGCTCTGTCAACATCTTTGATTTCAGAGGAAGGCTAAAAATAAAATTGTTTTGTGTTACCTCTTCCATCATCAGACCTGGGTGCGTTGCATCATACGGTATCTTATTTCAGAAGTGATTAGGGAGCATGAGATAATGAGAGATGGCTTGTGATTAAGCAACTTTACCAGGGTTATTGTCACTATCTGCATCTAGTCTGGGCTTTTTTTAAAGTTTGCTCTGATCCCTTCTAAAAATAGCCTAAGTGCAGAAGTGATTTACATTAATTTGTGGTGGAGAGAGCATTTTAGTGATAATTGTAATAGTTATGCTTTCCAATTTGTCATCTTTGTTTTTTTTTAAAAGAAAGCCTAATGTGCAAATTGGAATTTTACATTCTAATTGCATACACTCAAGGATTTGTGTAGATAGGGGAATTGATTTTTTCTATTACCAGGAGGCCCAAGGGAAAAAATAAACATTTTTGTACAGCTGCAGGAAAGCACTGATTGGTCAAATTAAGGTTCAAGTTTTCAAGTACATAGTTTGGAATTTTAACATGCATCTCTGACACAAGTATTCAACTTCTCCTGCAGAATTTTAATTGTCCCTTGGAAGGCATTTAATTAATCCACCTAACAGAAATCAAATACCAAAATCTATTAAAGTACCAAGATTAACTAAAGATGCACCAGGATACTGAGTTGAGTTTTCAATATCCACATGTAAATTAGAATAATTTTAATACCCTAACTATAGAATATGAGTTTAGAGTGACTATACTTGGAGAACATTTGCCTTGCTTTCTTGATAATGAGTGTGTTCTTGTAAAATAGGTATTTGTTAATGAGGGAAAACAAAAGATAGAATGGGATGGCCAGTGCTGCTAATTTTTACATTGCATTTTCTCATTTTTTTTTGACCCAATCCAGCAGCCCTTTAATGTAAACAGTCACATGAAATGACAGGGCTGCTTGGTGTGTGGGTGCAGAGAGCACATGGAAAAGGGAACTGTCAAACTGCCCTTCCCAGGCTGCTCAGGTTTGTCCATCTGCTCAGGTTTGTCCATCTGCTCCTGCCCACCCTTTCCTGTCACACACATCTTCCTCTGGAGTGATCTTCCCTGTGTCCATTTCTCACCTGCTGTGAAGAAGAGGATCTTGAGGGGTCCCAGATGGTGTCAGGTGCCCTGAAAGAAGGGGGAGAGCCCTTGAGGAACTGCAGGCTTGAGGCAGACAAGGAGAGAGGGAGGCTGCTGCTGGAAATGCCGAGTTCCATGGCTCTGCTGGCTCTTCGTGGCATCCCTGCCAGGAGCAGCTGGGGTTGGATGGGTTCCCTGCTATTGTTTAATAGTGTTGTGCTTCTAGGAAGTGATGGATGAGGCACAGTGGGCCAGAGCTGGGGCTGGGAGTCACACAGCCCTTCCCTCTCCCCACCAAGGAAGTTTTGGGAGATTCCTAGGTGCTTTCTGAAGCAGGGGAGGAAGGAGAGCAGCAATTTCTCCTTCTGGAATTGTCCTTTCTGTGACTCAAAAGGAGGACAGTCCACAGCCACATATCCAAGAGAAAATCTTTAGGACTCCCAAAGCATGTGTAGTAAAGTTAGAGAAGGGCTGATTTTTAGCAAGGCTGGTGGAAAAATGGAGACAAACACAATAAAGTATTGCACAAGAGCAGCTCTCAGCCCCTTGCCAGCACTCCCCAGTGCCAGCACTGAGGCTAGCAGGAAGCATGTGGAGCTCTGCAGCGTGCTTCCCAGCCTGGGGCTGCCATCCCTGAAGGGGATGCTGCTGAGATAGGGCTGGGCCTGGAGGCTGTGATGCACACAAACACCAGTCCAGACTGCTGAGAACAAGAGTTTAATCATTTAAAATTTATTAACAGTGGGATTCATGCTGCAGTACAACCTGTGGTACCACCACGTAGCTTAGGTGGTCTCCGTGAGGATTTTTGCAATAAATGTTTTTTTCATTTTCTTCAGATAACCTGCCTTGGCTTGTCCCCAGGTTGCCATTGCAGTCATTCTTTGGAACTAAACTTTCCAGACAGCTATCTTACTTCTACAAAGAATTACTTGTTTTCTTATATAAATATGGTGTAATTCAATGTAATTTCTATAACTGGTGCTTTTTTGCTTTTTGTTTCCATATTCTGGAGATAAGGTGTCCTCAAAGGTACACTTTTCTTTTTTGTAAGAAGCAGTGATGAGGAAAAAAGCTCATTCTGTGTCCCTGGAGCAGTTTTTATCCTCAGCACTGCCTGAATGCTGCAGGCAGTGACTGGGAGCCACAGGATTCCTTCCAATGGGTGATGCTGCTCCGTCCATTTTATGGCCTGTTAATACAGCAAAGGTGACAGACAATACACAGAGACCCCGCTGTGAGTGTAAGACACCCCAAATAAGTATTTCCAATCGCGTGCTTGGTGTTTTTCAAGCTTCCCGGAATCAGTGGGGAGGCGTAGCCGCTGTGCAGAGCAGATCTCTGAAAAAGGCAGCACCACCCTCTGCTGGCCTGGGCTGCCTTCCCGGGAGAGCTGCGGGCAGCCCGGCGCCTCGGGAGCTTCTCGCACCCCCTCCCCTTTGTTTTTCTGAGGTAAACAGTGAAATATTTAATTTAACTCCCCACCATGTACATATATATATATTTATATATATATTTATATATATGTGTGTGTGCGCTTTCTGTGTGTGCCTGCTTAGAGGTGCTGTGCAGAGACTAATAAACCTATTTTTATCAAGCTAACTGGGCATTTTTTAATTGCAAATTATTTTCTTTTGGGTTTTTTTTTCCTCCCCCCCCGCCATCAAGTTGATCCATTCTGCAGTTTAGTTCTAAACACGTTTGCAAAATTTTAAATAAAGCAAATATTTTTTCAGACTGAGGGGGTGGATGGGAATAACCTTTGTGTAATCAGTGAGAACAATATTCCAGAAAGTTTGAAAATGAATGAATGGTGCAAATCATGGAGGAATAAAATAAAAGACAGCTTTTTTCATGCTGAGACCTGCATCGTTAATACCTTAAGAAATTACTGAGCTTCCTTTAAGTATGGGAAATCTAATTCTGTTTTCAAACAAACTCGAATGTTTGTTTTCACGGCATGGTTTACTTTTGACCTGAAAGCCTAATTATCCTGACTGATTCAAAGTGAGGATTTCCAGTGCAGAGCTGCCTTAATTAAGGGCAGGTTTGTCAGCTCCTGTACTAATTTAACAATTGATGACCCATGCTCCTGTGTTTTCCTATTGCAGTGAATGGAAGGTTTGATATTATTCTTTATTGTTCTTTAAATAATAGAAAAAAAAGTAAATTACAGAAATACCAACCTGCAGCTGTACTACAGAATGGAATATGTGATAGCTATGTAGGAAACTTTTATATTTTTTTAGCATAAATGTACAATTATGACTAATGAAGTTTTACCAAAATAAGTCTGCTGCCTGTGTGTTCTGTGTACAACGATAATAATTTTTTGTTTGTTTTTTAAGCTTACCATAGGTAAATTCCAGACTAGTTCAGGTAAAAGCTAAAGATAGAAGGAAAAGGAAGCAGGGGAACAGAAATTCATCAGGATGAGTCTGCATAATAGAAGGACAAGCAAAGAAATTAACCTATTTCAGTTCTTGCAGTTTCTCCTTGTGAACAAGGATTACATCTTCTGTCACACACTCCATTCTACATCTGTATTTAAAACCAAATAAATTATCCCAACATTCTTTTTTAAAGCTTCCACTAAGAGGACATATTAAAACCAGTAACTCCCTCTCTTCTCCTGGGGAAGTTTGGAGGGGAGCTTGTTTCCACCTTCGCACAGTGCTTAAAAATGCAAGCCATCCTTGCAGGGCTCCAGTACCATCATCTACAGGGGCAGATGAGGGGAAGCTAACCAGAGGAGTCAGTCCTTCAATGAAATGATTTAAAGGGATTTATCACCATAAATTCTATGTTTATTTTTAAGTTTATTGTACATTCTCTGACATCCTTGCTGTGGACTTTACCGCTTGTTCTCTTTTTGGGTAGGATGGTAAGAAAAAGTTGCACTTTTTTTCTTTTAACCAAACAGCCACCCCCATATTTTAAGTTTGGGCTGCCTCAGAAGAGGTATTTTGAGGACTATTTAAAAAACAACCTTTTCTCTAGCAACTGTTTTTTCAGATAGGGGTACATATGGTCAGTGTTAAGCAATATTGGTAGCACAGCACAGACATTCTGAATAATGTATGCATGCTGTGTGTATTTATAGGGTCACAGCTCATGCTGGCACTGCAGGCTCTGGTAATGGAAGTGTAAAGCAATTACTCTATTTTATATTTTAATAAACTTTTTGGTTTTTTCTGTCAAAGCTAATACCAAGTTTTCAGATCATGGCAAAGTGATAGGTATTTTAAGAGCAATATTTCTTGCTGCTTTCAACACAGTGTAAGTGTACAGAATAATAAACTAATGACATAATTATGATTTCTGCTGAGTTCTGGTGTGTCAAGGCCTATTGAGAAGTTCAGAACTGTTCTCCATCAAGCAGCTCTTGGTGCATACTGAAAATTACCTCCACCTAACATAATACATGCAAATTCAGAACCTGAAATTTAGGGAGTGACCATGTGAAGGTTGCTCCCTTAGTTCTAGTTCAGCCCTTGTGGCATCCCCCTGCTGCTGCAGCCTCAGAGCAGGCCATTGCACAGGGTTTGTTGTGCAGCAGAGCTGTGTCCCTCAGTGCTGGAATGGGTGTTCATGTCAGCATTTCAGGGTGAAGCAGAGCACAGGGATGTTGTGCTTCTTGTTGTGTTCTTTTGTGTCACAGCTCAGTCTGGGGCTGTGGAATCTCTTCCTTCCGTGGCGCATCAAGGCTGCCAAGGGGAACTGAGGTTTCATTTCTACAACACAGGCTGAGTCAGGGAAGTGAGGTGCAGATTGTTATTTGGGGCAAAGGATACATGACTTTTGTCTGTCGCATTCTATGCTCTCAGTTTCCCAAGTAGAAAAAGTGTCACATTGTTTTAGTTTTTCTTGTTTTGCTTTCATCTTAAAAAAACAAACAAACCAGCCATGTTCTTTGCTCACTCTGTAGTGTGTTGCAGAGTTACACAGTGGTTTATGCCTTCATGCCATGTAAAGCTGCAAGGAGTTATTTCTCCTGAGGAGAATTAAAACTGTGTTTTAAATGAACTAAAAGCAGAATTTGGCTTTTTAAACTGTACTGAGTATGGGCATCCTGCTCAGATTCATGCACAAGATTCAGGTCTTGTTTAAGCAAAAACTAACATCCTGATGCTTAAATTAAATAATTTTTTACTTAGGGTTCCAACATCGGGATATAAATAAAATTATTTCATATCCATTATTCATCTTGTAGTACAAAGAAGAGAATATAAAAAATCCTACTATGTGAAATTGTTTCCCATATGCCTAGAGAAAGGAGGAAAGATGCACGCAAATGTTCAGCATGCACAATTTCCTTGGTGCAGGACTGGCTCCCTCCTTGGGAGTGGAATTCAGTGAAATAGGACTCCTCTCAAAAACAAAGAGTGAGCAACAAAGGATAAGTGATTAAGTGATTAGCCAGGGGCTAATAGGAATGCAAGGGCAGAGTGACAGATTGCATATTGGAGGAAATCTGATCTGCAAATTAATTTGAAGGTTTCTGCAGTGGAGACTTTAAAAGAACTAGTTTTGAAATCTTTCTGAAGGACATAAATATATGAAAATTCTGACTTGCTTGTGTATAAAGTATTGTATCATACAGGAGAGAAGGCTAATGGTTAAATAAGGTTGAATTGCAATTTAGAGGAATTTTCCTTTCCCTCTTCCCCCACTTAGGTTTTTTTTTTTTAATTAGAATGAAATATGCAGGTGCCTGCAACTTAGCATGAAAAACTGGGTTAATTTACTTAGAAATTCTAGTGACTTAGAAATATGCATGCTGTAATTCTCTCTGGTTGAACCTAAATTCTGTTGTAGGAGAATAAATCAGGACAGCAGATAAATACCTCAGCACACACAATCAACAGCTACGTGGCACTAAATATACATAAATATTGGGAAAAAAACAGAGCTTTTAATTATTAAGTGAATTTTATTATTTAGTGACTTACCAAATGGTTTTAATTTAACCTTGTGGTAGGTAGATGTCACTTTGTGTTAATAGAATTCTCTTTCTTTATTGGGATCACCTTACCCTTTCTTCAGAATTTAACAGTAACTTCTGTAATACAGCAGTGTCTGAGTCCACATATCTTTTCTTTTAAGATTCAAAAAGTTCCTTAAATAAAAAATCCCACACAAACTTATTCAAATATCAGCTTGTGAAAGTTTGCTGGTTTGCCTTTTAAAAATGTAATGTTGTAATTTTAAAGCATGAATAAATACACTGTGATAAAATTCTAAAGAATTAATAAATACAAAACAGTAAAATTTGAGTACAACAGATGAATTTTTGTCAGGAATTGAATGTAACTAAGCTTTTACTGACACAATACTAAAATTACTTGCTGCTGCAGGATGGAAATTAGTTTTACCTAGGCTTTGATGCTCGTTGAAGCTGTTTGTAAAGCTTGATTTTTTGAGTAATTCTCTGCTGGTTACATAAAAAAGCAACATGAAGGGTGTGTGAAGGAATCAGACTAGTATAAATTGGGATTTAAAAACCCTCTCATTCCTTCCTTTGATCACAGTATTTAGTGAAGGAGAAAAGTGGTGCTGTGAAGGAGCTTTTGGATTGCTTTTTGTTGAATAGAATTAAAAACACTTAATTTCAAGTCAATAATCCTGTAAGAGTAGCTAATAATTTCTCTTCTGCTTCACAGTTCCTGTACAGTTCTGCACTTGATATTATTGTTGGATGGATTTGTCATGAGAAGCAGGGATCTGTCACTGATAATCCTCTTAGCTCTAAGGACCAAACCTTGCAGCATATAAAAAATCCCTTTCAAGTCCTATACTTGTGTTTGAATTTCTGTCTTGTATTTATTTAGTACAACAGCAATTGAACAACTATGAAAACTGAGTCTTTAAAAAACCTTATTGTATTGAAAGAAACAAATATTAGTTACTTTCATCATGAATAATGTCTCACAAAGTGGAAGGAGGAGAGCTGCAGCCTTACAGTCTGTCTCTAGCCTGTAGGTCTATATTCCCAGGTAGAAGTGCAAGCCTATATATTATATTATTTTGCCTTTTAGTCCTTTGGATTATGTTTTCCTTGTTTCAAGTCTCACATTGTAAGAGTCTCTTTGGAGGCATTAGCTGACATCAGTGCAGTACTTGCAGCTATTTTTAAAGGAAGTATATGAGAAAATAAATTCTGGTTCTGGTGCCGCGGTGTCTCACGCAGAGCTGAGCTCTTCCAGGCGTAGCCCTGCTGGTCCAGCCCTGCTGGCTGAGATGCTGCTGCTCCTCTGCTAAATCTGTCCTGCTTCTGTTTGCAGCCATGTCATCTTATCTGTTAATTGTGAAGTCTGAACTTCCTGGGGCTGTTGCGGGGCTTCTGAGTGGAGCCGAGAGTGGGTAAGGAAAAATGCTTGGTGCCTTCTGTGTTTGTCTTGGAGAAAAAAGGGGTCCAGCACTGCTGAAAGAGATGGGTGCTGACACTTCTCTGATCTCACACGTGAATTTAAATAGTCGTTTACATGAGTTGTTGGAATATGAAATGTATTTGGCAAGTGCAGGTTTTTGCAGCACACACACACAGAGCGTGATTCTTTCCTCATGGCGATTTCCCATCCTGCTGACCTTAAAGTCAGTGGCAGAACTCCACCTACAGGAATCTCCTTCCTGTAATATTTTAAAAGGGGAAGCAGGAAGGTGCTGGGAGGGAGAGGAGAAGAAACATTTCCACTGCTGTCATGTTATCACTTCACATAATTCAAAATCACAGTACAAAAAATGGCAGGCATTTATATGGAAATATTTTGTTGTCTTGCTCTAGTAATTGGACTTGTCTTGGGAAAAATGCCAGGTTTCCAGACTTGGTTTATAATTCCTAAACTTGGCTCCCAGTAAAGAAGTTATTTTTTGCAGTTGAGCTGTAAAGCTGTTTGTAAGGAGTGTGTCCCTCACATTTCCATTGGAACTGTCACAAGAAATCGAAGGCAAACACTGCAGCTTCAGCACTGAAATATCTTGTTTGAGTTGTTCCATGCTCCTGTCAATCCTAACAGTGTATCTTGGAGTGCCTTACAGCTGTTTTTCCAAATTGCTATTTTCAGATGTTTTGAGCTCAAAACTTGCTCTGGATTGAAATGTGGTGAAATTGTCTCAAGGCTGTGTGATGCTTGTATTATTCCTGAATGTTGTGGGTGAATTTTAAGTGGGAAATCAGTTTCTCAAAAAGTACTTTAGTTGATTTCCTGTTTTATCACTTGCAACTTCGGGATTTTATAATGAGTTTGAAAATTAATTGTGGCTCTAATCTTGCTTTCTGTCTTTCTGCCCCCTGGGCCCTCACAGTTTTAGTAAGGTTTTTTGTCAGTTTTCTCTTTTTTTCTAAACTGTTACATTTTATGTATATATGTTGTTTTTAATCTGCTAATGTATCTCTTCCAGCTGTGGTAGGTATCAGCTTTTCATTGGGTGCTTCTCCTTCAAGCTCACACTTGAACCTCACTCTCCATACACAGTGATGTTGAGCTGCTGCTGTATCTGCTGCATGTATTCCAATCTGTCCAGCCCCAAATTTAGCATCTAACATCTCTTACTACTTTTAATTTTAATTTTATGTCAGCTCTGTTTATGCAAAGTGAATTTTCTTCCAGCAAAGATACACTTTGAAACAAAGAGCTTAAGAAGACTCCTGGTAGGTAGAACCTGGAGTTCAACCCTGTGCTGCTCCAAGGGTTATTCTGTTTTAAAAAAGCACTGTGAAAACTTCTTCACTAAGGTCCTGTGGGTGGGATAATGCTCCCAGCAGCTTTGTCCAGGTCCAACCTCAGATCTCCTGGATGTGAGCACTCAGGTTGCAGTGTTGAACTGTTTATTACAAAGCACATGAGCTGTTGTAATCCTCAGTGACCTGTCAGCTCTGCCAGCACCCATGCTTCTTCCTTAGCTGAAACTACAGTTGGAGATGGGAATGAAGTTCAGCTTTGCATTTAGAAAGAGCTGAAATTTGCTATAGGAATCCTAACCACAGCCCCATGCTTAGGTGATTGGCAGCCTGGTCTCATCCAGTTCCTGCCTCTGTAAATTGGAGTTCTTGCATCAATCAATGCTTGTTTAACACAATTTCCCTCCTCTAGTGTTTGTCCAAGCAAATTGCTCAAGTGCAGTGGTCAAGCAGTATTCCACCAACATGCACATATGTCTGCCCACATCTATATTTAATTTATTTTGACGTATGAATACTAGATCATAATCTTTTGTTTCTGTGTATTTTTTTGCAGATGTTAAGTGTACATTTTTACTAGCTGACCTTATAAATTGTAGGAAATTGTTCAACAAAAAATAGGTAATCAAATACCAAGCTTAAGAAGCAACTTATTTATGCAAAGGGCATAAATATTGAATAGTTTGATTCAACTTCTTCACCTGGACCACTTGTTTCCAGATGGGATTGCACAACTGTGTTTGTTAAGTCATTATAGCATTTGATACGCTTTCATTTGGTGTAGAATTGATCTTAAATGTAGTTGGGATGTATCAAAAATGTCATTTAAACTATCTGTGAGAGTATTTTATATGCATAAACCCTCCTGAGCTGTACATTTGGGAAAACCATTTAAGGAATGTTCTGTGCATTAAATTATTTTTATAGGTAGAGGTTAGCAGGTGTGTGTGTGTTTGAAAGGCTCAGAGCCAGTCCAACACATCCTCATGTCTTTTTAAAAAACAAAACCATCCAATATGAACGCTTATTAATATTGAGTGGAGATGTTTCTGTCTGCATAACAAGAATTCCACATAGTTTTGATGACATGAACATCGTTTCAAATGAGGATTGTGTTAAAAAGTTGTAATTTGTGAGCCCTCTGTTAACATTTAATGACCCTGTCAGAGGATGTGATTGATGCAATTAAGTTGTCTTGCTTGTGAGTTGTATAATTGATATGAACTGAGAGTAAGATCCTAATTTAGAACATATGAATATCTTGTTCTGTTGAATTCAGGAATGAAATTAAAGCAATTTATAAATGTCTGCTTTTAGTTAAAGTTTGGGGGAGGCAGGAGAAACATCTGCACGCCAAAGCTTTTTCAGCAGAGTCAAGGATTTATATTCTGTATTTCATATTTTGAATGCTTTTATCACATAGGATTAAATTTACAGATCAGATTGATTTTAAAGGCACTATCAAAACATTTATTCTGCCTTTGGAAAGTAAGTGTATTTTTACATCAGTACTTTGAGGAGAAAATGGAGACATTTTCCAATAACCAGCCCACCATGGACTTTTCTGAGGTCTTTTTAAGTATAAGAATTGGTATTCCAGAATGAAGCAGTGTACAAAATTACTTTTTCTCCTTCATTTCCTCACTGCTGTTTTCCTCTCTGTTCCCCTCCTCCTCCAAAATGTTTCTTCATTTACCATAAAGTAACCAAAACAATTTTCTGTCTCTTCTGCTGAGCTTGGGAACCTCAGTAGCAGCTGTGGGTTTGAAATCAGGAGATGCAAACTAAGGTCCCACATTGTGCATGATCCTTATGTTCTCTGCCATGATGCTGTTCCTCCTAATCTGAACATCCACCAGACTGGAAAGAAAGAAAATGTTTAAAAATGGTAAATAATAACAACATGAAGAATAATTGCTACAGCAAGGAGCTGATTTTGGCAAAGTTGCTTCTTCACTGTAGCAGTATCAGACAGAACTAATAATACACTTTGAAGAATGATGTATTTTGACTCATTTTTAATACAGACATTGTCAGCTAATGGTTGCTTTGGGTTTGATACAGTGAACATGCCCTCAAACTTGAAATTTCTCAGTTCACTTACATTTTCTTTTCAATCAAGAAAAGAGTTTTCAAGGCACTCAAGTGGCTGTCCATGATGTACAGCAGTAGTTAATATACCTGTATGATAATTCTTCTTTACCACAGGTGTTGTGGTACTTCCCTCATGATAATTTGAGGTGCTGCCTGTTTATTAGGTGCTAACCATATCCTGGACTAAATAAACTGGAAGGTCAAAAGTCAAGGTGTTTATAGGTGGTAAAGTTGGAGGCTGATGTGCAAGATGTTTATCAGTCCAGGATATGGTTATTGCCAGGTCAGGGCAGCCACCCTCAAAATGTTTCTGTTACTTAACAACTTACCCATCTGTGCTTTCCTCACTTCAGAGATGGGATTTTGATGCTTCACATAGATTTTAAATGTTTGAGGACTTAATGTGCCTCTGCAATGCTTTTTTAATATGTGTGGTTTTACGTATAAACATTCTACCAGATTTTATCAGCATGATTTTTATCCCCTCTGTCCTTTACATTTTCATGGATGTGTGCAAGGAACGGAAGCTCAGCAGTGAGTGGGAATTGATGCTGCTGTTTCTTCAGGTGTGTAAATGTGCAGCTCATTGTAATCCACTTTTAGACACACCCTGTGCTGTGTAAGTGCTTCTGCTGGAATCTGTAGAGTCTCAAATACCCTTCCCTCTGACCATTGCAGTGAATCAAGGCAGGGAATTGCATATTGTGCTGATGAGAATTATTAATTGGCACACATCACACCCTTGATCCATGCAGACACTTGCCTGAGGAGCATTGCTTGCAGTGCTGGTTTCTTACAGAATGATGCTGTCCTTCCTCATAATCTGGGAGCTCTGTTTTATATCAGTGTAGAAACTAGCAGTACAAATTCATGTAAATAGCATGTGAGACAGGAAATTATTTTTTCTTGTCCTAGTGGTTGCTTTGTCTAAGAGCACAGTTCTAAGTTAAACTTATTTTTAGGACTCCTGAGCTTTGTATCAATCCTAAATCAGTTTTCCAACAGGTCTTGGTACCTCGATGGGAGACTGCTGCTGCTGCTTACTTCAGTCTGCATTGTTTTTCCTCTTGCCCTTCTTCCTAAAATTGGTGAGTAATTAAAGGAGAGAAGCGAATATTATTCTACTTTAGCAGCAATTACAGTTGAAGACTTTAAAACCTTAATGGGTTATTTATTTATTTAAACTGGCAGGGGGCTGCTGGTGGTGGTGATTACTTCAGTTGTTGTAGTGTGTTCTGCCTTCCAGCCCTGCCTAGTTAACCTATTACTTGGGTTGCAGTAGTATTTTGTCTGCAATACTAAAATAAAATCTTTACAGCAGAACATTAAAGAGCTGCATTTACTTACAGCATGCCATTAGTGGTAAGCCAGTTCTAATTCTGCCCTACAAAACTACATAAATGATCTGTGACAGGCAGTTGGAATGTTGTTATTCTGAGTCCTAAGCCCCAGATACCAAGCACTGTAATAGAAAACATGCCTAAAATGTAAAGCTTTAGCTGTACATTAGGATCACTTTCCTTATAAATTCTCTTTTATTTTTACTGTTATTTTACAGGCTTTCTTGGCTACACAAGTAGTTTATCATTTTTCTTTACGGTGTACTTTACTCTTGTGGTAAGTTAAAAAATCTCTGCACAGCTTCTTTCTTTTTTCCTTATTGTTTGAATGTTTTCACAAGCCTGTTTTGAAATTAATTGTCTTCCTCTCCCCCTTAATTTTTTATGTGAAATTTAGAATTTTCTTCAGGTTCAGTATGTGCTTGATTGGACAGATTACATTTGTTTGCTAAGGCTGGGAAATGTGTATGAACTTCCAAGCATGTGAAAAGAGTTAAAATAATTATATTTTGGGCTGGTAAATATAACAATTCTTTTTTTTTTTTTTTTTTCTGATGGTGCAGCAAAGGGAGCTGGCACATATATTTTTGTTTCCCTACTAGCAGAGGAATGGAATTCTGTTTTCTTAACTTCTAACTATTACTTAACTGCAACTAGTACAGCAGAAAATTTAATATACTCCAAAATAAATTAAATTTACATGTATAATGGAGTGACAGAGTTCAGAAAAAGGCAAAGAAAACTAGAACTTCATTAAGGCAGTTTACAAGATTCATTAATACGTCAATGACCTTATTCTCCTTTCCAGCTGAAAGGAAAATTTCTTTTCTCTGAGCCATATGGGGGTTTTTGACCCTGATGTTCACCCTCTCAAGGCCCCTGTGAGGTAGATGTTTCCAGATATCAAAAGTGAGACCTGCTAGGCAGATCTAAGAGAGAAATTGTGCCTTTAAGTTGCACTTTTTTTTTTCTTTTTAAAGGGAAAAAGTGTGTTAATGCACATGTGTAATACGTGGTACAACTGAGCAACTCTCACTCTGTCATCTATTTGAATCTCATTTGGGAGCCTGGCAAAAATATTCCCCCTCTGCCCTGTCATTCTGGCTTGCATTGACTTGCATTTAATACCTGTTTTACAAAGGGATAAACAGAGTTGAAGGCAAGTTGAACAAACATGCCATCCAGGAGACCAAGGCAATCCATTAGGAACTGAACCATGTGATAAAACCAAACTTCAAAGCTGTCAAAACATCTCCCTAGGGTATCCCTGGAGAGCTGCAGTGTTTGTAGGACCTTGGGAAGTATTCTTCTTAAGCTGAATATTGAGAAGCAGCCACAGCCTCTCCAGACTTAATGGAAATTCATTGGTAATATTTATAAATTACCTTAACTTTTGACCTCTCTCCTAAAATTTATCTTTAAAAGAAAAAAAAAAAAACTGGGAAAAAAAAAAGGTAAGAAAAAGCACTGACTATAATGCTGACACAGGCCTTTGGCTGAAGCAAGTTGCAAGGGTTTTGAAACCAGTTCAGCTCCTGGATTTCAAAGGGAATGTGTATGGATCTCTGAGGAAAGCTGTTGTAATGGGTGGATGCATTTGAAAACAGCTTCAGTCCCTGAAAAAGCAAATGTGTAAGTAAGAATTGTGTGCAGCCATGCCAAGCTGGGATGAGTTAAACTAGAATTTAGTTTGTGATTCTCTATCAAAAATGTGGCTACAAAGTGCTAAAAGGAGTACAGACTGCTGGATTTTTAATGAAATGGTAAAGTTTGTGTGCTTACTTTTTCTTGTTAAATGGCAAAGCAGCAGCCACAGTAAATCTAGCTGAGGTCAAAATTTTTAAAAGCCATTATGGATATTTCCAGAAAAGCAATACTCTTGACAGAATATTCCCTCTGACTTGTCCAGGCCCTGAGAGTCAAAGGCATTAAATGTGGTTTAGTTTTCATATCTAATTGCTTTGAAGTGGGTGATACGTGCTGTTGAAATGGTGTTTTAGTTTGCACACTGTTAATTTCTGTGTGGCAGATATGTTTTAATTTGTTCCAGAAGAGAACTGTGTTAGTCATATGGAAGTGATATAATTATATTTTGCATATACAGTAATTCTGTGCCTTTTCAAGTGCACACCATCTGTTCAGCTTTTTGCCAGCAAGGCACAATTTTACTGCAGCCTGCAGAAAAGAGACATGCTGGTCAGTCTGGTCAGGGAGTGCACTGAGCAAAGGGCTGGAGACTTCTTTGTTCTGGGTCTCAAATGTCCTCTCTGTGCCTCAGTATCTCTTCCTTTAAAGCCAAAAAACTGGTTCTAGGCTTTACTTGCAAAAATATGGCAAACATTGTGATGAGTTGATCTAGGAGAAAAACAAGTATGTGTAACTATTAATTCAAAAGCAAATTCTGTGAGGTCCTGAGCACTTCTGTTGCTCAGTTGTTGAATACTTCCCTGACTTGAATCCTCAGGGGAAAAAAATTGTGATTGTTGAATTTTTTTTTTTTTTTGTTATTGCCTCCCCTCTTGCTGTATGTATTGGTAAAGCATAAAGACACACTTGTATTTTTGGTGTGTGTGGAGACAGCATTATTGGTAGCTTGTTAGCAAAGGTGTTAATGATTGCTGATGGTGTTTGTCTAAATCTCTTGTTTGTGTTCCCAGAACAAAACTTGTTGCAGATTGGGAACCTGCCTTATGCAGTGAATGATGTTATGCACAGACAGCCCCTTTGCCCAGTGCTGTCAGTACTGCTGGAATAAAGGGATTCCTGTTTTCCCTCTGCAGGATACAAAAAATCACTGAGAATATTAGAACACTTTGATTCTCTAACTTTATTCTTTAACAATGTGTCTGTTGTGGGCTTAAAATACCCTTTTTCCAGTAGAATCTCTCTTGATTTTTAAGTTTTTTTCTCTTAAAACCAAACATTTTTTATACTCAAAAGAATGTTTATATGAAATAGGCTTAAAGTTCTAGAGGAGGGTTGTGGTGCCTGCATGACTGCTCAGCTAACTGGGCTGTGCTGCCAGCTTAAAAATCCTTTCCTGTTGGGGAAACTCACTGGACTACAATTGGAAACCCAAATACATTTAAATAATTAAGCAAGTGGTCAGATAGAAATAGAGATTTTTTTAAAATGCACCTAGTACATTTTATTTTGTCTTATTTCCACTTCAGTCTGTTTTTAATCTGTATCACATTTATTTTAGCAAAATGTTCTCCAGCCTTTTAGGTTTGGCTTGTCTGGTCCTCCCTCTGCAATGTTTATATAAATCTTTGCTCTCTGGCTTGCAGGAAAACTTCCCCTCACCACTTCCAGGCACATTTTACTTTCCCCAAACCTTGCCCTTCAGCTCCATGCCCCTTCCCAGTGCCTGTTCCAGCTTTTAGACTGGAGTGGAGGAGTTCCTACAAAGCTGACTACTTTGGAGCCTTCAAAGCCTTCCCCTCTTTGGGTGCCTTTACATACAGCCTGACCCAAGTTAAATTTTAGTGTTTGGTGTTTGCAGGCTGCTGCTGAGCAGGCTCCCACCTGGTTCCATAAACGTGTTCCTGCCACATTGCCCTCAGCCTGCTGTGCACCCACAGTTTTCTTTCCCCACATTTTGGCCAGAGGTGACATTTGTTTGCCTCTCCTGGCACTGGTGACAAGAGGGAGCATCTAATCCTCTGGGGAACACCGCGTGGCAGCATGCAAGGCACAGCTCTCTGAGCCAGGAGAAGAGCTCCCTTGCATGTTATTCTTCTTGTGAATCTGAGTCTTTAATTAAGTTTTTAATGATTTGCTCTAGGCTTCAAAAGAATTATAACCTCTAAAGCCAGGCAACTACAATAGGAAATTAATTGGGGTGAGGAGAGCAATGCAACTATCATTTTAAACCGGGCTCCTGAAAAAGGAGGTAACATTTCTTACTTTAATTTCCCTTTGATTTTCAGCCCTGTTACTTGGCAGTCCCTAAACCAGCAGGGTGTAGCTGAAGGCCCAATGACATTCAGGGACAATAATTGCATTTATTGTTTTTCCTTTGCTTTCTAGTCCAAACCATATGTTTCTGCCTTTCAAGATTAGCCCTGGGCTCTGCTCTATCTCTGTTGCGGGCTGGTGTGCTGCGGGCGCGAGGCTGGGCTCGCTGGCCCAGCAGCAGTCCTGCCCAGGAGGCCCTTGCTGTGCAGCCCAGGGAGGCTGCCTGGGAGTGCTGCCTGCATTTCAGCTCATGTCAGAGCCCATTGCAGTGCCCCAGATCCCTGGGCCATGAGGCTGCCAGCTGTGCCAGCGAGCAGCTGGGTGGAATGGCACTGACAGGCTGTTCTGAGTCTCCTTCTGGCTGCCAGGCTGATTTACTGGGGGTGTAGCTCCCTGCTGGGTGTTCCACCAGGCTGCTACTTCAGCTGTGTGTTTCTAAATTGAAAACTGATTTTTGTAGGATATCATTCATACATGAAATACGCTGTCTCTGCAGGTTATGATTAAAAAATGGTCGATCCCTTGTCCTCTGCCTCTGAGTAGTGCCATAGAGACTTCACAGGTAAACTGCATGCTGGTTTGAAGTTCTAATTTTACTAGTAAACTGTAATGCTTTTTTTACATTAACACTTTCAGAATGGCTTGCAATTTAAATTCCTTCTTTTATTAATCATCACAGAATCTGAAAAGTTTCATGTCTGTGGTTTGGGCTTATTCTTTCATTATGCCTTTTTTTTTTTTTGCATTTATGTTTTACAGGTTTCAAATTCTACTGGGGATTGTAAAGCAATGCTCTTTCATCTTTCAAAAGAGGTAATCTCTATTAACAATACACAAACTTAAAGGGGGGTGGTGTTTTTTTAAAAATTGGTGTTTAAACCTTACCCAGGGTAAGCTGTCCTTGTGTAAAACTCGTTATGGGCTGCTGAAATATTTTCTGTACCTGCTGCCAAGTGCTATCCAGTCTTACTTTTTTTTTTTAATATATGAAGGCTGATTGTCCAAGTTAGCATTTATGAAAATATTTTGGAAATATGACCAAAAAAGAAAGTATAACAGATGAAGCAGTGGCCAGCCTCATCATGCAATCAGATCAAGCCCTCAGCTGGCAGTTGGTGCTCCTTGGCTGTGTGCTCTTAGTTCCTGGCAGGGTAGAGCAGCTTTCCTGAAGCTAACCTTAGTTTTTCCTTACCTGAAGCTGTTCCTTCAGGCCTGTTGCAGACTTGTGCATCTCATTGGGTGCCAGCTCTGGTATTTGTTAATTAACTTTGTATTTAAATCATGTAACCACCCATCAAGGCTTGCAGGAGAGGAAGTGCCATGTAGAGCCCTGGTCTCTGGGGGGTGAAGAGGAAGGGAGAAAAGTAAATCTGGGATAGCCCTGTAGTGAGATCTAGGAGGGATGTGGCTGCATTTCTCTGAAAAAACAAAAGTCCACCCTACCCTCCCAAGAAAAAGGGAAGGAAAAAAAAAGCTTGGGCAATGCAAACATCAGACAAATGTCTGTAGATCAAAGAAGAAATTGTGCTTTGGCCAGAAACATCTAATGTGAGATTCTGGCCTTTTGTGCTTGGAAGAATCTTGGGACTCATCTCTTCTTCTTTTTTAAAATTACCTTTATCAGTAGAAGGTGGCATATCTTTACCAGTATGGGCCTGATTATTTCAGCACAAAAGTGTTTGTTACAGTTCAGCTATTTCTACTTGGCAATTGCAGTAAGCTGTTCTAGATGATTCATCTCTCTTATTACAAATTTTTGGAATAATACTCCACCAATTGTGTGGTTGCATCTTTAATTACATAACTGTCTTAAAGCTTTAGATGCCAAAGAATGTTATATTTCCTGTTAATATTTTCTGTTATATTTTAAGTTTTATCCAAATTTTTCTAAAGGAGTAATAAAATAGTGAGATCAGGGTGAAGGAATCAGTAATTTGACAGGTAGCCATGGATATTAGAATTTGGAAAAATGCTTAGAGAATTTCACAGATGATACACTGGCTCTGGGACACATCTTGCTCTTTCTACATAAGTACTTGGCTTTAGTATAGTCAAAAAAGAATCTTCCAGTCTTTGGCTTATGGGCAGCATGACTTCTCCTGATGATGAAACTGAGCTATGTCCACTTGAACTGACATGAGTCGAAAAGGTTGAATTTTTGTGGACTGATTAGAGACCCCATTTCTGTCTTGTGGAGATTTATCTCAAAGCATTCATCTGGAAATATTTCCACTGACTTCCAACACTTGAACTGAATTCTGAGCTCATACAGATATTTTTTCCAACTAGCAGTAATAGCAAACAACTTACAAGATGTTTTCTTTCTGTTTCAGAGTGCTTATGCAATACCAACTATGGCATTCTCTTTTCTCTGCCATACCTCAGTCTTGCCAATCTATTGTGAGCTCCAAAGGTGATGTATGAACACATGCAATATTAAAATAGAATTATAACCTTTTTGGTAATACTTTCCCTAAATTAATCCCTAAATGCTTTTTCTTAAATTAATGAGTAATTTTTATTTTTAGGTTAGTGCAGAATTCACTGCAGAATAAGGAGCTTTCATGGTTTTGGGAAATGTATGGTTTTAGTCTGTACTGGCTTTTTCTCTCTTAGAGGGGTGAAAAGTAGCAAATGTGGTTTCCATCATAAGTGTCAGGATATTGTCCTGCCCTGGACAATCAGGAGAAAAAAAGGTCATTTGCTAAGGTACTTAAATAGTCAGTATTTGTGGCTGTAACTGAATCTGCATTTGGCCATATCTGATCCAGTGAGGGTTTTTGACACAGATTCTGTTCCTGGCTCTGAACAGGTGTCATCCTGGTAAATCCCAATTTTCATTTAAAAGAGACACTGGGAAGTCTAAATTCCATACAAGATGGGGACAGTGTTAATTGTGTCCTTTTAATAACCAGATTAAAAATACTTTGAAACCCCCTAAATATCAGTGACAGCACAGACCTCAGCAAATCCTCAGTGGCCTTAAATTAGGCCAATACTTCATTATGAAAGGCAAGGTGGTGTACAGATTGTGCTGTGTTTAATCATCCCCAATACTGAGAAAACAACACTGATTTCCTTTTCTTTCTCCATTTTAGTCCATCCAAAAGGAGAATGCAGAATGTAACTGTCACAGGAATTGGTCTGAGTTTCCTAATTTACTTTTTGTCTGCTCTCTTTGGGTACCTGACGTTTTATGGTAAGTGTATTCTTCAGGTATCCCTTAGAACAAAAGTTAATGATAAAAGATAAATGTCTCCTGCCTGGAATGCTTCAGGCATTAATACACTTGAACCCTCAGATTTTAAAAATTCAAGAGGATAAGCTGTGAGCTGGGTTTTCCAGCACATGCTTCTGGTTCCTGAGCCAGAAATGTGTTTGTTTGATACATTAACTGAACCAAGAAGTGCACATTTCTTAGAAATGTCGTTGATGTTTGATGAAGTAACTGTACCTTTTTATTACCAATCAGAAGAATGGGTGGGGTATCACACTTGCCCTACCAAATTCTACAGACATTTTCATTTACTGTAGAGTTTAGGTGGCAGTGTGCTGCAATACCAATTTAATTACTCTACATTTGGACTTCTAAATACTTCTGGGTACTGATTTTCAGTAGAGCTTAAACATGGATGACTTCTGTCTGGCATTCCTTGTACTTCAGAAAGATTTCAGACCCCTTATCTACACAATGGCTTTTTTTAAAAGTCCATCACAGCACCAAGAATATTGGCTTTCAGCATCTAATAATTCCAGATTGTTAGGCACTTCTGTACCTTTTACCCCCAAGTATAAGCATGTCTGACAATATTCCCTAGATATCCAGAAACCTTAGAAAAATTATATGGGGAGGCTTGAAGGCCCTAATAGCCTGTTGGCCACTCTTGCTGTTTGCTGACTGTCTCCATGAGGTTTGTTGGAAAATATAAATTTAAGTGCAACTCAGAGAGGTTCAGTAGGCAGTGCAGGGCAGCTGTCCAGATGAAATCTTAATAAGAAGGAGAGGAAAAAAAGAGGGGAAAAAAATGGTCTTGGAAGCCATCCCAGTTCCTGTTACCTTTACTGCCATGATTTCTTTGGGACCAGACCCTGTCTTGACTGTAGCCTCTCAGTCTGTTTCACTGGGAATGGTTTGGGTTTCCTGCAGGCTTCATTTCCTTTAGTAACTCTGAGACTCAGGAGCCTGAAATGCTGGAACCAGGAGTGGATGTCTGTAAGAGAGTTGTTTTGTTTGTTTGGTTTGTTTTTTTCCCCTTGCAAGCTTCTTCTTCTTTTCACTTTTTGGTTGTCTTGTTTAATTAACTTATTTCTTTAAACAGAGAAAGTCTGTTCCCTGTTCCTAAAATACCAGTCTGAGAAAATGTAAAACATTTTATTTTAAATTGGAAACAAAAGAACAGTTCCCTCTTTGAAATGAGGCATGTTTCATCTCTCTGTGGTTCAGAGTGTTTCTTCTGTTTTCTGTGAATTTGAAACTTCACAGGGTGACTGGACTTTGAAAATTCCAGTCTATTATGAAGTCCAAAAAAGCAGAGTTAAGATTAAAAAAAAGGGAAAAAAATCAGGATAGCAGACCACTCTCAGTGCTCTGACTTTTGCTGTTTAAATTTCTTCTTTTTTTTTATGCTGTCTCCTTCACATTTGTGTTTTCTCTTTAGGCATCTTTGGCTTCAGCAGAGGCTCTGCCTGGCATTGCCTCCTGAAATTTTTAATTTCCCTGAAGATTTTGCCTCCTAGTGTGTCAGTAATGCCAGAGTGTATCTGCATCCCCCAAGCAGATGGTTCCATGTCACCTTAATATACCTTGCTAATTACCTTAGCTCTCCAGTGATTAACAAAGCAACTAATTTGTCTTGTTTGCAGACAAAGTGGACTCTGAGCTGCTGCAGGGTTACTCCAGGTACCTGCCCCACGACACCATCATCATGACTGTGAGGGCAGCCATTCTGTTTGCTGTGCTCCTGACAGTCCCTCTAATCCATTTCCCAGTGAGTATTCCTGAGAGCTCTGGAGCTGGCACTGAGCACTGGTCACTAATGTTTTGCAGACTGCAATTCTTGAGTCACATCTAGTCTTGTGTATCTTATTCACTTGTCAAGTGATTGATCAAAGACCACATATTTGCATATGTTCCATGAAAGCTCCAAAATAACAACTAACCACTAAGCTAATTTGTGCTCTTGAGACAGATTTCAGATTAAAACTAGCCCACAGCATTGTTTTTAATTTAGAGAATTCAGAACTTCTAAAGTTTATTTAGTTTGATTTTTTTTTCTCTTAAATTGAGTTTTGCTGACTTGGTTTTTCCTTTCTACATGCACGCACCCACACACAAACACACTTGTACTTGAAACTCAATTTAATTGTAAATTAAAAACACATACAGACCTATTTCACCAAAAAAAACCCCCTAGTTTAGCTTATCAATACTGTGGTAGAATTGAAAATTCATTCTTTTGGGACCAAAAACTGTGCAGGCAAAACTCTCTGTATGGAAGCACTGTATAGATTATGCATCAGTTGGCAAGGTGCTGACATTTGCTACCAGGCATTTTCAAAGAGACAAATTACTATCTCCCAGGCCTTCTTTTGTCCCTCCAAAACAGGGAGGGGCCAGACATTTCTTAAGACTAATGGTCAAGTGATAAATCTTGCTTTAATACAGTAATAAATTACATTCTACACCACAGAGAGACAAAGCATGAATCTATTACTACTCTTCTGGCATTTTGATTTTTAAAATGTTCTTTCACATCTGGAATTATGTAATTCTTAAAGTTATGGAATTGAGATAAGATCAAAAAAATATGTGTGTGTATGTGTGTATTTACCCACACAGTGTTTGTCTTTTATTGTGTAGGCAAGGAAAGCTGTGTTGATGGTGTTTTTCTCAAATCTTCCTGGGTCGTGGATTTGCCATATCCTCGTCACCTTAACACTGAATACAGTTGTTGTTCTGTTTGCAATGTATGTGCCAGACATAAAAAATGTATTTGGAGTAGTTGGTAAGTTCTTGTGGTGGTTGGTTTTTATTTTAACTTCAGAAAATTCAGTATATGGTTCTGCAATGTACTTCACTCTTCTGTAAACAAAATCTTACTTTCTGTTTTTGAAAGGTTCAACCACATCAACATGTTTGCTTTTTGTATATCCTGGACTATTTTATCTTAAACTTAACAGAGAGGACTTTATTTCACCACAGAAACTTGGGGTATGTTTTCTGTTTTCTCATCTGCACTAATAATGTTTAAAGAGGCTCATTTTAAATGCATTTTAATACACAGTGGAGCACAATCCGAGGGGCAAAGCTCTCGTTTTCATCGCAGCTCACAAAATCTCTGAGCAGTTTCTTTCATCCTTCCTGGTAGCTCTGGTCTTTCTGAAACTCCTTCTTCACCAGAGTTTTTTGGCAAGCAGTGTGTCTGTGTACTGGACCATTGATCTGATTATGTGCTTTTCCCTATAGTTTTCAGATGTTGACTTTTAATCCAGCTTCTGCTCAGTTTTTACCTGTTACTCTGGTGTCTGGGCACTTGGGACAAAGCTAAACTGCATTTAAGTGGAACAGTTTTTGTGCTTGTTTTCTAGAAAAAACTTTGCAAAAACATCTCTTTTTTTTGTTCTCTTCCTTTTTGTTTGGTTTTTTTTTCCCTCCTCTTTGTGGTTTCTCTTTTGTTGTAGTAGGTTAAGTTCTGGGCTGGAATTTGTGCAGGAGCCTGCTTTTTGCACTGTAACTGTCTGTCTTCATTTAACCACTGCTCAGCAGAGTGGCCAAAATGCTAACAAAATGTTTATACAGAGTTTTTCTGCTATTCTTATGATTCATGGGGCTGCTCTTCTATTGACAAAACAGGGAATCTGAAAGAAAATCTAATAATGATGCCCTCTGACCACCTAAAGTCATGACTAGGTCCAGCAGATTTGGGGGCCTGTATAAATCAGCAAGCTGCAGCCTCTTGAACTGTGGTTTTATCATCATCTGGCTATTCAAAAATGTAAAAAATCTATTGTCATTTTAATTGTATTTTGAGTAAAATATGAATCAGTTTCTCCATTTGTTTAGAGTTGTAAAGGGCAGATTGTTCTTTGTGCAGCTGGATGGTGTGAGCAGGGAAACCAGGCTGCTCCAGGAGTTCCCAGGGAAACTATCCCAGGCTTGGTTTAGTTTCCCACTAAGCAGATTCTTTGTGTTTGAAGACTGAGTAATTTGAAACATTACAGATAATTTTAAAGACACTGTTTGTACCTGATCTTGTGGACTTTCATAACAGTAACTTTTGCTTTTCTTTCTTCACAGGCATGTGCCTTGGTCATTTTTGGCATTTGTGTTGGTCTTCTCAGTTTGGTTCTGATAATTTTCAATTGGGTTGATCAATAAGAACTATTGACACTCAGCTGAGCTCCAGGAGGACAGCAAGAAGCAGAGACGTGCCAACACTGCTGCAGTGAGTGCTGGACATCCTAAAGGAGCACTGACCAAAGCTGCCAAGGAGGAAATAATGCTCTTTTCAGCTCCATTACTGATGGTCCTCCTTTAATCTTGAGTCACTCTTCAGTTACTGGACAATTCATCTTTGCCATTCTAAAATAAGAGTTTTTGATGATGTAATGAGGACAGGTAAAAAGGTCTCAAGAATTTCTGCAATGCAAAAATGGTTTAGGGCACATGGTGAACAAAACAGAAACTTGAAATAACTTGTCCTTTCAAAACAATGAGGTGAATAGACATGACATCAGTCTTTTTGTGCATGTTGTGATATGTGCACATAGGATAGTGCACCTTGTCCTAATCCTTGAAGATTCCTGTTGTTTGACTAATTTCCAAAATTTCAGCCAGTTCACATTAAGAACTTGTTGATTCCAAGTGTTTATCCTGATTTATCCTAAGATGGATCCAGAGACCAATTGCCTTAGCTCAGTTTAATGGGCATGCCATGATAATATTTGTTAATTGTTTTTTAAAATACAGTTTTTCTGTGTCAGCACACTTGAATCATCCTGATGTAATTTTTAAATTATCAGATTTTGTCCATCAAGCATAATAGCTTTTAGTAGCATTTCATTTTGGTGTTTTCATTTTGCAGTTAATAATATACATTTTTCAGTTAATAGCTACTTTTGAGTAGTACTCAAGGTACCTCAGTACCTCACCAGGTGAAAGACTCTTCTCTTTTTCTCTCTTATTCCCATATTTACAAATCTTTCAGGTCTTTCATAAAGTGTTTCTATATTTTGTGTTCTTTTGTGTTTCATAGAAGATTTGGGCTTAAAAAAAGAAAATCTGCCTCTGTAGAAAACAAAGGGAAATTTGACTTTTATGGAACCCTAATTTTACCTCAGATGTCTGTGAACTTCCATGTAGTCTTTTATAATTCCTTATTTTTTAGCCTCCTGAATGTGAATGCAATTCTCAACACCATCTTGGCTTTGTTGGAAATGGTATTGGGTACCCACAAGAAAAGTTCCTCATTTTAGGAGATTGAAAGCAGTGCCTGAGACCATGGGGATGTTTTTAGCATTTCCTTCTATCAGGTGGGATCTGATGGCCCTAAAGTGGCTTTATCTCTTCAGAGATTTCATGCCCTAAGGAAGCAAAAGCTGCTTGATCCTCTCCTGTCTAAAGGGGAGGAGCAGCAAATAGCAGAGCTGGAATCACCTTCTCTGTTCCTGATTTCTCCTGCCCACAGATCACTTGGCTCTCTCGGGGTCCAGGAGTTACTGTTCAGTTTTTCATGGATGGCCTGAAGGCACCCAGGTGGTGCAGGGTAGTGCTGCTTCTGAAATCCTTTTGGCTTGGAAGTATCCTTCTTGGAGTGTAATTTAGAAATATAAACATGTGGTGATGCAGGAACTAACTCAGAAATTTTGGTAGGATCCCAAAGAAAAGGATCCCTGGAAACGACTGCTGTTATTTTTATAACAAAGTTTCTAGCAGAGGTTTCTTGGCTCCAGGTGAGCCCTGTAATAATTTGGCAGTACCAGAAACAGCACATCCACACTTGGCCAGGAGCTCCCAGCTCCTGTGGCACTGGCAGTGGCTCCTGTCACATGTGTACCCAGCAGAAAACCAAGGTGACCACGGGATGTGACATTAGCTGCCTAAAAAGTGAACTTGCCTTTATTTTTCCAATTCAAACTCCTGCTAACCAGGTGCAGCTGCCTTCCTGCCTGTGGCTGCCCTTTGATAGCTGAGTCTCATGGGCTTTGTTACACTGCAGGGATTCAGATGCTTGTGAAATCTCTGGCACTATTGTGGAAAACCAAATATATACCTTGTAAAAGTGTACCTTGAGTCAGCACTGACAGCTGTACATCAGGAGGTGATTTTCTGTCAGAACTGAACCAAAACTTCTTTGGAAAACAGGAGACCTTACATCGATGGGAATTAACTCAGGGATTTTTGTCAGACACTAGAATTTAAGGAGTGCATTTATCAGAAATTTTATGGAAATTGTTTCTCATTTATTATCTGCTCTTGTAGCATATTGTTGAGTAGTACTGGTCACTGTTGAGTATTACTGCAGTCACTTTTATTTTAAACTCTAACCAGTAATGCTTAAGTCTGAATACTTAGATTATCTGTGAGGGGACAGAAAGCTGGCAAAGCTTTGCTGAGCTTTTGCTCTTCTCTCCTCTCCCTGATAAAGCTGTCTCTTACCATGCACTGTAATGCTCTGTTGCCCTGGGGCAGTTGGGTTTGTGTGCATCATCTTGAAAATATGACTGAGAAAATACCTGAAATAAAGTGTTAATTTTACAGGGGATTCCTGCAGTGCTGCAGAAATCACTACAGTATTGTTTTTAATCCTTGGGTGTTATCCTGACTAGCCTGGCTGCTGACTGACTGTCCTGATAGGTGGACTTTGGAATGATGAATTCCAGTGTGTGAGGTTAATACTTGAATGAGGATGAATGGAAGCAATTCACAGCAATTCTGCTGAGCTCTGTTACTACATTTTGGCTGCAGAAAGGAGAGCACAGGGGTTTACAGAATGCCTGTTACCTTTCATCTGGAAAATAACAAGAAATGCTGCTACTTCTGAGTTTCTGTAGTTCATAACTTAAAATATGGAGAGAGGGGCAGAAAAAGATTTCTGTCCCCAAATTTAGAAGGTATGAGTGTTGTCCACGATGAATAACCAGAGTAATTTATAATTCTCATCTCCCATGGCTGTGCTGTGCATTGTGTTTCTCAAAAGGTTTTTCTACAATTGTGCACTTGCATAAAGTTTTTGAGCAGAAGAGGCCTCCAGTGTGGAGCTCTCAGTTCATTTAAATGCTGACAAATATTTTCGTCATTATTCTTGCATACAGATATTTTTCTTCCAAATTTCCAGATTTATGAATTTCAGTGATTCTTCTTTATTGCCTGTCATCAGCATTTTCCAACCTTCTTCACTGAAAACTTGACAGGAATGGATGAAGGGACCCACAGCATTTCTGAACTCACTTGGAAAGGTTCCCTTTCCCCAGCTGAGCAGGAAGAACAATGTGAGAGATGAAAATTAATTGGTTGCCTTTGATTTATTTTCTCTTTTTCTCCTGTTTCCATTCCTTGTCCATTTGGAGGCTGCTCAAGTTTCAGCTGGGCTGTGGTAAGCTGGGTGTGAAGAGTGGTTTTTGTCAGCAGCATGGCAGGAAGGAGACTGCTAAACAACAGTGCTCAAAACCAGGATTGTGGTAGAACTCCTTTCCTAGTTAGGTTTCATTTAACACTTCACCTGAAATTGTTGTTTTCCAGTTGATTTTGATGTCGAAATCGTTCATTGCAGCTGCTCTCCATACAAAGAAACCTTTGGACATGTTCACTTACTGCCAGTGGGAGAGAATTTTCAGTATTATAAAAGTGCTGTGTAATTCCTGCAGTTTGTGGTGGTGGTCTTGGTATTTGTGTGCTTCAGTAGTGTTCATTCAGCCATGCTTCACGTGGAAATGGAATTCCCAAAAGAAATTAATCATGATCTGGATGTAAAAATTGCCTAGCTCATGTCAGACCCGTATGTTGTACAACAGATTTTCTGTTCTGAGTTCTCCTTGCCTCAGAGTCACTGTGGAACAGCCAGGGCGTGTTCCAAAAAATGACCAGCAAAAAAATAAAGAACAGTTTACACTCTACACAGCTCTGTGTGTGATCCCCACTCTGTTGTGCAGGTGATGCTTTGCAGCACATCCTGAAATGTTCCCAGCTGCCCCTCCTGGGCCAGTCTGCTCCAGTGATGGATTTTACTCTTTGGACTGTGCTCTCCAGAACACCAGGATGCAAAAAAATGAGAAATGTAGTTATTGTCCTCCCAGGTATTGGTTCATGGACAGCAAACCTGCCTCTTCTGTGCTGACCTGGTCCCCCCTGTGAACAGGAGCCAGCAGAATTTATTTCAGAGGCTGCTGTTCTTCAAGAATCAGGAGACTGGAAGTTAACAAATGTAAATAAACTCAGTGTCTCTCAGCTGGAAGTGACAGCATCTAACCCAAGCTCACTGGTGGTTCAGCTACAACCACTTGCCAGGTAGGAGCTTACCACAAACAGAACTCACCCACATGTGTGCATGATATTTAGAGCTTTTGAAAATGTCAGGTGTATTCAGGAAATTTTTAAAAAAACCCACAAAAAGAGAGTGGAAGCTTGTAGGGCTATCAAAATTGTTTCTCTTACAAGCATGAATTCAGTGTTTTTCAAAATTGATCTCACAGCTCTGTGCCAGCCCTGCCTCTGGGATGTGGGGACAGGGTTAGCAGCTGGCCTGGCAGTGCATGATGGGGTGAAAAGCTGCTCATGGAGAGCTTTCCACCTTTGGGAAGGGCCTTGTTGGGCAAGGTGAGGGTCAGTCGTGGGGAGCAGGCCATGTGGCTGGCCAGGAGGGGCTCTGGAGCTTTCTGGCTGTCAGCCACAGTGCTCTCCAATAGCTGTGTCCTGTCAGTGCAGCTCCCAGCACTTTGCAGGGTCCAGGGCAGTGCTGGGAATAAGCAAACATGGAAACCCCCTCATTATTGTGCTGCTGGCTTGATTCCAGAGCTGTAGGAAGGTTCACACACCTGGAAATGAGTACCAGCAACTCTGTTTACTTAACAGTGTTTGCCCCGAGTGGAACTGGCACCAGAGCACAAATCCCAGTGTTTTCCATGCAGGGCAGGATGGAGCCCTGTGCTGCACTGGCTGTTTTGTGTGTCCTGGCCGTGCTCAGCCTTGCTCCTGCCCCAGCACCATCCCTGCTCACACATCGGGGCAGCTCCCAGCACCTGGTTTGAGTTTAGAGCTCGTTTGCACGTGATGTCGCAGTTTTATTGTCAGCCCAGCCAAGGGCAGGACAGCTCATCCTGGGAAGGTTTGCACTGAGCCCTGACATTGCTGCCATTAATGCCTTCCCCAGCTGATTTGCATTTCAGATTTCAGGCATGATTTAATCCAAGTCACCAGGTGTCTGTGGTGAACAGGGAGGTTGGTGTGGTGGCTGAGCAGCCCTGGGTGCAGGACGACTTTCCTGGAGACAGGGTGGAAATTCCTGCTCCATGCATCATGGAGCAAATGACAGATGTGGCCAAGGAGAGTTAATGAGCCCTGGAGGCTCGGGGCTGTTGTTCCAGTCTGTTGCCTTTCAGGAGCCCATCTCGCTGCTCCAGGGACTGAAATGAGACAGGATTCATGGGAGCCCCTTCTTTCCACCCTCCCAGGTAGCTCCACTTGATACTGGGGTTACACAGGGGTGGAGAACAGGTTTGGGATGTGGTTATGACAGCACAGAACCTGTCAGGCTGGAGTTGGGGGCCTTGAAAATCTCAGGCCTTATTCTCACCTTCTGTCACACTTGGCTGTTTCTCTGTGCTTTGGGCTGAAAGTGAGGCTTTAGTGTAGCATTTCTGGGTGTGTGCAGCTCGTGCCTGTGAATCTCCTGTAGGAATGTTAAAGAGCCTCTGTTTTACAGCTTCCTGCAGGTCTGGCACTGGGACACCCTGGGACTCACTTTTAATGCTTTACTCCCAGTTTTGATGAACAGCTTCCATCCTTGTTAAAGGGAAGGAGTGAATGCATGGGGTTTATTCACTTTCAGCTCACACTTCTACAGTCCACTTCTCTTTCTCCAAATACAATAATCAATGTTTGATCCTTTGGGCCAAAGCAGTGAGCAGAACCAGCTGCAGGTTGATGGGCACAGAGACAGCCTGGGCAGAAGCTGTGCCAGGGGATCCCTGCTGACCCATGTGCATGGCACTGGGGCAAACTTCTGGAATATTCACCAGAATAACACCTCCTCTTGGTGCATTTCAATTGCTGTGTGGTCGTAGGAGGCTCCCACCCTGAGCTTTGGGTAGGGGTGTGGGGGAATTCCCACTGCTGCACACTGAGCAGATGCTGACCAGGTTTTTCAGCACTTACAGAGGTGCAGGGAGATTTGGTGAAGTGCCATGTGGTGGGTGAGAGGTGCAGATGGAAGATCTGTCTGGGAGTGGCTTTGCTTTGAGGCCACTGGAAAGGATTTGAGACTCAGCACTCCCAGAGTGCCTTCCCCTGCCCAGCTCCAGCATCCAGCAGGGAGCCATGGCCTTCACTGCCCTTTTGATACTGACATGTTTGAGTGCAGGGTCACTGCACACGTTTATCTCAACTGTAATATGTGGAATTTATGCCCCCAAATTGCTGCATCTTCAGAATGTTGGTTCTTTCACCCCTCCTGGATGGGTGCTCTTCTGGGGAGCAGTGCAGCACAGTGAGGCCCTGCTTGCCAGGCACCAGTGGAATGGAAAGGTGGAGAGCTGAGAGCCCTTTCCTTACATGATTTCTTAATTATTCATTAACCCTGTCACATGAGATTGGCCTGCTTTGGATTTGGTGGGCACAGACACCAGTGAGGGGCAGAAGGAGTCATTTCCATGGCACTTTGGGGCTGCCAGCTGTCACCAGAGCACTTCCCAAGGACTTGAGGTGGGGATGAGCAAGAGCAGCCTCAGCTGTTGCACAGCCAGTGACACCATCCAACCAACCCGGCCTTGTGCACAGGTGGGATCAGGGAGAAAGGGCCATGTCTCCAGGGACACCACCCACAGCAAGGTGCTCAGTGTCACCCCTGGGCTCAGCCCAGCAACTGTTGAAAAGGTACAGTTTCCCTTTGGGTGTTTGCTGGCACAGTTTCCATTGCTGTTTACAAGTTGAACATTCTGGAATCATCTGAGCAGCAGGAACATTCATCTGGTGCTTTTCCAAGGGGAGATTACTCTGATGATGGTGGAGAGACATAGTCTTGGCCTGGGTAGCCAAAGATGTCTGTCTTGCCATTCCTTAATCTGACAGTTCAGTTTGGTGAGTCACAAGCCAAGGAATGACATTTCCCTGGGGGATGCAAAGCCTCAGGCTGAAACTGCATGGAAACCATGGACAGATTTTTTTTTTTTTCCACCCACAAATACTGAAAGTTGATATTCCACCTTTTCCCAGCCCCTGAAGCTGTTCCTACAGGGCCTGTGCCTCGTGTTTGCTGTGGCTTATCTAAACAAGGCTGTTCCCTTTGAGCAGAGGTGTCGCTGCACATTCTCCAGCACGCTGCAAAGGGGGAAACATTTGGCTTTAGCACTTCCCTGCCACCCTGTGCTCCTGCTGCAGGGGTGGAATACAAACACCAGGGTTTTAGGGGTCCCAGGGGAGGCCAAGCAAAATTCCTTGCTTTGAAATGAACATTTAATGCTGAGAAATGAAGTTGTAATGCTGAGACTAAAGAAACTCCACATACATTCATGTTTTGATAGCTCAGCATTATCCATTAGGCTCCAGCATCTGGAGTTCAGGGGACTGTGGAACAATCTTTGAATGGTGATTTGGAGTGCTTTGTGGATTTTGTGCACATTTTATCCCCGGTTTTGACTTGCATGATTTGTCTCTCCTGGCTTCAAGGAGAGTTGGATTGGTCTTTTGAAGGTGTTTTCTTAAGTGACTTTTCCACTGTGAAAGAGCAGTGCAGCAGCCTTGGCTATATAAATCAATTTGAAAGTGACTTATAAAGAGCTTAATTTGCCTTCTATTAAAATCCCTTGCCATCTCTCCACTCCCTCCAGCTTGCTGTTAAATGATCTTTTGGGAGAGTGAGGATTGAAGTCCTTCTCTATGCTGCAGAGGGAACGTGCTTGACTGAAAAAGCTGAAAAAAAACAGTTAATGTTACCCGGAAAAAAAAAAAAACAAAACAAAACCACGAGGTTTTGCTGGTAATTTGGTGAATTTAAAAGCTCTTTGTTGTCCTGTTCCAGCCCAGGGGCTTAGAGTGATGCTAAAGGACGTGAGCAGGTGAGGGTCAGTGCCTTTTCCTGGTGGCATCCTGTAGCTCAGAAAGTGTTTAGGAGCCCAGATGCCAGGGGCTTTCAGGGATTGCTGGAATCTTCAGGATCCAGGCCCTAAAGAGGGGCTGCTTCTGGCCAGGCTGGGCTCTGAACAAGCAGCCTGGCTCTGGAGCAGCCACAGAACTGCTGCAGGTTGCTGCAGCTGCAGGGAGGCGAAGGCTAAAGATCACCAAGGCACAGAAATTCCCCAGGGGTGGAGGGAGGTGGCTGAGAGGGGAGGGGAGGAGGGAGCAAGGTGAGGAAGGATTTCTTGGGTTGTCTCCTGAAATTGTGATGTGGCAAAGTGTCCATTGAAAAGCCCGTGGCACCATCCCTGCTGTGCAGGGCTCTGTGGGCTGGGAGGGGACACCAGCCCCTCTCTGTCACCCTCTGTGGATTGGTGTCTGTGCCTCCCTGGGATCCTTGCCTGGTTTGCCCTCACACCCCACAATGGTCCCATTGTGGTGACCCATCTTGGAGCCTCCTTCAAGGAAACCAGAGGAGAGCCTGAGGCCACAGCCTGTCACCCAGCCCCTTCTGAGCTGGCCTAAACACACTTGCCTGTCCCCTGGGGTCTGAAAAAGCCACAGGAGGTGGCTCAGGGGGTGGGAGATGCTGTGAGCACCAGCACGGCCCCTCCCAGGCTGCATCCCTGAAATGGCTCCACCAGCATTAGCACTGGGATTGTTCAACCACTGCCACTCCTCTGGGGACCAGACCAAGCTGGCCATCACGAGGCTCTGTGATGGACACAGGGCATGGGCAGGGCAGCCACAGGGCTTTTGATGCATCCCAGCAGCCCCACTGAGCTTCACTGAGCCAAAAAACCTTCAGTGAGCAGCACTGGTAGCCTCCTCCCACCAGCCTTGGTGTGGGGCTCAGGGGTGGCTCGTGAGAGGAGATCTTGGAGCAAAGCAAACCTTTCTTCCAGCTTCCATTTCCATGTGGTGCCTCCTTATTGCTGCCAACAGTGACGAGCAAAGCTGAGCTTCAGCTGAGGATGTTGCAGCAAGTATTTGAGCTTTCCCACCCAGGCTGGTCTGGTTAAAGACTGATCTTTTCTGGTTTAATTGACACCACAGAGACACCCAGGTTGCTGGAAGGATTTCTAAAACAAGCCTGGAAAGTGGCAAGTGTCATTGTCAGGAGCTGCTGAGCAAGCAGGGTTTAACAGGGTGGCACAACTGTTTTTCCTTCTATTCTCTGCAAAACAAGGTGCAATCACAAGGAGTGAAGAGAGCCATATGCTGAACCTGCATATCTATTTTTACTCCCCTGCTCCATAATGTTCCAAGAACAATTTTTTTTTTAGTGCACAGCAGGGTAGGAAAAAACTCGTGCTGATGGCATCTCTGCTATCCCCATTGTGCTGGGAGGACAGAGGCAGCTGCTTTGCTGACCTGGCACTTCCATGAACCCGCATTCCAGGTACAGAGGCCATTTGCTCATCGGGGCTTGTTTGACGAAATGGCCACCGGGGTTTATATTTAGATCCTGCCTGTCCTGCCAAGTTCTCTTAAATTCTTGTAAGTTGAATGAAGTTGGAGGCGGGGGTGGGAGAGGATCAGCTTGGAAAATAGAGCTGCTAATCTGCCGGTGCCTCTGGGAGAGCCCTGGGATGCCCTGGGGCTTGGAGCATCCACGGGCATCCCGCTGGGAGGGGGAAGCAGCTGGGGCTGGGGGCTGCTCCACAGAGGCTGTGGCCACTGCTGGGGTGCCAGGGGATTGAGTGATGGGGGAAGGATGGGAGGAGTATTTATAGCTTGTCTCGGTGTTGGGCCTGGGGTGATCAGCATCCCGAGGATGTGAAGGGCACAAGTGTTCAGGGCAGCTCCCCAAGGACAGCAGGATGCAGGGATCAGCAGCACAAATGTCCTGATGGTGAGGGCAAGGGCTCTGCAGTGCCATCTCTTGCTGGGGAGAGCCCCTGTGGTTGTGTTTGAGGGTGCCAGGACGAGAGAAGAGACAAGAATATTGACTCTATGTTTTAGAAGGCTGATTTATTATATTATGATGTATATTATATTAAAATGCTATATTAAAACTATACAAAAAAGAATAAAGAGAAAAAGTCTATCAGAAGGCTAGAAAAGATAAGAAAAGAATGAAAAACAAAAGCTCATGACTCTGAGTCCAATACAGCTGCATCTTTGATTGGTCATTAAGCAGAAACAACCCACATGAACAAATCCAAGGTGCACCTGTTGGTAATCAATGACCAGAGCACATTCCACAGCCATCAGATAGTTATTGTTTACATTTCTTTTCTGAGGCTTCTCAGCTAGAATAAGAGAAAAATCCCAGCAAAGGATTTTTTTATAAAACATCATGGCTACCAGCCCCCAGCCCCTCCATCATTTACAGCAGAGCAGGAGGAAACACCTGGGGCTGGGAGGACAGCTCATACCCAGGGATGCCCTGTGGGTGACCCAGGGCACACCAAAGCCATCCCTGGGCTTGGACTGGGCTCACCAGGCACCCACAGAGCTCTCTGCTCCTGGTCTGACACACTCTGACCCTGCCCTCTTCTTTATCCAAGCTGCTCTTGAGGATTGCACGGTTTCCTTTGGATTGTGCTTCTTTGGTGATGCTGAACAAACTCACCAAAATAAAAGTTTTGAGGGAAAAAATATTGCCCTGGCCCCCAGCACCATCATGGGAAAAGCCCAGAGCAGCCCCAGCCCTGCAGCCAGGCCTTCATCTGCCCTGGGCATCTGCTCCCTTCCCCTGGAGATTTTGGGAAGTGACCAGCAGTGGCTGGATTTAATGTTAGTTCTTGTGTCTGCCTTGTCTCAATAATATATTATTTTCTTTCTGAAGATATTCAGAATAATTTTCACCTTTCCTTGGCTAGAACAGATTACCTCCTTCAGAATTCAAGTGTCTCTTTGATACATTTGTTTTCCAGTCAGTTTTCTTTTATGATCACTTGTCAGTTCCAAAACCTGATGCCAGAGTCCCAGGGTAAGCAGGAGAACTGTTCCACATCACCAATTTTCACCACTTCAGTAGGAAGTAAAAGAATTTGCCATGCCTGACCATCATATAGACACTGTCTGCTTTAAGGTTGTGCCAGCAGCCAGAACTTAATATTTTCAAACAAAAAATCCTTTTACTTCTGATGATTGTAGAGTGGATCTGGGACATACAGGAGCACAGGCAAGGTGTACTCAGTATATTGTTGTGAAAAACCTCATGGTGTTCAACACTGGCTCGGGAGCAGAGCTTGGAGCTGGCTCAGGGGGATGGATGCTTGGATTTGGTGAGATCTTTCAGCTCCCTTTCCATGTGAGATGTGGCTGATGAGCCAGGGAGGGCAGGAGAGGCAGGTGTCCCCAGCCCAGTGTGCAGGGCAGGGAGTTCCAGCAGGTCCCTGGGTAGGGAGGGGAGCACTGCAGGGCAGAGCTCACTCCCCTCCTGCTGCTGCAGGGAGCTCTGTGTGTGTGTCCTCTGACACAGGAGCGGTACCAAGGCTGCCTCCATGGTGATGCCAGGAGATTTGGGAGGCTGGTTTTGGGTTTAGGGACGATCAACAGTGGATTAATTCCCCAGGGCTGGTTCTGCAGCACAGGTGCCCTCAGGACCCTCTGCCTGTGAGGTTCTGCTCCTCCAGCGTGACTCTGTTTGCTGCAGGGGATTCTCTGACTCTCCAGACACCCATGCCTTGGTTGCTTTGCTTTTTGGCCAGCTCTGCTGGCAACTCTTCTTTCCTCCTAAGGGAAGGGGTACAGGGGATGTTTGGCTGACAGAATTCCCTGTCTGTCCCTGTGTGCCAGGCACCTGTCTGCCCAGAGATCCCGCGGTGTACGCGCGTCCGGAGGCACAGCTTTGTTCTTTGGGGGTGGCTGGCTTTGATTTCAGCTCCAATTCCTCCCCTCCTGCTCCTCCTCAGGCTGCCAGGCCCAGCACCAGGCCTGGCTGGGGCTGGGAGGCCTGGGCAGATATTCCTGAGCTGTCAAAATCCACACCAAGCTTTGAAATGTACTGACATCTGTGTGCCCCAATGGGCCGTGTCCGTGTTCCCCTGCCATGCAGGTGTGGCACCTGCTGGGGAGGGCACACAGTTCCCTTGAGCTTGGCCATGGTCAGTCTCCATCCAGGAGAAGGTAGTAGCCCAGTCTTTTAATAAACTCTGACATGGTTAAAAATGTAGGTAAAATATTATTTTTCTCTCTCTTTTTTATTTTCTTTTTTTTTCTTAAAACCTCATCACTTGGTCAGCTTCCCATGGTGTTTTCAGAGTTATTTGTCTGTGCACTTCTCCTGAGCAATAACAGAGCTCTGCAGATCTGCTTGGTGGTGGAGAGAGTCCTCTGCCATTCTGCTTGCACCCCAAGATTCAGGGAAATGCCACCCAGAAGATGTTACCTTTCTGAAAGGTTTGGCTTCTTGTGAAGTCTTGCATCTAAACATTTCAAACCCAGAAGCAAAAATTTCTCACATATCCCAGGGGACTGAAATCTATGGGAAATGATGGAAGTTTATCTTGAACCAGTGCAACATCAGTCAGACAATGCTGCTCCTGCAATGCCAAGAGTAGCTGGTACTGTTGCTGGAACAGTAAGACCAGGGTGTCCTGGACATGTCTGCTTTGCTCAAAGTTCCTTAGTTTTCTACACTGGTGTCCATGTCATAAATTATTTTAAGGGATTCCCAGTGAATTTTATAGAAATTGACACTTCATTAGTCAAAATACAGCCACATAATGAGCTCTCATAAGGTTGCCTCAGGTAAAACCACTGCTGCAGTTTGCCTGAGCCAATGACTCTGCATGAAACACCTCAGTTTACATTTCACTTTTAGTAATTTTTTTTCTATCAGCCAATGTTGTGAGGCCAAGAGCACCAATTGCAGAAGTGTCTGCTCACAGTATGAGTGAGTCCTGCTGGAAATGGGATTTCAAGAATGGCTTTGAGGCACGTTTCAGTCTTTGGTAAGCGTGACTAAAGTTGTTCTCTGAGCATTGCATCCTGATGTGGCTCATGCAGAGCACAGCTCGTAGCACAGAATGGTTTGTGTTGGAATGACATTAAAGCTCATCTCAATCCAACTCTCTGCCATGGGCAGGGACACCTTCCACTATCCCAGGTTGCTCCAAGCCCATCCAACCTGTCTGGAACATTCTTAGGGATGGGGCAGCCACAGCTCCTCTGAGCAGTCTGTGCCAGTGTCTCACCACTCTCAGTCAAGAATTTCCTCCCAATACCTATTTTAAGTCTCACCTCTTTTGTTTCAAAGCCATTCCCCCTTGTCCTATCACTATCTGCCTATGAAAAAGTTGCTCTCCCATTTTATCTCAGCTTGGCCAAGTCTACTTTTTGGCCTGGACTGGTTGGGCACTGAGACCCTTGGAAACCCCCACACCTACATCCCTCTGTGCACCCAGGATGGAGTAGGGCTGTGCCTTTATATTCTCATGGATAACACGGGAATGAGAGTTGATATCCCTGTCACAGGGTCCCTTTGCTGGAAGGAGGGTGTGCTCTTGGGCTGTAGCAGCCTTTGCAGTGCTGGGAAGAGATCCCTTCTTCAGGGTCCTCCTGCATGAAGGATGGGGAACATTCAGCACTGAGGAGCACTGCAGATGCTACTGAATGCTGCCAGTGCTCTGGTTGGGTGGCTCTGCTGCTACTTCAATTCATTAGCTTTGGCTTAAAATTGCACATCCCTACCTCTGTATCTCCTGGTTCAAACATCACTCTCTGAACCGTCCACCCAGAAAAAATCTGGTTTGTTCTTTGGTGCTCTTGCCATGTCCAGCTGTGAGCAGCAGCACATCCCACGGATCCTGCTGGGGCAAAAAGGCTGAGGTTTGCTTTTTATTCCAGGTCAGTCAGGTTTGCTGTGGAACCTTGACAAGGGAATAGCTCCCCTGGAACCGCTGCATCTGCTAATACACGAGGCCTTTGTACATAGGTGGTGTGGTGAGGTTGGTGCCCTGTGACTGGCTTGTTCAGTGAAATAAAAATATATTGGGTTCTTAAGATGTTGACCAATGGGTTTGGGAAACAGATGATTGATTCCCACAGCTGAGAAACAGGGATTGTAATATGTTTTGCCAGAGGAGACCAGTTTGACGGATGAGTTCATTTAAGGATTATGCTATAGATAGAGCTGTTGACAGAATGAATTTGTTTTTATTTTTCATCAGTAGGTATAACACAAAGCAGAACTAATTGAAAGTAGTTTCCTTGTGGCATCTGGTTGTGTTTCTTGCTTTAAGTCTTTCACACACTGTAAAATTACACCAAGGGCTTTTCTTCGCTTCCATTCGCTTTCCAAGTTTTCCATCACTGTTGTGCGTGGGCTCCCAGTGTGTCAGACACGTTGGGAAGTTGCAGACTGCACAAGAAATGGAGCTGGGCCATCATTCATTATTGCATGAACCTTCTGGTGCACATCACAAATCCACACCGGGGTGTTCTCACCTTGGGGCTGATGGCAGAGCTGAAACATGACCGCCCTGGCAGATATTTCTGATGGTGTTTTAAACAGCGACCTGTGCTAAATATGATTCCTATGCAGGGTGATCTCGTTCTCAGTAAGGCCCCAACCTGGGAGGTGATTATGTTTACCCAAGGAGGTGTTCTGAGGTTGAAGGAAGGTGTTGACTTGAGTTCTGGAAACAGCTTTTCCAATCAGCCAGAGAGAACAAATCCCAGAGTTTCTTCAGGGATTTGGCTCGCTGCGGTCATTGCTCTCTTGGCTGGACTGTTATCGCCTGCTGGCTCTGCCTGGCTGATGGGAGCAGGGCTCAGCTCCCCCAGTGCTTCCTTTGCCTGTTTGTGGTTATGTCTGTGCTGAGATCATGCAGGCTGTCAGGGTAAAAAACTGGGCTCTGTGGTTCAAACCCGTCCTACAGATTTGATCTGTGGGTTTTGGCTTGGTTTTTTTTCTTCTCTCTTTCTTTTCCAGTTGTGGTCAAATCAGAGTTTTCCAGAACTGACTCACACGGGGCCAAGGAACAGGAATGCAGCGAGCACGGCGGCGCCTGCCAAACCAAGAGACTCACCAAGGCAAGGGAGAAAACACCCCCAGGCCTCTGCCACCGAGGCCAGCACCTGAGCAGAAGAGCCCATGTGATTTCAGGATTACATTGCAGGCTAAATCCTAGCCTCCACTTGGACTCAGACCTGAACTTTAAGCCCCAGCCAAAACATAATCTGAATCTGAGCACTGGCTATTGGTCTGTCTCATCTCCTGCTCCTCATATGTGCAGTCATTCAACAGAAGCTGAAATGTGTTTTCCCTGCCAAGAGCCGTTGGTTTCCAAACAACTACATCAGTGTGGTGAGTGATGGAGTTTCCATCAACTGCTGTAGGCCAAATGCAGTCATCTGAATTCAGGTCTTGGCAGGTATAGAAACTTGGAGTTGTCAATGATTTTTATATGAAATGGTAATTAATTGCAGTTTCTCATCCTGTGCTTTGGTTCTGTGAAAGCTCTTGGAACTGCAGATGAATGGGAGCTTTTTTATCTCTTAGCTAGTGAGATTTTCTGTTCTTTAATTGACCTTTGAAATAATTTAGTCTGGGCTTGGATCTGGTTTAAATATAGCTGGTTATTTTCACTCTGAGTATGTAATACATGAAAGAACCTAGGTATCCTTTGAATGTGTTTTGACAAGTGCCCTGTCTGTGTGCAGGTATGTATTTATAAACATTTGTGCTGCATGCACTGAAATGACACTTCCAAAAGCAAGTACTTTCTTTCTTGTAGCAAAACATTTGTCCAAAATGCAGTGTTAGGCTTCCAAAAAATGTGCAGTTCAAAGAGAGTAGGACACTTGGAGAGCAAGAGAAGAGGGGATGTGGATTGAGCCCTCAGTAGTTTTAGTAGTTAAGAAGTGAATATGGAGCTGTTACCCACTTTATCCATAAAACCAGGACTAGATGGTGCCTAAAGCACTTGCCTGACAGCAAAGTTAAAGGCAGCGAAAGGAGCTATCATAGAATCTTAGCTACATCTTGGCTGGGAAGGGGGTCACAAGGATCATGGATCCAGCTCCTGGCCCAAACATCCTGCTCCTGAGAGTGTTGCCCAAATTCTTCCTGAGCTCTGCTGTGACCACTTCCTTGGGGAGCCTGTTCAGTGCCCAAACACTCTCTGGGTGAAGAACCTTTTCCTGATATCCAACCTAAACCTCCCCTGACCCAGCTCCAGCCATTCCCTCAGGTCCTGTCACTGTGGCCAGAGGGAAGAGATCAGGGCCTGCCCCTCTGCTTTCTCCCTCATCATCTGTTCATGGCACGGCAGAACACCTCAGCAGTGGTGTTGTGGTGGCTAAAGCTTTGCAAGGAAAGGATTGCACAGGCTCATGGAAAACATGAGCCTGGTCCCTGCAGGAGCCATTTGGACACAGCAGCTGCCTTCAAAAGACCCTGAACTCCCATGGGCTGGGAGGGTGGGACCACTGCCCTTCCCTTTCCAATACTTGTTTATCCAAAGCATTTATTACTGTCTCCTGTCAGAGAGGAGGTGCTGATGAGGTCCTGCTCTTTTTAAAGATGATGGTTACCTCCCTAATTTGTACAAGCCCCTGAATCCTAAGGAGCTACTACCTGCAAAACAGAAGCAAGATCTCAACAGTTTCTTGTCACCAATCCTTTGAGTAAAGCTGATTTCAGTTCTAAAAAGAATCAACAGCAACAACAACAACAAAAGAAAAATAAACTCAAAGTATTTGGCAGCAGTTTCATCTGTGTTTTAGAGACACCAAGTCCAGGGACACTTTTCACTAGAGCTGGTTGCTGAGACCCCAGTCCAGCCTGGCCTTGAACACTTCCACGGATGGGGATCAATAACTTCTTATGGCATTAAAATAGGGGGAGTAGTTACTGGGTTAGCAGGGTGTTAAAATAAAATCTGAGTTTAGTCAGTGACACTCAAGGCTCAGTCACACTTGTACAGGTTTGTAGTTCATAGGAATGGGCCAGATTCCTGTAAGCAGCTGAATCTGCTCCTGGTTTCCACCATTTCTGGTGTTTCAGGAGCCACCAGGAAGCCACCTGTATAGCATGTCAATACTTGGCCAGTGCATAGTGTGTAAATACAATTGTTTGGAAACAATTCTATTATTTGGAAACAATTCCTCTCTTGCAGGGATCTGTCCCCTATACCCAACAGTTGAATCTAACACAAAGGAAAGAAAAACTGTTCATGGAAACTGAGTCCTACAGAGCAGAGGAATCCTCTGCTTCTGAAAGAGCTGATGGATTTGAGTGGTGGCAGTGCCAGGACAGGTGGCAGAGCCACAGGATCTGGCCCTTGAGAGCTGCCCCCCTCATCTTCTTGAGCAGGGAAAGCCCTTGAGACTCTGAGCAGGATCAGGCTGAATGGAATTGGACTTCATGATTTTGAGGGTCTGTTCCAACCTAGATTCTGTGTGAATTGCACATACCCAGATTCTTCCTTCCTGCCTTCACCTGCCTGTCATCACTTCTCATCTCATGTTTGGTAGAGGAACAAGGTCCCATCTTTTCTTGTTTGAGGATAATGCCCAGAGCCACAGCCTCCCTGAGGAGCTGGCTCTGGTTCATCATTACCCTGCTGTTTCTGTAGCCATTTACACCCAGATTCCTTCTCATTTGCAACGTGCACGTGTCTCAAGTGTAAATGAGTGTCTGGAGTAGACCAGCATCATGTCTGCTCTGCTTCCTGCTGCCTGCTCTTCTCCAGATTGAAAGATTTGGCAGGCATTGCCCCTTTTCCCTTGCCATCAGGGTGGGGCAGTCAAAAAGATCAACCCAAGTTCAGAAAGTGTGACTGCAGTGGTGGGAGTGAAGATGGGAGCCTCACATGCATTCTTTGGGAGGGAAAAGATAAAAATGACCCATTCTCAGAGGGCAAAGCAAGCTCTGGCCCTCTGTCCTGAAATCTGTGATCTGAGTCATCAAATTCCCTTCTGCTGTAACTGCTGCCACTTTTCTGGAGGTGGAAAGCCCTGCTAGCTCAGACCTACCAGTGCCACTTGGCAGCTGTGGTAATTTACAGCAGAAAAGACTCATCTGCAGCCTGTCAAGGCACGATCCCCAACTTCATCTGAAATACTTCTGCTGCTCCAGATGATTTACTGCTCAAGCACAAGGTGGTCATTTTATCTCTCTTCTCTTCCCCTTTGGCCCACGACAGCCTGGATCCCATGCACAGACTGAATCCCCCTTCCAGGGTGTCGTGGAATGAGGGAGATAAAAGCTGCTCCATTTTTCATGAGCCCTTCTGAGCAGTTCTGCAGGGAGGTGACCACGTAGCCGATGCCTGTGTCCATTTTGCTGGCACCTCCAGCATTTTACGCCGTGTCTGTCTCAGCAGGCTCCCCACGCCTGCTAATGGCTTTGCAGCCCAGCCAATCAATTGGTTATTTATGGCAGGCACGTCTCAAAACTGTCGGGTCAAGTTTTCCTACCCTGATGTATTTTGTTCAGAGGAGCACATAAATCCTCTCCTGCCATTTGCAGCTTAAACCTCCTGAGTGTGAAGCCAGCGGGTTAAAGTTTCCAGCAATAGTAGCAAACTGTATTTTAAAGGGTTGTTCTCCTGACTCTTAGGGGCTTGGGCGCTTTGTCTGAGTCATGAATCAATTCACACTGCAAGATTTATAGGCATTAAACTCTCTCTTTGGTGTCCTTTAGCTCTGGAGTTTGAAGTCATAAGCAAGGAAATTGAGACTTCTCCACTGTTCCAGTGCTTTCCCATTTAAGGTGCTCTTCTGAAGGGTCATGATGACATCTTCATTAGGTGCTCTAAAGGAGATACAGAATTCCTGCACTTTCAGTCTGGTGCTGCTGCACCAAAATTCATAACCTCGTGAATGGAAGGATGAAGGATTTGTTAAAATGAACTCTGGATTTCGTTATCAAGCCTCTAAAGACCGTAACGCACCCATTTCTTGGAGCTGTGTAAATCTTGGTGCCAGAGCAATACCAGTCAAGCACAACCACAAGATTTCCCATTCTTCAAGACTTTCCAATCATAAAGACTTCCCAATTTTGAAGGTTTAAATACCAACCACTGAAGCACAACTATATAGCAGCAACTCCTACGCATGAAGGGCATCTCAGAAAGCACGGGGCAATTCCTGGGCACACTCTTTACAAGTGGATGGGACAGGATCACAGTCAACTTTCTGTTCAGCCTACACTGGTTTGTTTTCAATAACTCTGCATGTTTAGAAGTGGAAAAAATGGCTACTGTAAAATGAAGTGAGAGAAATTATAATAAACCCAGCTTCTGAAGCCATGAACACTGTGCTGCATTTCAGGGATTTAGAAAATAATTTGCTTACAAAAAGAAACTAACTTAATGGCACAAAGTGGAGGTTTTGTCTGGTCTCATGGCAGAAAATAATTTTACCTCTCAGGATGTAAGCAGCCTTGGAACTGGTAGCATAATGCAAGCACACCTTCAGATTCCAACATTTCTACTGTTTGGAAAATATTATCTGACAAAGCAAAGCTTCTCATGTGGCCTTGCCCACAGCACTTGCCCAAATCTAAATTTTAGATTTAAAATTGAATCTAATTCAGCAAATTTGGACCGATCCACAAAATTTCATGGGATAAAATGAGGGGTTCCTCTCTCTGTCTGTGGCTGGGATCCTGTGCAAGACATCACGGGAGCATGGGACTCCCTTTCCCCAGAGCTCTCAGAAGAACATTGTTGCTGTACACCTATGAGTGTTGTAAAAGGACAAACATGAACATGAATCCAACCTTGAATGGAGGAGGAGGAGCCTGACTTTTCTGAGCTAGCTAAAATATACTGAATTTGTGTGAACTACTGCTTGCCACATGATGGTCTTCCATATGTTCCTTTAGGTCCACGTCTGGGAATGATGAAGGCCTGTGTCCTTTGTGGCATCAGGAATGACTTTTGCTGACAAGAAGAACAATTTCCACCCAAGATGACTCAACATTTGCAAGGCTTTGTGGCATTTCTCTGTTTACAAACGGAGACCACTTAAGCTCAGCAAATTTTTAATGCATGGGCATTTGTGAGCACAAACAGAAACTAATAAGAAGATATAAACACCAAAGTGTTAACCCTTGAGTGACCTCTGAAACAGCTGCATGGGGAATGTGGGGCTTAAAAGACCCTCCTTTGTGGCACTTCAGTGGGTGACTTGAGGATCAGTTTCAAAGATGAACGGGCCCTTGTTAGAGGGTGGCAATGCACAATGCAGGCACACATTTGAAAGCCCTTGGTGGAAGCCAAGGCAGGCACCTGGAGGGGCTGTGGAGACGAGGTGCCCTGGCTGAGCTGGGGTGTTATCAGCCTCACGGCTGCGCGGGGAGCGGCGCTGTGTGTGGTGGAAGTTTTTAAAACGATTTTCATCAAGATGATTAAATACTTATTACATGAGTCAGCCATACGGGCTGCATTAAGGCAGTGAACTCAGAGGAGTCTCCTCATCTGTTTATGAAATCCATCTGGAATCACGGATGGCTCAGGAGAAGGAGGATGAATGCAGCTCAGTGTGACAGGAGCCCATTCCCCTCCCAGGAGCCTGCCTGCACCAGCACACACTGCACTCCTCGCCCCACACTCAGGGAAAAGGGCTTTTATTTTTCTTTCTGCACATTCCCGGGCAAAGAACCAAGGCCTGCCATGACTTTGACAGTGAGACTTTAAATATACCCTGTCGGGATGTGACACAGGCACCTTTTTCTGGTGGCAGGATATAACACAGCTTTAAAGAAAAAAAAAAAAAGTAGATGCAAGCTTTTGCACTGGAGGGAAGTATACCTTGAAAGGAAGGGCTTAATGAACTTTAACCAGCCTTCCAAGATCTTTATTAGTTACCCCTTTATCAAATTAAATTCACACTGTGCTAGGCAGGTTAAGTACTGCGAGTTGATGTCGTGTGCTAAGTGCCAAAGTAGGCTTTAATTGGCTGTTTAAATGAGAAAAGGGGTCCTGCTGTGCAGCACATGCACATACACACTAAACAAGGTACCAGATTTTTCTTAAACCAGCTGGGAAGGTTTTGCTCTGTGTCTGCTTGAGCCTTTTCTCTACCAGGACAAATAAGTGAAGGAAAAGTTGCACAAAGGTCCCTAAGCTCTGTCCCCTGGGTTATAGGTGACACAAGGTGTCCATGGCTGATATGTTTCAAGGTCAGCTGGATGAGATGCTCCTTCCAGAAATGTTGTCCCATGGAATTACTCAGAATTGGTTCTTTCTGAGCAGCACTCCTGAGGAATGCCTACTGATTAACCTGGCAGGGTTTTAATAAAGGTTTTTTGTATTGGTCACAGCTCGGTTCCATCGATCACCAATTAGTCACAGATGTCACCAAGAGTAGCCAGAACAGTCAAGGCCAGATGGAGACGAGCAGGTCACCTGTCCTGCAGAAGGATTTTCATCTTAAAAACACTTTACAGCAGCAGCAGCAGTGGTGACTGCGGAGTTAAGATTACAGAGCATGGGGGGTCCTTTACCTTCCCAGTGGGAATCTCTGGCCTCCCAGGAGGAGCAGTTAGTCACACATGGAGAAATCCTGCTGGCACTGCTTGTGTGGGACCGTCCAAGGCAGCCACTTGCATGACTAACAGCTCTGCCCCTTTGTGAGAGGGATGAAAAATGAGGTGGTGGTGGCGTTTTGTACTCCTGCGGCCCAGACAGAACAAGGGTGAAAGTGCTGCTGGAACTTGCTAAATTTGAACAGTTGTTTTCTGTTAACACATGGCCTTAAAAATGTGATTTGAGAAGCTTGTTAGAGAGTTAGTGTTAACATCTAGTCCCAGTGCAATTGGGCCCAGCTGGGCGACAAGCCTCGGGAGCATCCTGCCTTTCCCATCCAGCTGCATCCTCCTGTCCCACTCATCAGCCTTTGCTTGATCTGCCATGGTGGCAAGTTCCAGTGCTGCACCCTCCCTGCTCATCCTGACCCACGGGGTGAGCAGCTGAACCCTCAGTTTGACCCCCACAAGATCTGGGACTGGGGAGCAATGGCACTGCTGCTGAGCACTGGTGGCTGCTGTTTTCTCCCCTCCTGGACAGTGATGCTGGTGGTGCCTGTGGGGCTTTGCAGCAGCACCATGGGCCAGAAATCTCTTTCTCTTCCTCCTTTGTTAAGCATGCAAAAAGCAATTTTCCACTGGTAGAAAGCCTTGCAGTAGGTCCTGCTCCCTTCCTCCCTCTCCTCTCCTTCCCCTGCCTTCCCCTCCAGCCCTTCTCTGGTTTCCTCCCAGCCCCTCTCATGTCCACATCCCTGAGTTTACCTTCTCCCTCTCTCTTTCCTACTGCTTCCCCCATTAAGCTGGACACTTTGGGGAACTCCTGTCTCCTCTCTGCAGCTTGCAGCTGATTTGATCTGCCCCCCAGGGATGGTTTTCCTCGGGCAGCAGCCAGCACAGAGGTGCAGAGGCTTCCGGCACTCGCACTAACCTGCATTCCAACATTAAAGATAATGGATACAATGGAAAATCAATGGAGAATATGTAACTTTATCCCATTCATAGCTTCATATTGCATTACACCATGGCCTTCAGATACATAAAAGTGATATATGGCTGAACTTGGCAGCAGAAAAGAACACAGGAAACAAATATCTTCGGTAAGAATCACAGTCTAGGTATAACTTATACAGCAAATAGGCCTGAATATCTTCTGGTATTCATGAATTTTTGCTTTGTAATTATTTTTCAGTAATACGCCAGAGTGTAAAAAATAAATCAAGGCGTTGTGCATATTACAGATTTCCCCTGAGCAAGATAAGAGAGGGAAAGAAAATGACTGCTTGACTTTTCAACCTCAGCCATATGCCAAATCTGTCAGAAATACTGCTTTTTCTACATTATATCAGTGGAGGAAATTATAGCTGCTGTTATCTGCCCTTTGGTCAGGAGCACATTCTGCACCTTGGCTAATGTGCCTTTGTGGTGCAGCCACCTGCACTTTTTCGGGGAGTTCATCTAATTAATGGGTAGATGAGTCAAGCTGCATTTCCTATGGGCTGTCTACAAACATAGGAAGTTATTAATACTGATTAGCTGAAAAAGTCCAGGTCTTCTCCACGACGTTTCCTGGCTAATATTAGACACACCTTCTGTGCTTGAAGGTGTGATGGCTGATAAGAACCAGTAGTGCGGCCACCAAAGTTTTATGGCTGTGGGTGCAGCGTGGGACAGTCTGTCCCAAGAGGGTTTTTTTCTTACACCCTTGCATACATTCAAGCAGGCAGGCTGGAAAGAGAATAGGAAACTAAAAGGAGAGGGTACAGCCCTGAATAAAGTGATGTGCAAGGCTCTTAGGAAATGATGAGGGAGTGGCAATGATGCTGCCTTGCCTTGGTGCCTGGCAGCAGAAGAAAGTTATTGGGAAATTTTCCTTTCACTAGAAAGAAATATGTCCCCAAAGGAGAGCAGAAAGTTCCTAGGAGATGTTGTTGTAAGACTTGAGCTCCTTGTTTTGGAAGAAGATGAAAAGAAACTCGACTGTTTAATGAGAATTAAACAGCTGTAGCTGAGCTCTAGCACCAGGCACAATGGAGACCTGCTGGGGCAGAGGTCCCAGCATGACCCCTGGGATAACTAGGGTTTGGAGACAGACAGAAGGCCACGTGGCACAGAAGAAAGAGATGCTGCAAGGTCAGTTTTCAGGTCTTCCATCAATCTGCAAATCCTTGCTGGGCTGTTTGCTGAGCCCTCTTTCACCCTGAGCTGGCTCCTCTGTGCAACCCACCAGGGCCAGGGGCTGGTGGTGGAGCCCCAGCTTCACCCTGGGCTTGTGGGGCTCCCCAGGACCCCCACACTGACCTGAGCCATGCTCCTTGTCATCATTCTGTGTGAAGGGAGGGAAAAGGGGATGTCCTATAGCCCAGAGAGTGGAGGGACTGGAGTTTGGGGGTGATGGGAGGCTCAGCTCGTGCCTGTCCCTGCCTGAGCAGTGGCTGTGCCTCAGGGACACCTGAGAGGCACCAAAGGGGTGGAATAACGAGGCAGCACAGCTGGCCCTGCTGCTGGCAATGGGGACTTCACTGGTGTCACGTGGAGATGTTCAGATGATAAACCAGAAGGCAGAAAATGGGACAGGTGGGTAGAGTTATGGAGATTTAGCCAAGTCGTGCAAAGGGGAATACGGAACACAGCCAGGAAATTCTTGAGATGTAAATGATTATACCTTAGAAAATAGGTAAAAAAATAATGTCCCTGCAACCAGGACTGGGAGCCAGAAGAACAGAGATTAAATGCTTTAAACATCCACAAAACAAATCTTGTATCACAGATGTCTTGATGTTTTATCTCTTGATTTATTTCACATTTGCAAGCCACAGAAAAATGGTACGTGATGGTTTTTCCTTTTCAGTTCCCACTACTGAGCTTACAGAGCTTGCCAAGTGTGGAGAACTTCACAGAAATCAAGAAGAAAAAGCTTCCTGCCTGGCTGGCTGCATTTTCCATTGCTTTCTCAGCTGTACCACAGCGGCTCCTCTGATTTATTCTGCAACCAGAGGGGACAACTGGGCACAGCATGGGCACATGGGATGGGGAATAGGGCACATGGCACCACAGCTGCTCTGGAATCTCAGAAAAATTGATTTTAGGTGGAAGGACTGTGTTCTCCCTGCTCCCTGGGTAAAGGAGGAATGTGTTTGGCATTGCATGGGCATAATGGTGAAGGAGGGAGAAACAGGCTGCAAAAACCTTTCCTCCCAAGGTCCCTTGGGTTTATATTCTTAGGCAGAGTACATCATACAACAGGAAATTATGCTTCCTTTCTCTCTCACTTTCTTGGGTTTAATTTCAGCACCTCCTGTGTGGCACAGTTAGTACAGGTAAAGTTATTTTACAGTATAAAGTCGGTGTCTCTCCAAGTAATTAAACTAGTGTTTATAACATTATCCCCCGTAAAAGGGATAAGTGTTATCCCCATTTTACAGGTGTGGAAATCAAGACAATTTGGCCATGGTGTTGAAAGGAAATTATGCTGAGCTTGTGGCATTGAGTTCATGTAACTCATCCCACTCCCTGACTGTGGATCAGAGTTCAGAGAGTCATCCTCTATAAATATCTGCCAGCAAGTGGATGTGAAACATGAAAAGCCTACCCTTCCTCAAACTTTCAGTCTAAATGTATCCTTCTCGTACCTGGTTTTACTATATTTGGTCTAAAAGCCCATAAATAGAGTTACACACAGAAACTTTGGGGAGAAGATTGCCAGAAATAGGGCTTCTGCTGTTGCAGGCTGCTGCCCAGTCCTAACCTGTGCTTTTCATGTCTCAGTTGCAGATGAGATGGAAAATCTGAGCTGCTTTGGCCAGAAGCTTATCCTGGATTCAGATTCTCTTTTTTTCCCTGCCTCAAACAGTATGCACAAATACTGCACTACTTTGAAATACAGAAATGCAAAATTCAGGAGTTGGGCTTTGATGATCCTTGTGGTTCCCTTCCAGCTCAGGGTATCCTATGGCTCTATGAGGATACTCCCATGTCTGATTGATGGAACTGGGATGGATTTGATTTATAAAATAAAATGACATGTACAAAAGTAGGCAAAAAAAAGAGGGGAAAAAAATCAGTGAGAAGCAACTTTCAGGGAATCATTAAAAAACAGAAAACAGAATTTATTCCTTATTGAATAGCTTTTTGCCCAGGAACATTCTAGTCCTAAAGCAAATCCAGAAACTGTTGTGAGTTTGTGACATATGACTTGTATCTTGAGAGTTTACAGCAGATTGCAACAGGCTGAGATGACATTTGGGCAGCTGAAGCCACATCCACAAAGCTCTGTTTTGCAGGGAAAAATACCCTGCCTGGTGGGAATGTTGTGCTGTTGGGTGGCAGAATGCATTATTATTATTAGAGATGGCAAGGATCTATGTGGCCTTTGTGCTTGAAATAAGAAATTTGCAGTTTGCAGCTTACGGGCTGGGCACTCCTTTGTTTGCTCGCTTTTGTATCGCCTGGGTTTCTGCCTGTGCATATTTCTGCTAATGCAAAAATAGAGCCTCTTTTATTGCAACACTTCACAGAATTTTTCCAGCTCAAATGAGCCAGTTTCCAAATCAAAAGGATAAACCCTGATGAAAAGTTGGCTTCTAAATGTGAGATTGTTCATTGTCCACATTCCATTGGCTTTTAAAGGAATAAAAAACTATTTCTATAATGAAGAGAACTCATATTTTAAGGGGGTTGTAACCATTCTCTAGCAAATGGTAAAAATTGTGTCGAATTGAGGAGGGTGGGTTTTTTCCACCACTTTTCCACCACTTCTGGTTGCCTTATTCTTGCAGAATGCAAAGACGCTCAGTGAAGTGGGATGGAAATGCTCAGGAATGAAAAATATCTTTGATTTACACACTTCTGCTCATCTTTGAGGAGCTGCCAGGTGGTGACTCTGTGAATGTGAGAGGCATCTTGCTGATCTGGAGGCAGACCCATTGCTCACACACTGGTGGCTCTCGTGGGCACAGCCAGGTCCCACCTGCCAGCCCTGCCTGCTCAGGGTGACAGAAAATACCTCTGCAGGTTTGAAATCTGATTCCTCCCTGTTTGAGACAGGGCAAATCAGATTTTGTACAATGGAGCCAGCAAAACCCTTTAAGGGGTCTTAATTCTACAGGACCCATCTGCTTTTGCACTGATTTTATATATATATTTTTTATTATTTGTAATAGGTCATCTGTGGCAGGTACAGGGAGAGTCCCAACACCCTGCAGTGCTTCTACAGGGCCATTGGCTCCCAAAATGAAAAGAGCAAAGTCAACAAGGTGAGCAGTGCTTGGATTGTGCCTCAAAGAAGGAAAAGACATGCAAGATTTTTGAGCAAGATCCTCCGTGGAAAAGAATTACTCCAACACAGAAAATCCTTAACTCGGCATGAGGAGAGGCTTGGTCCAGCCTTTTTACTTTTACAAGATCTGCTTGACCTTATTGTGGCCCTTCAGCACCTGAAAGGGCCCTGTAAGGAGCTGGAGAGGGACCTGGGACAAGGGCATGGAGTGGCAGGGCAAGGGGGAATGGCTTCAAACTGGCAGACAGCAGGACTGGATTGGATATTGGGGAGAAATTCCTGACTGTGAGGGCAGTCAAGCACTGGGAAAAGTTGCCCAGAGAAACTGTGGGGCCTTTTCAGCCTTTTCCTGGCAGTGCTCAAGGGCAGGCTGGAAGGGATTTGGAGCAGCCTGGTCCAGTGGAAGGTGTCCCTGCCTTCCACCTTGGCTCAAAGATTTCTGGCAGCTGGGATGGAGGGTGAGAGGCTGCCCTATGCTCTCACTTCCCCACCCATCTCTTCCAACAGCCCTTCTGCTGTCAGGACTGACCAGCAGAAGGTGAGTGAAGTTATTATTTAATTATTTAGTCTAAAAATAGATTGATATAACCTGCAAAAGGCTAAAAATATAATCTAAAAAAAGAGACTGATGTCTTGTCTTATATTCCTCCAGTTACATAGTTCTGGATGATGAAGAAGATGATGATGCAGCAAATTAATTCCTGATTCTGCAAGAGCTTTTGAGGAGCTGAAAAATTGCTTGGCTAAGGTGACAGAAGGGTCACAGAGGACAGTGAAGTCAGCCTTCTTAATGTAGGAGCTGGAAAATTTGACTAAACCAAGACATTTGTAGCACTTTTTTGTACCCATCAGTAACTTAGAGAAGTTTGAATAAGGGCGATAATTTGGTTTTTCTCCTCAAATAATGCAAAATTGCACTGGGATGGGAAGGCTTCTCAAAGGTCTTGCAGTCTAAAAGGCTGACTGGGAAGGATTCTAAGTGTGAACCTGAGCAGCCCAGCTTTGAAGCTGCTGCAAGATTTACTGCCAGACTGAGGAGAAAAGAAAAAGAAAAAAAGAAGCAGAATTATCTAGGGTTTGTACAAGTCCTTGATAAATAGTTGGGCACCAGACACTAACCTAAGCTGTCCTTGGGAGAGTCAAAATTTAAAGTGAAGGAAAAGGAAATGCCCTACTTGAAAGAATAGAGAAGCAGAGGAAATTGACTTGAAACATTGTTCAAGCTCCATAAAACAAGAAAAACTGAACTGGCATACAAAGGATGAGAAGGAGTTCTCTTACAGCCTTTCACTTTGCAATTTAAGAAAGCAAAATTAATGCTGGCTGCAGAAAAAGTCTTTGACCATACAAAATAATCTGAAATAGAATTTCAGAAGTTCCCAAGGCAAACTTCTCCCTCAACATGTGCTAGAGGAGGTGGCACAAAGCTGAAGAGTCAGATCAGGGAGAAAATTGCATCACAATTGAGACCTGCACAGAGGTTCAGGGAATCTGGGCTTTTGTGGAGCAGGTGTGGATTCCCACTCATCCACTGAGCATTTCTGATGAACAGCAGGATATTATAGAACAAGGAATGACTGTGAAACAGGGCTTTCAGAGATGTGAGTGTGGAGGGGCAAAGAGCTGTGGAAAAAGCAAGTGAAGTTCTCTAAATTGTCCTTGGACTAGTGCCAGCACAGGGCAGTGCCTCTAAATGGGGAAAGCAGAGGGTAGGGCAATTTCTGAAAAGGAAGCAGGGTCTGTTTTTCAGATCTCACAGAGGCACAGGTGGTAAAACTGATCCAGGTACTGTCAGAAATAGGCTCATTAAGCAATCACTCCACTGCCTAGGAACAGGAGAAGAGGCTTTATGTACAGCTGAGAAAATGGATTAACTAAGCATAATTAAACCTGAATCACAGAATTATTTGAGTTGGAAGGGTCCTTAAAGGTCAGCTAGTTCCTACCCCCCTGCCATGGGCAGGGACACCTTGGACAAAGGTGAGTCAAGCCCTGACCTTCACCCAATTCATACTATGAAACAGGATGACAGCAGCAGTGAATGCTGGAAAATTAAACTCAATCATTTTAAATGCTGGATATTGCTTGTATAGAGATGATGTTAAGAATGCTGTAGTGGATTCAGGTGGACTTTTCTTACTGGATCTGGAAAAATAGTGGTGGATACAAAAGGCAGGAAGATAAAAGCCCTGCCCTTAGAGCAAGAAAAGGCTTGTACTCATTTAAAGAGATGGCTTTCAGCTTGAAAATGCACCATCCATTGATAAAGAGGGTCTGGTGGTATGTATAATTTGTCCAGTGTGCTGTATCTACCTGAAATCCTGATGTATCTAAAGTCTTTGAAGGGGAACTCATAAACTTTTTAAAAGTGGTTTGTAATAAGAAATGTGAGGACCCTGAAAAAAAAATTTACCTTTCATGTACTGTGCGGGAGAACACCAGGGATGGAAAAGAGTTATTCAAGTTAAGGCATAGCCACAGCATGGAAACAACTATGCATAAGCTGCTCAGGAATAAAATTAAATTGGAAACTGAAAGTGTTCTGTTCTGGATATGTTTTTATAGGAGAAGTGAGAAAGAGTTTATGAAAGAGACAGCAGATTCCAAAGAAAGAATAAATATTCCTCAGGGACTGCCTCAAAAGGGAGATGTAACAAAAACAAGCAGGAAGATTAAAATCCCCCCAGGAGTTTTGTACAGGAGAGAGCTCAGACTGAGCTCGTGGTATGAAAGCATCATGACACAAAGTAGAGGCCCCTGATTGTGCCATTTGTAACCTGCCCACAGTCCTTTCCTCTGCTTGGTGTGGACCCAGCAAGAGGCAGGAGAAGGTGGGATGCTCTTTCCCTGGAAAACAGCCTCCCAAAGGGTGTGTTTGGTCTCAGGTTAGGGGTGGTCTCACTGCTCCTTTCCTTCTGTGGTGAAACAGCTCCTTTATCTAGTGGCAGCCAAAAAGAAAAAAGAAACAGAGCAGAGCACAAGGCAAATAATTAAAAACTGAATTGAGAGACTAGAAGGATATGGAGACATTCCCAGGACATTTCTATTTCCTATGATAAAGAGGCTGATGCTATTTGATAAAGAAGAGTGGGCAAGAACAGCGAGGGATAAAGCAAACATAAGGCACATCCTGAAGAAGAACAAAGAACAAAAGGTTTGGGGCAGTGTGGGGGCAGCCTCCTGCTGTTTGATCCCATCACATCCTGGCACACGGGGATCAGTTTGCATTTCCTAAAAATAAACAGAGTGGCACTGAAGTGGCATCTGACCACAGCTCAGCATATGTGTCCTCCTTGTGGAAACACCCCAAACCATCCGGACCGAGGGAGGTGACAAGACACCCACGTGGGCACACACAGCAGTTACAGCTCTCCAAACATTTATTATTAAAAAATCACATGCTACAGAATAGTCCTGTACTGCAGCAAAAGCAAAACCCATTTGCTTTCAGCTCCTTTCCAAAGAACTTAAAAATCCATCACATAAAGGGTGCTAAGATAAGGGTTTCTTTTATGGCACAACAGGTTCCTGGTTGTAAGGCAGGAATATGAGTTTCAGATATGCCAACCAGCATGGAATTCCTTAGGTTTCAATATTCCTCTCCTTCTTTGAACAGTCATTTCTTTTGATGGTTTTTTGTACCTCTTTGTTGCATTTCAGTTTTTGATACCACTGGACAACTTCTGTGTAAAAAGTGAATTCTGAAGTAGTCTTGCAATATGCTGAATTTCTTTACCCTAAAATTCACAGGGGGTAATTCATGTCCTCTGCCCGTGCTGGCTCTAAGGGAATCTTCTGCATTCTGAATGACAACTCCCCAGAAAGTATTTTTCTAACCCCTCACTCAGAAGGCCCTGAGCATATGAAGGAAGGCTTTAGATCCTTGGTAAATTTGGGATCACCCTATTGAGTCTTAGCCAATGTTTTCTGGGTGTGGGAAGGATTGTAATTGTTTCTTGGGATAAACCCCAAGCAGTGAACATGCAATGTTAAGAAATGTATGCATTGATCACAGACTTGTATCTGATTTTAGAAACCAATAAAGCATGTAGCATAAACCAGTAACCTTATTTCATGGTAAATTCCTGAATGTCAAAGCACAGAATGGTGTCATGTCTTTTTCTATTTGTTCCCAGAAATTAGATTTTACTGATAATCCAAGATATAAATGACTGCTTCTCCTTAGAAGCCACTGTGACTCACAAGATCCATACATCTTGAGAGTTGCACTCAAAGAGCTGTTAAATAGCTTTAAACCTTACTGCAGACATGATAACCCTCAAGTCAGTGGCCTGGAGAAGAAGAATTCAAGCATATTTCACAAGACTTTGTCACTGGCTAACTAAAATCCCAGAATATTTTAAAACATCATGCTTCAGGAGGGGGTTACTCCCAGTGGCTGCCTGGCCGGCCTCAGGAAAGAATGTCTGTTTTGGTTTGATTTTTAAATGCCTACAAGGTTTAGCTGATGAATGCTCTTCTCATCTGTGAGGACGTTTCCTCACATCTTTTAAAGCTGACATGGAGCAAGCTGCTAAAATGAATAGAGTTAAGCTTTACAATGGCATCAGATTTTTCCTCCTCTTTCAAAGCAACTCTAAACTGATAACTGGATTAAAATGTGGAGTCTGGGTTTGGGGTTTTTTTTTCCAGCATCTCAGAACTGCAGCTGAGATGGGAGCAGGATGCAGGATTCCCATGGCTTGTCCCAGGTCAGTGCCTCAGGGCTCAGACCACCTGCACAGCACCTGCAGGAAAATTATTCCAGGTAATTAGCCTGAAGATCTCCACTTGCTGTCAGCCTCCTCCCTCATTCATATCCAATGCTGAGCTGTCAGAGGGACTGTGACAAGCATTCACCATGAATGGGAGGGCCTCTTCTTTTCTCCAGAGCTGTACTGGAGGATTTACCCTGTTTCCAAGATGGACAAAAGTCTTTAGAATACCGCCAGCAACTACAAATGAAGTATCTCAGGTAACACCAAGGTGCTGATATTTTGAATTGATTTCTGTTGTGTCCTGCAGGACAAGCCCCAGTTTTGGTCAATTCCCATCTGTGACACCGTTCACATTCACGGGACTTGGAAATTGAGACAGAGGGAGGAAAGAACTTTGGGGTCAGCAAAGATGGGGCACGGGAGGCAACCAGATCCAGTGTGACAGAACATGGTCCTGTGTCTCACAGGTTGAATCCTCCTCTCTGCTGCAGAAGGAACAACCAGCTCAGAGGGCTGTGTACAGCAGCAGTGCCAGGCAGGGTGCTAAACTCCCATGAAATAATGGATTTTCTCGTGCTGGAGGTGGAAATGCTGTGTCCTTCCCTGTGGCACATTTTCCTCCATTTGAACCCTCTCTCAGGCTCTGGCCTGGAGGGCTCTCACTGTCCCCTGGCTGTGATGCTTTAGGATTTTACCTTTTATATTTTTCAAATTCTGTACTGCATTAGTGTATAACTCCAAACTCCATATGAAATGTTGGTGAACTGTCTTCACATTTTGGTCAGACAAAAAGTCCCTCTAGGCCTGAAATCCAGGGACACTCTACTGCCTCAGGCCCCAAAAACTATAAACAAAAGCTGAATTTGCGGCGGAGGGGTGGGAGCAAACTGGGGGTATGTGACTAAATTACCTGAAGCTGTAATTGCAGGATTAACCCCTGAATGGATCAAAGTTTTAATTGTCTGAAAAACTCATGGCCATCGTCCAGCTTGGGTGAGGCCTATGGAAGGCTTCTCACTGCCCGAGGTGTACCTGTTGGAAGGCCTTTAATAAATACCCACTTTATTCTCTTAATCTTGTCTAGACTGAGTTGTAGCCACTCCAAGGCATCAGGGGACAGGTGTTGATGCTGGCACAGGCACCCTGTGATGGGGCTGAGCTCAGGGTGTCCCCATCTGCTCCGGCCAAGGGGACATGGAGCTCTCAGGAGACCTGGGCTGCCTGGGGTGATGCTCAGTGTCAGGCCACTCGACAGGGATTGCCCTTGGTTGTGGGGGCTGCTGTGGCCTGGGACAAGGCTTTTGTGTCCTTATAACTCCAGAGGTGCTGGGCACCAGGGGCTGGCAATGCTCAGGGTGTGGGCTGGCAGCTCCTGGCAGGGGTCACTGTCCCCGGGCCTGTCCTCTCACACGGCCTTGAGGAGCTGCTGCCTCCTCCCCACAGATGTCCCCACAGCTGGGAGATGCTTTTTTCTGTCCTTTAGGACCTGTTTGTGCATTGGTTTTGGGGAACATCAGGTTTCCCCATGTTTCTGGCTTTCACTCTTGTATCTATCAACACCCCCAGGCCTTCTGGAAGGCAAGGCACGGTGACAAGGTAGTTTCAGATAGCTCCAGGGTTTTTCTGCAGTGGCACCATATGGTGATTTTTCTTTTTTTTTAAAGAAAAAGAAATGTTTAGAAACATGCCCAAGCCACAGATTTCAGATCAGGATGCATATATTTTTTAAAATACCCTAAATTTGGGAAGTGCTTGCCCTAGAGCAACTGTTGGACTGTCTTCAGCCTTCTAAAATAGCCCTGCCCAAACTCCAGACTCTGAACCCCACCCTCCAGTCTCATGCCTGAAGCAAAAGTGGAAATAGAAATAAAATCTCATTTTATCTGAGATTTTTGCTTCAAAACACTTATAAATAATTTTTTTTTAGTTTTGCTTTCTTAATAATTCATGTCTGCTAAATAAGTGGGGTTTTTTGAACTCTTTACCCTCTCAACCAGCAGTTTTCCAAGCCTTTTCTGTCAAGGGTTAAGGAAAGGAGGCCTGAGAGAAACTGCCACTCATTAACTGTAACAGCCAAAATCCTTGAAATTGCTATTGAACTTGGAACCTTGTGTGCTATTGTTCCCCTCTCCTCTGCTGGAGTCTTGCATGATGGTGGTTTGGATGGAAACATTTTTGGGCAGGTCCTTGGAAAAACAATGGGAAAAAGCCCTTTTAAACCAGCCTGTGAAAGCCAGCAATGGCAACACTGACCAGAGCTCACAGATTTAATTTTGTGCATCTGGAATTGAAGGGAAGCTTTCTCCCAGCTTGATGGCAAAGGTCCACCTGTGTGTCAGGGCTCAGGACCAAACTCTTTCCAGGCATAAGGACTAACTAATGCTGCAGAACACCTTTCCAGGTGACAGGATTAAACATAAATTTTAGGAAGCCACGTTGTTGTTTTCAGCCTACCAGTCAATTGCTGCTTATCATTGTGAAAACATCATTTATGACAAGGTGTCTTGAGACACCTCTCAAAGTGTCAAAAATATCTTGAGATACTTCTCCACCATTTTTTCTGGTACCTGTAGTGAGCACAGTAGATGTGGGAAAAGGCTGCAGAACTCAGCCTGAGCACTGAAATCTTCTGCTGGATGTCCACCTGTAATTGCTCTGAAGAGGGCAGAGAGAGAGAAAGAGAAGAAAAAATTAGTCAAAACTGTATTTTCCCTGGTTCTTGGCCACTGGCAAGCAATAGTGGGTTTGCTTGTGTATTTTTTCCCTACTTGCATGCAGTGGGGCAGCCCATGAAATGCCTTTGCCACATTATTTCAGCTTGCTAAGGTGTGCAGCTTGTGATCCCTCAAAAGAACTCTACTCTCTTTGTCCTTGTGGAATATTTTTGAGCAAAGACGACTTTTGGACTCGGCCCAATATTTTTCTTCTGGGCAGTTATGGTTTCCTGGCCTTCCCAAAGAGAATACCATACCCATGTGTGTACTAGTGCCACACAAGCCTTGTTTTAATTAACCTGATCACCAGATTCATGCAAATCCAAGCAGAAATGTGGGACAATGTCCACGAGCTGCCCTCTGGCTTACATAGGCTTGTTTTCTATTACACAGAGTCTCAGGAACCAAGCAGGATTTACCTGCCAGGAGTGGTTTGTGCTGCTGAAAACACTTCTTTTTGGGCAAAATGCTCCTGTTGGGACCCCTGCAGGCTGCTGTGCTCTAGAGAAGTTATCCCCAGCCCTGTTGCCTGCGGAGCAGTGCTCCAGCCTCCAACAGAAACGCACTCCCAGGCATGGGATAGATGGAAATGACTTCTCTCACTCTTTTATCAGCCACTGCAACAGGCACAGCTCAGCTACAGAGAGCTCTGGAGTCTCAACTGACCCCGGATGAACCTTGTCATAAAATAATAACAATAAAAACAATACAGGAATATGAATCCTATAAATCACTGACCTCTTCTGAGAGTCAACTGGATCTCTCTGAACGTTTTTAAGATTCATTTAGTGCTGTCTTTATGGCTGGCTTGTATGTCATCGTGGCATGGGCAGGTCTTCAGCTGAAATAAATCCCAGAGCCTCCACTAAAACTGTCATTTCACTTTTGATTTACAGTCTCCTGAGTGAGACAGTCCCTGTGCTATTTCTATTCAGATAAGGAACTCGAGAAAGTTGTTATCAGAGCATATAACACTCTAATTATTCTGACATTGGAGACAGATTAGAAAGCAGATCTTTGGAAGCCTCTTGAATTGGGGTGATGCTCTTTGAATTGTAAATATCTTCTGACTTGCAACTGTGATTGCACTTGCAAATTTATCAGGCTCTTAATGTTATTTCAGCATGCCTGAATAGCTGATTTTATTTGCCTGCTTTGTGATTAAAACTAATGGGAGCAGACCACAACTTCATGCTGTGTTTCCATATAGCAGAGTAATTACAGAACAGGCTTTGAAAATACATCTGCAATGCAGGTATTTCTCAGTCAGGTTTTTACTAGGGGATATGGCCACTTTTTTCCATGTGTACTGACTTCCCATGTGTTTAGAGCATGCAGAGAGTTTGATTATCCCTTAAAGCATGGCCAGAACACCTGTCAAAATACCACTTCTGTTCTTGGAGATTAAGAAGTAATTTATTTCTTGCCATTTGCCAACTTATTCTTAGCTTGATACCCCTGCCTTGTATTTGATATGGTCATATCTGTAGCTGACAAATTCAATTTCATAATAAACCTGACAAGAGCATTTCTGACAGGATATAGCTCTGGCCTGATCATGTGTCTGGACATGAGAGGAATGGTAAGAGGGGGAAAAGCAGCAAACAGAGAAGGAACCAAAGACCTGAATTGCAGCCAGAGATGTGCTTAGAGCCCAGCCTAGAGAGAATAACACAGAAAAGGACAGAGAACCTGGGGGAGCAGCTGATTACAGTAAGACCAGGTGTTGTCCCCACATGTCATTTGATTCCTGCTCTGCTCAGAGAAACTAGATTTGGTTAATAAAGAGGATTTGAGTTCATAAAGAGGTTTTGATTGTTAACTTTGAAAAATAACTAAAGTGAGTTTTGTAATGGAAGCATCCAGTGAGACCCCCAAAAGCCACTGAACTGCTGGAAGACAGCACTGCAAGGACCACTCAGGGCTTCAGCAGCACAGGATGACTTCACCCGTGTTCCCTTGGACCTCTTGTGGATGAGCAGAATGGCTGAGGGGAGGCTGAGGAAAACCAGGCACTCCCCTGTGTGTGCAGCCCCTGCCTGGAGCAGCAGATGGGATGGGGAGGGAGCCAAGGAGCTGCTGAGCCTGCTGAGGTGTTCCACAGTGAGACGTGCCTGGCCAGGATCACCCAGGACATGTGTCCCACCACCAAACCCCTGGGGATAGAAATCCTTGCAGGGACTGGACAGTGAGCTGTCTGAACACATAGAAAAGGAGCACCAGCCCCTGGTCTTGGGTTGTTGATAATGGCTAGAAATGCTCATTTTAAAAATGAGGTAAGTGTAATGTTTCTAGAAAGTGGAAAGCTTCCAAGCCTGATCGTGCCTCATGCCCCTGCTGCTCTTCAGCTTGAGACCAGACACTTGGGGCAAGCTTTACCCTGCTGCAAATGTTGACTCTGATGTTGTGATCCCTCCCAGGAAAGGAGGGTTTGTGATGGAAATGATGATGGAGTATGAAGTGCCATGGTGCTTTATGAGCAACACAGCTACAACAACAAGCCCCATACCAGTAAATAGGAAAAAGGTCCTCTCTGTCCAGATGGGGAGGCAGGAGATATAACCCTGCTCTACGTAACACCAGAGACTTTCCAAATCCTGCTCCAAAGCTTTTAATCCCTTCAGCCCTAAACGATTCAAAATTACATCATCATTTCCTCCATTTCAGACCGAGCTTTGCCCCTTCTGCTTCTTAGCTGCAGTGCAGCTTAATAAGACTCATACTTCTTCATCTTAAATGGAAAAATATATGTCAAGGCAAAACAAAGCACAGTTTCTGGACCTCCACAGGGGGCGAGGGGGGTGTCCCATAAATCTGTGTGTGATTAAAGGCAGCTGCAGATTGACATGGACAGTTTGAGCTTGTCAGTCCCTTGATGGATGGCTGTTGGAGCAAGCCAGCAGTGGCAAACCCAAGACAATGAATTTCCTGCACTTCCTAATCTCATTGCTGAGGACTGGGAAATGGATGCCTAACCAGCCCTCTATTGGTAAGGGCTAACCCAAACCCCAGCACAAGCACTGCACGTTTTCAGCCCGGCCATTTATTCTCAACTCTTTCAATCTCTTGTTTCAATAGCAGCAAATGTGGAGAAGGACAATGAATTCCTTTCTGGTAACCTGAGAATACCGGCTAATGGAAAAAACAAAAACTGCTCTGCAACTATATTAAATTTTCAGGGATTTTTCCCTCCTGCCCCCAACTGGCTGATGTTAACATTTTTTCCAGCGTCCTTGAGATTGCAGTAAGCAGCTTGCAGGGAAAAGAAAAACCAAACAGCTTGAACCACATCCTCAGCTGGCACAAAGTGATGCAGTTCTTTTTACACCAGCTGAGAAGCCAGGGTACTGCTGCTTTTATTTCAGATTCACAACAGAGTTACCATCATAAAAGTAAGATACTGAGATGAGTTTTGCTCCAAGTGACATCATAAATTTGTGGGGAGCAGGAAATGTCTTGGCAGAGCTGAATGGGGTGCTGTGCACAGAGCCCATTTGGCACCAGCAGCTAAACCCAGGATCCGTGGGGATGCATCCAAGGACACAGTCTTGCATTTTGTCTCCTGATTTTAAGAACATCAGACTGATCTGTGTGCTTAGAAATGGAAGCAGGAAAAATAATGATGAAAACACACATCCAATATTATGGTTGCAATTCTGGTTATCTAGCGTGTTTCACTATAAAAATTGTGTGATTTAAGAAGAATGGAATGGAATGGAATGGAATGGAATGGAATGGAATGGAATGGAATAGAATAGAATAGAATAGAATAGAATAGAATAGAATAGAATAGAATAGAATAGAATAGAATAGAATAGAATAGAATAGAATGGATATTTCAGTTGGAATGTACCTACAATGCTCATCTGCTCCAACTATCTGACCTCTTCAGGGCTGACCAGTGCATTAAGGGCAAATGTCCAAATGTCTCCTAAACACTGACAGATTTGGGGAATCAACCACCTCTCTAGGAAGTCTGTTCCAGTGTCTGACCATCCTCTTGGTAAAGAAATGCTTCCTAATGTCCAAACTTTCCTGGAGCAGTTTTGAACAATTCCCACGTGTCCTGTCACTGGATACCAGGGAGATGAATGCACATTTGTCATAGAAAGAATCATAGAATGGTGTGGGTTGGTGATATTGGTAGTGTCCAGCAGCATCTGGAAGGAGGAGGAGGCACCTAATCTGAGGTGTGAATTTAGGGAACTTGGCTGCTGGGCACTAGGGATCCTACATAGTTTCAGGGTGTGAAGTTTATGAACAGGAGTTTGGGGATTTCAAGTTTGGATTTAGATACAACTCCCACATCTCTCAAAGGTGCTGTAAATACTCATATTTTTTTTTTTCTGGAAGAAGAGATATTTGGAGAACTGCAAGTCGGGGGCTTAAAATGTGCAGAGATCCCAAGTTACCAAGGATATACTGATGTCAGTAAAAGATAAAACAAAAGAGCCTATTAAAGTAAAGAGGACTCCAATGTGCTCCAGAAGACCTTTTGGAAAAGCTAACTCCAATGTGCTCCAAAATTCAGTATTTGTTAACTGAAGACCTCACAGTTTGCATTTGGGGGACTGAAAGTTACTACATGGAATTTGGAAGCCATGTTTTCAGGGGTGAATTTGAAAGACAAAACAAAGGTAAGGAACCTACAAAACTGCTGTTTTGTATAAACTGACTAGTAATTGCTTTTTGAGCAGTCTCTCTCTTCTGTACTTTAACAGAACCGCAATACATATTCCAAATGGCTGGAGTGTAAAAAAAAAAAAAACTTTGGCAAAAAAATCAGGCTTGGCAGCAACTTGTTTCAGGACTTTGAAAATGAGAGTAATGAGGAAGAAGGTGTTGAAAAAGGGGGCCAGAGAAGATGGGGATTGATGCTATTGTAGCACAGACATCCTTGTACCGCTTATCAGGATTTCCTGCTTTTAATTTGTTGTTGTATTATTCACCTGGAAAGGAAAAAACCCTTAAGTTCATGCACTTCATTGGAACACATTGGTCTCAAAGAGCTGTGTTTGCTATTTTCACATGGGAATGGTTACTTCTTGGCATCTATTCTAAATTCAAAACGCATTGGGTCAAACTCCTCTGTGTTGCAGCCTTCTCAAATTGCAGGATTTCCAGTCAGGATGCATTTGGCCCAGTGTGCTCTGCCTGTTTTGGCTTCAATACATTATGAGATGGTTAGTTCCATATCCCCTGAAGGATTATATTCTTCCTTGGGCACAGAGCCCACTCAGGTCTGTGTTTCACTAAACCAGACTATAAAGAATAGGTGCAAACCCTGCACAGGAACTTCACTCATCCCATCAATACCATTTCAAGCTGCCCTTGGAAAGAACATATTTAGTGATGGGCTTGGTGTGCTCTTCCCAGTCATAAAAGATCTGAGGATTGAGTCCTTCTACACAGCTACCCTTAATTTGGGGGATAAAATCCTGCCAAGCCCTTCAGCCCAGTGCCCATTAAGCAGAGTGGTTACAGCACCTGCACTGTTCTGCTGTCTGGGAAACATCCTGCCCCTCCAGCATGCCCAGTGTTCAGCTCCTGCTGGGAGTCCTCCAAAGCAAACTCCTCCATTCCCCTTTCCAGGGCCACACATTCCTTGTCCCTGAGCTGCAGAGGGCTCAGGCAGTGCTGTCCCCATATCAGCACAGAGCCACTTACAGACAGATGGGCAGAGGTGAGCAACTTGGGGCAAGGGGAATTTTGGGTAATGTGGTGTGGCTCTCATGTTGCAGACTCAAACATCACCACACCACCATGGAATCCTTTCTGTAGCACAGCACTACAGATCCCTGAGGTACAAGGAGGAGAAGAGGACCACAAGCCAGGGCTGTGTGCCTTACACTCTGTGTACATGACTTTTATGAGCTCACCCTGCAGGTTACAGCCCAAAATGCCTGAAATGACCCTCTACACTGAACTCCCCCCAAATCTCCCTTGGTCATACAAGTCTGGAATGGCTCCAAACACTTGAGAAAGGAGAAATAACAAATAAGAGCCTTTCTGTCACATTTCATCTCTGTTTGATGAGAAGTCTTCATCAGGATCAGAAACAGAGCCTGCTGTGATTGGGCTCCAGGCTGGCATGCACAAGAAGTGTGTATGAGGTCTCTGGGCATAGTTATTCTACTCTAGCCTTGAGTAAATCACTCGTTTCTCCTTTGCAGGAAGCATTTCCAGCCTGTTTCTGTCTCTCTTACCCTGGCACACTTGAAGGTGCTCTGTCAAGGCGGTGGTTTGGAAAGTGTTAAGCAAATTTGGCCAAGGCCCATAGATGCTCCTGTAGCACAAGGCAGGAAGAGCAGCAACATTTAATGAGATTCTCCCTCAGGAATGATGGAGGAAGAGAGAGCCTTTCTGGAGCTGAACACTGCCATAGTCTGTATTGCTGCGAAACTAAACTGAAGTTCAAGGTAAATCTGGTTTCTTTTGTTGTCTTTATTAAAGGCAAAAATCTGATAATTTCTAATAAGCATAAAATGTAAATCTAAATGATTTAAGCTTCATAAAAAGACTGGCCTCCCATCTGGGAGTAGCCTGTGCAGTTTTCAGTGTAAGAAACAGGCCATAACCCCTCCATAGGCAATACAATTAATAAAATAAAACAATTATGCTAAGCCAGTGCTGACGATAATTTCAAGGGATAAGTATAGTTATTCTGGCTTGCAAATAAAAAACAAAAGTAGTTGAAAGTTAGAACACAGAGCAAATGGATGACTCTGAATCCTCCCTCTATTGTTAAACTGTACAAATCTATTGCTTTTCTAATAAATATTCCCAGTGCAGAGCATTTTCTTGCCAATATTTTCAGCAGTGGAAGCCAAGCCAGAAGGTTCTGAAACCAACATATTGGCATGAGTGGTTTTTTTTCTCCTTCTTCTAATATACCATGGAATCTAGTTAAATATTTTTCCACTTCTTACTTCTCTCTGCTTCTTCTGGAGAAAATGTGAGTCCTATTTCCTCATAAAAATATCTTAGCAGTTGACAGGTTGGGTGTCTTTGATCCTGAAATGTTTTTGGATGATTTTTCTCCCCCACTTTGACTTTGTAATATAACGCTCCATAAAAAGTATATGCATATATGCAACTTTAAAAGGGGATCCTTATTTGAAATTAAACTTTTACACCAATTAACCTCCTCCCAGTGCTCTATAAAGTGCAGTAAAAACAGTGCTCTTACAGAGACCCTTGCAATTCTCAGATTGATGCCTCCCTGGCTGTGGAACCCAGGACATCTGCTTTAAATTAGCTCTGATGGAAGGCCTACTTGTAAATGCATGACTTAATCAGCCTTACTAAAGTAAATGGCACATACTGTAGCAGAGGGTGCTTCAGAGTCAGACTCAGACCTGTCTTTCTTTTGAAGCAGAGAGGGGGGAAAAAAGGAGGGGCGCAGAGGGGGCAAACTTTAAACCAAAGGCGATTTCTTTTTTTTTTTTTTTTTTTGGTATTTTATGAGCTGACATTAGCAGACGTGTGGCTGTACCATAGCCAGCCTGACTCCCAGCACCATGTGCAGCTGTGCAGGGCAAGCCTGCCTTGCTCCTCCCCATACCCAGGCTCTCAGGCAGGCCCCACTGAGGTGAAGGATGCAGAGAATTCCACTGAGGAGTTGCTGGGAAAACTCCTCCTTTGCCTGAAGGCTCTGAGCATCCCCAAGAGTGCCCAGTTTGTCCTGAGAGAAATCTAGGTGGCTAATCCAGGCAGATTTGCCCAAGGATGAGTCTGCCTGCATTGCCCAGCCCCTGCTAACCTTCCCTGAGCAAAAGGAGCCACGGGCTTCCTGTTGGCTTTTAACAGTGGGATTGTGAAGGGTGAAGAGTTGCAGAAGGTCCTTATGAGGCTGAGTGACTGGGCAATAAAGTGACAGATGAAATTCTGTGTATATAAACAGAAAGTGGTGCATGTGGGGAAAAACAACCCCTGGATTCATTATAAGATGATGGGCTCTGAGCTGACTATTACAACTAAGAAGTGAATCTTGAATGAAAACATAAGGGCACAGAAGCCACCAGGGAAAAAAAAAAAGGTAAGTTGAATGTTAGGAATGATTAGGAAAGGAATAGAAAGCAAAACAAAACTAATTTCATCACCCTCTACAGCCATGGGTGATCCACACCTCAAATAATGTATAATTATTTCATAACATAAAATAATGTTCTGTCCTCTCATCTGAAAAAAAAAAAAACCAAACAAAAAACCCAACAACAACAACAACAACAAAACTACTACTACAAAAAAAGAAAACAACAACAACAACAAGAAAAAACCCACAAAAAAATAATCAAAGCATGAGTAAACTGGAAAAGTTCTATAAAAAGTGTGGTCAAAGGCTTGGAATAACTTCCATATAAGATATGCCTGAATCTGCAAAATGGACTGTTTGGGAGTGAGGTATGACAGAGATCTAGAGTACCACAAATGATAAGGGGGGATTAAGCAGCAATAAACTGTTCCCTATTATTTCCCTGGAAGTGTTCAAGACAAGGCTGGATGGGGCTTGGAGCAACCTGGGATAGTGGAAGGTGTCCCTGCTCATCACAGGGGGCTGGATATTGATGATATTTAAAGTCCCTTCCAACCCAATCCATCCTGTGATTTTTGCAGCACAAGCGGCCATGATACAGAGCTTGTAAATTCCAGGTTAAAAATAACAGGAAGTTTTTTCTTCTCACAAAGGGAACAGAGTTGTGGAATCCCTGCCAGGAGAAGTTGTGGATGCAAGAAGTTTAGTGATCTCATGGTGAGACTTTAGAAGAGATGAGTAGGGCAGGGGATCAGTAGATAGGACCTAGAGAAACCACTGACAGATGAGCAGAGCAGCCTGAGCTGTTTGAGTGTCTGTCCATCATTTCCTCCAGCCTTTGGTCAGCATTGTGGTGCTCAAAAAGCTGATCCAAGGTAAATCTGGTATCTCAGATCCAAAGAGAATGGGATCTCAGCATCCAAAACCTGGAGTGGCTACTCCCATTCACTTTCTGCACTACAGACCCCACCTCCCACCCCACAGATGGATTCAGAAATCCTTCTGATGCACCATGCTACCAAAAGGCTTAGATTTTATTTCTTCTGAAAAGAAAGCTCTGCAAGCTCAGCTTGTGCAAGTTTGGCAAAGCAGCTTTATCTTCCTTTTCCTCTGTTGAGATGCTGGGGACTCTCTTTGGATCACTCTGCACATTGCAATATAAAAATCTGGTTTCTGTGAGGAGCCTCCTCTCCCTCTGCTGCCTCCACTCAAGCCAGGATTAAACCAGAGTTCCATGGGAGCTCTCAAGCCCCAGCATTTCCTGGGGGCCTGCTCTCTGCTATCATCCATCATTTCTCTACAGCTCATTTTTGGATGCATTTGTTACAAGTTGCTCTCTGGCTACACCCTTTTTAATGTCATAAATCTGTTGTCTTTGGCCTGCCTGGACACTGCTCAGTCCTCCCAGTGCCATTAATACCAGCCCTCCAAAAACGCAGCAGACTGAGTCATACCTCAGGAAAAGATCTGTAATTGCCCAATTTCATGTTATTTCTTTTCCATTAAAAAGCCAAACTAGAGGTGACCATTTACATTTTTGGGGTAATACATATTCTAAATAAGGCCTTGTTGCTGTTTTCTTTTCTTCCTCTTCCACTTCCTTTTTGGTTTATTCATTATATGTGATTCTAAAAACCCATTTATTTAGCATTGGTCTTCTAGTGTTAGAGAATGGGAGACATTGATTGGTAGTTGCTCATGTGAAGTTGTTTAAATAGTACTTTAAAAGACATTAAACAACATTTCAAATCAAAAACCACTCAGACACATGTATTTGGAAAGATACTGACTAGACTCATATTTCCTGTATTAAAATACTTGTATAAAAGTGTGTTCTTTTCTGATTTATCAAACAAGCAAATGACCCTCTGGAGAGTTTCTGGTTCAGACATGAATACCTAAGCAAAATCATGGTGAACCATTTGAACTTGCTAGAATTTTTCCATATGAAGACTATTATAAATGTATCAATATTATGGTGTGATCTTATTCAATACATGCCTGAAATCTGTATCACTACAGCGTTGGCTCTGGAGATTTAAAAGGAAAAATGCACATAAGAACATCAAGATGCATGGAGAATATCAATTCCTTACACAAATTTGGTTTGTTACATGCTGACAAACTGCTTAGCTGAACTTACCTCCTTAGCTCAGCACCATAAAATTTAAGCTTTAATTGTAATTTCATTATAATTTAAGCTTTTTTTTTTTCATTTCACATAATTGTTTTGCACATTCAGGAACAAGAAAACACTAGGGTGAGACCCACTGAGCAGATCTTAGCAGATAATTTGACACATCTGTAGGATTTAGGAGTAGGTTGGGAGATGTCAAAATATTTTAAGCTTTTTAAAAGTCATGTGTCTAATTCAGCCCTCAGATATAGATGCATTAAAAAACTCTACCAGATGTTGTAAGAAAGGCAGGGAATTGTGGCAGGCAGGGGAAAATCAGAGAAAAAAAGAGAGGGGACAACGTAGAGATTTTGGCTTAGACCAAGAATTCAGGTCCTGGTCTGAAACCCAAGGGGATGACAGAAATATTCCTGTTGTTCTCAAAAGCTTTTGGATAGTATTTTCTAATATTACCTAAAAATATTAGAGGCAGACAAGCTCTGAGATATCACAGGGGCAACATTTACTGTGCCTGATGCAGATTAGAGGGATTTTAGCTTAAGCCTGAATAAAGCTGAGAGAGAAACTTATGGATGATAAATATGTGTGTGCATATATGTACACACCTATTTATAAAGGGTTTTATGGAATTTCTGTCTTGCTCTGAAGCCAGAGAGGAGTTTGCTGCAGCCCCAGAAGTGGCCAGCCCAGAGGAAGGGTGATGGATGTACTTCTGGTCCCTCACCTGTTGAGAAGGAGGATAAAATTAGTCCAATACCAACCTTACAATCAGACTGAGAGAGGGAGGAAAAATCCCCCAAAATATGTGTTCCCTGTGCTTCAATTTTTACACTGTTAAAGTACTTCCATAATCCATGCATTTGAACACCAGTTGTCTTTGGATACTTTAATAAAATATCTCTTAAAAGAGCTTTGTTTTAGGACAGTGAACCAGACAGCAGAGGAAACAGCTCAGAGAGCTGCTGAAGGAGGTAAATCAGAGGAATTGATAGTGCTACCTCCACAGCAGAAGGAATTTCTGAATTCAGGATGCTGTGCCCCACCATGGGTGGAGAGAACCTCTCTTGTCCTGCAGGGAGGATTGAGAGATGAGATGGGAGACTGCACATCCCACTTGGGTCCTGCTCAGGGATTTGCATCATGCTCTGGGCAGTTCTCTTGGAGTCAGGATTGCAAGTTCAGCTGTGTGGTGATGGGGAGAAGGGGTCTGCTTGCCAGGATTTCACAGTTTCTGCTCTCCAGGTAAAGGTTTAGCATAAGGGAATGCAATTACTTTTAACAGGCACAGCGGAATCGCAGCTAATCCCACACAGAAGTCAGATGGGATCATTATTTCTCTTCCTTCAGATTTTTGGGGCAAGCAGGTCCTGCCTTGTAGTGTCAGAGCTGCAATAAACTCAGGGCAATTTGTGGCTGTAAACAGCAGCAGAACAGCATCACCTCCATCACTACTCCCACTGTGCACAGGGGTCTCTTCCTGTGGGATTCACATCTCCAACTTGTCCATCACAATGGATTGCTCCAGGGTGGCTTCCTGGGTAGGGACACTGTGGATGCTTTTTCAGGTCTGGAGTGCATTTGAGTGTCACCTTGGGTTAGCCAGGAAAACAGTGCCAGGAATTATATACATTTTTCTAGCCAACAGTGAAGGATATTCCCCTCTGGATCTTTGGGTTTCAAGACCTCTGTGAAGGCAAGGCTGGTCGGCCACTTCTGGAATGAGTGCTGACCACAGGATTTCATTCAGACTATTCATAATGGAGAGGCATTTAGGCCAGATATCAAATGCCTCCCTACAAAAGAATGTCTCTAGTAATTGTTGGTGCCAGATGTGATGGCTTAGCTGCAATATCCTGAGGTTCTGCATCTGGCAGGGGTGTTCCTAGACATCCCTCATCAACTGATACCTGGTTATACCCACATGCACAGTGATCTTTTACTGTGTTACTGAAACATGAGCACATCTAAGTCCATGTGGGTGTGTGTCTACCCATGTGCTTCTGCAAGTGTAGGAATTAAATCCATTTCTGTATTTTCCTTCACAGGAAGGGCTGATATCTTGCACTTAATGTCCATCAGGAGTTTATATGATTCTGCAGCTTGAGAAGTCCAGAATTATGAGCTATAATTTGTGAACTTCAAGGTCTCTAAACCATCAAATATTTCACTATTGCTTTTGTTGTTCTGTATTTGCCTTCCCTCATGTAACTCCCTGCTTTCTCCTGGTTAAAATCCATGCTGTGGTGTCCTGGGATAAAGTATGTCAACTGTCTGTGTGTGTGTGGAGTGAGTGGAAGCTACTCCAGAGTTCCCCTTTCAGTGAGAGGGCTTTGAGACAGGAACATAAATCTTTGAAGTATGTGTTGAGCCAGCTGCTGCATCATTTAAAAATAGTCAGGTTGGTGCCAACAAGACAGATCGCTCAACTTGGGGGCCATAAACAGAAATCAAAGGCATGCATTAGCAATGCCCCAGTGTTTGTGTGGTTCCATGAGGAGCCCTCTGCCCCTTCCAGCACGTATGTGATGGTGTGAGAGAAGAAACTGCTGTCACTTCTACCACAGATCAGTGTCACCCAGCCTGGGAAGGTGCTGTATGTCGAGGGCTGTGTGAAGGGGCAAGATATTTTCTGACTTTTTTGTGTTAGATCGCAGCCAGTTTTCTCAGCTCCACAATAAAAGACAGGTTTTAAGAGTCCTAATAGCCCCAGCAGCTCTGGTGACCTGCCATTTGGGTATTAAATACTTGAAAAGGGTCAAAAACTATGAAGTGGTCAAAGGGAACAGAAACAAGGTCAAAAGTTTAAGCCATGATACACGGTAGGCAGGGAGAACTCATATTTTAAGGAGTCTAGACAGCATATTAGCAGAGAAAGCTTACTGTGTTGTACTCTGTTTATTGGAGTTTTCCATAAACTGCAAAAATTATTAGGAATGCAGCATAACCAAAGCTTTGGTTGTGCAGTTTTATGTTCAAAGAGCATGGCACCTATACACACTTAATTCAAGTACAAGGGACACAGCGCCTTAGGGAAAAAGATGAAAAAAAGAGTTTATTTAAGGTGGTTTTTCCTGCTAAAAACCTTCCAACATTAATTTATGTATCTGTCTGGAGACAGGTATAACCTAGATGTTGGTGCTTTATCGCAGATTTAGGGGGCCACTGCAGCACTTGGGCACCTGTGGTTTTTTATGTTCATGCATATATATTTTCTTGTTTTCAGAATGAAAAATATGCAGTGCTGATTCATTCACTTTGCTCAGCTTGTTTCAAGATTTTCTCTTGTTTTCTTGCTGAATAAAAAGCAAAGTATGAGACATTTTCAGTCCATAAATCTTGCCTGCTGTGGGCTAAATTCTGCCCACAGCTCTTATTCAGAGTAAGTTCATCAGGCCAACATGTGCCCCAGGGCAGAATTTGGACCTACCTGTGTAAGTGGAAGGATGGATAAAGCACTGGCTAAGGACTTGGGCTCAGCTCAGGGAGCTCAGCTCTGTGATGTGACCTCTGAGATCCTGGGGGAAGCTGCTTATGGTGTCCCAGGCTCCATGGCTCTGCTCCATGGTGATCCTGGACTGAAACACATCCTTTATTTCCTTCAATTCACATCCTTACCTGCCCCTTTGCATCACTCCAGAAGTGGAAATGATCATTATTTTTGTCTGACATGACTGACAGTTCTTTAAGGCAGAGAGCACTCTTGTTCTTTTTATTCATTTCTACAAGAAAGTAAAATTGCCTCAAATATTCTGTTAAAAGTAGTGGCACCAAAAAATTGATTATGGTGTATCATATCGTTAACTTTTATTAGCTCTAATCAAGGAGTTCTTCCCAAAAATAATTTGAGAAATACTCTATGTCTGCCTGCAGATGCTGAATTAAAAAGGGGGCAGTGAATCAGCTGCCCACAGGGGTGCACGCCTAAAACACAACTGTCAGGACAGTTCTATGCAAAACACCTCAGCTACTCCAGTTCTGTCTCACTTGGACTGATTCAATGTCTAAATTGTGAATTCAATGTCCTCATGGAGTGGAACCTCCTTTCTGGACTCCAGCCTAGAAACCACCAGCATCAATCTTGTATTTTGAGAAGAACAGCATTCTTTAGGAATAATTCCTGAATCTTAGATCAGGGGTTTAAGGTGTTGCAGTGGGATTTTCCTCTTTGGAAGCAGTGCTGGGCCAGTGCAGAGCAGTTTTGTGAAGCCCAGGGTAAGTTCTGAGCCATGCTGCCCTCCTGCCTGCAGTGTTTACTGAGGTTGTACTGAGCTTTTTGCCTAATCTTACATGTGTGCAAACACTGTAAAATCAGCCTCAGTCTGATTGTGGCTGGGCATGGATTTTGTAAAAGTGAGGCCATGAGGAGAGAGATCAGGGAAAAATATTGATTGAGAAAGGCAGGAAGATTGGGAAAAAAACAAAGAGGTGGGAGCTATATGAAAAATCAAAACAAGCATAGAGAAAAACTGTTAATTAACAATATTACCTATATGAGGTATAAAAGAATCCAGCCAGCACCAGTGTTACAGGATACACCAGATCTTATACAAATGTTATAAAACAGCAAAAGAGTATTTTTGCAATATTTATATTTTGCAAAATATAAATTTGTATGATATCGTTTATGTGTGTGGGGCCTTCAAGCATCACTGAACAAAACCCAGCAGCTCTCTGCCAGGAAGATTGCTGGGATTTGAATCCCAAATAGGATTCATTGCAACAAAGCCAAGGTGCTGCAGGTCCAGTCACTGGCATGGGCAGGCTGAGTGCCTGCCAGCTCAGAAAGAAAAGTGAATTTTCTTCCCAAGAGAGTAAGGATGTGTGAACTTCTAGCAAGGTAAGCTGAGGAAATTCACATGGAGCAGAAATCTCCCTGTGAAGAGGAGCTGAGGGAGGATTTTAGCAATGTGCACTGATGAGTCATTGCAACTTCTATTAATATAATTGGCACATATGTAAATAAATTCACATGTGCTCCTCTGGAAAGTTAGCTCATGAGATCAGTCAGCAATAATAAACCAAGAAGAAATGCAGTTTCATAGAAACAGTGACCCATGGCCTTATTTTCCAGGTATTTTGGAAAGAAGGGGAACTACTTGGTCCTTTGCAGTGGAATAAACAGCCACGTATCTCAGGAATTCTCTTTTAGCTCTTCACAGGTATTTGCACGTGGTTCCATAGAAGTTTGCTGAATAAATTCGTGCATTCTCTGATTTCTTAAAGACAACCTGTGGTGTGTAGATCCATGGCCAGGTCTGGGGAAGGAAATCAGCACAGCACCCTGGGGGCAGTGGAGCTTCAGTCCCCATCCAGGACCTGCCCTGCTCACCAGGAGCTGGAGGAAGCCCTTTCCTGCTCCAGGGAGTGTTGGACATCAGCACCACAATGTGGGGCTGCCTTCCCCCCCCACTCTTTTAAAAGTGTGAAACTTGCTGCCTATTATGCCCTTTGCCACCCATTCATGGTTCAGACACCCTTGAGTCCAACACTGTACAAGAAGAAACTTGTATTTTCTGAACAAAAGCTGCTGCTGCTCATAGGGTGGGACTTTCTAGACTTATGGGTTATCCTAATAAAACCCAGGAATGTTTTAAAGGCAGCAGCATTAGAGACCACCAACTATTTTATTGTTCAAGCCTAAAAGAAAAATCTGTTATACCTGAGACTGACCCTGTAGCTGTTTCTTTGAGCAGGCTCCTTAGAAAAGTAGAAGGGTTGAATTTTTACAAGGGCATTAATGCATTAATATAGGTTGCATGAGTCTGGACATTTACACACAACCACACAGTAAGCACATGAGAAAATCAACTGGATTTGGCCTCACTACACCTCCTTTTTAACATAGGCTACAGAAGAAACCATATAAACAGAGAGGACCAAATGTTGTCTGTTCAGCATGGCTATTTTTACTTTTCTAGATGTTTGTCTGCCCTGTCCTCATCAGTGTAACATGTGAGCAAAACATGTCTAATATACACCAAAATATGCATCCTTCCTCACACTCTTCCCATGAAACAGACCACAGCTAATAAACAAACAGGGAATTTTGCAGGTTGAAAACTGGGTCACCTAAAACTGAAAACCTGAAAGACCTCAAGGTGGCTCAGTGACAATTTCCATTGACTTAAATGGACTGACTGTGTCTGGTGGATCTGGGTTTCCCGTGCCCAAGGCTGTATAAGAAGGTATCAGGTAATGAGCTGAGTTTTCTTGAGAGCCAAATCACACAATTTATTTCAACACTTGTCCTTCTGAAGGGAATTAAACAGGTGATGAGAAAGCAAACTGTGCCTAGTGCCTCTTTGTCCTAAGCATGTGGCTTTTAACTTTTGGAAACACTGATGGCAGGTTTGCATATGGTACCTCAAATTAAATTCAGTGATCCAAATGTCTCATCTGGAGATCCTAGATGGTCCCATGGCTATGCAGCACTTCCTGCACAAGAGATATCCTTTGTCATTAATTTTAATTTGGTGATCACTGTGTTAATATTTCTACCATGAAGCACTGTCTGTGGAGGATGTGAATATCTAATGCAAGTTTTCATGGATGAAGATTTAATTATCCAAGCTCTTGCCTTCTCAAAGCAGCAATGCCCACTGTCTCTCAGTGCAGAGTGAATATACAGTTGGCAAAATCTGTGCCTTGCCATAAAATTCATGAGATGCAGGGCCAGGTTTTCCAACCCCCAGACAAAGAACTGTTGTCCAAAATACACAGAGGGAACCTGGATCTCCACATGGAACCTCATGTACACCTACCAGTCCCTGTCAGTATTTGTCCTCTCTGCTGATAGGAAAGGCTCCAGGAACTGCTCTGAAAGAAGGCCTACAGCTGGCTCCTTGCCTTGATAGTTTAGAGGAAAATTCCTGCCAATTGGCTGGTTTTAAGTTATACTTGAAATAACAGAAAAAAAAATAATTGGAAGTGTTGAATACATTTTGGCCTTATCTTAAGTTTGACTTAAATTAAAATGAAATGCTTGACATGGGATTACCTCTTAAAACATCCTTGCTTGATTCCACCTTTACCTAAGAGGGAAGAAAATCAGACACAAAGAAACAGTGATTGAGATCCTGAGATTTAAAAATCAGCTGCTGTGCTCAGTCCAATACATTCCCTGACCTACCCAATCGTTTATACTCCTGCTCACACACAGACAGAATTAATTCATCCCAAGATGCAACTGTGCATCTGTTTTATATATTTGACCAGTCACTTCAGCAATATTTTTAACTTGTGGGGAGCATTTACAAGTGTAAGAGCAGGAAAGGTGACAAATAAAGGTGAGAGTATACATTTTCCAGACAAGAATAAGGAGACATAACAACTATGGACAAAAATCTACTTCTCTGTGATCCATCCTGTAAGTAATCCCCAGCAGGGATTCAGTGATTTCACCTGGAAAGTATTGAGAGGTTGTAAGGAAATCCTGCTTGTTACTAGGCATAGGTAGCAGTCAGGTTGTCTGCATCCACAGCTGCAGTAGCACAAATTTCTGCTGCTTGGATTGAAGGTAATCTCAAGATGTTGTGTAAATCAGGCTGGCTGCTATTAGCTGCACCCCCAAACCAGCACATGACAATAGACAGGAATGTACAAGGCAGGATAAATTTTAAATAAAGGACCCTGTGACCTTCCAGACAAGCTTTTTGTTTCCCCAGGTGGACCTTTGCCTTCATTCCTGCTAATGAATTCTGAATCTTCCTACTAAAACTCAAAGGTGGTATCCTCCCTCTGACAGCAATTGGGTCTTTAAAAGTTTCCTGACTTGATCTGCCCTCACATAAATGCTAGTTGAAGGTTTGTGTCTGAAATGAGCCCCTGCTCTTTCCCAGTTTGTTAAGCTGACAGGGTTTTCTCTTTCCTTCTAATCCGAGGATCCCCACTGACAGGGCTGCAGGAGAGGAAAGGAGGCTGCCCAAACAAGGCTGGAAAGAAAACTACCTCCAGCTTCCTCCAAATCCCCTTCCCAGTCCCAGAGGAATGCATTCAGGAGGCCAAATGTCTCAGGAAGCAGCTGCCACACTAAACACTTCTAGCTGGGGACTAGTCCTGAGAGGGTGGGAAAGTTGAACTGGTTTGGGAAATGTTGGTGAAAGCCCCCAAAAGCAGCTCAGCAGAGAGCTGCCCCCCAGCTCGTGTTTCAGTGGCAGGGAGGAGATAAGAACTCCCCTCAAAGCACAGTGGCAGGGGGCTTTTAGCACTTGGTATGTCAAATCTTGTTTAGGGTAGATAAGCAAAATCACAGTGCTGCCCTGCTTTGGAACTGGGAGGTTTTTTCCTCCCCCTGAAGGATGACAGTCCATTTTATGCAGTGTACCTAAGGGTGCAATGTCAGGAAAAGATGCCTGCAGTCATGCATTTGAGAATTGTGGAGGTACAGGGGGATTTAAAGCATGCTGTAGATTCTGAGATTGTGCTCTGGTGTTCATCCCAACATGAACAATGTGTGTGTGTGACAAGGGAAAGAAAGCTGATTGCACGATTGCTGATGGTGGCTTGCTATACTTCATTTTTTATGTTTTATTTGGTTAGTGCAAGTGCAAATGTTGGGCTGAAAAAGGCAATAAAAAGCCTTGATTCAGCATATTTATACCAAAACTAGCTTATTCTCCCATTACCAGAATTTTCTTTGGGAATAAGATTTATCCTTTGCTTTTCACATTTCTTTGGATAGATGATATGACTTGGGAGCATCGTCATCACTTTTATTTTTTTTGGAACATAAATTCTTGTAAAATAACCCATATCTCTGTTTTAGAGAGAAACTTCAACAAATCTTTTTGTGAGGAGGGGATGAAATCTTTCCAAGTTCTAATGCTCCTAATCCCTGACGTGTTTTAGGAGGAGCAGACCTGCTGTCTGCAGTGTGTTGCAGGCAAGACCGACCTCTGCAGGACAAAGTAGGGCAGGTCTGAAGAAAATTGGGCTGAATGTATCTTGTAGTGGTACCACTAAAAAGTAAGTGTTTTCCCATTTTTTGCAGAAAGTCTTTCCTCCTTCCTATTTTCTTGAGTCAAACTCATAGTGTGGGTTTACAGAAAGGGGCAGGTGAAATTTTTGTGTGAGCTCCAGCCCTCCACAAAGGTTTCCTCTGCTCCCACTGATGCACAGAATGCTGTCAAGGGTAATAAACTCTTGCCACTAGTTCTGTTCAGGGTGAGAAACTCCTGCAAAGTGCTTGTCAGGGTCTAGGACACTTTGCTCTGAATTTTAAAAGTTACACAGTGGTGGAATTCAGCCTAACACTGAAAAGGGGATTAACATTTTTGCAAGACCCCTAGGACCAAACTGAGATGGGGGGACAGGATGTGTGTGATGTGTGTGGCAGACTGGGAAGTGTTTCTCCTGCTACATGCTGAAATTGAGTTTAAATATTTTTTTTTTCCTTTTAGGTGTCCTGGATGAAAAAGTTGCCTTTACTGTTTTAATGGCTGCTCTGGTTCTTTTCCTTCCAATCACTTTCCAGCACCAGAGCGTGTTGCTCTTGTACAGTCATCACTGCAGATTCTTTGGAGACCCCAAAACAGCTGAAGAAAAGCTCCCAAGCCTCACAGTTTGCTCAGTGAGCAGTGGAACCTGTGCCTCCAGGCTTCCTGCAGCGTGGGTGCTTCGGTGGCCAATAACACCAAGGGCTCTGAAAGGGGCTGCACACGTGGGGTCCCCGATGGCTGGTGAAAAGCTGAGCTCACACCCTGGTTCTCCTCCTCTCAGGAGTCTCTCCCCTTTCCTGCTGCCTGATGGGAGAAGCAGGAGCTCAGTGTTTGAGTCCTCAGCCCTGCTGTGAGGTTGGGTGGAGATTTGGCGGCCAGACAGGTTTAGGAGCTGTGCAGGGAGAGGACAGCAGAGCCTGATGAGCACACATGGAGGGATTTGGTGGCCCTTTAGCTGTCCCCTGGAAAACCCAGCGCCCCTCACCCTCTGCTCTCCCTGCATTGCTCCTCCAGCTGTTGGTGGCACAGGTAATTTCATAGCTGGGTGGTGAACTGGTCACACCTAAAAATGTGTGAAGGATTGAGTCTTAAGTTTTGGGTTAATAGGACTCCATGGCTTATCTTTTTTTTCAACCAGCACCTTTCCCTCCTCTGCTTTGCTGTACAAACCCTTCCTGCAGAGGCAGGGATGGGGTGAGGGGGTGCAAATATTTTGTCTTTACATTGGCACCACCTGGTTTAAATGCACACTGAACCACAGGCACAGACACCGGGAGAACACAACTCTTCTTTCTTAAGAAAATAAACCTAAAAATATCTATTAAAAAACCACAAAAACTGGTGAGTTTGATGCCTAGCAGAGGAAGAATAAACATAAAACCAATGGTCAAAACATGAAGATTTGTTTTTCCAGTGACTCTGACTTACACAGAGAGATATTTCTTTTTGCAAGGATAACAAAGGGAGCAGACAGAGCAAAGAAGTTTTGCAGCTACACCAGACTCTCAAACATAGATCCAGGCTTGAGAATTTAAACAAAAAATTCAAATTACCTTGTAAAAATAGCAGTGAAGAAGCCATGGCAAGAATAGAGCAGCCCTGAGGAGATTATCACACCAAAAGCACTGCTAAGGATGCTTAAACCTCTATCAAATGGTATTGAATACTGTTCCATGGAGGATTTAGGGTTTCCATTAACACTCAACAGCTTTACTACAAGTCTAACTTGCTTGTCATTAGATTTTTGGGCCCTCCTTCCTTTTTAAAAATGACACAAAGTATAACTGAAATTCTGTCTCAGATCTGGGTGGATTGCATGTCATGCTTCTGGCTATGGGAATGTCAGGGAAAAGTCCTGTGCTTGTGTCATGCAGGAGATCTAATTTGGTTATCACAATGATTCCTCCTGGCCTAAAAGACCTGTAAATGTATCACTGCCTGGGCTTTGGATACTGAAAAAAACCGCAGGTTTTTGTTGAAATGGAGCTTTTGAGACTTGTTTTCTAAGTGCTGGAAAGTTCTCAGGTGTATTTTGTACGTGGAAGAGCTTTGGCTGCTGCTTCTTTTGTGATGGAGTGATAATTTAATTTCTGTTCCAATTCATTGTTTCTCAGAGCCACACCTGGCAACAAAGACAGACTGATTCTGGTGTGATGTCCTGTTTCTGGAACTCTGCAGTTTCAGGACTTGCATCTTGAATGGCCAGGGAGATCTTAAGTCCTTGCTATTATTTCTTCTTCATTATCCCTCTTGCTCTTTGTTATTATTCTTGTTCTTGACATTGAAGCTGCATGACCTGGAAGAGGAAGACAAGCTCTCTCCCCCAAAGGTCTGCTTGTTTCCACTTCACATTAAATTCATGTTATGGCCATCAGCACCCTAAATCTGCACTGTGCCATGGGAGGTAGCTAAGAAAGAACTTGTGCATAAAATACTACTTTGGGAAGAAGTGCTACTTCAGGTAGAACAAAAATGACAAACTCTGAGCACAGGTATTTCCCCTTCCATAGGCATCATTCTGGAGCTAGAAATCAGGAAAGCCAACAGGGTTGTGGTTGGTGATCCTCTGACACCTGCCCTGCCATAACCAATACAATGGAGGAACACAGCAGTGTCCACCATCACCTACAATATCCCTCATATTCCTGCTTTGTCCTTTTACTTAAAATTTAAGTATTTACTTAAAATTTAAGTTACTATTCTGTAGCCTCTGTGCTGCAGAAACACACTTTGATAAATTTATAAAAATGCCTATATTTTTTGACCAAGGCAAAGTACTTAAGTAATTGATTTGGAGCAGGATTTTGTTTGATTATACCCCAATCACTGGACTCTTGAGCTGCTTCAGTTCCCTGCTTGCTTCCAGGAGGCTTTCATTTTGAATAAGGTCAGTCTTTGCTCCCCAGCCATCTGGCTTCGAGCTCTTCAGCATTTTCCTCTTAATCCCCTTCTTATGCAAGCCCAGAATAAAGGAGTTTCTTCCAGCTCCAGATAAGTAGTAGCTGGACTTTTTTTCTCCTGGTTGCCAAAACTGCCACAGTTCATCACAGGAAACAGTCCAGCTCCACATTCTGACCTACTGGACCTTGGTTGAGGTATTTGGCCTGCAGGTCCTACTGTGTGGGGGAAAATGAAATTACATCTGCAAAGTTGTTCACAGAAATCAAAGTTTGCTTTGCTGAAGACACAGCATTCTTGCTTTTTCACCACAAAGTTTAAACCAGCACTAGTGAAATAGTGTGTCCAGGGGGAAGTGCCTGCAGTGCAGTCATCTGCACTGTGCTAATATTCTGCATTTCTTTACAGTCCATGGAGGGAAAGGCACATGGAGATTGTGATTTATCTCATTCAAGATGTATGAAAATAATTCAGATGAGCTAGACCTGGAAGTGATGTAGCTCATCTTCATTCTCTCCAGTGATTAAAGGTAGCTTTAAGTGGTTACAAAACAGACCTCTAAGTGCAAAATCCTTTCCAAGTCCTTAGAGAATTAAGATGTCTGAAAGTCTGAACTTTGTTGATTTCAGGATTGTATTTCTTTCACCAGGTTCAGGCTGAGCTCTGCTTGCTCTGAACATCTTAGGGCTATTGTAAAAGTCAGGTGTTGTAGCTGTGACATTATTACCATAAGCTGTAGCTCAGAAATGCCTCCAGATCAGCTGAAATGTGCTTTCCATCAACACCAGGCAGGGAAAAGTCTCTTTCCCTTCCTTTCTGTCTGCAGGGAGGGCAAAGGGGAGCAAACCATGTCTTTTGCAATTCAGAACTGAACAGCCTCCACCTGTGTCAGTGTTCCCAAAAGACTTCCCTGTAGAACAGTGGGATCTCATGGAACAGAGGATATTGTTCCCCACACATCTGTCTTTTTCAAACCCACGTCACCACAACAGCAAGCACTTGGTTTTAGTGACCTCCTGTGCCCATATTTGTGTCCCATTGTGGAGGGAAAGGGTTTTCCTCCCTTGGCAGGTGAGCATCTAGGTGGTGTCTCATATTCCATCTCCTCAGAGGCAAGGCCTGCAGAACAGGCATCAGGAAGGCAGCAGACTTCAGGCCTCAGGAGAATGAGCCAATATTATTAAACCTGTGCTTTTCCCCCCTCTTTGCAACACTATTTTTCAGCCTGTGGTCTGTGTGCCTCTGGGAGTCTGTAGAATGCTCCAAGAGGTCCATGAAAAACAGCTAACAGGAGCAAGGCTATTGTCAGTAGGTTTAAATTCCCTATACAAGGATACATACCTCTTTTGGAGGAAAAAAAAAATAGGCAGCTTGTAAATTGAAAACTGTTGAAAACTGCAGCTCTGCAATGTTCCAAGGAATAACTTTTCTGAACACTTAGATGCATGGAGGGTCGGAGGGTGAATTATTCTAGCCTGGTGGTTAGCAGTTGCTTTAATAATCATTTAATTATTTTGTACCAACAGGAGAGGCTGAAAATTTCCTACCTCTGAATATCCTGTAGTGCAGGAATTGGGAAAAATCTCTGGGAAGGTGAGAGGCTTGAATTGGGCAGGGAAAAATGTTGAAAGCTTAGCACATGTGTGGGGAAAGTTCCCTTTTCCTCTATACTGGGTACATAAGAGCAACACCTTTCCACACATCTCCCTTCCCAGTGTTTTGTGCTGTGTGGACTCTGGTAAATGTTTCCTTGTGGCTGAGCAGTCGGGGTGGCTGTGCATGTGCTCAGTGGTGGGGTGGTGTCCTGGAAGAAGAGGCTGTGAGGGTGGACGTTGCGTTTTACCTTATTTTCTTCTGCCAAGGTCAGGATTAAATGCTTGAGACGGAATTTCTTGTTGGGACTCAGATGTTTATTAGTTCTTATCTATGTGACAGTCTCACAAACCCTGAGTTCTCCAGCCCCTCATTCTAACAAACTACAAAATGGAGCCCCATCTCTCTCTCTCCAAGGCCTTTTAAGGCTAAACTGTCCAATTAAGAAATTACACCCCAATTATTTTTATTTTTAACCCAATAACTAACCACTCCTGCCCCGCAATGTGAACTTTTTTATCCAATTACACAAAACCACCCAAACCCATGGAGAAGAAAGTGCAGAAGAAGGACCAGCCTCCAGACTAAAACCTCCATCTTGCTTTATATACATTACTATATTCTAAAACCTTGAACTCTCAGTTTTACACCATGTGATATTACACACTTCTATTCAAATTCCACACCCAAATCCCAGTGCTGTTAATCAATTTTGGGAGCCTTCTCCACAGCCTCAGGTCAATGAAGTTCTCTCTTGGGGCTCAGTGCCTGACAGCCCAGAAAGTCTGAAATTCAGTGACCAGGGCTCCAACAGGTGTGAGCTTCACTGTCACTGCACCCATGGTGCTGGAAATCTGTGTTTGTGGGCTCAGCACCAAAAGCTGCTTTGAGATTAAGCCTTTTGTGGCTCACTCAGTGCCACAGAGGTTCTTGGTGGTAAAGAAGGGGTGTGAGCTCAAGTTGAGCAAATATAACACTCAAGTTTAGAAAATATAACATTCAAGTTTAGCAAATATAACACCAGTACCTTGGCCACAGGGCTGTGATGTCTCTGTTAACACAAGAGCAGCAGTGACCAGATTAAGGGTGAGCAAGAGATGCTTTTTCCCCCCAGAGAAGTTAAGAAGAGACCCAGAACATGGCAGGGAGTTGTGCCAAGGGAAGAGGGGGAGGACAATGCCCAGTGTTGGATGGGGAAAGTTGAGGTGTGGTGCAGAAAGAAATGTAAGGTTGTTTTACAAATCAGGGCAGGGTTACAAAGAGGGTCACTGATGCTCCAAGATTTCCACACACAGTTCAGAGCATCCTAATGAGAGGCAAGGATGGGTACATGGCTCTAATAGAAATGACACTCAGTTTAAAGAAATGGATCAGATTAAAAGAATGAGCAGCTTCTTACTCCTCCAAAGAGCTGTAATTGAAATGAAGACAATCTACTCCTTCCTGAGGCTTTGTCATACCCTTCAGATATCCTGAGGATCCATAATTGGATTTTTACCATAAACAAGCACTGAGAGACATGTTTCTTATTTAGGTTGTTCATGTGTTTTTTCCCTTCCTTCTTAGTCAAGAGAATTTCTGCGGACATGAATGGGAACAGGAAGGGAATTTGTCATGTGGGGAAAGGCAAACTTCCCAAAATCCACAGAACTCAAAACTACTAACCTATTTTGGGTATTTAGAAAACAAAATGTTTACCCTCACAAACTTGTTTTGCCTGTAATTTAAACTCATTTTCTCTCCCATGCCATTTAAGCAGATTACATTTCAAAACCAAACAGATTTTCTAGGGAGCCTGCTTATGTATTAAAGAAGGCTGACAAAAGCAAAGCAACCACAGATCAGTCCCACAGAAAGGATTTCTGTATGCCCTGCCCTCATATTTTCTAATATTTCTTCTGCTGGAAAGCATTTTAAATTTTTTTGGTATTACATTAAATATTAAATTACGTATTACATAAATCCAATAATACACATTAAATTATTATAAATTTGTATTTGTTATATTTATTGCTTGTATTTATTTGTATTTTTTTGTATGTATTAAGTCCTCTGAAGCTTCTGTTTCTTTTCTCTGCCTTTCAGTTTATTGTGTCTCTGTCAACTTCTCCCAGCAGTGCATGTCTTAGTGAGAGGTAATGCTTTGTTTAGAAAACATGAATCCAATAATATGAAAAATAACTTTAAAAAATTAAAAACCTGATTTATTGACATTGTCAAAGAATTTGGAAAATTTGGAAAATTTCAAACTTTAAGGTCAAGCCAGCTGAGAAAGCAAGAATGTAAATATACTAAATCTTGGAAGCTTGTGGATTATTCTTCAAACTCCCCTTTCTTGTTGCTCTCACTTTGATGCTTAAAACTGATTCAGTTTTGCAGGCAGCATTCTGTGAATGAGAATGAGATTCCTGTTTGTTTTACAGGGACAACCAAACAGCTGGTAATGATAAGGGGATTTTCTATTACAAGTCAAGAGGTGCTGGAGGGAAGAGCCAAAGTTGAGCTTTCAGATCTAACTTTCCATGTTCTGACAGTTGTGTATTTGATTTTTCAATGTTATGGTTTACTGCCAGCCCAGAAAGACTTTAATGACAGTTTAGAGGCACAGTGACAAAATTGGTTTGTACGTGGTCTGAAAGTAAATAGTGTGAAAACAATTTGGCTGCAGTATTTTAATTTAATTTAACTGAATTGAAACACTTTATTTTTTAAAGAACAGGACCATTTGTGAATCTTCTAATTTGTAACCCACATGCTGTATTTTTTTGCTTGTTGTGTCTTCTAAGGAGTTACGTTTTCTTTCTTTATCTATTCAGAAAGTTTTTGAACATTTCACTATGAAAAGTGCAGCGCTGAAGAACAAATCCCATGGAAATCTGTGGATATATTCTCACCCCATGGACATGCAAAGTAGGTCTGGATTCCCAGTGGGTCTGAGTCAAAAGCTCACAAAATCATTCTGAGCTTTCCCTGTGACTCCAGTTATCTTTGGCTCGTGTTCAGTGAGTGGGGAGTCAGTTGACTTGTAATTCTGACCCCAACTTATTTTTATTTATTATGAGTGGACACCAGCTGCTTCTTTGTTGTCTGAAATATACTGTGTGCCCTTGAACTTTGACATCTTCCTTCCAAGAGGATGATTTAGGCTTTGTCCAGGGTTTGCCAAAGCAGCAGGCTACCCCATACTTTTGGACTTCCGAGGGACCACGAGGGACCAATCCCCCGCCTCCCTTTGGAGTGGTGCACAAAGTGAAATAAGGAAAAAATCAACGGGGCCTTATGGAATGGAACTATTGATAGACAGGGCCACAGCTTGTGTGCTACCTTTGCTGATATGTTCAATTAACAGTCCTGTCAAGGAGAACCTGGCTTTGGTCACTCAGCCTTACTTCATTTGAGTTGATAACCCTCGATATCCAACAGTGGGATAAACCAGATTCCTCAGCTTTGTTTGTTTTGGCCTACCGTGTCTCTTTATGAGGAAAATGGTCAAAGTAAAGTGCTTCCTCTGTGTATTTTGACAGGAAACAGTACTAATATGCTTTCCTTTTGTCGTATGCCTTGCTCTTTTCTCCTGGTGTTGTTTAAATATTTTCAGTCCAATGACATATTTATTAACCCACCACTCTCTGCATGGGGTCAGACTTTGATTGGCCCATCTGTAAAGACTCTCGGTTAAGGTGGTTTTTTCAGCGAGAGTTAATAATATTACTACTATTCACGTAAAACTCTGAGACAATCTCTTTAAAAATGGAGCACATTTATCTAAAACAGCTGGTTAAGAGAGCATGAGGGCCCAGCTAGAGTCGGCAAGGTCGGGGGTCAGGGTTAACACCAATCTCTCTGGAACTTTGAAGCTGACATTTTACAGATTATATGTGTCTCAGTGCACAGTGGGCATGGCATATAAATTGGTCTTAGAGGCCCCTATTTGTTCTCTGCATTTTTATGAGCCTACAGAGTTGTTCTTTGAAGCAGCACACACAGAAAATAAAAACTCATTTTAATGTTGTGGAACTATTTGCAGTAAATCATGTTAACATCCTGGCTTTTCTTTAGAGAGATGCAGGGTGTTTTTCCATGTTCTTGGGTGCTGTGATTGCCTCTGATTTAATCCTGTAATTTTCCTTCTAATCTCACTTCATACATCTTGTCTTCTCTGCTGTCCCCACTTTGGTGTTTGCACAGTTCTCCTGTGTGCCTGGCTGGTTTTAAGCTCCAAGGACACCTTCATTTTGCTTCATGCAGTGACTTAGTTATTGTAAGTGCTTACTCCCTCCTCTATCAAAAATCCCCTGGCACTATAAATCCCTTGCTATTGTATGGCACTGCGGCCTTAAAAGAAAGCATCTGATTTCAAAGAGACCAAGTTCCATTCTGGAACTAATTATATCATTTATTTTATGATTTTTTTTTTTAATTGCTAGGTGTTTTAACTGGAAAATGCTGAATTCTGAAGAGCCGCAAGGAACAGACACTGTTAACAGAATCTGCTGGAGGTATTTTAGCCACCTAATTAATTTTCAATAAATGCTTCCAATAGGTAATTTGCTTCTGGCCAAATGTAAATCAACTGGAGACAAATAGGGTTAAAATTGGAAATGTGTGATGGGGACAATGTTTATGGACAAAATAACCTGGCACTCCTAGAAATAACTTGCTGACAGTAATAGAAAATTGGACCACACAGATGTTAACAAAACCTGAGCACTGTGTGTCTCATGCCCTGGCAGTTTCTCCAGCTGGACACACAACTGGCTCCTGTGTGTGGGTCTCACCACACAAGGCCTGTTTATCCTAATCCTCCTTTGGAATGGATTTGAAATGACACCCCTCAGTCCTCTTGTACCTGACATCCTTCCTAAGGTGCCTTTTCTCCATTCTCTTTTGCAAAAATTGATTTTATCTTTCTCTTGAACCTCCATGAAACCTCAAAGACAGTCCATACAGTACAAACATCCTCTGCAGAGCTCCAAGTTTCTGTGTTCTCAAGGTTTAGGGCTCACATTTTCAGAGGTACGTAACAGATGAAACACAGACAACTGATGAATAAAGTTTTCTAATTTTTAATTAATAATGGTACTAATCTATACCATCTTCTGAGGTAAATTTAAAATTGCATATTTGCTTTTTTTAAAGTTTCCTCACCCCTTTCACATATTTTTCACTGCTTCTAATTCCATGACAAATCCCATTGTCTTCTCCAGAAAATTAAGTCTGTTTCTGTCCCTTCCCAAAGGGGCTGGTAAAGATTAATTTTGTACTTCCCAGTGTTTCCATGCCAGGTGGCCCTTGGACAGGGCTGTCTCATGGCCAAGGTCCCCCATGAAACAACACAATGTCCAAGTCCCTTCCTACCTTTAAATCCAGACTGAAAAAAGTCTGACCTGGGCAGAAACACACTCTCTATCCTCGAAAACCTTCATATGAAAAGAGCATTAAGGTTTGATGCCTTTTTATTATGGATGTTAAGTCACTCACCTTATAATTTAGAACAAATTAGACAATTTGGTTCAGAGACAATGACAGGATTGGTGTTACTTGCTCCTGGTGTACCTGTGGGTACTGGGAGAGACTCCAGAGCAGGTGCCAGCTGCTGTGTGAGCAGGGGAATCTCCCAAAGCTGGTGCTCATGGGCAGACCAGCAGCAGCCCTGACGAGATGTGGTGGAGCTGCAGTGGCATTGTCATCCTGAAAAACAGGCTACAGATAACTCTGTGGCACGAGGTGTGACAAACATAGGCTGCTGCCAAATAAACATAAGGACAAGGAGGTGTTTGGAGGTGTTTGATTGCCCTTCTTGCTTAAATCTTGAGCATTTTCTGAAAGCAAAACTCAACGTGTGGGCTTGCAACTTTTATAAACTTCTCTTAACGTAAAGGTGGCAAAGTAAATTATGACAATTATCCTGGTGTCTGTTACTGAAAAGGGACTAAAATGGTCTCAGCATTTCCCTATTTTTAATGGATTTAGGTCTGGTCATACCCTATAGGTAGGATCTCTGTCAGCTTCAGGAAAACAGCTTGGCAGCAAGTTTGTTAGTTGATCTAGCAAATCTTTTAACACTGTGGAACCATGAGGGGGTCTGGAAAATCTTGATCATCTTTTTGAAGTCCCACAAAGTTTATTTCTGTCACTTTTATTTTGCTGTGATGGCCAGTGTATGGAAAATGGCAACGAATCAGGCTCCATCCCTGTCTCAAGCAGCCCAAACGAGGCTGTGTGCTGGCTCCCACGCTGCTTTCCTTCTTTTTCTTGGCTGTGCTGGCGGAGGCATTTTGCTGACACTGAGAGAGGAGTATTTATTTAGTTCTATACCAATGGAAAGTTTCTCCATCTGCAGTGCTGCTCATCAGAGATCTTTGGGTTTGTTTTTTTCAAATGGCTCAATGCTGGCAGTGTCTTCAGTCGAAGATGTTTTCTCACTGTCCCTTTTGCTGAGCAGGCAGACGAGTGGGTTCATGAGTGGACTACAGGATGGGCATGTCCAGCCTGCTCCAGCCTCTCTCCAGTCTGGAGAGCTTTGCTGGTTGTAAGAATGCTGTCACAGGAGCTGCCCAGGAGATTAACCACTGCAAGGCTTTGTGTTTTGGCTGTGGCCACACCTCTGTTTCAACACTGTGCAACCGAGCAGTAATGACAATGCCTGCCAAAATGTCCAGCTCATACTGTTCCTTCCTCCTAAACCCATCCTGAAGATCCTCTATGATTTGGTTTCACCTATTTGTGAGACTATGTGGGGGGGTGAAATACCTGATACATAAATCCCTGTATATTGACAAATTGTTCTCACTGAAAGCAGAAAATGCCTAGAGACCTCACCACACGGCTTGGAAATTCTTAAGGAAATACTTTATGATCAACAAAACCAAAGCAGCTGTTCCCATTTTGCTGGGGTAATGCAAGCCCAGCTGGAAAGTGAGCTGGACTGACCCCTGCCCTGAGGAGGCAGCAGCCCACAGCAGAGCAGGGTGGTGGCAGCAGTGCTGTAAATGTCTTTGCAAGAAATCCTGAATTGTACAAAACCAGCACCGTTCCTTGATTTGATAATTCTGCTTTTTCCACATCTAGCTGCTCTAAAGACTTTTGCATAGCTCCAGTTTCCAATGTACCTGTCCAAGCTGGGTGTATCCTGCATTGAGGTGTGCTGAAATCTGCATGATTTGAGTTTGATGAAATGAGTTTCCTTCATTTTCTATGAGATAACAAGAAAGGCAGGTAAGAGCTGAATTCAGCAGGATTGTGCAGCTTGATGCAGAATCCCATTACAAACAGATATTTTAGATGTGCTCCCCAGAGCAATATTCCAAAGTAGTTAAAAAAATGATAAATTAAATAACTGGGCAAAAGTATGTTGTAAAGATAGGAACAGATTCTCAGCTGGCCTAAATTTCTGTAGCTCTGCTGAAACAAGTGGAGCTTTTTCATACTTTGCTATACTGGTGTTTCAGCACATAAAGCTGTAATTTTTGTCCATCATTAATTATGAGCTGTATTTTTAAAATTCATTGTCAGACAAATAATTCTGTAATTAACATTGTGCCTAAACGTGCATTTAGGGTTGCAGGAAAAGGGACCAGTTAATCTAAAGACCAATAAAAGAGCAATTCACATGAGGAAAGAAAATCTGATTCTGCATGGCATTTTAGGAATTTTAAGAACTTTTTTCTTCTGTATCATGAAGCAGATTGATTAATTAACCCTGAATCACATTTAATAATCAAGCAATCCATTATGTGTTCCAGGAATTCAGATTTTATGACCCATCTCCCTATAACAGCAAATTACCTTTACTAACTGTGTTTAAGATGGAGTTATCATAAATTTTTTTGACTGCTACAAGAGCTGATGGTCATAACATCAGACAGATCAATCAGTTTTGGATAATAATCTTGAATTTTGGAGGAGGACAGTTCTACTCCTAGAATTCTATTAAGATGGCAAGTTTTCCTTAAGCCTGGTTCTACCCAGTAGTACAAGCTAGTTAATGAGGGACTTAGAAGTTGCTGGAAATACTTTATTTTTGAGTTTATGGACATTTGATACAGTGCTGAATCCATATATTGCCTTTAAATCTAAAAAGCATAACAAAACTCTACATTTTCTGCATTAATCTAGATGTATTTAATTAGCAGTAAAGCACGAGGCTGGGAGCCAGGAGGTCTGGGCTGTAACTGCTGTGGGGATCCTTTGCAAGCCTTGCCTTTGCCTGTCACCTGGGAATAAAAGTCTCTCCAGGGAGCATTTGCCACAGTGGAACTTAATTTACTGATGTTTTTAAAGAGCTTTAAAGGACTGGAATGGGAGGCACAGGAGACATGAGAATTGTGAGGATCTATTGTGCATCCCAGGACCCTGGCAGCTGTTAATGATGGACACATGGCAGAAAGTTTACAGAATAGCTTAGATAGCCACATATTTGGGTACTTACCAAACACAAAGCTTGTTCCTGCTGAAATCAATGGAAGTCCTGTGCTAAACCTCATGAAAGCAAGACCAGCCCTTGTTCTCTGGGTCTGTGTCAAAAAAATGGTGCAGACATAAAATTTTCCCACCAGAACTGCCTTCATCACATTGAACTAGAAAGTGCAAAGGGAGAGGGAAGCAAGATATGCATCTCTTTACATGAAATGGAATTTTATTTTTAATCTCGAGACAGGCTTTTCTTGATTGCTGTGCACAAATTTGTTTTACTTTGCTATTGCCAAATTTCTTGAGCTACTGCCAGTTGTAATTCATCTGAGCTCCCATGTCATGATTAAACACGTTGAGTGACTGAACGAAGATGGGAAATGCCAGTGCACATAAATCACAACAGACTGCCAGTTGTTCTCCATTTGCTTCCTCCTGCTCCTCCTCATTGTCTCCCAACACCCATGATCAGTGCTGATCCTTGATTGCTCCACTCACATGTGTCCTCATCCTGCCTTTCTTACAGCTTAGTTTACAAAGTCTTCTCTCTTGTTCTGTCAAGTAATCCTTGTTTCTGGGGAAAGCCCATCTGGAACACTCAGGTGAGTCAAATCCAGTGGTTTCCATTAGCATTGCAGGGATATGTTCACATTGGTGTGAAAAACCACCTGGAAAAACCCATTCAGCTTGGCATTTCAGCCACTGAGAAATGCCACTAATCCACATCTCTGTTCTCATGGTTCTGCCTCAGCAATGGCTCCCAGCCCAGCCCAAAGAGACTTAAACTCACAGCCAGTGGAGGAAAGTGCACAGAAATTGTTGCTACATTTCAGCCCAGGCTGATGAAGATGAAGAATCATGCTCTGGGCTCCTGCAGCTGTTTCATCCTTGGCAGAAGGTCACAAAAATGATAAGGGAAAACACCGGAAAAATGGCAAATCACTCAAGGAAAACTACATCTATTTTGTTTTGTCCTGAAGTGTTTCATTATAATCATAAACTATAAGGTGTTAAAGGGGTTAACAGGCTCTCAACTCATTGTCAACTAATTATCTTTAAGGTGTTGTCATCACATACTAATCGCTGGGTGAATGCCAGTCCCACCACGGGGAGGTGCCCAACCCCAGGGTGACCTTCTCTCACCTAACAGATGCTTACTTCATTAACTTCAACCATCACTTGCACGGAAAAAAGCTTTTAGGGGCTTTCATCTTTTTAAAAGGGCAGGGAAAAAAACCCCTAATAAACTGGTAGCCTGGTTAGCAGTAGGGGACAGCTTTAGCTTCAGGCACCATGGGTGGCTAAGATGTATGAGAAACAGATGTAAGGCCTTTGGTGATAGGTCTGCACTTTCTATTTATTGACAAATGAAACAGGCAATAGAAGGCAATTAAAAGCCAATGATTGCACACAAACAGTGCAAACCACAACAGCAGAGAGGAAAGAAAAGCAACAGCACAGTGCAGCTCAGCTCGTTCAGGGCCAAGTGACATCGATTTGGGAAGCAAAAATGTGAATTCGTTGCAAAGAAAATGTTTTGAGTTTAAAGCTGAAGAGGATTGATAGTTGTTCTTGCTTTTGTATTCTGTTTTTCCCTAAGGGCTGCCCAGTTACAAGGTACTTCCCATCTGTGTGACTCTGGTTTTCTTTCTGGGGTTCAAAGAGGAGCTTCAGTATTGGTTTTAATTGATGGAATGGATAAGAAAGATAATCAAATGTGAACAGACAGCAAAGGGACAGTCCTTCATTGCTGTGACTGAATGTGACAGCGTTTTGATACCAAACCTCAAGTTTGACAACCTCTCTATATCTTAATGTTTTCTCAACAAGCAGTTGAGACCTGGATATGAAAAGATAAACTCAAATTCCTCTGCTCAGGTTCTCCAGAGAGATTGATCCCTTTTCATTGCTAATCTTCTGTCCTCAGGAAATCAGTTTGCAAGATAACTTATCCCTGAAAGAACTTAAGGAGTGTGTGTTCTGCTGACCCCCCTGATCCCAGAGTGTACAGATAGGGAATGCAGGGAAGAGGGGATCTTTGGGACCTTTGTGGGCATTTTAACAACCAGACCTGGGATAACACCTACTTTTCACTTAATATGATGAAGGTGCAAATCCATAGGCCCAATTTAAGTGAGTCTTTATTCTGCAAACTATAATTTTGCACCAGAGGCAAGGAGAAAACCAGCAAACCCTCCCAGGATGATGTTACGGCCGAGCAGAATCTCATTAAAAATCAATTCCTCATGTCCATAAAACAAGTTTATTTTATCTTGTGGGAGCCTGCTGTTAGCACTCACACAGTCCCATTGTGTGGAATTCCTGCCCCTAGTTGTATGCCAAGCTGCACAGTGTACCATTAACAAGTTTCAATTTTATGCTAAGCTTTTCAATATTTTTGGTGTCATTAACCGCAGGTTATTTTGCCAGCATGTGGTGTCTTATAACATATGTTATTAATAGTGATGACATGTTTAGGTTCTGAAGGTTTAAACAAGACCTCCAATATTTACATTTATAAAAGGGGGAAATGATGAGAGCAGGGCTGCCATTGGCCACTGAAGGCTCCAGCTGTGCAGGTATTCATCCTAACCCTCACAGGTCAAGGCTTGCTGGCCAACTGTTACAAAAACATAATGCAAACCACATTTTATAAGCACCACAAGACAAGCCAATACATGTTAATTATCTATTAATCTGCCCTTTTTGCAGAGGGTAACAGGAGGGACATGTGTTTGGCCTTGTGCTTTGCAGAACCCCACCCACCCAAGGCCTGCAGGAATGATGGCACCTGGGTGCCATGGGTGCCATGGGCTCAGGTGTCCTAATCACTTACACTGCCTTAACACCACAGATAATCACAGAATAGCCAGAGCTGGAAGGCATTCACAAGGATCTTTGAGTCCAACTCCTGGCCCTGCACAGGACAGCCCCAAAAATCATCTGAGAGAATTGTCCAAACACTGGATGAACTGTGGCAGAGCTCAAGATGCTCAGCAACTCTTCTTCACTGAGACCATGCCATGAAAGCAAGGTAAAATACACTCACACCTCAAAAATAGAGGTCTGAATTAATGCATTTGATGCCTTACTGCAACAGCCTAAGAATATGATGTGCTCAGTAAATAGTTTTGCTGACCTGTGGTGATTTAAACTTCTGTAACTTGATTGTGTCTCAGAGCCTTTCATCTACAGGGCTTTTACATCTCTCTCTCTGTGTTCTGGTTGAAAAATGGCATTTGGGATTTTTAGGCACTATTGTAATTGATGAATAATGGTTTAATAATAATTTCACTTTTGAAAGCTGTGAAGAAAACATCATATGTTCAAAGTACTGCTAATCTTGCATGTGTGTGTTTGGGAAAAGAGGAGGGAATTGCAGTCCTTAGTACCAGACATAATTAGGATGATTAGTCAGGCCTGACTACACTGTAAATTATAGGGAGCAAAGAATGGTGCTTGAGTGATGCTTTGTCGTGCTAGGAAATGATTCATGTCTAGGAAGGATAAACACAGAGTCTTAAATGAATTATCGTCTACTGTATTTAGTTATAGTGACAGAAGGAGTCTAATTTTCATTTTTTTAAATTTATGGTGCACCTAAGATTGCAGGCTTAGGATTTTCAAAAGGACACATCCAGCTCTGTTCAGGCAACCAACTAATTGACTTTGTTTACTTGATTAAATTTCCCTTAGAAATTCCAGGGGCACTGGTTTAGGTTTTTGGTTCCCAAAAAAGTACAGGCATGGAAAAATGCTGCATAAGGTTGAATTTCCTGTGAACACAGATTTGCTGTGTTTGTAACAGGTAAGTGTGGGCAGCAAGGAAGTGATGGTCAAAATGTGGCTGTGGCTCAGCTGCTGAACAGAACCAGGCATGGGCAGGGGACCTCTTGGGAGAAGTCACCCACTTTGAATTCTTTGCATAATGATTGTGCTTTTTGTAACAGTGACGTTATTTGCTGTAATCTCAAATGCTTCAATTAAAATACAGGTAATTAAAAATATGACATGACCTCACGCTGCTGTCTCTGAAATGAATGGTCACAGAGCACAGATAAGGTCTTGGTGACACATCACTTGTTTGGGTCACCAGGGAGCCCAAGTCTCTGTTCCTCAAACCTTCTGGGCATAGGAGATGTCATGGTCAGTAAATTTATTTTATTTCCCCATTATTTTGAATTGAAATTGCACAATAAATAATGTGAGTGATAAAATAGAGCTGAAATTATCCTTATGGTTTTGTATAAGGAAACAAAAAAAATTACCTGACACATCACATGTTCCCATGCCTGTATTTCTGGCTTCCATTCATCCAATAACAGTTGTGTGAAATTTTTAGGGAATTTCAACCGAATCAGACAAACAGAAAGAAGATTTAAAGTAAGGATTCACAGGGGATTCCTACAGGTTTTATGGAAAGTGATGTCTGTGTAAAATGAAAACTCCTTTCAGTACTTCAAGGGAGCTGATAAAAAAGAGAGTGACTTTATACACAAGCAGATGGAGATAGGACAAAGGGGGCTGGTTTTATACTAAAAGAGGAGAGGTTTAGATTGAAAGAAACACTTCCCTGTGAGGAAGGTGAGGCCCTGGCACATGTTTCCCAGAGAAGCTGTGGCTGCTCCATCCCTGGAAATGTTCAAGGCCAGGCTGGATGGGGCTTGGAGCAACCTGGGATAGTGGAAGGTGCCCAAGACAGGGGAATGAGATGAGCTTTAAGGTCCCTTCCAACCCAAGCCATTCTGTGATGATTCTGTGAAAGATGTAAATAAAAGCCCCTGCTGAGAGAGAGAGGCAGCAGCACAGCTCCTGCTGTACTGACAGAAATGGGAAATACCTGGGAATCATTCACACTGAACACCCCAAGAAGAGAAGAAGCCTGTGCTGGAGTTCTGATCCAAGCATGAGACACAGCCACAGGTTTCACCACTTATGGTGTTCACAGAACTCCTTGACTTTAGACTCTCACACCCCAAAATTAAAATTCCTTTCAAATTCAGCATCATAAAATAGCATCTATGAAATGGAATAGTTGCAGTATGGTCAGGACACTGAAGAGTGAATTCTACTTTGTTTAAAAGGCTTGTTTTTATGACTTCTCTCAAAGGTTACACACAGAAGAAATAATTTGTTGTTACAGTTGTTAAAAGTCAAGAAAAATCACCCAAATTTTATTTTATTTCTAGTTAATGAATTTCAAAATAATATTTATTGGCATTTTTCAAGGCAAATGGGCAAGTTAGGCATGCATCTCCTGCTGGCTTTCAGTGGGGACTCAACAATTCACTGCCATATTTTTTCTTTAAAAATCTCCTCTACCACTATGCAACTATTCATTTAGGCAGGACTGATTTTGTATAGAAGGAGTGCCAGAACATTAACACAACTTGTAAATAATAGAGGGCTCTGCTGGGTCCTGCCTCACCATGCTGCAGCCCTCTCACAACAGCTAACCCTGGATTCAGGCATCCAGCACTAGGAGTGCAAATTGAGAAATGCAGCTGGTGACTTTTTGCTTCATTTTTATTTTTCTCCTCCTCTTAGAAGTCTCCAGCTAGAATTCCACAGCAAGGCCCCCTGCAGACAGCAGGAGCAAAGTGGCTGGTGGGGTAGGAAAATTCTGGAGAACCAGAATGATCTGATCCTCATTGTTGATCCTCTTGGTTCATATTTATTTCTGGTTTGGGAAGTGTCACTGCCTCCCTACAGCATCTCTTAAAGGTCACCTGTGGAACTTTTTGGAATTTTAAAGGTCTTCAAATTTCCCCAGTTCATCTGGTGACAAAAAGGTGGGCTGGCACAGTGCTGTGCCCAGGAAGGCTTGGAAGGAAAGAGTGACCTGGACTGGGTGTGCCAGCTGCTGCTGGGGCCAGGAGGATGTCCCTGGCACTGAGCTGGCTCTCCCACATCATTCAGGGAGCTCAGTGGGGTCTCTGCCCTGCTCTCAGCCTCTTCCCTGACAGGGGATTTACAGCACAGCAGCTGAACAGCCTCAGGACTGTTGTTTTTCCTCCTCTTTACCTAAAGCTACCCTTTCCAGGGGCTCTGCCCATGCAGGTCACTGTTTTGGAGGAGCACACAGAAATCTGGGGTTTGCAGCAGGTTCTAAATTCAATTATTGCTTTGAAGTCATTACAGTAATCAACACCAAAAGCACACGGGCTCAGATGCACTTCCCTGCTTTCCTCATTTTTGGGAGCTCTTTGGGATTGAGGCAGAGTTCTTGCAGGTCTGTCTCTTTCTCATTCTCACTACATCTTGTCTTCAGGACCTGGGAGCCTTTTCTGCTCCTCTCCTGCACACTTTATCTCAGCTGGTCCTGGAAACAACAGATAAAAGCATCTCCTCTTTCTGCACACGGTGTCTTTCCCAGATCCTACAGTCCCTTTGGTCTCTTCATTTGCAATTCCCTGCCACTGTTTTCTGCCATTCCCTCTCTTGTCAGGTGGCCTCAAGCAGCCTCCAAAATTATCCAGGTCACCACCTGATAGTCAGCAGCTGAGTCTTCTTCCCTCCCAGTCCCTGAGATGTTCATCATACTTAAGAAGTGAGGTAGCAGCTTTCTCCTTGTCCATGGCTGTTGCAGTGGAACAGACTTTTGGCAGCATTTAGTGACCCCTTTTTTTATTAGCCCTATGAAAAGGCACTAAAGTTTCTCTCATCACCTCCTGTGGATTCTGGGACACTCTAAGCCTAAGGGAGCCAAGAAAGAAAAAGATTCCCTGCTCAGAGTAGGTTTTGTAGCCTCTCAGACATGCAGAGAGAGTCCCAGAGAGCAAGCAGAATTCACAAGCTGTGTGTGGAGAGATTGCCCAACTTGTCACTTAACATGAAATTTTACAGTCTCTCCCTAGGAACGTATATTACTTTAACAAAATAAAAAGACTTTCCCCTTATCAAGCATCATTCTTTTACATTTACAGTTTGCCTGACATACAGGAGTAATATTCCATGGTTTGCTACAACTTGTAAGTTTATGACCCTTCTGTGGCAGATCAGACTAAACATAATTCATTCACAGCTACTTAGTGTTCTGGGAAATAAACCCCTGAACTTAAATAACTATAGTGTGACCTCTGTAAAATATTATTTATGGGTTAAGAACTGTTATTATGTACATATCAAGATATGCCAAAGGTTATAAAACAAACACTAGTCAGCAAACTGCACTGTTTACTGGCCAAGTCACTCGTGGCTTGCTTTCTGGTTATAGTCCTACAAATTCTGTACATGGAGAAAAAATATGACTTGGCTGCCTTGGTAATTAGAATGAAGTTGAAGCTATTGACCACTAAGGATTCGATAACAAATAATTCTCAGTCATAAACAGAATGCCAAAATATAACCAAGCAATCCAATGGAAACACATGGTGTTTTCCATTAAAAGAACATTGATTGCCACAGGGTGTAGCCACTGTCCCAATCAGCAGGGAATGACAGCCCTTCATCCACCACTCATTTTGTAAATCAGTCAGGAGAAAGCTCCAAGCACACATATAATGGCTCCAGAAGGGAATTTCAGGTTCTGGTTTTGATATCTGCCATCCCACAGGGGCTTGGGGAGCACGTGAGGGTGTATTCACTGCTCTGCCTGCTCGTGTGTAATTTACCTCTGTCAGAGCACATCTTGTGCACAAGGCTCCTGAAATGTTTTACAGGCAGGGCTGTATAGACACATAGATCAGAAATGTTCCTATCAGTCAAAACCACATCATATAATTTTATGTGAGAAATCTGTCATGGTTTATTTCCCCTTCCCCTTACTCCCTCCTTCCCCCCACCAAATAATGGTAATAAAAGAAAAAAAAAAGACAAAAGAGGTTTGAATGAAAAAATTAACCACTAACTTTATCTGGACAAGTCTTATAATAGTCACATTTAATGTCATAGACAGACCCTTCTATCGCTTTTTCAGACAGAGAAGTTCCCCAGGAATGTCAAAGGGATTTTAATAATTTCTGCAGTAAGGACAAATGTAAATACCTGCACATAGGTTTTCCTGGCTCTCACATCAAGTCCAGTAATGCTCAGCTCACAAAGAACCCCTTTCAACTTGCTCTTTAGGCATCAGAGAGGGGTTTAGGCATGTAAAGTAAATTTGAAAGGGGAAAAAAATTGAAGAGAAAATTTGTTTGGTAATAACTCATTATTTTGTTATTAATTTATTATTTTGTTATTCATTTTTTTGTTATTAACTATTTTTCTTGTCTTTCTACAAAACTACCACATAAGAGAGCTGGTACCAAAATAACCAACAGCCCTGGTTAGGACAACCCCTAGAGATGGTGAAGACTGAAATTCATGTTCTTCTGCAAACTTTGGATTTGCCCCTTGGTGTGGCACATCCCATGAGAGTGCCTGCTGACCAAAATCCCACTCTGGGCTGAGCCAGCGTTTCCCCTGGGAGCTGGGTGGGAAGCAGCACCTTTCACTGGAATTTTTCAGTCAATTTTGTTCAACAGCTCTCTTCTGCCCTGCTGGTTCATGTTTTTCCCAAAGTGTTTGCACTGAGGGACCTCAGTCTGTTACATTTCTAACATTTCCTTCCTGACTCAATCCCATAACAGGAGTGACACTGGCAGTGACTGGATATTTACATAAACACCATTTTCATTGGATTGAGGCCGCTGAAAGACCCCAGTTTGGCAGCAAGGAGAAACCAGGTCTTGCACCAGTATGGTGCAGAATGGGAGGAGTGAGTTTGCTGCTATATTGTCGCTTCTGGATGGAATTGCATGAATTCCAGGGAGATGTCCCTAATCTGGGTGGAAAGCTGGCTGTCAGCAAGTGAGCCAAGCTGCTCACGAAACCCCTCTGAGCTTCCCTCAGAACATGGCAGGTGCAGACTTAGCCACCAGTCTCCAGGGGTATGGGAGCTACTGGAACAGGCAGAGTTTGAAGAGCTGGGTGTATTTTCCTTTGAAAAAAATGAAAAGAGGTGTCATTTCCAAGTATTTGGTTCCTTTTGCTAGGTGACAGTTTAGGCTGGTGTTTAGTCATGCTCAGTGAGTTAACATTTCCTGTGACCTGCTTTAGTTTAGCTGCAGCAGGACTGGGGGGGCTGGCTTCCAGAAGAGCTGTGCATCCTTGTCTGTGTCCTAGGAGGAAAAACCCAAACCATGGGGAAACCAGGGCACACTGTGAGCACAGGACACCTGAGACAGGGTGAGCCAAGCACAGGGACCCTGGCAGGGGATCTGGTGACCTGTGTCCTGGCTCTGTCCCACCTCCAGGGTAGTCTCAGGCCACCACTTTCCCCCCTCTTTGGTTTGTTTTCCTTCTTCCCTCATGCATTGTCTGTTTTGATGGCAAATTCTGTGGGACAAGGTGTGTGTTTCTTTCTAGGTGTTCACCCAGTTCCTAGTACAGGGCAGTCCTATGTTTATTTCACTCCCCTAAGGCACCACTAAAAAGTAAATAACACGAGAGATCTGAACATTTTTTTCTCTTATGTATTTAATAAGATTAAATATGTATTTTAAATGTGAACTCCTGTGGGTCTCCTGGGTTTTTTTCATTTACACCTCAGAGTAATTTTTGTCTTTGATTGCACAGGAGGCTTTAACATTTATGTCCTTGGGAGAGGCTGGAGCTGGAAGTTGAAAGCACAGCCCTGTGCTGCTCAGTGCAGCCCAGCCTGCCCAGGGGGCTGCTCTAACTAACCAGAATCAAATTAAAGTGCATCATAAAATTACAGCATGCTTTTCTGTAAAGTTTTATTTTTACTTTCCTGGGCCTGGCCTTCAGGTTTCATTAGGAGCAGTGCTCAGCAGAGCTCCCTGTGGGCTGAGGGTACCCTCTAGAGGAACAGGCACTGGCAGCAGTGAAACACAGGGATGCTCTGTCTTCCCAGAGGCTTTTTTAAGGCTGATGAGAAATTAGGGAATATGAAATGCTGACTCTGGATCCTGCCTATTTGTGCTGCTCACTCTGTGCAAGGGTGACAGGGTTTTAGGGGTCACATTTAAAAGGAGATGTGTGCTTCTTCAGTCCTCCCAAAGTTTGGGGTTTGTGGCTCCCAGGCCTGGTGGGAATAGTGGGACACAACACTTGGTGTTTCTCCTGTGCATAGTGCTGGCAGAGAATCATTTAGGTTGGAAAAGACTTTTTAGGTCATCAAACCCAACGATTCTCCCAGCACTGTCAAGGCCACCACTAATCCATGTCCTCAGGTGCCACCTATAAAAGTTTTTTGAAGGTTTTCAGAGATTGTTATTATTTTTCCATCACTTCCCCAAACAGCCTGTTTAGGGCAGTCCAACCACCCTTTCAGTGAAGAAACTGTTCCTAATATCCAGTCTAAACTTTCTCTGGTGAGGCCATTTCCTTTTGTCCTATCTCTTGCTCCTTGGGAGCAGAGCCTGACCCTCACCTGGCTCCTCCCTCCTGTCAGGAGTTGTGCAGAGCCAGAAGGTCCCTCCTGAACCTCCTTTTCTCCAGGCTGAGCCCCCTTCCAGCTCCCTCATCTGCTCCTCATCAGACTTGTGCTCCAGATCCTTCGCAGCTCCATTCCCTTCTCTGCACCAGCCCCTCAAAGTCTTTCTTGTTGTGAGGATCCCAAACCTGACCCCAGGATTCGAGGTGTGGCCGTGGTGGTCCCCTCAAGGCTTCTTCTCCAGGCTTATGGGATCATGCAGGCTGAGAATGGCATTCAGGCTGTCAGTTCTCTTCAGTCTGGCCAGATCTGTTGGGAAAATTGTTTCCCCTGTCCATGGGATGGTGTAGGTCTTCCTGGAATGAAACCCACTTTATGGGAGAAAAAATTGTTCTTTGTTATCCAAATTTTTGCAGCCTTTCCCTCTTCATAGGGATATTCTTTACACTGAGATCTCAGCACCCTCCAGCTGAATCTGTCTCTTCTCCCCCAAAAAACTGGAAGGAGTGACTTTTGTAAGCAAGGACAACACAGCTGATTTCTCAAAGAATTATGGAGAAGCTGACAGTATCTAATGACAGCACAACACGTATGCAAAGTAATGCTCCCATTCCATTCTCCCCTTGCAAATGCCTAAACTTTACATTCCCCTTGCCTTGCCTTGTGGCAGTACTTCAGTGGCTCCTGCTCGGTTTGAAAACAAAAGAGGCAGCTCCATCTAGAGGTCTGTGACAAGGGAAGAAATCCTGATTTTCATAGCTCTGCTCTTAGGAGTTTCTGTTGATGCAGTGTTGTGTATGTGGGAGTGCTTTCTCCTGTTCAGCGGGGCTTTTCCTTCTGGTTTCTAAATGCTTTATAAGTTCTAAGATTTTTGGAGTAAGGTATTGAAGTTTTGGAGCAATCCTGAGGTATTCTTATTTCCCCAGCTTATTCAGAGTGAGCTTCAGCTCAGCAAAAGCATCTTCATATGTAGTTGGCAGCCCGTGTGCAGAGTTTGGGACAGAAATGGGATAGCCAGGGAGGTCCTGAGCATTGTTTCTCCCTGATCCTTTACAGACATCTGAGAATTTCTCAACGCAGTGTGGGAGAGAGGACTGTGCTCGAGCAGAGTTCTGTGTAATGGACTGAAGAATAAAAACCAATATTCCTTTGATGGAATTCAAAGGTTAAAAATGTCCAATACTTCCTATGTGTTTCTTTTTCTTCTGATCATCCAGTCCAGGTAATTGCTCCCTTCTCCCTTTGAGCATCGTTCATCATCATTATATTCTCCAAAGTGTATTCTCATTAGAGTAGTTTTAACTCCATTATTTCAAACTCTTTCGTGCTGCCTTTTCTACTTCCATCTGTCCTATAGGTATTGAAGATGATAGATCTTGTGGTTACTAGAAAATATACAGATCAATAGAAATTATTGGTCAATTCAATGCCTGAATTTCAGTAGAACAGAGTTCAGCTCTTGAGAAAGAATATGCAGTTCTTGGCAGATGGGATTTTGTTCTACTCAGAAAAAAGAAATTTTATGAGAGACATGGCAGGAAACTGAAAGATCAGGCTCAGTCTTGACTGAAAAAAAAGAACTTTGAGAGCTTGTTGTTCCTTTGCCAGTGTTAAAGGAGTCAACTCAGTTAAATATTCTTAGCTCATATAATGAGTCTACAACATGTACTCATAATAGCCCCATAACATTATTACTTTTTTTTCTCCTCTTTAGTCTGCTTAGTGTTAAACAATGTCTACTATTGTTTTAGCTCAGCTCATAGCTCATTCTTTGGGGGACTTAAAAAAAATTAAAAGTTAAATTATTCCAGAAATGAACAACACCCTACTTCTTAAGGAATAACATTAATATTAGATAAACACTGCAGAGAGCAAGGACATCTTTAACTGGATCAGGTAGCTCAGAGCCCCCACCAACCTGACCTTGAATGTTTCCAGGGATGGGACATCTACAGCTTCTCTGTACCAGTGTTTAACCACCCTTGTTGTAAAAAATGTCTTTCTCCTATCTGATCTAAATCAACCTTTTATCAATCAATCTTTTAGTTTAAAACCATTACTCTTATTGCAACAGGGGTCTACTAAACAGGGTCTACTAAAAGTTTGTCCCCATCTGTCTTCCAAGCCCCCTTTAAGTATGAAAAAGTCTCCCTGGAGCTTTCTCCAGGTTAAACCCCCAACTCTCTCAGCCTTTCCTCACAGCAGAGGAGCTCCAGCCCTCTGAGCACCTCCATGGCCTCCTCTGGACCGTCTCCAGCAGTTCCATGTCCTTCCTGTGCTGGGGATCCCAGAGCTGGATGCAGCACTCCAGGTGGGCAAAGACTTGGGGGTCTCTTCAGTGTTTGAACAGTCCTGCTGTTCCTCACGGAAAATCCTGGGATTTATTATGTTCTGAGCTGACCAGAAGCTGAAAGGAGCAGAGATGCTCTTTTACTTTACCCCATTTCCAAAAGTTAAGGAGAATGCACACACCTGACAGTCTGGGGCCATTCCCAGCAAGCCTCTGCTGCTCAAAGGCATAAAGTGCACATCCTTGGGCTTCTTAAATACTCCTGGATTTCTTGTCCAACTGGTTCTGTTGCACAACATGTTAGCACGTGCTGGCTTGGGAAAGAGAGTGGGAAGGAAGTTGTTATCAGAAGCTGATAGGAGGGAAGCTGTCTCCCAAGTGCCTTGTTTATAGACAGGAGAAGATAAGGTGACTCATGTCTCTGAGTCCCCAGCACTACAACATCCCCATGCTCATACCACGTGAGACACAGGCATGGGCATACACAGGAGGCTTTAACCCCTGCCTGAGGGATGACAGAAGCACTTCTTAATCCTTGGTTGTAAAACCAGGAGTGTCTTTAGTCTGTTCTTAGCAATATCTCCCACCTTTTTAACTCTTGATATTGGATCCATTGGCTGCCATAGCATCTGAATGGGCTCTCAGGTAGCACTGGGCTGATGTAATTTGACCAAGTTTGAAGTCCATGCTTGTCCTCTGACCACTTTGTGTGTAGCCAAACCATGATAAGATCCCATTTCACACACCAAACAGGAACAGGGTTGGTGAGGCACCTCCAGTGCAATGCATTCAGATACTGCATCGTGAATCCATTTATTTAGAGGAGTGTGACCTCTCCTCTTCAGAGAGTTAAGCATCACATTTGCCACCCAATGCCCTGTGCTGGTTGTGGCCCTATCAGATTGAGCCAAGCCCTTAGTGAGCAGGCTGGATCACCTACACCAGGCATCCCTTTGTAGGAGAGAACAACTTTAAAAGTACCATTAATAACTGCAGTGCAGTAGGAAGAGACCAACAGCTCAGAAATTGAGTTATTTCAACACCATTAAACATACCCAACCACACAGAGGGTAAAGCTCAGTCATCTCACACATCTCCACCTCTAAAGTGCTGATAGTTGTCTTGCAACACCAGTTTCACCAGCTGGATGGTGCTCCCCAAGAGCACTAACAATGCATTTCTGGGTGTCTCCTCCCTCATTTGGGTACCTGGCACGGCAGGTTGAAGAACACTGCTCAGACTGCTCCATGAAAGCCACTTCCATGGCAAGCTGCTGCCAGGCCTTCATGGCATTTTGACACTGGTGTTGTTTTTCCATTGCTTTGAACTGCAAAAAGGGGAAGAAAGCAGAGAGAAAAGTGTATCAGAGGCCTTCAGCATTCAAAATGTGGAAGGGAAGGGCTTTCATATCTTGGTAATACTGGGCAATATTGCTCACATGCAGGCATTTGCAAGATTATGGTTCTAAGCTTATTTGTAAGCCACAAGGACAGAAGAGAACTGTACAATTATCTGGACTAAATGTTAATGAGGGGCATAAATTATTCGCCCTTAGCTGACACATCAGTGCCCATGAAGAGGAAGTAAAAGACATTTTTAAACTTGAATGCTGGATTTCAGTAGATTAGAAAGAGAAAATCATGAATGAAGCAGAAGATTTTCCAGCCTCCTACATACACGCTACTGGACCTTTTACTTAAATCTCATTATTACGTATATGGGTGGAAGCTGCTGCCCAAGAAAAAAATACAGAAAAATCAGGAAAGCAGAGGGCACTGCAGATGCCTGGTGCCTCGGAGCTCTGTGGTTTAGAGGAGAGGTTTGTTGGGCTCAGGGGTAGGGGGCTGGCATGTGAACTGAGTGTCCACTTGGATGCCTTGAACCCATTTTTGAGCATGTCCGTCATGTTCGGGAATAAGTGAGAAACTAAATTATAAATAATAGAGCAAGACTGCTGGGAAAGAAATAAACCCCAGTAAACCAGAACAATCAGTTTGTTCTCCAGTGTTTCCTGTACAAGTAATAAAATCTAATAACTGAGTTGCTGTTAACAGTTAATGACCACTGCATTTGTTAATGGACCCAGACAAATGAGAGCAGTTTAATACAACAAACAGGCCATTAGCTGTATTAATGGTTGGCTTGTAGGAGTTAGAGCTCTTATAAACTATATTCTGCAGTTTATAATACCAGCACTTTATAAAATGACCCGGTGTTTTCCAAAAAATAAAAAATAATAAGGATCAGGTGAGCTACAATTTAAAACAATTTAGTTTTACAAAAAAATAAAAAATAATAAGGATCAGGTGAGCTACAGTTTAGAAAATCAGTATTCATGGCAACTAGGAAAAGCTGATATTAGGCTGCAATCTCTTTTTCTCTTTTGCACTGGAATAAATCAGGATCAACAGCAAACATACAAACCAGGCCTGATTCTTGTATAGCTTAAATGAGTGACAGCTTTTCTTTTGACTTCAGTGAGTTTTGGATTGATCCTATAATTATTATTATTAAAGAGAAATTTGATCTTTTTTTTTTTTCCTCTTCTTCTCCCTAGACTACAAATGATTCCACATATGGGATATTCAGTCTTCAGCAGCTGTCATTGTTTAAAGGTTTAACAAGCAGTCTTATAGAAAGAACTATAAAAGGGAAGTGGTATAAATAGACTAAAATTAATAGAGGAACAAAATAGAGTTAGTTCCTACTTCAATTGCCTCTACAGTTCTCTTAATTGTTGTATTTTTTATAGCGTATTTAGCTGCAGTTTCAGTTACAAAAAGTGTCACTGGCACTTTTTGCAATGGTAGTTGTGAAAGACAAAATTCTTCCATTGCTTTACAGACTCACTGCTGAATGTAACCAGTATCTGGTAGAAAGTTAACGTGGAGCAATTTAAGACTTTGCCCTTAACTTGCCAAATGAGGATGATGCTAAATTATTACAGAATTATAGGTTACTGGGGAAGGGAGTAACACACAGTTTGATAGGAAAGAGAAATGGAGATTTTTACAGGGTGCATGAAAGGGGCTCTAATTTCTGTAGTGTGAGATGAGGCCAGGCTCAAATCACAGTGTTACAACAGGACTTGGCCCAGCTCTTTGGCTTTGTTTGTGGATCTGAACTGGAAGTTTTTCAGACAGATTCCCAAAAACATAAGAGAGAAGTTGCATGAACTTATCCTTAAGGTTACTGTGACCTGAACGAAGAATGCAGGAGTAAACTTGGAGAGTTGTTCCCATCTTTGACCATTCATCCACCTGCATGGAATGGTGCCTAAGCCAGCCTAAGGAGGTGCCATTCTTCAGTTTTTTACTGAGATATGGAAATTACAGTTCAGAGGAGCATAGCATGCTGCCTGTGACCCTCCCAGATCCATCATACCTCAGCCATGCTGTTCCATGTCCTTCCTGTTGATTCCCTTCAGCTGGCAATTTGTGGTTTAGGATGTGCCTGGGTCAGGGTTTATCTCATGGTCAGTAGCCATCATTAAGTCTATCCTCCATTAACACCTAGTCCTGGCCTCCATTTTTTGCAATGAACTCGAAATTGTAACTATGCATGCTGTGAAAAGGCCTTTGCTTCTGTATGTTTTTAAACCTCTGACCTCAAAACAATTGTAAGTGTCCTTTAGGTCTTGGCTGGGAAAGAATGAAAAATTCTTTCCCATTCACAGAGCTCATGTGGTTTATGATTATACAGATCTTACTCATATTTTCTTTTTCATTCATTCCTTTCCAGACTTAGAAATATCAAGTTAGGCAGTCTCTTTCCCTTCACAACCATGTTTTGTGCCTTTCATCACCTTTGTAATCTTTTTCTGTGCCTTTCCTAGATCTATTCTGCATTTTTTGAGATGGAGGGAGCAGCACACAATAAACGGTATGAGTGTGCCATTTACACAGTGCCTGAGTGACAGTTTTGGCATTGCTGTCAGTTGTTTCAAACAATTACCAATAGTCTGTTTGTCCTTTTGGTTGCTGGTGAGCTCTAAACTGGTTTGTTTTTTTTCCCCAGGGAGTTTTCCACTACTACACTAAAACTTTCTCCTAGAGTGCCAGATTAATAAAACTGCCTGGTTTATCCTGTAATTTACCCATAATTCAGATTGCACTGCCTTTCTGCTTTATTTTCTATTTGTTGCCACTGCATGTCTCCCACCACTCTGCTGCTCAGGCACATCAGGAGATTTTCTCAGTGGGTTCCTCAAACAGCTCTGTGCCACGGGCTGGCTGCTCAGGGAACCATCCAGCTTGGCAGGAAGCACTGGGAAGAGCTCAGCCTCCCTGAGCACTTGAGGGCACAGAATGAATCACCTTGCCATGCCTGGAGCCCAGGGTCCTGCTGAGGAAAGGAGGAGAATCCAAGCTCCTGCAGACCTGACTGGCCCCAGAGCTGTGCAAGGAGGATCAGTGCAGCCATCACCAGATGGTGCAGCTGCATTCAGCCTTGCAAGGTCATGGTGTGCAGGGATGTTTTGATTCTTGGAAGAAAATGCCTAACTGGGGATGTTTTTCCACTGCACGGATGTCTGGAGAGTAGGCAGGGTAGGTTCTGACTTCATGTCGCTGCTCAGTTCTCTTTGAGAACAGGACATTTGGGCTTTGGCTGGGAGCTCAGGATAGGGGTGTGTTCAGATGCTGTTTGAGATGATCTGTTCCAGACTGGTTTGAGTGGATAAACAAAATTAATTAGATTCACATCATATGAGTCCACAGGATTGATTTTTTCCTGCAGCAGAAAATGGGCTCACATTGCTGTTCACCAGAAATACAACCGTGGCTCACCTGCTTTTTTTTCCATGAGTTTTACAATACTTGCTAGGTTTATCTGATGTCTGGGTAGAGGAATCACATTATCACATGAGATTCCAATGAACTGCTGTATAGAAAAAAAGTTTTTAAGTCTGTAAAAGTTACTTTAAAAGTTAAAAGCTACTTTAAACATTAAAAGTTCTGTAAGTCCTCACTCCTATTGCTATTACAGATTAAATTCCAGCATAGCAAAGTACTTCACCTTGTGTGATTAAACAGAGGAAACGAGCCTTTACCGATCAGATTTTCGTCTTCTCCCTGTTTCTGACAGTAAATATGTGAGCCAGCCATTACTTCTAACAAGTAATGCTTGGGATGACTTTCATCTCTGCCCTGCTCAGAAAACTGAGGAAAAGGTAAATTTTGACAGTACTATGGCAGTCTGTGATGGTAATTCATGTTTATCTCTTAACTATAGTCTCCTAATGCCAAACATTCTTCACTGCTATTGCACTGAGCCCTTTGAAAGGGCTCTAAGCAAGGTAAAATCTGTATTTGATGATTTGGAATTTACACAGTGAGTGCTCCAGCCTTTCTAAGGCCTTCAGCCTTATCCTTTGGGTAATCATGCTGGGTGCTTTAAAGTTTAGGCTGTCTTTAAAGCTTGTTTGCAGCCATGAGTGAGTCCTGAAGTCTTCTAAGAACTCTGGGTTGCCCATGATGGTCAGCATGGATTCTGCCCTGGCTTCAAGGGACAGCTCGTAACTCAGAAGGACAGAAGTGGTGAAAGTACAAAATGACAGATACTGGTTCTCTTGAAAAGGTAAATAGGGGATTTTTTATTTTATGGTGTCATAAAGAAGTGGTGAATCCAGACACGAAAGCAGTAGCAGAAACACAGCTGATAAAAGGAAATATTTATTTCTGACCAGCTCACTGCTGTGGAATACCAGAATCCAAGAAGGTACAAAGATTAAAATCAGGGAAAATAAAATTACCTAGAATGATCACAACTAATGCTAAAATGCATGTCAGAAGGAACATCAACACAAAAATCCTAACTCTACAAGTCTTTTATGAGAAGAGAGTACTTTGTGTTTACTTGGCCATACCTGCAGTAAAAAGATCTGGAGCTGGTCACTCCTGGAAACAAAATCCCAGAACCTGGGGTGGCAATTTCTAAAACTAAGATGAGCTGTCCTAACGAAGCTCAAAAAAATCTTAAACACTTGTCTTCTCCAGTTAATAATGACAGAGCAATGAACTTAAAAGCCTTGAAAGGAGACCTGTCAGAAGTCTGATTTAAGAGCCCACAAGTTTTTCTGGCAGAACAGTTGCTTCCATGTGAGGAGTGATCACATTACTGAACCTGTTCCACCTGCTCTCTCCAGAGGAGGCGATCAGAGACAACCTGCACTGTCTGAGGCTTGGAAGGAGCCTTGGCTTGGTTCTGCTGCGAAACTTGGGACTTCTAGAAGAAGAAAACAACGTGCAGAAGGGGACAAGCAAGGAAAGGGGATGGGAGAAAACAGAGACAGTCTGCTAGGGAATGCGAAAGATGGCAGAGCTGAGGTGAGAGGAGTGGTCTGGAAAAGGAAAAAAAAAAAAAAGAAAGAGAAACATTAAAAAAAAAAAAGGCTGCAAGCTGTCAGCCAGTCTTGGCACCATCCAGCTGTGGTGGGGTCACTCAAAGGACCGCATCTTAGGGAGCACAACCTAATGCAGAGGATGCTAAACAATGCCACCGGGAAGGCAGCATTTCATTGTTCCCTACCCAGCTCACACCGCCTTGCTGTGAAATCTGCGAAGCAATTAAAACTAATTAAATCCCGACTTTATTAAGTGCGATCAACCCCCCGAAGACAATCCACCCTAGAACCAGCCCTGCACGCCGAGTGCCAGGCGCGTTAATCACCCGCAATTAACCCCCGAGCGGCGGAGCCGGCACATCCTTGCGCTCCCCGCGCACGTTCTCCCTCCCGGCGGAGCGGAGCGCGGAGGCGCGGCCGGCCGCGGGCGAGCCGCGGGGGCAGCGCTGCTCCGGCTCGCTCCCGGCCCCTGCAGCCGCCGAGGAGCCGCCGGTCCAGCGCTTCCCGGCAGGTCGGAGCTCCTCGGGGGTGTCCCGGAGCTTGCTCTCGGAGCTGTGTGCTCTGTCAGGGCTCGGCAGCGGCCACTCCTCGCCCCGCGCCGGGGGCTGCGGGCCGCGCCTCGGCAGCAGCGGGACGGGCCGGGCCGGGCCGGGCGCTGCCCGCCCTCACGGCGCGGCTCCGCGGCTCCTCCCCGCCCAGGTGTCCCCGAGCCGGATCGCGCCGCTCCCCCGCGGCAGGAGCAGCCCGGGCCGGGCGGGGCGGTTCCGGAGCGCCGGCGGAGGCCGGGGGCGGGCGCGGTGCGGCCGGCCGGCCCCCTGAGGAGGCGCGGCGGGGCTGCGCCGGCCCGGCAGGAGAGGCTGGGTGCCTCTCCCGGCGGGAGCGGGCTCTGGCTCTCCTCCCGGCTCCCGGGCGCCCCGGGGGCGCGGCCATGTCCGGAGCCATGAAGTTCAGCGGGTACCTGAAGGTGCGGATCGGGGAGGCGGTGGGGCTGCAGCCCACCCGCTGGTCCCTCCGGCACTCGCTCTTCCGCAAGGGCTACCAGCTCCTGGATCCCTATGTCACCGTCAGCGTGGACCAGGTGCGCGTGGGGCAGACCAGCACCAAGCAGAAGACCAACAAACCCACCTACAACGAGGAGTTCTCGGCCACGGTCACCGACGGCCACCAGATCGAGCTCTCCGTCTTCCACGACACCCCCATCGGCTACGATGACTTCGTGGCCAACTGCACCTTGCACTTCCAGGAGCTGCTGCGCTCCGCCGCCCCCAGCGACACCTTCGAGGGCTGGGTGAGTACCCGTCCCGGGGAGAAGCCGGGAGGGCTCCTCCGGCAATGAATGAAGGGCACTCGGGGAGCCGGGGCTTGTCCTTGCACGCCTGTGCCGCAGACACGCAGCCCGGTGTGCGGCTGCAGGTACACAGGTGTGCTCCTTCTCGCATCTGTTTGTGTCCCTCTGCTTCGCATCAGCTCAGGCTGCTGTTCCTTAGGGACCCTGAGGACCCTCGGCTGTCGTAGCTTGAGGGTGAGGACGCTGTGGTGGAGGGCTGTGAAGTCTCTCTCCTCTTGTTTGTAAACGAACAGAGACAAGACCTGTAATATGTAACTTGCAGACTACACCAGCGAATTCACTCAAAGGTGTTCCTCCCTCCTTTTGCTCAGCACACAGAGGCGACTCGGATGCCTGGGTTGGATGTGTTTCTGCCCAGCTCTACACATGCTTGCACAATAGTTTGATGTGTGCATGCGGATTTCCTTGACTTCTTAGCAGAATGGCAGGACTAGTCTTGTGTCTGTTATGTACGCCGCTGCTCTGGGTCAGTTTCACTCTGAGCTAATTCCCGGTTACTTTCAGGTAAATGTCACTTGTATGCAGCCCAGAGAACCTCATTTATGGATTAGTCCTGATGGTGACAGAAACAGTACAGTCCCTAAAGTTGTACCTTTAGGTACAAAGGAGGATGAGGTGACTGCATTGATCCAGACAGTTTGCTGGTAAGAGTTAGTTTAATAAAAAAGTAATTTATTCTGAGTAGAGAAGGTGCAGAAGAGCTGAGAATGTTCAAGACTGTGATGGGTATAAACTTTTTGAGGCCAAGATGTTCAGGATATGCGGTCAGATAACCACCACAATAAAACCAGATGTTGAGGCTGACAGTATAGAGAACAGATAAACATCTTGATCCTATCACTGGGGAGTATGCTGGGACTTTCTGCTCTCAGACAGTGTCTGTGGCTGAGGTGTGATGCTACACCTTTGGGGTGATTACAGGCAATGATTAATAAACGTATATTGGGGCCATTTAGTTAGTTATCTTATGGATAGGTGTGAGTTCATGCAGTGGAGGTGTTCTCTCTCCCACAGTCCCTGATGAGATTTTTGGGTCAGACAAAGGTCCCAGCCAGTCTCCAATGGCTTAGCTGGGGTGCTGCTCCTGACAGCCCAGCCAGAGCTGGGGTCACAGGGCTTGCCTGGTGGATGCATGCCCAGCTTCCCAGGCTACCTGTGTCCCTGGAAAGTCTCCTCTGCCCCTGGGGTTTGTGCTAAACTGGTTTCAAATACAGAACAGACTCCTACGGGCGAGGCAGAGGAGTGAGCTTGGGATAGAGGGCTGTGGTTTTGAGGGTTTTCTTGATGTTTGAGTTGCTGGGAATGTTTGCTATTGAGAGAGGCCCAGTCCTATAAGGAGGCTGGAGTCCTGGTCACACTGGAGCTGGTGATGTGGGGTGGGACTACTCTGCTGCAAAGGTGGTGGCCTTACTTACATTACTAAAATACCTGTCATAATACTGCTGCTGGTGTGGATCCACACATTTCTTCCATTTAGTCCATCCTGCAGTGCTGAATTTTAGGGCAGATGCAGACTGTGGCCTGAAATACTCATCTGCTCTTTGTTGATGGAAAAGTTTCTAATCCTTGCAGGATTGACATGTGCGTTATGAACTCCTGTACCTGTGAGCTGATGGGTACAATGGGATGGGGAATCAGTGAATTCTTTTAAATAGATTGATGTAAACTGATTTTATATTTGGGCATATAGACAGAGACTAAGAGCTGGGCTCTCCCTTTAAATTAATGTCTGAATCTTACAGCTGGGGTGGATTTAGTGGGGAATGAGCAAATGTTTGCCTTCTGTTGTCTTTCTCTCTCCCCTCCCTTCTGATTTGCTTTGTTAGCATCTCGCATAGCGTGCAGCCTGGATCACATGATGACAGGGAACAGCATCTTGCCCTGATAATTTAATATGTCTTGATAAATCCAGCGAGGCTGTCACGGGAGTTTGTGTAATCAGAAGGAGAGGAAATGCTGGTTTGTACTAACCCAAGGTCTGTGAGCTGCTGGCACAGTGTGAGACACCACAAGGAAATGTAGATGATTTGAAACACCTCCACTCCAAAATCCTTCATTTCTGTCCTTTTTCCATCCCCAAAATAAAGGCACAGATGGGCAACTAAGGAGTGAATTGAGTGAGAGGAAAATTGGTGAATCTTCACAAGTTTAACCTGGCTTATGCTTACTTGGCTGCCCACAATTTTTAATTTTGATTTGAAATAGAACTTTTATGTTCACTTTTCAGAGACAGGTAAAACAGTATTTTGGTAAAATCCAAGTGATTAATAACAGGCAAACAGGGCAATTGGCTGCTTCTGCTCCCTGAGCTCTCCTCCTGAGAGGAAGCTGTCAGGAATTACCTATGGCAGTCTTGGTGTCAGCTCTCAGGCTCATGCTGCTCTGTTTATAAACATGGATTTTCTCTTGCTGGAGAAAAAAAAAAGAAAAAAAAAAAAAGTGGTTGGTTGTAACATCGGTCAGCACCTTTTGTGAGAACTGTAGGAAGTTTCAGCGAGAGGCAAGGAGGAGCAGTTGGTGTGTAAGAGCTGGTGCTTCCCAGATGACTTGCAGGTACATCACTGCAATTATGACCTGAACACTTATGCAGATGAGTAAGTGTATGGACATGAGCTGTCTCATCTGTAATGCTTATACACCTGAGTCATCCCGCTGGGTGCTGGGGAAGTGTTCTCTGTTTTGCTTTAAAATTCATGTTTCAGAGACTTCAAAACTGACTATTTTCCTTCTAACCATTTGGGTTGTTTTCCGAAGTCTTTCTAGTAAACACATTAGCATTGTCCAGCTATCTTCTAATTTGTGTGTTTGTTGTTACACACATTTGACTAATTTTCCACAGATAAAATGTGCAAGAGCTTATTAACTTCCAAGATCCTTCCTGCTGTTTCCCCTTTCTTATATTGCCTTGTCAGGTTTCAGCAGAGTAGTTTTTATTTACATTGTCAATTAAATGCCGTCGTGCCTTCAGCGTGCTGTAGCGCAGTCCCAGCTGAGCACCATGTCCCCAGTGCCATGTTCTGTCTCTGGTAGGCATTTGCCTGTGTGGGTGTGAGATTGTGCAAACCTGAATGGTTGCATTTTACCCAGGTGTGCATGACCAGGTGCAGGGAGGGAGCTGAGCTGCCTTCTCTCTGGAGCTGCTTGCTGGGATTTACATTGGGGTTGAAACTTGTCTCTTGAAAGCATTTAATTTTGCACTAGCCTGTGCTAGGACCTTTTTACTTGACATATGCACCTTTTAAAGGTGTTATCTCCTCTTTGACTGCCTCTGAGTGCAGTATAGAAAGCTGTCATATATCAGTGAAACAAATGAGTACTCAGTGTAGCTGAAATGGGAGATGTTTACAATACCTAGGATTATTCCTGAGTTTTATGTAGTAGCTGAAGTAATTTTTAACCTTGGGGAAACACTCTTCACAGATACTGAATGGCATTGTTACAAGGGAATTATTTAAGCACAACTGTAAAAATTGTTAGTCCCTGGGTGGAGATGCCATAATTTGTAAGACTTTAACAAGGAGTAGACACTTAAACCTTGATCTTGAAGTAGCAAATCATGAGAGTACAGTGAAGGAAATCACATAACAGATGGGCTATAAGATTAGTGAGCCAGTCACAACTTCCTGATGAGTTTGTTGCCACTTGCTCGTGTGCAGGAAGAGATTAAGGCAATTCTTGTGTGTTCCTTCACTTCAGCTCTTTTGCCTGTATCCTTCCCTGTGATTTTTAACTTAAGGCAGAAATAATTGTTTTACCCATGTTTATATACAATTGCATTTGTTGAATGTGAAATTCAAGAGTTAAAAGATAAGTCACCTTCTCTCCAGAGTATCATGGCCATGGCAGAGAGGCAGGGTGCTGCAGGTCAAATGATTGCTACTTCTTTTGGCCCCTGCTTGACTGCAGGGTTCTTCAGTTGGGCAAAAGTTGCTTCAGGAAGCCAAAATACTTTATAGCTCTTGACAGAGGATTTTGTGGTGCAGTATTTTGTGTCTGCCCAACTGTAGAGATAAATTAAGCTTGCAGAGGGGGAATAGGTGGTGTCTCCATCCACAGGGCAGGAGCAGGCTGGGGTGAAGTCCATTTGACTTCTGTTTCCATGCACATGACAGTGATGTACAAAGTGCAGATCTCTGATCTGCATGAAGGTCACACTGCATATTAATTAGGCTTGAGTAAAATTATCTCCTTCCCTAACTTTTTGGAAGCCTTAAGTTGTTTCTGTAATTGTCATTACTGATATGCAGTTACTATGTTGAATAGGACTCGTGGAGAGAAACACCCACTGCAGAAGGTAAGATGGATCTGAAAGCTACTGGAATTTCAGCTTTTCTTTCTTTCCTTTAGCATAAAGTTGTCCTTTGGCCTTATGAGCAGATCCCCTCAAAACGCCAAGCTAGACCCATGCACCATGACTACCTGAGAATGCCCTGCAGCCCAAGACAAAGGCTATGAAAACTAAGGGAAAAATTGTTGCTGTTTGTCAGGTGTTTAATAGTCTGCGGGGGTGTGATGCTAAAAACAGTTGTTCTGATCCAGGCAGATGAGACAGCTGACTGTCATGAAGAGCTGCACACGTACTGCCCTGTGTCAGCATCAGAAGTGGAGCTATTTGGAGTCCTGTTTCTTGCTCCTCCCCAGTAAAAGGCCTGGCTGGCAGCTCTGAGAATCCTTGGAGAACATGGGCACTTTACTTGAGAGTGTTTGGCTGGGAAGATCTGGCCCAAGCATGAGAAGATCCAGTTTCCAGTGACTGGGGCCAGTAGGGGGTTGTGGGACTGGAGTTCATGTCCTGGCTTTGAACTGAGTTCAGCAAGATGTGGGTTTGGCTCTCAAGGTTTTTTGGGGGCAGTCATATGGGCAGTGAAGTGACAGTGTTCCTGTCTCCTTCAAGGATGCTGTCACTGCATTCATCGGGGACTGTGGTTGAGGCAGAGGGGGGAGTTCTGTGCCTGGGGCAGAGCCAGAACTGCAGGGGTGCAGGACAAGGCAGGACAGAGTCCAGGCAATCAGGTGCTGCAGTGACCTGGAGGGAAATGGTCACACAGGTAATGGGCACCCTTTGGGTACTCTTGCCACCAAGAGCAGTGGCAGTCACCTGGGGGTGACTGGAATGATGTGCTGGAGTATTGCATTCATCCCTGGGGCCCCCAATAAAAGAGGGACAATGGACTTTTTGGAGGGAGTCCGGTGGAGGCCATGAAGATGCTCAGAGGCCTGGAGCAGCTCTGCTATGAGGACAGGCTGAGAGAGTTGGGGTTTTTCAGCTTGGAGAAGGCAAAAGGGAGGCCTTACAGCACCTTCCAGTGCCTAAAGGGGCTAAAGTAGAGCTGGAGAAGGATTTTTGACAAAAGCATAGAGAGACAGCAAAAGAGTAATGGCTTTAAACTGATAGAGGAGAGATTTAGATTGGATGTAAGGAAGAATTTTTTTACAATGAGGGTGACACAGGTTGCCCAGAGAAGCTGTGGATTCTCCATCCTGGGCAGTGTTCAAGACCAGGCTGGATTTGGCTTGGAGCAACTTGGTCTGGTGGAAGATGTCCCTGTGCATGGCAGAGGGTATGGAATGAGGTGGTCTTTAAAGTCCCTTCTATCCTGTGATTCTGTCAAGCCCTGTTGATGTGGTTGGCTGGAGTGGGGGCTGACTTTGATGCCAGGGGTACCTTTACATTCCTGCTGATTGTGTTGCTGCTGAACTAGTTGGAAGCCCTGGTTGGAGGGAGAAGAGGCAGCCAAGGGCTGATGCCCACATTGCCTTTGGTCATGTTAGAGGCTCGTGAGAAGGTGTTTGCAGACCTGCACCCGCAGCCCTGGGGGTGCTTTTTGCAGAGAGGCTGCGAGGAGGAAGAGGGGGCAGCAGGGTGACCGCAGCACAAGTGAGCCCAGCACCCCAGGAAGCTCTGTCCCCAGCCCTGCGCCCTGCTGGCCCCACCTCACCCTGTTGGTGGCTTATATTTAGCTTTTTCCACAGGTCTTTTAGTAAAGCACGTTTCACCCAGGCTGTCAGAGGCTTTCTGTTTGGAGTATTTTCTGAGTAATGATTTGGTTTCTGGCCATTTTGAGCTTATAGGCAATAAACTCTGCAGAACGGATCGTCAAGGGGGCCATTTGAGCTATTGAAATGCCATTAGAAAGTCTACTGATTTACAGGGTAATTCAATATGAAAAACATATCCCTTACTGAAGTGAATAAGACTCCCACCCTTTCTTCACAAACTATCAAGGCTCTTTTGATGTTTTAGGCTTTAGCTATTGTGCTTTGCTCATACAGCCAGGAAACTGGGGGCCTTTTGTGTAACCATGGAGAAAAAGATGAGCAGCAGAGTTACCACATGAAATGAGTTACTGGCAGCTTTTATAAGGATTCTGGATCAGCCGTCTCACCTTCTTGCCTCCCAGATTTCATCCTATTTAGGCATGCAGTTAAGACATGTCAGACCATGCTGCAAATTTAATTTCTTCTGGAGACAATGAGCAATCTTTGCTCTGATTGCTTGCTCCACCCCTGTGCTATTTGTAGGGCCATCCTGGACCCAGGCTGGAGTCGTGGATAACTAACCTGGGGCCATGTCCTGGTGGAGATCACCACGTGGCTGTTCCTCTCCCAAACCCTCCCCTTTTGCTGGCTCCTTGTGAGGGAAAGCCCTGCTTTATAATAATGATGTCAAAGATAAAATGTGTATCTGGAACAAAGAGCATCCAGAAGCGTCCCATTAACATTGCTAAGCCACTTAGGGTAATCCAGACAAACAACTGTATTTCTGCAATGCCAGTGATATTTTTGTATGCTTTGATATCATGAGATGTTCTCATTACTTAGGGAGGTCAATTGCTGAGGAAACCATCCTGCTTTAATTTAGAAGCCATCACCACGAGCAGATGTGAGCCAGCTTTTGTCGCCTTTGAGCAATGCTGCGTGGGAACAAGCATCCCTCAGCAACTCCTGTCCTCTTGATATTCAGTGTCCGTCCTGGGCCCAAGGTGATGGAAAAAATTGCTTTTTCACTGCCCCTGCAAGACCTTTTGTGCCCTTGCTGTGCTAGACCAGAGGCATCTAATCGATGTCCAGATCTATCCCGCGGGCTGCCGGGGCAGTCTGACCGGCTGACGGCCCTGCTCCCTGCGCTCCTCTGTCCTGGGGCTCCTGCAGTGTGGGGCAGGTTGCAGGCAGAAGAGTTGTTCTGGTGTCTGCCAGGGTTTTTTTTTTTGGCTGGTCTTCCTTGTGAGACCCACTGCATCTTCAGAAAGCCTTGTGCTCTCTGTCCTGATGGAGGGATGCAGCCCTCAAGACAGAGACAGGATGCCTGTGATCTCTGTGACAAATGGATGTCACACCCCGGGCTGTCTCCTCTGAGTGCCACATTGCAAAGCAATTAAGCCCATCCTGGGGAAGATGCTGTCCTGGGCTGTAAAGCCACAGGGCTTTTGGGATGTCAGGTCTGGGATAAGATTTTCACTTGCTGTCTGGACCTCCGTGGCTCTGGCTGGGAAGTTCTGTGGTGTGGAGCTGCCCTTTGGGTCGGCACAGCTCACACAGAACTGAAACCCAGCTGCTGTGACTGTGCTTACCCAGGAGTTTTGCCAGTACAAAAAAATGTTGCCAGGGGAAGAAGGAGGGAGGGGAGGTATGAATCTGTTAGATGACATTACATAAGGGCTTTTTCTTGGTGTTCACCTGCGCAGTTTCGTAAGTTTTGAGTTTTGTGACTGAGTTGGCTGTATTCGTGTCAGTGGTACAGTGGCAGCTCTCCAGACTCCTTCCAGGAGGGATCTCCTTTCTGTGGAACAGGTAGGAGATGAAGTATTGGTGCAGAAACACAAGCTGGGCAGCTTTGGTAGCTGACTTCAGTTTGTAAAATGGGAGATAGATTATTTATTCTATTTTTTAAACCAGCATGAGAATGCGATTTAGGCCTTAGTGTAATTTCTCTCTTATTTTTATTTTTTTACTTTTTATTGCAGTACAGATGTTTCTGTCAAAATGGGGAGAGGAGGAAAATGCATCCATGCAAAACACACTTCTAAATGTGTGATTTGCTGTATGAGTGTTGCGTGTCTACTGTACGTTTAAAAAAAGATCGGTACAGTTGTTTGCAGTGTGAAATCACTTGACAGATCAGTAGAGCCCAGTAATCTCTCAGAGTGAGGCAGTAAGGGACAGGATGTGAGAAACAGGCTGTATGTCTCTGCTGTCCCAGGACTTTACATCTAATAGTAAGAATCACAGTGACAGATTGTCTGATGTGCAGCCAGGGGCTGAGGAGAGCTTTGAGGTGGTAGCTCCATATCTGACACTGTGGTGTTTTTCCTGCCTTTCTCTCATATATTCTATGTTACCCATTCTCAGAGACAGGATTTTTAACTTGCCAGCTGGTCTCATTTGGTGTGAAAAAGCAGCTCACACCTCTCTATAGCACCTCTGGTTTCTAGCTCTCTCTCACTCTCTGGCCTGCTCTGTGGTTTCTGGTTTGCCTTTGCTTGTTTTTTGGTTTTTTTTAATTCCTTGCCATCAGTCTGCATTTTAGCATAACATGGTCTTTTGCATTTTTTTCTCATGAATAGATTTAATTTTACTCTGTCATGTAAGCAAGAAAACCCTTGGAAATTCAGTTCTTCATGTACATCTCTACTTGCTAAATTTAGTGTCTTAAGCTTCCTATGATAGCAGTGGCATCTTAGTTTGGGAATCTTTTTGTCCTTTTTGGACAGAAAAATATTTGCCATCCTCCACGGCTTTATAGATGCTGTAGTAGGTTCAAGCAGGACCAGTGGTGCTGGGTGCTGTGGGTGTGAGTCAGAGGGAGAAGTGCACTGTCAGAGGGATCATTTAGGGTTGTGGCAGCTCTCTGGAGCTGGCTGGGTCCACAGTCAGGGTGGGAAAGAGGATGATGGTTTAATTATGATAGTAAAAGTCAGCATGGGATGTCTGTGCTCCAAAGTGCTTTTATCTGACAAAACAGTTGCAAATCAATGCTGTCTCTGATAGCTTTGGAGCTGACTTGTCAGTGTGTGAGTTAGTTCCTTGAGGGATTCTTTCCACCTAGACTGGTCAGTGTGCTCATCCCATGCTAAATGTATTCAGTTCTGGGCTTTGCTCCTTCAGAATAACAAAGGCTGTCTAAATCAGGAATGACTAATGAAAGACTAGCTTGTCCTGTTTGAATTCCTACTTTGTCCTGCATTTGCCTTCTTGGTAAACAAGGACATATAGCTTGTTGGCCTTTTCCCCAGGACTGAGGAGCAGAGGAAAAATAGAGTTCCAAGTAGTGAAATTTGGGATTGATTTACTGCATGTTTTCTTCTCTCTCGTATCCTTCAATTCTTCTAAATTTTACATGCTTTACATGTTATCCTTCCCTCAAATGTAACTGTCACATACATGAAGCTCTCCATACTTCACTTCTTTCTGGCATCAATTTTTCATAACATGAATGTGATAGTTGCCTCCTTCCTTTCTCACTTGTTTATAAAAAGTTTGCCTGTGTCTTCTGTGAGATTCCAGCAGAGCACGAGCCTGGTGTTTGCTTCTGCTGTTGCTTGTGAGTTTTACGTCAGTGGGTTCCCCATGGCTTCGATGGAATTACACTGCCAGCTTTGCACTGGCTAACTGGGAGAAGAACTGGACACGTTTCCTTCCCCCTTCTTGCATGCAACGAGAGTTGATAATGATGGCTGGGTTGTACATTATTTATTGGGCACAGCGAGTGCCCATGGTGCTCTGAGAAGGAGGAAGGAATTGGCTTCCATCATTGAGTTTATTATCTAGGTCATTCACAGACTGAGGCATCTCATGTTAATATATTCCATGAAAATTTATTCCCTGAGGCAGTTTGCTCCTGAGCCTGGGAGAAAATATAACCATGTGAGGAAAGTGTTCCTCTGCAGTCCAAATCTGTGGTGGGATTTCTTGTCAAAGCTACTCATTGGAACACACTGTTAATACAAGAGCAACAGAGCTTTGTGTAGGGTGAGCCTCCGTCTAATAGGGCTTGGTGGGAGTACTGCTGCTGATAATCTGTTTTCTACATGGAGCTCCACGCTTATCTCTTCATTACCTGTTTACTCAGTAGCAGTAAAAAGTCCAGCTTGGGGTACTTCCCAGAAGTGCTCACCAGACTGGTTTGTAAGGGAGGGCGATTTACGGGAAATTGTTGAAAATGACCCTGAAATCAGTTTTCTTTTATAGAAGTTTGTCCCTTGTTTCTGCAAAGGGCTCCTGATGTGGCAGCTAAGAAGAAATGCTGGTTTATTTAGTCTTCTTGAATATAATGGGATGTAACTATGGTCATTTAGTAGCTACTCTACAAGCAACTAAGCTGTTCTCAGCTTAGAGTGGAGCAGAACTGGGTGGAAAAGATAAGCCATCTTCCTCTCCAAAATTAGCCCCTGTTAAAATAATCCTATCAATACCTAATGATAGTAACTCATTTTGACCACACTTTCAAACAATTAGCTCGAGTGACATCTAGCCTATCTTGCCAGTAGGGATGTTTTCCCGTTTCCTTGATTCTAGAAAGGAACATGTTCTGCTTTCCTCTTGCTGAAAGGTTTATCAAAACCTAGATCTTCAAATTCATCTTGCTCATGTCCAAGAAAGGAGCAAGGTCTAGAGCTGTTCTCATGAGCCCAGACAGTGGTGCTTTATTCCCTTTGAGGGACAAATAGGGTATGATGTAGGCAAAAGAAATGGTACAGGAATCGAGAAAAGTTTCTTTGTCACATTCACACAGATTGAGGCTGATTTCTCTACCTAAAGCACCAGTGTAATCTTCCCCCATATTTACTCTCAAGGAGCTGTCTCTGCAGGCCAAGGCTCACTGTTTCTACATCCTTAGGGCTTGTCACCCTCTGGGAGTGACAGTGTTGAAATTAAGAGCAGACTCCTGGATTCTGGAGGGTCAGGAATAAAGCATCAAAAATCCAGGCTATGCTGCACATCCTCACAGAGTGGTTTTCAACCCCTTGTAGACAAAACAGGTTCTTGTGCCACTGTGACCCTTTCCATCTGGGCTAAAATAATACTTATGAAGTCATCCAGTGTAGGAATGAGTTTTGTGTTTAGATGTGATGGAGCACTTTTTCAGCAGGCCTGTGACTTGTGGGCTCTGGCGGTTTGTACAGGGCAGATCCAGGAGGGCACCCAGCAGGTTTTTGCCCTCATCTGCCCCGTGGGCAGTGGGGCAGCAGGAGAGGCGGAGAGCTTCCTGCTTGAGTCTCTGCTTCTCTCCTACCCCATTTCACAGCTGAGCTTGCTGAAGAAACCATCAGTCAGGCGCCAGGCGAGTCAGTGTGGGGGGCTGTTTGCTGTGGTTTTGGAGTCGTGCGAAAGCAGCCGTCCATTGTGCTGCCTCTGCAGAGGAGTGGTGGCGGCCGGAAGAAGAGGCGGGAGCGGAATTTTGGGGCAGCTGAGGCCCTTAATCTGCTTTTGGTCAAAGCTTGATGCCAGGATGGCTTTTCCGTGTGTTTCGTATCTATCAAAGAACTTGGTTAATGATTTATCAGTTCATAGAATCACAGAACGGTTTGTGTTGTAGGGGACCTTAAAGTTCATCAAAGTTCCAACCCCTGCCGTGGGCAGGGACACCTTCCATCAATCAGACCAGGTTGCTCCAAGCCATGTCCAACCTGGTCTGGAACACTTCCAAGGATGGGCCAACCACAGCTCCTCCGAGCAAATTGTGACAGTGCCTCACACCCTCATAGGGAAGAATTTCTTTCTAATCTCTAATATTTACCCTCCTTCAGCTTGAACCATCATCAACCCTGTGCTTCCCCAGCAGTTTCTGATGACCACAGTACCAAGTCCCGTTCTGAGGTTACCTGTGCTCCTCTGGGGGGGTGTTGGGAGCTGTGACTGCTCTCCTCTCTGTCTTGGATGAGAGCTGCTGCATGTGGCTGCACATCTGCAGGAGAGCAGGATGTTGATGCTGTGAACGCCTGCGTGCTGTGGCACAGACAGGACACGACGCACATTCATTTTGGTTCTTGCTTGGCGCTGTGTCTAGCAAGGAGAAACCCTTTTGGCTGGTTATGTTCTTTCTGGGTAGCACTATCTTGGTTAGAATTCTTAGAATTGAAAGCGTCAGAAATTTTGAGAAGGAGCTTAGAACAGAGAGCTGAAGCTATAACTAAAATCATCACTTGATTCATTTTAGAATTGCATGATTCTGATTTTGTCAAGAATAATGCAGGATCTGAGTGGATTTCTTTTAAGAGGAGCAAAGGATCATTGAAGTTATCACATGTTTTGGCTTATGTGGATGTGATCTCAGAAGGTTTCTGGTGTGCCCTTGCAAGTTTGTCATTTCCCTTTGTCATGGAGAAAGCTGTGTCTGTGATTAATATGAGGTCACTGGTGTTATTTCTATATATAAAAAAGACTTGCCTCAGCAATGCATATGCAGTACTCATTGTTTTTAAGCAATGCACTTCTTATTTTAGTAACATTTTTGAAGCTTCTGTTCTTGTTTTTAACATGGATATTAGGTGAGAAAAGAGTAACTGAGCTTGCAGGTTTTAAGTAGCCCTTGGTGTCCCTGTGTTTGGCTTCTGAAAGATTGCTCTGAAAACATATTTGTGACCTCAAAAACGCTTATCAGCATTTTCTCAGTATAAGTTTTGTGGTTATTTCTAGGTTGACTAAACTATCTTTTTATATTAATAATTCTGGTTGTAGGAAATTTCATTTGCAAAAAAAAATTTGCAGATCTCTCCTCTCTGGAAGTGTTCAAGACCAGGTTGGATGGGGCTTGGAGCAACCTGGTCTAGGTAAAGTATCCCTGCCTGTGGCAGTAGGGTAGGAATGAGATGATCTCTAAGGTCCATACCAAAGCATTCTATGATTCTAGGAATTTGGGTTTGGTGGCTTTGTTTGGGTTTTTATTTTTTTATTTTGTTACTCCAGCTGCATGAAAAATATGCTATTTCAGTGCCTGATAATGTTTTTAACCATCAACAATAAGGAAATTTTCCTTTTTTGAATATATATGTATATTTTAGCCAGGAAATGGCTAGTTGCAAAATTCTGTACACCTATAGCATTTCTTCTTACTCCATCTCTGACAATATTAAGCAAGTGTTTCCACAGGAACAGTGCTCTTTACAATAGACAGTGTTGTGGCTTGCTTCAAAGCCACAGCCAGAACATGTAGGTGTTTGAAGAGTACCAGATCTTTCCATCTCTTGCTGTGAATTTTCCAGTGGGTCAGTACTTGTTCAGACTTTCTATCTCAGTATGTGAAACCACCCCCCCTGTTTCATGTTGCTCTGTGTGGTAATGCCCCAGAAGCCTTTCAAACTCTGCTGGGCTGCAAGAGGAGTGTTTTAGAATCACAAAGAGTTGAAATTTGTGGTCCGGCCAAAATCTAGTCAGCGGTTCCAGTTCAGGATCAATTGTTCAAAGCCAGGCTGGATGAGGCCTGGAGCAACCTGATATAGTGGAAGGTGTCCCTGCCCATGGCAAGAGGTTGGAACTGGATGATCTTTGAGGTCTCTTCCAAACAAAACTGTTTTATGATTTTATTTTTTTTTATGGTTCCATCAAACCCCTTGCTACTGTAATCTTATCTCAGGCTCTTTCAATGTAATGTGTATTAGGAGTTGAACAGTGTTAGGTGTTTTTTTATCTTTCTTAGGGAACTGTGTTTGTAATGTTTCCCTTCACTGAATGTGGGTCAGTCATTAAAAGGGACTGGATATCTTAATTTACTTCCCTCCAAGGTGGTTGCTGAGAGGACAGGAACTGAGTGGCTTCTTGGCTTTATATTACTGGGCTTGGTAAATCTTAAAGCCAATTCACTTGCCTTTATTTTCAGAGGACATAAATGCTGTCCAAGGGATTTCTGTCCTCAGCTGGTGAGAATTAAGGTAGAAGACTAAAACTGATGTGCTTTTTCCCAGAGTGAATAAAATCTTGCTTTGGGAATTACAGGAACATGCCCCCACACACAGCAAGGGCTGTTTGTCTGCAGGAAGAAGAGCACGAGGTCCACATTAACAGTGCCACCCAGGTGGGGATGTGCTTTTCTCCAGGAGGGAATTTATACTTTAAACACATTAGTGTGCTGGAGTTAAAAGCATGTCTGTTTGTATATAAAACACATGCAACACTCTGGCACAGATAAAATGCCAGGCCTTCCATTCACAAAGAAACAAAACATTTGTCAAGGAGGGAACGTGACAACAGTTGTCCTAAATATGACTGGCTTTGTAAGTGAGCCTGTCCTGCTCTTGGCTTACCCAGGATTGCTGTGTGCTGGGGCTTGTGGAAATCCTCAGCAGAAGCTTTGTTTGGAGAGCAGAAGGTTTATCTGCAGGTGATGCTGAGTTTTGAGTGGGAAGTGTGGTCAGCACCCAAGCTATGTTCTCAATTGACCTGTCAGCAAAACCACTCCAACCATGTTCTGACCTTTTTCTCTACATACCCTTTCTGGGTGTCTCCACCCTCTGCTTTATTTAATCCAAGGTAAATCTTGGTCACATTGGTTCCTCCTCTTGAAACCACACTTTGGAAAGGGAAAAAGAAATACTAAAAAAGGGGAAATATGTGACAGCGTGCTGTGGTAGGTGCCTGTCAGCTTGCAGTTGTTCACAAAACCCTGGAGAGCCTCCTGTCCTGCAGAGGGAGGCTGGGTCAGCTGAGAGCACATCCCAGTGACACAGCACCCTGTCACCATCCGGTGGCTTGGGAGGGCTGGAGGCCAGAGCTGTGCAGCTCCTTCCTGCATCAGCCTGATTGCTGCAGTCACAGCTCTGACTTCATGGTCACAAGTGGGTAGTGAGATCATCTCTCTCATGAGGTAGATGAGGAAAACTGTAATCACAGACTTGATAGGACTAAAAATTGCTTGGTCTTGGACAGTCTGTCTCTTATTGTAATGCTTGGCCTCAGGATTTCAGGACAATTTTTTTTTCCATATTATTTTTGATACTGATGTCCTACCCACTGTCCTTCCCCATGAAAAACCTCACCTCTTCACCCTTTTTTTAAACTGCTCTTTCACAGAAATATTTTGATTGTACTCTTCCATCATCCCCACCAAAAAAAAAAAAGCCCAAACAGAAAACCAAACACATAAACAAAACCCACTGTACAAAGAGGATATGATCTAACTTGGCAAAGCAAGTGTTGGCAGTGGCGTGTCCTTTCTGGGTGTTGTCAGCTTCAACCTACATTCTTTTTGCTGCTGAAGACTTGATTGTGGCTCCCAGCAGTGGACCTCATGGGATTGGAGCAGAGACATGAGCAGTAACATCTGGACACCAGGAGCAAGCATCATACCTTCAGGAATGCTGGGGGAGTGCATGCCTTGGCACTCCTTTTTTTTTTTTTCTTTCTTTTTTTTTTTTTTTTGTATCCTTGGAGGCATCTAATTGGCTATGCAGCCAGAAACTGCTGGTGCTTTGACATGGTGTTCTGGGATGTGTGTACCAGGGATATGGAGCAATCCCATAAGTGGTTGGCAGGGAACGGGAGAGGGAGTATATGGGCTAAAGTACTTTTAAACCTTTCATTTCATCTTTCCCTGTGTCCCATGCAGGTTCTCTCCTGTGACATGCCACTCATATTTGGTAGTTTGCTTTTCATCCTTCTGTCTCAAATCGTTGGGCAGATCATCTTGCAACATGAGAGGGGATGTGGTGGATTAATATTGGCTGGGTATAAATGTTAGTCCTTTATAATTTCAGTGCTAAGAAACTGCCAGGTGAGGAAGTGAGAAGAGGAAGAAGAGAGTCACTGTGATCAGTTCCAGATCTGGGAAGAATTATCAGAGCTGAGGTGCTTAGGTTTCCCCATGGTGTTACAGCTCATGCCAAGGTTGAAAGTTGCTGGATTTAATCTCTCCTTTTTGTATCCTCACTAAGGATGAGTAATGGGATTAGCACTGTAAATGGGAATGTGAGCTGTGTTGGGAACTGTACTTCCAAAGACTGGCATGCCCCTGAGACATGCCATTTGAAATCTTAGGATTTGCCAGAAGTATTGCTGATAACTTGATGCTGCACATAAATTAATTCACTGTGAGGCTGAGAGGGGTGGTGTTGTGTGCCCCTCAATCACTTAGCTCAAGGCTTTAAAGTCATTGAAAAGACTGAGAGTTCTGGTGCTGTGGAGAAATTGACTCTTCTTGATGTCTGGACTTCTGTGGAGTCCAGGCACACGTTGCTGTTGTGGGTTCTTCCAAGTTTCCCTTGCACTTTTCCAAGCAGTGCGGCTGCTGTTCAGTGAGCTAGGTCTGTGTTTTGAAGACCCAAATCCCTGTTTCTACCTCTGCTCCTGCCATCCCATACATTGCTTTCCTTTTGTAAAACTGATGGTGTAAGATGTGCTCAGCACCCAGAGGGGCTTTGCTGTCTTTGGATGGAAAGGTGGAGATGTGTGGGAAGGGTTTGATGTGGGTGATGAGTTTGGAGTGCTCCATCTCCTGTGCAGCTCCTTCTCTCTGTCACGTTGGCTTCCAGCGCTGTAGGAATGTGACACCAGCATGGCAGCCTGGGTGACAGCCAGCACTGTGGGCCTTCCTGAAACTTCTACATCCCCTTTTTAGGGTTCCAGCTGTCCCCAGCACAATAAAGGGATCAGTAAAGGTCTTTTCAACTCTTGGTGTGGAAGGGAGGGGAGAAGAAGGAAGGTGCCTGTAAGTCAAGTCCTCTGCAGAGCTTTTGGTTTGTGTCTGTACCTCTGTGTTGTGGAACCCCATCTTCCTGGTATTGAGATGCTGAGCACATCTCACTCCAGAATCATTCTTTTGTAGTTTACAGTGCTCATTATTAGTGATCAAGCATCATAAATAAATGAACTTTTCTATCAGATTGCCTTTTGCTGCGGCACCAGGACTTAACTTTTAACTGCTGTTAAAAGGGTGGTATTTGGCTTTTCAGTGTCTGACTGAAATGGTTGGAGTAGGAGAAAGTTGTGACCTTTCCCCTTTCTACCTGAGGTGTTGAGAAATTTGATGGATTATCTTGAGGACTAATGGATTTTAATGGTTCATGATCTCATCTGCTGTGGCCTGGTTTTAGAAAGAAGAAAGAGCTATTGGACAAAAATGGAAAAGCAGCAGTACACCAAATGAATTACATGTAGTAGGAAGATATTTTAAAAATAGTGACACACCTAATGGAGACTCAAATGAGAATAATTTCTCAGAAGTATAGGATTATGCAATAAAACCTATGAATAACAAGAAAATATTTCCCAGCACTGAATAGTGGAGAACAACACAAGTAGGCGAGTGAGCAAAGTTCTGGGGACACAGCTTCAGAGGGGGTTTTGCAGAGAGATGCAGCTGGTTTAGGGGTCCCTGCTCCTTGGGTTGGATCCATGAACAGGGTACTGGGGGCTCTGCCTGATGCTGTACAACCCAGTGGATTGCCCCTAAGTTACTCCTGAGTGCTGTCCTGCTGTAGCTGTGCCGTGGTGGTCCCTGGGCAACCAACGAGACACAGAACCTCAGACCATGTGCAGACTGTGCTGCTTAATGTAAAGTCATAAATGATTCATAAAGTCTGCCTCGATTTGTTAGGGAGGTTAATTAAAGCTGAAGGTGAATGCTGTGCCTTGGGAGACTTCTCAAGACTGAGAGAACTGTTGTTGCTTCTCTGCCCAATCTTTTTGTTTCTCTTTCTTTGTTTCTCCCTGGTGGCTGTTCTGTTCCTCTCTGGGCCAAACCCAGGTCTCTGGTGTGCACTGGTCTTGCTTTTTCACTGCTCTTTCCTTCCCGGGGGGCATTGCCTCAGTTCTAAGTACATCTGTGCCACTGCTTTACTTTGAGGAAGCTCTGCTCAGCATCTCATTGTGGTGGCCCTTGGAATGTTTCCATGTGGGAAGTGCCACCAACTTGCCTACTTGGCACCAGTCAATGAATTTATTTCTTTATAACTGTAACAGAAAAAGTGCCACAATTTCCTGTGTTTTCTGCCAACTTATGTTGGGTTCGTGCAGGAGACAGAAAATACTCTGGTTGATAATCTCCAGATCTTGGAGATAGAGGAGGGCAATTCCTGTATTGTGTGCTCAGTGATTGACCTAAAACGTGACCTGTCAGGATCATCCTTTTGCAACTCCAGCTCTACAGCTATTGAAAGATCTTTGTTTTGCTGGTTGTTGAGATTTATTGATATCTTGTTACTGTTAACTGAATGGAAATAGAAGATTTTTGTTGTTTGATTATTGGTCAATGCTTGGAAGTCCCCTCAAGAGCAGAGACCCTGTCCCACTGTCAGCCTCTTTTACCTGCAATTGCACACACAGGTGTCTGCAGGCAGATTTCCATACCTTGCATATGCAAAGCTGATAGCCTGATAGCAGCTACTGAATGTGAGCATGGGTGTATTTGCTGTAATCAGGTGTTCAGAGAGCTGAAAATGAAGCCCTGCATTTGCCATCCTTTAATTTAGTGGTCTTGCATTGATGTCAGCATTTGCCTTTGGGAAATTAAAGTAATCTGTGATTTTCCTTCCCATCCCTTAAAAAAAAAATAGCTGTAGGAGGAAGACAAGAGGGGATGGAAGGAAAATAGAGTGATGGACTGGACATGGTGGTATTTGGCATGGTGTTACAAAGATGCATGGTGAATAATTAAGGTTTAATTGTGCTCAGCAGAGCTTTAGCTCTGCTTGTATGTGCTTGTGGCAGGGAAAGGCAGCATCCGTCCTGCCCACGCGATTCTGGTTTCACACGGGCTGTGGGAGGGAGCTGGGGGGTTCCTGCCCCTTCTCTCTGCTCAGGGAGCCTCAGAGCAGCCTTTTCTCTCTGCCTGCCATCTCCCCTGGCCACCACGTGCTGTCACTGGGGGGTTCCAGCAGCTTTGCTGTTCGTGGCAGTTCAGAGTCATCCCACGCTTGGTTTGTTCTGTGCCCTCAGGAAATGGACCCTCGCTGGTAGGGTCTGGTCGTGCTTCACATTTGCTTCTCAGCCCATTTACCAGCCTAGCCATTTCTAGCCCCACATTTGTAGGAGGCTGTGGATGAAAGCTGTCCCCTGCTGCAGACTCCAGTGTGTGCATGACATTATTAGACTCTCCCGCATCCTCCCCATTTTGTTTTGGATTTCACTTAAATTTCTAAAGGAGTGGGTTCTTACTCAGTGATGGTACTGTTGGGATCAGTGCCTTGTCTTCAAGAAACTTCAGTACCATGGGATTTATAAACAGGTAGTTGCATCCTCTCCCCCTGGCACATAACTTGGGGAAACAGGTAAAAAATCCCTCTGGAGAGTTGTTGTTTCATTTTTCTTTGAAAGTATAAGGAGAACAAAAACATAATAGTCCCTGAACCAGTCGTGTCTGTGTTTCTCTCTTTCTAACTTTATAACATTAATTTTTTTTCAAATATGCTAAGGAGCATCTTTCTGCAGCCATTACTTGTAAATCATTCATTGCTTTAGAGGTATTTCTTAAAAGCAATATAAATTGCTGTAACACCATAGGAGCAGGCTCTAGCTCCTGCTTTCAGAACCTCTTTTGGCTTTTTTAAAAGATCTGAAACCTCCTTTTCATATCTCTATTGTATTTGTAGCTCTTCAAGCAGATTTTCTTGGCAGGAATTTTCACAGGATAAATAAATCTTGTTCCCACCTCAGCAAATCTCCTGTAGAGGTGGGTGATCTCTTGGATGAAACCAGACTAAAATTGATTAAAGAGTCCAGGATTGGCTAAGAGTCATTAGTTATGCATACTTGTTCATGGCTGGTGCACAGCTTATAATTAGGCCGCTTGAACAAAAACAAAAGTAATATTTTAAGCAGCTGTCCTGAAACAAAAAATTAGAATGACAATATTACAGTAATAGCTGGAATAACTGGTTATAGGAGTTTTGAGAGAGACTGACTTTCCACCCATGTGTGAGTTTAGCTGCAGAGTATTAAACTTTGTTCAGGTGAGCTGTGAGGGCTTTAACACTCAGGGTACACGGACCTGCTGACTGCAGGTGGGATTGGCAGCTTTTCCCAGTGCTGGCCAGGTCTGCCCCTGTGGTGGGAATTGCTGCCCTGAGCACTTGCCAGCCTTTGCAACAATAAGAAAATACTTGATACCCTGTTGTGTGTGTGTGTGTTTGCTTTTCTTTTTTTTTTTTTTAAGGCATCCTAATTTGAATCTTAAAAAGTGCATGCTGTGCGTTTATAGGGAAGGCACTTTAATGTGCTGGTCTGGAAATGCAAAATCCCCTTTGTACTAGACAGCCCTGAGGATTTTCAAAGGTGTCTGACTTGATAGACAGGTGTCTGTCAGCCTCAAAAAGTATAAGAGGGACTGATTAATCCAGACACCGTGTATTTGGCTGAGAAAATTGCCATTTGACCTCTCCAAGGAGGTGCTACCTTATTAAAATACAGAAAGATCTGACATTCCAAAAGCATGATCTGGTAAGAGCTTAAACAAGAAAGATGACAAGAAATAACTAGAGGCATGTGAAAAACCAGCTTTAGCCTAACCCAAATTTTCAGCTCTTTCGACTGAGCCTTGGGAATTGCCTCTACAAACGACTGATTACATATGCAGTTCAGTTAATTAAAATTAAAAATTATGTAGGAAGTCAAAAGATATAGCTACTTGTTTAATTAAGCTAATGAAGTCCCTAGGTAGCTTTTATATTTGCTTTACTCACTGCAAGTGTCTGGCTGTTCTGTTTTTGAAGCCATGTCAGCATTGACATGCCTCAGAAAAAGGCTGTACTTCTAGGATGCTTATGGATTGTGCCTGTGGGGAAGGAAGGAGGGGCAGCAATGGCAAAAGGGATGTTCTAGGCTCCAGGGTAAACACAGTCATCTTTTGTGTCTGATCCAAACACAATAAAAAGATTCCCACTGATTCTGATGTGCTTGAGATCAGCCTTCCCAGACTGGATTATCTGTTAGTGTATGGGAGGGGGGGTAAAAAAAAAAAATCTTATAAACTTGAGTTTGCAAGGTGTAGTGCTCTTGCCAGGCTCAGTGTTGAAGATGTCTTTTCATCCTGGAGGCCCACCTTATCTACCTCATCTTGATTTTGGAGAGTGAGCAACTTGCAGGCAGGCACCCTTTGGATCTGCCTCTTCCCATCCTTTCTCAGGGCAGGCTGGGCTCTCTCGGAGGCCAACTCACAATACCTGCTCTTCAAGTTCAGTGGATGCTTCAGCTGGGTGTTGATAGGCTGCCTGAGAGATTACCCTCCTTCTGAATGTGTTTTCCAAACCTCTTCCATTGATGAATCACACACGGCCAGTTTTTATTATGTGTGTGAAGGCATGTGATTAAGGAGCCCTGTTTTGGTCTCTCTGCTCCTGAACTAACTTATTTTTTTGTAGCGCAGAGAAAGGGAGTAAATAACACCTGCCCTGTTGTTGGGAAGGATGTCAGCACAGCCCTTTTCTGAGGAAGGTGTGCGAGATGGTTCACTGGGGCCCCTCCTTGTGGGAAACCAGTCCCTGGCAGCTCCCTTTGAAGTCACGTGGAACAGCAGGATCCCAGCAAGTTCAGGCATGGGGCACCATGTGAGTGGTTTGGGTTAGGAGTGGAGTTCCTAACTCCCAGCACTGTCCTGGCAAAGGCCTGTGCCTCTCGCTGGAAGTGTAAAGAAGCCATGGCTGAACTCACCATCCTTACCTGCCTGTTTCCAGCTCTCCTGCCAAAATCCTCCAGCGCTTGTTCTCCCTGGTTCGGCTGTGCAGTTCAGCAGAAGTTGAAGTGTGTGCTTAGCTCTGGGTCAAAATCCTGTGCTGTTCTCACAGGTACAGCTGAGCTCCAGCAGTTGATCTTTTCCACCCCTTGTGCTGTGGACAAACGTGCTGCCTTCTTTCCTTGAGGGTGACTAAAGGGTTTACTACACTCATAAGCACACTTTCCCAGTGAGCTAAAGCTTGGCCAAGTTACCTCTAAACTGGCCAGAAAGTCTGTGTTTTCCCCCCTGTTTCTTCCCTGGGGGACCAAGCTGATGATGAAAGTGCTGGAGAAGGGGGTAAGGTGATGATTGTTTACAGGTCTACCTGCCAGGGGTATGATGCTGCACGCCACCAGTTTAGTTTGATTTATTCTGGGATCACTGCACCTCACAGCATTCACAGTATCAGGCACGCATAGAATTTCATACTTCTCCTTTGCTCCCAACACAACAGGACTTTCCTTTGGCTTTGATACTAAACCTTCCAGGCATAAGCTTGTGATTCCCTAAAATAAGTTATCCCATGCCAGATCTTTGGCATTGGGAAACTTTGTACATATTACTCTTTGATGATTGTGTCAAATACATATGGATGGTTACATTCCTGTATCACTTCTCTTATGGTGTAGGAGTTCCCCCTGAGCATCACCTGTGCTGCCTTCAGGCTGTTGAGCCTCTCCTGCTTTCTTTAAGGATATCAGCTGCTTTGTTGACCCAAACTGATTTCATGGTCTACTTTGGACTTGGTCAAGATTAATACTGTGACACCCTGTTTCTCTGTAAAAATGCAGAGGTTTTGCCTTTAATGTCAATGCTGGGAAGTGAAAAACAGAGAAGAAGTGAGGAGCACAGCCTGGCGTCTGCGTGGTGCTTGTGTTCCACCCACGCTGCTGTTGGGATCCCGAGGGTGTTTGCTGGTGCTGGGAGGTACTGGCATCGCTGGGGCTGTGCCAGCATGGAGTCAGGGCTTGGGCTGCCAGCCCAGGTCGGGTTATCCCTTCCATGGCTGGAGGGCCAGTCCTTTGGCAGCTGCTCCCTTTTGAAGTGCTCAGGTCTTATTAAGTAACAGAACGCAATGAGAAGCCCTCTCTGACTGTGCAAGTAGGAGCTGGCAGTGCTTTGGTGACTGGAAAGGTTGAAGGAGGGCTGATATCAGGAGTTCCTCCTTTTGGGGACACAGTGGGGTGCCAGACTCCTGTCTGTGGGTCTCTGGTTTCAGCTGGTTCTGGGCAATTTCTGGTGCCCAGCTCCGGGTCAGGAGAGCTTCCCACAGCGTGTGCTGCAGCTGTGGCTGCACTGCGAGGGTGCGAGCGGCGCTGGGGGTGTGAACGTGGTGCTGAAGGTGTGAGCAGGGACAGGAGTGGCTGTGCTGCAGGGCTGCCTGAGGTCACCCCCAGCGCCCGAGCAGGGTGCTGGCTGTTCACACCCAGCTCAGTGCATGGGGTTGGACCAGCACTGTGGGTCCAGCAAGTGTGAGCAGCTCGGAGGCGTCAGCTGCTGCCAGCACAATGTCACTCTGGAGGGTGGCCATGGCTCAGGGTGGCCCCATGATGGTGAGAAGCACGTCCTGTCAGGCAGGTGCTGCTCTCGGGGAGCTGCTGATGTTTCTCAGGCCAGCTCAGCTCTGTGGTCAGACATTTTCCTTTCAGGTTTTTAGGTCAGGTGTTATTTTCTGTTTCGGGCACATTCCACATGTCTGAGAGTACATGAGGTACTCATGTACTGAGTTGGCTGCTACTTAACTGGTCAAATTCATCCTTAAAGAACATCACAGCAAGTCCAAAAGCCAAAGTTTTCCCTGTGGTCTGTTATTATTTCATTTTGTTTCATGGTGTGTTATCTTTTGTTGTTCTGTTGCTATCAATTTAAGACCAGAGAAACCCTTAAGACTGTCTGGCTTAAACCCTTGTCTAGGACAAGAATTCCCCATTGGTCCTGCATCCATCAGTGCTGGTGTGCCAAAGTTTCAGCAGCTCCTGGCAGGCTGGGGCTTCACCCTCATTTGGAGCCTTTCAGCTGTAATTTTTAATGAGATCCCCCTTAGATGTTCTGTAAGAAGATACTGAGTGTAGCTCAAGTCCTCTTGGCTGAGTGGTCTTGGACTGTGGTACAGCATGAGCACAGCTGCTCAGTAGGTGTAGAGGATTTGACTGGGCTTTAATCTTGGAATCTGGAGGGGAGAGAGATTGTTTTATAACCCTCATAAATCTCCTGCTATTGCTTTCTGAATTAGTTTGTTTCTGTTTTGTGAGACTGCTCCAGGCAGAGGACTGTGCTGTGCTGGGGCAGAGGAATCTTTGCAGGGATGGAGAACAAGGTGTGTCAGGACTTCGGGGGCCAGTTTTTGTCTGTGCCCTGTGTCAAAGGTGGGTGATGCTCTTGTTGCATCTCCTGGCCTCATCCCAGATGCTTGAGTCCTGACAATCCTTTGCTTTTAAGACTGAATAAGAAGTGCAGGATTTTTTCCACATCCCACCAGAGATACTGTGTGTCAGAAGAAGGGAGAACGGATCCTGTTTGTCAGTGTGGAAGCAGGAATCTGACATATCCTGTATGGAGACTGGCAGGAAAATTATAAGCACTGGAAAATTATTTTGGAAACCTACATAAGTAAGGATTTTTTCCATAAAACCTGAATTCTTGGTATCCCATAAATCAATTTGCATGATTATATATTATTATATATTTTGGAAAGGACCATCTCTTTACAAAACTGCACATCTCTCCAGGAAACTGAAATTTAGGCAAAAATGATGCATGATATTGCTGGAGTTGGAATCTATTTGGGAATTGTCTTCAATATTAATGGAGACAGAGGGCTGCTCAAACACAGCTTCCTAAAACCAGTGTAATATGCAGTGCAAACAAGCACAAAATTAATATTGAGTCAAGACTAAATATTTGCTTTAAAAATTCCATGTGAGACTCATTTTAATTTTTTTTTTTTTTAGTGGAAGACATAGTGTCCATAAAATGAGCATTTTGGTAGGATTTTCCCAAGCAGTTGTAGCATCCCTGTTTTGTGTCCCACTGATGAAAGTGTGTGTGTGGCACCTTACAACCATAGCTGGAATCATGTGAATGAAATGTTTGCTCATTCTTTTTCCTGAAAATACTTCTTCTGCTCCACCTAATGAATTCCCAGCAGTTTAAGTAACAATTTTTCTACTTCTGCAACAAATTGTGAGCTAGGGAAATGCATGGCTGTCTGTGCTTCCCCTTCACTTACCCCTGAAGGCTGGTTTTGTTTTTTTTTTTTCTGGGCTGTGTCAGCATTCTGTACCTTAACCCTGCAGAGTCAGCCCAGCTCAGACCCCTCCTCCCACCTACAGCTCTGCAGGTGCTTTGCTTCCATTTGTAGCTTGGCTGTTTGGCTTCTCTTTAGGGTTCACCTTTCTGTTTTTTCAGTATCTTAATATTATTGCCTGTTAGGTTTGTGGCAACAGCATTTTTTTGGAAACCAGGAGCAAATGTCTGGGTCAGGGGTGGTCCATGGCCCTGGCTTGGGGAGCTCAGGTGGATGCTGGAGGTTTATTTCAGTGCTGTGCTGGGTGTTTACACTGGAGAGGAATCAAAGGGCTCACAGGGTACAGGAGGCAGCCTGAGCTCATCATCCTCTGGTTGTACAGGAGGAGCAGGGAGGGTTTGGATGAATGATCCATTAATTCCCCCAGAGATCTCCATTTTCAAAATTCCTGTTCTGCACGGGTGATCCATACCCACGAGGTGTGAAGATCCTCTTTGCTAATTTCAGCCTTGAAATTCAGGAGGTGCCTTGTTACTTCTTTCTTTGTTTTTTGGTTTTTTTAACTGAGATTTCTATATGACAGCCTGACTCAAATGTCAGGAATCCTTAGCTGGCAAATAAATAAATAAATAAAAACCAAAACAACAACATGAAAAGCAAGACCTTTATTGAAAATGTATCTCAAAATGAAAAAAATCTACTCACCAAAAAATAAATGCTTTCTTTCAAGGACAGGCTGACTGACACTGGGATTGAATCTCTGATCCCTAAAATTATGTTCTGTATCTCTGTCTCTATCTAATTTAGATTAAATGACAAGAAGTCCTTAGGTAACAGCACCAATAGTTTTCTATTTCCTATGGTTTAAGGCCAAAAGGTGATTTATGTAAGAAATAAGCATTTGCCTCAGCAATGATGGTATTTTGAGAGACTGAAACAATTTCACTGAGATAAAATATAATAGAGAGGAAATATCCATGTAATACTGGAAACAGCTGCACATTGATCTTTTCAGAGAATTCAGGGTTTGTCCTGCTTCATTTATCTCACAAATTGGAACACTATTAACTGTATTTTATTATTTTTTTTAACTTCTGTTTCTTCTAGCAAGGTTGAGATTGTTCAGCACTTCCAGGAAAAAGGAAGACTCAAGTTCCTTATTTTTGATGGAGCCCTGAATGCTGAACAATTTGGGCACCAGATGTTTGATTTTATTTTATTTTTTCAATTACGGTGTGCATGAGAATATATACACCTTCAAATATTATCAGATTTCTGCCTCAAAGAAACCAATCTTCTAACACTTCCTTTGCTTTTTTTCAGGTGGATTTGGAGCCAGAAGGCAAAGTGTTTGTTGTCATAACTCTGACAGGAAACTTCACAGAAGGTAAGGGAGTTGCTCTGGCTTCTTTCCATTCAGAGCTGGACTGGTCTGTGTCCCTGCCATCAGCTCCAGGGCACTGCAGAGGTTTGGATTCTTCAGGGGCCACATGCTGTGCTGTGCCTGAGGTTTTCTGAGTGATGGGGCAAATCTGGCAGGGGCTGTTGTTGGCAGCTGGAGCTGTGTGTGCCCTCTGCTCTATCTCACACCTGGGGAGCTCGCTGGTCGTGCTCTCTCTGGTTTATTTCCTTGAAGCTGTCCTTCAGACAGGTTGTTTTTGTCACTCCTGTTTTTCACCTGGCTGCCTCTTGAAGGGCAAGCTGAGGAGAAAGCAGAGCATGTTTAAAATAGAGATGTGTAAAACATCTGGGTGATTTTTGTTCCATAAGGGTTCACATCTACTTCCTGACCATTTCTGTTTGCTGCATTCCCTTTGCACAGGAAGCTTGCAAGTTTTTAGTGTGACAGCTGCCCTAAAAAAGCATCTGGGCAGGTTTTTTTTCTGTTAACTACATTTTATAGTGTGATGGTTTTGATGTGCCTGTTGTTTATTGTGATACCAGTTATGAGTGTGGATGTGAGCTGTGCTGCAGCAACCCAGGAAATCTCTGTATTTGTACCCAGAGAACAGGGAGAGTGCCAGGGTGTGCTGGGGAGGCCTGCAGGAATTTCTTGTAGGGATGAAAAGGAGGCTAGAAATTGGCTTTCATTGCCTATGACAAAGACAGGGGTGGAAAGAGAAGAAAACTGGAGTGCTTTAGTGACTGACATCCCAGTTGTATCCACATGCAGGAGTGCTATACCTGGCCATTTATTTAAAGCAGGGTTGAGCAGGGATGGTGGGCATGAGCAGGAATCCAGTGTTTCAGACCTGTGCTGGTGGCTGAGCATGTTGCTAACAAGGTCTCAGAGATGAGAAATGCAGAACTCAGATGTTTGTACAGCTACTGCTTTCCAAGGGAAACGGGAAATGTTGGAAATAATTTACTTCTCTTTCCTCCGTTGTTCTTGAGGATGTGTAGACTTACAGAACAGGAACATCAAAGGTGGCTCTTGGGTTTTTTTTCTTGTCTGGTTGTTCCCATGTATGGTCACATTGGAAAAGTCTTAATCCAGGGCAAGCCTGATTGCAGATACTGACTTTTCCCAGTCATTGGGTAAAGGAGGTATTCATGAAGAATCAGGGGTTTCCCTCTGATACACAGAGAGGTCTTGTTCATAATATCATATTTAATTCTGCTTTTGTCTGTTTTGCTGGAAGTGTGGAGGCTCTGAATGGTATTTGAATTTTAAGGGTTTTTTGGAAAAAAGTCTGAGAATAATTTATTTTAAATAATAATTTTTTATTTTCATTATAATTTATGACTTGAAAGCTCAAAAAGCAGCTTCCCACTTGTTCCCCTGATTTGGAAGGCAGACACTGCCACATCATCCCTGCTCCCTATGACTTCTTATTGTTTTGACTTCTTGTTGTTTTGTTTATGGAAATAGCCAAATTCACAGGAGCTCAGGCACCATTGTCTACCTCCAGTAAAGTAAAAGTCCAAAAAGTGGGCAAAGAGAGGGAGGAGGTAGGTGGGATAAGAAGAAAAATTAGAAAAACCCCAAAAAACCCCAACAAAACAATTGAGACTGGGGTTTTAGGCCCACCTGAGACTGCCTTATTTTCCTTGTCCTATTTTGTTTATCCTGTTTTGTTTACTCAAAACTGTCAGTCCTGGTGGTGCTTGGACTTTACCTTTAGAAGTGATGGTTTTTTGCTTTGATCAAAAGTTCTTCTGACCAAAACCTTAATTTGGTTCAGCTCACCTACAGCAGGGATGGGGGAGCAGGGTGTGACTCCTGTGAGTCTGACAGGGGCATTTGGGATCTGTCAGGGTGTGAGGGCAGTATAGCAAACATGCAGCTGCAAAGGGGTCAGTTCTTTGCAGGTTCCCATATGGATCTCCTGTCCATCACTGCTACCCTGCTGTTTTGAGGCAGGGAGATCTGCCTGTTTGATGTGTTAGAAATACATGTAGTTTTTCAGAAAAAGAAAGGAACAGAGCAATAGGAAGTGAGGGAGGCCTAGAGAAATTATACCTGCCTCTCTTTATTTTCTCTGCTCGGATATACTTGCTGTGCTAAGCTGTATTTGATTATATTAACTACCCTCATTCAGCTGACATTTCCTGTGTACAGCAACTGGTGCAAAATTAAAATGAAAATCTCCTTACCTTGGGAGGAGATTACCTCTCAGAGAAATCACAGAATACTCTGAGTTGGAAGGGACCCACAAGGGTCAGCAAAGTCCAACTCCTGAGCTCCCTGAGGGTGACACATCCCTGGTGGCCCTGGCACCCAGCTGGGTGGGGGAAGCACACTCTTCCCCAGCCATCTCCCTCACTGAGCCAGGAGCTGGTTCAGTCCAGGCGGTTTTACACAGAAGGGCAGGACTGACTTCTGCCTGCCAGACTTCAGGCATTGCTTAGGGATTGATTTCCTGCCTCTTCTCAAATGAATTTATTTACTCTTTTCTGGGTTTTCTTTATTTCAGCCTTTTAGGATTTTTTTTTCAAGTCATCGAATTTTTTCCAAGTCATACGATTCCTTTTGAAAACTTTCTTATTCCTTTTATTCTGGATATAAATATGATTTCCCCCCCCCCCCACCAAGGGTGCCTTTAGCATTCCTTTCCTCTGTCTCTGTGTCTCTTTGCTTCTGCTCTCTTAAAAGTAGTGAATGTACCTTCTCTGAGGTGTGTTTTTGCAGTGGATGTGCCCTGTCTGTGGATGTGAGGCACGTTGTCAGCTGAGGAGCTGGGAGCAGGAGCAGGGTGTGGGGTATGGGACCCCACCAGGCTCTGCCCAGCCCTGGGGACTGCAGGAGCTGTGGTTTAACAGAACCTCCCTGCCTGTCATCCATGTGTGTGCCAGGATCTCTGAGATAATCCACAACATCTCAACTCTTGCAGATCCTCTTTAAAGGGAGGAAATCTGCTTTATTGCTCTCTTACACACGTAGGGCTCTTGAGGTGCCCCAGAGGGTGTTGCTCAGCTGGTGACATGAATTCAGACCTCCTCTCCAGTGCTTGTTGCTTTTTCCCACTGAATACTGGTTTCAGCTGTGAAAGAGCAAACCCTGAATTAGCTCTTCTTGAGCAGGATATGATTGATTTGAAATCAATTTGAAATTTGATATGATTGATTTTGAAACCTTGCAGTGAGTGTGGGTGAACCCCTGCTGTGGTTTGTGCCTCTGGACCCCTGTGAGAAGTCAGAAGAGATTCCCAGGAGCTGGTGGTGGTGCTTGGGCCAGGCTGTTTGGCTGCAGCAAGGTCAGGCTGGACACTGAGAGGCCCCAGGTGTGTGCCTGGGTGGGTTGAACCTCTCCCCTTGCAACCCTGGAGTCCCAGAGCCAGCCCAGTCTCCTCTCAGCTTTGCCTGCAAGGTGTGCTGCGTGCCCTCAGTTTGCCACCTCTCTGTTTGCTCTATTTAATTCTGAGCAGAGCTAATTAAATTAATACAAATGAAGTATCTGATTGAATTAATGAATGAAGCAAGCCCTGTAGAAAACAGAGTGTTTCTATTTTAGTGCTTTGAACTCTTGTAATTTGCCTCTTTTTTTTCCTCATGTTGTCACTCAAAGTGATAATTCTGGCTTGAAGTTCAGTTTTAATTTCATCGTTCTAAAATAAGTAATAGTTGTTTCTTTTCTTTCTGTGTCAGTAAAGACAATGACAAATTTGAGTTCTGGGCAAGAAATAGAATGACAAGAATATTGAAAAGCCAAGTGAGTCGGTAGAGTGGATATAGCACCTATTACTAAATATTTCATGTTGGTAGGGTTTGCAGCAGCAAGGAATCATAGAATCATATTGGAAGGGACCTTTAGGATCATCTAGTTCCATCCCCCTAAGGGGGAAGCTGAACCTGCTTACCTACAGGCAACCTAAGAAAAAGGTTCAGGAAGCCCAAACCTGCTTCTGGACCAGGTAATGCTTCTTTGTTTTGCAGCTGGCACATTCAAATAGTTTGTCCTCAAACACAGACAGTCTTGGTCTTTGGCTGTCATTTTTCTTATAACACATTTTTCTAACACAAAGTTTTTTTAAAGAAATGTTTTCTCTGACAGGCACCACTAAAGATCTGCAGCCTTAAAGTGTGAAGTGGAACATAAATATTGTGCTAACAGGATCCTTCCTCTGCACTATAATGTAGCTCCTCAGCCCCATAAAATTTCTATTGACAGATCTGTTATCAGGTTCTTGCACAGCAGGAAGGAAAAAGAGTTTTACCAATCCTCTGTAAACTGCAATAATGACTGCTTTCAGCCTGTCTTTTATAGTTAAGGGAATAAATACTGGAAACTAGGAAGCAGGAATAAAAAAATGCCCTGTTCTCATCCCCTGTTTTTTTGGGCCACTCTTCTCTTTTGGTTTACTGGCTCTAGCAGAGTTCTAAAGCTTATAGTAGACACCACTTAGAAAACCTGCTGGCCCAATCAGGACATATCAATGCAGAATAAGGTAAAGAAAGTTCTGCTGTCTTTGGTTCACAGTCTGAGGACATGGAAGTCTTTAATGTCTATCCCAGTCTTATGTGGCAGAGACCAGCAGGAAACATGCATTTCTACACTCTTGTATTTTTTTCCAGTGTCTACCCTTTTTAAAGTTCTTTACACTTGTCACACCTGTGTGCTGTAGGCAAGGGATTTCCAGATCCACTCCATGTTGGTTCAGCTCTGCATTTTCAGATGGAGATAGGTCAGGACAGTGTTGAGTCCCATGGGGCAGAAAATACACCCTGAGTGAGCCCTTGCAGGGACCAGGAATGTAATCCACAAATGTTGTGCATCTCTGTGTGGCAGGCAGGTGAACTTCAGTGGATCCCCTGAAAGATTTCAGCCTTGCTGAAAGATTTCAGTCAAGTTAAAAAATAAAATGCCAGGTTAAAAAGTAAAAAGTTTCCAGAAGCTGATCTTGAAGTCCTGAGCAGGTATTGGTCTCCTGGAGGTCGCACTCTGCACACCCCAAGAGAGGTTTATCAGCCAAGCCAGGGGGAGCAAGAGCAGCTCTGTTCTTGTCCTGAAGTCTCCATGAGTTTCTTTTTTTGTATTTCAAAGTGAAACTTTCAAAATGTGCACATTGCATTTCACATGTAATAAATATTGCTGAGAGAACCTGAGTGTTCTTGCACCCTGGAACTGATATCTCACATAAGTCTCTCTGCTGTTAAAAAAAACCCAAACCAAAACAAAAAAAACCCACAAAAAACCCCAAACAAAGCAAGTTTGTTAAATTCTGAATTTTCACAGGGAAAAAATATTTCAACAGGCAAGTAAACAAACAAAGCTGTTTATTCCTGGTAGCAGGAAGAGCCAAACCCTGGGAAATGAAGTGATTTGCTTGGTGTTTATGGAGGGCCTGTAATGCAGAGGCAGGAGGAGAACAGCATCCCAGCCTGACACATATCCACAAGACTACTTTTATTTCTCAGAAAACTATCCATGTGAGCCCCACAGCTACTGCAGTGTGTCTAAGGCCAAGAGGTGTTTGTCAGTAATTTGTGACTTGCCAAGATCTGCCAACTGCAGAGATACCCAGGCACTGTAAAAATGCAACAAACAGCAATACCAGGGATAACTTCACTCCCCCAGTGGACTGTGTTTTGTCTGGGCTCTGAAACCTAGAGATAAATATGCAAGCTTGCAATCAGTGGGATTTCGGTGTTCCTGGCTGTAATGAGGAGCAGAGGTTTCTTTGCTTTATTTCCATGTGATTCCTGGAAGAGGTGATGGTAGTTCCCAGGGGAGGTGAAATCTCCTTGGCCTTGGAGGAGAGGGCTGTGCTGGAGCTGGTGTTTGTGCTGCAGTGGGGCAGGATGGGGAGTGTGGGATGGAAGGAGAGGAACATGGAGCTATAGGAGGTGAGTGCTGGGATCCAGGGATGATAGCACAGCCCTGGCTGCTGCACCCTGATGCTGTCTCATGGCCATTCCTCTCTCTACCCAGTGTGGTTGGATGCACCTGGATGATACCCTGGACTGGGATGAAGGGGATGCCCTGACAGTAGCACACCTCAGACTGTGCCTGAATTTCTCTAGACCACAATTTGTGACGTGCCTGATTGATGGAATTGGTAAATGGCTGTCCAGAAGCTTCAGTGCCTTACCAGGGGTCACTCTGTAAATCTGTGCCAGAAACTGCAGGGAAAAAGCCAACAAAACCCTGCTGTTCATTTTTTCATCTCTCTCTCTCTTTATATCTGTATATACACACTCACACATATATATACATGTATGTACATATAACTTCAGCTCCACCAACTGTCAAATTAGGCTGTATCCAATTTAATATCTGAGCCTCTCAACTCTGGCTGCTGGAGGAGACTCCTGATTTAGGTGGTACCACCCCAGTCAAGGGTTTTCCTTGTGTCTGGGTGCCTGGCAGCCCAGCCTGTCCAGTGTCCAGAAGTCCTTGTCCCCTGAAGGTAACAGATGCTGTTGTGCTGCGGTGTTTCATTACCTCAGTTTACCTGGGAGGTGATTATTATTATAACAATTCAGGCATTGTTAGTGCTCGTGGGGAGACCCCAGGGTCCCTCTGGCTCCACAGACATCAGGAGGATCAGCAGCATCAGTCTGCTGCTTGGTGAGGGTGTTGTACAGTTCAGTCCTGCACCTCACTGCAGGGGGACAACATGCCCCAAATAAACAAGGGCAGAACTGGGTCTTCAGCATTAGGTGAGCTGGAATGGAGGAGCAGAGCTCATCTTCTAGTGGTGCTTTAGGAGGTGAATACTCACCCTTGCAATTTATACACCTCTGTTTTAGGTTGTTCCAGACCATGCCCGGCAGAAAATAATGAGTTTCCTGCTCTCCAGTGCCAGCTGTTTTTGTTTCCTGGAGTGCTTCAGCGGCAATGATTCTGTTTGTTTTCCAGAATGAAATGCTGAATCAAAACAGAGCTTTGAGCAAAGAGATCCTGACGTTGTTTGGCCAGGGTGACCTCAAGCTTGGCAGAGGCAAGAGAGGGAGGGATGAAAGCTTCTGCTGTCCCTGTCTGCTGTCTTTGGTGAAAATTTACTCATTTGTGATGTAGAATAAACTGCATGCCATCAGCATGGCTCGGGGTGCTGTGGACACCACCTGCACTGAGCCACCCCAGTGGCTGCTTCTCCTGGCACTGCCAGCACTGCTGGTGGTTGCAGATGAGGGAGTGAGACAGTTTCATAATTGAGGGTAAATCTGTCTGTCTGAAAAGGATGCTCTTGGGTTTCCCTGGGGCTGCTTTGAGTGAGGCCAGTTCTTCACTAGCTGTCTGGACTGGGAAATTGGAGCAGGGCTGTGGGTGGTTTTTTGGGCCGGAATTCTCCCTGACTGAGCTCAGCCCTGCCCTGGGTGCTGCAGTGAGGCAGGAGGGGGAGCCCCAGCAGTGGTGCAGAGGAGGGAGGAAGGCAGGAGGTCTGGCTGTGCAGGTGTCCTGCTCTCCTTGTCCCATCTGCTGAGACACGGGACAAGGGCAGTGAATGGTGGAAACAATGGGAAAAGTTGCTTGGAGAAGAATTAGAGCCATAAGGGTCTGGAAGAAGGACAGAGATAAGGAATATAAGGAGAAGATAGAAGGAAACAGGAGACTGATGTGGGGAGTGGTGATGGATGGGTATGGGCAGGAGTAGTCAGAAAGAAGCAGCTTAAAAGAAGCCCAAAAGGTTAAAGGAGGTGGGAGGAGGAGAATATGGACGGAGGAATTGTAGAGGAGCTGCAGGGTGCAGGAAAGGCTGCAGCAGCAGCATAACTCTGACCACCAAACCCAGTTTCTTGCTAGAGCCTGGAACTGTTTCTAATCCCAGAATCTCAGCTCTTTTCTGCCGTCTAGCTGCCAGACTTGTTGAGCATGTGTGCCTGTCACTAGCCCTGATCCACACAGTAAAGCAGACTCCTTTCCTGGGAAGTGTGTTCCCCTGTTAGTGCTCTCCTCTCTCCCTGGAGCTGTGCTCAAAACCACAGCCGTGCTGCTGAGCCAGGACCAAGGAGACTGCTGCAGAGGAACTTGCTTCCAATAATAACTTTCTTTGTTTATAAAATATAGGAAATTGCTTTAAAGCCAGAAACCTTTTCATTTGAAGGATATCACCAGAGAATAAAACTCGAAAGTCAGGCAATGCTGAATTTTTATGTCTATAACATGTCCTCCCTGTATGTTCACAGTACAGACTTGCAGATCTCACTTGCAAGTCAGCAAGGATAAAGGCAGAAAAATGTTTTTTGTCCAGCTTGCCCAAGTCAGAGTTCTTGGGTGAGGAATCCTTGCTGAGTGACAGCCTCATTCTAGTCCTACACCTGTTTTTACTTACATTGACTCTGGTTCTGTATTTCACTCATGAATGGGAGGCAAAGTGGGGAAAAAAAGCCCTTCAAGGGAAGTGTCCAATTGCATCCAAAAGGGCTGATGACAACTTGCACGTGAAGGCCATGACAGAGAAATCCCTGTGTCCCATGACCTGGCTGGAAAATGGCTGTGTGGGAAGGAAGGCAGGGTGCTGTGTGGGGGGAGATCTGCTTAAACCTGTGTGAGGGCTGTTGTGACCTTCAAACCACGGGCTGGCTTTCATCTCCTGTCACTTGAGCCTAAACAAATTCCCTCCTGAAGTGTCCCTTCCCCGCTGAAGGACTGGGAAAAAAGATGAAGCGAGGTACAGGTTTCAGGTGTCTCTCACAAGCTGTTGGGGAAAGTGACTTTCTTCCTGCTCACACACCTCTGCTTGTTTGGTAATTGAGAGGAGTGACATGGGAGAGCCCGTGGGGAGGCAGGATATGTATTTACTGCTGCTCTTACAGCTGCTGGAAAGGGGCACCTGTTAGGGAGAATGAAATTGATGGTGTCACATTATGGAACTGCTGACACCAGACTGCCCAAGCAGTCTCATGGTGAGTCACCATCCCTGGCAGTGTTCAAGAAACAGCTGGACATGGCACTCAGTGCTGTGGTTTTGTTGACAATCTGATTTTTGGTCAAAGGTTGGACTCAATGATCTTGGAGGTCTTTTCCAACCTTTATGGTTCTATGAGCCTGAGCTGAGGCAAGCAGCACCCTCTCCATGTGGCAGCCAGCATTTTAAAAGCTGTATTTGTTTGAGTTTGGGACATGTGCTTTTGAAATCTCAGAGACATATTTCAGAAGTGGAGAAATATGTATTGCAGGGTGAAAACCATGTTTGGGAGGAGATGGGGAAGGGGAGAGAATCAGGTCTGGCTGTGTTGGCTGCTGGGAAGCTGTTGGAACCAGCTGCATTTCCTGAAAGCCTTGGGAAATCCCTCTGGGAAATCCCAATAATCCCCTGGCACTGGGAGGGGCAGAGCACTCACGGTCCCTGCCATCTGCAGAAGTTTCAGGATGGATTGTGTGATCCCCTGCCTGAGCACTGAGTATTTCCTTGCTGCACTGCCAAGGAAATTGGGAATGTGTTGATGGGAAGAGGTGCTGCTTCTTGGCAGAGCTCTTCCCAATAAGCTGGGAATACAAGAGGCTGAATTTACTTTTCTTGACAGATGCTTTGCTGTGGCAGTGTCTCACTCAGCCCATGGTGTGTGGGAACCTGCGTGGGAGAGCGACATGGTAAACAACCTGCTTTTTAAGGCTGTTGAAATTAGAGGACTCATTGGCAAGCTGCCACATGGAAATCTCAAAGGTTCCTGGGTCAGCTGAGGGATTAGAGCTGAGTTTGTTGCTGGGCCACTTTGGCTCCTCAGCTGTGGAGTGACCAGTCCACCAGGAGAATCCAGGTGTAGCAGGGTGGTGATTCAGGTGTTGATCATCCTGCCCAGCGAGCCCAAGGCCAGTGCACCTCCAGGGGAAAAGCTGAGGCCTCTCATGGCAGCAGTCGGAGGCCCCAGTGGCAGAAAAAGGGGAATGTTTAACTTGTCCTGCTGAATTAGCTTTCCCAGGTACTCTGCCCCTGACTAGATTCCATTTGTGCTTTGGGATACAGTTTGCTTTCTCGTGGAGAAAAGTGCAGTGCCCTTGGTGAGGAAGGCTCAAGATTTCATCCTAGGGATGGCTGCTGTGTTGAGTAATGGTTACTTATTTATGGAGATGCTGCAAAACTTTGGGACCCTCTGGACACAAGATGCTTGATATTCCCATCTCAACTCTCTTTTTGTTCATCCTGGTTGCTTTGTGTGTTTTGTCTTTGTATTCCATCAAGAGTGTTCTCCTGCTCCTCCTTCTTTCGAGGTTGATGTTAAACCTGTGTCTAGCAAATTGCACTACCTGGACATAAAAGTGTAAATTTTCAGCAGATTTAGTTGATTGTCAGACATTGTGTGGACACCCTTGTTTCCATACCAAAGCAGCCAACTTCTGAAGCTGCCCCCATGCCCAAAAAGGGGGATGTCCCCAGAACATCCACTTCAAAAATACCTTTAAGCTGCACTTGGTTAAAAATAGGTTTGCCTTGGATCTCGTGCTTCCCTGTGTGGGCAGGGCCTCCCAGGAGCAAGTTGTGATCCCTGCTGTGGAAGCACCCACAGCAGTGGGCTGCTGGTGGCTGTGACACGCAGGAGCCCGCAGGAGCAGGGGGGGTTCAGGATCTCCCTGCCACCAATTCTGCTTTTCTGGAGGATTTTGCACAAGTGATGGGAGCTTTGACTTCTAAATGCTGTCTCTCTGTTGCTGCTGCTTCTGCTCTGCAGCTGGTTTGAGATCTTCTAAATCAGAGGGGTTCTGGCACATGAATTAATCATGGCAAAGATCAAAGTTGCCTTGTTAGTTTTATTTTCCTAGTTTTAATGAATAATGTATTAAAATGGTTTCCTTGCCTAGTAAATCACATCTCAACATTTTTCTCTTGAGTTTAGTAAGTGGGAAGGACCAACAGGAGGTTTTGCAATGGAAATTTGCTTGCATAAGCCCAGGGAAATAGTAATGATTGTAATTGTGAGGGGAGGAGGGAGAGGAATCAGTTTGTTAAGGCTCTAATGAGCCATGCAGTGAGAAGTGTTTTGGGTTTTGTTGGGGTTTTTTTGCCTGTTCTTATGAGTTATGGAGCAGTTGAATGCTGGTATGTCAGAGATGGCAGGGAGAGGACTCCACTGTGAGAAGGGGACAGTGGGTCTGGGGTGACTTTTAGATTCTGCTTCTGCTGGAAGACCATGTTCAGCTACAGCCAGAGGGACAACCTGTCTGGGATACGACCAGACTGATTTATTTTGTTTTTGAAACTGTGTCTTGCTGGGTAAGGGACAGATAGGAGGTGGCATTCCGGTCACAGTGCCAGCCTGGGGCTCTGACAGCCTCTGTTCAGTGCTCAGGTTTCTCTTGTCTCCCTCAAATCCCTCTTCTGATTTTTAAATAAAATCCTTTTCTCCTGGAGTCTCCTCTCTGTGCAAGCTGAGACGGTTCTTTGCCATTGTTGCCCAAGCCTGGTTTCTCTGGCAAACAAATATATCCTGAGGTTTTGCAAATGAATGCAAAAGCTTGCAGAGATGGAATTGTAAGGTTACTCACTGTAGAAATGAGTGGAAAGGCTTTTCTATTGACATTTTTCAGCCTTGTGCAACATACTGTTGTGCCTTGCTTCAGAACTGTCAACATCTGCACACAAATGTCTAAAACCAACTTTTCTTAGGGGAAAAAAAAACTTTTCCAAGAAAAATCGTGTAATAGCACATGTGGAAAAGCTGCTCTGTGCACATCTGAAAACCTGTGTGGCAGTTGGGATTAAAACTCTATGCAAAGTTAACTGTATGGTGTTCATAACTGGTTGGGAGACTTGAAGAGGCAGAAAAATACTTGTTTTAGAGGTTCTCAAGCTGCCTTCTTCCTGCTCTCTCATGTTCTCACAGAGGTTATGCAAAAAAAACCCAAAAAAGGCAGCTATTTCTCCCTCAGTCCCAGCACTGGGCTGTACCCTTGGCTTTGCAGCCATCTCCCCTCTTGAAGATGAGGATGCTCCCAGCAGCCACACACTGTTCACTCCAGCTCTGCAGAGCTGTCCTGCTCTCCCTGGTGCTGCTACAGCCAAATCCAAGAGGCTGAAGAAAGCTGAGCCCCCCAAAAGTTGCCCTTCTGTCTTAGCTACTGGTACCACCAGAGCTTTGGCATCATTGTGTAATTATTCTAGAAATAAGCCTGTGGTGGGCTTTTTCTCATGCTCACCAATATTGTTGTGTGAACCTCGCTGAGCCTGTTCTCACTGCTGCCACACTGAAACTTCATCCTTCAGTCCTCAAATGCTGTTAATCACTGAGAGCTGAGATGAGTTTATGTCCTAGGTCTGGCGAGAAAACAAGGAAGATGGATCTGCCCTACTTCAGCACTTGGACAAGAAACCGAGGTCTTGCCTCCAGTGCACAGTTCTGTGTGATTTGATGCAGGGATGATTACATGTTTGCTTTTCCAAGACTGCTGATAGTGCTGTTTCACATTCCTGAGTGGGGAAAACTTTTCTTGGATTCAGAGCATCATTGTTCCTTCTTACTCTTTCAGACAATATTGACAGGTTGGCATCTTAAAAGATGAGCTGCCCTTAACATGGCTTTTCCGTGAAGCCCTGGAAGACAGCACAGTGCTGCCAGCCCTAGCTGCCTCTTTCTCTGATCTTCACACAAAACTTCATCCAGTTTCAGAGGGCAAAACAGCAGCTGGATCAAACTTAGGTCCCAGCCTGTGTTTGATGTGCCACATGTTTGCTTTGCAAGGAGCCTCTCCTGGGGCTGGAACCAGAGTGCAGGGACCGGATCGTGCACAGATTGGCAAAAGCTGCAGGAGGATCAACTTCTGCTGTAGAGAAACCCCATGTGGTCAGCATGGTCTTTGTGGAGGTGGCTGTTTTTCACCTGCTTGATTTATGCATCCACCTTAACTTTTGAAGGGAACTGAAGAAAAGCTTTGTAATTAAAAAAAAAAAAGGCTTTCACTCTGCAGTAGTAATGTTAGAGAAACAGAATAGGATGTTTAAATCCTTTTCTCTTTTCAGGGTCAGGCTGTCAGCTTCTTCAATGGTGTGTTTGTGTTTATAGCATTTTAATTAGCAAAGCTTCTCGTGGTTTTGACCATCCACAGGATTATGGTGATAAAACTCCTGCTTAAAAGATGCAAAACCTTAGTAAGGGATTTTTGTCATAACTTACATGTTTTCCAGCCAGAGAAATAAACAGATTGGTTTAGCCTCAGTTTATATTCAGTAGATGTGAGGAAGCCCACTGTTAGGTAAATATTGAAAGAACACCTAACACCTACATACTGATGGCTGGAGGGTGTAAGGGGGGTGAATTAATTTACTTGATCTGATTTATGTATTCTTTTCCTAAAACACCCACTACTACTCACTGTTAGGGCATGAGCTAGATGAGCATTTAGCATGATCTGAGATTGTTGTTCAGTGCTGTGGTGCTTGCAAGAGATGAGGGGTCCCTTAATCTTATATCTTGATTTTTATACTCCAGTAAAATCAGTTGTTAGTCTTTGCTCCATGCTTGTGTGTCACTCAGTCCAAGGGGAGGATAATGTGTATACTGCTCCTGGTACTGATAAAAAAGGCTTAATTAAATTTTTACTTATTAACATTATTGATTTAAGGCTTTTATATTGCTTTTTAAAATATCTTCTTTCAAATTAAAATGCCATGGTGCATATGGGAGGGTAACACTAGGTAACTTACTTCCAGCAGATGAGACCTGACTTGAGCCAAACAGTCCCAAACACACCACTTCACCCTGCAGCTCTTCCTCTTGTTTTCCTGCTGTAGTTATACCACCACTGGAAGGATTTGCCTGCCGTAACCCCCTGGAATACAGACTGGAGCAGGGGGGAAAGGAGGGGTCTCTGCCAGGGCAGGTGGGGTGGTGATAGGGGCTGTGAGTGGGTGAGGAGGTGCTGGTGCTTGCACGTGTCCTCAGATGACTTGGTGGGTTATTTATTCTCCTCTCCCGCTGCATGTATAATTTCCACTGCCATAAACACATGTTCAGTGTGAGTGCAGAGGAGGAAAGGGGAAGAGGCTTTTTAGTGCTGAACTTTGTAGTTAAGTTTTGCACATAGGCAGGCACAGTGGATACCCCGTAGTTACAGATGGCCCAGTTGAACCACGGATGTGGAAACTGAGCAATTACTTGTCTGCTTTTATAGCAGTATTTGGACAGTTGAACCGTTCATGGTGGTTGTTGCTTTACCAGAGGTTAGAGGCTTTCAAAAGTCTGGGTTTCTGTAATGGTCTAGAATGGCTTTGTTTTGTAAAACACTCTCTGTGTCCAGAAGGAAAATATTTATCCTATAGGAAACGGGCCAGAATGCAAAACATAAGCTGGGAAAACATCTCTGATGGCTTTATATCCTCTGACAGCAAGGATGGGAGGCATGAGGGGCTGCTGCATTGGCCACCCTCTCACTGAATCACAGACTGGTTTGAGTTGGAAGAGACCACCTCATTAAAGATCACCTCATTCCCACCCTCTTCTATGGGCAGGGACACCTTCCACTATCCCAGGCTGCTGCAAGCCCCATCCAGCCTGGCCTGGAACACTGCCAGGGATGGAGCAGCCACAACTTCTCTGGGCAACCTGTGCCAGGGCCTCACCACACTCCCAGGCAAGAATTTCTTTCTAATAACTCGTCTAAATCTACTCTCTTTCAGTTTGGATCTGTTCCCCCCTGTCTAGCACTACATACCCTTGCAAACAGTTTCTCTTCAGATTCCTGGTAGGCTCCCTTCAGGTACTGAGAGGCTGCATTAAAGTCACCCCAGAGCTGCCTCTTCTCCAGGCTGAGCAGTCTCAATTCTCTCAGCCCTTCCATTAGCAGGCTTCAGTGCTGTGTTGGTGGATGATTTCTGCCCACAGCCTCTCACCCAGTGGCACTGGGACCTGCTGAACAGATGTGCTGGGTGTGAGCTGAGGAACTGCCATCCTGCTGGTGGGAGGAAGGGGGTTTTGGTAGCCATGTGTTTCACCATTTCAAAATCACTCGCAGCTTGTTGGAGGGGTGAACTGGCCAGCTCCATGGTGTGGTGTGTGGGATGCATGAGCACCCAAGCCTTGAGACAGAGGGATTTATTCTGTGGGATGTTGTTACATATGTAGATCCAGTGAATCATGTGGTGGATGGTCTCCTGCAGCTATACCTGGGCTCAAGGTATGGCTGAGGTTGTGCTGGGCTCTCCCTCTCCTTTTCACTTGAGCCAGCACCAGGAAATGGGAATAAGAGTGCCAAAAAGAGTTGATGGCATGTGGAAAGTAATCCATGCCTTCCTGAAGCCTGCTTAGTAACACTCAGATGTTATATTGTAAATTGAGATGAACATAAGCATGGGTGAGGATTACCAGAAAGATGTGCAGTATCAGCAGAACATTAGCTGGGTCTGACAGCCAAGTAGTGGGAGAAAGTGTGAAATTTGAAGAGTGTTTTAAATATGAGTTAGCTTTTAGCAAAGAAAATACCCCAACTTGTGGCATGGGCATTAATGACAAGCAGGTCTGCAAGGTGGAACTGTTGTGCTGTGGGATTTTGGTGTCTGGAGAGTGGGGCATGGAAGCTTCAGGCTGACCCTGGATGTGATCCACCAGTGCAGGCAGCATGGAGACTCCTCTGTAGCCCAGGAAAAAGCAAGTGCCTGTAATTTTTTGGGCTTTGTGAACTGTTTCAGAATTGCAGTCTGTCTGAAGCTGGGCAAACCACAGGGATGCACAGCAGTGTCCCATGGGTGGCTTTGCAGGCTGTCATTGACTGTCCCCTATTCCTGGTGCCAAGGATTGGTTCCCTCTTGCCATGTGTGGTCTGCACTGCCTGGGAGAGCACCAGGGAGGTGATTACTCCACGCTGGTTCTTGATGGGAACCATAAAAAAAGCCAGAAGCTGTATGAGCTAAATTTGGAACATACTCTTTTAAACCCTGCTAAATGAGGGCTTAAAGGGCATCAGCTGTTGGGCTTCTAATGGAGCAGCTGGCATGGAGCAGGCTGGTAACTGGATTGCTTCTTTAGGTGGTTTACTTAGGTGCTCACCACCCACTCACACCCTGTGCTTCCCTTTCCATGGCTCAGAAGTTCTCCTCTCCATGCTGAACACCAATACAGGACACTTTGCCAGTTGAGGTTTTTGGCCCTGACCCAGGAAAAATACATGTTTGCCTAAACCTAGATCAGAGTGATGAATTTTAAGTTAGGCACATTCTGTAATACTATAAGGATGTTTCTTTTTTTAATTCTCACATGAAGTTGCAGGAGGCTCAGGCTCAGCAGAACAACTGTCTCTTCACCTTCTTTTTAAAGGACCCTTTGGTTGACCTCTTGAGGTTCTTCTTGGGCTTGTTTCCTATGGTAGATAACAAGGCAGTTGAACTTGTACAATGGTGGTTGAACGTTTGGAAGGAATATTAAACCTCCACAAATCAGATCTCATTTCTGGAGATCAAAATGACATCTTGTGCGTGGGGAAAAAGGCAAATTATCTCCCAGCTGCAGAGTTCCTCCATCTTGCTGTCGTGCTTCTGGTTGCTCACTGACAAAGGATGCTGAACTAGATGGACCAATGTTCTGATTCAGTCTGGTAATTCCTGTGGTCCCCTGAATCCTGTTGACCTCAGTGGGAATTAAACACATGTTTAAGCACCTCCCTACAAAGGCAGGCTCTTCTGTGCCAGTCTCTGCCCAGGTGCTTGGAGCTCTGAACTGAAGAAAGCAGGTTTCTGTTAAATGCTTGGATCAGCCTTACCACATCCTTTTTCTTGGTACGTTGAAATGGGAAAATCCTAATTTACAGCATGTGTTTCCATGTAAAAATAAAGGCAAGCTGTCCTAAAGTCAAACCATGCTCTGTGTCACAGTGATGCCATTGGGTAGGAGGTTTCCATCAGTGCCTGTGGCAGGGACATGTGCACAAATGGCTGGGAGAGCTCAGCAGAAAGCCCTTGGGCTTTATGGCTGGCTTTGCTTCTAAACGTGTAGCATGAGCACCAAGAGGAATACATCCTGTGGCTCACAGCCCCTTGAAGTGGCTGGGCTCAGTACTGACAGCATGGTTTCCCTTATCTCAACTCCTACAAAGAGGACCAGGAAATATGCCTGTGATGTGGGATTCCTGCATTTCAAGCCTTGATCAGGTTGACAGCTTTTCCTCTATTTCCACCACCCCCTTCTCCCTGGTGGTTAAGCAGCAAAGCCAGTTGAAAGCAGGGAATTGCTCTGCCCCCTTTTTTGTGGCAAGATAAGTGGGAGGGTGTGGGAGTGTGGCAGCAGGACCCAGCTGTGTTTGGGTCCTGCTGCCAATCCAGTGCTCTGGGAGCTCACAGACCTGTCCCTTCCTGTGGAATTATATCCATGCAGAGGGTTTGGCAGGAGCTGGCTTTGCTCTTGCATCCAGTCCATGCTCAAAACAAGAGTCCTGAATACAGAACACCGTGGCACAGTCACCTCTGGCACATTCTGTGTTGTCCCCCCTGCCAAAAATGCCCTTGTTTTCAGAGCCTTTACTTTGCAAATTAAATAGCTTGAAAACTGCAAATTTCATTTCTTTCTTCTGAGGCAAGTGTGCCCCAGATGAGGCTTTGATCTGGGAAGCTCAGCTGAGTCTGACCAGGTCTGTGTGAGGATCCCAGAGACCAGCTGGCTGGGATATGCAGTTTGGACAGCTGCTGCCTAAATGGGAATGGCTCTCTTGATCTAGAGCTCAGTTCATGCCCTTTGAGAGACACTTGTTTTGTGTAAATTGAGCTTTGCTAGGAAATTGTTATGTGGCTGAACTAAACTCAGTAAAAAGATTAGATTATATTGATAGATAATTGAATTGTGATATTTAGTTGGGCCAGAGGAGTTTGGACTGGGCATGAGGAAGCATTTTTTTAATGAGAGGTGATTCAGACATGGAAAAAGGCTTCATAGACAGGTGGTGAGTGCCCACAGCCTGTCATATTTAAGAAATGTTTGAGCAATGCTCTTAAAGTACATAAACTTTTGGTCTATTCTGACGTGGTCAGACAGTTGGACTGGATGATTATTGTAAGTCCCTTTTAACTGAAATAGTCTACTCTGTTCTAAAATTAAATTTTATTTTGAGACAATTCAGATTTGAATGCCGGCAGTTCCTAGATCCTTGCTTTCTAGAACTATCAAATATTGCCTAACCTTTGGAAAATGAACCCTTTAAAGGAAGCTGAGTGTGGCACATATCAAACAACTATCCATCATTGAGAAAGTAGCCTATGTTTTTTTGGGTTTTTTTAACCAACCCAGGAGGTATTGGAAGTATGTAAAAATGCTGCAAATAGTGATAAAGAAGTGTAGCATGAGAATACCAAAGGTGGATGAACACGGTTCTCAAAGAAAGGCACTGCTTTCAGTCAGCAAGTGTGGTGGTGGTCAGTTGGTTATGTGCAGTTGTGTTTTCAGGAGTTACTGCCCAAAAAGCTGTGTATTGTTATTATTATACAACTCATTAGCCTTGAGCTTTTGGTCTATTTACAGTTTTTGAATTAATAGCTTACTGGCATGTCTCAATATAGGAGAGGAGTGAGGGGAAGATAGGAAAAGGCAGATATTTCTAGATAAAAACTACAATTTTGAGCTAAAAGGGACATGGCAATTAAGTTCTGTACCTGCTCCAGATGCCATCCTTGTTCTAGACCACAGTCCCCTGACTTCTAAATCAGGGATGTAACCGTGGCTTTTGAAAGCATTTTGTCATAGAATCATAGAATGGTTTGTGTTGGAAGGGACCTTAAATATCATCTAATCCCAGGCCCCTGCCATGGGCAGGGACACCTTCCACTAGGCCATGTTTGTCCAAGCCCCATCCATCCTGGCCTGGAACATTCCCAGGGATGGGGCAGCCACAGCTCCTGTGGGCAGCCTCTGCCAGGGCCTCACCTCCCTCACAGTCATTAATTTCTTCAAAACATCCAATCTAAACCCACTGTCTTTAAGTGTGAAGCCATACCCCTTGTCCTGTCACTTCATGGCCTGGGCAAAAGTCCCTGTCCAGCTCTCTTGTAGCCCACTTCAGGCACTGGAAGGAGCTCTAAGGTCTCTCCAGAGCCGCCTCTTCTCCAGCTGAGCAGTCCCAGCTCTTCCAGCCCGTTTTCACAGCAGAGGGGCTGCTGCCCTGACATCGTCTCCACGGCCACCTCCTTAGGTTGAGGGCCCAAACTGAATGCTGTAGCAAAACCAGAAGCAAGAACTGCGTGTGATGACCTTAATGTTTTGCTGTCCTTTTTTTCTCCTTCTCCCCCTGCACAGGGACTCTGCAGAGGGACCGGATCTTTAAGAACCTCACTCGCAAGCGGCAGCGGGCGATGCGGAGGCGGGTGCACCAGGTGAACGGGCACAAGTTCATGGCCACCTACCTGCGACAGCCCACCTACTGCTCTCACTGCAGGGAGTTCATCTGGTAAGAGCAGCCCAAACGCCCAGGGCTCCCCAGTCCTTTGTGTTCTGGGGACAAGGCACCCCCAGTCCTGAATGTCACTTAGGACTTTGCCCGATGTGATGCCCTTCGGCCATCGGGTTTGGCAGGGTACATTTGTGCTCCATACTGGAGTCTGCTGCAGAGAGGCCAGAGGTGATGTATATCTTGGATGCTGGAAGCAAACTGGCTTGGTGTGGGGATGTGGCAGTGTTCCTCCCTTGTAACCACAGATGTTGTTTCAAGGGAAAAAAAAGTAATGAAGCAACCTGAAGAAAGACCCCACTCACTGGAGTGGAGCTTTGAGATTACACTGGAGAAAAAAAAAACAGTTGCTTGAAAGTTTAGAGAAAATTCCTGAGAACAGGAAAGCCATTAGAGAGGTGTGAAGTAATGCACGTGGAGGAGTAGGCAGAGCAAGGAGAAAAAACATAGATATTCCTCAAAAGAAGATGGAGTGGGAGAAATAATAACAGGGTGTGGGCTGCTGGGATCAGTGTAATATGTGTGGTGTGTGTTGTAATGAAGTGAGATATCTGAGAAATGAGAGTGAGGAGGAATATGGGGAATACAGGCACGTTGACAGCCTGCCCTGTAAGCCATGCCTGTGCAGTGCTTTCCTGTGCTCTCACACCCCTGTGCTGGATTGCACCACTACTGCTGGGCAGCTCTGCTATGGGATCTGATAATTTGGGATCCTCCTGCATTTTGGCTCTGCCCTCTGAAACAATCTGCAAGACAACCATCCTTCTGCCATTGAATTGTGTCCCTGTTTTCTCTTGGCCAGGGGCGTGTTTGGGAAGCAGGGATACCAGTGCCAAGGTAAGGTGCCCTGCTCCTGCATGGTGTGTGTGTGGGATGTGCTGCTTTGGGAGTACTTTCCCATGCTGCTGGGACATCCTGCAGCTATCAGCTGCTCTGGAATCACCACTCCTCTTCCTCCCCAGGCAGCCAGACCTGTGCTTTTAAGCCCCTGTCAGGTTTGCCACTGACATTCCTGCAAACACCTGCATGTCCAGTTGCTGTTCCATCCTGTGCAGGTCCACTCAGTTGGTACATGCAACACCCAGCTGGGCTTGAGGCACCCAGGGTCCCTTCAGGACAGTGCTCAGCTGGTATTGGGACACAAAGTACCCTGCTGGAATGGCCACCCTCTTTTCTCTCCCTTGAACAAAGTAAAATCTGGGAGTTTGTGACTTTGTGGGTTGGCACAGCACTTCTGCCTGAATGCATGGTTTGGTTGACTGGGTGTGGAGATGTATGTGGTGCTTGTTTGCATTCAGTTATTGTTCTGCCTTTCCCTTTATTTTGCCTTTCCCTTTTTCTCAGAATTGCCTGCTTCATGGTCGTTCAGTATAGCCTAACACAGCCTGTTCCTGTGCAGTATAATAGGGCACTGGTGTCCTGTGAAAGGAATCTGCATGTAAAGAAAATGGATATTGCTGTGTGAAACACTCTTTACTGGATAATTATTTCAACAGCATTTTTTGAGTATTTTAGAAGCTGTGCTGTTGTTTCTGTGTCCATCGCCTGTATTTGATATAGGCAGCTTTTTTCTAGGCTGTGTGAATAATCCAGTGCAGAATTTTTGTTGCAGTTGGTTAAAGATACATCTCCAGATCTGTTTTAAATTCCAAGCCACCAATTATTTTTCACATCTGTATTGTGTGCCGATGATGCAGCTGAGCCTTAAGGAGCCCAGCTGGTGGATTGATGTGTTCTGAGTCTTGCAAGGGCTCTTTTCAGTGTGCCTCTTTTATTTCCTAGTGTGCACCTGTGTTGTACACAAGCGCTGCCATCACCTCATTGTCACAGCTTGCACGTGCCAAAACAATACTAGCAAGAACGATCTCAAGGTAAAGTCGTGTTGGTTATTTTGGGTCTTCTTACTTTATCTGGGTTGCTGGGGTTGTCCTATAAGAGAATTTACTTTATGTTATTTTTATTTGTGGGTTTAAAAGTGGAAAAGAGTGATGGGGACCTGTTTAGAAGCCATGCAATGTCATCCAGTTGTTCTGTTGATGCCATTAACTGTTTGGACTAGCACATGGTTTAAGAAGTCAGCATATCTTCACTGGAAGGCATCACTGGAAGGATTTAAGTAGCAAATCCTGTGGTTTCCTTGGCAATTTTCTTGCATGATTAGCTGTGGTGCAATCAAAATCTGGTGTCTTGTTCTTAATGTGGATTTCTCTGGCCAATCACTGGTCTTTGTTTTTTCCTCTGTTTTCTTTTCTGATTGCTCATTTAGTTGTTGCTCCACACCTTTGCTCTGTGAAATACGTTGCAATAAAGAACCCTTGCATAACTTGTGTTTCTGAAGGTTTTCCTTCTTGCTGATTTTGGCTGTGTTAGATGGGAGTAACATCCCCACCTAACGCTGCCCTGTGCATCGCGTGTCTCATTTCTGGAACTGGAAATGGTTCAATAACTGTTTGAGGAAAAATCAAATCAAATCTGTTTATTCACAAAGCAGCTCTGTGTTTTGTGGCATGCAATTGCCTTTGTTATTTCTTGCCTCCAAACTGCTGAGCTGAACTCCCTAAAATGACCCCTTGACAGGCCAGATGAAAACGAGTTAAGAAGCCTAAGGGTAGAGTGCAAGTTAAATAGTCAATGTCCTCACCCCTCTCTTGGGATTATGAAGGTTTTATGACACATTTAAACTACTTTAAAAGAAGCCAGAAGTGAGGAGGCACCACTCACCTTGAACTTCTTGTTCCAGTCACACCCCTGACTTTTCTTTAATACAGTTGTGGGTTCCGCCTCAGCTTTCCAGGATCTGCATGTTGAGAAACAAAGTCAAAAATGATGAATATGCTAAATGGGGACTGCTTTCTTCAGCCATTGAAACATTTTTTAAAGGTGCCCTTGAGATGTGAATGGTTTGCAGTTGGAAAAGAACGGGGTTAAAAAGGGGTTGAGTGCAAGTGATAAAGTGAAATGTGTGCCTGAAAGGCTCTTAATTACAAGGAGGGCAAAAAGAGGAATGAGAATTTTAGGAGGAGCTGTGAAAGCAGTTCTGTATTAAAATTAATAAAATCAACAGTTTGACCTAAAGTTACATATTTTTGCACATAGTATTGAAGTCAATAATTTTGAAACTGTGTGATTAAAAAATGCTGTAATTCACACTGCAGTGGGATTGGTTTGTTTTGAGGTATTGTTATTCTAACTTGTGTTTAAAAATTTAAAATAAGCTAGGCAACCCTTATTTAAAATCTGCTTTGCTAGGTAGTCTGGCCTGGCCAGCAGGGAAAGCAGGGCTGGCTCACAGCAGGTGAGGCTGTTAATTCAGTATTCACTTGCTGTAAACCTCAGTGAGATGATGGACTGGGACATTTTCTGACTTGAAATTGTTTTCTTAGATTTGCACTTAAATGCCTGTATGCAAATGAACACCAGCTTATAAATATGTGTTTGAATTTTAAACCTGTTCTTTCCTTTTGGTGCTGCAGGTGACTGAACAGAGGTTTGGGATCAACATTCCTCATAAATTTGGCATCCACAACTACAAAGTCCCGACGTTCTGTGACCACTGCGGCTCCTTGCTCTGGGGGATCATGAGACAGGGACTACAGTGTAAAAGTGAGCAGCTTCTCACTGTTGCCTCTTCACAAAATACATTTCTTTTTAGATTTTCGATGCAATGTGTGGGCTTGATTTGTGCAACCTTCAGGAGAAAGCTGAGCAATGAATATTTATCTTTGTAAGAGTTTAAAAAAAGGCTGATCTCCTTTTTAATCTCTGGCTGCCAGAAGGGCTCTCCTTTGCACTTTGTTTAACTTGCATTATTAAAAGTATTCTGCTTCCTGCATTCGTATTTTCCCTTTACCTGAAGATTTTTCCTCAGCTAATGAAATAAGGCAGGGAAAAGGCATCTGAGGGGAAAAAAAGGTCATTGCTTTAGGCTGACTACCCTGCTATTAATTGATGACTAAGCATGTTCTGGTGTTAAGTTTTTGTTTCAGTGATCCAGACTGTAAAATCCTTGCTGTCATCTCCCACAAGAGGGTGTGTGTGTGCTCATGAGCTGGAGCAAGAATGATTTTTATTTCCCACTGAATGCTGTCTTTAAAATTAGATACAGGAAAATGCAGGGGACGTTTGTTGCAAATTCTGTGGCATTATAAATATTAATTGTACTTACAGACATAGCTGCAATGGTAGTTATGTACCTCAAAAATATGTACTTATGAAAAGCTTTAGGCAATAATGGCATCCTGCTTGGAGAGTTTGGGATCTGTTTCTGGTTTTCAGGAGTTTATTCTCTTACAAGAGTCCTAATTTTGCTTCTACTTAGATCAGTGGCAAAAAAACCCTCTAGTTTAAAGATGCAGGGTAGGCTTAGATGGGTGTTTTTTCCTGAAGCAGAATTAGTAAATTGTTTCTCAGCAGTAAACCCCTCCAAGTTATTTTAATTGTTCCTTTGCTTTAACTTTCCATTTCCCCTGTCAGTGTGTAAAATGAACGTCCACATCCGATGCCAAGCAAACGTTGCTCCAAACTGTGGGGTGAACTCAGCAGAGCTTGCCAAAACCTTGGCCTGCATGGGTCTGCAGCCAGGAAGCATTTCCCCAAATTCGGTGAGTATTTCTTTTTTTCCTTCTCTATTTAGAGCATTTACATCTGAGTCTCTCTATGGGTGCAGAGGCTTCCCCTAGGACAGGTGATGCTGGGTGATGCACTGCAGGAGTAGGTCTGTGGCAAAGGCATCACCTGGAAAATGGATGTTTGACATCCAGGTTTTAATCTGTAGGTGTTGCTTTGCAATGTGCTGATGTTTCACAGTGCTGTGACTTTTCAACACTCTTTGATCTGCTTATCACAAATGAGAGCACAGTAAGACCCCCTGACTAATTAGTGATCAATATGTTTATGCCATGCTTTTTTTTTTTTACTGCAAGTGCAAATGCTATCTGCATGCATGGCTTGTGATAGAGCAAAAGAGCTCAAGAAGAAGCCTAGTTCTCTTCCCAGCTTTGTTACTTTTTCTGTGTGATTTTGGGGAAACCGTTTCACTCTTCACTACATCCCTGGTCAAAAATCTGTGGTCCCTGTCAACACTACAAAAAGAAAATATAAAAACCCAAACCATAATTTCCAGATGTGGTAAATCTTCTGATATAATTGGCCAGCCACATTGATCAACCATCATGCTGTATCAGTCTAGCAGCCTCATTAGGCTGTGCTGCCCCTTTTGATTTCAGTTGGTTTGTATCAAACTCTTATCCTTGCCCTTCCCCCTGTAGCAGTTTGGGAGACAGTTATCCTGGGAATTACAGGGAAATCCCATACTGTCTTCTCCTTCTGCAAAAATCAGCACTTGTTAACACTTGTTGTTTGCATCATCTGCACATCAAAAGGAGATTAAAATAGAAAAAAAAAAATCTGTGCTTGGTGTTTAATGATCTCTTCTTGTTATTCATGACATAAAGGATCTAGGAATGTGCTCAGACTGTGCTGTAAGGACAACCCTGAATGGCTTTAAGCTGAATGAGCGTGGGTTTAGATTATATATTAGGAAGAAATTCTGTACTGTGAGCCTGGTCAGGCCCTGCCACAGGTTGCCCAGAGAAGCTGTGGGTGCCCAATCCCTGGATGTGTTCAAGATCAGTTGGATGGGGTTTTGAGCAACCTGGTCTGGTGGAAGGTGTCCCTGCCCATGGCAGGGATTTGGAACTAAGTGATCTTGAAGGTCCCTTCCAACACAAACCTCTCTGTTTCTGTGACTCTCTTGGTTCTTTGCCCATGGTGCTGAGTCTCCCGTGTAGAGGAAACTTTGCTGTACACCAAGATAGTCACAAGATGGAGCTCACGAAGTCCCTGTGACTTTGTCAGACCAATAAACTGAATAGAAGGGCTCGTTTGTATGCACATGCATACCTGGAGAGCTGTGAGCAGAGGGCATTGGAGGTTGGCTTGATCTTTCTGTACTTCAAAATTACAAGCTCTAGAAATGTGAGCTTATACTGTTACAACTCCTGAATATGCAACACCTCACTGCTGGCATGGGAATGAACTGCTTTCCATCGAATTTGGAGTGGTGGAGCAAGCCAGCAGCCCAAATGTGGAAAACAGACATGTTTTGAAGTTGGAGTCCCACTGAGCTAGGCTTTGAGTAAGTCTTAAAATCAAGTAGAAACATAAGAAATTCAGATGAGATCTGCTAGGGTTCTAAATCTCCCCAGCATTTCTCTTGTTGCAGAAATTATGCAGTCCTCCTTACTTTGTTGGTAGATAGAAGACTTGGATTTCCCCAATCATTCTCTTTATTTTTTTGTGGAGAGTGAGGATGGAGAGAGTCAACCTTGCCTCTTGACTCTTGGGGATGGTCCTGTGCAGGGCCTGGAGTTGGGCTTTGTGATCCTTGTGAGTCCCTTCCAACCTCAGCATATTCTGGGATTGTCTGGGATGTGCTGGGCAGTGGGTTTACACCCTGAAATGCCATGTCAGGAGCTGGTGTTGAGATGTCAGCACAGCCCTGAGCAGTGCTGGGTTTGGCTGGTCACATGTGGCAGCTGTGTGATTCTACCAACACAACTTTCTGTCTCTGCAGCCATAAAGTACCCCTGGAAAGTCCCCAAATGCCCTGGTTGGTGGATTGACTACCTGTGAGCACCTCTGAAGCAGAAGTACAATTCCTCTGCAGGCTGACACTTCTTTGCTTTCTTCCACAGAAACTGGTTTCCAGATCTACATTGAAACATCAGGGAAAAGGCAGCCTGAAGGATAGCAACACCATCACTGAAAGTTCAGCAAGCAAAGTCGGGATCAAAGACTTAACCTTCCTTCGTGTATTGGGAAAGGGGAGCTTTGGAAAGGTGAGAGTTATTCCTGGCTATTTTGTGAGAAACCACATTCCTTTTTTAAGAAGCCCCAAGGTAGCTGAAGTGATTTCATAACATGGTACACAGGCTGTCCAGTGGTACTCCAGAGCAAGTACTAAGTGGTGCTTGCTTTGTGCAACAAAGTTGGTTACAGAGAGCAGGGAGAAAAGGGAAGACAAAGAAAGCTGACAGCATAGTGAAGAACTGGAAATCACAAAAGAGAAGTTAGCACCTGAAGGAGCAGCTGCATGCCAGGGCCCATACCAGGAGCTGCAAGTATGTGTATTAACATGCATTTGGGCAGCATTTCTTGGAGCATGTAAAGACTTTGCCTTTAAAGGCAACAAGGCTGTGGTTTTCAAACATGGTGAGATAGTGGTTTTGTTTCTCTGCTTTGCCAGGAAGCTGATGTGAAAGAGTGTGTTTGAGTTTTATAACTGAGGAGGGAGGTGGAATGAAAACTGCTCAGGCAGTTTGTGCTGGCACAGTGGGTGACCTTCGACCAGCCAGCCCTGTGCCAGACAGGAGCAGCATGTGGGCATTTGTGTCCAGAGCAGCCTGCTGCAGGCAGTGGTGTGTGTCATTGATTGTACACTGATGCCCATGCTAACAGCCTGACTCACTTTGGTCCACAAGCCTGGTCATGAGATGGGTGACATTTCCAGCCGGGGAAGGTGCGAGAGGCTCTGTGCTGCTTAGACACAGAGGGCTCAGCCCTTGCCACTCACCCTTGCTTTTGGTTTAGGTGATGCTTGCCAAGATGAAGGAGAGTGGGCAGCTGTATGCAGTGAAGGTGCTGAAGAAGGATGTCATTCTCCAGGATGATGATGTCGAATGCACCATGACTGAGAAACGCATCCTCTCCTTATCCAGGAACCACCCCTTCCTCACCAAGCTCTACTGCTGCTTCCAGACTCCTGTAAGTGTAGCCCAGGCAGTGGCCAGCCTTCCTCCTGACACTGGCTGCCATGAGGAACCTAATGTGTATTTGGCCCCTGGCCTGTTATCAATGTCCACCCCAGACCCAGGAGGAGCCTCTCCGCTCGAGGATGAACAGAGCACTGTGCTGTATTGCACCTCTAACATCTGCTGGGCATTTGGCAAACAAAATCCTGCCCTTTTCTCAGCTCCCTAAAAAACTGGTAAGGCACAAAACCTTTCTTTGTGTCTTCCCTGGAAACATCTCCGTGCCATTGAACATTTCCAAGTGCAAATGTCTACACACCTGCAGTGTCCTCTGGTTGCTCTGGGATCTCAGGCTCTGCTCTGTTGCTGCCTGAATTTTTAACAAGGTTGTATTTGCATTGAGTTTTCTGCAAACTTTAAGATTTGCACTTGGAACTGAATGCAGCCTCCAGTATCTGCCAGCCTTTGTAGACTGCTCAGAACTGAACAAAAGATCCTTTTGGGGTTACTGGAAGGGTCTGCCTGACAGGGGTGGACACTGAGTCAGATCCGTGTATGGTTGGTATTTCTTTTTGTGTGGGGCAGACAGATGGCAGCATTGCTGTCCCTTGTGCCCTGTGTACCTAAGTGGAGGACAGAGCATGGGCTGAGTGCCTGGCTGGGAGCCTCATCTGGTGTGTGCTGGTGCTGGGAGCCTCTTGCTGGTGTGGGTGGTGGAGGGAGGAGTGACTGAGATGGAGGCAGTGGCCACAGCCATGTATGGCAAGGTGAATTTGGGAATCCCTCAGCTAAGCTGTTATTAGGACCATAGCACTTTGTGCAGTGTAGCTCTTCAGAACTGCCTGGGCTCCTTTCCAGTTGCATTTTGTTCTTTGCTAAAGGGCAGTAGAGCTTGTTTTCCTCTTCCAAGAGGTAGGAGAAACTTGCCCTTTTAATTGCAGCTTTGCTCCTCCTACATAAACCCAAAATACCTTAAAAAAACCAAAAAAAGAGCAGACAAATGTATTCAGCCACCCACCCATTTCTCTTTTCACTGGGATGATGCAACAGCCAGCTATGGAGGTGAAGAGCTGTGCTCATTTAGGGTGGAGCCTTTGGGTAGACTCATCTAATAGAAATGGGTGGTTTGTGCTGGTTTTTATTTAATGCACAGCTCACATGGTTCACAGAGCAGCTGTGCTGTATAGCAGAAATGAAACTTAAAGCTCACTGTTGTCACTAGTAACCAAAGAAACTTCTATTTCGTGATATGTCAACTTGTAATGGCTTTCCTGAAATATCAGGAATGTCCAGTATTGATGTGTTCTGTTTGAGGTCAAATGAGGACTTCTCCACTCATTGCTATGGCCTTTGCTATGGCTTTGCTTACTAAATTTGCAGTGTGGATGTGAGAACAGCAAGTGTGCTCCTGGGCTGTGCAGAGTGCCTCCTGTGAATTCAGGGAGGATTCAAGGTCACTGTGAGAGCAACTGTTTGTCATGTTCAGAAAAACTGAACACAGTCTGCTGTGGGTGCAGGCAAGGCCTTCTGGGCTGGTGAAGTGATTGCAGAGTCTTTTGCAAAGAGGAAGAAAAGGGGAGAACTCAGCCTGTTTAGACTAGCAAATTGAAAGCAAAAAGAGGATCTGATTGATGTCTGCAGATGTCAAGCGCTGAGGAGGGGAACAAAGCTGTCAAGATGCTGGTTAAGATTAAATGAGTCTAGACTGGCCATAGTACAGTTAGACTGGAAATTAAAAGGAGGTTGCTAAACAGTAGAGCAGCCTGGAACTGGAGTTTCTGGACCAGCTTGTCATCAGAGGAGCAGAGGGAAGAACTCCTCAGCCCTTGGTGCCCTGAACACAGAGCTGGTCAGTCCTTGAAATGGTGCTAAGGGAGTGGTGCTTGTATAGCAGCACCCTGCTATTTCCAATCTTTCCTGGGTTCCTCTTTCACTTGAATCCCACTTCCCCGCTGAATAACACAAAAAAGGGAAACATTTTTTACAAAAACAATGCAGATTTCAAATTAAGGTGGTTCATGACGTCTTTTGCCCAAGGTCTGCACTCAGTGACACCAACTTCCAGAATAACCAGGTTTAAATTGCTTATAAAAGCACAATTAAACCCCTTTGCTGTAGCAGAGAAATTATTGCAACAGCAGGGTATTCACTGGTCACAGTCCTTCCAGGAAGGCTTAACCATGCTGATACAAACTTGGGGTTTCTGTTTATTGTTTGTATGGCATAAGGATATCCCCTCCATTAACAAGACCTTGGCAGAAAAAGATATCTATATATATAAACCATTATAGATATAAAAAAGAGTAACCACTTATTCAAAATGTCATCCTGCAGCCATATTAAAAATTTTATGGATTTGGGAGCATGGCAGCACAAATACCCAGTTTGCAGTTACATGGAAACCACATCACATATATCACATTTACAGCCCAGACTCTTAAAATGTGGTATTATTGGTTCATGTTATAAAAAACAAAACACAGCTCCAGTCTGCCATGGAGATCCTGGATACATAATGACCTTCAGGGCCTGCCTTTGGGAATTTTTCAAGAACTAGCCATTTTGAGGCCTCTTACCATTTGTCAAGGCCAAGTCAAAGCCTGATCCCATAAGATCAGGAGAAGCTGGGACCGAGTGGCAGAAGAGCAGCCCAGCTGGAAGGCAGACAGGGCTGATGGCAGGTGCCAGGTTCAGTCTGAGCCAGCAGTGCAGCCCCATGGAATGTGAGCTAAATTATGGACCTGGCTGCTTCAGGAACTTGGAAGAGTCATTATCCATTCTGCCTGGCACTGGTGAGGCTGCACCTGACACAGGGGTGTCCAGTTACAGCCTCTCCCATCCCAGCTCAAGAGGAAATCATGGGAACTCAAAAGGAAGGCTCTTGGAAGCACCTGAGATGCTGCTGCAGTTTGAGGACAGAGCACTCATAGGATCTGAGAATTTGGCTGGATCCAGAGCCACTTGAGTTCTGTTTCTTTTACAATATTCCACCCAAACCAGCAAACTCTTCCCCTGGCTTGAGCAGCCTGGGGTGACTTTATCAGCCTGGGACATGTCTGTGCAGCACGGTGTGATCTCATGTGGTGCCAGGAATGCAGCATTGTTCCAGGGGTGCCCATCCCTGGAAGCGTCCAGGGCCAGGCTGGATGAAGCTCTGAGCAGCCTGATCTAGTGAAAGGTGTTCCTGTACAGAAGAGGAGGGTTGTAAATAGATAATCTTTAACATCCCTTCCAACCCAAACCTTTCTGTGATTCCATGATTAGCTGAGCAGGCACAAGTACCTGAAACAGCAATGCATTACCTGAGTCCATCTATACTGCTGCTTCTTCTGGCCTATTTTAAGGCTGGCTGAGGTTTTTCTGAGCTTACATTAGTCACTGATGGTTTTCAGAAAGGTTTTCTGTTCTCTTGTGCTGCCTTTGTGCTCAGTGTGAGCCTGCTTTAGTCTCAGCTGCAGCTTAAGTGATGCCTGCCAGCAAGGGCAGCTTTATTTCCCAGGGTGGGCTGAGGCTGCCTGACCTCCAGACAGCCTCCTTGCTCCATCAGGGCTGAATCCTGCAGCCACTAGGTGGTAGGAGCTGCAAGGGCTGTCTCTGCCTGCTGTGGGTCACAGTTTTCAGAGCGTAAAGATGAAATATCAGCAGCTCAGCGGGCTGGCAGAGGCTGGATGTAGCCATCTGTGTGCCCAGCACTGGGCTGGGCAGTTTTGGACTTGCACCTCTGGATTCCTTTCCTATGAAAGGCAAGGAAGGAGTCCAGATGCTCCATTGCAGGGGGGAAGTTTAAATCCTGCTTCAGCTGTATCTGTGGGAGGTCTTCCTTGCTCACTACCTCTCTGGTTTTTTATTTTATTATTTTTTAATTTAAGGCCTTGCCCTGGGAGCTTTCCACCTTGCCTAAGCCATTTACCTCTGCTTTTTCTAGGGCCTTAGAATAATTCTTTAGAGCCAGAGAGGATTATGCTTCTGCTCCAGTAATCTGTGAGTTGCTGACAGGTGCTGGGACCTGTGGATAATTGTGGATCCTGCATTAGGGGTGACAAGCACCAAAAAGTGTTTGTTTCCATTTACCTGACACTGGTGTCATGCAACACCTCAACAATACTGTCCTAGAAGGGGTGAAAGAGGCTATATGTATAAATAGCTAAGTCAGTAATATAATCCTGGGGAATGTGAATCCTGGAATGTTTTAATTAAAATCAGTTTGCAGTAAGTAGGTCCTGTCTTATTTGGGGTTTAGGAGCTATCTTTCCTGCACAGGTGGTTTGCTTTTAAATCCTTTTGTTTCCTCTCATATGCATGAGAATGAAGAGGGCTGGGGGAGATCAGCTTCCCATGCCAATAGTGTTGAATAGCTTCTGGGTTTTACATTTATTGCCCTTATCCCTTTTCTCATGACCAAAGGGTCCTTCCAGGGGACTGTCCCCCAGGCGAGGCTGTTCCCAGCACTGTCCCTCTGTGCTGATCATTATATGGATTTGCTTTCCCTCTGGCTCTGCTGACAGTTGCTGAGGCTCAGAGCCTGCTCCTATTGTTCCAAAAATAGTGAGACAGGAGAACTTGGCAGCAGGCTGTGATTTTCTGTAACGAGTGTCCTTCAAGATAATGATGAGCAGGGGTGCTGTTCAAGCCAGGCAGGACTGGCCTGGGACTCCAGGGCAGTACAACCATGGAACTGCTCCCGTTTTACCAGGGCAGCCTGCTGTTTGGCACGCAGCTTTTTGTCTCCTTTTCTGGCTGAGGGCTCATGTCGTGCTCTCAGCATGGAAGGGGAAGGCTTCTCCACATCTCCACTGGCTCTTGGGGCACTCAGGCACCTCTGCCAGGGTCAGCATGGTCATCTTGTCATGGGTGACCTGATTGTTTAGAGAGGTGACCCTGTATTTCACCTCCTAGAAGTGCTACAGCTGACCTGGAGCCTTCAACAGGAGCATCATTTTCAAGTGAGGGTCGACAAACCAAAGTGCTGGGACAGAGAGGCAGCAGCTCACCCAGCCCTTGCCCCCAGGTGCCACAAGGGAGGTCTAAGTGCCCTTGTATGTCCAGGGGAGTCCTCAGTTGTGATCCCCCCAGGGGATCTCCAGCATCAGCATGGTTGTCAGCCACTCCACCATCACCAAATGGGCAGAGCACAGGGCAGAGCCCGGTGTGGTGGAGGTGAGGCAGGCTGGAGAGGCAGTGACAGGCTTCCCAGGGCTCTGGGAGATGAACAAGTGCCCTGACAGACTTTGGAGTGTGCTGGTGGGCGTTCAGGAAGCAGTGAGGCCTCTTTGATGTTCTTTTTGAAAGGCACTGGGAGGGAGCCCTTTGGGAGCAGAGAGGATGGCTTTGATCCACTCCCAGGCTCTGAGCCCCCAGCATTCCCTCTGTGGCATGTTGTGGAGGCAGCACAACTCCATGTGTGCATTCACAGCCAAGTGCATGTCTTGGATGCCTTTCTGCAGGCATTTTTCTCTTATTTTTGAGAAAAGACTTTTTCTCTTGTTCTTGAGAGTTGACACCTGTGTTAGCCCTAAGCCACTCTGCTGGAAGGCTCTGCAAGTCAGGCTGGAAGGAGCTTGAGTTGTTCTTTACCTGGGGTGGCAGGTTGGTTTTTGGGGGGTTCTTGGACAGGGAGGGACAGGGGAATTCCTCTCTCTCCTTTCACTCTCCAGTGCAGATCCTGCAGGTGTGTGCCATGTGCCATTGTGTTGGCTTTGTGACCACAGCAGGGACAGCCAGTTTCTCCTTTCCTCTGGCTCCTGTCTAGCACAGAATAAAGGCAGGCTGGTCGAAAGTGCATCTTCCTGTGGTTTGACAGTGTCCACATCCACCAAAAACCCCTGATGTGTTTGCTGGCACGCTGGTTCCAGTTGTCAGTAAACCTGACGTCTCCACGCCCTGCTCAGAAAGCCTCTGCTTTTTCTGACATCTGCAGCGGCACCTTGCAGTGGTCACTTCATTGCAGGAACATTTGAGGCCAGGGGTTTTTTTGCAGGCAGGAGGTGAAACAAGATCAGACTGACATTTCTGACTCTAATCTGTGAACTTTGCTGGACATCCACGCTTGGGCTGCGCACTGAGGCGGTGCGAGCTGAGGTGAAAACATGAGCTGCAGGGTTGGAAGGGTCAGCTGCCATCGTCCTGTCGTAGCTCCCCAGAGTAACTTTCTGACCCCAGATGGCTGAGGGACTTGGGATATTTGCATTTTCATGAAGCTGATATAAATGCCTGTCTCCATCTGCAGTTGCTTAGCGGGGAGACTGTAGCTTGGACAAATCATCAAGCTCACTGCAGCCAAGTTTTGCCTGTGGTTAGCCACAGTACGTGAGACAAATATTTTTTGTCCTTAAAATCAAGGAAGTTGTGGCATAAAAAGAGATCAAAATGGAAGCAGCTCTCAAGCAGCCCTGAGCAAGCAGGTGCCAGTCAGTATTGAGGAGGAAAGGGAAGAAAAATCCAAAGGCAATCTAAGCTCAGAGAGGAGCTAGCTGAGGTGTGAGCTGGTGGTGCTTTAGGTTTCAGTCTCTTTGAATCCATATTGCTCCAGGTGGTACTTAAGGTGAGAAGATAATTCACAAATCCTCACAGCAAGCTGTTTCCAAACGGGTTTTGAGTGTTTTGGCACTCTTATTTTTGTGAAGACCTTTGGCTGATCTTGTAGAGGACTCTAGCCTTCCGTAGCCCTGCCTGAGATAGCAGATTTTGCAGAGCTCAGTATTTTGTAAAATGGGAAGAGCTGTTGCAGGTTGGTCACTCTGAACTGAAAAGACCAATTTCAGTAGTCTTTTTGAATGGAGGGCTGTAAAAAAGCGTGGTATTTACAGGGCTATTCTCTCCTGAGACACCAAGATGCCAGCAGCCAGCTGAGGGGTGCAGGTGAACTGTAAATCTTTGATTAACAGGTAATGTCTGTAGTGTCATACACTTTAGTTCCTTATTTCTCAATTTATTCCCCTCTAAATTCAGTCAGTCCTTTGAATGTGTTTTAATCTTTCAGGAGGGAAGGAGTATTTATGGAGTTTCTTTACCATTTTAAAAGGTCTGGGAGGGAAGATTTTGTGTTGCTTCTTCTTTCAATTAGTTTTGTATCCTTTTAATATTTCATTTTAATGATGCTCAAAGTGTCTTTTTGTTTTTTAATTGTGATAAAAAACCAGACTTTTTTATATAATTGATTGGCTTATCTGAGTTTTGGGTTTTTTTCTAATTTGGGTCTGGTCTTGTTTCAAGTGGAACAGATACAGGTGAACATGATAATCGTATGCACATCATTTGCACATATGCAATGTGAAAGTTTCTAGTGAAAAGATGAGCTAATAGTGTAACACTGCTGTGAATTAGGCTGTCTTGCAGGGAGGGGATGAGGAGGAAGGATGTGTGTGTGCTTCACTTGAATGCCCCAGAAGATGCATTGTTCCGGACAAATGACTGAGTTTGCCTGTTACAAAAACACTGCAGCATATGAGCTTGACATTTCAGCCAAGTGGTTGAGAAAACAGGGGCAGGAATTTGGAGGATGCAGTTAGATTTGGGCTTGTTTGTTTTGTTTTTTGTTTTTTTTTCCCTGGGGTCAGTGGGAACCCACAACTCCCCTCAGCCCATCCTGGTTTGTGGTTGTCATCATTGAGCTCCTCTGGAACGAGCTAGGTGTTGATGCTGCTCTGTGCACCCAAGTGCCAGGGCCACCTTCACCCTGGGGGACCCTGCAGAGCTTATTTGTGCAAGTGGCAAGAGCCAATTTATGATTCTCTGGGCCTTGTGTATGTGCCTCACTGCAGTGGCCTCACAGGGAGCCTCGTGGTGCCCACTGTCAGCAGTGTCAGAGAGCAGAGCGTGGTGGGGTGATAACTGCCTCATTTAGGTTGGTGACTCTTTATTAAAGGACCTAAAAACGAGCCTGGTGTGGGGAAGTGACCTGAGATTCTCAGAAATGTGCTCACCAGCTGCCCAGCCTGGAGGAGATACCACATGCACCTTATGCCCGTTCTGAGCTGGCCTGATTTCCACTGCACCTCCTTCTAGCTTAAAAAACCACCCAAAACCAGCAGAAGAAAGAAACCTTCCCTTTCTTAGCCTTTCAGCTGCATCACACAGTGAGCCCTCATCTGGGTAACCCCAGGGCTGTGTGTGCCATCTGTGGCTTGGTTCCCTGAGGCAGAAGTGGTTCCTGGGGCTGGCAGGCACTTCTGCAGCCCCTGGAGCAGGGAGGAAGAGCAGCTCAACAGAGCAGCAGGCTGGAAAACCTGCTGCCTCTCTGCCTGGGACTCCTGGGCCACGTGCGTGGGGTTCCATCTGAGGCAGTGTGGGGCAGAGGTGTTCCTTGATGTAGTTGCTGTGTTTTGAAACCAAAGGACCAGATCTTCACCTGACATCAGTCACTGCCTTGCTCCGTTGCAGTCGAGTGAGAGCAGCTTTGTCTGGAAATTTGGGGCTGAGCTCCTGAGGTCTGCTCTTGTGCTCACACACGTGTCTGTGCAAGGGTTGTTGTGGTGACTGCTTCGCAGTGGGGCTGTTCACAGGACACCTGTGATCCTCCCTGGGTCTGAAACCATGTGTAACCCCCCTGGACAGCCTCTTGTCCCTAACCTTTGGAGCTGCGAGCAGCAGGTAGCTCGTGGGGTGCAGGGCTGCCTTGGTCCATGGATATAGAGGGGAGGCATTTCCAGCAGGAAATCATAGATTCTGTGTGTTCTGTGGAGGGCTGGCTATGGAATCATGGACTTATGGAATAGGCTGAGTTGGAAAGGATCCATCAGCAGCACTGAATCCAGCTCCTGGCCCTGCACAGCACCATTCCCAAGAGTCCCACCCTGTGCCTGAGGGCACTGTCCAAGCCCTCCTTGAGCTCTGCCAGGCTTGGTGCTGTGACCACTGCCCTGGGGAGCCTGTTCAGTGCCCAGACACCCTCTGGGTGAGGAATCTTTTCCTGATATCCACCCTAAACCTCCCCTGACACAACTTCAGGCCATTCCCTTGGGTTCTGTCATTGGGCACCACAGAGACCAGTGCCTGCCCCTCTGCCTCCCACTGAGGATGATGAAGAACCACAGTGAGGGAGGGGAAGCACTTCCAACAGGAATTCATAGAATCTGTGAATGCTGTGGAGGGATGGGCATGGAGGCATTTCCAGCAGGAATTCCTAGGTTCTGTAAAGGCCTGGATATGGAGGATGGACATTTCCTCACAGTGGGGCATAACTGTGTTAGTCCTACAAAAATAAATATTCAGTTACAAGCCTGTGTCTTACTCCTCCTCCAGATCCTGTGCTTTGCAGTGCCTTGACCCACATACAGATGGCCACTTGCACTGCTGGGGAGTTGGACATGTGGCTTTCTGGAGCCCGGGGCTGAGAAATCATGGCTTATTTGCTCGCTCTCAGCAAGACCTAGGGCAGATTTGCTTTGTGTGGGGGTTGTGGACCACGAAGGGAGAGCATTGGGAACACGGAGAGAGCCTGCCAGCTCTTGTAATTATCTTGTAATGATTTGCTTGCAAGCTCCCTAAGCCCTGCTACTCTTTTTGGAAACAATAAATTTTCTCTGGGAAGCAGCAACACAGCTGTCTCTGTTTGGGGATGATTTGGAAAACCTCCCTTCTGCTCTGCAAAGCATAAACTACCAAAACAGGGAAAAAACGACTGTTTTCTTGGGAAAGCCCTTTGGCTTCAGTGAACTCAGATTGAGCCCAAAGCTGATTTTCTAAGGAGTTGTGTGCATGAATTATTTCCAAAAAGATAAAATGCAAACTAAGCGGGATTCCTGAGCCAGGCTGATTTTTGTTGTGGGGGAAAATTGGACCCTTGTGATTGGTGATAAGGTCCCAGGAGGCCTTTGGTCTTGTGTGGGTTGTAAATGGACATCAGCTGTGACTTTTAAGTAGAAGAGGGCAGAAGTTTGCCATCACACTGTTTGTTTTGGGCACAGGGAGAAAAAGGATGCTCTTTAATTAAAATCTGGATTTTTTTTTCTTCCCATGTGATGACAAAGAGGAAAGGTATGAGAATACAAAACAGCTTGTAGAGCTGGTGAGGACAAAGGGCTAAAGTGATGCTGGAGATGGATTTTAGTGTTTGCAAGAGGCAGTAACCAGTGTGTGGATTGTCCTTCTTGGTGGCTCTTGCAATCAGGGAATTTCTTCAAGCCCCATAAAACCCCCTAAGACAATGAACAAATATAATGGGCATATGTAGCTGCTGTCAACCACTGCTGTGCTTCCAACAGCCCCTGCCCTGCTAACAGGTGAACAAATAGGGGTGGAAAACTAAAATGAAAAGAAATAAATTTTTAGAAAAGCCAAGAAAAATAAAAAAGACATCTCTCTTGTGTGAAAATTGACAGGATTAATCTCTGCGTGTAGGTTCAAATAAACCTGCTTGATCCCATGGATTTTTTTCCTCCAAGTGTTTTTTTAATTTACAGTAACAATTGCTCTGAGAGTTTATTCATCCTGATCCCAGTCCAGGAGTGGTGCAATGTGATTTCCTCCTGTGGCTGCCACTTGCTGCGAAGCCTTTCGTGTCACTGTTTCCTGTTGACTCAAATGCTCCTTTCTTACCACGTCAAACGGAGATGCCACATCAGGCTGACTTCTGGGCAAAGCACAATAGAAAAATAGACATGTGAGGAGTTCAGCATTGGGCCCTGTCAAAAAACAATCCAGCTTTCAACTCCTCCTAATTCCCACTGATAGTCCACAAGAAAGGAGGAGACACAACTGACTCTTAGGTCAAATTTGCAAGTGTCTGAACTACCTGCTGTTTTAAGACCTACTTTTTCTGACCCCTTCTTAAGTTATTTCCTCAGTCTTACTCTTCTGGCTGCAAATTGCCTTATTTTTTTTTTTTTCTTTCCTATTTTTTTTCTGTTTGCCTCCCTCCCTCCTCTCCCACCCTTTTCTCCTTTCTTCCCCCTGCCCTTCCCTTCCTCTCTCTTCTCCCGCCTTCCCTCCTTCCCTCCAGCTCCCTCCTTCTTTCCCCCTCTTTTCCTTTCCTTCCTCCCTCTTCCCTTCTCCTCCTCTTTTTTTTTTTTCCCAATATGATACCACTGTTTATTTCTTAATGATTCCTGTGAGACTGATTGGTCTTGGCAGTTTTGCAAGCTGATGGTCTTCCTTAAGAGTAAAAATGGAAGGCCTTTCGTGGCTTCTAGATGATTTTCCCCAAAGGATGGCCGTTAGTGCTGATTTTCCAAATGCTTGTTGCCAGGCATGTAGTTGACCAGTGCACAAATGCTGCATTATAAACCAGTTGTAATACCAATACAATAAACCAGTTGCTCTTTTCTTCAGCAGCCCTATGGGATTTCTAAGTGTTAGGAAACTGGACCTCCTTAAAATAAGTTGGAAAAAAAATTTAAAAAGATGCAGTAACCCAAAGTTCTGTATCTATGCTTGACCAGTGAAATGAGCCCGTGGGTGGGTGTGACCATATAACACATGGAGTTACACTTGCTCAGGTTTGCAGTTAGTCTGAAGCAAAAGCAGTTTTTAGCAAAAAAGCTGCTAATTCCATGGCAGCAGTGATGTGAAATTTGAAATCAGCTGTTTTGGTGCTTACTTGAACATTTGAGAAAGAAGCAGTGTCTTTCTGTAAGCATCATAGTAAACATGAGTACAGCCAGAAATCTGAGGTGGGTGGCCCTGCTCTGGAGAAGCTGGACATACATGTTTTAAGATAGGAAGTGTTAATTTTGTTTTTCTGAAGGTCACATTTAAGGAAAGAGTAGAAAACCCATGTGTGTTCCCCTAAGTGCATGCGTGTTTATACAGGCATGTGTATCACTTACATAAATACACACACCATCCCTCACCGGGCTGCTGGTAAATTAAATTGCTTCCTGTTGGGGATCTGGCAAGAGGGATTTCTTTTTAAGTATGGGCTCGAGGAGATGCCTGGACAAGCTGGGCTAGATAAGCATGTGTCATGAGGAGAGATCAGCAAGGAAGGAGGTGGGAAAGAATAACAAGATGTAAAAGCTGGCCTGACTGGAGAGGCAGAGGTGATACCTGTGCTGCAGCCAGAGGAACAGGCAGGCACAGCAGAGCCAGGCTGAGTTTAACCATCTGCAGTGAAGATGTGGCATTAGAGGGCTGATGTGGGCTGAAGAGCCAAGGCTGGTGATGGATTTGCACAGTTCACGCTGCTCTGGCTCACACTGCTGCCTAGACAAGCCAGCTCGGGTGTCTTTCAGTGCCCTCTCATAAAAACAGAGTGAAACAATGAGGTTGTGGTGTCTGTGTGGACTGGAGATAGCATTCAGCACGTGGCCTTGGGGCTGCAGTAGTGTTGTGGGAGTGCTGGGAGCAGTGGTGAGGCTGCACCTCAAATTGTGCATTCAGTTTGGGACCCTCACTGCAAGAAGGACTTTGGGATGCTGGAGTGTGTCCAGGGAAAGACAGCAGAGCTGGGCAGGGGTCTGGAGCACAGGTCTGATGAGAAGGAGCTGGAGGGGCTCAGCCTGGAGAAAAGGAGGCTCAGGAGGGACCTTCTGGCTCTGCACAACTCCTGACAGGAGTTTGGAGCCAGGTGGGGCTCAGGCTCTGCTCCCAAGGAACAAGAGACAGGACAAGAGGAAATGGTCTGAAGTTGCACCAGGGGAAGTTTAGGTTGAATATTAGGAACAATTTACTCACTGAAAGGGTGGTCAAGTCTGTTCAGGGCAGTGGTGAGGTCACCATCACTGAAGGTGTTTAAAAAATGTGTAGATGTGTGGCAGTTGGGGATGTGGTTTAGTGGTGGGCTTGGTGTAGTTGGGTTAGTGGTTGATGGTCTCTAAAGGTCTTTTCCAACCCAGAGGATTCTATGATTTCATGATCTTTACCTTCTGGAAGGGGCCCAGGAGGAGCTGTTGGGCAGAGCCCAGGTTGGCTATGCAAAGGAAGCTGTCCTCATGTGTTACAAGCCATTTGCTTTCCTGCTCGTGTCCATTGAGAAATGAGGGAATTTCTGGTTGTTTTTCTTCTGTCGTGTGCATCTCAAGATGTTAACACCAGTACTCATTTCAAGCTGGCTTGCTGCCAGAAAGTGGAGCACGACAATGCTTATCCTCTTAAACTTAGAGAGGGTTTAAAAGTAGCTTGTAGATAATTAGCATCAGACCTGGGAAGAGGCTTGTGGGAAAGAAGGGAAAATATTACCATTAAAAAGCCTGGCTGATCTCAGTTGAATTCTGTGCCTGTTTTCCAATCTGCTTGTTCCTGATATTCAGAGAAAATCTGAAACAACAAATACTGAAAGTCGTGAAACAATTGCTGAGAGGAATATTTGAACTGGATGGCAACAATTCCAGGGTTTTTGTGCCAAATCTCTCTGTGTCCTTCCTCTCACAATCAAGTGAACACATGTGAAACCCCTGCTCACTGTGGAGCACACAGCTTAAGTAAGTGCCTCCCTATATGCAGGCTTTTGCAAAAGCCAGAAAAGAAACCAAAAACAAAGCCAAAAAAGAAACCTCAGAGACCAACAGCTGTGGTTAATGAACTTAACTTTATCAAACAGGTTGCTTTTCTGCTCAGCAGAAACTTTTATTTATGCTTCATGCCTATTAGTTCCTCTATTCCCCAGAGGTGTCTGCAGGTTAATCAGAGGAAAGCTGGAATCTGAGGGCCCAAAAAGCCGCTGCCATGCAAGTGTGTGGCAGGAAATCCCATCCTGGAAAACAGCCCGCATTTTCCAGAAATAATGTTGGGATATCCTCGAGACAGTGTTGTGCTGTTGTGGTGAAGCTGCAGTCTGGTTATGTACATTGTGTTATGGAGCAGCTTTCCCTCGAGATCAGAGGTGTTTACTAGGGAGTGAATGATTTTTTGCAGATTTCTCTTGTGCCACTCAGCTCAGAGAGTACTGATGAAGGGCTACCATTCCCTGCTGGCTGAGGCTAAGGATAATTCAGAGAAACCCAATGGCAGCTGATTACTGATGAACACACACTTACTAACATGCCCAATCCACACGTGAACAAGAATTCATTTCACCACTGGGGTCAAAACTTTTGGGAGGAGTGTAGGCAAGGAGGTACTAACAGATCTTCCTAGCATTGATTTGATTTCTCCTGAAAAAATCAGCCTTTTCTCCCACTCACTGTCTCACGCTTATTAATCTGTTTTTGTTTGGGAGAAAATAGTTTCCCTAAGGCTTTTCCAAGCCTGAGCAAGGCTGTGGTTAATGCTGTTCATGTTTGCTGTGTTAGGATCGCCTGTTCTTTGTGATGGAGTTTGTCAACGGCGGGGATTTGATGTTCCACATCCAGAAGTCGCGGCGCTTCGACGAAGATCGGGCCCGGTTCTACGCAGCAGAAATTATTTCAGCCCTCATGTTTCTCCATAGCAGAGGCATCATTTACCGGTGAGCTCTGCATTCATGGCTTCTCTTTTTCTCTTTGTCTGAACCTCATGGCTGAGATGAGAGCTGAAGTTTTCTGCTTAAATAAAGAAGTGTCACTTGCTGCCCACCAGGAACAAGTTGTCAGCTGGGGTCACAGTGCCTCCACACTCCCCCTGCACGTTGGCCAAGGTGCACCACTTTCCAGGAGGGACGGAAATTTCTGGGCAGGCATTAAATGAAACTTTCCCAGATTTTCTGCCAGGTCAATGTAAGGATCTGGTGCTTTGGCCACAGTGTGCCGTGTTATTTCAAGGCTAATATGTGCTGGTCACACCAAAGCCTCTGCTTCCCTGCAGAGGGAAGCTACTGGCTTTAAACCTTACCTATTTCACATACTTGTTATTCCGTGCCACCCATATCAGCCACTAAAAGTGTTTTCATTCCTGCCAAGGTCCTACAGCAGGAGCTTTTCCTTCCTGTCCATGTCTGGCATCTTTGTGTTTGCAGCAGGATTGGAGCATTGTTGCCTCCATGTGTCAGCCTCCACTCAAAGTCTCAAGGCTCTTCTCAGGAAGCTATTTCCCATACATAGCTCTCCTTTGTTATTTGTCATTTTTCTGTACTCAGGGGGGCAGTTTGGTTATATTTTTTCCTTTCTGTGCTGCTGAAGTGCTCCCCTGTCAGCTCCAACATAAAGACACAAAGCAGCCAGCGTGGATCAGAGCCAGGCTGCGTGCAGAGCCCTCCCTGGGCCAGAGCACCATTTGCCCAGCATCCTCCCTCATGCCCCAGAGGCAGAGCAAGGCCTTTTCTGGGATGGAGTAGGACAGCTGGAGCAAGGAGGTGTCAGCACTGAGGCAGTCTGGTTGTACAGAAAGGTTTCTTTCTCTCATATATCACACAACACCTCTGGAATCCCTGTGCCCAGAGCACTGGGGAGGAGGAACAAGCTGTTGTTTTCTTTGGAATGCTCTTACCTGGAATCCAGCAGCAAAGCACGTATTTTTGAGCATGGCCTCCTGTAGCCCTGCTCAGTCCCACTTGTGACATGCCAGCACCACAAAGAATAATGTCAAGTCTCTCTTTTTTGCTGCTTGGTTACAGTTGTACTGCTGGGACCCAGAGCTGGGTGCAGGATGGGACCAGTTCAGATCCCAGTCCAGCTCTGCTGGTGCCATTTCTGTGTATTGGGCCAAATGTCATCTGATTTGGGACTTCACATAGTTTAACATAGTCAGTAGGACATCCTCCCATGACAGATAAACTCAGGTTTGAGCTCACAAAAACCAGAACAGCTGAGGGCTATAAGTGGCTAAAGGGCTGGGGGCTGTGCAAGGGGCACTTTCCTGTCTGATGGGGAGATGATAGGATCAGCCAAGTAAAAGCAGCTTCTCTGTCTCTTCCTAGCTTGAGCTGCACTAAGAAGCAGATGGTCAGGTGAGGACAGAGAATATTAAAATATTTTTAAGTATGAACTCATGTGACATATATGGCACAGTGAAATAGAGGAGTGTCATTTTAATATTCTCCATGTCCTGAGAGCCTGAAGATGACTAGTGATATATACCCTATGTATCAAGCTCCTAAAGCACAGTGATTGTCTGTGTAGAATAGCAAATCTCCTTACTCTACAGCTGGATTTCAGTCTAATTCTTCCCTTGTGAATAATGCCAGCCACTGAGGAGAGACCCTGCCAGATAATTATGCAAATGACATTTTCCTTAAAATAGTGACATCCAGTAGTTATTGTCAGTCATTCAGCAGCAAAACTGGGTCTGTGCATAATGTAATGCCTTGTACTTGCAGCTTGTCCTGTCTGCCCCAGCCTGCTGCCTGTCACAGGGCAGGAGTAACTGATCCCTCTGGGTTTTGGCACTCTTCAAATGCTGCTGTAATTCATGATAGAAACTGGAGGAATAATTGGAAAGCTCCTCGAACAACTGCACAGGCTTTGATCTTGTTGAGAAACTGGTTAAGCTGTGGAGTCAGGTAGCTTCAGCTTCATGGGGCAGGTCTGCAGGGGGGTGGGTGACTTGGTTTCTTGTAATTAGTTGGGGTTCTGGAAGATGTAAAAGGAGAGAGCTGCTGGCTGGGGCTGCACTGAGCTGAGGTTGCTTCTGTCATGTCACAAACGCCAGGCTCTGGGAGGGAGTCTGCAGGATAGAAGGGATATTCAGAATGCACTTGAGTAAGAGAGTTTGGATCAAATTTTATGATAAGAATGTGAGTGCTTGCTTAGGGAGCAGGGGGCAGAGACACCAGAAATAGCCTGACCAGAAAGGGTTTTACCACAAGCTCTTCAAGGTGTCTTCTTTCTGGGTTTGCAGGGTCAGTGGAGGAAGAGGGTTGCTGGCCTAGAAGATTCTGTGTAATTTGCTTTTCTTCTAGGCTTAACTTAATAGGACTGTATTTTTCTTTGCCCCCTTCAAGACTGAACATTTCAGGAAAGAATCTGCATTTACCACTGCAGAGAGTGTTCCCCTGCTAAGTCAAGTTGCATTTGCCACAAGTGCTGCCAAAAGCTGGATTTTCTCTTCTTTGAAATGCTAGAGAGGTTTGAGAAACAGCGCTGAAAGTTCATCAAGAAGTAGCTGAAACTTGTCATTGTGGCCTGGCAGGACAGTGCTGGTGGCTGCTGAAATCAGGTGTTCATTGATTCCTTTTTCAGCCACACACAAGCAATCTGAAATAGCTGTAGAGCAATATTTTTGCAGTTGCTACTGTAAGTCCCTGAAAATGGGGTTTTGAGGCAGATGATGCATTTAGGCCATATGTGATTTTTTAATTTTAAAACAGGGTTTACAGCTGGATTGGTTCTCTCATGAGATGGTTTTCATGATTCAATTGAAATTTTCAGTGAGTTTGCTCCTTATTTTGAGGAAACTCCTTTTTTTTTACTAAGCTGTGTCCAAAATAGGAGTCCCATAAACATACATTGTATATATTTGGGGCTCTTTAAAAGTGAGCTTTCAGTTTCAGAAACCTTTATTTTTCTCTCTTCATTTGCAGCACTACAAAGGAGAGATGTCTTTCTGGCCTTATCAAGGAAAGGTCTCTGTCTTGCCCTGAGCTGAGGTTTAGCTGTCAACTTAGAAGCGCCTATTTATAGTTACTTCCTGAAAAAAAAAAAAAATCTGCAAGTACAGTGGGGTTCCTTAGCCCATTATACAGGGGAATGCATCCAGACATGAAAACAATTTTTTTACGTGTCACATCACAGTGTGTTGTGCACCCCTGACCACAGAGGAGTAGGGCAAGGACATGTTTGTGATCGTGCTGGATGCTGCCAGGAAAATGTTAGGTAATAATCATGCTTATTGTAAATAAAATCTTTGCTCACGGGGCAATATTTGTGCACTGCTGCTTTCTCTAAGATTATTTCTAAAGGAAATTACTGTGCTGGGCTGTGTTGCAGATAGGTAGGTTGGTTTGTCATTTTTTCTAATGGCTGGATGAGCTATTTTTCTTGAGGCAGCTCTTGCCGACTTTCACTTTCCAGTTCAGCAGTTCCCAGGGTAGGGGAAGCATATTTTGGCTTCTGTGCTTGCCAGAAACAAAGCACAGCAGCATATCTGAGCAGAATTAGGTTGCACAGTGGCTTACTCAGTACAAGGCAGCTGGTCCACTCACAGTCTGCAAAAAAGCAAAGAGATGACTGTTAGGGTTTATTTTAAAAGCAGGACATTTCCTTCTGTATAGCTCTACTGTAAAACTGGCTGGTCTGCCCTGCTGCCCTCAAATTCAGACCTTGGCATAGGCTGAGGTTCAGCTTTGGGAGTGGGTGGATCCACATGCCAAGGTCACCTATATGAATGTTGAGGGCAAATGCAAGTATTTCCTTAAATTTGAATATTATGGGGTTGGATTTTTTGGAGGAGGGGTCTTTGAGGTTTACAGTAAAATACAGTAAGACTTTTTTAAAGGCAACATAAAGTAGTCAGCCCAGCCTAGTGGCACAGCCTGAATTTCAATGACAAACCTTTCTTTCTCGCTGCAAATATGTCTCACTGGCAGGATGCCTGGGCTGAGAGGATCTCTCTTCAGAACACACCTGCATTACCTGCAGAGGTGATACAGCGTGCAGGACACAGTCAGCTGTGCACCCTGTCCTTTAGTGGTGGTTTTGCCAGCCTGAGGTGTAGAGTTGGACACCTCCATGCCCCAGCTCAGTGCTTGGCACAGCACAGGGGCAGATCCATCCTCAAGGCTACAGGAGGTGTAGCATGGAGGTAATGCAGCTGGCCAGGAGCCAGAGGAGATAAAAGGCTGGTGAGAAGGACTGGTTATTGGCTGGCTGAAGAACCTTGTTTTTGTCCTGAGGGCTTATGCTGGTCAGCTCATTTCACCTTTGTGTCTCTATTGGTGTTTCTAATGCAGCTGACCCCTCTGGAGAGGCTGGGGGTCTGTTGGTGCCCTGTCGCACCTCTGGATGTGGGAGGGTGTGCAAAGAATCCCTGTGCTCTGATGTGCTGGTCCTGTGACTCAGTGGTCTTTAACAGGATGCGTGGTCCTTTTGGAAGGCAAACGATAATTATGCAATTATCCAGATGAGAGCATGGTGTGGCCTTGGGGCTGAACTCCAGCTCTTAGGGAAAATAAGATAAGCATATTAACAAGCAGTGTTTACTCCTCTGTGTGTTACCTGAGAGCATCTCCTTACTGTGTGGGGGACTCTTATGAAGGGAAAAACTTTCTCCTGTGGGATCTGGAAAGATTGCTGGATACTGGCCAGGCCTCTGAATTCATCACCTTTCCTTGGTGGAGGAGACCCATCAGGTCTGCAGCTGGGTGTCTCATGACTGCTGGCTTTTATAGGGAATGGGCTTTTTGCAACAGGTTAAATCCCTGCCAGTTCAAACAATGAGCCTGTGACACTTGAAGGAAGCTTTACATAAGCCTTTTATGGAGACCAGTTTTGCTGGAAAGACTGCTGTTAACTGAAACAACACTAAGGTTTCTTTCAGCAAAATCAATTAAAAATTACATGCTGAAAACAGAAGCTGAATGCCTTTCCTAATTACATACAGCCACTGTTAACAGAGCCACTTTTATTAGTGTGCTGTTTGCCTTTTCCATGGGTCAAGACAGTGTGGACATGGGATTCCTCATGTCCACTCTTTGCTTTGTTTTTTGGTTGTTGGTTTTTTGTTTGATGGGTTGTTTGGGTTTTTTTTTAACTGATGATTTTGTTTGTTCTGATGCCCTTTTTCACATCTGGAGCCAGATCTTGTTTCCCCTGAAGTCAAGGGGCTTTCCCCAGGGAGGTAAATGAGCAGTTGAACTGGATCTGTGGCTGATAGCAGCAGTGCTCTGCAAGGCAAACTGGCTGGCTGGGGGGCTATCCAGGGATTACTGGTGGTTTGCTTAGGTGCTGTGCATAGCTTTGTTTTCTTGGTAAATAAAGATAAGCCTTTGGTTCAATGAGGTGTTTTTAAGCTTTTCTGAAAGACCTTACAAGAAAGACCTCCAGGCTGCTGCCTGCAGACCTGATAGCAGCCTTCTAATATCTAAGAGGGGTCTACAAGAAGGCTGGAGAGAGACTTTTTGCAAGGTATGCAGTGATAAGACAAGGGGGAATGGCCTTAAGCCGAAGAAGGGTAGATTGAGGTTAGATATAAAAAAGAAATTCTTTACTATGAGGGTGTGAGGCCCTGGTGCCTTGAGAAGCTGTGGATTCCTCATCCCTGGAAGTGTTCAAGGGCAGGTTGGACAGGGAAGGTGTTCCTTCCCATGGCAGTGGGGGTTGGAATGAGATGATCTTTAAGGTGCCTTGCAACCCGAACTGTTTTATTGCTCAGTGAAAGTTTTTGCTTGAATGTGCTGCAGTCCATGCCTCTGTAGGTAATCTTTGCTGATTTGGTGTATTTTATGCCTCTTTTCCCCATGGATTTGGCTGTGTGGGCAGAGTTGTTTGCATCTGAGGAAAGGGTGGGAACAGCTCAACCAGTGCCCAAGTGGGTGTGAGTCTCCATAACCTCAGCTGTGGGATCTGCTCTCTGTCACTTCAAGAACTCTATTTGGGGGAGCTCTGAGGCTCAGTGCAGTGTGGGATTGGGGCCCCGAAGACCAGAGTGGATATAAATGTAAGCAGAGCAAAATGAAGGATGTGCTGTTTCCTGAGAGCAGCAGAAGGGATGAAATATAAGCTGATTATCTGGTGAATGAGTGAAGCAAATCAGCTAAAAGCTGCAAACTGGCACAGAATACCCCACCAGCAATCACATCCCTACAACATCTGCTTAATGCAGAAGAGGAATTTTCATGCTGGAGTCTCTGGAAATGCTTCATTCAGCTTTAGACAACATAAAGGGCTGTGTCTGAGGGTCAGGAGTGTAGTGATGTCTGTGGCTATCTTATCTGACAGTCAACAGCTCGTGCAGACTGATTTGTGCTTCTAGACAGTGCAACTTCCACAGAGCTTTCCACTCTGATGTGGACGTTGCCTGCTTGTGAGATGGGCTCTTTTACAGCCTCTGGCATGCAGTGCTTAAAGGGTTGTTTCTCTGCACTTGATCAAATGGAAAGTGCAGAGAGGAAAAAAAAGCCCAGCCTCTCACGTTTCCGTGTCATGTTCAATCAGTCAGAGTGCAGGACAGTTCAGCCTGATTTACAGTTGTGCTTACCAAGAGCAGTCCTGTTTGGAGATCCACATATCAGATCTCTGTGCCCCATTGACTCCACTGTGTATCGTCTGTGAACTTTGGTGGAACTTTCCACATGACTAAGGACCACTGAATAGCCCACAGAAGCTGTTGGCTCTGCTGGTGTCTACTTTTCCTTTATGGTTGTTTAAAGGGACTGATTTTAAAACCTGCAAACCCTGCACATAATGAGTTTGTATAAATCATTAAAAAACCCAGCTTGAAGGGGCCTCGAGAGTTTGTGTAGCTCATCCACCTGCCCCAAGGCTGGAGAACCTTTGCTGAGTGCCAGTCTCTCACACTTGCACTTTTTTTTTTTTTTTTTGTGTAGCTGCTACATTTGCATATTAAAACATATGAACTCTTGCAGGCACAGACTCATTTAGGGAATGCCTGCAATGAGAACTTGGTAGTGTTTGAGAATTCTGGTCCTGGTGCAATAAAAATATAAAAATAAAAATTAAAAAATCCTCTCATCTGTGGAGGGGATAGGTGATTAGATGTGAGTTGTGTTCTGGCATCCCTTTTGTGACTAATACATCCTCATGCAGGCATTTCACAATTAAAGAGCATGCAGATGGAATTAAGAAATAGCTGTGTGTAACAATTACAGACAAGTTTGCAAAGAATGGAGACTTGGAAACCAGATTAGAACTTTTGAAACAAAGAAACTTTTCTACAAAAATACTGGGTTTCTGTCTTGCCTGCTCTCTTCATTCTATTTTAAAGGCATAAAGGTCACCAGAAGGAGAAAACATAAAAACCTAAATATATTTTTTGTTACTTAAAATTTATTTTTAAAAACTGCCCCTAAATATTACTGTTATGTTTTTATCCAGAACTGCTCGTCTCACTTTTAACACGTTCCCTGATACCAAGGGCATTCAGGTATATGATTTCACAAATTTTGAAAGCATTTGCTCTGAGCTCTCCAGAATTGCCCAGCATTAATGCAGTAATTTTATTGATCTTTGTGCCCATCTCAAAACGAGGAAGCTTTCAGTGTCACTCTCTGAGAACATGAGCCCTGGGTTGGCATTAGGGAGGCTGATATATATAGCTGGGGAAAAGGTCTCTCTGTCAACCTTAATAAATGTTTTGTACAACTTCTTGAAAGAAGGATTATGCTGACAAAACGCTGTTGCATCTGCTCCTCTGACTTGCTGAAATGGAAGGTTTCTTGCATCACAACGTGTTGCAGTGAGTGAAGTTGCTGTATTTGTGAGGGACACAACGAGAGACTCTGTGTTGAAATATTTGGCCTGCAGCAATAGCTGTAGTTAGCCAGGGAGAATTTGACTTACTCTTTTAGCTGCAGCAAGATCAGCACCTGATATTTCTTTGGTCAATAATCCCAATATTTAGATCTTGTTCTTTATGCCAGGGAGCAGGTGGGTTACTCTGCTTTTATGGCATTGTAAAGCCATCCAGCAACTTGTAATATCAGTGGTAAATCGCTGTCACACCTTGTCTATAGATTCTATTTCAGAGCTACCTGTAGTGATACAGATATAAACTAAAAATAATAACACAATGGAAAATTTCAACTAGGACAGAGTAGTGCTGCAGTAGTAAGTGTTTAACAATTCAGAATGACTGACAGAGATTTCCCTCACCTGTCAGTGGTACCCTGGGCAGGATGGTGGGCACAGCTTTGTTTCTGCCCTCTGTGTGCCAGCTGAACTGCTGCTGGGGCTTGTCCTTAGCTGCTGGTGCAGGCCAGGTTGCTGTTTATGGGACCTATTCTCATGGAGCAAGGGGAAAGCATTGCTCATCATTTGGCCTCTGAGTCATGGCACCTTTGCTGTTAATAGGTTGGAGAACCTCCCCTTTTATGAGGCTGTGCCTGAGGGCACAATTTAATCTTGGAATTGTATTACCTGGTTATTATTCCACTGAAGAAGCAGTGGCAGTATTCCAGCTGACAACAATGGAAGGGGGAGCAAGCCTTCAAGTCTCAACTGTGTACAAATGTGATGTATTCAGAACCACAGAGATCCTCCATGCTCTGAGCTGATTCCTTCTGAATCAATTAAAGTTTCACAAGCACGATTTATTATTAACATCCAGAGCTGCTTTCACAAATCTCTCAGCAGCATGGTAGAGGCGTGCTCATGAATCAAGAAAATGACTTCCAAGTAGGAGAGGTTATTTACTAGCTAAATCCCTGATCCAGGCATACTGCCACGGCTAAGTCTGTCCAATAGGATGTGTGCAGCCACATCTGAAGCATTTCTGATCTGAAACATTTTTGTCATGGTGCCTGCCCAGAGTGGGTCATGCCATCCTTGGCTGTTGTGCTGGAAAAGGAAGGGGGCTGGAGGAGGGGGTAAATTGGGAAAAGCAGGACTAGCTGTGCAAGGGAACAGGGGGACATTATGCCATGGGCAAACCCGTGTGGCAGCAGGGCAGGAGGAAGTGCTCCCTTCAGGCTCTCCAAGGACATTCCAGTCAGCCAGCCTGGGCTCTGGTACTGAGGCTGCCCTGTGCCTCTGTGTCCAGACTCTGTGGCACTTGTGCTAAGAGTCTGAGCTGGTGTGTGACATTTAGCAAGCAGGCTTTGGGTTTTCTCCTCCCTTCTCTGGATCTTGTTACGTTCCTTTTGACATTTACCTGAGCATAAAAATGTAGCAGGGTCCCATGTCCTTGTTGACTCGTGCCTAAAAGCTGAATTAGCATGCTTTGTATTTCTGTTTGTCAGTATCTCCTAGCCATAAGTTGAGGAATTGTATGCTTATCTGTGCTTTGGGGATTTTGACACAATCTTATCAACTTTGTGACCTTTGACATTTCCTGCACCTTCTCTCTTTTTTTTTTTCTTTTACCTTATAATCATTCTTCCTAGCTGGAGCTCCCCATTCCAGTATTACTCATACAATTTCTCGTATATTTTGAGCAGTAGCTTGAAACTTGGTGCCCAAACAGCAGCTTTACAGCCAGAATTTCTACCTTCAGACCCTGTTGAGCACAGAGGGAGCAAAAACCTTGGCAGCTGACTCCTACTTCTTGCTACTCTGTCCAGCCTTGATAAATGAGAAAGCCAAGGAGCAGCTGTGACTGCTGCCAGCTGGCCAAGCTCCAGAGAGATAGTCCCCCCCTGGGAAGGTCAGAAGGCAGCACTGCCCAGCCACTCCACCCTTGCAGCAGCACAGAGCGTGGAGCCAGATCTGGGACTGCCAGTCCTGCTCCTGCTGGGGTCTCTTTGGGGCCAGGGCCACCCCCTGCAGGAGGGTGACAGCTCTTGGTGTCCTTTGTGCTGCTTGGGATGCAGCAAGCCAGGGGAGATTCAGGCAGTCAGCTCATGTCTGGCCCTGCAGAGTTAATTTTGAAATTGTGGTGGCCAATAGATGACAGCTGATCTGCTGGTGGTAGGTTTGAGATAGGACTGGTGTAACTCCAACCTGAATTAATGTTCCTCCCCCCCCATTCTTACACAAACAGAAAATACCCAGATAAGCCTTAGTGTCACAATATCTGTTAAATTAATATCTTTTATCAGTGGCTGAGCCACTTGAAACATAGTTCCCTGTCTGCTGTCAGAAAAGGCAATACTAAACTGTGCTGCTTCTTGGAACTCATGAGGTTTTGGAAATGAGCCAGAGCAAAGGGAAGCCAGCTTTCAAACCCCCGAAGCCACAGGTCATCTGTGGCTAGAGTGGGCTGAAGTTGGATTCATGCGTGGAAAGTCTCTATGTCACAGATTCCCCTACACTCTTTTGATCTTGTGAAATTGCTCTGCTCACTCAAACTGGTGACTGCCCTGACAGGGATAGCCCCAGGGAAAGGACAGCTATTTGGGGTGATAAAATTAATGGGAAGCTATCTTGCAGCCTTTCCTCTTTACTGCCCCTCATCACCTCCGCTCAGAGCTGCCTTGGGGTCCTTCAGGACTGACAGTTTTCCCAAGCCACGGGACAGTCAGAAGTTCCTGCCAGAACTGTTGGATGCTGCTTCCCAGCATCAGCCTGTGGCATCTCTGGATCCCTGCTGGCCAGGAAGCAAGGCAGCAGATGCCAAATATTGCCAGTAAGCTGACATTGGAATGGGGACACGTGGAAGAGAGAGGATGGTCTTTGAAGGCCTGGCTGTTGCCTGTGCATGAGTTGAATGTGGCATGGAGTATTGGGTATTTCACATTCTGTCATGTCTAGGGCAGGGCAATTGAAGTCACTGTTTGATTGCCTGAGAGCTTTCCCTACTTTCTCCTCACTTTCTTACAACCAGGCTCATGCTGCAAATCTCTACCTCTTCCCCAGGGCAGCTCCTGATATTTCCAAGTCTTTGCTCTGCCTGTGTCTTCCTTGGGACCTTGCTGTGGTTTGGGGCAGTTCAGGTTGTTCTCCTGTTCCCTGGGGGATGCAGTTAAAAGACACCTGTCCTTCAGCAGAGCTGGATTGTAGAAATAGGCACATCATTCCCAGACAATCCCTATTTCCCTGAAGGCCAGAGCATGTGAGGGTGGCAGGCTGGAGCCTCTGGGTGTAGCACAGGCACTGCTTGCTCCCAGGCTTTCTGTGGGCTGTGCTGGCACAGCCCTGCACAGCACTGGCCAAGTGAGTGTCTGTCCCAGCGCTGTTATGTAAGGAGGAATTTCAACATTAATTACCTGTCTTGGCTTTGGGTTTCTTTCTGTCTCTGCTGACACCAGAATGAGTCTCAGAAGGTTCAGCGGGGCTTCCGCAAACAAAACAAACAAACTGTATTTCACAGGCTCTGGGCTTTGCTGATTTCTGCCAGGAGCATCCGCTTTTCTGGGATGTTTTCCCTTTGTTTCCCTGCCACTGAGGAGGGACAGCAGTTTTTCTGGAGTATAGCTAACATGCTTAAGTATTTGAGCTGCAGGGAGGCTGGCACTTCCAGTTAGGCCAATTAAAAGGGAAAAATTAACATTTCCCTTTGCTCTCAGCCACCTCCCTGCATTCTGAAGGGCTGGAGGTGGGAGGGATGCCATCAGAGCTGGAGAGGTTGGCTGGGACAGAAGTGTGTGCTGGGCCAGAGGTGTCGTGTTCTCCCTAATGGCTTTCCTCCCCCCATCTGAAGTCATTAATGCTCGTTAAGCCAGGATGGAAACAAACCCAAACAACAACAGTCTACAAAATAATTCCATCACTCCAGACTAGTTCTTTTTTTTTCCTCCAGTGAAGCAATTAGTCTCCTGTGATCCCATTTTTAGCCAGGCTGGAAACAGCCAGCCGGACAATAGTGAATTCCTCTTCTGGCAGAGCAGTCATCGGATCTGCTCCCTGATGGGAGAGGTGAGATGAGTTCCCCTGCCTGTCTCTAGGGGAAGAATCTCCCTGCAGAAATTCCTCTGGGCTTTGCTGAAAGCCCTATTTTTGTGCAGCCTCTCCCAGTGAGTCACAGCCTCTGGCTCTCTGAGAGCTCCCAGTACCATGGCTTTTCTGCCAGCCCACTGCAGGGTTAATTCTCTGTGGTTTTGCTCTCATGGGTGTACAGCCCGTCCCACTCGCTGGCTGGTGATGCCAGTTGTGGGTGCCAGAAAGTCATGAAATAACTTGTGGTTTATACCAACAGCAGAGCCGTGTGGGACTCGTGTGGAGGAGGGGAGAGACTTTCCAGTCTCGCTCATTTGAGTGGTATTTGGTCCTAGGAATGGCTCAGCTTGGTCCTAGGAATGGCTTAACTTGGTTCTAGGAATGGCTTAACTTGGTCCTAGGAATGGCTCAGCCTGTGCTAGGGGACAGTGCTGTGGAGCAGCAGGGTGTGATTGAGCAGGGTCTGGCAAAATTTGGAGTGTGTGACAGGGAAGAGAGGGGCTGGCTGAAGTCACTGAGGCTGCCCGGAGAAGCTGCGGATGCCCCATCCCTGGAAGTGTTCAGGGCCAGGCTGGAGGGGGCTTGGAGCAGCCTGCTTCAGGGGAAGATGGCCCTGCCTTGGCAACTGGGCTGGAATGAGATAATCTTTAGGGTCCCTTCTAACCACAGCCATTCTGTGATTCCCTTCTGTGATTCCCTGAAGTCCTGTGTAGCACCACACAGAGCTGCGGGGGGAGCTTGGCCAGAGACACCCGGGAAATGACTCCATTCCTGTAACTGCTTGTAACATGAGTAACCTGAAGTGCTGACCTCTGCCCAGGGCAGAGTCTGCAGCTGTGCCACACACAGGGCCTTCCTCTTGCTTTTGAGGTTTTTGTAGGGTGTGGGGAAGCACTGGGTTCCCCCTCCATCGCTGCAGCACCCTCACTGCCCTGAAAAGCACAGATGGGGATGGAGGGGCAGGTACAGCTGGAGAGCACTGTGGCTGTGCTGCTGGAGGAGGAGACTTAAATCACCAGAAAAAGGGATCTTGCTGTCTCTAGGTTCTGAAAAGCAGCCCCGATGCCACCTTAGCAGCTGGACAGTGCTAAACCCAAACACTCCCCTTTCAGGACGCAGGAAGGCTCTAAGCCCAAATCCACGTTTTACCTCATGCACACGAGGTAAAAGCCACAGGGTTTCTAGTCAGGTGCCAGGAAAAGCTGCAGCTGCCCAGAAAAGGGCAGCTGAGGACAGAGGGGAGCTCTGCTCGCCGGGCTGCTGGGATTAAGAGCAGTTCACCGCGTGTTTGAGTCATGTGTCACCAGCGCCGGGCTCTGACTCCTCTGGTATGAAGGTGCCGTGTGTGCACCGGGGCCGGCGGGCTGCGCAGTGCTTCTGCTCCAGATGGAAAGCCAGCGTGGAGAAATGGGGATGCCATGGGGCACAGAGAGAGAAACGGCAAGCGTTTCTCACAGTGGCTTGTGAGAAATTCTAGGGAGTTGGAAAGATGTGATAACTTGTTATTTGCAGGTAGTGTTTTTCTACTTTGTTCTCCTATTCTTCTCTTCAAGGACAATGAGTGAAGAAGATGTTTTTGTTAGTTAGCCAATCAGATAGAATCCATCGTATTGCTCTATAAAAACCGCGCGGTTCTCCTGAATAAAACCTTCTTTACCTTTTCTACAATCCTGCCTCTCGCCTGTTCCTGTGTCATTCTTGGCGCAAGAGCGACAGAGAAACATTTGGCAAAGAAGTCTGCCAGCAGGCTCATCTGGGGATGTGCAGAAAAAGCGTTTCTGCCTGATCCCTACAGCTTGGATCAACACCAGGACACAGCCTGCTGCATCCCAGCATCACCCTGGGTGTCGGCTGCTCCCGCTCTGTGCCTGGGCAGAGCTGCCCTGGTTGCTGTGGAGGGATGAGAGGCTGTTGATAAACATTGTCATCTTGTTGGGTGTTCTCGGTTTGAGTCATTCCAGCCATGGTGATGGTTGCTGGTGGTGCCAGGAGTGCCAGCAGGCTCCTGGCGTGGGGGCAGCAAACCAAATGCCCGAGGGTTGAGTTCCAGGTGGGTGGGATGGCTGTGAGGATGTGTGCAAGGGAAACCCAGGAATTCCAAACCTGCAGCGCCAAATTAAGGCATTGGCTGGAGAGGAAGCAGGATGGGTTTGCACTTGGATCACTGTGGTGCTTCCCAAGTCACCACAGGGACAATGGGAGGTGGGAAGTGAAGTAACCCAGTGTTCAAAAGCTGATTCCAAGTGCTCTTAGACATAATCTTGATGAGAAAGCAGCTGCTGTGTCATGGTGTGGTTGCTTTCCTGTTAACAGCCCAGGACAAAGCACACTGCAGCACCCACAGCACACCCCAAACAGTGTCCTGTGCTCTCACAGCCATGGGGTCGTTTCAGGTACTGTGGAATCACTCCTCATGCAAAACCATGGAGAAGTTTGCAGACCATTTGTGAAGTAAAGCATTGTGGAGTCTGTTTAAGAACAGAGATGGAGGACAGGTAAACTTAAAAATGATGTCCCCAAAGTGCTGAGAGGACACGGACTCTATATCTGTAAATCCATCTAAAAAAAGTTCCAGAGGTTCATTACCTATAATGTGTCATTATTAGCTATAATGCATTTCAGCATGTTGGTATTAAAATAATGCCCTTTTTATTCCTTTTTCTCAGGACAGTGCAGTCATTCTGCTTTCCCTGAGCCTCCATGGTTTTCCATTAGTCCTCAATCAATTATTTATTTATGGGAGAGTATCTGAGAGCAGCAGTCCAGCCTGAGAGCAGCAGTACTTGACTGTGGAGATGAGTTTGAAGTACTTGATGGCTGAACCCACTGGAATTGTCAATAACATTAAGAAGTACTTTCCTGCCACAAAATAAAAATGTGGCCTTGTAGGTGGAGAGTGCTAAACCTTGATGAGGACATGAGCTAAAAAACAGTGCATTTTAGATGCCAACTGGGTGTAACTTTAGTGAGCACAGACAAGGAGTTTTTTGAGAATCACCTTGCCTTCAAGTTGACTAACTTTTGTATTGTCATAGAAAATATGAATTGTTGTGCAGTTCTGGCCTGTGTTATAAACACAGGAGGTCTAGGTAGAAAATCTGTAATTCTGAGTTTTGATCTGATGTGGTGCCTCAGCAGGAGGCACCAAGGTTTTTGCCTGATGTTTCTTGTCTCCCTGGACTAGAAATAAGTTTTGGTGGGGATTTGTGGTGTCTTCTTCCTGACCAAAGGGATTTATAAGCAAGACATATAGTTGGAGCCTGTGTAAGCAAGAGGGACCTGACAGCTTCAGATCTTCTACAGCTGAAATAGTAAAATCTGAATATGTCAGGAGGCTTATTTCCAGATAGACACACAGCACCCTGGGCATCCTTCTCCATGGTCACACATTGCAGAGGCCAAAGGGACTTGCAGCGACTTGATGTGTGAATGTGCTAAAAATTCTAGGGCTGAGCAGTGTAAAGACAGACTTTCCTCACTCCTGTCCCATTTCTATTTTTTTCCTTGATGGGGTCATTGGAGACAGTGCTTATTTCATTTTGTGATTAATTTATTTCATGCATAACAGGAACAAGGCAGCTCCTTGTGCCTGGCAGCCGTGTCAGGTGAGCATCACTTGACTCTGCTCTGGGCTACTGCTGCTTTACTGACAATCAGGGAGCCACCTAAGGAGCCTAATTTGGGAACTTTGGTGGCCTTGTCAGCTGGTGAGTCAAATTTAGAGGGTCTGAAGTGGCTTGGGAAAGCATCTGTTCCCCTGTGCCAGCTGAAGAAGGAGCCCAGCCCAATGAGACTCGAGGGTTAAGTGCTTGATGTGCTGTGGGGGTAACACCAGCCAGCATTGTTGGTGGGCACTTTGGGGTCTGTTTGATGCCGTGTGGCATTTGGGGTGCCACGTGGGATCTGCTCTGTCCCTGCTGGCCTGGCACAAAGGCCAGTGTCACTGGTTCCTGCTTGCAGGCAGCCTGGGAGGAGTCAGAGTGGGACTGCAGAGAGCTGAGCATGCCCAGCCAGGAATTCCACCTGGCTCTGCCCTGCTTATCCAGCATCCTTGGGCTTCACACAGCTCTGGGTGAATCACCTGTAATGAGTGAATAACAACAGTAATTCACATGAATGAGAAAATAAATCTTGGGATAATGACCCATCTTCTAGGCTCCTAGAAAAACTTCTTCCATTTTATATTTAAGTGATTGTTGTGGTCAAAAGCAGAGATCAGAGCAGTCAGAAAAGCACTGTGTTTGCCTAAAGGTTCCTTGGAGCCTTAGGAAAAAAAGAACCAATTATATCAGTGATGGTGTCAGTTTGTTTTTTTTTAAGAAACAACATTTCCAAGGGGAACCAGGCAGAACCCCCTCCTGTGCAGCAGTGGGGTGGCTGTGTGCTTTGTGCCCACAATGTGTCACTAGCAGGGAGACTGTTCTTTTGCTGTGTGCATAAAAATTCAGTGCAGATGGTGAGACTTTCAAAAGCAGCCATGCTGGGCCAGCATGGATGCTCCACCAAAAGTTAATAGTAAGTTTGGCAGTGGAAATCTACAGGCCAAAGCAAGGTGCTTTTAAAAATCCTGTCTAAAAATACAGTACTTCTGCCTTCAGCTTTGTTTATTCCATTATAGAAAGGAGATTAGCACCTATAGCCTTAGCTTTATAAATCTGGATCTGTAACTCAGAGCCTTAATAAGGTTAAGTAATTTTTTTTTCTCTCAGAGCCTATTTCAAAATTGAGTGAACTTGACAGGAGTTGTTTTATTTCACTGATTTCCCTGGATTTAGAGTCAGGCTCAGAGTACAGTGAACCTTACCTGTATCAGATGAATGTGGAGAAGTCTGCCTGACCAGATTTACAGGTTCCAGGCAGGAGTGTCCTTCCCACAGAGCCCTGCTGGCATTGCCAGTACCAGCACAGCTTGGTTTGCTGCCTGAGCCAGTACCAGAGGCAGTCTGCACACATCACCCTGATGGATAGGGACACCTTCACTTTTATGTTCTCTGATATTTCTAGGAGCACAATATTCCTCCTAAGACTGGAGTGAGGAGGGTGGATCCCATGGCAGCTGTGGGATGAGCAGGAGAGTCCCTTTGGTGTGGGCTGCTGGCTCACTCCCCCAGGGCAGGTTTAGTGGCACACGCTGGGAACCTGTCAAGGAGGAGCCTTTTCAGCAGCACAAGCCAACCCTGATGCCACCAGGACAGCTTGGAGCCTTCAGCAGCCCTGTGGTGGGCTGTGGGGAGCTGCTGCTGACTAATCCTGGATAACTCTCACTCCATCTTGTAGTGTTGAGACCATGCTGTGCTGCGGGCACAAACCTGATTTCGTTTTAATTTCCATATCAGGCTTTGAATCAACATTGATCTATTTTTGTCAAAGTGACACAACAGGCTTGTGCTTTTTAAACCTCTCCTAGCTCCATCAGTCCCCTGATTCTTGTTCCTGCATTTGGGTCTTGAGTGTGTTGTATGCCTCCAATGAAGACTTCAGGCAATGGGATGCACAAAAAGAAGCATTGTGGTTGGTGGGGTTTTTTCTTCTTTTTTTTTTTTTCCTTTTTCCCTCTTTTTCTGGCAACAGTAAAATAAGAGCTCTGTTGGGAGCAACTCAGCAAGTAATGTTTCAGGGCCAGCAAATTCCAGTGTTGCTGCCCAGTGGGACTGAGGAGTCTATCACAGGACTAGGCTGGCAGCTCATCCAGAGAGAGTGCGTGGCATCCATACCAAAAGCTGGACACCAAGCCTTTTTCCATCCACCTCTCCCCTTCCTGCAGTAAATGGGAGGACAGATGCTCTGGGATTCAGTGAAACACTTCAAGTGTAGCTCCTCTTTCCTGAGCAGAGTCCCACATAAAAGTGCAGCAAATGATACATAGATTATATAGAAGTATCTATTAAAAAATGCACGCACACCAATTTGGATGTATAAATAAATTACAGGGGTTGTGCCAGCTTTGGGATTACTCCAGTGTGGCAATCTCCAGCACGCCTGTGTTTCACCAGTAATGGCTCTGGCTCGTGGCTGCCCCGTTTCACACGTCCCCCATGTCTTTTTGCCCTTGTAAAGCTGCCTTTGGACACTGTCATCAGCCCTCTCACAGTGCTGTGGGTGTAGCAGAGGGAAGCTTGAGGGTGTGCCTGACCCCAGAGGGACTCACTGAGGTCCCACTGGGTCTGTACCACCAGCGTGGGGGAAGCTCTGTGATCATCCCTCGTGGTGTGCCCAGGGTTTTTGGTCTCTGCCTTTATACTTGAGCCTACCACTCTTGTTTTAACTGGAGGATGAATCACGCCTGCTCATCTCAGCAGCAATGAAATCCTGTGAGTAATTGTGGTAATCTTCCACAGGTGCCCTTCTGAAGTGCCCAGAGGGAGGGGAGGTGGGAATGCTGGTGCTTCAAACCACCAGAGAGGTCTTGGATGCTGGGTAATGCCATCTCCTGTGCTGTAAGAGAAGTCAGTGCCTTGGGCACTGCTTTGTCTTCAGAGCAGCAGCCTGGAGAGAGCCAGTGCTCTGATGTGGGCTGGGAGCTGCTTCCAGGGAGCCCTTGCAGGCAGGAAGGGGTCAGGCAGATGGACAGCCAGCAACGCTGGGTGCCAGCCCATCTCTGCCAAAAACCCCATGGTGCTGCCTTAATGCAGGCAGAATGCTTGTAGGAGCTTGTCCTTGTGCTTGAAGGGCTGCTTGACTTTAAAATAATAATGACAGAGCACTTCTGGATACAGTGCTTGCCAGTCTGTTTAGTCTGAAGCCCAAGCAACAGAGCAAGAATCAGACTTACCCCATGAGTGTGCAATACTGATACCGAGTGCCTTTGGACATCCTGAAGAGCACAGATGCAGGTGTGAGGATCTGTCTTGGGCTAATTCACCCACTCCTGACCTTGCCCTCAGGGCAGTCCTTGGCCACGTGCTGTGGTGACAGCTTTCAGCATGCTCCAGTGCTGTGCCTGTCCCTGCACTTGAGTCCTTATTGCATCAGTCTGTAACACCTTGTGTTGCAAGAGAGGTGGAGCCTGCTTTGGAGGCTCAGTATCCCTAATCCATCACACCTTTATCCCAACACATGGCTGCAGAGCATTTCCAAAGGTCTGTGCTCTGTGTGCCAGCAGGACAGCTTGGGTGAAGCAGAGACAAGGCAGGAGGCTCCTGTATTCTGCCACGTTCCCCTCCCCAGCTGTCTGTGGAATCTGCAGGATGTGCTGTGGTGGGATGAGGCTGTAAAAGCCCCAGGAATGGTGCTGGGCTCCTGGCTGGAGCACTGCTCACATGCTGAGGTGGCTGTAGGGTGCTCCCGTGGCCAGCAAGGACAGGCACCTGTCTGCTGTTAATGGCCCAGCAATGAGTGTGGATTTTCAGTGGGGTTTCACTTATTTGTACCACTTACCCTGAGTCTGAGTTGGATCCTTGAATCATTAGATCACATTTCTGCTATTGCTTTGTTTGTGAGAAATGAGAAGGTCAGCCTGGAGCCGTGGTGGCTGTATTTACAGTCCCTAAACACTGAAGTCTGGTCAGATTGTGAAAACAACTTTTGGCTGTTAGGCTGGTGTAGAAGGGCACTTGCTATCTTTCATTCCTACTTTCTGGAATTATGAATTACAAACATCTGGAGAGATCTTCCCCTCATTTCTGTCCTGTGACACTGCACTGCAGGTTGCAGTTTGCTGTAGCCAGGCTGTCTGTGTGGCTGGCAGTGGTCTGGGTGGGTTTCACCTCAGAGGTTGTTTGGAAACCAAGATAAATGTTTTCTTTACCCAAAGGAATGTTTTTTCAAGGAAACAAAGAGTTGAAGTTACGTTTTGCAGTCCCTGTGTATTTTGACATTACTTTGTGCAGTGCTGGGGAGGATGGGGCACACTGGCTGAATCCCATGGGATTTTGGGAATTGTGCTGGGAAGCTGCAGGTGTGTAAAGCAACACTTTCCATCTCAGCCTGCAATGCCCACACACTGCTTATATGCTGGGTAGCAAGAGTGTCCTATCTCTTTTTATTTGGCAGCAAAACTCAGGATTTCAACTGTTTTTCTCCAGCTTGGTGCAGCTTGATCCTTTTCTGATCTCAGCTTTGTGGCTCCCTTTATCAAAGGCCAGTAACCTGGTGTGTCATTTGTGATTTCACTGTTTTCTCCTGCCCTAAAGATGTACCTAAGCAAATACCAGCAGCTCAGCCTGGGTTTTTATGTCTTAGCTCTGGTAGAATATGTTGCAGGTGTCAGCTTCAGCCTGTATTTACTGCTGCCACTCAGCTTTACCACTGCCTAGGACTTGTTTAACTCTTCCTTGGGGCTATGAGAGTGTGAGATTCTGGTTATAAAAGCTTACTTGATCATAGAAATAAATAATGTTTGGTTGTTATTAGAAAAATGTAGGTGATGTGAACTATTTTCTGTGAGGGAATTTATAAGCAAGGTCTCTACAGCCTAAGACTTACAGTAGAAATGGCCTTAATTCCCAAAGTGGTATAAAATCTTGCGGACAAAATATGGAGATCCCTAGTCCAAAGCTGGTGGGAATAGATTCATGAAAATAATTATTTTCTTTGAGTTTCCTGAGTCTCCAAGATGGAAAGAAAGAAAATTGCTTTGTGGGCCCAGAATAAATGTTAAGGCTTTTTAAAAGCAATTATATTTTTTTTTTGCAAGTTAAGACAGCATTGGTTTCAGGTAAAAGGAAGTATTTTAGTTTGGATGTTCCTTATGAATGCAAAGGAAAATGGGAAACATTGTCAGCTTCACAGGAGTATTTAGGGCTTTACATAAAACTGAGACCTCCATCTGTTCTCCTTATTTAATCAAAGTATGGGTTTAAATCTGTTGTCCACTGTATTTGGAGCAAAGCCTCTAACTTGAAAACTACTGCCTTTTCCTTAACTATCTTACCAACTGTGCTAATCTGCAGGTTGTACATCTTTCATTCTCCTCTGTTGAAGTTGCTTCATTAAAAAAAAAATCACAGTGTTTTTGGAGCTGGAGTTGGAAATGTATATTACTTTGGCTACCAGAGCAGGCAATAGAAATGCATTTTTCTGCATCATGATGGAGATTGCAGTATTTTTGTGAAGTAAAATGACTTCAGCAGAAGAGGTGGAGAAAAATTAAAATCTCATCCCTGCTTGCAAGGGAACTTGAATGCACATTTGCTCACCCAAAAGTGTTTCCAAGGAGGGTCTAAAGAGCAAGTTACTCATTTAGCTAATTTCGGTTTGGGGATTTTGTTTCTCATTGTGTATTTTTTGAAATCCATTTGGCTGGAGTTTTATGTTAGCCACACTTACCTTTGTGGCTGGCACCCCTGAGTGATTTGCATTGGGATGGGAGCACCAGGCTGTAATGAGCTTTAAACTGGACCTTTGAGATTAGCAAACCTGGGATAACCTTGAGGGGAGGCAGGAAGCCAGTGTCTGCCACACTTACACCTCTGAATCCTTACTACATGTAGAGCCCTTACCAAAACAGGGTGATGAAACCAAAATAAGGGAAAAACCCTGCAATCTTCATCCTTTCAAATACAGTTTCTACATCAAGAGTGAGATGGCAGGTACGTGTATCACACACATTCCCTGGCAATAGTCCCTGGTGCAGGGAAATTGCATTTGACAGATGCTTGGGAAAAGGACCAGATCATCTGCAATTGTAATTTTGGTTTTTTTACAAACGTCAAACTGGAGCAGCAGATGTGCTAAGAACACCTCTCCCAGTGAGTGACACTGAAGCAGCTCATTTTGTCATTTTTTTTTTGGTCTAGACTAAACAAGGCCATTAAGCCAGTGTGCCATAGCTGAGGATGAGGACAAAGACAGCCTTTTCTGAGTCAGGATGAAGCCTGTTTTCCAGGGAGGCTCTGCCAGTGAAAGGCAGAACCTCAGCTGGACCTTGGAAACGCAGCCTCAGAAAACCTCTCTGCCGTTACTGCTTCATGGAACTGCTAAAAATATTGGATGGAAAATGCAAGTATTAAGGAAATGAGGTAGATTTGGCCTTTCTGAGCTGGATGGCTTCCAGTTTCATCAGCTTCCCGGAATCCTTGCTGAGAAAATGAAGAGCTCCTTGTAAATCTCAGAGAACTGTCAGTGTTTTTCCTCTCATGTGGCCGTGCTGGGTGCGTGGGGAGACCTGTCAGCATCAAGCAGTGAGTTCAGAGCTCACAACTGCTGGGATGGTTTGGGACAAATGCTCAAACCACAGCTTTCCCAGGGATTTATCATATGGGGCAGCCAGAGGGAGCAGGCTCCAGAGGAGCCCGTGGCTGAGGCTGCCACTGTGCTGGCCCACGAGACCTCTGAGAGGGTAGTGTAGGATGATCCCCTGTCACTTTGCTGAGCAAAGAGCATTGAGCAGCCTTCTGTGGTCATGGGAGGTCCTCTTCTGAAATGATCTGCACGTAGCCAAGGGCCTGAGCAAGTGAGAGCCAGAGTAATGTCACATTGCAGGTTATGTGAAAATAGAAAATGCGAGTGTTGGGTTTCACACTGCTGGACACAAGTCAGGAGGAGACAACAGACACTGTTAATGGGTTTAACGTGCAGTGTGGAGGAGCCAAGGGCTGGAGCTTTGCCTCGTGTGGTTAGAGCTGTGCTTACCCAGCAAGAGGCAGACGGTTTAAATTTAATGGCAATTACAGAGATAGAGACTCTGGGCTCACAGCGCTCTCACACCTGCAGGGCTCCTGCCATCTCAGAGCTGGGATGAGCATGGTGCCCTGTGCCCCGAACAGGGATTTGGGAGATCCTGCAGCATGTCCTGTGGGGCAGAGGCTAGGAAGTGGCAGCGTGCCCTGGTGACATGGTCAGCAGAGCTGGCCCAGCCCCGCAGCTGCCTCTTCCCTCTGCTCTTCCACACTGGGGACTGTGTTTCTGCTGGCTCTGATGTAAGGATGCTGTATTTTGGGGTGTGCCCAAAGTGTTCCAGGACGTGGTGGATGTTTCAGGGAACAGAAGGAGGTTTGCTAGGGGGATCTCCAAGCGAGTTCACCAAAATTCCCCTTCCAGCTGTATCTTTAGGGCGGCACCACAACAGTCAGCACTGCCCAGGACCGAGAAGGTGTTTGCTGCATTTAAACCCAAGCCAAGAATAAACTGTGCATTTCAGCCACATCGTGGCAGATTCCTGAAAACAAGGCCTGCCTTCATGCTTGGAGGGCTTCCTTGCCCTGCCAGGAACCACAGGGAAGACCAACAGGAGCTTTGGCTGTAAACTGCTGCTGAAGATGGGCTGTCGTGGGCAACCACGCACAAACCTCTCCCTGTGCTCCCCTAAAGCCTTTCCAGGACAAGCCTTTGCCCATATGCCTCACCCATCATTTGTGATTCTCAGAAGGGAAAAAATAAGTGTCTCCTGCTGAGCATCCCACCCAGAGCAAACACTGCAGCATGAAACAGGCATGGGCCCTGTCCTTGGCATCCAAATTTCCCTGGCCACTGGGCAGCTCATGGGCCTGCTGGGAAGGGCAGCAGTGTTGCCAGTTTTTGCTGGCTTGTGTGGCCAAGCCATCCTAAAGTTGGAGAGGATGTGTGATGTTGTGATTAAATCTGAGCTAGAATTCAGGAAGCTGATGTTCAAGCCTTGTCTCTGGGGGACACTGGGCAAATTTCTTAACTTCTATCCTTTCCTTTCCCATCCATTCAAAAGAGGCTAAGAATACTTTTCCTTATCTCTTCAGGAGAGGATGTGGCTCTGATTGTCTTACACAATGTGTCCTTGATCTTTCCAGTGCAGCAGTGTAGCTGGAGTCCTGTGGGCTGTAGAAATACCCATGCACCACAGAGCCATCAACCCCCTGATTCTCACTTTAGGATCATAGATAGAGGATGAACAGGATCAAGCTGGATTCAGATTTCAGCTCAACCACAGGTTTTTACATTGATGTGGAGATGTCACCACCTATGTTACCACCCTTCCTAGGGAAATAGATGTCCAACCAAAGGGCAGAATGGATCAAGAGCCAACATGAAGGGGTTCTGAGACCCTAAAATGTATTTAGTTTTTGATCCTGATGTGGGCATCAGAATGGCTTTGAAGGTGGTTTTGTCAAGCCACCCCATCACGGTGCTGCTGTGACAGCTCTGGGCAGCTCCTGGGCCAACACCTGAGACAGTTCAAAAGATGAGCTGTGACCTGTTTGTGCTGCACAGAGCTGCCATCAAGCTCCTGTCCTGCATCTGCTGTGGTGCCTGGAGCTTGTCTGGCAGCTGCAAAGCAGAGGTGCTACGAGCTGGTGTATGTTTAGGCAGGCATTGCCTAAGTCTGCAGATGACCCCGTGGTGTTCCTGACACTGCTTCTGGCTGCAGGCTGTTCCTGTGGGCAATCTCAAGGTCAGGCAAGCTGATAAGCTTTGTTAGGGCTCTGTCATTTTGGCAGCTCTGCTTTCCATGAGGAGCTCCCAGGCTGTTAGAGGTGATGTACTGGAAAAAGTGTCTCCCTACAGCTTGTTGGGCTGCAGGTCTCCTGTGACAGTGGCAAGGAGGTCCCCACTCCAGTGAGGGCTATGGGGGATGTTCACTGCTTATATCAGTGCAGGAATTTATACAGCTGGAAGGACTTTAAGACTTTGCCTTATGATGGAGGCATCCTGTGCTGCCTGAAGATTCCCCCTGCCCTTGTGGTGTGATGTCAGTAGGGAGTTTCTTCTCTTCTCAGCTTGGATGATGCTCCAGACGGGGTTTATCAGTCAGGCTGATAACAAGGAAATCTGGACTGAAGCCCCAATACCTCAGGAGAGGTTCTTCCCTTCTGCAGAGGCCTTGCTGTGCTGCCAGCTCCAGTGTCTGCTCCAGTGCAGCTTTGCTGAATCAGAGTGCAGCCTGTGTGCAGCATTTTGCTGCATCATAACATCCTTACACAACCTGACAGCTCTGGCAACCTCTGCTCCAGTGCGTCCCAGAGCTAAAGGAGCAGGAGCCCTGCCAGCCAGGTTTGTGGTGTGTTTGGAAACCCATGTGGGCAAACTCCTGCAGCACCTGCCAGCATTAAATGGCGCTGGCAGAATGATGCTTCTTCCTCTCTCCCTTTTGTAAGAGATGAAGCAAAAGAAAACCTCTCCTGCATGACTTTTGCTAATTTTTTATGATGATTTTTCCAGGTTGCAGGTTGAGCTTCTGAGGCCTGGGATGGTGCCTGCAACTGTGTGGGGTGACTCCAGGCACTCAGTGACTCTGAATGATTCTCATTTTAGGGATTTGAAGCTGGACAATGTGCTGCTGGACTATGAGGGGCACTGCAAGCTGGCAGACTTTGGAATGTGCAAAGAGGGCATTCTCAATGGCATCACCACAGCCACCTTCTGTGGCACGCCAGACTACATCGCTCCAGAGGTAAGGAAACCTTTCCTTGGTCAGGAGAATGACCACCATGTGAAAAGTGTAGGTGAGCTTTGGAACTGCTAGTGTCTTTGGCTTTGCCTTATTTGATTGCTGAGCTCCAAGTTTCCTCCTTAGATGTATTATCAGCCCCTTGTGAAGTAAAGCATGAGTCAATCTTCAGGCTGCTGTATGCACCAAAATAAGCCTGTATTTTTCTCTAGAAAATGTGAGGTGAAAAATTGAAATAGAGCTGAAAAATCTTGAGAGGCACATACAGATGCTGTCCCAACTTGATTTGAAAGGAGATTGAATTCTCCTTCGTTACACAGTTCCTTTTTCTACAACTTCACATTCCCTGTCATTCCCCAATCTCACTACAAAATTAACAAACACCTCTTTAAGGAGCAGCTGCCCTCCAGATGCTGCCGGATGTTCCGAAAAGGTTTCGCATCCTTCAACACAATTGAATTTCTGTCTGTGGTTGATGTTTGCACCACTCTCCCACACTCACACTGCTTCCCCTCTCCACTGAAAGCCTTGCTGTAGGAGGCAGGTAGGTGTTTTCTTCCCAAGGGCAAGGGGGAGGCAGTGTCAGCTCACACTCGTGGCTGCTCGGCTGCTTCTGAGTCTCAGCCAGTTTTGCTGGAGTTCCCCTTCTCAGCCCCAGCATCATTCTGAGGCCTTGCTTCCCAGGTGACCCAGCCAAGCTAATTCAGCCCTTGCTTAAAGCACCTGATGTAGCTTTGTGCTGATCTGGGGGTTCCCAGAGTGAGATCACTTCATGTTCCTGGACGTCCTAACAGAGAGCGCTGCTAGCGAGAACTTCTGTGCTACTATTTCCAAATCCTTCTTTCCTCCCCTGCTCCCGTATGAAGCTTCAGGGTTGGTGTTTCTTTCTCCCCGTGCTGCAGATCCTGCAGGAGATGCTGTATGGCCCTGATGTGGACTGGTGGGCCATGGGAGTGCTGCTGTACGAGATGCTGTGTGGCCACGCGCCCTTCGAGGCCGAGAACGAGGACGACCTCTTCGAGGCCATTCTGAACGATGAAGTCGTCTACCCAACGTGGCTGCAGCAGGATGCAGTGGCAATCCTCAAAGCAGTGAGTTCCTTTGGCTCTTTGCTCTCTGTCCTAGCTTTCTCCAGCCTAATTCCAGCAGAAGAGAGCAGGGCCGGGGTGTTGGCACGCAGAAATCGCGTGAGATCCTGACCCTGACCCTCTCCTTATCTCGGATTGAAGGGTAAACAGAGAGAACATCCTGCCACACTTAGGTGTGTTTGCAGAGTTATATGGTCTAGTAGCCAATTTGGCAAGCAGAGTGTGAGCCTGTCTGTGTGTCTGGGCATTCCCCTGCTTGCTTAATGATTGACAGTGTGTGGTCATCTCCCAGAACAGGAGCAGCAGGTAAATACAGGGTTTAATCAGTAGCAACCATATGGCCAAGAAGTGAAGGCTTCCTGATAATCCTCTCTGGTAATGCCAACATCCCCCAGGGTTGCTGCCTATCTGAATACAAAGACAGGGGTTTGATTTTTGTGTGTTTGGGAGGAAAAGAAACAGCAAAAAGTTAGAGGAGAGCTGTTGCTGGCGACACTCTGTCCTTGTCCTGCCATGTATTTCCAGGAGTTCTTGTATCCACGTGCCTCACATCTTTGCCTCAGACATGGGAATTAAGCTTTTAGGATTTTGGGCTCTGTGTGAGCCTAATGCACTGGAACTGCCTGGCTTTTCTGTAAGGAATCAAAAGGTGATTTATGACAAGAGTGTTAAACAATGAACTGGGAGACTTAACTTGACTGTTCTGCTACTGACTTCTTCCTGGCCCTCATCGCATCACTAAATATCTCTAAGAACCTTTTGGAAAGAGAAAGATCAGAGTATTCCTTTTCTTGAGAAAGCACTGTAGACAGAGATGCATTTAAGAGTGGATACCAGTAAATATTATGGTAATGGAGGATGTAAGAAATACTTGGGTAAGGTAGTAATTTATAGAAACTCATGGAGCACTGGCCCAGAGAAATGGAGTAGTCAGTGATGGGACCATTTGAGAGAAAGAGAGGAGTTTTTAGTTGCAAAAATGTGGAAATTTTCTGCTGAAAATTTTCTGTTTCTGTTTTATGTGAGTGAAGCAACTGCTTCCTATAGCTGAGAATACATCTGATAAATTTCACCAAAGTCAACTGATAATAAAATCCACTCCTGGAGGAGTAAGAGGAGCTTTGAAATCACAGGTTGTGCTCAGAATTGATTGTTTGTGATGTTGGAGGCCCTCTTGGGTTTTGGAAATAACTCCCTACGTATTTTAAATATAAACATGAACTTCAGACTCATTGCAGCTTCTGGAGCAGTGTTTATGTGGTTGAACTGGGACTCTAAGTACCTCTTAAGTACCAATTCCTCTTCTGCAGTGACAAGTACTAGAGGAGTGGATTTGTTGCAGGTATATTGCATAATTATGAGACAGAGGTAAAATGTGGTCGTGTAGATGCTTGTCATAACAGGAATCTCAGGGTGTAATAAAATATGATTTGTGTTTTAGCCTCTTGATGAAATGAGTGTTTTCTTCATGCTGATAAGGCCTCCCAGAAACAGCCAGTGCAAGCTGCAGTCACCCCAGGCTGCTCTAGTTTGTGTTCAGAGCCCAGATTTTAACAGCTTAAGGTCCCTTCTGTGATTAATAGACCAGGAACTTGATGAGGGGCACTGGAGGAAGAGGGCCAGAATTGAGCAGGGAGCTGAAAATTTAAATAGAAAGCATTGAGCATCTCCAAAACCCAGTCAGCTCAGTTCCTTGCCTGAAAAACAGTTTCCTCTCCAGCCTCTCTGCTTGTCTGCTGTATTATGTGTTGCTGGTCATAAAAAAAATGAAATCAAAGCTGCCTCTCTGCCCAAGAGAAGCACTACACTGTGTCTGCTCTGGGGAAAAAGGCTAAATTTTGGGACATTCACCAGGAGTCTTGGGATTAACTAGTGGGAATTGACAGCTGAGATGTTCACTGGACCTTCAGCTCCTCAGTTTCTGCTCCCTGGGTGGCTGCTGCCAGGAGGTGATTGTTGCATCTTATTTCACAGCACTGGTAGATAGCTGGCTGCAGGCTGAATTTCTGCAGCTTCACAGTAGCTGCTTTTGGGCCAAGAGCTGTTCGCTGGAAGAGCTCCTTCTTTCCTCCTTTCCTTCTTGCACTGAGTTCTAAAGAAGCATCAGAGCATGTTGGCTTTAATGGGAAGGAAACATCCTGTCAAGGGGCTCTAGATTAAAATGGAAGCCACACACAGAGACACTTTGATTTCTTTTGAATGATAACAAATATTATCATATCAAAATGCTACATTTTTTATTATATTTTTGATAATATTTGGTTGGTATTTTTAGGTATTAGTATAACACAGAGTAGTAAACCTGGGCTTTTTTTGAAAAATAAATTTTCTAGCTGCTAAATATGTAGATTTCCTTTTATACACACTTCTGATGCTAATGTGTCTTTTAGATGCAGCATTATGACTAAATGAGCATCTTCTAATTGCTGCTGTGTTTTTCTCCAACAAAGCATGCACTTGAGCTCTCTGATTTTGAGCTGTGACAGTGCTTTCTAACCATGGTGCTGAGAGCTCTGGAAAATCAGCATCCAGCTACTTCAGTGACATAAATGGTTGTAAGTAATTTCATGGCATGGGAAGCCCGTGGAAGATCAGGGAATTAAACCTGGATTCTCTTGTATTGCAGGCTAAGGGCTTAGTAGCCTTAATAACTGGATTATCCCCTCACTAAAAGTTCTGGTCTCTAACCTTGAGCAGTACTAGTGAGAATTCACCGAGTTTGAATGTACAAAGCTCTGAAATGAAAATCACATTCTTAGGTTTACTGTAGTACAGGTGCTTAGTGATGCTCTACAAATAGATATATCTAGGTTTAAAAAGCACTGGATCCATTTGCCTTTGTGAAGAGCTTCATTTTGAACAAGGATGGTAAGTTGTAATACTCATTTCACAGATGGTGTTGCCTTGTTTGGCTTTCATTTTGCGTAATTGCATTTCACCAATTTCCCCCCATCAGAAACCACATGATTTCTGAAGATTGCACCCTGTTCATCTTTGCAGTTTCTTGATAATAACAAAACTATGTTCTTAGGACCTCATTTACGTCACTGGGTGTTCCTGGAGGGTTTGTGAGCACTGGTACCAAGGAAAACAAAACTGACCTCAGTGCCCTGAGACTTTGTGTAGAATTGAAAGCGGAAATATTTGTGCTCCAGAAAAAAAAAAAAAAAACAACTTTTTATCTGTTTCCCTTTCTAATGGCTTTTGGTTTTTTGGATTTTTTTTTGTCCTTGAAATTTCCCCTGGAGGGCTGGGGAGGGAATAGGACAGAGGTAAGTCAGCAAGGTTTGATGGAGTCAATACTCCCAGAGGAGGAAAGTTGAACATCTCACTTGTATACCCTGCCCTGTCTGAATGTGTCACTGGGGAATTCAGGTGCTGATGCCTCAAGCCAGGAGGAGAAGACTCAGACTGAGCTCTCCTCTGCTTGTGTGAGCAAGTCAGACTGGGCATGATTTGCTTGTAGGAGTAATAAAAGTGCAGAAGAGGGCAATTGCTGCTGAATGGATTCAGACCAGCTTACTCTAAACATAAGTTTTGCTTTAATTTTAATTCTTAGTTTCTCCATTGCCCTACCTGAATGCAGTTACAAGGAGTTCATGGCAGTTATAAGGAGCTATTGGATTTGTGTGTGTGTAAAATAAATTGTTTCAAATACTCCTTGCCATCAGCTGACAGGACAGTCATTAGGTTCTGATCATGGAGAAACTTGAGGGAGAAACTGTGTGAGCATGCAGAGAGCAGAGACTGCTGCACCAAATCTCTTACGGGAGATGCAGCTAGAGATTACCTTGTTACAGCATATCAATATTCTGAATTTGTTAATTGTCACCACCAAAAAGTGCTGAAGCAGAGAGGGGAGCTTTCAGGCAGGCTGAAGCTTTGGGATTCAGCTGAGTGATTGCAAAATGAAATACAATCCTCTTGCTTCCCGTAAGCAGGGTGGATTTTTGGCAGCAGGTTTCACTCACTTCTTGCATGCCTTTCTCAAATGCAGTTCAGCCACCCTGCCTGGCTCACAGGCAGCTGAGTTTGAGGGGAGAATGGAGGGACACACTGAAAATCAGGTCTCAGAAGTCGATGGTGTAATGGGAAGCAAATTCCCTGGGAGAGCTGCAGGGATTTTCCTTTCTGAGCGTGGTTTCAGATGAGGAGAGAAGGGCTAAGCCTGTGGAGTCACTCCATGGACTGGTGATCTCAAGTAGCAATGTTTGGCCCAAAGGCTTGGAAATTTGGATGAGTGATTGCAGCTTAGATATTTTCACCCTCAGAGCCTGGTAACAGCAGGGGCTGGAAAGCAGCATCTCCCTAGGGAAGTGTTAGCACTGCTCTGCCTTCTGCACCCTGGATTTCCAAACTCCTGTCACAGCTGAGTTTGCTAAAGCCAAGGATGTCTCTTGACATTTTTGTGCTAACCCCCAGTCCTAATGAGAGCTCTGAAACACTTCTGGCCTAGCTGAAATGCTCCCTCCAAAAGTGAGGCTTAGGCAGCCTTGCCTGTAGCTTTATATTTTGGGGACACAAATGAGACTAAAGCCTGTCCTTCCTCCAGCTGGCTAAAGACGTGCATTTTGAGAAAAACCCTACTGTAGTTAAGAGAGTGGGCAGAAGTGGTTATCTCCACCTCCAAGTGGGTTTTGTGTCAAAAATAAACACCAGACAAGAAAAGAAGAAGGTGCAGAGGAAATTGGCTGTGGTTTTAGCAGCCTGTGCTCAGTCTCAGCCCAGGTGGAACAGCACCGGGGATCCCAAATGCCCCTGGATTAGTGTGAAGAGTGAGAGGGCTGGGAAAGTGGGGGAGCTTGGCTGAGGGCAAGCATGAGAAAAATTGCATCAGCACTACAGTGCCAAGGATGCAAAAGTAAAATATGAGCTGTGTTTCTAGAGAACAGCATCCTGGAAGTGACTCAAAAGGCCAATGGTATGGGTGAGTGAACTCTCTCCTGCTTTGTGTCACTGAGTTCCTTTGCCCTCTCCAGACACCACTGAGACTTTGTTCTTGCAGAATTGTGTAAAGTCCCCTTTGCACTGTCAGGTGAACTCCAAGAGGCTGTCCTGTCTGGGAGTGGTGCTTCAGACTCAGCTGCAGCAATAGTGGTGCTTTGTGGGTCAGCAGGAGCAGAGTCCTGCTCTGATGACCTTTGTTTTATCGACTTGGCTGTCAGACAGGGTGAGGAAGTTGGGATTTCCTATGTGTGCCTATATGCATACATAGAAATAAGTTTGGTGGAAGTTAGGAAAGTGTGTCTGTGTGTATGATTTTCTTCTTCCCTAAATTTGCAGCTGATACTCAGTGAGGAAAAACTGTATTTGAAGGGTATCTTCCTCTGTCCCTCCTTGTCATGAAAAGGAGCAGTGTTTCCCATCATTTTTCAGGAATCCTAAGTGATGATAGAATGAGATAAATTTTATTACTATGTTTGTGTGTATAAGTTGAATCCAGGACTCCCTGGGGAGTACAAATTGTCATTCCAAGGAAATGCTGAGGAGCTACTCGTGTCCCACATGGCCAGTGCACAGGGTGATCCAGTTTGCCTGGATGCAGGACAACAGCTCAGCAGAGCCCCTGGAGATTCAGGCTGTGCAGGCACTTACCATAACAGGGACTGAGAAGAAAAGAGTGGGGAGATCACAGAATGGTTTGGGTTGGAAGGGACTTTAAACACCATCCAGTTCCAACCCCCTGCCATGGGCAGGGACACCTTCCACCAGACCAGGCTGCTCCAAGCCCCACCCAACCTGGCCTTGAACACTTCCAGGGATAATTCACAGCATCTCTGGGCATCCTGTGTCAGTGCCTCACCACGCCATGGCCAAGAATTTCTTCCTTATATCTCATCTATATCTCTTCTCTCAGTTTAAAACTGTTCCCCTTGTCCCTATCTGTGTAAAAAGTCCCTCTCCCCCTTTTTTATAAGCTCCCTCTTAATGCTGGAAGTGTCCACATACAGATAAAACAGAAAATTCCCTGGGACACTTCATCCAGGGCTTACTAAGGGAGGGAAAGCAAAGTGAACTGCCCACCCTAAGGTGCCACCCTGAGTGCCCAAACCCTCAGTGAGGACTCCTTATTTTCAGAAAGGCTTTGTGGATAGTGAATGCTCAGTGCTGAACCAGACTGGCCCCGCCACTGAGGGCAAATTGAAAATGCCTTGATGAGGAGAGAAGGCAAAGGGATGGAGCTCTTACAACACAAAGACTTAAAGGCAGATTTTGTAATGTAATCAAAGCAAGCAGTCTGCTGTGACAGAGGAGTGGAGGGGAAAGGGCTGGTTGCAAACTGCTGACGAGGATGTCTGAATGCAGGAGAGTGTGGATGATCCCAGCTGCCTACTCGCTGCAGCTGCTCACCCCTGACTTCAGCAGGAGGGTGAGGTGCTCTGGACTTTGGAGAAGTTTATTTTGTTCAATTCTGAAGTTGTTTGGGGTCAAGCACCTCTGGACAGGGGGAGGTCAGAAGTAGCTGTCACCAGCTCAGATACCACAGGCGTGTCTGCCTCCTCCCTCAGCACATCACTCATTACAACATCTGTGCTTTCTGCTGCCTTCATGCCTCACCTTTTCCCTAAGTCCTGGGCAGTCGCTTTGGCCCCTGTGTAAACTCAACCAAACCCCATTGTTTGTGCTTCCCAGCCCTCTCCTGAGCACCTCCGAGGAGTGAAAAGAGGCAGCCAGATGCTGATGGTGCCCTTGCGTCACCCTGCAAAAGTTGTGTCTCCCCTTTGCATTTGTATCCTGCAGATCTGGGCCAGGTTCTTCCTTTCCAAGTGGCAGAAAAAGGCAGATAATCTGTTTCCCATTCAGTGCTGGAATGGACAGAATGAACTTGTTTCTGAATGAACCAGATGCATTTTTTAGGCAAAGTTCAAAAGGAAAAGGGACAGCGTGATGGTGGACCCACTGAAATCAAAGAGGGAGCTGGATGAGCTCATTGCTTTATCCTCAGAGCTGAGGAGCCTGCTAACAAAGGCAGATAGATATTAAAAGTGCCTTCAAATGCCAATAAATTATTCTCCTTGGCATCTCTTCAGAGTTGGCAGTCTCCATAAATTCCCTTGCACAATTTGATTAAGCTTTGGCTTTCAGCATGAGGCTGATATTTAAATGTCTCTGTGAAGCTCTGTGCTGGATCTGTGTACACATTTTTCCTTTATTTTGTTTTTCAGAAATGCTTTCATCTTGCATTTCCTGGTTGGCTCCACAGCCACTGCTGCAAAAGCAGGGCTCTGGAGCCTGTTGTTTCCCAGCTGGGGAGGAGCTCTGCAGTTTTAAATTATCCTCATTTCTGCCATAAACACACCATGGTGAGGTGACAGGGCTGTGCCCCACCACAGGTTGCCTTCTTACCTCTTTTGCCTTGCACATCCATGTCTGTAACCTGCTGTCTCTTACTTTTGCCCTCCTAATTCTTAAAAAGCAAACAGCTTTTCCCTGTGATTTTAATCTCTCCTGTTGATTGATCACACCTTTTTCTCAAGTGCTCCTCTTTCCCACAGTGACAATCCCATGCTTCTGAAAAATTCACTCTGAAAGAAAACGACAAATATCTGTATAGAGCTTTCCAAGGCCAAATTCATCCTGAAATAGTCATTAGGTCTTTCACCATTCCCTTTCCAACAGGCTGAAATTAGCTTCTCGTTTAAGTCTGCAGCCTGCAAGCTCAGATTCACTTCAGAAAAAGCTCCTTTAGCAGCCTGGTGTGACTCATGCTCCTCTTTCCTGCCAGGGGTGGGGGAAGGTGAAGGTGTGTTCATAGTGCCAACATTGTCTTCCCCATCTTTTTTTCCTCCTTACTCCCTGTGCTCAGGAAGGAGCAGTTCCCGTGTCTGAGGCTAAGACTTGTGGCCCAGGCTCCTTCCTCAGCTCTGCCATATCTAAAGTGAACTTAAAGACTCAGAAAAGGGGTTTGGAGAAGTCCATTAAAATCCAGTCTTGGGGCAAAGCCTAAGGGTTCCTTTGAGACCCTGGGTCCACCCTGGGTTTGGGGATGATTGCTGTGGGATGGGGCCAGCTCTGGCTGTGCAGCCCCTGCAGAAGGGGCCAGTCCATCTAACTGGGAGGTCTTCACACTGTGATAGAGGTGACAAAACTCTGGCTGACTGAACTGGCCAGGGCTTTAGGTCTTACTCATCCCTCCAGCTTTGAACTTTATGACATGCTGTGCCTTCTCAGGAACTTTAAAATTAAAAGAATTTAAATATAACCAGGACTACGAAAAAAAAAAAAAGCAGCTCCTTTGAAGTTTTTTTTTTTTCTTTATTGGACTTTACAGGTTTGTTCAGGGCACTTTAGTCCCCTTTGTACTTGACCCTATGTAAATAGACCACCCAGGGTTGTGTAACAGATTCCCAGTTCCTCTTGACAGGACTATCAGAAAAGGATTAATTGTTTTCCCCTGCAACCCAAGGGAGATTTTACTCCTGCTTAAAATGAGAGTGGGATCATGCTCCCAGTCTGTTAATAAGTGTGATGCTCATTTTACCTTCATGTTTGTGCTACTCTGATTGATGTATTGATTGAGTAATGGACCTGCATATCCCCGTGCTGTACCTGTAGCCTGACTGTGGTAATTGAAAACCAGCAGCAGGATTTTGATAATGTCTGAGCAGCCCCTGCAGCTGGTGACCCCTGTAGGGGTGACTGCTCAGTTCTGAAAGCACAGCTTTGTGGGGTGTCATCCTGACTAAAACCTTTATCAAATATCCATATAGCCAATGACTGGAGTTAATGTCTACTTACTATTACTGATTACAGAAGTACCAAAAGCAGAAGTGTCAAAAATCAGTAATTATCCTCAGGGGCCTCAAGCCGTGCACTTGATACTTGTGGCCTTTTTATTCTACATTAGTGCTGATGAGTGGGGAGAGGCAAGGAAACAGGTAGATTTTAGCACAGTGAGGAAGTTTGTAGCTGTTCAGGCAGCATTTCATTGTGGTAGTCAGCAGAGTCTCAGCAGTTTACACCACTGCCAGGTCTGGAGCCAGATGTGTCTGCCCCACATGGGAGTTGCTCTGTCCACCTGGGTTTATTTTGCTGGTCAGTCCACCTGGGTTTATTTGGCTGTTCTCTTGCTCAGCACTGTTTGCAATCCAGTTAATCCTTCTTGTTCTCTCAAGCTCTGTCTGGGCAGCATCGAGCAGCCATTTCTGCACCAGGGGAAAGTGAGATCAAATTTATCTGCTTAATACCCAGTGCACTGACATTTTGTCCTTCTTGCCTGGGGCTGGCACACTGGACATGTGACTTCTGTCATGCCTATTGTTACATTCTTCTGGCTTTTAGGGAGCTGGGCTGAAGACTTATTTTTACCTCCCTTCCCCTTTTTATCTGGAAAAGGAGATAACAGATATTTCACACTCTTGTCTCTTCCTCCCCCCTCTCCTTAAAATGCTTTCAGGGCAGCCTTGTACTTCTGAACCCTGGCCCTGTGCTTGCTGCACCTTCTCTGCACTGAAGGATTTCAGCTGCTCCCAGGACTGCAGCAGGGGGGTACCCACACCCTGATGGGGGGGACCCACATCCACATCCTGCCCCACCACCACTGAACTGCACTGGCAGCAGTCAGGGCTCCCAGCAGCTGATCCCTCTGTGTGCAGGAGGGGAGCAGAGGCACCACCTGGCCTCTGATGTCTGCAGTCAGAGCAAATCCCCAGATGAGACAGAGGTGGCATTTGAGAGAGCCACGGTGACTCCAGGCCTGCTCTCAGCAGCACAGTGCTCAGGGAAGGTCAGGAGGATTCCAGCTTCCAAGTGCCTGGCCCACAACCACAACCAGGCACTGCTTGGGCTGTGCCTCCCTCACCTCCTGTAGCCCACTCGTGTGTCCAAGCCCTGGAATGCTCCCACATGGAGAAATGAGGCACATTTGTGAGCATCACCTGGCAGCACTGGGATGGAGGCTGATGGGAGCTTTGCCCAGGAGAGCAAAAGACAATTCTGGGCTCAAAATGAGCAGCTTTGTATTAAAAAAAAAAAAAAAAATTAAAAAACAATTCTTGGCTTCCAGTCATTAAAAATAATACAGGCATTAACAGACAAAACCATAGAACCATCTTTCTTCTTTGTTTGAAGGCTAATGACACCCCAGACCGTGGGTTTGTTTGCCTTACATAATAGGCAGCCAAACTGTTTTCAGCAACTGCAGCATTCAGTCGAGAGATTCATGTAGGGAAGCCTTAATTAGAGTAATTGCTCTATTTATATAATGATTCCCTTTTGTCTCAGATCAAATGGATCTTTGAGAAATCTTATTTCCTTTCCAGTTAATTTCTGCCCTGTTAGTTTAGCTCATGAATCTTAATGAAGAGAAGCACCTTGGGTATCTCCTGATCTCCTGCTCTCCCTCATTACTGGGGGGAGACTGTGGGGCATTAATCTCCTGTGCTGATGCTGCTCTTTACTTTGGTACCAACACGAGAGAAACACCAGGAAAATTTTAAAATCACAAACAGGAAAGTCTTCCATTCTTTTAACAGTTTGACTTGACTATTAGAGTGCCACAATTTGAGTGGGGGCCCTGTGAGGCACGGGGTGTGATGCAGAGGAGGTGACACTGAGGTACTGCCATCCTGTCTGTGACAGGCTGCCCTTGGGCTCCTGGCAAAATAAAATAATGAATTTTCCTTGGTCTCTCTTCCCTGCCTGTATGATTGGGAATATCCTCCCTCTCTGCTGTGTGCTTGTGTTTGAAAAATAAACTGCTGGGACACAGGATTTCTCCTGCAGGGTAAATACACCAGAGTCCTGGTGGGAACTGGTGTGTCTAAAAGGCTCTTTAGTACAAGAAAGAATGATTTCTTTCTTGTCCAGATGGCTGACAGTGTGAAGGGACTGAGCAGAAAGTTGTATTTCTCTTCCTGAAGTGCAGCACTCCTGTGACAGGACTGGGCCTTGTTAATGTTTCCCTAGAACGTGATGCAATTTCACGTAATCTGTGATATTACTCATGAAATTAATGGTGCTCATGCAAACAACAAATACATCAGTTCGTAAAACCAGTCAGGGATTCCAGTATTGAGAAAGGGGACTTGTAATTCAAGGAAATAAATGCAAGGAAATGGCTGATTTGTGCAAACATCCCTGCAGTGACTCCCAGGCCATTAGACTGATTTGCAGACTCAGCCTCTTGAGACAGAAGTTGCAATGCTGCATGTGAGCAACACTGGAAGAGTCCACCACAGCCTTACCCAGTGTTCTGGGAGTCCTGGAGCCCTTCCCAGCATGGTCTGAGCTGTGGGTGAAGGGGAGGACCAGCACAGATCCCCTCACCTGCTGCAGGCTGAGCTCCCAGAGCTGACACAGATTTTCCCCAGTGGCTGGCACTGCTATGGCAGCATTTTTTCCTTGTAGCTTCACGGGCCCTCTGTGGACTAATCCCCAGCTTTTAATTTCTTGTCATGGCTTGCTGCATTTTCTCTCAGTAAAGGTTTTCAAATGATCTCGTGAAGTCATGGTTTTGGCTCATGCCAGCTGCTGGTTTTGGCTGCGATGCTGCTGGGAGGGTGAGCTGAGGACAGGGAGAGCCTTGCTCCAGTTTGCTGCTCAGCAAACTGGTGTAGCCCAAAGGATCCCAGTCTGAGGATGCTCCCAAGGGGCTCCTTACCCTGGGAATGGGGTAATTTCCCATGGCTGGATGTGGTCACAGAGCAAGGGCTTGACAGCCTGGTTCAGGTTTGAGCTTGATAGTGTTGTTATTGGTTTTGCTGGGAGGCATCTTGGATTTGGGTTTCTTTTTGCTCAGGAACATCTCTGGTTTGCCTTGTTTTTGTTACTGTTAATTTTTTTTTTCTTTGTGTTTCTTCTTCATCTGTGTGCCAGAGGCTGAGGTTTGTGCTGCATTCATGGTTATTGTGGAAAAATAGAGATAATTAAGCATGAGGAGATGACATCTTTCCACAAAAAAACTTTATGCTGAACATCTGTCACCGCCTGCATTGGAGGGTTGTCCTTGGAAGGGCATTGAGGGCTATCAAACCTATGAAGCAAGTGTCAACCTCTGGCCTTCCCAGGAATGCCAGGACAGCAAACACTCTGTAAGACATTTCCCAGCTGGTTTTGAGTGCAGCCAAGGGGACCACGGGGAAGTGGGGCTACACTTCTGAAAACCTTTGCCCTGCGTGTGCAGGGACAGTGTCTGTGCAGTCTCAGCACTTCACTCCTCCTGCTGCACAAGAGCCTCTCACATGGTCAGGACAGGTGCATGGGCTGCAGGTACTCATTTCAGAGATGGAGGCAGAGTTGCTAATTTAAGTTCTTTGGAAGTCTTGAGCTCTTTGCTTTGCTGTTAGTGCCATCAGACAGCAGAGGCAGCACGAGTTGGTCTGCCACATGCTGCCCTGAGAAATGTCAGTGCTGCCTCAGGCAGGGAGGAAGCAGGATTCATGGGTTTTGGAGCCTTTGAGAGGTCATTGGAGTCTTGGGTTTTTCTGCCTGCTGGGCAACACAAACTGAAAATTCATCCATTTCTGTGTCAGTGCAGTAATTCCCAGTGAATTCAAATAGTGTTTTAGAGGCTTTGTTATTTTAGTGCAAGCAGGCTTCAAAACTTCATTCTGTCATTTTATTTACGTCTTGCAGCAAAGCAGGCAACTGTTCCAGTGCAGAGCATCAGTGTGTCTCTGTTGGAGTCATCATTTGCACTCCTGCTTTTCAGCCCAGATAAAGACAGGAGCCTCTTCCCAGAGAAACACATCCCCTTCACCAGACTGTGATGGACCTGCCACCTCCAAAGTTCACCAGGAGATTTTATGTGAGGGAGGAGCAGCCATGTGGTTTGCCATCACAGCCCTGGGTGCAGAGGTGTGTGTGCACCCACAGCCTGGGTAACCTGGCATGGTGCTGCATTGCCCAGACTGCAGGGCTGTGTTTCACGTGCCCAGAGCCCCATCCAACCTGACCTTGAGTTCTTCCAGGGGTGAGGCATTCTCTGGGCTACCTGTGCCTCATTTTTGCTGAGGCAGACCAGTGTGAGTTTGACTGCCATGGCAGGGGAGCCTCTTCACGTTGTGTTCATGCTCTTGGTAGAGTGCATGGTCTGTAACTCACTTCCAAGGTCCTGCTGGCTTGCTTTGGGTGCTTCCAGCACTTGGGAATCAGGCTCAGAGAGTCCTCTCCAAGGTGGTTTAAGATGTTGTGGGGTCACTGCAGCCCCTTGTGTTTCACAGTCCTGTTTTTACAGAGCCAGAGAGGCAGCAGCACTGAGCTTAGGTCAGCCCATTCCTGTTGCAGGCAAGGAATAATTCAGAGGAGTTTTGTGGAAACCTGGCATTGGTTTCAGGAGCCAGCCAAGGAAATGTGCTCCAGCAGCAGATGAATTTGAATCCTTCACTCTTCTCCTGCCTCCTTTGTGGGGTGGATGATGCCTAGAGTTACCCACCTGAGGTTTCCAATCTCTGGGTCCAATAGAAAAATTGGAGCTGGCCACTTGAATTTGAGCAGTTTTGGTTTGAATGTTGTGTTACCTTAAGGGATGGCCTTTGCCTAATCCTCATTGTCCTAACAAAAAGGGTGTTTTAAGCAGCCAGGAATGAATTTATGTTGGCTCTTCTCTTGTTGCATTGGATTTCTTTGCTTGGTGCAGTTTTGGCATCACATGGAATACATCAAGCAAATAGGAATATAAACACACTTTTATATCCCAGGGCTCTGAACTGGTCTGGAAATGGGCATTTGGGTTCAGGTTTTGGTCTTATATGGTTGGGCGTGAATGGGAACCCAAGCAAAGTTTGTTGCCAGTCCTTTTCAGAGTTTATTTACTTTCGTGATTATTTTTTCCCTTTCCACATTTAACAGAAGGTTCCTGGTGTGATGGAGGTGGTGGTAGGGCAGGAGCCAGGAGACATGTGATGCATTCCCAGATCTTTTCTCCATTTTTTTCTTGTCTTTTTGGAATGTTTCAGTCTATACCACTCCCAGCACCAGCAAGCTCTGGTCTTGTCTGAGCTTTCTAGGTGTTCCAGCAATGCAAATAAGAGCCAGTGGGGTGCAGATATCCATCTGTGGGGACAAAGAACGAATCTCCAGAGAAAAACAGGGCTGCCAGGAGGTTTCTGGTCTGTTTTGCAAAACAAAGAAGCCTAGTTCAAGGCTTGCAAAGGCTTGTCTGAACCAGGTCTCTCAGAGATTTTGGCTTGACCCATTTCTTGTTTGGAAACCAAGCTGTTTCTGGGGATATCACTATCCCACCGAAATGTTGGGGCAGTCTCTTGGAAAAGAAATTGTGTTGAAGTTCTGCTGGTAGAAAGGGTGAAGAACAGGCTGGAAGGTTTGGGGAGACACAGAAGTTCTGCCTGTCCATGGGCCTGACCCTGGAAATGCTGCATCACCAGGGGCTGAAGAGTCCAGAGGAGCGTGGGGAGAGCCCAGCTGCAGCAGCCACCTCAGCTTTGTTCCTGTCCTGGTGGCTCCTCCTACAAATCTGGGGGCACCTGGCAGCTCTTTCGACTGATGTTTTGGGTAGAACACTGGAAAATGGTTCTGCTGTGGGGAATCCTGTGGCAGCACATGACCTCAAAGGGTTCAGGGGGTCGGGGTAGGGCTGGGGGGTTTGTGCTGATGCCAGCAGAGTCTGGGGTCCTGCAAGGTGTCAGCTACAGATGCCACATTTGCTTCATCACTGTAACACCCCCAGAATGGGGTGCTGGGGAGAATTCTATAAATCAGGCAGTCATCTTTCTCCTCCCCACCTTCTCTCTAGATGGGGAATGAGTAGACCCTTTATCCTCTTGTCCTAGGAGAGTTTGTACCTTGTGAAAGGCTCCTGCAGGCAGAATGAAGCTGGTCTCTCGCTGCACCTCCCCTTCTTTTCATTCCCCCAGTGCTGAGATGCAGCAGACTTGGCCATTCCCAAAACAGTGACTGATTGTCTGCTTTGGCTGCTTCAGCTGTTTGCTAAACATAATGCTCTTTCATCTTCCAGGAAATCGTCTGGACACCTCCACGGAGTGCAGCTTGCTTTATGCTGCTGTTTCAATAGGCAAATAAAAGCAGCTATTTTCCCAGTTTAAACATAACCTGGTTTCTCCAGTGAATTGGAAATACTTGAGGGAAGGGGAAAGATTGTTTATTACTGAGTTTTCAAGAACTGTAATACTAAATTAACAAGCCAAGCAGTTCTTTCCCTTCCTGGGGAAAGGATTCTCCTCCCCTTTAAGAATATCCACAGCACTCACACTTCATCATTTTCATCAGGACCTAAAGCGCACCCACCGGGGCCCTCTCACACCGTCTGTGTGATGTGTGCCTTTCCTCATTGCTCCCTGGCAAGTCAGGACACTTTGGCTGAGGTTTGAGATTTCTTTTTTGCTGGCAGCAGAATAAAAATGTTACAAAATGAAACCCTTTATTGGCGTTTCAGCAGTGAGAGAGGAGACGGTCACCTGTCTGCTCCCATCAGCTCAGGGTCAGAGGGCTCTAAAAGCCAGAGCCTTGCCCATTTTCCTCTGTTTCCTGAGATGACAGGAAGGGAAGCATAGGCATCTGGCAGGGCTTCAGCAGGGAGAGGTTTAGGAAAAAGGCACAGCTCAGGACTGAGTCCAGGCCAAAGCCTGGCTGGCTGCTGGGCGGCGTTTGAGAGCAAGCTTGTACTCCTGAGAAATTAATACAGAAACAAATAATGACCAAACACACTGGGCAATATTTGTAATATTGCAACTGATGACACTCAACTTTCTTTTCTTACTGTGGTAATCAGGGATTTCACCAAAAGACCGGGGAGAAACACACCCTGACTTCTTCCTCTGGGGAGCGAGTCAAGTTCCTCGCATGCGGTTCCATTACAAGGAACTTGAGAAGTCCGGCCAGCAGCTGAGTTCAACAGGAAAGCTGAGGACAAGCTTTTGTGTGGCTGCTAATGGGTCCCTCTCCCGTGGCCGTGCCGGATGGGAGGGAACAAACAGCCCTTTCTGTTTTGCAGTTCATGACAAAGAACCCCACGATGCGGCTGGGCAGCGCCGGGCTGGGCGGCGAGAGCGCGATCCTGCGGCACCCCTACTTCAAGGAGCTGGACTGGGACCTGCTGAACCAGAGGCAGATGGAGCCCCCCTTCAGGCCCCGCATCGTACGTGGGGAGGAGGGCTGGGGGAAGGCATCCCTCGGGGCTTTTTCCCCTCTTCTTGGCTCTGTAAGCAGATTTATTCCCGTGAGACAGGAAGGGAAGTGAGGCCTCTGACCCTGGCTTGGCTGCTGGTTGGCCACCTGGTGAGCCACCACTTTTCCCTTCCATGCTGGATTGTAACAGGCAGCTCAGTGAAAAGATGCAGATTTGTAAAAGCAGCTGCAGCAGGTTAGGCACTCAAGTACCCTTTGGCTTGCCCCAAAGATAAAACAGGGTAAGTAATCTTCATCCTCCTCACTCCAGCTACCCCTCCACAGCAGGGCTGTCTCTCCCTTGCCTCTCTGTGTCTGTTCAGCCCCCGGCACAGTGCTCCCTGCTCAGGCCACTGTCAGTGAGTGCTTCCAATGGCAGAGAGGCTGCCCAGGACACAGTGCTGCCCCTGTCCCCAGTGATGCCACACAGCCCTGAGGATGCTCTGTGAGAGAAGAGCACTGCTCTTCATGGACAGCCATTCCACTGTGGCTTCCTTGTCTTTCAGATTATTGCCTGGGGTGGCTTGTCTCATGCTGTGGTCACTCTGTGAGCTCTCAGTGGCAATGGCCCACCCAGTCCTGCTCCCTGAACACTGGGTGCAGGATCAGATACCTGGGGAGGTGTGACAGCTCAAAAGCAGAATCTCGAGTTGCCCCTTAGCCTGAATCAAAGGCTGAGGCAGCCTGCTCAGTCTGCCACAAGCTGGGCAGGATCTGGGAATGTTAGACTTCAATGTCAATAAATTTTATTGACCTCAATGTCAATAAAATATCTTGCTCAGGGTGCAGGAAAAACACACGCCTCATGAAAATGTGCCACAAACCCAGTTTGTGTGTGTGCATTCTAAACAGCCCCACTCTGTGGCACACAGCGAGGAATCCAGCACCTGGAGGCCAGCCATTTGTCTTCCCACGGCCCAATAATTCAGTATTGTGTGAGTTTAATGGCTGGCACTAAGAGAAGTGCCCTCCACCCCCTCCCCAAAACCCAGCTGAGACACTGTGCAGATGAGGAGGGTCTGTGTGGAGTCAGCCAGTTGGGAACACAGCTGGTGACTGTGCTGCCACTTGAGAGGAGAGACTGATTTATGTGCCCTGCCCTGCCATGTCCAGCCAGGGAAGCCCCCAGGGTTGCTGCCAGTTAAATTTGAGAGGGGGTTCCCTGTCAGAACCTTCAGAGGCTGGAAAAGGCTTTGCTCTGTGAGAGGCAAGCCCAGAAAAAGCTCTCAGTCAGCTCAGCCTGGGTTATGGAAGTGATGGTTCAATGCACTCAGATACAGAGCAAGGATCAAGCAGATGATACATGCTTTTGACGTGTCTTTCCTTTGTGTTTTGCATTTGACAGAAATCCAAAGATGACGTGAGCAACTTTGATCCAGATTTTATAAAAGAGGAGCCCATCCTGACCCCCATTGAAGAAGGGATCCTTGCAATGATAAACCAGGATGAATTTAGACATTTTTCATTCACCAACCCAGACATGTTGGAATAGCAATGGCTCTGGAGAAATGCTGTTGAGAGGACTGGGAGGAAATTAAATGAAAACCAAGTTTACCAGTAATTTCATTCTCAAGGAGTAGCAGTGCACTGACTGGCACGATACAGCAGCACCACTGTCAGTGTTACCTTAATGTGAAATTGAAACCTTCCTGTGTTTGTAGGGCTTCTGCAGCTCTTGGATCAAATATTGACAGGGGTGGAACAAACATGATACTGTAAATAGCTGATGCAGACAGAGCATTGGATGCAGAGCTGGTTTGCTCAGCCTCAATGTCACCGCTTGCAGTGGATTCGAGGAGTCGGCTTGAGCATGGAACAAGTGTCTTGCAGCCCTGAGCCAAACAGACTTGTTATAATGCTGATTGTTTGCAAGACTCTTCTGAGGAGTCCCAGCACTGTCCAGCATTTTGGAGTCGTCATCCAACATCCCATGGCCTGACTGAACCAGATGTTCCTACTGACTTTACCTGTTTCCTGCAGTATTTATTTCTTTCCCAAGCACAAATGGCTCTTTTTGACACTGTTTGGGTTCCCATGTGAAATATTTCATTGTGCTGACTAGCAGAAGGAAAAAAAAACAAATGCCCTGTGCCCCACACAGATTCTTCCAAATCAAAGGGAAGTCATGTGCTCGTAGTGTTTTACTCTTTGTGCGTGTTGAAAAGTTTTAGTGTTTGCATTCTGTGAAATGCCTTTTTACATCATGCATCTTCAATGCTCCTTTCTTTGCCTCCCAGCTGTTTTCAACTATAATGTAACTTGTTGTACTGTTTATTTAGGCCCTTTCTATTTAATTATGTTACACAGAGCCCCTTTTGTGGGTTTAGTGCCTCATTAAAATTTTGATCCAAAGTGGTAGCACTTAAATTATTTGTAGCATTATTGCGATGGAGCCGCAGAGCTGGCAAGCTGCTTGAAGGCAGAGTTGTCAACCAACAGGTAACACAAAAGGACAGCTTTTCTCCCATGAGAGTGATAAACCTTATCTAAAGATACAGAGTGACTTGGTTTGGTTTCCATTTAAGAGCTCATTACTCACAGGGCACTTCTTATCAGTTGCATCCTCAAGCTTCTGCCACAGGCAGTCTGAGATGATTTTTCAGTGAAGAGTTTGGAACCCAGATGCTCTGGGAGATGGTTCTGTGCTTTTCCTGTTCTCCTGGAAGCTGGATGGTTTTTCTGAAGCTCCTTGGCTCACCTTTGCACTCCTTGCTGGGCTCGAAGCTGTGTGACAGGTTTATAGCCTCTTCCTTGGGCAGATACAAATTTCTGAAGAAGGAAAGGATTTCTAGCCCCTTGCAAAACTGATGATGTTTGTATTGGGCTCCTCACATGCTTTAACTTGAGAAAAGGGTGAGGTGCAGCAGAGAGGGACAGTTCTGCACAGAACTGCAGCTGTGGAAGTTGTGAAGTGGGGAGCAGGAGCCTTGGGCATGGAAATTACAGAGGCACAACCCCCATCACAGCTCAGACCCACTGGTCTGTACATGCTCACCTGTTGTGAAGAGGAAATCTGAGATGAAGAAGCTGAGATGTACATGCAAGAATTATTCCTTCCCACTCCAGTCCCCTCAACTGAGTCACTTCTACCTCTAAAGCATCTCTGAACTGTCTCAGAGGCTCAGTTACCCTTAGACTCTTCTTGTCTTTGTGCCTGTGTGTTCCAGCAGTTCTCCCTCTTCCTTTCCTGTGTCTCCTGTTCCAGTAAGCACAGCTTCATCCTCTGATCTCCCTTCCCTTCCATGGGCACCTTCTGGTCACATTGCAGCCCATCCCTTTGCTGGTGTGTAGATACCCTGCTCCTCCAAAGTGGGGAAAAAGGGGAAGGAAGGACAGATTGTGTTATATAAGTGGGAAGAAAAGAGCAGATCTCCAGAAAAATTATCCCAGAACCAGCCGTGCAGGCTGGCTTGGGTTGCTTTCCCATACAGGAAGAAGCTGTCCAGGGATGGATGCATTTGCATGAGGGGGCCACTGTGGCACCTTGTTCATGTGTGAATGACACGTGGTGTTCACCCCTCTGGTGCAGGTGTGACCCAAGGCAATTCTTCTCTCCAATTCCTGCTCAGTTTCATGGGATTACTCCTGCAGCAGGGCTTGCTTGGTAAGGTGTAAGTGCAGCTAACTTGGCCACCAAGAGTGGGAATCCCAAAACTCTCTGAATTTTGGGTTTGGTGGCTTTTTGACTCTCCTACTCTCAAGAAAAGTCTCCTACTTGTGACTCTGCTGTGAGCAGCCTCTCCTTCCCTGGTGGTCAGTGCTGGAGAACAGTAAGTGATACACCTGGTTTTGCCAGCACAGTGGCATCATCCCAGGGTTCTATTTGTTGTGTTATTCTTTGGGGCTCGGGGGACCTTATGGAATAGTTCCTGCTGGAGAAGCTCCTGCCACAGTGTTGCCTTCAGCAGCAAAATGTGGTACCATTTCCATGGCCCCAGGATCTGAGAGTTCCCATTGCTGGCAGCATGAAGAATGTGCAGTAGTCACCTTTGGAGAGCTTTATTGGTGTGTCAATATTACATCATATTATATTTCATATCAGTACTCACCAATCTGTGTCCTAAAAGCTTGGAGAGTGAGAGCTGTCACCTCTGGAGGTGCTCTGTTAGGATTGTTGTGAACTGCAAACCAGAAGGCTTGTGCATTTCTGGAGGATATAAGATGGTGTTTTGGGGAGCAGGAAAGCTCTCACTGTGGCCAGCCCATACCTGCTTGGTGGCTTCATGTGACAAAGGGAGTTTTTCCTTCAGTTTCACTTTTCATTGATTTAATGTGGTCACTGCACCCTTGCATCACCCTTGGTGCAAATTCATTGGCAATTCTGTGATTGGACTTGGAAGCCTAAGGTTCTGCTATGTAGGAATTTTCTTGATTTTCACAGTTTTCACCTGGATCCTGATTTGTAATCTAGGGCAGCTCCATTGCCTGCCTGGGACTCAAGTGTCTGGGTAATGCTTTCAGCCACTGGAGTCAGCAGATCCTGAGTCAGCCACATTTGGCCAAGATCCCTGAACTCTCCCATACTTTTTACGAGGAGCTGCCATTTCAGTTGAGTTCCCTGAGACTCTGTCAGCAGTATGGATGAGATCAGCTCAATAAAAAGTATCAATGCAATAGCTTTGCTTTTGAAAAAGCTGGATTAGTGTTTGTCCTGACATTGAATATGTAAATAAATATTGATTTGTTAAAGAAAGAAGAAATCAAGCACGGGTACAAAACTCAAGAGTTTTCTAGGAGCTACCTTGCCAACTTTTTTGGCTTCATTGCTTTCCTCAATGGATGCAAGATGGTTTTAGTCTGTTAATTTGCTCTTGGCTTTAGAAGTATATTAAGCTGGCAGCCACAAGTTTGTAAGGTTTAAAGCATAAAATGCTTGTATTCACTCCAGTGTGAAAACTGGCAATTGAGCAAATTGTAATTAGTTCCCTTTGCACTGCTTTTAGTGCTTGCATGAAAAAAGAAGATCGCTTTGATGTCTGTAAATTTGTGTTCGGTGCAATCCTTTCATTTTCAAAGAGGTTCATGAAGTCTAGCTATAAAATTCAGTGGCCTACGTCTCCTTCAAGGCCTTTGAAAGTTGATGGTAAGAAGCAGATGGTCTGGGATGAAGAGATGAAAATCATCTTGCAACTACTCATGCTGGCTGTGCTGCCAAAGCCAGCATTTTAAATACCACTGCTTGATAGGCAATGGAAAAAATCTCACAGACTTCCAGTGCCCAAGGGATTTTAAGGTAAAAAATTAAATTCTAACTGCTGGCTGAGGATGCTTTGAATGCATTCCCAGAGACTGGCACAGGTTCCTCACTCCTTGTGAAGTCCTGAATGGTTTGCAACAGTAGTTTTTCCCTTGGAGCTGCGTGCTCCTCCTACAGAAGCTGCTCTTTCTCCAGTCAGGTTTGAGAGCAGCTCCCATGGCTGTGGTGTGGCAATGGACTTGATTAGCAAAGCCCAGAGCCAGGAGCAGTGAAATGAAAACATGTCTGGGATCATCCGCTCTGTCCCTTGGCCAGAGAGGGAAGAGCTGTTCACTGCTGCCTGCTCTCCCTCGGTTTGTTCAGCTGCTCAAGCGTGTAGCCAGAAGGTTTCTGCTCCTCCCCAGGGAGACCATTTCACAGCTTTTACAACTTTTCCCGCTAAGTAAATGTCCTGATATTTGGAAATGACGTGAATGAGATGAAAATCTGTCTTATCATGCCATTAGGGTTCTCATTGGAAGCTGCAAGTCAGGGTTTGTATTACTAAATATATACAGGGCTGCCAAACCAAAGCATTCAGAAATGATGAGTCAGGTTGTCTGAAAATTGCAGCTCACTCACAAATCAAGAGCTTTCCAAAATAATAAATGTCTCCTTTTCTTTCTTTTTTTCTTCCCCCCCTTTTTTTTTTTCTTAACATCAGCATTACGAATATTTTAGTTCCTGACTTTCACTTCTCCACATCAATAGGAGCAGGAATGTCGTGCAATTATAATTTTTTTAGATGAAAGCTGAGGTCTGTGAATTGATGTGAAGCCAGGCATTGGAGCATGGAGAAAAATGCCAAACACCAAGAGGTGGATGATAAAATTGTGAGCAGGCATGGGGTTTATGTATTTTTCCATCTCTTCCTATTGTTTATGTACAGTCACCACAGTGTGCTCCCTTGCATCCTCGTCTCCAAACCCACAGAGCAGGGCATGCAGAAGGCATGGGAGTGAGGAAGGAGCAGGGAGGAAGGCTGGGGAAGGCATTTATGTGCTGTGTAGTCACTGTGTGTAGGGCTTGTCCAGCAGCATTTCTGAACACGTGCATCAGCCCTTGCACAAGCTGTCACCCTCTGCATCCCACACTGCTCATCCTGCCTTGCCCTGGGCACAGCACTCGGCATCATCCCTCGGGCTGGAAGTGTCCTGCTGATGGAGCCAGGCCTGAAGGAAGAGCAGGAGGTCAAAAAGCATGGAGGAAAGGGAGCAGTGTTGGTGCTTGGCCACCTTGGTGGCTTCTCGTGGGGACTGTGGTCCAGCCAGTGCCCCAGTGATGTCCATATATGTGTCTGGCAGCTCAGGGAGAAGGCCAGGCTGTCTCCCCTCTCATGCCTTTAACAGCAGCTGAAAAAGACAGGAGAGAGGGCAGTGTCCTCCAGAAATGGGGTCACAGCTCTGGGTTGTGACTGAGAAGATTCCCTATATTTTAGAGGTGCCTCAGGCCGCTGCAGGCAGTGAAGGCATGCAAGAATCATCATTGCTGCCCCATCCCCACTGGGGAAGACCTTCCATGAGGGCACTTGGAGTGAAGAGACTTGGGGACCACAGCTCTCAGGGATGTGGGAGTTAGAAGGTGCAGAGGCAAAAGGCTGCGGGGCAGAATTACAAAGGAACATCCCCAAACCCTTTCAACTCCAGAAGGAAGCTTGAAATGAGCGTGGGTCAGACAAAGACAAAGTCTTCCCTGTGTGGGCTCCCCCAGGTAACGTGTCAGTGTGAAGTTAGCCCTGAAACAGTTTTAACTTGCCCATGGTGTCAGTTCTGCTCCAGCTCTGAGCTCCCACAGCTGCTGTTGGCAGCAGTTCTTATAAAAGTGGAGTTGAGAGATGTTAGTAGTGAGTTCAGGATTGCTCAAACTGGTGACTCAGTTCCTCCAGTGCCTCCTTCCCCCTCCTTCAAATGAGGGGTTTGCTCATCATCTGGCTTCTCATTGCCAACCATTTAATGTGAACTGGGGTCAGGGCCTCAGTTTTTCTACAACAGTGACAACTAAAACTCCATTTCTTCTTAAATGGAACCTCACTTGATTCCAGGAACAGGATCTCCAGATCTTCAAACCACTGCAACGACTCCAACACCTCCACTACAACCACCACATCTTCCAGGAAAAAAACACTGCAGGAGCTGTTAATGAGCCTTTTTTTGGAGACTGGCCAAGGCGTGCTGTAGTTCAGCTGGGAGTGAGAGCAATTTCATGTATCTCCATCTTATCTGCTGCTAGACCCAGACAGGAAGCAGTTCCAGACCTCCCAGGAATTGCAGGCCTGTCTGCTGCCCAGAGATGCCTCCTGCACAAAAGTCTGGCTTTCTTTTCCCAAATGCTGTCTGGAAGAAACAGGGTATCAAGAGCTTTGTTAGGTGTTGGTGCTAACCACATTTTTCTTCTGTACTGAGGCACAGTGTCACATTTATCCCAAGAATGGGGTTGTTGTGTTTGCAGGTTACTCTGGCCAGTGTCTCCTCCAGCCTCTGGGGGGTTGCTGTCCCCCCACTTTGGATCAATGGCAGCTCAAACTGGCTGAGGCAGGGGGGCAGCATCACAGGTGAGTATTTCACCTGGAATCGAGTCATCATTATTTTTAAGCTCTGTGAAGAGCTCGAGCTGAGGTATTGTTATCTGACAGACATATCTGGACATGTTGCTCTCCTTGGGGCAGCCTTTCTGCTTGCCTCTTCTCGGGCCCTTTGTTCTCACTCATCACCAGCCCTTTCTCCAAGGGGGAGGCTGAGTGGTGGTTTTGAACAGCTTGGTGCTTCTGCCACTTCCCTGGACAAAGGGGACAGTGGGGAGAACCTGCCTCCAGCTGCCTGAGGAAATGGGTCAAATGTGCCCTATGTCACAGGTCAGTGTTCCCTCTCAAATGCTTGTTCAGTAGTTTAAAACCCAATTTTAACTGGAGGAAAAAAAAAGGCAAGTGGGACCTTTAAGTACATTCAGCTAGGCTCAGACTTCAGCAAAATCCCTGCCCTTGTGGGAGCCTTCATCCCCAAGTTTCACCATGGAAATTGCCACGTAGAGCCTGTGTCTAAATTAGACCCTGGCAACCAAAGGCTCTTTTGTTTCTCCTTACCATGAGCAAGAGTTTCCTCTGCCAGTTTGGGATGTCTTCCCTCATCTGTTACCCCGACTCCTTTAATTTTTCTTCCAGTACACCAATTTACCATGGCCCCAAGACTCCTGCACACACAATGGGGTTTTCTGCTGGTGCCCATCTGGTGGAGATGTTGTAACCCAAAATGGGGCTTTCTCTCAGCTATTTTGGTGGAGTCTGGTAATTTGTCTGACAAGGAAAATCCCCAAGCTGCAATCAGTGCCCAGGATGCTTGAGTGGAAAATGACAAAATTATAACGTAGTTCATCTTCCCATGGTCAATTACTCTGTGCCTACACACAGTCTGGAGCAGCCAGGGTGACTGTAAAGGTATCCAGCCTTTGTTTTGGCTCCATGGCCTCTGTATTTGGTTAAACATAGGGCAAACAGAACACCCGTGGCCTGACAATTGTTGGAGGTGGGTGGTCCTCAGTTCCTCTGGGAGCATGTTGGGCAAAGAGCCATCGACCTCCTCTTAGCCAGGACTGGGCAGAGGGGATGGATGGATGGATGGATGGATGGATGGATGGATGGATGGATGGATGGATGGATGATGGATGGATGGATGATGGATGGATGGATGGATGGATGGATGGATGGATGGATGGATGGATGATGGATGGATGATGGATGGATGGATGATGGATGATGGATGGATGGATGGATGGATGATGGATGGATGGATGAATGGATGATGGATGGATGGATGGATGATGGATGATGGATGGATGGATGGATGGATGATGGATGGATGGGTGATGGATGGATGGATGGATGGATGGATGGATGGATGGATGGATGGATGATGGATGGATGATGGATGGATGGATGATGGATGATGGATGGATGGGTGATGGATGGATGGATGGATGATGGATGGATGGATGGATGGATGATGGATGATGGATGGATGGATGGATGGATGGATGGATGGATGGATGGATGGATGGATGATGGATGGATGATGGATGGATGGATGATGGATGATGGATGGATGGATGGATGGATGGATGGATGGATGGATGGATGGATGATGGATGATGGATGGATGGATGGATGGATGGATGGATGGATGGATGGATGATGGATGGATGATGGATGGATGGATGATGGATGATGGATGGATGGGTGATGGATGGATGGATGGATGGATGGATGGATGGATGGATGGATGATGGATGGATGGGTGATGGATGGATGGATGGATGGGTGGGTGATGGATGGATGGATGATGGATGGATGGATGGATGGATGATGGATGGATGGATGGATGGATGGATGGATGATGGATGGATGATGGATGGATGTTGGATGGATGGATGGATGGATGATGGATGGATGTTGGATGGATGGATGATGGATGGATGGATGGATGGATGGATGGATGGATGGATGATGGATGGATGGATGGATGGATGATGGATGGATGGATGGATGGATGGATGGATGGATGGATGGATGCCCTCTCCTCTCAGCAAGAGGGGATGTGTCTCCTGGGACAGAGGGAGGTACCAGGGAGCCTGGTGGTGGTGGCCAAATTTTCAGGGTGATTTAATTGTCTCACAGTTTTGGTGGAGTGTATCCCAAGGTCTCCTCCAGAGCTGATTTAGGGCTCTAACAAATGGGTTTGGAGCAGCTGGAGTTGCACACCAGGCACGTGGCCCAGGGTGTCCTGCCTTGGAGACTGAATCCTGGGCAGAGACAAGGCAGGACAAGGAGGTGCCTGGAGCTACCCAGGCCTGGAGTGAAAGCCTTAATGCAGAAAGCTCATTAGTGCTCAGCTGGGCTGGAAGAGGCCCTTGAGGTCACTCAGGGACTTGGCCTTAGTCCTCCACCCACCTGTGCACTCAGGCTGGGGCCATGGTGAGCAGCTCCTGGGGCAGTGGAGCCTGCCTGGTGTGCAGGACCTTGGGCTTGGGCAGTGCATGAAAAGGCACCTGAAACAGGGATCAGGAAGCTTCTTTTAAGCACAGAATCACAGAATATCCTGAGGTGTTGGGACCCACAAGGATCATTGAGTCCAGCTGCTGGCCCTGCACAGGACCACCCTCATTTAGGCAATATTTGAATGAGGAATTTAGTTGAGAAAGGGTGATTGAACACTAAGCTGGTGGTGGTGCCTAGAGCCTCCCCTGCTCCTTGCTCCCAGCCTTTCCCCCCTGGGCACTGCTGCCCCTGAGACAGTTGTTCATGGAGTGATGGCCACAGGCAGCAGGAGCCCTGTGCTGATTTGGGGTCACTGGGAAAAGGTCACACAGACAACATCTAAGCTTCTAAATCTTGGTGTCCACCAAGAGAGAAAGCAATGTTCTGCAGCTTGTTTTTTTATGACCATCATAAACTAAATCCAGCATCTTCCTGAGACAGGGTACAAGATAAGCCTGCAACAAACCCAAGAAGAGAAGTGATTTTCTTTTAATTGCTGTTGTAAGACAGTAGAGATGAAGAACCAAGTGTCCAAGGGTATAGGAGCCCTCATCCCCTGATTAGATACATATAATGAGATGGAAAGCTAATCTATCATATTTAGAATCAGTCAATTAGAGGGTTAGGGTTATAGATGCATTTAGCTTTAGAGTTAGGGAGATATTTAAACCACATACTGTACTTAGTCATTACCATGCTAAGTGATAGTAGATGCAGGTCACCCTATATATGGGTCATGGTAATCAGCTTGAAGTATTACTAATTAAGCCTTTTCACCTTTGGGCTCCCTTCCATGCCACCACACATGAAATGGGCCATTGAGGTCACGGTGAGATGCTCCTTAAAACCCAATACCCAGTGTTTATGGTGAAGTGGAGGGTGATTTGGCTTTCTAGTTCTGTCTCTGCTGCATGGAGAGAGCTGTAAGCACACAGCTCTTGCTTTAATCATGTATTTTGCTTCTGAGTCTCAAGATGCCAGCAGGGCACTGCCAGCCCTCCACTGGCCCATGATTTGCCCGTGCCTCCACTGCCTGGCATGAATTGAAGCCCACAAAGTGTCCAGGTAAATAAACCACATCAAAGTGAGTGTGGCTGTGGCATCTCCCTCCTGGCAATCCTCAGTTGTGTTTTCAGAGGAAGTCAGTAAAGGCTGCAAAGGCTGGGGTTGCTCTGGAAAGCAGCTTATGTGATTAGGCAGAAGGTCAAAAATAGCCACAAAGGAAGGGCTGAAAAACTGTGGGTGTGAGGCAGTGATGCCCAGTGATGCCCTCCCTCCCCAGCCCTGAGACACGGGTGGGTGTCCAAGGTGCTCAGCTGGCTCTGGCACCAGCCCCTTCTCTTCAGATTTCATGGATCCCTCAGGCCAAGAGCTCTGGATGACTTTATATTAATGTGCAGTTGCATCTGCTTTTAGGGCTTTGCTGTGTCAGGATGGTGGCAGAGCCACTCTGCTGCAGAGGGCAGGAGAGCAGGGAGCTTTCCAGCACCTCCCAGGCCTGGAGGAAGGCAGGGGTAGCTGTGGAAATGGGGTGCAATGACTCTGGTTGCTCTGCAGCCCAAGGGGAGCAACTGTTTTGGAGAAGCTTTTCTCTGACAGTGTTACTGAGACATTCCTGGCAGCACTCAGGCTCCACTTTCATAGAAACACAGAATATCCTGAGCTGGGAGGGACCCACAAGGATCATCCAAGTCCATCTCCTGGCCCTGCACAGGACAGCCCCAAGAATCCCACCACGTGCCTGAGAGCCTTGTCCAAATGTTTCTTGAGCTCTGCCATGCTTGAGGCTGAGAAACAACCACCCTGCCCTGAAACCTTTCCCTCTCCATCCTTTCCTCAGAGGCTAATTGCTCCATTTCTGCCTTCATTTCTGGTCTCCTGGGAATCTGAGTAAGACCCTCCTGCTTGTGATGGGTAAAGCTGAATACCTGCCCATGGCAGCCCTTCCCAGACACTTCCAAACCCTTCAACCCCATCCCTCTGGGGCAAGTCTTTGCAAGCTGGCAGGAGCTGGCACAGAGGGCTTGAAGCAGGGATTCTGGTATTCCATCTCAGGAGAATACAGGAACTGGTGCTGCTCACCAGGTACTGGAAAAAGTCTTAATTTTGGCACAGCCTCTGACCAGGAAATTATTTGAGATATTGGGTATTTTATGGGACACGGGGCAAGCACTGGCTGGGGCCAGCTGGTGAAGATCCCCCAGGGGAAGCTGGCAGGTTTGGGGCTGATGGAGAGCTGGCCAGGGAGGTGGAGTGGGGATGATGCAATGAGGCACAGCTCTTGCAGTGCCGGGGCCGGGCGTGGGCAGGGAAAGTATCCGCGGTCACGGCGCTGTGACATGGCAGCAGCTCTCCACCAGCTCTGCAGGGGCAGCCACAGCTTCTGGCCTTCCTGGCAGGTTCCTGGTGTTTGCTGCCTGTGCTCCCAAGGGCCAGGGGCGCTGTAGGTGGAGCACAGAACCTCGATGTGGAGTTAAATTAGCAGCAAGGGCCCGTGGCAAGAAGCCTGTGACAAATATTTCATGTTTTCATGGAATGACAGAATGGTGTGGGTTGGAAGGGACCTTGAGCATCATCTTGTTCCAAGGCCCTGCCATGGGCAAGGACACCTTCTGCTACACCAGGTTGCTCCAACCCCCATCCAACCCCAGTGATATTTCCCTTATGCTGATGGGGAATCATTTTTGTCCCGTGCACTGTGCTCTCCACAGCAGTAAAATTTTCTGGGTTTTTTTTCCCCTCTAATTATTAGCCAGTAATGCAGTTCTTTGAGGGACTTTCCATCTGGCCTTGTTAGCAGGCCATGTTCAGCTGCACCTTGGCACGTGCAGGTTGGTCAATCCCTGGACAAGTCTTTGCAAATCCGTGTTCAGCCAGGCCAGCCCTCAGACACACCTCTCTGTACCTGCAGGAGCTGTGCCTTGTCTTATTCATCCTCCTCTTTTGTCTTTCTGCCCATCTGTGATCCTCCGCTGCAGCTTCTGCTCCCTATTTGGGGAGGAGCAGCACTGTACCAAGTAAAAATCATCAATGTGACCTCTAAAAGGTGATTTTATCACTCTTTGAGCCCGTGTTTTGTTCTGGGGGGGTTATTTGTTGTTCATTCACCCGCCTTGCCGAGCTGCTCAGTGCTCAGTCAGCACCTGGGGAGGTGTAAATAAGCACAGCAGGGCAGGGATGTCTTTGCTGTGGTGTGAGCAGTGTTGCCATTGGTTTGAATGTCAGTTTTGGGGGTGGCATGGCCACCTCCCCGTCACTGGTGGGAAGGGAGGGCAGTGCTTCCCCTTGCTCAGCACAGTCCTGGGGCCAGACACTCTCTCCTTTTCCATGGAAAGAGCCAGGCACGCTGAGCACCCGGATCCCATAGGACCCACCACCATTTTTGTTGCCTGTTTCTCCCATGAACTTTGCCAGTTTTCCACAGGTGCCAGAGGTGTCCTGCCAGCCTTTCTCAGAGCCATGGCCCATCTGTGATAGCCAAGGGCAGAAGGGCTGAAGCCATGGGGGTCCTGCATGCCAGAGAGCCCCACTGGCACCTGGCTCTGCTTGAAGGGTGAAGATCTGTCTCCCAGCTGGGTGTTGTGGAAGAGCAGCCGTGCCCAGGGTGAGAGGGTGGAGCCAGCAGGAAGCACACCTGTGGTTTAGATATGGGGTGAGAGATGGATTTTCAGAAGTAAACTTTGGGTCATGTTTTTGGGAGGTGCTGGAGTTGGGGTTGATATTTTCCTGTTTGTTTTCTTACGTTGCTGAATTTCTGAAGGTGGGTGCTCAGCCTGGAGGCCAGGCTTGTGTTCCTGGTGATGGGGATGGACATCCTGTCTGTGACCTGAAACATATCAGCTTTCCAAAGCCTGGACATCATCGTGTGACCCCTCCCAGTGCATCCCATGGGGAGAGAGTGAGTGAGCCCTCTCCTGACTACCTGCTGCAGGGATTTAGGGGATAAAAAAGGCAAGAGCCATGCTGGGCACTGACCCAGCTGCCAGCCCGGGGCTGAGGTGGTGTGAGCATTGTGGGGGTGGATCCTGGCACTGTGAAATGAGGGCTGAAGGCAGACCTGCTCTCCAGCCACAGGTAACACAGGCTGTGGGGACACTGTGGGGTCTCTTGGCGAGGCTGGGAGGGGACTGTGCTTCCTGCAGCATCCCTGGTGCAGGAGCCTGGGCTCTGGCAGGGTTTGTCCACTGGCACGGGCAGCAAACAACTCAGTTGTTAGTCCTGGCTGCCTGCCTGGCACTGGTACCAAGGACTGTTGCCATCCCTGTGGGATGGAGACCCAAGCCTGCCACAGAAAGGGGAATCTTTTCAGCTGAGAGAAGCCCAGAGATGTTTTTTGGGGCCCCAGCTTTGGAAGCCAAGCAGGTGCTGCAGTGAGGAGGAGCTCGCTGCCTGTGCTGCTTCTCCTGTCTGGGGCTGTTGCCCCCTCCCAGCTGGCAAGTCAAACATGGCAAGGAGTGCCCTTTACTCCTTCCTGGGTCAGCTGCTGCTGCTGAATCACTCAATATTTGTTCTGGTTACATGGCCTTTCTTATCAGAGCTTTTTCTACTTCACCCTTCTGCTTCCTGGCACAGCAGGTTCATCTCCTGACCCACCGGGCATTTCCAAGCTCTGTTTCCAATCCAGGGTTTCCATCCTGGTCCTGGGAGTGGGGCAGGCTCAGCCTCCCCCCTGCCTTCCCAAGCATTCATCAGGGCTGACTAAGGGCTCTATTTCACTGTCCCAGGGGGTAGAGCTGCAGCACCAGCACATTTCTGGGTTAAATCACACCAGCTAAATCTCTCCTGGACATTCTGGACATCCACAGCATCCTGGATGCTCCCCAGTGTGCTCTGGAGCCTGGGTGTGAGGTGGGAGTATCCCAGAGGCTCATTCCATCCTGAGATGAGCCTTAGCCCCATGCATTTGGGCATGCCCAGTGCCTGATTTTCCTCCCCTCTGCAGACCAGGAGGGATGGGATCTTCAGGAGCACAATTCCTGGCTGCCCTCCTCAGGTGTACAGGCCACCCCAGCTGGAGCATGCCCAAACTCTGGATGTGGCCCTAAAGCAGGTGATAGCACACAGGGAGCTTCCAGCTGGCTGGGTGCAGCCATTGCCCTGAGATGCCAAGGCTGGGCTGTGGAGCAATGTTTCCAGGGCTGTGCTCGCACCCCTGCAGCATCCAAAAACTGCTGTGGGGGCCTGGGTCTGACAAGGGGACACCACTCTTCCCCCTGCCCCACACAAAAGCCTTGGCTACCCCACACAGCCATCGGGGAGCCCGAGCAGGGTGAGGCTCCCTCCCTGTGGAGCAGCTCACTGCAGCCCTGTGTTTGTGCTGTGGCTGATTAAAGCTCTGAGCGAGGCAATGATGGCATGCAGGGTGCATAAATGGGAGGTGCTGGGGGAATGAGCTCCTCTGCCCTCTTGGAGAGTGTCTGGGGGTGTATTTGTGGCTCATTCCTGCCTTCCCTGCACTGCCTGACCACTGGATCACCTTCGTGGTGATTTGCAGTAGAGGTCTGTGGTGGTCAGCAGTGCCTGGAGGGGTTTGTGCTGTCCCTGACTCAGTGGTGTCTCCCCTCCCTGGCAGGGGTGACTGAAGCAGCTGGAGAATCCAGGCAAAATCAAGCCCTGGGAAGCCATGGTCAAGTGAGTTTGCTCTTAGAGTTCACTCCAATTTTGTTTTCAGGGACTTCTCTCAATTTGTAATTTGAACTAATAAGAGAGAATCTCTAAAAACAAAAGACAAATCTGGCCCAGCACTGCATCACTGAGCATCCTTTCCACATCTCAGGGCTTTCTTTTTTGCTATTGGTTTTATTTAGAGTTTTCATAGAATAGTTTGGGTTGGAAGGGACCTTAAAAACCATCTTGTTTCAACCCCCTGCCATGGGCAGGGACACCTCATGGTGCTCAGACCCAATCCTTGAGCACTTCCAGGGATGAGACATCCACAGCACAGCTTCTGTGGAGAGCCTGTGCCAGTGCCTCAGCACCCTAAGCATTTTCTTTTAACTTCCTTCCTTCCCTCCTTCCTTCCTTCCTTCCTTCCTTCCTTCCTTCCTTCCTTCCTTCCTTCCTTCCTTCCTTCCTTCCTTCCTTCCTTCCTTCCTTCCTTCCTTCCTTCCTTCCTTCCTTCCTTCCTTCCTTCCTTCCTTCCTTCCTTCCTTCCTTCCTTCCTTCCTTCCTTCCTTCCTTCCTTCCTTCCTTCCTTCCTTCCTTCCTTCCTTCCTTCCTTCCTTCCTTCCTTCCTTCCTTCCTTCCTTCCTTCCTTCCTTCCTTCCTTCCTTCCTTCCTTCCTTCCTTCCTTCCTTCCTTCCTTCCTTCCTTCCTTCCTTCCTTCCTTCCTTCCTTCCTTCCTTCCTTCCTCATGGTGTTCATGTCCATCTGCATGTTGTATGTGGAGAGATCCTCTATTAATCTTAAACACTCTTTGATCAGAAAAGTAATGACTGCCTGGCACGAATTGCTTCACAAATTTTGCTTTTGTAGAGAGAAGCTCCTCGGCTTGAGCTTTTCCATCCTGATAGGAACAGGTTATATCTGATGAACAGACCTTGCTGCTTTCATTCACAGAGCAGTAATTTCCTCTCCAAGCAGCAGCAGCAGCATCCCAGCTTACCATCCCTGCAGCACCATTGATTCAGCAGGAGGATAAGGTGGGTGCAAACCACGGGGTTCCTATCTGCTCTGCACCATCTGGCATGGCTTTCCCCTCCTTGGTGTATTTCAGGACACATAAACCAGGCAGGGAAATGGTTTTTTGGTTTTTTTTTCATGTGAGGAAATTCATGTCACCACATAACCAAATTTATCCTGCAGAGTAGCAGCCACAGCTCCCAGCAGATCCACTGGAAAATTGTTGTAGCCCAGCAAATTCCACTTTGGCCCATAGAGCTGCAAAGCCATAAAAGACTTGGATCTTTCCCTGCACAAAGGTCCTATAAAGGCTTCCTGCAGCCTTGACTCCTTGCCAGCTCAGCCTCCCAGGCCACCTCAGCCCAGCCAGGACTTTCCAAAGAAAATCCTGTCAAAACCTCCCCAATTTCTCTGGTTTGTGTTTTGCACAGCGCTCTGATGTGAAAATATTGATTCTGGACTTTAAAGCAGCTGCTTTGTGTATTTGACCAATTCATTGGTACCAAAGTTTGGCCTGAACTGTCCTTGTCCTTGTCTGGGTCCTTTTCTGTGTTTTTGATGCAGCCTTAAAAGCACAGAGGGTATTGACACAAGGAAGAGCCAAATGTAACAATGATTCAGCACAAATCCTATATACTGGCAATTTAGTCTGTTTTGGCTACATGCAGCTTTTTTTTTTTCTACTTCTTTTTTATTCTTTTACCTTCCAGATTTTATTCAAAATGGAAAATTTTAAAAGACCATTTCAGAAGAATGTTAAGCATTTATGCAGAAACAGAGAAAATCAGGCTGATGGAAAAAATACAGAAACCCTAGGCTTTAGCTGAAGAAGAGTAGGTTTAGATGGGATGTTAGGAAGAAATTCTTTACTATGAAGGTGGTGAGGCCCAGGCACAGATTTCCCAGAGGAGCTGTGGCTGTCTCATCCCTGGCAGTGTTCCAGACCAGGCTGGATGGAGCTTGGAGCAACCTGGAACAGTGGAAGGTGTCCCTGCCATGGCAGGGGATGGAACAAAATGATCTTTAAAGTTTCTTCCAACCCAACCCATTGTATGATTCTATACTGGATCTGCCCAGAGATTTCTGTGCCTGGGGCTTTTCTGCAGTTTCTGTGAGCACAAACCCTTTGAGGGTTGAAGCTGACATGGTTTGTTACAAGGAGCTGGAGTGCATCCTGTGCTTGCCACTCACTAGGCCCCAGTCACAACTCCTTTTCCTTTGGTTAATGGGCTCAGCTCATGCCTGTGCCTGCTCCAGCTGGGATGTGGCTTGGGGCAGCGTTGGGAGGTGGTCTGGTGCTGTTCTGGCACCCCACACTGCTCAGCACGGTGCTGCTCCCTGCTAAGCACTCCTGAGAGGGGCTCTGGTGATGAACCCTTTTGGCAAAGCAGCAAATGGTGCCAGTGGCAGCCCCAGAGCCCTGCAGCAGAGATCTGTGCACTGGAAAATGCTGTGCCCTCATCAGCACTGTCCCAGTGAGGTGTCATGCTGAGCTAGTCTAAAACTTTAACCCTTGGATGGAGGAGCATCAAAGACAGATTTGCTCTAACTTAGAAGCAGTTTTGTACTTCTGAATAAAAACCCTTCCATGGCTTGGTCCCACACCTGGGCACATAATTCTGCAGCCACACAGGGTCCAGGTGAGGAGTGAATGTCACCTCTCCCAGGAGCAGGATGCCTGTGCCTGGGCAGTGTGGGAAGGCAGCTGAGCTGCCCTCCAGCTCCATGTCCCGTCCCCTTACTTAGTCCAAGTCTTCTACAAAGGCCAAAAGGCAAACCAGGAGGATAAAGGATGGGGAATTTCCTCCTGGGCATGGCTCTGTGACCCCGTGGGTTAAGTGTGTGGCTATTTTGAAACAAAGCAGGCAGGGTGGGAGGCCCTGGGGTCTCTGCTGCCATCAGGGGGTTCATGGACACGTGCTGGAGCTGGGCTTGGGGCAGGGGCTGTGCTGTCTCCCTCATCAGTTTCAGACTGGCAAAATCCCAGTTGTTTCCAGACCATCCTGGTGTCTCGTGCAGGTCTGTAGGATGGCAGGACTGAGCAGGTACCGAGGGCTTCCACTGAGCCCAGTGGGAGAGGCTGGTGGGGCTTGTGGGGCTGCAGCTCACCTCTGCGTTTGGGAGACAGGGAGGGAAAAAATGATCCAACTTTTTGTTTCCAGGCTCTTTGCCTTTCTCACAGAGCTGGAAAATAATGGAAAGAAAGTGAGTGGGACAGGGAAGGAAGATCTTGTGTAGGTGAGACACTCTGAAGCTGAGAGCTGTTGTCTTGGTCACAGGGGATGCAGATGGGACTGGGTTTGATGTGCACAGAGCCACTTGGCAGAAGTGTCCTCAGGAGCTCTGTGGGGCAGATTCACTCCAGTTTGCTTTAAAAGGTGAGGAGCTGAGAGGAGCCTGCCTAGCACAGCTTTTCAAGCAGCAGGACAACGTGTGGCTGCCACTCAGGGCAGCTAGCACCACATTGTCACACAGGGGCAGCAGGGGAGGGCTGAACTTCAGACAACCTGCTAAGACTGAAGCAAGCTCAGCTGAGAAAAGGGCCCTGGCTTTGCACTGCTGCCAGCACCAGCAGAAGCCGGAGATGGAGCAGTCCTGGCTCAGACCAGACAAAAAAGCTCGCTGGGCTTTGTTGCCAGCTTTTGTCCGCGGCGCGCGGCTTTCCGCAAGGCTGGATCCCGCTCCCTGCAAAGCTCTGCAGGACCTGCACACCACCACAGAACAGAACCTGGCAGGGTGAGCCAGGAACCAGAGCTCACAGGGCACTTCAGCTCGGCTCAAAGCAAAGGTGAGGGCTGTTCCTGTCCCCACGTGGGGATTTGCCCTCCTGGGGCTCCATGAGAGCCCTGAGGTGAGGAGAGCAGGGAAAAAAGCATTCACATGGAAGAGCTTGTGGAGAAGCCACAGGTGCTGCAGGGTACTTGATCAGGATAGAGGATCAGGAGAGGGCTTGTGGGGATTTACCCCCAGAAGGGAGACAAAAAAAAAAAACTCCTGAGAGCTTCTGAAGTTATTTTTGCCCTGAGTTAGTGCTCTTGATGGATGTCCTCCTCAGAGCATTTGGTGAAAGTGAGTCTGAAGGTTGTTTAGCAGCAGTTTATTTTTAGCTGAGATGACTTGTGACAGCACAATGGTGTTGCAACACCACGGTTCTTGTCTGTGGCTTCCCTGTGCTCTGGTAGTGGAGTGAGTGAAGGCTCCTGACAGGGGCTCATTGTGCTGGAAAGTGCAGAGATGTTGCAAGAGCTGGTTCCCTCCCAAGGAGGCAGAGAACAGCCCTGCAGAAGCAGAAAGAAGGAAGTGGATTTGGCCTCGTGGGCAGCCTGTGGGTCCTTGTCACAGCCCCACTGTGGCTCGAGGCACCCACCCAGACCCCAGCACAGCCAAGAGCTGCACAACCCCAAGGACTTCTTCTCTGAGGGGATGGAGGTGGGAGGCTCCTGCCCCAGGAGCTCCTTCCAGCTCTCCTTCCAGCCCTGCTGCTCCTTGCACAGCTGCTTTGCTTTCCCCTCCATCTCCTCCATGAGCAGGGACCACTCTGCTCTAAAATAGTTGTTCTAACTCCAGCAACTGCGTGAGGTGACAGAGCTGGAAACCAGCACAGGGCCAGGGAGGAGACTGGGGGCCAAAAGGAAATCTGAACCTACAGCCCATCACTGCAACTAAACCTGTCTGCCAAAGGCAGCCTCCTCAAGCTTCTTACCTGGTGTAAGAGAGGAGACATCAAAGGCATGAGGATCTGGTTTCCTCAGCTACTGTCCTTTCACTTGTGCCTGCTTTCTGCCTGTGCAAATCCATTAACTCTTGCCCAAGGTAACAGCCCAGAATGAGGCACCTGATCTGCCTCTTTTCAGGCAGCACAACCTGAGATGAAAGCTGTGCAAGCTTGGCATGCCACTCTGTAAATCCGTACGTGTTGATTCCCTGTCTCCTCCTCAAGTTTTACAGGATGCCGACAGCTTTCTGCCTGTTTTATGGTTTCATGGCAGTTGCTCGACACATCAATATGAGAATTAATTAATCTTGGCTACAGGGTAGGCAGCAGCTCAGGCAGCCCAAGAGCAAACAAGGTCAGGATTTCAGCAACAGCCCATTTAGAGAACTTGCTGGGGCTCCAGCAGAGCAGCCTCGTCTCTGCAATTTTTGTTTGGATCACTGCTCTCTTGCCTTGTTTGCAAGTTCTGTCCTGTTGGCAAGGCTGCTGCGAAGCCAAACCCAGAAGACTGCAGCAGATGACTCTGCTCCATACAGGGAGCAAGGATTAGGGCAGGGATAGTGTTTGGCTCACAAACACAGTCACTACAAAACAATTCTTGACTTAAAATCCCTTTGCTGATGTCCTGATTTTCATTTGGTGATGTTAAAAGGTCAGAAGGAAAATTAAAGGTTTTTTTGCCCTAATCGCTTTAAGTGCTAAATTCATGGAAAACACTTGAATCAACAATTTAGATGAAGGCAATAGCTTCAGATGATGGAGAAACTCTCAAGGTTCCTCAAAGGATACCTGAATAAAAAAATGAAATGCAGCTTTTCAGAATGGGATTGGAATTGCCCTTGGCCTCCTGTTACAAAGATCCTCCTTGGTAAGTGAATAATCCAGGACAACCATGCTCATTGCAGTGCTCAGAGATCACAGTGAAAGACTTTGAGCAGCAGCAATAAATACAGAGGAAAAGAAAGATCTACGTCAGACTGGCTCTAAATTAATCGGTTTCCTGAAAAAAATCAATAAATCATCACTGTTACTAGTAAACAGTATTCATCAAGCTGATGCTCTTTACAGTCCTTGGAAGGTATGAAATTTTTTTTAAATTGTTTTTCTCCTTGTGTAGCCAAACTTTCTCTGGATCATCAGAGTGCAGAGTGAGGATGCCCTGATGGAGAGGGGGGATGTCTCTCTCCGTGGAAAGGAGCACAGTGAGTACAAAGCACAGTGGCAGAAGCAAAGGCAAACCCAAAGGAGGGCTCGAGGGTGATGTGACCCCTCTCCTCCTCGAGCCCTGGTCACAGACCCTGCTCCAGCTGAATGCCCTCAGCTCAAGCAGGCAATAATCCACCAGGCTGTGGGGTGGTGGATTGGCTCTTGCATGGCTTGGTTGGGATGCAGCCAGCTCGTTTCCTTGGTGCCTGTTGACAGAAGGGCTTTTGCTGCACACACAAGCCTTAGCAGAGACAAAACTCATGTCTCCCCTTCTAACAGAAGAATGGAGAGACATGACTCTGTCAGCAAAATGCATTTCTCATGTGAATGGATTGGTTGGAAGGGAGGCAGAGATCACCCAGCTCCAGCCAGGGACATTTTCCTTGGGTTGCTCCAAGCCCCACCCAGGCTGACCTTGAACAATTCCAGGGACTGTGCCCCACAGCTTCTCTGGGCAACCAGGAAACTCATCTGGACTTTCTCATCGAGCTGGAAAGCTGATGAATAGTGGTGTGTGGATTTGCATGGCCCAGCCCCTGTGAACTGATAGCTTTATTCCAGTGTGAGGTGACGCTTTGTAATCTCAACCACAATGGTTGGCCATCCTGGTGAAGCAGGAAAATCCTCTTATTAGTAGCAGAAACATATTAAATTCCCATTTATCACTCTTAAACAGCAGTTCCAGACATCCCTCTATCCCAAACCCTTGGCTACAATTTCTCTCTTTTTTTTCCTTTTTTTTTCTTTTTTTTTTCTTTTTTTTTTTTTGAGTTTTAGATTAGCCTAGGAAATTTTTTGTCCTGAGAAGAGTGCTGAGAAACATGTTTTCCATGACTGGTTCCTTCAGAAATGTTATTACTGGCTTGGGAGAATTCTTGTACAATAAGATTAAGTTTCTCTTACTGGAAAATTCAGACACTACAAATTTTTAATGTCAAAAAACCAAACAAGTGAAAACAAGTAATTTCCTAAGAACATACACAATCTGGTGTTGGTAGTTTTTCGTGGGAAAATGCTTCACTCCTGTTCCTAAGGAAACTCATGGCAGATGGGGTGAGAGGAAAAATGCACAGGATAATTACAAAGCCCCACTTATCAACCTGCTCCTAACTGTTCTTTGGAGTGGTAGGCAAACATGCAAACCACTGAACCACTCTGTATTTTTATGATGCTTTGAAGTGCGAGTTCCAAAGAAATTTTAACTCCCATCACTTCAGCATTTCCATAGCTGGGTAGTGCTGGTGTCTTGGGGCAACAGCCACCATCTGGCTTTCCAGAAAGAAGTCCAAAGCAGAGGGTCTAGTTGGAGATACCTTGTCCTTAATCAAGAGAAGAGGTGGGCAGAGGAGGGTTGTGTACAGATCCCAAACGGGATGGGACTGCTGGGAACGTGCCTTGAGCTCTTTTATTTTCCAGCATCACTCTCGTTACATGGTTATGACAATGGGAAGATGCCAGCAGCTCACATCCCAGGCAGCAGACCAAGAACTTAATGTTACAACTTACTTTGTAAGTTTTTTGCCCAATCACACAAAGCAAAAGCATATTGACAGTTGCTCTATCCAACCACTCTAAGCACACGTACCTTCAGTTAAAACAATGCTTGCTTATTTGGAGTACAATACCTGCTTGTAAGCCTTAAAACACAATGCACAGAGCTCCATTATTAAGCTTAGAACCTCCTAATATCTTGCTAGAGATACTTTTCTGTAGCTTAGAGAGTTATTCTAGACAAGCATGAATACACATACCGTTATTCCATTTATCCTTACTTTTCTACTTTTTGCATAATTTTTCTGCTAACTTATTTTGTGGCTACTACTTAACTCTAATCACAGTTCTGCTGTCTCTGAAACCTGCCTTTTGCAACTTTTCCAAAACCCTCTGATTTTATAGATTCCCACAGAGGGACCTTGTGATGTCTTGATGAGTAAGTGCCACCATGGTCCTTCTCATGTCCGAAGGGATATTCCCACCATGCAACCTTTGGTGCTCCAGGGTGGCATCTTTGAAGCACAAACAGGCTGGTAGAAGGGGAACCATCATCCCTGACATATTTCAGGGGTGATTTTTCAGGGATCCTTTCGTAGGGCACACTCCCTCTTTCAGCCAAGCTTGTGTGTTTCCCACTTCTCTTGCTCTCCAGAGTGGAGTGGCAACAAGAGGTGCTGATGTCGACCCTGGGGAGCCTCTGCCATCAGCAGATGCAGGTGTTGGCAAGTGCAGGCAGGCTGCTAAAAATATCCTGCCTGCTTTATTCTTGCTTCAAAGGCCATTAAGTATTTCTATGAGAGTCTTTTTCATCTTCTGCATGGAGATCTGCCTAGCACTCCCACGCATCCTTTATAATCCCTGGAATCTCAGGTTCTTCCAAACAGGAATATCTGGGCTGCAGATCTGAGCAACAAAACCTTTAGTGCTGTGTGGCAGGGCTGGGAAATGCAGGCAACAAAACTGAATTTCTTCCCCTTTTAGCCGTGCTTGCTACACTAATTCTACTGAGTGCAGGCTGTGGGTTTATTTCCTGTATCTGCAAAGAGCACAATCAAATCCAATTGCACTTTACATGAGCCCAATCCACATATGTGACTTTTTACTGCAGACTGTTCAGGTCTGCTTCATAAATAGCAGAGGGGTGTTGCGAGGAAGTGTCATAGTCTCACCCACAGGCACCTCACAGAACCCAACACACCCATGCCTTAAAAACAAAAGCACACTGCTTTTCCCCTCAGCCAGTGCATTCCCGGTGTGTGCTCTGTGATTCCTAGCAGCCCTGTGATTCCTAGCAGCCCGGGTGTTTTTAGTCATCCTAATGTGTTTGCTTAGGCACCAACATTAGTGTCAAAAGCACTTAATGCAAAGGAAACTCCCCAGGAGTGCCCTGCTCCCTGCCAGATCCATCAGTCCTGCATACAGTGGTTATTACTGCGGGCTGGGGAATGAATTACCTCTCATTCTGAGGGCTGCTTCCCACTAGGCCATCTGGGGAAAAAACCTGCTGGGCCCCATATTGACAGGCTGAGAGGGTTGGGGTTTTTCAGCCTGGAAAACAGAAGGTTTTGGGGAGACTTTGTTGCATCTTCCAGTACATAAAGGGGGCTGGCAAGAGAGCTGGAGAAGGACTTTGGACAAGGGCATGGAGTGACAGGACAAAGGGGAATGGCTTTAAGACTGGAGGAGGGCAGGGTGAGATTAGATATTAGGAGGAAATTCTTGACTGTGAGGGTGGTGAGGCACAGGGTGCCCAAACAGGTTGTGGATTCCTCATCTCTAGAAGTGTTCCAGGCCAGGCTGGATGGGGCTTGGAGCAACCTGGGATAGTGGAATGTGTCCCTGCCCGTGTCAGGGGGCTGGAACCAGATATCTTTAAGGTCCCTTCTAATCCAAACCATTCTGTGATTCTGTGATCTTCTGTTAGGTGGCTGTGGGTCCTCGTGCACTCACATCAGCCTCCAGTGACAACAAACTGAGATGAGGATGGAAATATTTGTTCTTGACTGATGCTGTGATCTCGTATTGAGCAGATAAGTCAAACCTGTGACACAGTGACATCCTCCCACCCTGCAGTTTATTCATGAAAACTCTGATTTCCCATCAGGCTAATTGGGGCTGGGTAACTGTGGCTGAGGCTCAGCCCCTGGGAAGCCCTGGCAAGGCGCCTGACCCCTTTCCCAGCCCCAGGCAATGACTCCAGGTTTTCTCTGTGCCCCCAGCTGTTTTTCAGTGCCAGCAGCCTGGTTTGGAAGCGAGGCTTTAAACCAGGCTTACCTGAGCCTAGGTGTGGGTTTTGGGGCAGAGGATTTAGCCAGGAGCCTTCCCATGTGACCCCATCTTTTAGTAAGCAACTGCAAGGCTCTGTCTGTGGGCTCTCCTTAGGCAAATGGAGGCCTGGCTCACTCACTGCTTTAAGAAGCTCTTTTTCCTTCATGATTTGTTTGCTGCTTTGATTTTTTTTTCAAGTTTCTGTGTCTTTGATGTAAAGGAAACAGGAGGGATTTGAGCTGAGCTGTGGAGGTGAAGAAGTAGTTGGAGATTACATTTCAATCTGCTGCTGGAGTTTTGAAGGCAACTCTTAGAGTATTTTTTCTTTTCTAATCTTTTCTTTCTTCCACTTTGTAGCAGAAAACGAGCTTTCCAGGGATTCCTGGCTATCACATCATGCTGGAGGTGGGTAAATCCTCTCTGTGCCCACCAGGAGCTGCTGCTTTGCTGTCGTTCACCTTCTGCAGATCAGCTCTGCCTGTGGAGGTGCCTCCAGCCTTCCTGTCATGCATGCTGTCTTCCCTGGAACTGAAACAAAGAAAGCACAATAATAATATTAATATAAGAATCCCCACAATTGCTTTAATTCAAATGCTTTTTTCCTAGGGTTTCCAGTGCCAAACTCTTATGCCTGGAAATATCCAGGGCTAATCCATCTTTGTAAATGCTGGAGTCACCCTAAAACAGCAGCTGAACCAAAACCAGGCTTCCCTGCCCCTGTGCCTTACATCTGGTGCTTCAGAGCCTGGCAGGGATGGCTCTGGCTCGCAGGACACTGTCCCAGTCCCTTGGAGATGGAGGGAGGAGGATCCCAGCCTGCACAGGAGCTTTCCAGAGGGAGCTGGAAGTGGCGAGGCTGGTTTGCTCTTCCCACATGCCAATTTACTGTAACGCAAGGCAAGTCACCTCCTAGCTATCATCAAAGTGCTAGTGTTTATTCCAGGGGATTTTTGGGGTGGATTTGCCTAGGGCTGGTGCCTGAGCTGGTGAGGCCATTAATTAGAGCAAACAATATTGACTTTCAGCCTCTTTTGAGAAACTGAGGATCATTTTAAAGAGACAGGTCCCTCAAAGGGCCTTGTGCCAATCCCTCACCATTCCAGGAAGGTCGGAGCCAGCCTGGCTCATCCCATCCTGGCCTGTGCCTCCTGCTCTACCAAGGATTTAACATCCCCAACTACAAATCCATAGAGGAGCTGACCCTCTTTCCATACATATCTCTGAGAGAGAGATCATTACAAACAGTGCAGCTCTGAACAATTAATTGCTTGCAATGGAAATATTACAAATAGTGTTTTCATCCTGTCCTCAAATCCCAGAGTTTCTCAGCCTGTGGAGAAGGGGTGTGAGCTCCTGCTCCTCCAGCCAGCTGCCTGGCTTGAAGCCAGTGTTTTTACAGTGCCAGGGAGCAGAATTTGGAATATTTGGGTGCAGACACAGTGGCTGTGTCTTTGTCACCACGTGCCTTGGCAGCTGGAATGTGGAGCTCCTCAAAGGGCACGCCATCTGATTTCCTGGCACGCTGCAATTCCCTGGACCCTTGGCATTTTACAGCCCTCAGAAAAGGTTTCTTGCTCAGGGCTTTGTTAGTGTTTGATGTTTTAAGAACACTAAGCAGACACCACTCTCCTAATCCTGTCAGACTTGCAATGAAGCAGATATGTAATCCTTCATGGGTATTAAATTTAATAGCAATAAAGTCTATTTAAGAATTACACTGTCAAATGCCTGCCTAAGCAGAGGAAAATATTCTTAATTTAGACTTCATTGGAAATCTATTTCCAGTTTTTATTGTGGAAGTCTCCTCTGCATGTGTGGGGGTAAAGATGAGAAAAATCAGCAACAGGCAGTCCCAGATTGCCCTTTTCTTGACACTTTGGAGAGAAACAATTCCCTGTAATACACGACCATATTCACATGAGCGCACATACATCTGCACAATGCTTTTAAATCCATAGCAGCAGATGTGGGTGCACTCAGGGGCACCCCTGTGTTCAAGGAAAAGCCCCAAGCTGCATAATGCACATTCATGCTAGGGGCAGGATCTTGGGGGGGTGGGAGGGGAGATGTGCTGGGGGCTGAGAGAGAGGAGGAGGAAGCTGTGCCACAGGCAGGATCAGCAGCTCTGGGAGGGATGAGCAGCAGGTGGGGTTGAATAGGAACAGGGAGCACAGCCCTGAGGGGGGAGCAGTGAGGAGAAGTCCTGAGCCTCTGGTTTTGGTGCCCCTCCTAACTGGGGAGACGTAGCTTGGCTTAGCTTGGGCTTGGCCCAAGCACTGGGGGAAGCAGGTTCACTTCACAGATGGAAAGCAGGTTTCTCAGCTGAGTAAACAGCTGAGTTAGCTACCTAATTAAACAACAATTTTAGTGTCTAAAAATTTTAACTCAGCCTCTGCTTTGGGCATGAAAAGGATAAGAGGTCCTTTTTTGACCCTCAGAGCCCCAGTGCTGTATCTGGGAGCCCTGGAGCAGGCAGGGGGTGAGGTGGGGCTGCCGTGGTACCCGAGACACAGCTCACAGCAGAGGAGAAAATCTTACAGAAAAAAGCTTTTGTGAGACTTCAGGTCGAGAAAAAAGAGGAAAACTCCATCTCCACTGGCTGTGGTGGGCAAAACGTGGAATGGTCATTTCGGATGCTGAGGAACAAGAAGGATTCCCATCCTCCTCCTCCTCCCACCAGCCGTGGCACAGGGAGCTGGGAGCAGAGAATGCTTTGAGGTGAGACCTGCAGAAATCCAGCTGGTCCCGAGCCTGTCAGGATGTCACACGAACAAATCCTGTGTGACACGAGTGCCCCTCCCTGCCCCCAGCCCGCCGGGCAGCCAGGCAAACACCCGCTTTTGCTGTGGTTCACACGAAAACTTCTTCCATGTGACAAACCCAAGCCTGTGGTGCCGCGCAGACCCAGCCAGCCGCCGGCGCAGGAACTGCCTGATACCCGGGGCTAATTAAGGAGCTTTCAAATCGTTTCCGCCAGCGATATGATAAAGTGCTGACTCTCCTCGTGAGGAAGCCTTGAGAAGGGTGACAGGGTTTTCCATGCCACCCCTCCTGTCCTACAAAGCAGCTGCCTTGCCAGGAGAGCCGGGGCAGGGATGGGGGATGCTCCTTCCCTTGGAATGCACGGATCATCCCCGCCACGGGCTCGGGGGACGGCTGGGGGACCTGTTTGGGGTGGGAGAGACCTCGGCTGGCTGTGCTTGGTGCCACAGCCCGGTCCATCCTCCCGAGAGGGTTTATTTCACATCCATCCATCCCCAGGCTGCTCCTCGGCTGAGCCCGCTCCAGCACGAACCCGAGGGAGCCGCGCAGAGCTGGAGCTCGCAGATGTCTCCCCTTAAAAACCCCTTTAAAACCCCTTTAAAACCCGGCAAAGCGGGTGGAAATCCCCCGCCCGGGGCCGGAGCAGGGGGAAGGGCCCAGCCCGGCGCTGGGATGAGTTCTGGTTTGATGCTGGGGAGGGAGGCTGAGCCATCCTGCCCTCGCCTGGGATGACCCCGGGGAGCGCCCGGCGCTGCCGACCGCAGAAAACTCCTCCGAACAGCTTCCCCTGCCCGCCAGGAGCCCTGGATGACAGCAAGCCTTTTGCTGAGAAATGAGGGTCGGTGGGGATAAATCTTTGCAGAATTTGCAAGTCGTTTTTCATGCATGTGCTGGGAAGCCATCAGGAATCACACTGCATTGTATTCCACACAGAAAATCTACATGCTTGGAAAGCATTCAGTCCGTGCAGTTTGGCACTAGCTAAAACCTCTGAGATAAACATCTTTCAGACTGAGAATCTGAGCTGTGGAATAAGCAGGCTGAAGTGCCCTAAACTTGTTTTCTTACAGAATTAGAAATGTGTGATAAAAGGCACATATTTCTGGGGCTGAGTCACAACCCTTGTAAATAGTGTAGCAAGAATGCTTTCCTTGAAACACCTTCTCTTGGAGCAGCCAAGCCTTGACCCTTCCAGACAGCATGAAAATATCTATATATCTATATATATATATAGTTCCAGTAGATTTTCATACTGTCTGACCAGCTGCCAGCAGCTGCTCAGGAGTTGCCTTCCCTGGAGGCAAGGACACAAACAGGAATCTGTGCTGTGGCTTCAGTTTTCTCTTAAAACGTAAAATTGAATTTTAGACAAATGAGAGAGGTTGGCTATTCTGTGGTGGATGCTCTGTACCTGCTGACTGATGGAGGCTGTAAACCTGCTCCCGATGGATTTATGTGGGCTGAGATTGAGACCACTGGATTTATGTTAGACAGTGTGGCTTTTGACTCCTGGTTGTGTCCTGGGGAGTGCAGGAGAGGAAAAACTCACCCAAGTAAAAGGCAGCTGCTTGCCTCCATGTCTGTGGCAGAACAATATTGGCCTCTTAATTTCCTACTGATTAAACTGTAGGAAAACAAAATCTGCTTTGCCTGGAGCGATTTGGCTTTGGCTCAAAAGCTTTCTCATCAAAATGAAATATCATTTGCTGTGAAACCGTTAGCAGGAGGATAAATGTAGTTATAAAAGCAGCTATTTGTAAGACCCAAGTGGGGAGCAGCAAAATGCTGTAATTTAGGAGAAAATCTCCACAAGGGCTCTGGAGGGCAAAACTCCTTATAAAGCCCAAGTTTCATTAGGATTGTGTGATGAAACAGAGAATTGTTCAGCTGCCCATCACTCAGATACAGCAGCATTTTCTTTCCTATCATCTCTCTTGGCTTGTCTAAAAGGTGAGCTGGTTGTCACAGGGCTGGTGGCACCCTCCAGTCTGGTATTGCAGGGTCCCCAATACCAGAAAAGGGAGAAATTGGAGACAATTTGTTTGGGAAGCACGAGGTTGGAAATGGTGGTGCAGCCCCTCGAGCACCCACATACTGTGATCAGCAGGGCTCAGGGCTGGAAAATGAAGTATAACCTATATAATCCTACATAATGCCTAGTAAATAGCAGGTCATTTTAGTCCTGGGAAATAGCCACAAGAGGGAGATGTGATTGGACGTGCCAAATGTATGTCTTTAATAGGCAGGAATCTGGAGAAATTGAGTATTAGTTCAGAGCTTACTAGAAATCCAGGAAAAAATGTCACCACAGGAGCCTGCAGTTTTGGAGTGACCAAGTATCTGAGCTGAATTTTGGCAGTACTTTTACAATAACAAAATTGTCCATGATGCATTTTTGCCTTAAAATGTTCCCAGTCCTAATGAAAAATTGTGTTTTCTTGAATACTGCCAGAATTACATTAACAATTTTAAGTGAAAAGAGGGGAAATGCTGAGCTTCCCAGAAGCCTAACGAAAACAAGAAGTCAAATGTTCATTTCAGGTTGATTCAAAGAAAATTTTTGATCAGTGAACCAAAAATTCCCTCATTCAGACAGCACAGCTGTAATTATCTTGCCCTTAAGGGCCGAGTGACCGGGTGACGCTGCAGCATTTTGGAGTGTGCTATGGAGAGGGCTTGAATCTGCTTCCTGCATTCTGTGCTTTCAGTTTAAACAAAACATTTCTTGAGAGACATCAGTCTGTCACCTTTCCCATGTGTGAGAATCATTTCTGCTAAAAATAAACCTCCTTCTTTCTGCCTTTCTCCACAGACCCAAACTCTGATACCAAGAGTTCTGTGGGGCTGAGGATTTAGGAGGCCTAGCCAGAGCTGTGGGTACTCCCTTTAAAATCATCTCCATGCCCTTTAAATCATCTGACTCTTGACTGTCATTGTAACAATGGGCAAAAAACTTTTTTTTCCTCCTCTTAGAGCTGCTCCTGTTACGTAAGTGCTAATACATATCTGGCTCCTCTTGCCCATCCTCCTTGGGGCTTTCAGACCTATTTACACACAAACAGACTAACACCCATCTGAAAGTCATCTCAGGCACAAAGAAAGGATCCTTTTGCCTCCCCAAAATAACAATCCTTCTCTGCAGGGCGCTGAACAAGTGTTTGGCAAAGTGAGTGCCAGGTTGGTGCTTAGGTTAATCTGCTTAGATCGACTAACACAGTTGTGCAAGGGTAGAAAATATCCAGTCAAGTAAATTACATCATCCAGGGAAAAGCTATTCTAAAGAAAGCTCACACTTTATAAGCCTCAGCAAAATCCTGCTCAGGTAAACATTTACATATATTTACAAGCAGAAGCTCATTGCTTTCCTTGTGGAAAAAAAAAAAAGAAGACGAAAAATGGGATCTTTGAAGTTTTTTGGCTAATAGAAAAACATCTAACTAAATTTATTAACTGGCCAAGATCCAAAATGAATTAAAAACCCATTACAATTTTTCTCACATTAGTAATACTAAGTAGGTGAAGTCCCCAATCCAGAAGAAAGGAGATCAAGGTGTTGCTTAGCATTGTGTATAAGCAATGGCACTTCCCTGGCTCTGTTGGGTCTATCTTTGAAATGCTGTAATTCCTTCTACTGTCAGACCATATTTTAACAATCTCCGTCACTTGATGCTTCACTAAAATATTTTGTTCTCTCTGCAGTTTTAAATGCAATATGAGAAGGGAAAAAAATGAAATTAGGGTGGACAGGGGAATTTAGAGACTGCAAGCACATCTGGATTTAAATATTTAACCCCCACTGATTTGTTTTTACCGTCCTGTTCAGAAATATTTTCAGTGTAAGATCTGTTGTCAGTGGTGAGGCCTGAAAAGGGCTGATGGTGATGTGCCTGGCTGCCAGCAGCTTTCTGGCTCAGCTTTCCCCAGAGGAAGTGCTTGAGCTTCAGCAAAATGAAGGATGGGATCAAAAGCTAAGGAAGGGCTGGTCCTGTGATGGAGCCTGGGCTGTTGCCCTCATCCTGGGCCACATCCTTGGGAATTACAGCCCAGAGGGCAAGCACCACCAGAGCCTCTAGAAGAGTTAAATGCCCCCACAGATGTGTGGAAAGGTAGCAGAGGGTGTTGGAGACAGACCAGATTTTGGGTCTGTTACATTCCCTGGCCCAGAGCCTGTTCCAGCTGCCTTACACCCCTTGCTGGGTGGAAGTGGTTGTGCAGTGACACCTGAACACATCACAGGGGCCAAGCTCAGTGCACAGACCCCTGAACCCAGCCTGGGCAGCAGCATCATCCCTCCCTCCATGCTGGTTTTGCTTTAGCAGAAAGTTCTGCACCATGCCAGGAGTTCTTCTCTAAGACTGAACATTCTTCTTCAGCCTTCTGTGGTTGCACTGAAATCTCTCCCCTAGCAAAGCTCCTTGTCATGCTTTGAGCCTTAGATTACAGTTTAGACCCAAATATGCAAGTGTGTCACATTGGGAATTCCCACAGAATAGAGTAAAAGTAATGTAGTTGGACTAAGTTCATATTTAAATGCAGTAGCTTTTTTTTTTCCCTAAGCCCTTGTAAACTTCACCTTGATAAAAAATTATATTTGGGTTCAAATTAATGTTTTGTTTTTTCCTCTTCTTCCTCCCAAATTCATCTGATCAAACCCTTATTTTTAAGAACACCTAGCTAATCCATTTATATTAATTACCCTTTGGAATAATCTTGTCTTATTACCTTTCCCTCCCATCCCTTTTCATCCTCTTTTTCCTGTGGTCTTGATTCACTTTGGCTTAAAGTCCCATGAAATCAGAGCAGCCACATTAGTAACAATAAAAGGATAAGGTTTCTGCAAGGGTAATTGAGCCTTTTAGGATTTTTTCTGCCTGACCATGTTAGCAAAAGGACTATTAAGCAAATGTGAAATTTAAAACTAGGCATTGTGTATGATATATTGGCTTCTACAGTGCACCCATGTGATCAGCTGGATGGGTGATTCATCATTACAAGGCTCAGGAGTGCTCAAGAGCTGGACAAGGCAGCATTAATCAGGTTCTCCACACGCCTGCCCTGCCCTGCACTGCTCCAACCCAGCTCTCCTCTGCCTCTCCCTTCCCACTTATTCACCAGTTTGATCTCCCAGATCTGCCTTCAGAGCATCACTGCAGATAAACTCATCTATCCAAGGGGTAAATACACCCACAGACGTGCTGTGGCAGGGTGAGGGTCATAATGTCTTGTCCATACAATTCTGTGAGTCACACTGAGTCCTTGTGTTCATAAGAATGAGGAAAATCCTTAATAAGCGTTATTGCTATTGGTATTTAGTGACAGTCTTGTCACTGGCATAGGTGTTCCCATGCAAGCATATATTAAATGCCCATTTAAAATCCTCAATCTATTTTTTTTTCTATGCTACAAATGAGCTGATAAATGATTGCAGCCTTTTGGGATTATAACATGAATTGACATTCAAAAAAAAAGTTCCAGCTCCATCTGTTTGGGTTACATAACTCATGATCTCAAGCAATCTCAGGGGCAGGATTTTCTGCATAAATAGTACAATTTCCAGTAAGGAGATTAAGGCTTCTTTGCTGGGAAAGGAAGAAATTACCAAAAAAGCTGTCATGTCAATGGACACAAATAAATCATGTTCCAAAATACACAGGAAGACAAATTTATGTCATTTAGTCCCTCTGCCTCAGATGCTCCCTCCCCACCTGTCAGAAAAAAGCATTTTGCCACAAAACACCATTCATCCTTTAAACATTTACGAAAGGCGGTCAGCTCTATTTTCCACATGTTAACTCCTTAAAAAAATCAGTGCTGTTATTAACATTGTACATTTTTACCGTTTTAATCCAAGTGCTTTTTTGTTTTTTTAATATCTGGTGGCTTTCTGCAAGCGCTGGACTTCAGTAAATCCAAGTGCTGGGAAGCATAAAATATATTCCACCAAGATAAAGAGAGGCACTCAGAGCAGCTACTCTGGGGCATCCTGCTGGGTGTGATGGAGAGAAAAGCTCTCCCCCAGCATCTGACAGTGTTGTGCTCGTGCTCCATGAAAGCACGTGAGTTTTAGGTTAAAAACACACCATTTTTGTGTGTGTGAATAAGGAGAAAACTCCTGGTTTGGCCTCTTTCTGCACACAGACAGGCAAGTGTTTCTGCAGACAGACTGTTACCACACGTCACATCCTCCCGAGGCAAAGCTCCCATTAAAGAGCTGCTGGCAGAGAGTATTTATTAAAGAAACTCACAGCGATGGCAGCGCTGCCCCACAGCCAGCAGTGCACAGGAACGCTGCCCCAGCCAAAATTCCCTTTGCTGGAGGGGAAAAAAAGCAGAGCCCACTTGGGAAAGCCCCAGCTCAGGCTGGAGCTGTGTGCTGAGCCCCAGCTCGGGGCTGGTGGGTCTCTCCCCAGCTTTGCCAGACCTCTGCCAGGCTGTGGGCTCTCTCCAGGGCTCACCTCGTTTCTGCCCCTGTTTATTTTTCATTTCCTGCTGCAGATCTTATGTGCAACAAGGCCCCTCTTATCTTCTGTGTCTAAGGTTTTAGCATGGACCAAGACATGGCTACTCAGCAGATCCCTGTTTCCCCTTCCTGGTGTCTTTTCCTTGGAAAGCCAAGCGAGTCTGGTGTGTGGTTAACAGGAGATGTGCTGGTGGCTCCCATCTTGCTGCTCGTGCATTACCATCCCTCTGCTGAAACCACTTCATGCCTGAGTCATGTGTTCACCATCCCTGTGCTCTAGGGCCACTTCCATTCTTTTACTCATCCCCTGTGTGCTTCAGGAGCTCAGGGACTTCCAAGGATGTCCTGGGAAATCCTCCCCCTTCTTAGGCTTGGCTGTTTGCTTCTCCACCAAATTGGCATGAAAAAAATGAGGAGGCCCTCATGCTGCTCTCACACAAGTCCCCAGGACTCTAAAATAACTCTTTATCTCCTTGTTTCACCACAGGGGAAGTGAGCTTGCCCATGCTGATATGCAGAAGGAACAGAGCAGCAAAGGGGGTATGGCTTGCCTGGAAGCTCCTGTGCTCAGCAGCATCAGCAAACTGAGTCAAATTCAAAGTGCTTTGGAGCACTTTCCCATTTAATTCATGGGAAACTGCTGCTTATGACCTGCCACAGCAAAACATCACAGTGATGACTCAGGAAAACAGAGATTATTTTGTGTATGGCGGAAATACAGAGTCAGTGCCTTCCTGCTGCCTGTCCTCCCCTCTTCCATGCACATCCCCTCAAGGTGGCAGAGAGACAGTCCCCATCTCCAGGGGCTATCACACCTGCTTCCCTCCCCAGACAAGGGTTTCCCATCAAAACCCCTTTGCCTCAGCTTCACAAACCCCCATCCCAGCTCCCCTGCACTTCCAGCAGGGTAAATGGAGACAGGTTTCCAGGGCTGGTGCCCATATTCCTGGAGATAAGCTGAGTATTGAAGGGGAAAGCCTGGGTTTCCCTGTCCTGTGGCTCTGTGGGCACAATGTCAGTGCTACAGAGAGAAGTGACTGAAGAGTTACGAAATGCCACTGCATGTATGACAGACTATGAACATTTCCCATCATCTGAAAAGAGAAAGGACAACTTCTGGCCTGGCCAAGAGGAGAACAGAGCAGTTGCTGGAGCAGGAGCTGCCTGGGAGCAGGGAACAGAGCCAGTGATCTGAACCCAGCCCCATTTAACTCCTGCTGCCCTGCAGGAGCTGCAGTCATTCCCTAAAGGTCAAAGTGGTGTTAGAGCAGGACATGAACCCTGCTGTTGTTTCAGAGGGATGGATCAATACTCCTGACATGGGAAAGTGGCCAGAGATGAGGCAGAGCCCCACTGCCATGGAGAGGGCTGGAAGCACTGTGTGGCTTGCAAGCCAGTTTACAATATGGACTTGCTAATGTACTTATGCTTTAATTGCTGTTTAGCAATGAGGTGTTTGGGAGGAGTTGCCCAGACAGGAGAGATTAGAGAGGGCCAACAGAAGAAGAGATGCAAATCAATGAGATGATGGACTTTCTCTGGTCTGATATGTTGGCTAACTCCAGGAAATTTTTTTTTTTTCCTCATACCCTTCCTATAAGCCAGCAAGAGTCTGGACTGATTTCACTGATATTCAGCACTTTGAAGGTGGCCACATCCAGCCTGAGGATGTGTCTGACACTGGCCACAGCCCTGGGAGCAGCAGCTGCCTCTGCTTAGCAGCACTTTTCAGGTGGTTATCCATCTGCACCATTAATGTTCTTGCACTGAGATCTGAGGTTTTATAATTTATTTTTAAAAATAATCCAGTTGTGCTGTCTCAGACACGATTGACAGAATTTCGTGACTCTCTCCACGGGGCTGCAGCAGCAATTTCTTTACATTCACATTCAGCAGAGGCTGCAGGACACTCACAGGCTACAGAAACTCTGAGGTCATGCGGAAACTTTTCACATTAATGAGGGCTCCTGAACAGAATTCTGTTCTGCAAAATAAACACTGCTCCTGGGTAGTTTTTGCTCATTTAGGTCACTTTCAGCCATTTTTTACCATGAGTTTGCTTAGCAAGGAAAAATAATAAAAGTTGTATAATGCAAGCTACTTGTTTTTTCTTGATGGGGTAAAAAAAATATGAGGGACTTTGTAAAAAATCTGTGTTAGGATGATTGTGGTTACCTCAGAGATCTGTGAATTTGGAAACTGTGAATCCCTGAGAAACTGACTGGTTGTCTACGTGATCTAGAAGAAGTCAGTGGGCTGACAATGACCTTTGGGTTGAGCCAAGCTTACTTTGAGGGGAAAAGGAGTGGGTTTTGTTGGGTTTTATGCTTGTGGCTGTTTTCTCACATCTCTGATTTTCCACTGAGAAGCCACAGAGGCAGAGCAGGCTGCCTGTCCCTGCCTTTCCTACAGCCCAGTGCACTGGGGACCCCTCACATGGGCTCTGCCCCGTCCTCTGCACATACCTGTGGGGAAGAAAGGTGACACCAAGATGCCACCTAAGGGGCACTGCTCAGCCAGCCAGGCTGGCTGGAGAGGAGCCTCAGATCTCTCTGAGGTGATTCCCTAAGGGACTGATTTTTGTTTGTTCATTTTCAAGCTTATATCAATTAAAAACCTTTCAGAAGTGTTCCTGTTACACCAGAATGGATTCTTCCCTCTCGGAAACCCACGCTCTACTCCTGCAATTAGGTTTCTTTTCTGCTGCTTTGGGAGAAGTTGTTCAGCTGCTGGTCCTATCAATAATCCACGAGCTGCTGTGCTCAGGCCTGTGCTTGCTTTTACCTGGGGGAGATTGCAGCAGTGCTGCCTTCTCTGACTTTTGCGTAACAGTTCCAGTAAAATAAATGAGTAGCAGAGATGCTGTTGCTACAATCCTCTTGCATTTTTAAAAAGAAAGTCATGAAATGGTGATGAAATTTCATTGGGTTTTGACCTTGCCATCCAGTTTTTTGATGACGTGCTTTGCTTGTGATGAATCAAGGGCTTCCCAACTAAAAATGAAAATTACATCTATGAACAAACTTTTTTTTCTTTTCCAAGATGACGGGAAAACTAAAAATTGATTAGCTTGTGTGCCTCTCTCTGTTGTATGCATGAATACCTATATGTACTAAAGGTTTGCCCTGAGAAAAAGCAGTCAGCATAAACAAACTTTCATTTGGTTCTGAAAATGGTGAGGTCTGTGGCCATCCTTATCTTATCCTACAAGATCTTTATTTCCCACGCTCATGAGTTGCCTCTTATTGATGAACATTTCATTATTTAGCACATGATCTCAGATAGCAAAGCGAGGTTTGATGCACCAACTTTGTCATTATGGTTCTGAATTTTGCTTACTCAGTTACTTGGCAAACTCCTTCTATCCTGTGTTGACATCTTACAAACCCAGGGGTTTCCTGGGCTCTGAAGTGCTGGGCTTGTCAGTTCCTACCAGAACCATGCCAAAGTCTTCCTTAACAATATAGAAATGTCCCCAGCCCATTCTATGCCTCCATTATATCGCTTTTCCTGATTTTCCCACCTGCCAAAGTGCTCTGAGAACCCAGCACTGGTGCTCCTTGTTTCACTGCCCTACACTTCAACCTTCCTGCACTCCACAGCATCTCCAGCTACAGGAATGAGGAGTTTGAACAAAGAAATGGCTGGAAAGCCATCAGAGGGGATGCTGGTCTCTTGCTGCTGGCTGAGGTGGGCAGCACTAAGGAGAGGACACCAGGCAGAATGCTCAGGTGCTGCTTTGTGGCCAAATACCTGGAGCTGCTCACTCACTGCCCAAACTTAGCTCTTACTTGACCTTGGCTTTTTGTGACAGGAGTTTTCTACTGGAAAGTACCTATTACACCTTCCCTAAGTGGAGAACTCAGTCTCTCTTCCAAAGGACCACATCCACAGACTATTTATGTATCTAGGTCCAACTGATTTTTATCTCAGCTGCCTGGATACCTTTGCATATCTGGGCTTGAGAGTTTTGTCTGTGGTCTTGCAGGAAGTCTATGGTAAGCAGAGAAGTGAAAACACAATGCAAGCTAAAGCTGTGACTGCTTGTGCCACTCTTCCCTTCTCTGGGAATTTTTTGGGAGCTGGAGAAGATCTCAGTCTGCTGTGAATAACAGCAGTATGTTGCCTTTGCATTTTAATATTTGTCTTTAAACTAAAACCCCATATCACTGCAGCAAATGATGCCTATTGATTATCCTCTCAGAAGCTGGAGAGCTCATTTCAGCTGGCACTTCTGTGGCTGAAAGCCAGCACTGCAATTGATCATTTAATTAACTGGAAGAAAATTAAAGGAACTGTAATCTGTGTCTCAGCTCTGTTGTTATCAAGCTGGCAAAGTGCTTCTTTCTGCCTAGAGCAACAATCGGCTCCTTGACCCTGCGATTTAGAAACACCTGTTTAGGCATCCCCCCTCACCTACCCACCTGGATTTCTGCAAGGCAGGAAGCAGCTGCATCCTTCCTCCATCTTCCTGTGCTTCCCAGATTCTTCAGGGCTGGATCAGCTAAACCCACCTCTCACCACCTCCATCAAGGTGAGATTACTGTGAAGAACCATGAAGGTTCAAGATTAATAGGTGGAAAAGCTGGAAAGTCTGGAAGAAAAATGGATGCACTACACAAGTCATTTATTTAGAGGCTGAAATGAGAACTTGGGAGCTCTTGAGTTCAACATTTCCTTAAAGGGATTGAGATATTGATTTTTGTTTTGCTACTTCAAATAAGTAAGAGGGAACAGTGTGTTTGAGAGAAAAATTACTGGTCCTGAAAATCTGGCAAGCTCTTAAAGCTTTGGTTTAAACAAGCAACCTGAGTGGTCTGTGAACAGAGAGAGGAAAAAAAGAAAGATTTAAAAAGGCATTGTTTTAACGATTGTGTTGCCATATCAAGAGAATAAAGGCAGCTGCTTCGAACTTGCCTTTGCATGCCCAAGTAATATGTTAATTACCTCGTTCCCCCATAAATGCCTACAGTCCTCCAAAAGGCATGTTAAAACAGACATAGTCATTAAAGCTTGCACTGCATTTTCTAATGTGTTGCTGGGAAAACAAACAAACAAACAAATAAAACCTCAAGCCCTTTGTCTTTTAGCTAGATCCAAGTTGGGGAAATGTTAGGCAAAAACACTTAAGAAACTGTATAATTGGAAAGAAAGTGTGTTTTAATGTCAAAACAGGAAAAAATCCCCAATCAGAATTTGAAACTTCTTTATGTTGGATTGGGTAAAAGAGTTTGGTCACCTTCACATTTGCATTACAAGTGCAGCCCATTTAATTTCATCTTTCAATTTATTTTGGACTCTTTCTTGCTCTGTGTGAGAAACTTGTGGTCCAGGCTGTAAAATAACAAAGGGCTTCGTAGGAGGGATGAAAAGGATCAAAAGAAGGAAAAAGAAGCCTCTTTCTGAACATTCCTATGGATCATAACTAGCTGTAGGAGTCAGAAATCTGCATGAAATTGAAGCCACTCCTTCTGAGAAAGGCATGTTTCCTCTGCTCTGGGTTACAACTTATGCAAAGACTGTCACCCCATTCACGCTGCTGCTGCTGGCTGCTCATCTGCCCTCCCTTCCCTGTCCTCAAAGTGCTTCACTTGTGTTTATAGTGCCTTCAAAAGGGAAGAAGTGCAGAGAAGAAAGTAAAACTAGCCTGGTAGGTCTGAGGTGTTACGAGCTGACTGGCAGAAGGGGAGTGTCCTGCTGGCTCCAGAGATGTGGGTTAAAACCACGTTGTTGGTCACAAGGAGAGCCAGCCTGTGTCCTGCTTCCCAGTGTGATGACAGACTGTGTGCCCTGGTGACCTCAGCCTCCCAAGAAAGCTGTGCTTGGAGTGTGTGAGCAGAGCAGAGAGGAAAAGGAGGAGTTTGTGTCTCCAGCTCACACAGTGAGGCTGGTGGCCATGAAAACAGCGCTTGGTGAGCTCAGGAGTACTCAGAATCACAGCAAGGAACACCAAACCCACTGTTCAGGCACTCTGAGTGGGGAAAACTCTGCCCAAATCTCTTTTGCCTGGTGTGGTGAGAGAATTTAAACTCAGTTCCTTCATGTCCCCAATGCTCCTTTGAAAACTGCAGTTAAGGGGCTAAATTGAAACAGCTCCCACAGGAGGCACAAAGGGAAGCTTTGACCAAGTTGTTGCCAAACCTTGCTCTGAGCTGGACAGGACAGAGGCTGAAGAAGCATCTCTGACCTCCCAGAGAGCACTTTATGCCCCAGACTTCAGCTGCTCTTTCCAAGTCCCATTGCTGTGCTTTGCTGCAGGGTGGAGCTGGTAACTGGGGATCCTGAGCACAGACATACCAAAACCTGGACCTGGCTTTGACAAAGTCCTTTTTTCCCATGTTTACATTGTAGTTGTCCCTTGCTCCCTCCTCAGCTGGTTCCGAAGGGCTCCGGAACTGCCAGTTTGCTGCATGGGAAGATGGACTTCATGCAAGGCACGCAGTGATTTCTCCCCTCAGCACTGTGGAAAAAGATTGCAGCACTGAAAATAGAAAGCCTCCCTCCAAGTGAGTTGTGTGGAGTCCTACAGGAAGCCTGGAACCAAACTTCAGCCCCCAGAGGCTTTGTTCAGGGCTTTGACCACAAACCCATCTTTTCTGTAAGGACAATTTTAAAATTCCATGCTGTTTTTTGTCCACATCAGGAAAACCACTGTACAATTGGCAGTACCTGCTCAGGAGGGACTGGGATAGGCAGGATGCAGCCAGCTGGTGAAACTGTACAGTGTAGCCTGCTGAGTGGCTGCTTGCCTTTCACTTTCATCTGTTAAACTCCTTTCATGGGTAGAAAATCCTTCCCCAAATCTAATTGCACTGAATAGGACATAGTGCTTTTATTACACTGCACAATTTGTTACCATATTGGGGTACCTGTGTAGAAACAACAGTCCAGAGAGTATTTCCAAATGCATAAGTGTACACTGACCCAAGCAGGCTTTAAGAGGTGGTCACAGTTTTAAAAATGGAGTTTGTGCAGATGCAAAAGGAAAAATAAACAAGATCTTGGCACAAGAAGCAAAGAAGAAGCACTGAGGTTAGAAAAGAAAAGAGGAAACAGCAGTTGCCAAGGGGAGATTATGTCTCCCATCACGTACTCTCGTTTCAGAAAATATTTTATATTTTAGAAACATCAGCATTAGGCTTCCAATGCCAATGGTTTGGTTTGAATTTGATTCAAATTTCAGTTCATTTTTCTATTGTGAAATGAGTTGACCACCAGAGCTCTGAGGTTCTTGCACTGTTAAGCACAGTAAGTTGTAGTAACAACTATTAGCCTGTGTTACAGAGCCCTGGGTCTGCACAGCATTTGAGACCTTGTGGTATTCCTCTGTCAGCACAGTGGTGCTGTGTGCAAGACAGGATTTTTGGTCAAATATTGATAGACTAGAATGTACCTTTCATTATAGTTCAATTACTGAACCAGTGAGTGTTTATTCCCTACATGTAGGTGATACCTTAAGTTTTAGCTTTCATTTTTTCAGATTCTGTACTGCATTAGTATATAGCTCTGAACTTCATAAAAATTGTTAGCAAGTTCCCTTCACAGATTAGTTGGACAAAACAATCCTTTTCCAGCCCAAGAACCAAGGACGCTGTTGCAGCTTCAGCCCCAAAAAGTGTAAACAGGGAATTGAGGAGAGCAATCTGGGAGGATGGGATTTCATAACCTGGAGCTGTAATTGGACAATTAACCCCAATATGTAAATGAACCAAAAGTTATAAAAGTGTGAAAACTCATGACCTATTGTCCATCTTGGGTGTAGTCTTGGCTGGGCTCTTGTACTGCCCAAGGTGTATCCTTTGAAGACCTTTTTAATAAATATTTATAAATATTTAATACATATTTAATAATATGTATAAATATTTGATTCCTTTAACACTGTCTAGCCTCTAGGTTCTAGGTAGCCTCTCAAGGCATCACAGGGGGCTGCACAATGAAGCAAAAGCCCAGGAAAGCCAGTGCTGAGGGCAGGTTGTTTGTGATATCTCCTGATGTGAGTTGCCAGCTCCAGAGAGACAAACGGAGCTTCTCTCTAACACCCTCTGCCCGCCCCGGTGAGTCCCTGCTCAGAAACGGCGAGTGCTCTTGGGAGGTAAAATGCCTTCATTAAATCCCTGGCTTCTTCCCACCGAAGTCAGAAGCTCTGCCTGTCGTTATTGATGGGGATGCATTTGGATCCTGAGAGTAATGCCTCCAGAGCCCATGGCGGTGACAGAGCTGTCTCCATCAGCGGACGGATCCGAAGGCAGAGGCAGAGCTCTCTGACACCTTCAGCCGGACTCGCTCTGCTGCCGCTGTCCCGCCGAGCCGTTTGCTGACTCATCAGCTTGTGCATATGCCCTAATTAGTCATATGCAAACACCATTGTGCTCAGGAAGTTCTCCAACGTAAGCGTGAGTGTGAACTTAGAGCAGCAATAAAGGTCAAGAAAAGTGACTAAGGCATCATATACTGGAATAAGTTTCTGTTATCAGCCACTGGGAAAGCGGGAAAGAAAGTGTATATGCAGACTGTTAGGGGAGTGACACAAAAGTTTAATAAAGGGAAGGATGTCTGTGAGGGAGAGCATTTGCTTAACATCTCTCAAGAGCTGCTACACTGTGAAATGTTTAATTGCAGGACAAGTTTCCACTGACACCCTTCTGAAAAACAACTGGGTTTTGAAGCATTATTCTTTATTATGAGCTCGGGGTAAGCATGTTTGGCATGAAAGAAATGTGTCTCGTAAGGAGACCACAACACTTACTCACAGCTCCCCAGACAGTTCATGCTGGGAAGTCTGATATCTTTGAACAATCATTTGAGCAGCATTAGCAAAGTGTAGACTGGGATTTTTCTCCAGTGATTTTTACTCAGGGGTCACCAACACATCTCGAGCTGTTGTGTCCCAGTGATTTAAAGTGAGCAGAACCTTATTTAAGAACACTCAATGAAAAACCCTTTTGATGTATTGCACATTATGTGAATTTGGATAGCAGTAATAAAGGTGCACAAGTGAATCTTAAGACATCCATGCTTATAGGCACTAAAATTGTCATTCAAAGAGAGACCAGAGTGAAAATAAAATCTTATTAGGTAGGGTAAGGCAGCTTCTCTAGGTTACAATTTAGCAGTCCCTGGTCCAGACCGCATCAAGTGCCTCTTGGTCTTTGAAGGGCACTGAGATTGCAGTCAAAGTAAAGAAGAGGCTTTCACTTTCAAGTGTGCCAGGCTCACCAGGAACCACTTCAACCTCAATCTGAGAGATTAGAGAAGCTGCAACGGCTGCTCTGAGTTGCACCAGCCTCCTCCAAGGCATGGGAAGTACCTCTGTTACCATCACTTCACTACCAAAACTCCCCAGATGTGTTCCAGGAGCTCTGATGGGGAAGGTGGCACTGAGCTGGCCTTGTCATTTCTGCACCCACCAGGAGATCCCTCCCCATTTAACATTCTCTAGGGGCTGTTATGGTGAGACTGTGAACAGACTAAAAACCCCTGCTCAGCTGCTGTGCACAACTGAATTTCTTCCTATATTTGAGCTTCCTAAACCTCATTTTAAAAGATGAAGTTGTCTGTGAGCCCTTGGGGAGGGCTTCTTGGTACTTATGCAAGACACTTGAGGTTGAGTCTTGCTTAGATTGTTTTTCTTCTCGGGGCTGCAGTGAGCACAGAACAACAGAAATATCAGTAGTTCACTGCCACGGGCTATTGTGTTGTCACAGCTCATAAGGAAAGCAGAGCTGGGCTTTGACCATGTTTGGATGGAAAAACCTTGAAGGAATACAAGTAGTCAGAAGCACCTGTGCCTCTTCCACGTATCTGACTGCTGTGGATTGCAGAAGCAATCCTTTTCATACAGGAACTCCTTGTGATTGCTAACAAATGTCACAGTCACTGCTTTTTCTTCTTCTAAATAAAAAAAATTAATAACTCCCCCAAACACAGCACACCCATGACTGTATGCCTAAACCAGCTGCTTGTTACCTGGGAGTTGGGAGGAATCCACAGCAGAAGTGTTAGGAAGGTGCAGTACTGAAGCACCATCTACTTTGCCCTGCAGGTGTTTCTTATGTCACCACACGTGCACACAGCAGCTGAAGAATGTCACTTATGCCTGTCAAAGCTGCTTTTTTTTTAAAGGTATCATTACTGCTGAGCTGCAAACTGAGTAGTCTCGTAAGGTTCAGCTCCAGATGGTCACTTGAAGTCCTTGCTAGTGGGAGCCCACGAGATGTAAAGGAGCCCCTGAGCTCTGTGGGGTCACTCCACCTGGAACTGTGCCTTTGCTGCCTCCCCAGAGTGCTCACCCACACATGACCCTGAGCCAAGGGTACAGAGCTAAGGCTTTTAACTTCAAACGTGTGGGCTCTGCCCCAGTTTTCCTCTCCTTGCTGTATCCTGGCTCCTGATCCAAGAGGCCACTCACCTGTGTGGCCATGTCAGTGCCAGGTGAGCACTGTCCAGCCCCTCCTGCTGAGCCTCCAGGGCCAGCCAAGGCTAGCAGGAGGTCCTGGGGCTCTCAGGTGAGCAGTGCCTGAGGCCAGGCTTGCCATGGCGGGAGCAGGAAGAGGAAAACTGGACACAGGCACTGGGATGATGGCATTGGATCTGGGCCAGCCTGGGTGGGTAGCAGGGAAGGCAGAGGGGTCACAGCCCTGGTCCAGCCTCCTGCCTCTGCTGTTGAGTTTGGTTTGGGTTTGGGAAGTTGTAAAACTTGCTCGAAATGTGCTTAATTACCTGTCGGTTCCCCTGCTGGGCTGCCCGGCTGCGGAGCTGACTGTTCCCTTTAATTAATGTGATGTTCTGAACCCTTTAACTGGAAATGGACTAGAAAAGGTCTTGTGAGGAGTGGCTGCGGGAGCTGGGTTAGCTTCGTCTGCAGAAGAGGAGGCTCAGGGGGGCTTCATCGCTGTGTAAAACTCACACAGAGGAGGCTGTAGGGAGGTCTCTGCTGCCAGTGAGAGGACAGGAGGACATGCTCTTAAAGCAAGACAGGGGAGATTCAGATTAGATAGTAGAAAATAAAAATGTCTCTGTTCTGATGGTCAGGCATGGGAATGGGCTGGTGGTGGAATCACCATCCTGGAGGTGTTTAAAGGCACTGGGAGATGCGGTTTAGGGGCTAGAGGGGCAGCACCAGGTGGATGCTTGGACTCCCCCAACCTCGCTGATTCCACGCCTCTAAACGCCCTGGGTTTTTATCGCACCACGACACCTTTGCGAGCGGCAGCGGTGGCAAGCACTGAACAAAGTTACGTGGGAAAGGGAAAAAAAAGAAGGCGATAAAGAAAGCACCAACTCCTTGCGCCGTGCCCACGGGGGTGCGATTTGTGTGGCACGATCCGCTCGGAGCGGGCCGGGCCGGGCCGGGCCGGGCCGGGCTGGATTGGGTTGGGTTGGGCTGGGCTGGGCTGGATTGTGTTGGGCTGGACTGGGCCGGGCCGGGCCGGGCCGGGCCGGGCTGGATTGGGTTGGGTTGTGTTGGGCTGGGCTGGACTGTGTTGGGCTGGGCTGGGCCGGGCCGGGCCGGGCTGGATTGGGTTGGGTTGGGCTGGGCTGAATTGTGTTGGGCTGGGCTGGATTGTGTTGGGCTGGGCCGGGCCGGGCCGGGCCGGGCTGGATTGGGTTGGGTTGTGTTGGGCTGGGCTGGACTGTGTTGGGCCGGGCCGGGCCGAGCCCCCACCGGCGGGCGCCGCGGGGCCGCTGAGGGGCCGGCCGGGCCCGGGCCCGCCCCGCACGCAGCGCCGCACGTGAGGCGCCGGCCCCCGCCCAGCTGAGCGCTCAGCTGACCCCGCGCGCAGGGGCCGGGCCGCGCCGCCGCTCCTCACTGGCGCAGCGCGGGCCCCGCGCCGCGCCCGCACCTCCCGCAGCCTGTGCCCCGATGCTCTGAGCCCGCGCGGCCCCGGACCCGGCCAGCGCCGCCATCTCCCCGCGCCCCGTGGCGGCCATCGGAGCCGCGGCCGCCTCGCATCCAGGGAGCCGGCGGGAGGAGAAGCCATCCCGCCGCCATGGACAGCCCCGGCGGCGTCACCGACAAGAAGAGGTACCGATGCCGCGCCGCCCGCCCCCCGCCCGCTGCTGCCGGCCCCCGCCGCCCCCTGCTTTGTTACCGCCGCCCCCTCCTCGCCCTCCTCCCCGCTGCCCTCCCCCGGCCCGCGGAGCGCTCCGCTCTTCCATTCCTCCTTCTCCTTCTCGTCCACGTCGCCATTTTGTCGGCGGGGGGAGCGGGCCGGGGCTCGGGGCTGGCGGCGGGGCCGAGGGCAGCGAGCCGGGGCTGCTCCGCTCCTGGAAACGAGCGGGCGGGCATTGATCGCGCCCCGCGCCCGGCGCGCTCCGAGCCCGCCGTGCCCCGGCTTTGTGCGGAAAAGGGCCGGCTGGCAATCTGGAGAGATTCAGCTTTTTTTAAAAATAAAAAAAATCCCCAAAAGTCGCGTTGGGGAGGTGTGAGGGGGGGGGTGGGGAGGGGGGGCGGATGGACAATGCGAGTCGAGGAGTATGAATAATTCACCGAGGATTGTAAGCGCAAATTAGAGGAAAGGGGGGGAATAAAAGCCTTAAAAGCCTTTGTTAGGCGGTGAAGTTTAAGGAGCCGGGGGGGCTCGGGTGAGCGGGTCCCGGCGGTGGGGCTTTGTTGGGGGGGATTAATTGTATTCGCCATCTGCAGAAGGTTTGTTTGTATGGATATCGATACCTTTCCTCGGCTTTTAATTATTCGAGATGGGTTTTTGCCTGCCCTTGTGTCCGAGGGTCATCAGAGCAGGTTGAGCGCAGTTAAGTGTTACGGCGTGTGAGTTGTGCGGGGAAGGAGCCTGGCCGGCCTGTAAAATGGATGGTGAGCTTTGTGCCGAGCTGCCAGGAGGCACCGGCAGCGCCCGGACAGCGCCGGCTCCCGGGGAGCCGCCTGGGATGGGATGGGATGCGATGGGATGGGATGTTATGGGGGAAGCGCCTCTGGGTCCCGTGGAATCCAACAGGGGGGCACCTGGGTGGAACTCAACCCCTGGTTGCTCTCTCCAGGCGGATGGCTCCTGAGAAGCCTGTGGGAAAATGTTGCAATCAAAATGATTAATCTGCGCTTTGCTCTGATGCCCTAATTTAGTGGCAGGTCTGGGAGTTGAGTTGCTTTCTGATACTTTTTTCCCCCTATTTTTATTTTTTGTTTTGCCCTTGAGCATTTGTTATTTTTTACTTACCGTTCTGCCCCACTGGAGGACTTTTTCTTTTTTTTTTTTTTTTTTCTTTTTGGAATTCCCTTATCCTGGATGTAATCTGCTTTCTTCAGAATGCAAGAATGAGTATGCAAAGCTTATCCTTCCTTCCTAAAGGCAGGGCTTAAGAAAGAGAATTTGTTGTTTTCTGTTTCCTGCAGACAAAGTTCAAAGTCAGGAATGTTTCTTATAAAGGAATATTCCGATTACCCCTCTTGTAGGGTTTTAATGGAAAACATAAAGCTGTGTCTGTGGTACATTCATCCTGGGGGCTGTGGATGTACAGTTGAGTGAAGATAGCTAAGCAGAAAAAGGAAGGATGTGAGCTCAGCAGAGAACTTAATGGAAATATCAAGCATTTCTCAAAAACCTGGGTTGTTTTTGAAGGGTTTAGGTTTGATAGGGAGAAGTCCTTTACGTCCTGTTCTTTATCACCTTTGATGATAAAACTTTGGCTAATTGTATATACAGTACACCTCAATTTTGGCATGGGTTAAGATTCTTTTATTCCTCGCCTCTCCCTCTGCTTGTATGTGGATAGTGTTTATCTCTTGATAGTTAATGTAAAGCTTCTTGTTTACTTAATTATATGCTGTGAGATTCAGAAAATATGGAATTTGCCCAAGTTTATATCTCAGTCTTTAAAGTGAAATTTGGTCATAGCAGTATCTGGAGGTGTGGGTTTTTATACTGGCCTGTTGAGGCCATTTTTTGATGTGGCTCAAGCTTCTCATGTATGTAGAGGGGTCAAGATTCCCTAGGAAATCAGGTATCAGCACCGTGATTAGATAGTGAATTATTTGGGTTTTAGCCATTCTTCAGTAGTTGTATCACTTTGATGTGCTCCTGGGTTTTCCCCCAGGTGCTTCAAGGACAGCGTTTCAGTGGGTGAAACAGTTGTTGGGAGCTTTGTTTGCTCATCGACTCTCATTTGAGCCAAATTTAAGGCTTTTGGTGAGAAGTGTGAGATTTTTCTCAATATTCTTTTAACAAACTCCAGTGTGCCGATGGCTGATGCAATGAAAAGCTTTTCCTCGGGTCTGTGCTCTGAAACTTCACTATTAGCAGAGGAATTCTGGTGTCTTTTAAAATAAATGAGCCAAATATTTAGGGTTATGGGTTAGTCCTTTACTTTTGTGGTGGCTTGCAGCTGGTGGGTAACCCAGATTCATTTTTCTAGTGTGCTGTAAGTCTTTATAGCATAAAGTACATATTTTTAATGCCATAGGTGCTAAATAAAAATAAGTGATTTCTGGTGTATTCCTTCTGGGTTTTAAGATGGTATAACCCAGTGAAATTTAATATTCTGACACGAGTGCCTTGCAGCAGAACTTCAGCTTTTCAGTTTCTCAGAGTTGGGCCTTGAAACTTATTTTTTAGTGTCTAAAGGGGATGATTTGGAAGATCAGGGGTTTTCTGCTGGGTTTTTGCCACCAAAGTCCAGCTCCAGAATGTGTTTGAGGAGGCTGTACCCTGTGCTGATGGTTCTGAGGGGCAGTGGCTGCCCCTGAATTTCCTTAAACCTGTGTGAGGTCTTTGGGGTTGTGTGTGCCACCGCTTTTGTCTAATTTCTCTCAGCGCTGGGGAACTGAGCCACCGTTGCTGGAGTCGAAAGTGAATACAAAACCCTTTTGTATAATCCGGGCTGTAAGAAGAGGAGGAATCTTTCAGTAAATCTCCTGTAGTGTCTCCCCACAGGTATGGGGAAGGCTGAGTGGTTTCTGGCTCATAGAACAGTGGTTTTACTGCTTTCTGGATTTTTCTGGATTGTTTGCCTTGCCATAGGGTGTACCTGTGTTGTCTGTCCTTTGCACTGCCTCAAACATGAAAAGTTTCATGAATTTCTTTAATAAAAATGACCAGAAATGGTTTTCCAGTGCCCACTGAAGATGAAGGGGACAGCATAGTGCTACTGCCTGTCCTCATCAGCATCAAGGCACTGAAAATCAGGGAGGAATAGCTCTGGAGGATTTGCCTGCTGCAGAAATTTTCCGTAATTTTCGCTCTGCTGGTGCTTTGGTTCCATTTATCAGTGAATGCCTGATAATTTGCCAGTGAGCTGATGGTAGCAGCAGGAGGGTTTTCTGGTTTTTGTTTACAGTCATGCTTGCTTTGCCCTTTAAAACACAGTGTCTCCAGTCTGCAGTCTGGGTCTCTTGGTTGGGGTGCCTGAAATACCAACAACCAGTCCACGCTTGGCTAAGGAGGCTGAGATCAGATGGTCCAGGTGGTCAGGGGTCTGTAACAGGGTGATGTGATAGTAAGATGTTTATCTTTGAAACACTTTCAAGCTTTTCTAGCAATTCAACCTTCTGTTGAAATGCTTTTCCTTTCCTGTAGGATCATTTTTGGAAGGTGTGGGGGGACCAAACGTAGCTGCATACCCTTATCAGCATCCTAAGTGTGGCAGTTAAGTCAGCTGTTGGTTTAAAGGTGGAGGTGTGAAGTGGATAATCGATTTTATTCTCTCATTTAATTGCCATCCCCATCTTCTGGTTGGTTTCTCTCTTATCAGAAGTGCCCATCAAGGGCTTACTTAGGTTAGGCTGAGGTGGCATGCCCTTTGTAAGCCTTGAGGAGCTGAGAAGCAGTGCCAGGCTGTCTTCCTGCTGCCACCAGAGGAGACCACGCTGCTGTCATGTGTGTGATGCGTGAACTCACCTGCAGGTGCTTGCTTCCTCCCCTGCACGTTGTGCAAGCAGCCACGGACCTTTATTCCTCCCTGTCCTTGAACTATAATGCCTGGAGTTTATGTGTCTGCTTCCAAGACTCTTATTGCTGATGGTGAAGCGGAATAAAAAAAAAAATTTAGTCAATAAATATTAATAACACTGTCAAATGTCAGTGGCGTTGCAGTGTAAGCCCAAAACTCCTAAGGTTGTGCATGTTCCCATTGGTGTGCTTCCAGCCTGGAAGCCTGGAGGACTCTTGCTGAGCCTGTGTAACACAGTGGATTGAATTCTTGGATGTGTTTATGTTCCTCAATAGTAATATTGCACCAATTTGTCTTAGAATGCTGGATTTCAAGTAGGCTTGCATGAGATTTTTTATATTAAAGGGGACATTGACAGAAGCTGCTGATTTTTGAAAATCCTTTTTTTTTTTGTACTACTAAAGAGAATTTGGCAGTATTAATTTATTCCTAAAGAGGTTTGGTGTTAGGACGTGCCAATAAAATAATTTTTACCTGGCTGTAGAGTGTGCATGGCTAAATAAACCCAGGAGGGAAGTCCCACATGGTTTAGTGGTGGTGTACAAGAGCATCAAGCTTTTCCTGATGATACTTCCAAGGAGATGCAAATTCCAGTTCAATTACAAGATGTGTTCTTTAAAAATCAAGCAGATTCAAAACAAAAACAAATCTTGCAAGAGCCTTACAAGAAGGCACAGTAACCCATAGCTGTTCCTAGCAAGCTGGTGTCCAAAAGGAAGGAATGTTCCAGATTACTGCACCTTTTATCTTCACATACACAGTTATATGGGCAGGTGTTTACATGCCTCAGAAAAACCACCTAGGTAATGCATAGAAAGAACTTGGACCTTAATCATCTTTTCATGTTATAACAGCCCTTTCCCTTTTGAATTTGAGAAAGTCTGAGCATTTTGAGCCTCTCCTGAGAAATTTCCTTTGTATTAGAGGGGATGTAAGAGAATGCAGGAGAATCTGAGTTTTCCACTGAGGGCTGCTCTGAAATGGGAGACACAGGGAGGTTTTGTGATGCTGGGGACTACAGGAGAGAAGATGAACCTTTACACTTTAGTGACTGAAAATTCAAGGAAGATTCAGGTTTCCAAATTACCACTGGACATGAAGCCTGTTGGGGTTTTTCCCTACTGAGATCTCTGCTATTTAGCCTGGAATAAAAATCTCTACAAAAATTCCATTCTGAAATCATTCCAATCTGAAAACATGGAATCAAGCAAATGCATGCCAGCATATGTATTTTTTGAATGCAGTTTACACAGGTGATGAACACTTCAGGGCTCTTTGATGTGGAGCCACGGCCTCGGTTGAAGCTACGCCTGTTCATACCAGCCTGGGGCTTGGGTTTGAGAACTCGGAGAAGGTGCATTGATAAAGAGCAGTTTCATCATGTACATAATCTGTCTTTTCTTCCTGTTGAAGTCTGATAACGCTGGGGATGTAGCCCTTTAAAAGCATGAGATATTTTAGTACCAAGAAATTCAAAATGGCTTTGCTGGCGCTGGAGAAGAACTGGTGCTTCAAGATGGTCCATTGGTTGTTCCTTGAAGACACCAAAGCATAGCTCTGTGTGTGTGTTAGCAGAGATACTGTGCAGCTTCTGTTTAATTTGGTGTGAATGAATGCTCCTTAAGCATTTTGAGAAATGTTACAACAAATCTTTTAACTCGCTTCATTAAAATAGAGCCTGGACTTCAAGTGAAGAATTGAGGATACTGAATCAGCAAGCAATGATTATAATTACAACAGTGGAAGATTTTACCAAGCAACTTGTTTAATAAACATTTTGACTGGATTTGTAATAATCCTGGAAATGTTACCTGGAAAAGATGACCTGTTTTCTTTACCAGAATGAGTTCTTTCATTGTCAATCCTAAACCAAAACTAGACTGATGTCACTTTATGAAAATTCGTGCATTTCAAGAAGCAAAAGGATTTGAGGCCAAGCCTCCTGTTTTTGCTCACAAATGAGAATAGTAAATGGACTGTTATGATAGAAAGGAGTTACTAGAGGCTTACCTCCTTATGTTTGCTCCCTGCTCTCCCTTGGAAGACATAAAGTAATCCACATCAAATATAAAGGCTGCAGCTAAACTGAACTAAAGGAAGGAATGGTTTAGCTGGGGATGGGAATTTTGGTGCTCAGTCCTTCAGAAAGGACTTTTTCCTTGCATCCTATTGAGTCTATTGGATGCTGAGTTGACATTGCTGCAGGCTTTTTGTCCTAGCTATTGTTGTAAATGTTTCTCTTGACTGCTTAGTGGGTCTGTTCTTTATTCATACAGAAAAATAAAGCTTGATATCTCTTACTACTTTTTTTTTCCCTTAAAAACCTTTGATTACAAAATATCCTGTTAACTGAAAGCAGTTGAGGAACTTGAGGTGAAGGGATGAAACTTGGATGGAAGCAATGAGGGAAAATGCCCAGCCTCCAGTCTTGAAAAGCAAATGCAGTGAACAAAACAGAAGATACATTTTAATGCCACGATTTAGACTAAAATTAGTTACTTTATCAAGAGTCTGCATCTGTCTGAAGGTAGACCAGTTCTTAGCGAAAACATTGTTAACTGAGAGCCTGACAGATATCTTGGGGATATGTTTTGCATCATTTTTTGTGAGCTTGGTAGAAACAAAAGCAGAGGGGCTGAAGGGAGGAGAGCACTTAGTGTCTAGTTCTGTCAAGACCGTGTTCAGATATCTCTTTTGAATAGCTCTGATTTTTCTGTAATAAAAACCACATTTTTACTACCATGTGCCTTTAATCCCAAAAGGTAAAGCACAACTAATTAAGGAAAAAAAATATATTTAAGAAAAAGCCAAGTAACATAGCTGAAAAAAATATTTTCTTACATGCTGCCACTGTATGCCATGTGGTTAAAACAGTATATTACAATGCAAAGGTAAACTGTGGGTAGTTACATTGTATAGTAAGACATGATAGAATCACTTCACCATGATCTCAGTTAGAAATGTCAATATTTAATCTTTTCCCTCCTTACTCACCCTTTCTGTGTGGGGAGGTATTTGGGGTTTCAGGTCAATTCCAGGCCAAATCCATTTGATGGATAATGCTGTCAGCGTGGTGCTGTGGTGGGTTCAGGCCATTAAGGCTGTGCTGCTGGCTCCTGTGTGCTGGGATTTGTCTGTAGGATGGATGTTTATCTGGACTTTGTGGTGGGAGACTTCTCTAGGTGAGCTGAGTGAGTCTCCTCTCGCTGCCTCTCCCCATTCTCATTTTGCAAATGCTGGTGGCTTTCAGAGCATTTGTGCTGCTGTGGCTAATCCAGGCTGACCTGCCTGCTTGCTCTCCTGATTTGTTAGGGTTTTGTCAGTTAGGGGTTTGTTTTAGTGGTAGTCAGGCTGTGGGAAATGCCTGTAACTATCCTCATGTAAGGAAAATGGTTTGAATTGCTGTGTTGGAAAGAAATTTAGTCAATAAATATATACAAAGGAATGAATTTTAATAGTTTATGTACAGTGGTGTTGTTTCTCCTTGGATATTATGTTAGTTTCTGCAGTTAAATCTCTTTTGAATCATTCATACTGTATGTAAGGAATTTCTGAGTTCTTTCCTGAGCTGGATTAGTGGGCTGTGATGTTCATTAATTCATGAAGAGCAAGACTTTCTTCTGTATAATCACATGCTTCTGATTACACACAAGGTGTGGGTGTGGAGGTTTTTTTTTTCCTCACAAGAGCTCTCTACACAGACTAGAACATAAGAAGAACTAGTAAATAAAATTGGCCATAAAGCAATAATACTTTAAAAGGAAATCACATCAGAGCAAGGTGGGTCAAAGCTGTAACCCCAAGCTCATGGAGAACTGGCAGCTGAGAGACTGCAGTAATCCTGTAGAGCTGCAGTAGGAGGAAGGAGCACCCCTCCCAGGCAATTTGGAAAAAGTTTGCCTGCTGAGGGATGAACAGTCTGGGCTGCTGGTCAGGACAGACAAGTGTCTGGGAGGGAGAGGGACTGGGGCTCTCGGGGCCATGTTTGTGTGGGTCTGTCTCAAGACTTGATAGATGGTGCTAACGCTGCAGCTCTGGCCCCCCTCACTGAAGCTGATCAGCTCCTTAACTAATATACCTAAATAACTGGATTTGAGTGGTGTTCTCTTTCATTATAAACCAGTTTTTCATATGAAGTTGTCAGTAGAGCCGTGCCACTGTTTTAGTTTCTCTGTGCTAAGTGCTGGGCTTGCCTGGACCTCCTTTCCATGGAGGAATAATTTAGCAAGTATCATGGCTAAATCATAGCTCTGGACAAAACAGAGATCTTACAAACAGTGAAAAAACCCCAGTGATTGTGTATTCAGCAGGTCAGGAGAGCAAACTTTGTCCTAACACTCTTTGGCTGTAGGTGAGAGTGGTTGGTGAGCCATGTGCACTCACATGGACACAACTGGTTATTCTGGGTGTTCTGCAGGGTATGGCTGCAGACCAGGAGCTGCCCCTCTGCCCCGTTCAGCTGTGCTGCCAGAAATACCTTGCTTAGGCTGGGCTTGAAAAGGTGACCAAGTTTTATACCAACCACAGGAATGCATTCAGTCTTAAAAGTTAAACATGAGACCACTTGCAGGTCTACTTTCTAAAGTTCCAATACCATCCTGATGTCATATACTTTTAGTATATTACTGTGTTGTAACATTTGCATCTTTTTTTGGTGTAATTAGGAGAAAAATCAAGCTGTGTTATAGTGGATATAGTTTTTGTGACTCCATTTCTAAGCCAGGTGTTTCCTAGGGTAATTTTACAGTCTGAGAGGAGAGATTGTTACTAACATGGAAATATTATCTGAATGTTTTACTGGCAAACGATGGTAATTAATGGCAGAACTGAAAATTAGTTAAAGCTCAAGGAGATGTTGCCAGATTTGAGGCGCATTACTAATTAGGATTTCTTGTTTCCTAATGTATATTTCTGTGAAACTTTAGGAACAAATAATGTGATAAATACAAAACCACTTGGTTGATGAAAGCAAATCTAAAGAGAAAAATGTGAATTGCTGTCAGAAGATGTTTATATTTTAGAATGTTCTCAAACCTGTATCGAGAAAGATGAGACTCGGTTAATTAATTTTGCACAAGTTATTTTACATAGGAACTGAAAACACCTATAGAGTAAAATGTACCTGATTAGAGAAATAGTAAGTTTGAATGGGAGAAAATCTGTAACCACTGCGAAGTGGCATAAAGAAAACCTCTTGATTTTTTTTTTTTTTAATCTAATAATATGTACACAGTATAAAAGTTTTCTTAACACTAGGTGGTGATTTTAAAAGCTAGAAGGAGAAAAATGTGTTGACTGCTACACATTTTAAGTTCTTTCCATTATTTTAAACCAAAATTTACCAGTTACTGGTGGTATTTTCCGTGGCTTTTTTTTTTTTTTCTTTTGCCATTGGTAAATAAGGAGGAACAAGCCAACTTCTATGTGGTGATTAATTAGCTTTTCACTCAAGATGAAAAATTTGGGCTGCATTTCGAGAATTGGGGGCTCACTTGTAGGAATCTGCTGTGGAAGGGTCTTTGGGGTGGCATGGGGAATGATGTGTTGTTTGGGAGATGCTGTGGCCCAGATGGTTTGTATGACCACGAGGACAGGAGCTGCACACTCAGGTAGAGAGGCCAATATTAACATCTGTAACTGGTGGGCATGGAGTTGCTGCTGGTGTGCTTTGCTCTCTGGGCTGTTGGGCCAATTGCTGCTGTACAACTTTGTTCACCGTGATTTGAGGCAGGGAGTGGGAGTCTGGGTTGTATCCTTCAGCTGAGCTCTTGGTTCAGCTGCAGTGAGTCCTGGTTGTGAAATACCCTTTTGCTCTGGGTCTCTGACTCAAATACCTTCTGGAGCTCAGATTTTATTCAGCTATTGCATGTAAACATCTCTTATATATAAGAAGTGCTGTTGGGTTTAAAGGGGTCAGTGAAACTGCTTTCAGTGAGCTCTCATGGATAACGTGCTTATGATTCTCTGCTTCTGTATTCTGGTGGTAGAAATACAAAATGGAAATGAATGTCTGGCACTGAAATTGTACAGGAAAAATCAGACCTGCAAATGCATGCAATTTCCTGCCCAGCACTGGCATTTCTGATATTTTCATTGCATGTATAATCCACTCAGCAGCTGAGGTTTTCTTCAGGCTCTTGAGGTGTTTTTGTTTCATGCCAGACTGAGAGCAGAAGGCTGCAATACAGCTCTGAAGTTTGGGGTTTGTTTTAAATGGAGCTTGGCTCCTTTTCTGCAGAATGCTCTATCTGTTGAGAAGATCATGAGCTTTACACAGGGGCAGCTCCAAAAGAACAGATAAGAGAAGTGATATGATTTGTTTAAACTGATTTTGTGGCACTTCACCTGACTGTTTAAAATCCCCTTCCCTGAGCTCCCTTTCCTTCCCCTCTGGTGAGGAGAATGCTCACTTTGGAAATATGTTTTCTTTACAGGAATTCAGTGTCATTTAATTGACTACACAGAAAATTGTGAGCAGCTATACATGCTGATGTGTGGTTTTTAATTTACTTTATGCAATTGTAACAAAGCTTGGAGTAGTTGCAACAGGAAAGAATTATTTTTTTTTTTTGGTTTGGTGGCATTTCAATGTTGAGGCAACAATGACTTCACTTGGTAATTAAACCTCATTTGTGAAAGACCTTTTCCCTATTAATTTGATCCATTAAAGAAACGCTCTTTGAAGCTGGTAGTTAATCTTCCTATTTAAATGGCTGGGTTTTACTCAGATTGGTTACAGCTTAGGTTTAAATAGCAGCTAAAAATAGCCAACTGTTGTGCTGTACAGTTTAAACATCTATCTATAGTAGTAGCCTTTCTAGAAAGGAAACACGTAGTAAAAGGGAGAGGAGATGCTGCCACTCAGGCAGCACTGGTTGCTTCCAACATCCCTTTTTCCTTGGGTTTTGCCCATCAGCTCCAGCTGGCAGCACTTGATGATCTTACTCTGGGATTAATTTTTAACAGAAAGCATTATGGGCTGGATTTGAGCAGTGTTTCAGTTGGTAATTAATAATTCAATGGCTGGGAGAAGTTTTGACTGTCCCTACTGAAGGCTGCTGCCAAGGATGCCAAAACCTGGCAAAAATCTGGAAACTACCCAAAATATTTTCAAGAACATAAGGCTGTCAAAAAGAAAATGCAAGGGCCAAAATCCCAACTTGTGATGTTATTGTCTATTTTCATCTCTTGAGTGCCCTGTGTGATTCACACAAGCCTGACAAACCTGTGGACTTGAAATGCTCAGCTTGATTGCCAAAGCAGGGGAGTTTTAACTTTAAAGTGTTCGCAATTGAAAAGGAAGCAGTGACAAAACTGCAGGAATCTGGGTGGATGGGCAGTCATTTACTTCCAGTAATTCTCTCTGAGTTTTGTTGTAGGATGAACATTTTGCCGGTGAAGAGATCTTGAATGTGTAGCTAACAAAAATCAAATGTATAAAGGTGAATCTGTCTAAGGCAACAGAATTTCTTGAGCTGCTGTTACAGTTTCAGCTGGGACAGAGTTAATTTTCTTCCTAGTAGTCGGTGCAGGGCTGTGTTTTGGAGAATAATGCTGACAGCACACTGAGGTCTCAGCTGTTGTTGTGCAGTGCTTCCCCCGAGTTAAGGACTCCTCAGTTTCCCGTGCTGTGCCAGTGAGGAGATGCACGGGAAGGCAGGAGGGGACACAGCAGGACGGCTGACCTGGACTGACCAAAGAGATATTCCAAACCATAGAGTGTCATGGCCAGGGTGTACACTGGGGGAGTTGGCTGGGAGGTGCAGGTCCCTGCTCTGGGACAGGCTGGACATCAGTCAGAGGGTGGGTGAGCAATCACATCGAGCATCACCTGTCTGTCTTGAGTCTTGTTTCTTTATTTATTGTCTCTCTTTTCATTGCAATTATTATTTTGTTTCAATTTTTAAACTGTTTTTAAGTTGACCCATGGGTTTTACCTTCATTGCAGTTTTCCTCCCCATCCCACGAGGGTGGGACAGGTAGTGAGCAAACAGCTTTGTGGTGCTCAGTTGTGGGCTGGGGTTAAACCACGACAGTTACCTTGAAATACCTTTGACAAAATAGACTTACAGTGAAATCTGTGGTCCAGGAAGGAGGACAAAGAGAATCCAGATGTTTTTTCCCCTCCACCCTTAGTTTTCCACCAAGAGAAAAGGTGCTTGAGTCCTGTCTTCAGTAATAAATATTTAATCAGTCAGGTTAAATAGCTAAAATATTTTTTCAGTATTGTTAAAGGTCAGACTTTTCGTAATGGCTATTTCCAGATATACCTGTATGTCAGGAGCCTCAAGCTTCTCAGACCAAGATATCCATCACTACAACAGGAACATCTGTTGTCATAGGGAAATTCAGTATGAAGAAATCTTCAATGTGGGGAAATATTGTCAGATATTTTAGGCCACCCTTCTTAGGAACATGGGCTTATATTCACAGGAATCAATGGGACTGTTGTATGTCCAGAGTTTTTTACAACTATAATTCCCATAAGTTAGTTCCCCAAAGATCTTTATTACTATTATGTCAATCCATTAATGTTTCTCATTCCACAGAAATAGTTTTTCTCTGCTGGCAGGAGTAGGAGGAGAGGATGGTGGGGATGGCATACAGTTTTATCAAATTGGTAAAAGAGATTCTGATAGCTTATTCTGTCTTTTTCTTGGATTATTAAACTTCTTCCATGTGTCAAGACATTTGTGCTTCCAGCGTGGTATTGTCACCCCTGTGTTTCTGCACAAACTAAGCAAGGTTTTGGCCACTGTGAGTAGCACACCAGGTAAAGGACTGAAAATGTTTTTTGGGTATGTATTTGCTAACACTGAAGAGGGGAGATACAGATCAGATACTGGGAAGAAGCTCTTCACTCTGAGGGCTGTGAGGCCCTGGCACAGGTTGCCCAGAGCAGCTGTGGCTGCCCCATTCCTGTTCCAGGCCAGGCTGGATGGGGCTCTGAGCAGCCTGGGATAGTGGAAGGTGTCCCTGCTCATGGCAGGGGGGTAGAAACTGGTTGATCTTTATGGTCACTTCTCACCCAAACCATTCTCTGATTCTTTAAATCTGGTTCATTATGTCCCAGGGATCATTAGCTCATAAATTGCTTTGCTCTGTAATTTGTGGTGCCTCTCACAAGATGTGTGCTAACTAAAAAGGACTTTTGCACAGATCCACAGACTTAGCAACATGAATTTGGCAGTGGTAGTGGATGGCTTTTAAGTCTTGTGAAATCTGAAAAAAAGTAATTCCCAAACTGCAACTGCCTTTTATATCTCAGGTGAATGCAAAATGAAGACAGGGTGCCTTCAGAAGATTTAAATGCATAAAAAGAAATCTTTAATACAATAATAGTGTGTGGTTTTGTACTGCTCATTTAAAAATAAAAGCTCATTTATTTCCTCAGGGACCACAGCAGCACTGAGTTCTTGTTTGCATGTGTGAAAAATTTGGAGCTCCTATGTGAAAATGTTTAGTTCAAAACTCATCTGACCAGATGCATAAGGCAGAAGTGACCTGGTGTGGGTGTTGGGAAAAGGGGGAATTCTCCCTGTTACTCACAGTCTTAACTGTTTCAGTGCTCTCCCTCGGTGAGCTGCTCTTTACCTCGTGTTCTGGAGGAGGCAGGTCTACAGAGGCAGTGGAAGGAGAATGAGGTATTGTTTTCCAGTACAGGGGAGGCTCTGCAAGGGGCTTTTCTGGAGAAAGAGTGAATCATAGAATCATCATAGATGGTTTTGGGGAAGGGACTTTCTGGATTGCTTGAAAAGCAGCATATCTCATGTTAAATGAGTACCTTTGCTTATCTGACCTGTTAGATGGGCTTTGTAAGGATGGTAAAAAGGAAGAACTTGGAGAATGTACATGATCCGTGATGTGGGAGCATTGAGCTGGAAATTAACTACTCTGTGATTTGTTGAATGGGCTTGAAGGGTCAGGATTTGGAGGCTGAAGAGGCAGCACTCAAGGTATGAGATAAGCTGGAAGGGTTCTGAGTGTGAAAGTGTCTCCTTGGAAGAAAGTATCTTCTCTTTGGAAGAAAGTGTCTCATTGGAAGACTCGGGGTTTGAATTTAGTTCTGGCAGAGCCCAACCGGGGCAGAAGTTGATACAAAGAATTACACTTGCACTTTTAAACCACGTCTTTACATTATTCAACTTTCACAACTGGTTCACTTGACCGCTGGGCAACTTAGTTTCAAACACAGAGAGCTCACTTCCCTGTATGAACCCGAAACTTTGTTTCTCTAGGATTAGCTCTGAACGCAGGAAAGAGAAGTCGAGGGATGCAGCCCGGTGCAGGAGGAGCAAGGAGTCGGAGGTGTTCTACGAGCTGGCCCACCAGCTGCCCCTGCCCCACACTGTCAGTGCCCACCTGGACAAGGCGTCCATCATGAGGCTCACCATCAGCTACCTGCGCATGAGGAAGCTGCTGGATGCTGGTAAGGCACCATCTGGGAGGGATCTGGAGGAAGAATCTGTTTGTCCTGTCAGCAGTAAAATTAATGGATGTGTTATTAGCTGTGTTCTTGCTCTGGGAAGGAAGGTGGGAGACCTGACAGTAGAAATCAGCTGTTAGCAATGATACAGGAAAAATCCACTGTTCAATGGATTTCATTTTTTCCCATTCTATTCTGGTGATCCTGGTTGTCTCATCACAGCTGTCATGCCCTTTTCAGTCTCATCTGACCCTTCTCCCAAAGTGAGATTCCTTAATTTAAACTCTTTTTCCTCTAACCTTGTTTGTTCCAGCTGTGCTTTCTTGATTGTAGGTAATTGGCTCAAGGTTGACCGAGCTAACTATAGTTGTGTCCCCTTAAAATAAACTGCAAGGAATAGTTTTGTAAGTTGTGTTTCTGTGATGTGCTCCTCTGGAGGTGAAGTCAGCTGAGGATGTGTTGTCTCTGCAGGAATATCTGAGTCAGGTTGTACCCTGTAGCTGAGAGCCTGCCATGGCTATCAGTATTCTGATATTTGTGCTCATGCATGTCTGCTTCTGCTGTGTGGAGGAGTAACTTCAGTAGCCAGACTTGGAGAACTCTCCCAGAAAGCCCCTGAGAGAAGTCTAGAATCCCTTTTTGAGATGGGTGATAATTTTTTTGCCACATTTTTTTGCCCTTTCCTTAAGGTGGAAAGTTTATTGGTTACTACATAACAGCACAGAGGGTTAACCTCATTCTGCTTTTCTGTGATTTCTGATACCTTTACTAGAGCTTGAAGAATTGATGATTTATCTAAATGAATTATACTGGTTTTGAATGATCCTGCAAGACTGACTCCTTGCAGACTGGTGCCAGAAGTCATTCCTGCTGATAAGTGAAGAATGGCTGGGGTTTGCTTAAACAAAAATATCTGTCTGCTTGCAGGTGAGCTGGAGACAGAAGCCAAAATGGAAAAGGAACTGAACTGTTTCTACTTGAAAGCTCTTGATGGCTTTGTCATGGTTCTGTCTGAAGATGGGGACATGATTTACATGTCTGAAAACGTGAACAAGTGTATGGGACTCACTCAGGTGAAATGCTGACATTTCCTAATATCTTTTCAAAAAGCTGTTCCATTTTTGTGTATATGAAGTTAAACACCCATGTACCTGTTCATTTTTGCAGTTTGAGTTGACGGGGCACAGTGTATTTGATTTCACTCATCCATGTGACCACGAGGAGCTGAGGGAAATGCTTACGCACAGAAATGGTGAGAAGAAAGAAAAAAAAATCAATTTAATTTAGTTATGGATGGTTTCTGTTGGCATTAATACAGTTGGATATCTGCCAGAAAATGGTGTTGAGTTCAAAAGCTAATATGTTTCTATTTCTTAAATCTCAAATTAAACCTTGTTGAGAGACACTAACAACAGGAATAACCAAATGTTTTGGCCATATCCTAATTATAGAAGAAATGAGGCTTCAGTAGGATTCTTTAATCTAACAAAATTAATTACTAAAATGGAGTTTTTGAGGGTTGAAAGAATAAGTGCCTACAGGAATAAAATCAGAGGTAGGTTGAATGAAAATGATTTTAAGCAGTTGCTGTAGAGGGACATGGAGAAGCTCAGTTGGTGCATTTGTCTTGGTCTGGCCTCGCCTTTACAGGACAGCTGAGAACAAATGCTTTCTTCCAGAAATCTGTGGTGGTATACCCAAGAGAAAAAAAAAGATAGTGTATTTAAATTTTAGGACACCAAGACACTGATCTGGGAATACTTAAATGGACCCAAAAAGGGCTTTGGGGTTGATGCTTCTCTGCACCTTTCAATTGGTGCATGAAATTGGTATAGTTTCACAGATTTCTGGCTCTTCTTTTCTCCATCTGAGAGAGCAGAACACCATGTTTACATGTGCTGTGTGCTTTGAAATTTAACAATTGCCCATGAATTACAGCTTTTATGTCTTCTAAAGATTTGATAAAGGCTATAAAGACTTGGCAGCCTGCATGCTTCCAAACAAATCTGCTTTACTCAGTAGTTAGAAGCCTAAAATCTGACCTCTACTTTCTCTTTCATCAAATGAAGTTTATATGGACTCTGAATTCAGATAGTGATAAATTAATAAACCGGACCTCTGTTTTCTTGTAGCACTGTAAATCTTGTGTAAATCTTTTGTTGTCATCCTGTTTAATTCTGTGGAAAGGACCTGATAAGATGCCTTAGCATTAAGAGCCCGACTTTGATTTTGTGAGCATTTTGTAAATTTGTCTGCCCTTAGAATTGAAGTATGTTTTTAAGGCTAGACTGGACTTCTCCCCTTCCTCCCCCTTTGGAATACAGTAATACATCTTGGGGTGGGGGAGCAATTTCCCTAAAGCAGTGTAAAAAAACCTGCTTTTGTTGCAAAAGCTTATTCTTTAAAATGTCGTATCACTGAGTTTCATGAAACCATCTCAAGCATGTCTAAATTGGCCAGACTGGAATCAGATGTCTGGAAACCATTATTACAAAAGCTGTTTTGCAAATGACGTTGGCAGACAGGAGTCTAAAATTACAGTAGTAATAGTACATTTTTATATTTATTAGTATTCCCAGGTTGCCTTCTACTGCAGCTCTTACATCAGTGGAATTATTTTGGTTTTGAATTGAGTATTAAATATTCCCCTTTGGGACTGTACAAGTGCAAGTGAATATAAATGCAATTGGCAGAAACAGAACTGCATTCTCATTTTATGAAGCTGCTTTTTAAACTTTCAAAGCTGGCCATTTTAAAAAATAATGTCTGCTGCTGAATCAGACTTGAAAGTTCTTCCATCTTTTACAGCTGCTTCATGAAGCAGAGCCTCATGCATCAGGGCTTGGTAACAGTAATGTTGTGATCTTCAGCTATCAATTTCTAGATTGGTTTAACTCTTAAAACTTAATTAATTAAATGTTTTTGCTGCTTCTGTGAATTCTGCTTTAGTTTCTCACTCACTTCCTCCATTATCAAGGTAATTCTAAAGTAGCCTAAAATATGCTTGAGCCTTTTAGTCTTTGCCTCTGCTAGAAGCAATAAACAAGTTAGCATTTTTCTAGTTAATTTTGTCAAGCCAGTAACTGCAGTGCAAGCCACCATGAAGAATTTCATAGCTACTATTGTCTGTGGAGGATGAGAGCAAATTATTGTATAAACTTGTATCAGAAGAAAGCTCACGTGTTCTAAACTTCCCCCTCTACCATGATTTGGTCCTTGCTCTTCAGCAAGCCTCAGCAAACTGGCTCTTCCACTGCTCCTTCTCCTGGGTGCTGCATTTCCTCCTTGCACACATTGTGAGCTCTTGCAGCTCTCCTGATAGCATCAGTTACATTTTCTTTGCCCACAATAGCATAACTAGTAATTGACTCTGCAAGGTTCTCCTCCGTACAGGTAAAAACTTAACTTAAAGCCTGCTGGTAGCAAGGAAAAAATAAGTGCTGCCAATGTTGATTTGTATTAGGGTTTCTTAACTTTTTTGCTCCCAAGAATGTTAATAATGTGTTTAAAAACTTGGTCCCTGTTTACTCCAAGAGTGTAAATCACCGTGGAAATACTTGGATGCATATAAACAGCTGAGTTGTTAGTTTTGAATTGAAAAACTTGCAGTCCTGAAGAGCAATGAGCCCAAAAAGTGCTTGGTTTGAACCTCCTCATAGTGAATTACTGATGCATTTCAGTGGAAACCACCTCAACAAGGCTTCTTATTCTACATATGTTTTTCTTGTCCTGTGTCACAATTTTAAAATATATTAAATTTCCAATTGGTCTCTCTTTCTTCCTGCTCCTTTTTCCTGAAATCTGGGAGTGTGGAGTTGGCTACAAATACAAACCTGATTTTAAATTATTAAAACTAGGCTGCATCAAAAGCCTCTCCAGTGAGGACAGACTGAGAGAGGGCTGGGATTGTTCACCCTGGAAAAGAAATGGCTCTGGGGAGATCTTTGAGTCCCTTCCTATACCTAAAAAGGCTCCAAGAGACTTTGGAGAGAGACTTTGGACCAGGGCCTGGAGTGACAGGACAAGGGGAATGGCTTCCCACTGACTGAGGGCAGGGTTAGGTGGTTTTTGGGAAGGAATTCTTCCTGCTGAGGGTGCTGAGGCCCTGGCACAGGGTGCCCAGAGAAGCTGTGGCTGCCCCATCCCTGGCAGGATGGGCCTTGGAGCAGCCTGGGATAGTGGAATGTGTCCCTGCCCATGGCAGGAGGGCTGGAATGAGATGGTCTCTTTAAGGTCACTTCCAACACAAACCATTTTCTATGAACTCTCTGAAACTTCAGGGCTTTTTTATCTACTTGATAGTAAAACTTGCTCTGAAAAATACCATTATTAGAAGTGCTGTTAGGTGTATGAATCTTTTTTAGTTTGTTTTTTGGGTCTTCCCTTAGAGTTCTATAACATGTTTGTGGAGGTTTTTTTTAATGCCTTTGGAAGATGATCCGAGTGTTTTAAGAATGGGTTTGCTGTTTGCTTCTGCTAGGTCCTGTGAAAAAGGGCAAAGAGCAAAACACGGAGCGCAGCTTTTTTCTCAGAATGAAGTGTACACTGACCAGCAGGGGAAGAACAGTGAATATAAAGTCTGCTACGTGGAAGGTAACTAATGCAAAGAAATATTTGCATAGTTTGGCAGCTTCCTCTTCAGATGTCATAACACTGTATTTCAACATTTTTGCTTCATGTAACGAGCTTGAATTTCACTAAGTACTTTATAAGTTAATAATCGTGCTTCAGTATGCTGAATTTTAATGCTGACTACATCACAGAGGTAACTGAAACAATGTTTTAAAATCAGTTTTTCAAAACTCTTTTAATGAATTTTCCATTTTAAATTAGAGGCCATTTACTTACAAACAATTATAATTACCAAATATGTTTGCATAAAGCCTTCTCTGGGAAAAAAAGTACTTGACATCACTTATGCTGATCCCTGATTTCTTTTGACTTGTCACTGAAAATGTGATAGTTGAGGTCTCTCTGAAGGACTTCAATGCCATTCTTTTGAAGCTGCTGGCTCTCCCTTTTGTAACAGTTGGAACAAAAAGAGGCCAGCCTGATAACTTTCTGCAGTGAATGCATTTTCTCCTCTGGACAAAGTAACCTTTTACTGTATCCAGTGGATTATGGCTCACAGTTCTCTTTTATGATTTGAATTTGATTATTCTGGATCAAACAACTTCTTTGCTGCTGTCTGTGGACTATTTCTGCTTCAGAATGGTTAAAAGAAAACCCCACAAAATGCAAAAGTTCCTGTCTGTTGAAGAATGTATTTGATCTCTGTCATCAGCTCTGCAGAATATCTAAAATGGGGGTTTCTACTATTACCATAACTTTCAGATTGAAATTGTGGATACCTTTTGCTGAGGCAGCTGCTCATGAGAATTGTCATTACAGTGACTAGAGAGAAGGGTTGACAGAAATGCAGCAATTTCTGGTGTTGCTTCAGCCAGTGCTGAGGAAGGAGTTGGGCTGTGAACCCATCCCAGCATGTGGGGGGTGAGGAGGAGGAGGACACCGCTGTCCTCCAGCCATCCCTTGAGGGGTGGGGTGGGGAAGAACTTGGCTCTGGGTGTGCTGGTGAAGATAGGATTGTGTTGTCTGACAGAGCAAACCTGGTTTCTTTCTAAAACCCAACTGCCCTGCAGGTGCTGCACTGCACTGGCCACATCCGTGTGTACGACACGTGTGGGAACCAGACTCACTGCGGGTACAAAAAGCCTCCTATGACCTGCCTGGTGTTGATCTGTGAACCTATTCCTCACCCATCAAACATTGAGGTCCCCCTGGACAGTAAAACGTTCCTCAGTCGTCACAGTCTTGATATGAAATTTTCCTATTGTGATGAAAGGTAATGTATATGATTTCTACTGTAAAAAATCATTCATTTGAAAGGGCTGGTACATGTTGGCTAATAATTGCCTTCTCTGTAACTTAATTCATCTTGACAATGAATTGATGGCATACTTGGGCTTTTCCTAACTGATCAGGATGTCTTAAAAGCCAGATTTTTAGATCTAAGGAGGATGCAGGGTTTCACTTTGGAATAACAAAAGGGAAGAAGGGCTTTTTATACAGGCAGATAGTGACAGAACCATGGTTGTAAAGTGACAGAGGGCATGTTTAGATTAGATATTGGGAAGAAATTCTTGATGAGAAGATGAGGCTACCCCATCCCTGAAGGTGTTCCAGGCCAGGCTGGATGGAGCTCTGAGCTCTAGTGAAAGGTGGGTTGGCACCCCATGGCAGGGTTTGGAACAAGAGGGTCTTGCAGGTGCCTTCCAACCCAAGCCATTCTAGGAGTCTATTAATAAATCCTTTGCCTTCAGTTAACTGTCTCTTCAAATTGGTCTTTACTGTAGTGGCACCGATTTAAATTGAAATGAGAAGGTTCTTCCAGACATTGAAAAAGCAGGATTTTAGGTTTGTCAAAGATGGGGCATTTTGGTGACTGAAAAGGTTGTGTGTGTAATACTTGTCAGATGTATTTTATTGCTACTGCTTCCCTCTCTGTCCCTTCCTCAGGGGATCAGTGTCTGCTTTCTTCTGTCAAAAAAAACCCCAGATGTTCAGCTGTACTTTTAATGCAATACATCTGCTGTTGAAAAATGAGATTTTGTGTTCTGGTGCAAATCAGGGGTGTAGTCAGACATCAGACTTATTTTCCTATCCTCTGGGAACTTTGCTTGATAAATTTGATAAATGCAAATGAAGGAAATAGCTCAAGTTTTTTTTATTTGGGGTTGGTTTATTTCACTTTTTTTGTTTGTTTTTAATTTGGTATCATTTGCTACTACCCATTTCCTTTATAAAAAAAGTGAGTTTCTAGTTAGTTGTTGCAGTTAGGTGCAGAAAGATGTTGATGCATGGTAATTTCTGACCTCTGCAATAACAACTTTTCTAGGACTAATGGTACACGCAAAAGGTACTTATTTGGTCACTTTCTTTATCTAGAATGATGCAAAATACAAGCACTTCCCTGGTTAGCACTGCCCTCTAGAGACTAAAAAAATCCCATTTGCCTTAAAAGCAGACAGTGCTTGAGTGGGAAGAGTAAATCTGATTCCTAATTTCTCTTTAGTTGCAGGATTAAAATTGTTGAAGAGTATCTTTATTATTTTGTTAAATTCTCATGTTTGCCTAAGACAGTCTGTAAGTAGCTGGTCTACCTTGAAGCAAAAAGACCAAAATGTCTAAAACTGGGGATTTGTTTAATCCTATCCCCACTACATGATTTATAAATACTCAGTAAGAAGTAAAATCCTATGCCTGCTGAAATTTCTCTTTTGAAGCATCAAAATAGCAATTTATTTTAAAATGAGAAGTCCCAGTAAACCAAATTTACTGCTGATATATGTGAAAGTGATTCTTAAGGTTCTTCTAGATGTGCAAGCCTCCAAATGCTTGGATATTTGTGCTGGTCCATGTCTGCTTTCACATAGCCATTTTTTCCTTTGTTTTAAAGAATTACAGAGTTGATGGGGTATGAGCCAGAGGAGCTCCTGGGTCGCTCAATCTATGAGTACTATCACGCACTGGATTCTGATCATCTGACCAAAACACACCATGACAGTAAGTGAAAACTGAATTTAAAGCCCTCAAACTGCGGGAGATGAGAGACAGCCCTGGGGGAAAGAGCAGAAGAACAAGGGCTTTCTTTTAGTTGCAGATAGGGATCTGCAATGAATACTGACCTCAAACAGTTCTGGGGGTTTTCTGCCTGTAATTGAAGCTGGTGTTCTTTCTGCTTTTAGTGTTCACAAAGGGGCAGGTGACAACAGGACAGTACAGAATGCTGGCCAAACAAGGTGGCTATGTCTGGGTTGAAACTCAAGCAACTGTCATATACAACACTAAGAACTCTCAGCCACAGTGCATAGTGTGTGTGAACTATGTGTTGAGGTAAGTTGAGTGGACTTCAGTGTTCTTTGTCATCATTTTTAGTGAAGACCAAGTCAGAGTCTGATGGCACTGGTCCCCTGCTGAGTATAGTGCTACTGTTGAGTTATGATGCTATTGTTCCCTACCAGTGAAATTTTTCTTAGAATATTGCCAGTCCTAGGATTAGAAATTGTATTTGAGAGCAAAATGCTTTTTTGGTCTAGTGATGTCAGGAGATGATCTCTGCAGGCAAATGAGTGTAGAGCCAGCCTCTTCTGTATGATTGGAAGCACTTGAGCATTTGTGTGCATTCTAGAGAACTCTCTAATCTTTGTCCCAAGTCTGGAGCAGTTAATTCCACCAATAACTTTGTCATGGAGTCAGAGCAGCAGTAGTGGTGCCACTCTCAATCCCATCTATCTTTTTATTCCTTAGAACTCCTCTTTTAGTTGAAAGCTTCAGCTGAGGCCAGACTGGTTGGCTGTTCTTCTGCAAATGTCTAATAGTCCTAAATTAGTTTTTCAAAACTTCAGTGAATGTCCCAATATAGGTCTATCAAGATATTGCACATTCATTTAAAACAAAGAAAAGTAGTTTAGGAAATATCTAACTTTTTCCCCTTTAAAAAAAAATCTTTTCCTTTTTCAATGCTTTCAGAAAAGCATGTTTATGTTTGTTACTTTTTCTATGATTGCACCACAATTAGTGCTTGCTTTGTCTGTTACTTTTGAGGAAAGAATAAGTAACAAAAAAAAAAAATCTTAAAGCTCTTATCTTGATAATTATGTGGGAAATGTGTGGTAGGGTGTTTGTTTGGTTTAGCTTGGGGTTTTTGGGTGGGGAGAGTGGGTGGGTTTCAACCTACAAAACTACTAGGCCAGAACTTCTTCTTTTTAGCTGTTCTTTAACAGTCATCTTCTTCTCTGTCTGACAGTGGAATTGTTCAGAAGGACTTAATTTTTTCCCTTGGACAAACTGAGTGTATGCTGAAACCAGTGGAATCTCCTGACATGAAAATGACCAAAATATTCAGTAAAGATGACCTGGATGATACCAACAGCCTATTTGAAAAACTTAAACAGGAACCAGATGCTTTAACTGTGCTAGCCCCAGCTGCTGGAGACACAATTATCTCTCTAGATTTCAGCAGTAATGGTGGGTGTGTGTTTAAATTGGAGAGCATGTTAATTAGCAAAGTTACTTTTTGTAGTGGATTTCATAAAATAACCTCCCAGTACCACTTGCCCAGTGGTATTTCAGCTGCTGTTTCAATTTAATGAGGTCCATAGACACACACAGTATTGTTACTTAGGTTGATGGTTTCTTTTAATTTTTATAGAGTCTGATGAACAACAATGTGATGAAGTTCCTTTGTATAACGATGTAATGCTCCCCTCATCCAGTGAGAAATTGCAGAATATAAATATGGCAATGTCCCCACTACCTGCCTCTGAAACTACAAAGCCACTTCGTAGCAATGCTGATCCTGCACTCAATAGAGAAGTTGTATCAAAGCTGGAGCCAAACACAGAGCCACTCGAACTTTCTTTTACCATGCCTCAGGTGCAAGAACAACCAACCAGCCCTTCTGATGCAAGTACCAGCCAAAGTTCACCTGAGGTGAGTTTTGTAATTTGGATATGCTGTCATTAGAATGGATGTGCTGTTGGGGCTTGTGGGGCAGATCTGGTTAAGGGTGCAGCCAGGACAGGAATTGAAGTTATTTCTACCTTGTGACTTAAGCTCACACCATGATTTGAGGAAACTGATAAATTGTCATATCTTTTCATTAAAGGGAGTCTTGCAAATGTATGTAATACTATCTCACAGAAATAAGGAGAGCTTGGGATTGATCTTTTTGGTTCAGATACAACTTCCCTAAACAGCAAAGTATTTGCAGTGAATTACTGTAGAGACTACTTCCAGGTTTCAGTTAAACAAGTGCTTCCCTGGTGGGGTAAATTTGAGTGTATACTGGTAAATGTAAATGTTTTCCTTTCCCATTTTAATTTTGTGCAGCTACAGCTTGGGATTAGTTTCTACATTAGAACATTCTGTAGAGAATCTGTAGGTAACAATGCCAAGTGATGCAGTGACAGAAACCTAAAACTATGTTAAAAATGTTTTCACAGCCCAGTAGTCCCAACGACTACTGCTTTGATGTGGATAATGATATGGCCAGTGAATTCAAACTGGAATTGGTGGAGAAACTCTTTGCCATAGATACAGAAGCAAAAAATCCATTCTCTACTCAGGTAATGTACAGTAACTTAAAATTCTTTATCATCTTATTCTGAGTGTACTTCTTTTCCTTTTTAGAATATTTTCAGGCACCTCCTTCCCTTTTCATGTAATATTTTGATTAAAATGTAAAATACAAAAAAATTGTAAGGATTTGGTAAAAGGAAAAGCCTTGATGAAGTCATAACTGAGATTTCTTCCACACTGCTAAGTTCCCCTTCATGTCCATTCCAGGAAACCGATTTAGATTTAGAAATGTTGGCTCCTTACATCCCGATGGATGACGACTTCCAGCTGCGCTCCTTCGACCAGCTGTCCCCGCTGGAGAGCAGCTCCCCCAGCTCGCAGAGTGCAGGCAGCGTGCCCCTGTTCCAGCAGGGCCCGGCAGCGGCGGGCAGCCCGGAGGAGGCCAGGCCGGAGGAGCTGAAGCCCGCCCTGCTCCCGTCCTCGCCCGCGCGCGGCGGCCCCGAGGCCGGCAGCGCCCCCGCCTCGCCCTACGCCAGCAGGAGCCGAACCGCCTCTCCCATCAGGGCAGGGAAGGGAACGGGGGAGCAGGTGGAAAAGCCTTCTCCGGGAGCACCCAGCTTGCTAACAGTCACTCTGAATGAAAGGTATTTTAAAAGTGCGGCTTAAGCTCTGGTGTGTGTTCAAGGAATTAGGTATAAATTCTGTGTGTGTTCATCCTCAGCGGTCTTCAGAGTAGAAATTGAGACGTTTAAATTTGGACATTTAAATTACCTTTAGGGGAATTTACTATTAAAAAAGGACTCATTTGAGTCCTTTTTTAATAGTAAATTCCCCTAAAGGTAATTTCATGGTAGCTTTTACCTAAGCACCTCATGTAAAAGCCAGCTACTGTAAAAATTCTGTTCCACTCTTGTACCTGATGTGCAGCCTTTATAAAAATGCAGTAGGCAATTTAGGTAGCTACACCCACACAATGTTTCTGGTGCTTTCCTTGTCCACTGTGTTAGAGGTAAGAGGCAACTACAGTCTGTGCTACAGATACTGCAGATACCAGATTTACAGATATCTACAAGCAATAGGTATTGCTTTTCAAACTGAATGTGTTTTGTGATGTTCTGTGGTGCCTGTAATACATATTTATCACTATAGAAAACTATGTTAAATCAAACATGAGATTTGTGATACGTAAAATATTTATCTGTACATAGAAATATTCAGAATAGACTTTCCCTCACCCTTCCTTCCCTTTTTTCTGTTGATAGTGAACTGCTGAACTTTTATGCTTTTTTTCTGCAGATTTAAAAATTTTTGTTAAAACTCATTCTGAGCTTCACAGCAAGATTAAAGGCTAACATTTGTTATGCTCATAGAAAATGATTGTTGAAATAAGTCAATTTATGAACGAAAAGTAGTGGAGTTCATAAATTCAGTTCTGTGATGTTGTATATAAAAGTGTCCACGAAAGAAGAATGGCTCGAGGAAAGTAGAAACGTCTTAACAGCCTGAATCAATTTTTCTTAGATCTACTGCACTGGATGAAGAACTAAATCCAAAGATGCTAGCTTTGCATAATGCTCAGAGAAAACGAAAAATGGAACATGATGGTTCACTTTTTCAGGCAGTTGGAATTGTGAGTTTTGCTTTACCATTTTAAAATATTCACTTTTAACCTTGCAATTTCTGAAATGAGGCATCAGTGCAGACTCCTGAGTTAAGCTGTTGGTAAACAGTGGAATCTTGGGATGAGAGATGATTGATAGTGAAATTTTAATATAAATATATATATATATGCAGATACTCCACTCTTTTACTGTCAACTTTTCAAAAGTGCCCTCTACACCCATGTGCATTTCTTGATTAGGTAGAAGATACTCTTCTGTGAACATATGTGTTTTTTTAGTAGAATATGCACAAATGTAAGACACTATATTTAAATGTGTAATTGCTGTATTTATTTAACTTTTGAATTCAAACTCACTTTTCATATTTGTCAACACTGAAGATTAGTGTTCTTATGCTTCTTCCTATGTTTTTATTTTTCCATTGGGTCTGAGATTCCTTTACTCAATCAGATATCAAGACCATCTGAACTGTGAGGGAAGAGAGCTCCTATAATAACCTAGCTAATGTCTATTACTGCCACTCCCTTTCATGCATGCTCTCTCTAGTATTAGTGTGGGCACTTGGGATAGCTCATCCTCATCTGTCCCAGCTATTCAAAAGAAATTTTTGTAGATATTCCTAGATTTGTGTCACATGATTGGGGGTTGTCCAGCTTGTTATTTTCTGCAAGGCTACCTTCTCTCCATAATCTTTGTCTCTCACTGTCACTTCTCAGTATTTTGAAACCTTGAGCTTTGCCATTGCACACTGCTGTCTCATCTTCACTGCAAATTCCCACTTGTCAAGTTTTAAGGCGTCTTAGTTCCTCTACTGCAATGTAGCCTTTGAGCTTCTTTGTTTCTCTACTGGGCCACCTCCTAGTTGTAGTCATCTACCATATTTTACAGTGCAGGATTATTTTTCCTCTGCACTCTCCTTACTCCTGTCCTAGCATTCTAGTCTGGGCATAAGACAAATCCATTTTTCTATGCCATTTCTATGTGGTTGTTTTCATTTGCTAAATGCTTTGCACTTCCATGCATGTTGTCCTGCTGCTTCCAGAAGCCCTGTAAGAATTCACAGCTCTGCAAGAAATGTTATTGCCTTCCACTGCCCTTTTCTCATGCAGAGGTGCTAAAGCTCATGGTGTTGCTGATAAAATATTCAAAACAGATGGAATGTTATTAAATGCACAGAACACAAGCAGTTCAGTGTTAACTGCTGGAATAGTGTTCAGGCTTCTGTGCTTAGTGCCAGTTTAATGTTTCCAGCTTCAGACTTCATCTTTTGCTAAACATTTTCTTTTGTCTGTAGCTGACAAGTATTAAAAATATTATGATGGTTTCTCAGAGTCAGAAGCTGAATTTCCATGAAGCTGGGTCTTAGTGGAATTATTTTAAGAAGTGCTTTTGTTGTTTTGCTTCTCTCTCCACAATGGATATCTGGGAGGATATACAGGCCTTTCACACAAGCAGCAGAAAAATGATGTTAAATCCAGGCTTAAAATACATGCTGTTCTAGGGTTGTACAAACACTTGCCAGAACATTTTAGCTCTAGGGAAGTGGGGTCTATTTTGCAGAGAGTGACAATAAGTGAAGATAAGCTAAATAAACTAAAGTGAAATATTACTTTAGCTTTCTAGAAAACAGGAGAATTAGACAAGGACAAGATATAGTAAGATTATAAAATATTGTGTTATAGTGAGGTTATAATATATAACTCATTACACTGGAACAAGCCATACAAGCCATATCTTTCTTGACATGTAGGGCTGGAATGCTTTCTTGATAAAAAATAATTAGCAGCAGTGTAGGTGACTGATCTCATTGTGAACTGCAGCTCTGAGTTAACTATAACTTCTAGTATACAGCTGCTCCCTTGACTTCCACAGGTGTTTTATAACCTGAAAACATATGTTCTTCACTATTTTGAGGATAATGGCAGTGTTGTGAAATACCTTCTCCTCTTTTTGCAGCAGTCAGTATCACTAACAAGACCAAACTTTGCAGATTCAAGTACTTTTGCCAGCAGACTTGATTCTAGGATGGTGCTTTTTCTTTCCATCCCATCTGTTTCAGTGGCAGCTTCTTCTTCCTTATCCCAATCATATGAAGCCCTTACAGCTTCCTAATCTCCATATCTTCTGTTCTGCTGTCAAAACAATATGCTAAGGAGCCATATCTGCACTAGACTGGTGTAGGACTGCATTTTCCACAGGGCTTGGGTCAGGTGGCTTGGTGGCAATAACTGGAGTGCAAGCAGAATTTACATCCTAAATGTGCAGATAGAAATCGACCTACTGAGGTTCCTGACACTCCTGCCTACACTATTAATTCCAGTGCAGAAAGCCATTAGAGACTCCAGTGAAAACCTGATGCTTACTCACCCCAGAGCAGTGGTAATTAAATGGGTGTGTTTGTGTACATGTACCCGCTAATCTTCAGCCTGGTAACTGATGATAACCAGGATTTTGTAATTGTTTTCTCTGAGGGAAGTCAGGTATTGAAACCTGATTCAGTTTTCTGTTAAATTCAAGTTAGTGTACTTAGAAATATATTTCTCCCCAAATTCTGAACAAAATCCACTTTGAATTGTAACAATGCCGTATTAGTACTTAGTGACGTGAACTGTTAATTTGGAAGAGGGACATGGAGGATTACAAAAATACAATATTCACTAAAGAAAATTAATTTTATTTCTTTCCAGGGGTCTTTATTCCAGCAGACAGGTGACCGTGGAGGAAATGCATCACTTGCTTGGAAACGTGTAAAGGGATGCAAAACAAATGGTCAGAGCGGAGTGGAGCAAAAGACAATCATTCTACTATCAACTGGTTGGTATCTTCCTTTCCTAGGCAGAGGGGGTGGAGGGGGCTGTGTGAAAGACAACAGAGCCTCCAAAAAGCTATCCACACATAGCTCCTTGTGAACAGCTCTAGGAGAGGTTAAGCATGGTGAATAAAGTGCACTTTTTCTCCTTCCCCTCCCTCTTTAGACATAGCAAGTAAACTTCTAGGGCAGTCGATGGATGAGAGTGGACTCCCCCAACTCACGAGTTACGACTGCGAAGTAAACGCTCCCATACAGGGCAACAGAAACCTGCTACAGGGGGAAGAACTGCTCAGAGCTCTGGATCAAGTTAACTGAGCTTTCACAAAACTTGCTCCTTTTTTGGACACTGGTGAATCATCACCTAAAGCAGTCTATTTATATTTTCTATATCTGATTTTAGAAGCCTGGCTACAGTACTGCACTAATTCAGTTAGTTCAGTTTTGATCCCCTTTCTACTTATTTTGACAGTCTTTTTAATATGTTCTTTATGTAACAATAACTCAAACTCTAGTGCATTTTTATAATTCTTTGGTACATACACTTTTAAGTCCATTACATTTAAAACACACTTGCAATAGCAGCTTTGAAATATGCACCTGATTAAAAAAAAAATTTATTTTTTGGCTGGGGAGTTGGTCACCAAAACTTATCATTAGTAAAATGTCAACACAGGAAAAACTGGCAATACTTCCATCCTGCTTTTCATAGGTAGTTGGAAGACTTGTGCTCTCTTACTCTTTATGTTCAAGTAATTTTTTTATGTTAATAGTTTTTATAAGAAACAACAATGCTTTGCAGCGGTGCATTGTAGCCACAATCGCACAATATATTTTCTTAAAAAATACCAGCAGTTCCTCATGCAATATATTCTGCATTTATAAAAACTAGTTTTTAAGAAGAATCTTTTGTTTGCCTATGAAAACATGTTTAAACCTGGATTATGTCATTATTTTAGTCACGTTGTAATATAAATTGTTCTCAAATGCTGTCTTATGCTTTTGACTTCAGTGGGTGTGGTTAGTCAAAGGAAAGGCTTTATCTGGAAAGGGCTAGCAGCATTTTCTTTGGATACGTTCTCAATTTAGAGAAAGTTTGATGTTCTTGAAGTAGTCACTTTGCCAGCTTAAAAAAAATCCCTGCCTGTAGTTGTTGAAGTTAATGCTAATATTGTGTATGATCTTAAATCTAAATGTTCAGCTTACCCTGTGTGGTATAGGTGATATTTCAAGCAGATTGTAAAACATCTTGCATTGTTAGCAAACCTTTATCTAGTACATCATTGAGTTGCTCAATATTTTGATGTTTTGGTTTTATGCACCTTGTTGCTATTAACATCCATATGTTTTCATGTAGATTTCAATAACTTGAATATATTTAGAAGCCTTTTTATTTAGAAATATATAGTTGTCACAAACATCTTATTTTCCTATATGTACTGTACAAAACCTTCATTCACTCATTCTTTTTGCTCTTTGTGGTTGGATCTAACACTAACTGTATTGTTTTCTTACATCAATAAACTATATGTGGACCAGGCCCCCTTGGGGAGTGTGTTATCTGAGAGAAATGAGATAATTTATATTTTTGTTAGTGGTTATTGTTCATCCGTGTTCCCTTTTTAACTTAGAGTTGATTGGAAACTACTGCTTCCTTATTTTGATTGTAACATCTCTGCATTCATTCTTTGAGCCTGTTCAGTACTGAAGTCTCCCAGACAGTGTTGTACTACCACTCGCCAAAGACGTTACACTTCTCAACCTGTAATCACAGCAGTGAGCAAACCTGGCAGCGAGGAGGCAGCATCTCTGTTTGACTTTAGAGCAGAAAGAATTCACCTTTAGGAACAGCTGAAAGGCTTGTCTCTGGAAGCTTTATCAAGGTAACACAGGAAAGCAGGAAAAAGTAAAATTCACAGGAGTGATTGATCTGAGATGGATTTGTATCACAAAATTCCATGATAAAAAATTAAGCTGGTACTTGCTGAAACTTGTTCCACATTTTTGTGCTGTTCACCCAGTGACGTTCCTCATTGTGCTGTCATAAAACACAATGCTACTGGTAACCCTGTGTTGTGTAAATATGGTCAAGATATTCTGTGCATTCTCCAAACTATTTTTACAAAACTTATCTCAATATAAGTAATCAATTGTGGAGTGTCACAGGAGTTACTTTGGTTTTATGTTGTAAACTTTTTGGTTTCCTTGCACTGTTTTGAAATCTATGTCACAGTAGGTAAGCGTAACCTGTTCTCTAAAATTACTGTTTCACTGAAAGGAGCACTTTCCAAACTGCCACAACTCTATGAAACTAAAAGGACACTATTAACAAAAAACAAGGCACTGGCAGCAGAAGATAGTTGCACACTTGTTAAAGTTGTGAGTAGAAGCTGCACAGACAGGAGACGGTAGGGGCAGCCAGGTGAAGTTTCATGCAGAGAACATTTTTACTAGTGAACATTTTTAATGCATTTTTAATGGCTGAAACAGCAGAGCTGCTCCCTGCCTGCTGTGTCTGGGCTGACATTCTTTCTATGACATTTCTTTCTCTGTCAGCAGTTAGGAGGTTTAAATAGTGAAGTTGGGTTAAGCCCCTGCTGTTCAGGGCATCCCTCCTGCTTCAAGCTCTTCATGGATTGATGTGGTGCTTCTGGGAGAGTCTTGCAGGCAGGTGAAAAGTGCAGCTTGATTCTACTTTTGAACTGCCCCACCAAACTTTAAGCTGGCCTGGGGGGGTTTTCGTTTTGCACTTCCAAGAGACAAGTCAGAGGTGTTCTGCTGCTCTCTTGGCCGTATCTGGGAGGAGCCTGACATATTTGGATCTGTCAGGTCCTCTTCAGTGCACTAAGGGCAGAAACTTTTCAGACTATGTTAAAAAGAGAAGGAAGACTGAAGTGCCCCATATGATTTATGGTCATGAGCCCACTGGAGTCAGAGAATGGCTTGGAAGGGACTTTAAAGATCATCTTGTTCCCACACCCCTGTCATGGGCATTCCATGAGATCAGGTTGCCCCATCCACCCTTGTCCTTGATCATCCCTGATCTTAGTAACAGCAGCTGTGGATTTAATTGAGCCATGTTTCATCTAAAAATCTATTTTTTTTATTGTACCTAATAACATTTACTATGCATAATAATAATAATATTTTGATTACTGTGATGAACTGCTGTAGCTGTATTGGTTTAATGTAGGGGAAAAATAACCTAACAGAATCTCCCCAAGCCTCCTAAAGACACTGAATAAGGCACAGAAAAGGAGCAGTAATTGCTCCAGCCTTGTAAGAGCTTTGCTAAATGCAGATGTCAGTTTACAAACCTAGTTTACCTTTCAGTTGCTTTTTTTCTGTTTTACTTTTTTTCCTCCCCAGTAAACTTTTTGGTTTTGGTCCCTTTAGACTCCAGGAACACACAGTCTGATTCTAGAGCCAATTTGGAGTACAAACTTCTAGAATAAATAACTTTCTAAGTATTTTAGTGATTTTGCATGCTTTGTTTACCAACTTTCTTCCTTTTTAAAATGTTGAGACACCATATTAGAAATTATGAGGAAATTAATGACTGTGAGGGTGGTGAGACACTGGCACAGGTTTCCCAGAGCAGCTGTGGAGAACCCAGCCCTGGAAGTGTTCAAGGCCAGGTTGGATGGGGCTTGGAGCAACCTGGGATAGTGAAAGGTGTCCCTGACCATGGCAGGGGGTTGGAACTAGGTAGGTTTTAAGGTCCCTTCCCACCCAAATAATTCTGTGATTTATTCTTTGTTGCAACAAAGAAATTGTGGATAAATACAGTATTTTCTCTTGTGTCTAGAACATGCTAATTATGTGAAAATGGTAAAATGAGGAGAATAACAGTTACCTTCCAGGTTTTCCTGACTACACCAGTAGTCAAGCCATGCCTTCTTCAGGGCTCAGTACAATTGCTGATTGTACTGAGATTTTATTGATGTTTTTATCAACAGTGATGATTTGTTAAAGGAATTTTTAAACTAGTATTTATGACGACATAATTCCTTCCTTTACCTGAAAGTAGTTAAAGTTAACTACAGCTGTAACTCCCCAGAAATCACTTAAATAGGGTGTGCAGTAACTTATCTTGGGTGCAAGATATGAGTAAATGAAGGTAGCCTGAAGTCCAAAGTACCTCTTGCTAACACACCTTTGTCCCACCTAGTGAGACTGGCTTGGACTTTGGTGACCTTTGAAAACCTTTGGATGAAATGGAAACAACTTACCTGAGAAAGAAAACTTAATAGTATCTGTGTAGACACATTAAACTCTCCCAAAGCAATTACTGAATTAAAGAATCACAGATTAGGGCCCAAAAGAACAATTTACACATAACACTGATGAGGGTTTTAAGGACTTCAAAGCTTAGTTTGGATGAAATGATCAGCTCTGCTTCCAATGAAATACAGCTGTTGGGTCAGGTAATTCTGATGATTACAGGTTAAACTACTGCATATTTAATAGTAATGTTTCATTACTTAAAGAGCTGTTTAATTAAACAGCTGAGCACTGGCAGCTAAAGGCAGTATCTGTTGGCAAGTGTTCTCCCCTGTTGCACTGCTGAGTGAACCTTTGCTGACAGTGGGATCTGGGAGCACCCTGCCCCTGTCAGCCGGGCTGGCCAGGCCCCAGGTCAGCCATCTGTCCCCTCCCCACTGCTGCCCTGCTCCTGCCCTGAGCATGATCTCACTCCAATGTCACTGCACTCAGGCACGTTACTCAAACTGTAACTGTCCAGCATGAAAATAGACACCTCACAGGCCACCAGGACTTTGTAGGAAGTCCATTTTCATAGGAATTCCACACGAGTTGGGTATCCAGCTTTCATTAAAAATACCATTATGACTGAACTCCCTGAAAAGCTCCGTTCTGGAGGACTGTGATTTTTGATCCAAATTCTGGAATTGAATTATCATTTTTCTTCTGCTTCCCTGTTTACCTTGAGCAAGTTACCAAAAAGTTAAAGAGTTTGCTGCTGGATTTATACAGTACAGTAGATTTTGTGAATAATAGCAGTATTCTCTCATGAAGAAGTGGTATATTTTAATGGAATTCTTTTTTGGAACCAAGTACAACGTATTGCAATTGATATTTCTCTTGAAACATTTTGACGTACTTGTGACTGTATTTCTTTTTGATTGTGTACCAGTATGAAATTCAATAAAAGAGAGGGTTTGTTTCTAATTTGTGACATTTGTGATCTTTCTGTCCGTCCCTTTTCCCTATTGTAAAAAGTGGAGGTGACTTTGAAGTGAACTAAACCACTGTGCAGAGTAACAAACTCCTTGCAGGTTTGAAACTGTAATGCCTGCTGTCAGAAACTTGGGCATCAAGTAGATATGGTCACGGTCCCCAAAAACATACATTTTATACTAAATATTATGTAAATAGATAATATTTATATATAAGCTGAATCCTATTCACATGTGGTTATCCCACTGAGTTAAGCAGAGAACAAAAGAGGTCAAACATACAATTTAACAAGTTGGATATGGGGATGGTGTAGCTTTTCCTGGAGGAAGCCAAAGAGAGAGCAAGAGCTGCAGAGCTAAAGGGACAGAGGACATTTATGAAGCCTCTTTGGTTAATCACACCAGGAATGCCCTTAGTAACAAACACAAACTCATTTGAATCCACGGCCGTGTCTCCAGGTGATTTCAGTTGCTGTCAGTGCACACAAATGGCTCGACAAGAACTGGTGACTTGCTGTCCCGTTAAATCAATGCCACTCCCGCACAGATTCAAAAGCTTTTGCAATGTTTGTGCTTGTTGGAAGTGTGAAAGCAGGAGGCTTGCACCAGTAGAGTATGATCCTGTTACTAGCAATGGGTTTGTACATACCAGAAGTGGAATAAGCCATTTAATAAAATATATTCATGATTTATTTTCATATTTTCAACTTGAAAATGTGTTCTAATGCAATCATATAAGGTATTAAAAAAAAGACTTGTTTTGTGCCATATGCACCTGGAAAACCCCATTATTTATATCACTGCAGGATAAATGGCTTTTAAATTGCAACTTATAAACTAGGAATTAATAGAGCAAATAGGATTTCATCCTTTTGTTTAGCAGTTGAGTATGAAGAAGATACAGTAACCAGCACACTCTTCCTTACATTAGCTAGTTATTTATTATTTTTAATTTAAAGGCATTAATTGTATTAATATATAAAAATAAAATATACTAATGAATAATCTGAAGGAGCCCTGAAAACACAGCTGATGAAGAAGAGTAGAGTATTAATTAGTCTAAAAATTGATACCGTATTTAATTTTATATACCACACCAGGGAAATTGCACGAAGAGTCCCTGTTACTTGGTTTTATTCTTCTGCATTTTCATTCTTTACATTGTACCCAGACTTCCTGCAAGGGAAGACTTAGGGCACATTCTCATGGGCACAACAGCCTCATCCTCACTACATCTTGCATCATGCAGCCCCATCTGCCTTAGGAAAAACAAAATTCCATATAGTGTTCCTTGAAGCATCATCTCTGAGAAATCACTCCACTCACTGCACGCTTAAAATACAAAAATCAGAAAACACACTCTGAGCTTTACAAATTGAGCATCACTCCAGAGCCAGGCTCCTCTGCTCCTATTAAATTAAGGGATGACTCCTATAAGTAAACAGGGCTTGGTTGGAGCTGTATGTAATGGTGAACTCGCTCCATGATGTGTCACTTTTGACTTACTTGTGCTTTGAATCCTTAAATCCATTGATTTAAGGAGTACATTGTATCTGTTTTCCTATCAGTGTTGGCATTCTGTTCCAAATTCAGCACAATCTGTTGAAGTCAGGGTCACGTACTGGATGAATGGAGTCACTGCCCTACATCTCTAAACATGATCCAATGAAAAGACGAAAGTGTCTTTTCAGAAAAAGGAAAAAAAAAACCAAACCAAACCCTGGCAGGTGCAGCTCTCCTGCTGAACCCTGTACAGTTCATATGCAACAGCTCTGCAAATCTCTCTGTGCCTATAGTCAATGACATTGGCAACCAGTGGTGCTCAAAGGCAAGTGCTGTTCAGCCGATGGCAAATTACCTCCTAATAAAGGCTGCTAAAGGTTACACTCCAGCAACCTTTTGGGAAATGCAATAAATATGGAAAGATGCTTGCATGCCTGGAGCACTGTGGGAGCTCCTGACATTGCAGGAGCTGACAGCTGGATGCGCCTCGCTGTTAAGGAGCGACCCTTGGATCAATTAGTTGATGCTATTGGTGAACTGGAGAACATCACGGTACCGCAGCCAGCAGAACTCAACACTCATTTCGCAGGGCATGATTATTTGAGAGAGCAAAATGCGAATTTTTTTTTTTTTTACCCGGTCGCTGGGAAAACTCCTGCAGATTTAAACATCCCAAAGGCAGCACGCAAGGCTGCATCCCAAGCCCATACTGACCCTACACGCCGAGCCCGCATCCCGTGGGTGCACGGGCACCCGGCCGCTCTCCTGCCCGGCCCGGGAGCGCTCCCGGAGCAGGTGCCGCTCCCACAGCCCTCACCCGACATCACCGCAACGCCGCCTTGAAACCTGAGCCCCGTCCCCAAACCCTCTGGGGACCCGCCCGAGGAGCTGCGGAGCCTCCCGGGCGCCAGAACCGGCTTCCCCGGGACACTGCCCTCCCGGCCCCGAGCGGTGCCCGGTGCCCGGGTCCGTACTCACCGCGGCGCGGGGCTCTCCGACGCCGGCGCTGGTCCCGCAGCCGCCTCGGTGCGCTCGCCCTGTCCGTACGTGCGCGGCGGAGCGCGGCCAGGGGAGCCCCCGCCGCCCGCTCCGCTCCGCGCCGCCGGCGAGGCCGCACCCACCCACCCTACGTGCGGCTCGGCAGCCGCGGCCCCCTCCCCGCCCGCCCCGCTGCCCCGGCCGCCTACGTGTGGCCGTGCATGCGGGGAGCGGGCGGCACGGCACGGCATGACACGGCAGGGCAGGGCACGGCATCCCGCCGCTCGGGCCGGGGGGGCGGCCGCCGGCTTATCGCTGCCTGCCGCGCTCGGCCAGGCGGGAACGGGGCGCCCGCAGCCCTCGGGGTTTTGGGACAGCCGGGGGAGCAGCGGGGACCGGCGCAGGGGGCCGGCAGCGGCTCTTCACCGGAGCGTGGCGGTGTGTCACGTCCCCGCGGCCGGGGAGCTCCGGGCGCCTTTCCCGCGGGGGAACCGCTGCTGCCGAGCCCGCCGGGTCACGGCCCCCGAGCTCGCTGCCGGGGGAGCCTGCGGGGCAGTGTGAAGCCCCGCGCCTCGACAGCCTCCCCGGGACCTCTGGGCTGTTGTACGGCGGTGCCTGCCCGAGCGGCCCCGCCGCTGCTCATCCCGCCCGGACCCGCTCATCCCGCGGGCTGCGCCCCGGGACCACACAGGGATGCGCTGCTGGGAGCGGCACTTTGCCTGCGGACCGGGCTCGCCCTCCACGGTGGGGGCAGCGGGACAGCGCCCAGGGCGGGCAGAGCGAGCGCCCGTCACTGACGGGGTCCCGCCACGCACAGCGGCACCGGGGCCCAAGCACGACCGGGCAGCGCCGCTCCCTCACGGGCAGCGCCGCTCCCTCACGGGCAGCCCGGGCGGCTCCGCCCGGCTCGGGCTGTGCGCAGGCGCGGGGAGCCGCGCAGGCGCCGCGGGGCTGTTGTGGTGCGGGAGCGGCGCGGGATGAGCGGCGTGCCGGGGCTGAAGGAGGACTGCGAGGAGCTGCTGGGCGCCTTCCAGCAGGCCGACACCGTCCGCTTCGAGCGCTTCGCCGAGCTGTGGCGGGAGCGCCGCTTCCACACCATCTTCTAGTGAGTGAGGGAAGGAGGGAGGGGATGGCGGGGGTGGCTCCCGGCCGCCCCTCAGGCCAAGCCGCGCCTGCCTCTCGCCTTCCCCCTCGGCTTCCCCCTCTCCTGCCCCTCGCCAGGGGTGCCCCCTCAGGCCTGCCTCAGAGAGGGTTGCCTGGCTGGGCTCTGAAGAAAGCGGAGCATCGGTCCCTCTGTAATGATGGAAAGGAGTTTTAAGTCCGGTGTACTTCGTGCATTAGGAATGTGTGATTTGAGCGCTGCAGGGAGCTTGGTGCAGTCCTCGTGAGGTTTAACAGTGTGATGGCAGGATGTGCGTGTTTGACTGAATCACGGAATATCCACGATCCACACGGGTCATGGAGTCCAACTCCTGGCCCTGCACAGGACACCCCAAGGGTCACAGCCTGTGCTGAGAATCTTGTTCAGACTCTTCTTGAACTCTTGTTCAGACTCTTCTTGAACTCTTATCAGGTTGTGATTCTTGGGGTTGTCCTCTGCAGGGCCAGTAGCTGGACTCATTGATCCTTGTGGGTCCCGTCCAGCTGAGGACATTCAATGATTCTATATTTTTAAAACATCTAAAGCTTGTTTCTGCATTATGGATTTTTGGAAAGCCTGCAGTTGTATATTTGCCTGCTTTAACATGCTGCTTATTTTTTTATTTGTTTGTTTTAGTGGTAAAATGAGAGCTTTGGAGAGGAATAAGATCGCAGAGAAGACTCTAGATCTGGCCCAGCAGTACTTCTTTCCCCCCTACTCCTTCCAGATCCGAGTTGGTGCTCTGTACCTTCTCTATGGGCTCTATAATGTCCAGCTTTGTCAGCCAAAACAAAAGGTAATTGTTCCTGGGGTTTTGTTCTCAGGAGATACTAGGCATAAGATATGTGGTGCTGTCTGCTTTGTCATCATGAATGGTTAGGGCATTTCCTCTCGCTTTCTTAAAATAAAAATACTTAAAGCTATTGGAAGCTACTGGAAAATGCAGGGACAGAGAATGTGTTCATCAGCTGTAGGGTGAACCCCATTGCAGCCTGAGTTACTCTTTAGAATTCCAGCAGAATGGGGACTGAATTATTTCCACTTCCTGTTAACCAGAAAAGGAATTCATAAATAGATGGAGAGGGTGAATGACAGCCTCCTTGCTGCTTTCAGGATAGGAGACCAATATCTAAAGGAATTACAAACTCAGTGCAGGGAGAAGTGGCTTGCTTAGGAGCTTTGTGATATATGTTGAGTGCATGTGCCAAATTGAGTCCAAATTCTTTAAATAACAAACTGATTTTGGAGTAGACTATAATGATGCCATGATGTCTCATATTTTGACCTCAGAGGAATCAATAACTTTTTATGAAAATGAGTTTAGGCAATTTTAAAGCCACTGCTGGATAGTAGTAAGAGGGTACACAAGTTATCCAGAAGGTTGAGCAGAGGGAAAGGGAAGTTGGCAGAGTGGATGTGACAGGAGAGAAAGGAAGAAATAAGGGAAAGAACATTTATGAGCATTTCAGTGGCAGCACAGCCTGGTGTGAGTATTGTTTCCTAATCACAAGTGAAGGGGAATGTCCCAGGTGCAGACTGTTTTTCACACACTTCAGAATGTGAAGAATGAATGTTTTCAATGTCAGAAAGGACTCGTGTTCCATGCCACTGTCAAAGAAAGTATAATAATAATCTTAGGTGCATAAAATGATGACAGCAATAACAGATGTTATAGTGGGGTCCTTTCTGCAGCTCAGGACATGCAGGTGTTGTCTGTAGTCAGATCACAGTAGACTGTAGATCACAGTCATCAGCTCAGTTAATTTTTGTGGTTGAAGTATTGGTTTAACAGTGTGTAACTCTTTTGTTGCAGATCAGAATTGCACTCAAGGATTGGCCTGAAATCCTGAAATTTCAGCAGGATCTGCTTGACTCCCAGCACTATGATGCAGCCTATATCTTCAGGAGGCTGCGACTTGCCAGAGCCTTCTATTTCACAGCAATGCCTAAGCTAGTGAGTTATTACATTAATGACTTACATTTTTGGACAAAATACCCTCATCTTTGGGTGCCTGACAGTTCAAGAGCACTCGTGGTTAGCTCAGCCTTGAGGCTGTGTTAAAATGCAATGTGTGTGGCTTTACACAGGTAGGTGATGAAGAGCTTAGAGGATGTGTGAATGCTTCTCACCTGACAATAGTTTTTCAGTATCTAATGTTCCTAATGGATTTGAGATGTCTTAACAGTTGGGGAAATTAGTCTAGATATTGGATTAAATTCTTAACTAGACAACAATATGTGAAAAGTGCTGCCTCTGAGCATGTGACAGCAAAGCTGTTGTTTTATGTGGTTTTATGCCTTTCAGTGTCTCCCATCCCCTGATTGATGGATATACAGTAGGAATTCTCAAGAGGAGGTGCCTTTTAAAGTTGTTTTTTTTTTTAGGTTACAAACATTTCCTCTTGTTTTAGCTGACCTACAGAACTAAGAAGAAGATTGAAGAAAATTATGTTAAAGAAGAATTTAAGGACCCGAGTAACAGAGTAAACAGCCTCATCACTAATGATGTATTGGAGGTACAGTAACCTTTGAACTACAGATTAATCAGTGGGGTTTGCTTTGTTTTAATTTCTCTATTGTCCTAGAGCTGTAACTTCTCCAATCAGCAGTCCTGTCCTTTTGTGGAATGAAGACTTATGTAATTTACCAGACTCTCAGAAATGTGGCATTTAGTTTGGAAGAATTGTGGTACCTTTTCCAATACTGAAATATGCTCTAATGTTTTGTGATTTTGCCTCAGTAAGATGTAAAAGGGTGTAAATGGTTAATTGTCACTTAGAGAAAAATGGAAAAGGGGGGGAACCATTTTTTTTTTAGTATGTCTGTAGGTTGCAGCTGGAGGATAGATAATATGAATTTACTTATCTGCAAGTTCAGAGCCTTCTCCCACCTTTATTTCTCCTTTCAAACCTTGGGGTTTTTTATTATATGATGCATTTGATAAAAACCTGAGTAATTCAAACCAGGTAAAAGTTCTTTATATCACTCTGTGATCAAACTTTCTTTGCAGGTTTTTTCATTTATTGCTAGCAAATGTGTATCAGTAGGGTTTACTGCAGTGGTACAGAAATTTGTGAAATAAAATGTTTCCTCCAAAGAGATGAAAATAAACCACAGTATGAGAATGAACTGTGTGTGAACAGTGATCCTGAATAACTTTCTTAGTTTAAATAATATAAGATACTCTTTCTTCTTTAGCTTATTTGAATGGTCAGTTCTGGTTAGCAGGATTCCTTGGCTCTAAAAATCAAATAATTTAACCACAATCAGTTTCTAACATTCCTCCTGGTCCATTGGTCTCCTTAGAATGGTTTCTATAACCCTGGGTTTGTACATTGAAGAATAATATTGCTTTACTGCTGAAATCCCTTTTTTTTCTGAAAGACACTTTTTAAAAAATAATTTCAGGAACTGATGAATATTCACGACCACTACCAGAAAATGAAGTGTGTCATTTCAGCTGACAAATCCCAGCCAGACAAGGCCCTGAGCTTGATACAAGATGACTTTGTGGTTAATCTCAAAGACATAACCTTGGAACATCAGGAATGGCAGAAGAACAGAGTGGTAGGTACCACCATGCTGTGGGGCCTTAGCAGGTTGGGTAAACATGTAAGAGCTGGATTTCTTGGTGTGGTCACATCTCAGACTGAAGGAGAAGGAGCTGTGACACTGAAGGCATACAATGTGTGAAAGCTGAGGCAGGGATGTGGTGTGGAAGAAAGGACTTGTGGGTGGTCTTGCCTCTGGGATACCAGAGCTGACTGCTGAGAGGGAAGCCCTGAAGGTCTGACCTCATGAAATACCTCTGTAACACATTCCTGCATCAAAGAAGGGCCACAGTGTAGGGTAAATGTAGAAAATGGGCATGTGTGTAAGTACTTGTCTTGTTTTTTGCAGTTCGTGGATTTTAGCTGTCTTGTATATCACAGATGTTTAAAGAAAAATGCTTTTCTTCCCCACAGAAATTACTCCGAAATGGTAAAGTGACTCTTGAAACAGAAAACAAAAAGAAAGAAGAGACTTTTCTAGAACCAGAGGTAAGGAAACTCTGCTGCATTGCCTGCATTGCACAGGCTAATCTGTTCATTTTTTGACTTCAGATCTCAGGCTGAACTTCTAGGTCAAAGTTTGATAGTATCAAAATGAAGTCCAAGGACAGCTGGTGGGGCTGGTTGCCTGGTTTTGTTTTAACTCACATTGTTTTCTATTGAGCTGTGAGCATTCACTGTTGTGACAGCTCTTACATGATCATCATAAAAAGTCTCTCTCAGGTAAGGAGGGAAAAGAGCTGTATTTTCTCAGCCAAACTCCTTTACACTTCCTCCTGGAGTTTCAGCTTAAGGCAATATTCATTTTTTCATGCTACAAAATTATTTCATGTGTACTTGTCTGCTTTGAATTTGGGTAAGATGTGAAGTTTCAAATTTGAATTTTCTTCTCCTGAGCTTTGTAACAGTGAAGGAAACCAAAATTATGCTCTGTCTTTTTAATGAATTTTTTTTCCTTGAAGTACCATTTTGGTGGCATGGAAATTCTCTAGAACAATTATAGAGTTACAGCTGTAGTGAGCTGTTGCTCAAATGGTTGCCTGATGTAATATTTCAGTACTGCTGTAATGGAATAAGAATATTTTCTGACTGGACTCTTGTTTCTTTACAGGGTTCTGAAAGAGCAAATGCCCTGGCCAGAATCAAATACAAGTCTTATTCTGCAGTTGTTGAGGTGGGTATGAAAATTGATAATGGGCATGTATTTATTTTTCAAGAATACTTTTAAGTAGCAGTTTAATATAAATGTTGGGTCAAAAAGGAATGAGTTAAAACTGCACTCTGTAATTCACTTTTTGAATGTTCTAATTTCCCTAACACAGCAGGGAAATCCAAAGCTCTTATTCTTGTTGGATTTATGGAACAATGCAGATAAGGCCTGTGCTTGGGGGATTTTCCTTTACAGGGTATCTTTTAATATCTCCTCTCTGTTTAGGTAGATGGAATTTTAAGAAGATGTATAAAAATGTGTGAGAGTTTAATTGCTCAGATTCTTTGTATCTTAGATATTGGAATCTTGGAAGATGCCTGTGAAAATGGACTTGGGAGTTTGAAGTCATTTGCAAGTTCTTGAAAACTTTGTTTCAGTAGCTTCTCCCTTAAAAGAATATTTTGGTTTGTCTTTTTCTTAGCAGTCCTATGAGAAACATCTCAACTTTCTCTGTTTATTAAAATCTCATATAAAAAAATGTGTCATTGAATGAAAAACAGCTCTGGATTTTATAACAGTCCAGAATGGTGAATGTGCAGTGATGTTTTCTAGGCACTTAAGCAAAATATGAGGGTAAGGAGGCTTTACAGAGCAGCAGCTTTTGGAAGTGTTTCTTTTGTGTAGGGGGATGCAGCATGGCTTGGGTTGGTAGTAACAGAGAATGGATTGGGAATTAATGAATGTTTAATTAATCAGCATTTTTAATTATGCACCCATTAAGTCGTAGAAGGACATTGTCCTGTTAAAAGTGAAGAACAGCAACTAGTGGGAGTCCTCCCTCCCTCTTTCCCCTTCCATCCCTTTTCCACCCTGACATCAAGTTGTGGCTTTGGTCCCTGCTGGCTTCTCAAGTGACCCCCACAGCAAGATCTGCCTGTAGAAGTTGAGCTTCTTTTGTGTCATTCAGGTTTCCAAATCCAGGAGACATCGTCCAATGCAGTTGGAATCCTCTGAATCAGGGTCCCATTGTGGGAAGTCTCCAAGTCGAAGTAAAAAAGCCAGCAGGACACCACAGCCAGCAAGGAGAGATCCTTCAGAAGGTAGAGGTGCTTCTCCATTGCATCCATGAACCTGGGGAGATGGCAAAAGTTTATCCATTGCTTTGCTAGCTGGGTTAAATTTTGCTGTTGATCACTGAGAAATTACTTTTCCTAAGAAAATTCTCTTTCTGATATCTAATTCTTCAACTAATAGAAGTTGCTCTGCTGTCCAAATTTGTTTACTCCTTATTTGTTACAGTTTAAATGAAACTAAACAGCAAAATGGTTTTGACTTGTCTTTATTTTGAAGATAGGGATTTAGTTTCAAAGTTCCAAACTCAGTTTTCAATCTTGCTTAGCCTCTGCTAGGGAAAAAAAGTTACTGAGGAAATTAATCCCTCTTCAGAGATGAGAATTAGGCAGTGTTGCCTTTGTTTGACTTTAAAAGAGTAGATGAAGTGTTTTGGAGCAGTAAAGGCGTTGTGAGTTATTCAACTGAGTTGGTAATTAATTTGCTTTAAATGGGTAGTGTTAATTACTTGTTATTGAAAGTTTCTTAGTGGGCCATATGGAGGGTACTGTGAAAAGTGGGTTTGTCTGCAGCATTTGACAGCATCTCAGGAGAGCAGCAGTGAACCATCTTTTAACTTCTGGATGAGGGATGTAGAAGCAAAAAAAAGCTGACAGTTTTTCCTCAAAATCTTTGTGCAGGTGAAATGCAAGTGGCAAGGGAAACTCTGACTCGGCATATTGGGATGCCAATAATCACAGAAGAGGACTCAGATGAAGGAGGTACAGTGATTGCATTTCCTGCAAAACAATGACCTGTTTTTTAATATCTCTCTGCTGTGTTGTTCTGAAACTAAAGCTGATATTTGGATCATATCTTGCTGCCTTGCAAAAGCTAGATTTGGTTTTAGCCTACAAATTGTTGCATGAAAATTGAAACTTTGAAATGCCATGGCAAGGTTCCCAGAGTAATTTTCTTCTACACAGATTTCATCGTAGTGTGTTCAGTTAAAATTGGTCCAGGTTGAAGGAGTCCCATTCTTTTGTAATACAAGTTTGTCTTGAGGAGTTCCATTGTGATTTTTTTGGTCAGTCACTGACTTACAGAGGATGCCTGTTCTGGTAACTCTGTGAAATTAGGAAAGAAGAGCCCTTGCTGCCCTCGCCTTTGCTGAGGGGAGAGAAGGTTCCTCTCTAGCCTTACTTTCAGCTGGCAGTGTTTCATGGATTGAGCTCCAGTACAGCAATAGCATCCTCTGCTGTGCTGGAAGTTATCTGACATTGTCAGGGGAGAATTCTGGGAAGTGCAGCAGGGAAATGCATGGCTTTGCTGTCAGGTTACTGAAAATAATTTTATTTGAATGGGGAAGCAGTGGTAAAGCAGATTGCTCAGAGCTTACAGTGGAGTTGCTCTGCAGAAGCATCAGTGTTGGATGATACTGAGCTGCTCTGCGACTCAGAAGCTTCAGGGTCTGTTCTCAGCTGCTTGAGAACATAGCACGATGTAAAGAATCTTCTGCACTTAATTTACTGTCCAAAATTGTATGTAATGGAAGGATATGTAATACAAGGGATATTTAATACATTTAAATGTATTAAAATACATTTTTAGTGACATTGTGCATTTATATTTGCTGTTTTTAGAAGCAAAGGAGCATCATGGAGCACTGAAATGGGATGACATTCTCTGGTCATTTTTATTTGTAGACAGTGGGAATTCATTCAGTTTTAAATGGTCAGATTGAAGGTGCCATGGAACATTTAATATTGTACTTTGTTTTCTTTCCCTTCACTTGTCCACTTGTTGTTGACAAAAAGTTTATTTCTAAATCAGGAACATTCTCCATTTATCAGAATTTTCCAGTAAATTCTGAAGCATTAAAAATACCCATAAACAGTCTCTTCAGATATTTTGTGAGTATTCCATTTGTCAAATTCACGGCAAAATCTGAAAGATGTTGGTGAGGAGCAGAAAACTTTTAAGATGGAGTAAGTTTTGAAGTAAAATATTCATCAGTGGAATTTCAGCTGATACTTGGAATGATAGTGTGCTGTAGAATCCAGAAAGATTTTTTTTTTAATATTTAAAAATCACAGGGAGAGGGACTGGGAGGGGATCTCAAGAACTCATCCAATTAATTTTCTGTGCTGGATAGAATTCATTCTCCTTGAACAACTCCCATGAAGGAAGATGTATTTAAAAGCTTGTAAAAAAACCTTTTCTCTTTATTTTTTTCAGAAGTATCTCTCCCCAAGAGGAGAAGATTATGTTAGAGGATCCAGCTGGAGAAGCACTTATGTTAATTTTAAAGAAAGTGAAAATGTCAGAGGTGCTTGTTTTGGATACCTTTGAACATGAAAGAAGTGTCTGGGACCAGAAGCACATGTGATGCTGGAATACTGATAGTGAGTGGGATACTGCAGGTCTCTTGTGGTGCCTCTGTTCACCTGCTGAATGCTTGTGAGAGACTGAAGTTGCTGTGTCCTGGCTGAGCTGGCAAGAGAAGTCTCAGAAAATATTTGCCTGTGTAAGACATGTCTATAATCCTTTATCTCTGAACATAAGGTTATTGACTGTTGAAAATTAATGCAATAAATTATTTTTCACGGTTGACTTGCTCCATTTTATGGTGTGTAAACTTCACTGCTTAGCGTGGTTTGATCCCACACGTGTGGAAATGAACTTGCTGGTAAGCTTTTTGTTCTGCCCTGTCTCCAGCAGATCTGGAGTTACTGTGTATTGAAATGGAAAGATGTAAAGGATGTTCATTAATTCTACAAATAATCCTAAGCTGTACAAGGGCAGGACTGGAACTGAAAATGATTTTTATAAATTGGAGGGGAGTGAAAAAAGTGGGTGCAGAAATAAACATGGATCTCAGCATTGAGAACTTGGGGAAATACTTGCTTGGCAACAGTGCAGCAGAAGAAGCAAATGCTGGAATTTTTTCTGTAAACACTAAAACCAGCAGAATTTTGTGTCACTCAGCCTTGGAAGGCTGTAGCTTTAAATATCCCCATCTGACCACAAGAGTTTAAGAGGAATGTGGAGTTACTCTCTTGGAATTTCTCCAGTTGGTTACAGCTGTTCTTTCAAGAAAGGCAAAGGAGTTAAGTGTCCTTTCTACAAGAAGAAATATAAATTAGAAATTTGAAAGATTTTGAATACAAAAAGAACCTAATTTGAATTCATTAGTTTGGTAGTATGACTGTCAAAGGCCAGAGGAATTGAAGTGCTCTTACCTAGAAGAAAAATCATTTCAATGGAGATACAAATGGTTGTACTGTCAAAGGTTTCCATATTAAATGTGTTGGATGGCAAGGAGGAGTGGGCCACAATGAGGTTGGACACTGGAAAAGCTGATGATGAAGTGCCAGAGTTGCATTCAGCCTTGTTAATGAGAAAAGAGGAAACTGTAATAAAGCCAAACCTTACTGCACTGTAAACTGAACAGTCAAATACTCAACTGAGTAAGCAAAGTCTTGATAGTCTAATCCAAAAGTCATTATTAGCCCAGATCTAATTATTATAGAAAAAGAATACTTCTACACAGAGTGAAAACCCCTATAGCAGTACCAACACAGTTAAAGTCATCATACATACATTTGGTTTCTACTCTTTTTTTCTGGTTTATCATTCACTCTTCCACTGCACTCTCTGGCCTGAGCTTGGGCTAAGGCTGTGGATGGTTCAGATGTGCTCTTCTTAAAAGGACTCATCTAGGGCTGTAAATGTTTTGGAGGTATAATTTCTGTAAAGTTTGAACAATTTGGTTTTATTTGGGTTTTCTGACAGCAACGACACCTGTGCTTTTCTGTTATCTGCACAAACCCTGCCTATGTGCGTTTCTTCTACTTTTTGATGAGCAAATACAAAATAAAGCAGGAGACCTCAAAGGGAAACTTAAACTATTTTTGCTCAGTAACATATTTAAGGAACATGTTTTATACTGTTCCCTGCAGTGGCACTTTTTCATAACATGACCATCTAATTTGCCTCTCCTTATACCTTTGAGCCATCCCAAGAGCTGAGTAAGGGGTGGAATTTGTCACAATTCTGATATTCAGTGACATGAGTGCTCCCTGCACTCCCCTGCAAATGATGGACAAAGCATGCAAAGGCTATGCACAACGATGGGTGCACTCAACTAGAAGTTGTTTTCATATTGTAATCATGAAAACAAATGTTCTGTAATTTGCTTATAAAATTACATAGATGGGAAATGGAAGTCATGATTTAGAATAAACTTAGAACTGCTGACTATATGCATGGTGATGTTTCAAAACAGTAATCCTGAGAATTTAGAGGCAGCTGTAAGCAGAGTTTCACAATGCTGGTGTAATCTTTAAAAGAAAAAAAAATCCCTTGCTGCAGTCTGATGGGCAATTACAGGCTTTGAAAAACAGGAGAGGGACTTCTAAAATGCTTCACTGAAGCAAGCAGCTGTCATTTAAAAAAACCCTCCAACAATAATTCTGGAAATCCAGATAGTAATAGTAGTAGTAGACTTCCTGGGATCTAAATTCTCTCCTGGTTGTAGCCTCAGCTACTGCAGTGGTTAAAGTCTGCAAGGAAATTTAATCTCTGTAATGCCAGCCTTACTTCCAGCTGTGCTGGTGGGTAGGAGTGAGGCCATATGACAGTGTGTTACCATTTTCAGAAATAAATTGAATACATGTGTTTTGGCTGGAGCTTCTCTGAGGTAGATGCACAATTGTTTATCCAAAAGTAATCACAATTTCTTTGGCAAAGGTGAAAGATGCTCTTAGTGGGGGCTTGAGCCAGTGCTCAGTGTTGCAAGGATAATGTGGGTGATGAAAACCAATAAACACCTAAAACACATCAGTGACATCAGTTTACAGAATTACAGAATCAATTATCTTGGAAAAGACCTCTGAGAGGCATCACTGAGTCCAACTTTTGACTCTCACCACCTTGTCATCCAGAGCATGGCACTGAGTACAATGTCCAATCTTTTCTTGAGCACCTGGAATTTAAATGAAAGTATACAATATATTTTTTTAATTCTTATTGTTAAAGGAACCAACACAATCTAATTAAGTCCAAGTAAGTGCAAAAGACTGGACAAATTAAGCTCAAATACCAGCTCAGGAATGCTCCTGTAAGCAGCTGTGCTGAACCTGGAGGTTTTTGCAGCCTTCAAACTGAAGTTGAAATAGCAATATGGGAATGACATGGAAAAATTCCAAATGCTGTGGGTGAGAGTGGAGATCTCTGTGTGTACAGCTTAGTGTCAATGTAGGTATCACCTCTGGAATAATTGGAGAGTCCTACAGGAAAAGGGATTTTGCTGTTTGTTATAAGGCCAGATTGTTAACTGTGAAATTCTCTTATTAAGTGAATTTGTGTTGCTACCAATTGCACATATCTAGTGTGGTGAGCACGGAGAAAAATTAATTAATCACCGTCTGCATAAAGACACATTACAAAGCTGGAGGGACTCTTCCACTCATTCTAAACCCTTTCTTTTTCAGACTAAAAAGCAGTATGCTTCTTTTTGTGGCTTTTTTTTCAGTATTCTAAAGGTAGATCTGATCCTAAAGGACTAAAAGATACTTTGAGGTTTGTTCTGGTGTTATACTTAAATGTCTTATGTAACAGGACTCTATGCAGAGTGTTTATATTCTCTCAGCATGTGAGACCTGCATAGCATGTGTCTTCAGATGACGCTGATATTTTATCACTTCTTGTCTAGAATGTTTCATTTTGAAGTTCATTCTGCATCTGGAGTTGGCTATTTAGATTTTACAAAGCTTTCCAAGTGGCTTCCTCAGCCCATTTTCATCTTGGTCCTCAAATCTGGGCACAAGTTTAAGCCAGATAATGGAATATTTCCCTCCTCCATGTGCAGCCCAGCATTTGGAAATGGGACTCCTGGAACTCCACCAGCTATAAGGAACTGAAAAATGTGCTAAGCTCTGTCTGTCTCCTAGCACTTAGGACTTCGAGTTGTGGAAGATCCTGAGATGGATGTGACCTACAACAATCATTGAAGTCCAACTCCTGGCCCAGCATGGGGCATCCCAGCAGTCGCACCATATGCCTGAAAGCCTTGTCCAAATGCTGAACTCTGTCAGCCTTGCTGACCAGCGCCCTGGGAGCCTGATCAGAGCCTGACCACCCTTTGGAGGAAAAACCTTTTCCTGAAATCCAGCCTTAACCTTCCCTGACACAACTTCAGGCCATTCCCTCAGGTCCTGTCACTGGTCCCCAGAGAAGAGATCAGTGCCTGCCCCTCTCTTCCCCTCAAGGAGAAGTTGTACACTGTGATAAACTCTCCCCACACTCCTCCAAGCTGAGCAGACCAAGAGACCTCAGCTGCTCCTGTGTGCCTTCACCTCTGGGCCTTTCACCATCCTCATAGCCCCGGGTCAGTCTCTGTGCTGTGACATCGTTTGGCTGTAACAGGAACCACCAAAGGAACATTGCCTTTCAGCAGCTTGAGCTTTCTGTAACAGACACCAACTGCTTCCTCTTTACTCACAGCAATGTAAACCTGGGTGTGGGACATCAGGCAGGACATACGAGCCAGCCCTCAGCTTCTGAGGACAAAGCTGTTGTTGGAGATGGGGAGTAACTTGTTTCTTTTTCTTGTAATAGAGTTTTGTGCGGGCTTTGAAAATGATGTAGCGATTAAATGCGAGAGACAGGCTCAGTGCACCCTGCTGGGCAGGCGGTTCTGGCACAGGGCTGCGAGCTGTCACTGTCCATCCCGCTGGGCTGGGGGCTGCCTGCTGTGCCTCACACCAGCGCCGCCAGCCCCGAGCACCCTCGGAAAGACGCGCTACAACATTCTGGAAGGCGCAGCGAAGCCCTTTCCCTCCCCGGGCTGCGTTCAGGGGTGAAATGCGGCGGAGCCGCGGCCCCGGTGCCGCCCCGGCAGCGGCAGCGCCGCTCCCTCCGCAGCCCCGCGGGACCCGCGGCCGCGCCGGGCGGGGCCGAGCCGAGCCGGGCCGAGCCGAGCGGGGCCGAGCCGAGCGGGGCCGAGCCGAGCGGGGCCGAGCCGAGCCGGGCCAGCGCGCACCCTCCGCGCCGCGGCCGCGTCCCCGCGGGGCTCCGCTCCGCTCCTCTCCGCGCAGCCAGCGCGGCTGCCCGGGCCGCGGCCATGGCCACGGACGGTGAGTGGGTGCGGGCGGTGCCCCGCTGGCCCGGGATGCGGGATGCTGCGGGAGGGGGAGCGGGATGCTGACGGGAGAGGGAGCGCGATGCCGCGGGATGCGGGATGCTGATGGCAGCGGGGTGCTGATGGCAGCGGGATGCTGATGGCAGCGGGGTGCTGAGGGATGCGGGATGCTGATGGCAGCGGGATGCCGCGGGATGCGGGATGCTGATGGCAGCGGGGTGCTGAGGGATGCTGACGGCCCCGGGGGTGGGCTCGGAGGGGGAAAGCGGGCCCAGCTGCAGCGGCCCTGCCCCCGGGGCCCGGCGGGGTGGCAGAAGGGGGCTCGGGGGTCGCTGTCCCCCTGCCCGCGGGTCTCACGGGGAGCTGGGGTGTGCTGCCTGTGTGCTTCCCACCGACAGGTTCCTGTGCACAGACACGAGTGTTAGGGAGAATAAAGGACTAGGAAAGCTGGCTTTTGAGGTATTGATGAAGAACAGGTGTTCTTGTAATCATGGGGGACTTGTCTGTGTCTGGGAGCCTGGGAGTTGTTGGGTTTTCTTACCACAGCACAAAATAAATTATTTCAGGGAGGATTTTTGAGTGGTGAGGGTGTTGTTTGGATTGATGGTGTTGTTGACCCACCCTGGCTCAGCTCATGGTTGTGACAGTGGTGCTGCTGCCAGGTATTTCCCTTAATATTTCAGATCACAGCACCGGCGAGTTGCTGAGCCTGAACTGCTGCTGTCAGACACAGTCCTGGCAGTCTCCTCATGATTTACTACAAAAATGACAACTTCAATGCTTCCTGAGGATTGCTGGGTTGATTTTGCTACATCTTTTGCCAGCTTTGGGGAAAATAATCACGTGAGCCTTTAAGAGATGCCAGGATTACATACAGCAGTGTATAAGCTCTCAGGAAAAAATCCTAGGCTTGAGCTTTTAATTTAAAAAATTGGACTTAATCAGGAGGCTAATTTCTCTCCCCCTTTTGCCATTTGGTGATGTTCCTTTGTGTTTGTTTTTCCTCATTTTCTTTCAAGGCTGTGTCCCTAAGGAAGGGTCATCTCAGGCAAGGCCCAGGCTGGTAGGTGGAGTTGTGGATTTTCCACAACATGGAGATGGAGTCATTTGGTGCTTCAGCGTGGCCTTAGCAGAATTAGGAACTAACCTGGTTTGTTTACAGTAGTATTAGTACACTTTTACCTTGCAGAATCTCTCCTTCCATGAGATTTTACAGCAGGGATCCACATCTGACAGTTGACTCCTCATCTCTTTGAAAATTCCTAAATGTTTTGATTGAGAAATAATAACCTGAAATGAAAAAGACTGGAGGGAAGCCTGAAGTTAAAATGAATAAATTGACATTCCTTGGACTTGGTGTACTTGTATTAAATTCCACTTAGATATATACTATGATTTTTATTGAAGTGGGAAAATCTGGATTGTTTTCAATATCCAGCCTCAGCAGATGCCAGCTTTTCCTGTACTTGTATGGAGCAGTGGCACCATCAGCAGGACCAGGGATTGTCTTGTCTGGGGAGGTTTGGAAGGAGAGCAAGGGCATCCTGAGAGCTCAGGTAGTGTCCACTTCTGTCCTTGTGTCAGAGTTGTTCCTCTGAAAAAGGCAGAAAGAGCCAGAAAGTCTCTCTTCCTCTGTGATTCTGGGCTGCCAGAAGAGGTGGCAGTGATGACTTGAGGTGATCAGAGATCCATTTCACAGCTGTCTGCTCTGGTTTAATTGCTGAATAATTCATTGTTCCTGCTGGCTGAAGGACTGGAAACGAGGGAAGTTGGGTTTCCAGTAACTATGGCTTCAGCTCAATTGGAAATGAGTTTGGCTTGGACACAGTTCAGGTCAGTGCCAAACAGAACTGTGGATCATTTGACAACGTTTCTAATGATTTTAATTAAAGGTGTGGGAGCCAGTGCTGTTTATTGATGATCTGGAAGAAGGCACTGAGTGTGTTGGTGGCAGCATCAAGCTGGGTGGGAGTGTTGATCTGCTGGATGGAAGGAAGGCTCTGCAGAGGGATGCAGAAGGTTGGATGGATGCACCAAGCCCAATTTTGTGAGACCACAGGGTGAAGTGCCAGGTCCTGGATCACGAGAACCCCTGCACCACCACAGGCAGAGTGGCTGGAAAGCTGCCTGGAGAAAAAGGACCTGGGGGTGCTGGCAGCACTGAGCACGAGCCTGGTGTGCCCAGGGGGGCAAGAAGGACAATGGCACCCTGGGCTGTGCAGGAACAGCATGGCCAGCCAGGCCACAGCAGGGATTGTCCCTCTGCACTGTCACTGGTGGGGCTGCACCTCGAATCCTGGGCTCAGTTTTGGGCCCCTCATATCAAGAAAGACATTGAGGGGCTGGGGCATGTGCAGAGAAAGGAACGGAGCTGGGAAAGGGTCTGGAGAACAAATCTGGTGAGGAGCAGCTGAGAGAACTGGGGGGGCTCAGCCTGGAGAAAAGGAGGCTCAGGGGGGACCTTCTCACTCTCTACAACTCCCTGACAGGAGGGGACAGCCAGGTGGGGGTCAGGCTCTGTGAGGAACAAGCAATAGGACAATAGGAAATGGCCTTAAGCTGTGCTAGAAGAGGTTTAGATTGGATATTTGGGGAAAAAAATAGTGGAAAAGGTTGTCAAGCATCAGAATAGGCTGCCCAGGGCAGTGGTGGAGTTACCATCCCTGGGGGGATTTAAAGGAAGTGTAGATGTGGCACTTGGGGACATGGTTTAATGGTGGGCTTGGCAGTGCTGGTTGGGCTTGGTGATCTTAGAGGTCTTTTCCAGCCTAAATGATTTCATTATTTGATGGTATCCTCATAATAGTAAGACCATTCTGCATATTTTAATATCAAAGGTCTCCCAAGAAAATATATTTAAAAGAGGAAACATACATGTGACTCTTCAGAGAAGCTTTTAAATACTGGAAGTATATTGACTTCCATTTCAAAGTTCATGTCACTGTATCTTGGTTTTGGTTTTAATTCTTGTTTCATTTTGATGTAACATTGCCTAAATTCTTGCTAATAATAGACCTGCATCACATCTGGCTGTGCTGAAAGCAAATCTTAAGAAATGTCTGCTTTGTGGAAAATACTCATTTCACTTGTGCGTTCTTTTCTAAACATGTGAAACATAGGTACTTCCACAAAGAGCCTGCATTTGTGCATAGCCACCTGTCCCTGTGAGAAAAAAATTAGGTACATAGATTTCAAAGGTACATAGATTTCAAAGTAAATTGGAGAATATTTAAAATCTGTTTCCTTCCTGTTTTGATTCAAGGGGTGGGGAGGATATTCTCCAGGGATGCTGCCTCTGAGGAGAGTTTGTCTTTCACACTTTACTTGTCTTGGAGGAGAGGGCTTCACTGAAGAACTGGGCTGCTGTTACAAAGCTGCAGAGAGCATTCAAAAGCCAAAGGGCTGCTGGGCTTGTGAATCCTACAGCCAGGCTTATAACAACATTTTTAGAGGTTTGAAGACAAAAGTGAGTTACTAAACCAAATATTTTCGAGGTTGCATGGCCCCTGAAGCTGAATGCATCCCTGTAGCCTTGTTACTGAGGGCTGCAGCACTGGTTTAATATGCTTAGGTCACCATGAAATGGGTCCTGCTCAGTGCAGAGGGGTGATTATGGAGGAGATGTTGTGGCTGTGGTGTGGCTGAGGATGTGCTGGAAGCACTGTGGCAGCCAGAGCGCTCCCAGCTGTGTCAGGTTTTGGGAAGTGCAGCACTGTGCTCCCAGTAATGATGCCAGCCCCTCCTCAGGGAGCCATCTGCAGGAGCCTGGGACGTTCATTTGCCTTCTTGGGGTGTTCTTTTTCTTCCTGTGCATGTGGGGAACACGTGAGTCCCATCTGGGTACGTCCTTCCACGGTGCTGCTCAGCTGCAGAGACATCTCTTAAGTAAAGAGGAGCAGCCACAATCACCAGGGGACATTTCTAAAAACATCAGGCAGCTTTGCTTTGAAAAGAAGCCTCAGGTAGGTTGATGTCATGACTGATGGGGCTGAGCAGTCACTGAGGAGGCTTTGTGCTCGTGTCCCCTTTGTGTGATCTGCTGCTGATGGCTCTGGCTCTGCACACAGAAAGTTTGATCAATTATTCAGCAAGGGCTTGAGTCTGAGCTGCCTCAGAGCTGGCAAGCCACTGCCTCTACAGACTGGTGTGGCTGGTTGTTATTTAGGCACTCTGACTTTGCACAGACTGTTCTTTGTGTAGTTTTGGGAGATGAATTCCCCATCAGAGGAGAATGTGGTTATCAACCAGATACGCATGCACCCAGCCTGTGACAGTGGCTGTAATCAAATCCAATTAGGCATGTTTTAATCAATCAGGGGTGCTAAGTTATCTGTGCTGTCTGGAATGAACTTCTTGGATACCTTCCTTCTTATGTTTCAGATAGATTGGCTTTGTGTTGGAGAATTAAACAGGGGTGGGGGGTAAACAGTCAGTTAAAATTGACAAAATTATCCATCAGCAGCTGCAGGACTTGGTTAAAACAATGAAAATTGACCTTGTGGCAGCCTCCTCAGTGGGTGTGGGAGGGACAGGATGCCATTTGTGAAGTCCTGAGAAGAGCAGAGCCAAGAGGAGATATGAACCCAAACCAAATCCCTGATTGCACTGGCTGGGATCACAGCTGCCCTGTGTGCCTGTGTGGAGCAGCTGGGTGACATCTCCTTATTAACCCTGTCCCCATTTCTGGCTTGGAATCACCTGTGTGGTTCTCCCTGGTGAAATGAGCAGTGCAGGGCCCCTGAGTGGCACTGGGCAGGGATGGGTGTTTTTATTTATTATAAAGATGATGGTTTTGCTGGTTTATTTACTTTCTTAGGGCACCTCATACCATTCTGACCCCTCTGATCCACAAGTACCTCTCGTGTCTCTCTCTGTCCCTTGCAGGAGGCACAGCTGGGACTTGTGGGATTCTGCCACAGAGTCCTGGGGTGGTTTTGTTTGGAAGGGACCTTAAAAATCACTTAATTGCAGCTCCTCTGCCATGGGCAGGGACACCTTCAGTGGACCAAACCTTGCTCTGATGCTGACTTTGAGTCTGTGGGGGTTTTGCTTCTGCTCCCTGTTTGTCTGTGCTATTTCTATAGTGCTCTGTAATGAATTATTATTATTAATAATTATTATTATTACTGTTATTACTATTATTATTGCTTATTTATTTATTTATTTAGTGACTCAAATGCACAAGACACTGAATGCCTTCAAGGAGCAGGGAGTCAGTCCTAATTAGTCTTCATTGACTTTGATAGATGTTTGAAAACATCTGTGCATGCTCCTACAGCTGGCAGGTGTGTTTTTAAGATTGTTGTTATTCAAGAAAAAAATACAGGTTTTCAGGTGCCAGAACTACTTATTTTGGGTCAAAACCAGAGTTTTCAAACACTTAAGCACTTCTTATAAAAATGTGGACAATCAAAATGTGGTTTACATCTCAGAAGTGTTTAGGGAGCATATGCAGACAATGTACATAAATTTAAAAAAAATTCCCCCAAATGTTTCCCATCCCATTATTCTGACAACCAAGGGATTGCAGAGTTGGAACAAAAATGTTTGCTAGTTGAACAAAAACCCAGTAATTTTAACAAAGGTCTACTCAGGTCCTTTTGGTGTCTCACTGCAATTGAAAGAAGAGAGCTCTCTAAAAGAATTTATTGCTCTTTGGTGTGGCACTTTCTCCTTTCCTAAGCATTATTTCTACAAGTGTGGGGAGAGGGATTCTGCAAAGAGAAGGGATCTACACAATGCTATTTCCTGCTGGTAATGTGAATTTCATCTCAAGATAAACATTTGGGCCACTGTTTAAAGGCAGTTATTGGGATCTTGAGGTTGTTGTCTGCAGAAAAGAATTTGTTATGTATTTATCAGACAATGGCAGGGGGGCATGAAGCACTGTTCCAGAGTGGGTATTTCTTCTCTCTTGTTTCCTAGGGGCTCTTTGGAACCAACGTTTTCCATCAATAACTTTTGTTGAAAATACTTAAGAAGGTTTGTTGTCTGAAACCCATTTTGCATAACATGCCTTGGTTATGCTTTGTGCTTAAAAACTTTGAGTCAGCCCTGAAGAACAACACAATCACCATAGAAATCACAGAAAATGCTTCATGTGTGCGTGGGTTTTGTCCTCTTTCTTGTTTTGCAGCACTTGAAATCTTCAGAGTTTCTCTCCAGAGGAGCAGATAGAAGGAAAAAAGGAGGTTTTTTTCATTGCCACAAGGACTAGAAGGTTATAGCAGTTGATATTTTTGCCTCATGATTTACTTCAGATCTACACATTTAGGTAAAATACCAATTATTGTTTGATGGAGGTGTAGATTTTAGTTGGTGAAGTTGTGATACTTGCCTTTAAAGTCTTAAAAAGTTGTGCATGCTCCATGAAACGTGCATAGAGTTACAAATTATTTAATTTTCTGGGTGCAAAAATGACTTAAGAATTTCTGTAATTGCATCAACACTGCAATTAGATTTATTGGTCATCATGTGGGGGATACAACTGTGCTGGGAGCCCTGCTGAAAAATGAATCCAGGAGGTTCTGTGGCTGTACTTCAGAGTAAATGCTTGTTGAGATGTTACTGAAGCTGTAGGAGATGAGCTGTACAAATGCTTATAGCGTTTTGCAGCAGTGCTTTGGGTTCTGTTCTGCAGTTTGAACAACTTGGTTTGCTCCCTGCATTTCAGTATAACATTAATAGTTGTTTCCCCAGCTTAACTTGGATTTTGTATGATTGTTGTACCACAGAATTTTCAGTGGCAGCAGAACGCATTCCATGCTGAAGTTGGATGACAGCCTGTAAACAAATGAGGGTGTGTTTCTGTTGCCATGATTTGCTATTGGGAAGTTCTGCTGTGTTTTTTGAGGCAGTTCACAGGGAGGGGTCTGGCAATCTGCTGGTGTTTCTGTCTGTGCTGCTCCTGCTGTGTGTCAGTGCTTGTCCTGCCTGGCTCCAGGAGCCACCCGCCAGTGTTGGCATGGACTGAACCATGGGATGTGCACCTAACTGTGCATTAATTACATATTTGTACATACGTAAGGGACACTTCATGGGTGGAAAATAGTGATCCCACCACCCAGTTACTGAGTCTTGACTGTATGATATTCTCAATTTAGCCCAAATACTGGCACCCTCACCTTTCTCATTACCCAGCAACCCAGGCCACACGACCTGATCTGTCCAAAATGACAAAACAGCCAGAGAGCTTTGATTTAGTAAAGACAAATGAAAGTTGCACCTGCAGGAGGAGCCCTCAAACTGTGCTGTCCATGCTGGTAAAACCCAGTGTGTCCTGCTTTGGTGCTGCTCATGATTTTCTCTTTATCACTGGAGCATTGAAGGTCGAGAGGGGCAGAGGAGGCAGGGGATGTGCTGTTCCTTGCCACTCTGAAAATTGGTTTAGGTATGTCTGAGTCACAGAATGGTTTGTGTTGGAAGGGACCTTAAGGATCATCTTGTTCCAAGTGCCCTGCCATCCCTTTCCACTAGACCAGGCTGTTCCAAGCCCCATTCAACCTGGCCTGGAACATTTCCATGCATGGGGCAGCCACAGCTTCTCTGAACAACCTGGGCCAGGGCCCCAGCACCCTCAGAGCCAAGAATTTCTTCTAAATATCTAATCTAAACCTACTGTCTTTCAGTTTGAAGCCATTACTCCTTGTCTATCACGAATTACCTCCTTCAGGTTCTGTGAAGATGTCAAGGTGACAGTGTTGCCACTTGCTCCCATCCCTGTAAGCTAATGCTGAAAAATCACTAGTTTTAAGTCTCAAAAAGCATACACACCATGACTGACCTTTACTCTGCTCACCTCTGGTTTCCAAATATTTCTCCTGCAAAAACATGAGCTGGAAACAGAAGTGTAAAACAAAGCTGACCTTCTCTTTTGTGCTGACTTGGGTCCAAGTGTTACAGAGACAAGAAAAACAGCAAATAACTTTAATGTGCTAGGAACTCTGGCAACAGAGTCCCCCTTTTAGAGAAAAAGGAATGGATTTAAGGATTCCCAACAGGCAATCTCAAGAGGGGAAAGAGTGATTCTAGTGGGAACATTTGTTTTCCGTGCTTCCACAGCAATGACTCTACAGTCATTTATTTGCCTGCTGAAGGCACAGATCCCCAGAGCTGCTCTTCTCCCTGTTTGCCTTCCCATTGCTTCCTTGCTTTTTTGGTTCAGTTCCTCACCCTCTTCACTTCCCCTGTCTCCCTCCAGGGCAATGGAAAACTGGGAGTTGTGCTTGGCTTACTCAGGGAAGGTTTCCTTCCCAGACACTGCAGAGAGGTCCACGAGGAGCTTTTGTCAGAACAGTCCCACAGAACCAGTAACCTGCCAGGTGTCTCCACGGGAAGCCCTGCAGCCTGTGTGGATTGCTCTAAGTCAATCAGTGTGAGAGGCAGAGCAGCACAGAGGGAGAATGTGCCCCTTTCTTGGGCTGGAAAGAGGAGCCTTCAGACCCCTGAGCTGCTGCCCACGTTCTCTGTGCTTGGCAGCAGCAGCCACTGCAGCATAAGCAAAAAGTCAAGACTGCCTCGGGTCAGGAGACTTCCTCACAATGGAGTTCACAATGGGCTTCTGCTCCTCTGGCTTTTCTCTTTGTCCACTGGACATTTAAAAGGAGCAGCTCCAGCAGGGTGTGCTGAGAGGGAATTCTTCAGGAGGGTCCCACAGGCCAGGGCAGTGAGGATGGTGGGGTTCAGATCCTTCTGGGCAAAGCCAGGACTTCCCCTCGGGGCTGGCCCACCTTGCAGCCATGCTGGAAAGGAAAAGTGCTGCCCACATGATCCCACATGGTGCCTCATCTCTTCAGTAATGGATGATCTCAGCAGGAAACGTAGGCAGAAGTTTCTGTGCTATGGGTTATGGGGAGGATTAGGTATGGAAGAGTTCTGCTGTTTTGGTTCATGCTGTCATGGTTTCTGTGAGCAGGTGGGTGCCCAAGGAATTTTAATGCAAAAAATGTCAGATCCCCTAGGATTAGGTGTCAACTGACTGATGATTTTGAGGAATGAAGTCTTGAATTTGGCACATAAAAATAGCAGCTGCGTGGGACCTTGTCACCGATTTCCTTTGAGAACCAACCCTTTTCCGAGAACTTTAACTTTGGGATTCTGCTGCTGTTCAGTTCTAGTATGTAAATATTCATTCACCAAATCTCACTCTTGTGCACTCTGCCCCCGGTGCCTCCCTGCAGCATTTACTGTGCTAATGGGATGACAATGGGTCACATGTTGCATAATAAGGTGAGGACTGTGAGGCCTGAACTTCACATGGCTGGAAATTTGTCAGTACCAGGATAATCACAAGGTAGCAGCTGTCTTACCCTCTCTTTTTATTTTTCTTTTTGAAACCCACTCCACTTGTTTTATAATTACTTGGGTTCATTATGAGCGCAAAAATAGCTCCTCTATTTAAAGAGAACAGATGGTTTTTCTAATGATTTTTCCTTAAGATTGAATGAATTGTGGTTGAGTCAGAAGCTGCCAGCCCAGAAACGTATGTTTTGATTAGAGAAATACTTGATTAGGTTAATTGAGTGTGACTCAGTGTGATGTACATTTGGCCAACTCAAAATCTTTCCAACTTTGTCTTGGATAGAGGCTGCAGCACATCTCTGAGGACAGAGTAGCAGGGAAGGGAGTGAAGGTGAAGATGGATAAGCCAAAGGGTTGTAACACCTCCAGGAGAGCTGGGAAGCATTTAAAACATGAGGACACATTTGTCCATTCACATCTTGTTCCTGAGGGTGAGGTCTTTGCCAAGAGCAAACTCCTTGCAGTTTCCACCTGAGAGGCCCCTGAACAAGCCAAGCTCAGACCCAGACTGAGAGACAGCTAAGGGTGGTCCTGGGGACCCAGGCTGAGGAGAGGGGCAGGGAGGGTCAGCTGCAGAGTGAGTTTGCCTTTGGGAAGCCCCTGTGTCATGAGAGGGAGCAGGGATTTGGTTACCCTGAGCCTTGGTGGGTTAAAGACTTCAGAGCTGTGTTTGTGACATCCAGGATGTTTCAGCAGACAGGTGATCTTTTCTGCCTTTAATAGAAAAGGAGATAGAGGATCTCCTGAGCAGGCTCAGTGACACTCAAGGTGCTTTAGTTAGGCCATGGAGTGAGTTTAATGTGCTGTAATTTCCATGCAAGCTCAAGCTTGGTGGGACAGGGTACAGCAGAGATGATGTGGAGCTCAGCAAAACAGGTAAATAACCCGAGATTTCAGAGAATAACCCGAAATCTCTGACTTCTTGACTATTTTATGATGTTTGCTGAAGACTAAGAGACTGTGATGCCTCTCTGAGACCTCAGTCCTCTTCCAGACACTGGCATGTAGCCAGAAAAACTCTTAAGAGATGTGTCCTGTGCTCCTTTCCTCTGTGACCAGAAATGGCATGCACAAAATGCAGTCCTTGATGTTCCCACTGTAGTGAAGCTCTTGCTCTGGGTGGTGTTCAGAACCAGCTTCTAGAGATTCTTCCTTTCCTGTGGCTGTGTAAGTCTGAATATAAACTCAAACCTCCTTGAGAGGTGTAGTGGTGTGTTTTTTTTGTTTTATTAGTGTCCCAGCAGCCCTGGTTTTGTAATTCCCAGCATGATTTTAGCAGCTGGGCAGCCATTCTTTTCTCTTTTTTGCTTTTTCCCCCAGTGCTCCTTATTCCTGCTCCCTTTTCCCTGTATGGCTCATGAAGCAGAAATCTCCTTTTCCAGACCTGATCCCACTGTTGCTGCTGTGGGGCTGCCAAGGTCAGCAGGCAGCAGGATGGTGACTCAGCCATGTCTTTGTGCCCTTTGAAGGGATTTTAGTGTGTCTGTGTCCCTTCAGACATGTCCTGCTACGTGCTGGAAATAAATCATCTCGCACAGCATTTGTGCAGTTTGATGTGGGCAGTGACAAACCAAACCAAACAGGTCCTGCCCTCACCTCATCCCCTTCTTGTTGGACTCCTGGATGCTGAGAATTTTAAACTTTCTGTGCTTAAAGGCACAGACCCACAAGAGAACACTGCATTTAGCCTGAGGTCATGGAACAGGCGTCCAAAATTGATTGATAGCACTGGGTTACGGGTGTGTAGTTGGTTAGAGGTGTGTAATATCACAGGGTGGAAAACTTTGAGTCTGGGGTTTTAGAATACAGAAATAAATATGAAGCAAGATGGAGGTTTTAGGGTGGAGACTGGTTGTTCTTCTTTACCTTCTTCCTTCTTCACCTTCTTTTTCCTTCTTCTTCTTCATGGGTTTGGGTGATGTTTTGTAACTGGACAGAAAAGTCCACAGTGCAGGCTTCAAGGGATCAGTTATTGGGTTGAAAGGGAAAATAATCTAGGTGTCCTTTCTTAATTAAATAGCTTAGTCTTAAAAGACCTTGAACAAAAGACAGTTGGCCATTTTGTGCCTTCTAATGAAAAGCTGCAAAACTCATGACAAGAGTTCACTTTCACTGATAAGAAATAACAAACACTGAGTCCAAACATGGAACAACCACCTGGAGTGCCTTCAGTCCAGACCCAGAGAAACCAATACCTTTTTGTGGGCAGAATTGTGTCTTTCAGGACATCAAGGCAGACATCACCTGTGGGGACAGCATGAGGGTGTGAAGCAGGAGGTCTGGAATGATGTGTACAAGATGCTCTGCCAATGCCAGAGGAGAAGGATGAGATGTGCCAGCCCACCTCCTGTTACAAGGGTGATGCAAATGTTTCCCTGTGGCTGTTAGGATGTGATATTGACAGAGAGATTTGATGTAGTTTGATATGTCAGGGTTAAGGTGTGTTTTATCCTCTCCTTGCTGGATTATGAATGGAAAAAATTATTACATTCAGCTGCTTGAAGGTATCTAAGTATGGTAGTGAGCTGTGTTGGAGGATCTTTTATCATGAATCTGAGAGAAAGGAACTAAAACTAATTTAAAATCAAAGCAAAGCACTCACAGGAGCAATATCCATCATTCTCTAGCACTGCACAGAATTTGGATGCAGTAGGTCTGAGTACAGCAATTTTCCATCCTGAAAAGACCAGCTAGATTCCTCATCCTGTGATCTGAGCTACAGGAATAGTTGTGGCTTTGGGGAAAGGAGCAAGTAATTAAAATGACTATATTTATTTTTTCTGTGTTAGAATATTTATTTCTGTTTTTATTATTTTTCATTTTATTATCAATTTTTTATTTTATATTGACAGTCCTTTCTAAAATGCCATAGCTTATTTCATAGATGTGCCTTTCTAAACAGAGGCAGGTGAGATATTGTCCAAAATGCACTGACAACCACCTGAAGAGCTTGAATCAGAATTCTTGTCTTAATTATTGGCCGTGCCTCATGTCTGGTAGAAAGCACTCCCCTCTGTGGTGTCTTCAGAGCCGATTTTGTAAGAATTTTTGCCTCGATGCTGGAATGAGAGAGGCTCTAGAGGGCAGTGCAGCATCCCTGTGATGGCAGTGCCTCCGGATTCGTTCACAGGAATCTTACTCTGCAGGATGATTGCTTAAAATAGATAAAAAGAAGATAGAATTAAGCAGTAGTTTTTGTTGTTTCACAGGGAGATTTGATTGATGAAAATTTTTTGCACCGAGAAGACTTAGCTCTCTTTTTAGAGGAGCTTTGAACATTAGACTGGCTGTACTAATTTTGCAAAGGTTTTAATCTCTTAAAAAAAAAAAGTATTATATTTGTGTAGAATTTAAGGAAACAAACAGACCAAAGCCCATCCCTCCTGTGCACCTAGCAGAGCCCACATAAGAATAATTTGTTCTTTCCCCTTTTCCAGCACAGGCTTATAATGCAACACATCCTTTGCCTGGATGTGCTCCTGTTTCCCTTGAAGGGAGATAAATCAATAAATCATTGTGTCAGCAGAGCACAGCTTGAAGCAACATTTCCTTGCGCTGGAATGTTTTGAATTCACTTCAGGTGGGAGCTGAGATGTGCCACCCACACCTGCCTGCTGATAACATTGCAGGGCAGCATGCAGAATGGCAGGGTGGTGATGGGGGGTGTCTGCAGCCTGCTCCTGCCGTCAGAAGGGGTCAGGAGCTCCTTGCTACCCCACAAACAGCTTATATATGGCTGGCTGATTATTTAATGAGCTTTTGGCATGGATTTTCCCTCTGTGAGAGAGTTCATGTCTCCAGACCGGTCGGGTTGTGCTGCTCATGTGGATGGGATCTTTCAGGGCTGAAATCCTGCAGAGAGGAGTTTGAGGCAGGACTGTGCCCCCAGCACCCCTCTGCAAGGCAGCACACGAGGGATTTCTATCATTTCTATCAAGGTAGCAGAAATTCTTCCAAATTAAACTCGTCTGCCTTTCCCAGCAGGAGGGGGGAGATTATCCCCAGCACTTCCCCTGGGTGAATGCAAAGGATCTGGATGTGGGCTCAGCACTGGGTAACTGATACTTCTGAAATACGTGTTTGTTTGTTTGTTTTCCAAGTAGAGTACATCTTGTTCATCTGTGCAAATCAGAGATGATGAGAGGAAAGGAGGGGCTGTGGATAACTGAGAGGACTTTACATAACTGAGGTGAAAAATAAGATGCTCTCATTTGAACCAGAGGGAAGGAAAATTGCTTATATATACTTCCAGAAGAATCCCTTTAAAAAACCCAACAAACCACAGTGTTTCCTCTCTCCCTTCTATCTGCTTTCTTTATTTTCTTCAGTTCTGGTTTTAAAGAGAAGGTACATGAGACCTACAAATGTCACAGTCCTACTGTGACTTAATTCTCTTTTTCAGCAGTACCTATCCACCTTCTCTACGGTTTTTGGAAGAGCTGCTGCTGGTGGTTTTTGTCCAGGTGAATTGAATAAGCTGCCTGTCAGACCACCCTGGTTTTCAGGCACCAAAATGTAGAATTTTCAAGTAGGAGACCTGTTGGTAACACTTTGTGAATCAGACTGTCTGCTGCCTGATGAATGCTGCATAGCTATTACTGTAGTAGAGATTACTGCTAATTTATGTTTGTACCAATTAATTTCCCTATGTGTTTCCTAATTAAATAAGGTATGACTGTAAAGCAGATTAACACAATGATGCCAAATTCCTGTCTACAGTCTCCTTCTGAACGCAGCTTGTTATTTCCTCTATGGTTTAAAACTGAGCCATGTGTGCTGTCTTCATTTAGATTAAGGAGCAAGAAATCAGCTTAATTTCATACTGTTATTATTTAAGACTGCTTTGATTTTTCGGAGAAGGGAGATAGCCAAAGGGCTTAATGCCATTGAATTGATGTGCTGCAAGTTCTTGTCATTAGCATTTCTTTTGTGTGCAGCTCCTTTAAGATAAGGGACATCTTTTCTGCTCGCTGTTCTCACACCATTCCTTTGCCTGCCTGATGCTCCAGGTGTTCAGAAGTGGATAAATAATAGGGAGGAGGGATTTTATTTTTTCTAAAATTTGACAGTCAGAATATGCTTGTTGGCTTTTAAATACAGTGGTGCTTTTTATTGCCCTTTCCCCCCCGAGAGGTTTGGCCTCCCGTTAATGGGGGTGATCTGCAGTGAACTTGGCTGAATTCTGCCTGTTTTAGCAACAAGAGGTAAAGCCCTCAATACTCTAAGGAAAAGTTCAGAAACTCAGAATAGATTCAGCATAAGCAGTGCCTGGGCACACAGAAAGTTAATTGTTCTGCTAATGAGAGAGAATTCTGCCTCCCTCAGCTGGGTCAGTTGGGAATGTAGAAAAGCAAACATGATGACTCTGGGCCCTAAAGCTTCTGCTGGTGTCACTGCTTTTGTAATTCTTGCCCTTGCAAGGTCTGGAGTTTAATGTTCCCTCTCTTTATGTACTCTCATTAAAGCTGTGCTCATGGCTTGTGGGCTGGATCTGATGGAACCATCACAGCTCCCCGACTTCACTGGCATTACTTTCTACACAGGAAGATCTTACCAAGGTTTTAAAACCAATTTCAGTTCACTTGAGCAAGTTGTGAGGGCTGCTCCTCACCTGCTGGAGCCACAGGTGTGTGCCAGCTTCAGAGAAAATCTGAGCAAGAAGGGGAAAGGCAAAGCTGGCAGCAGTGCTGGGGAAGGCACAGCAAGGTCTTGCTCAGCACACTTATTCCTCAGACAATGCTGGCTGTTCCAGGGCTGAGAGAATGACTTTTTTTTGTCTAACTTGTGAGAAAGCCAGCCCTGAGCTGTGTGGCAGCAGGGCACAGCCTGGCAGGAAAGCTCCTTTCCATTGCTGAGCAGGGCACATGGGGGACACAGGGAGAGAAGCTGATGCTGAGGATGGGACAGGGAGACCTCTTGGTGCTGGGTCCTTTTCCAGAGAGCACAGAGCCGTCTGAGCTCTGCTGGGATGGTGTGAATTGCTGCTGCTACCTGAGAAAGTGCAAGACAGGCACTGGTGGGCGTCAGGAATGCGAAATCTCCCTGAGACCTGACAAGTCTGTCGCGGTTTTGCCAAGATGGAAAGGCTGGCTCCTGGCTCATCCCTGAACCTGTCCGCCAGTGCCATGGAGGATGGGAGCCACAAGGGATCCTGGGGGGCTCTAGACATTTGCAGGTGCTTTAGGGCGTGCCTGCCCTGCAGTTTGATGCAGTCACTGCTAGCTCGGTGTGTGGGAGTGGGAAGAGACAGAAGGACCTGCCTGGCACTCGGCAGAAGGTGGATGTGCCATCCTTGAAGCACTGGCAAACTCAGGCAGATAATCGTTGAGGTGAACTATCCAAGTGTGGGGACACGAGGCTTGACTCCATTTTCCTCAGAAAGTTGATTTATTATGTTATATAATATATTAAAATACTACATTAAAACAATATTAAAAGAACAGAGAAGAAAGATCAGAAGGCTACAAAGAACAAGAGTAGAATAAAATAGAATGCATAACAAAGTCTTGTGACTGCTCACAGCCTTGGCACAAGTGGCTGTGACTGGTCACCAATTGAAAACAATCCACATAGACCAATGGAAGATGCATTTATTGCATTCCACAGCAGCAGATAGTTATTGTTTACATTTCTTTCTTGAAGCTCTCAGCTCCTCAAGACGGGGAAAATCCTAGCAGAGGATTTTTCATAAAATATCATAACTACAGATAATGAAGTTTTCCAGTCTGTCCCTGGGGCTGTGGAGGGGAAGGGTGCCTGCAGCCAGAGGTAAATCTCTCTGGGCAGCACCTCATCTCGAATCTCTCTGGGCAGCACCTCATCTCTGACAGCAAGCAGTGCCTGTAGCAGCACAGGAGCAGGGCTGCCATGAGAGCTGCTTCTCCTTTCGTGATTTCACCCAGCTTTCACAGCCTGCAGCTCAGTCATGAGCACATCTGCTTCCAGCTCCTGCCAGGCTGCTCCACCAGGATGCAGGGATGCAAACTGCAGGCAGGCAAGGTCACACTGCTTTCCTGTAAATGGCAGGCAAAGTGTGCAAAGTGTAATGGATAATTCCATGATGTCAACGACCAGAAGCAAACGTCTCGCAGGGTGTAATTGGTTTCCCTATAGTGTCAAGTGCTTTTATGTGTTCAGCATAAATATCTTTGCATTGATTGGGAGAAGAAGGTAAAAATCGATGATTTACAACACTGAAGTGCTTAGAACATGACATTAAAATGACTCTGAGAGACTTAGCTCATAGGGGACATAGTAAATACTCCAGAGGTGCAGGAAATGAAGAGACTCTTCCCAGGTCCTGAAACCAAGCAATAAATTTGATAGATGCTGTGTTTCTCTGCCTAATGGGTTTTAATACTGACTTTCTTTTTGTAGAATTGCTCTCTTTTTTGTTGTTTAGTTGTTGTTATTTTTCACTCTTATTTGTTTGGACGTTTAGTACCCCAGGCTAATTGGAGACATTTTTATTTTCATGAGGAAACTCTACAGCTTGAGCAAAGTGGGAAACAAATCCTGTTCTGCTGGCTTTGTACACTAAGCACCAGGAGTGTGTCCTGAATTATGAGTGCTGAGGAGCACAGATAATCACAGAAAATAAAGCTGGAAGGACCACGGATCCATCCCTTTGCCCCACATCCAGATGAATCATATCCTACTCACTGCTGACAGATTTCCTTGCTACAATTTTAGCACAGAGATCAGATAATCTTCATTGTATTAATAGTGATTTTTTTTATCCCCTTTCTTTGTATCTCCTTGTGTCACATGCTTTCTACAGGCTTTTTGCTTTTTTGTTTGGGTTTTGGGGTTTTTTGGTGGGTTTTTTTTTGTTGTTGGTTTTTTTGGTGGTTTTTTTTTTTGGTTTGTGTTTTGGTTTTTTTTTTTTTTTTTTTTTTTTACTAGGCCTTTAAATTGTCCCTTTTCTTACCCCCAGTAAGCTACCAGACATGAGATGCAGTCACAGCACTTTGATTCCTCCCAGTCTAGAAAATAAGACACAGTGGTTTTTGATGGAAGTATTTACATGCTGCTTTGGTACTTTTGTATTAGTCAGGAGAATCCTAACTGTCTTTCAGTGCTGGCAGCAGCTCGTGTGATGAGCTGTTCCCTGGAGAGGATGAATGCTCTGAGCTTCCTAAGGGCTTGCAGCCTCTTGTCTGGGAATCTCAGCTTGAGTTTGGGCTTTAAGGTAGAAGGAAAAAAAAAGGCAAATTAAGGCTGAAAGATTCCAGCTCTGCCTGGTACAGGAGGCTGTGTGATGAAGTGTGCAAATGGATTGCTGGTGTGCTTAGCTGGAATTCAGATAATTCAGATGCTTGCATTTATGTGAGGGGTACCAAGCAAGGTGTCCCCGAGGTGCTCTGCTGGCCCTGTGCATCAATATCAGCAAAAGGCAGCACAGAGCTTTACTCTGTTCTTGAAATATCTGTGTGTAACAAGGGCAGGAAGCCACAGGAAGAGAATTGACAATGATATTTTCAAGAATTTTCACTAAGATTGCATGCAGCTACCTGCAGACACAAGGTGAAGCATCAGCTACATCCAGTGTCACTTCCTTCCTCAAACCTAAAATGAGGAAGGAAAAACTGTTTGCTCAGGACTTTCTGCCTCTTCAGTGCACAGGTCTGACTTGACTTTGGCTGCCTGCTCTAATTGCTGTTTAATGAAAAAGCTGTAAAACCCTGTGGAACAGCCAATAAATCAGCAATGTGTAAGGAAAATTTAAAAAGCGTGTGCATTCCCAAAGTGACATGAGAACAACAGGGGATGTGATAACCTGAGATCTTCTGACCTTTTAACCCCCAAATCTCTGTGGGAACTCCTGTTTTTCCACCTGGCTGTTGGCAGAATTGATGATTTCTGTCTCACCATCTCCTCAGCCGTGCAGTGCCTTTGAATCCAGTCCAGCCCAGCTCCTGTGCCAGGCAGGCTGCTGTGGGTAGTGCTGACTGCACACTCTGCCCAGCCCTGCCAGGAAATTGCTGCCCTAGCGTGAGGCCAGGAATTGTTAAGTTTTTAAGGAACAAGTCAAGGCTGTTGCTGAACTGGGGGTAGAAACACGCTGTGAACTGAAATAATTAACACAGCTTTGATCGCAGAAGTAGGCATTGCTTTGTCTGTGGCTTTGTATAAAGTTAAAGGAAAAAGTGAAAGGTGTTAATGGTGCCTCTTCATTAACCTAATCCTTCAGGGTGGCAAATTAGGTCCTGGTTTCAGTCCCTGCCACCAGCTTTGGTGTGGAGCCTGCTCCTGTGCCTTTCCCACTGCTCCTGCTACCTTTTGGTTTGGAAATGAGTGATGCTGGATCACTGGGTGGAACAGCTCAAAGCACAGCTTGGGTGGTCCTGGTGAAGAACAATCAAGCAACGGTGACCTTGTGCTGGATGAGCATCTGGCATGGCACGTGTCACCCCATCCCTCTGTGCGGCCACCGCTCGGGATTGCCAAACACCAGCCCAGACATGAATGTCTGCTGAGCCCGGGGTCAATTCCCATGCCAAGGGCTGATCCTACAGGACGTGGCAGTGTGGGCTGCAGGTGTCGCCTGGAGGCAGCCAAAGCCCATGTTCTGTGTGCTGCCCTGCTGGGAAGGTGAATCACAGAATCACAGAATAATGAGGTTGGAAGAGACCTCTTAAGATCATCAAGTCCAACCTATGCCCTAACATCTCAACTAGACTATAGCACCAAGTGCCATGTCCAGTCTTTTTTTAAACACATCCAGAGATGGTGATTCCACCACCTCCCTGGGAAGACAATTCCAGTGCTTTATTATTCTTTCAGTGAAAAATTTTTTCCTAATATCTAACCTATACCTTCCCTGACGTAGCTTGAGACTGTGTCCCCTTGTTCTGTCAGTTGCTGCCCGGTGGAAGAGACCGACCCCCACCTGTCTACAGCCTCCCTTCAGGAAGGTGTAGAGAGCAATAAGGTCACCTCTGAGCCTCCTCTTCTCCAGGCTAAACAACCCCAGTTCCTTCAAACGTTCCTCGTAGGGCTTGTTTTCCAAGCCCCTCACCAGCCTCGTTGCTCTCCTCTGGACACGCTCAAGCATCTCAACATTCTTCCTAAATTGAGGGGCCCAGAACTGGACACAGTACAGGCAGTGCCTGCAGCTGCAGGGTCATGCTGGGGGGTTGTAGATGTGTGCTGCTGCTGCTGAGGGGTGAGCAGAAAGCTTCTGCCCACTGTCCAGGCACAGACCCTGCTCAGCAGCAGTGGTGAGGGCTCTGCGGCTGCTCTGGGAAGGTGCAGGGCCTGCTGGGGTTAGTGGGGTTGCTGCAGACGCCAGTGATCCCCTTGGCAAGCCCCACCACCCCAAGCTGTGCCACCCTGGCCAGCAGAGCAATTCCTGCCTGGTCTGAGCAGTGATCTGGCCTGTCACTGCAGCAGCAGCTCCTGGGTGCCACAAAATGTGCTTTTGGGTCTCTGCAGGGGAGTGAGAGGGGTCATTCTGGTTCCTCCTTTTCTGCCCTGTCAAGGGAGCTGCAAGGCCCATTCCTGTGAGTGTCTTGGCCATTTTAATAAGCCAGGTGTGCAATGGGTTGGCTCATTTGTATTTGATTTAATGGAAAGAGTAGAAGAAAATCTTCTTTATCCAATACTCTGTTTTTATTCTGTCTGTCATCACCTGCTGCTCACTCCATGTGTCTTTCACAAGCCATGGGTGGCCAGGCTGGGACCACAATCCCCACATTGCTTTCCTTCCTCCCTCTCCTGCACGCCCTTGTAGGAGCCCTAGAGAGGGAGAATCACTGTGCAAGCACACAGCCCTGACTGGGGACATCTGCTCAAGCAAAGAGTAAGCAGAAACAGTAATTATTGCAAAGCTGCTGAGGGTTTGGGAGAATGGGAGTGGCAGATGAGGACCTTGGTGTCCCATGGTGGCTGTGTGAGGGCTCTGGGGTGTCACTGCCCCAGGCAGAGCAGCCCCAGCAGCAGCAGGCAGCATTCCCTGTGGGCACAGCTCCTGGCTGTCCCTGCAGACCCGTGGGGGAAGCAGAGGGAAAAGCGGAGCCAGCGCCTGTCCCGCTTCCCTGCCAGCTCCTGCCAAGGGCAGAGGCAGCACAGATGCTGCTGGTGGAGGGCATCTGCTTTGGAAGGGCACAGAGATCCTGTGCAGGCACTCAGCATCCACCGAGCCTGTCTGGAAGGCTTGGCTGGAGGAAATGAGGTTAGCAGAAGCAGAAGTTTCTACAGCTTGCCTCACCAAGCGACGGCCCAAGTTGGCCCAGGATGCTGGAAACCACTTTTTAGCCTGGGCACTCCTCCATCTCCATCCAATCTGTGCAGCCACACAGCTAAAGAGCAGGAATGTGACTTTCCCTGGACCTGTCTTGTAGAAGGTAAAGCGCCATATGGAAGCTGATGGCTCAACCTGCCTGCAAAAGGTATCTGAAGAGAGAGAGGGAACACAGGCCCGCATCTTTAAAGATAAAGAAGAGTGTGTGGGTGCCATTTCCTCAGCAACTGAAGCTGTTGCAGTGTCTGATCTGTCTGCGGTTTCAGTCTCTCTTCTACAGCATTTCTGCCAAGGGGGCAGCTGGGAAGAACTTTTGCTCCATAATAAATTTTCAAGGGAGATTAGATATGAGATCAGAATGTGGTTTTTTATTGTTTATTTCATATTTTGTCACCACATGCTGATTTTTTTGAGATTTGATATTTTTGGTTTTGTCCATAAGATTTCTGCTTTGAACTCAGGAAACACATTCCTTATACAGCCTTAGGTGTGGTTTGGTTTTGGTCTTTTTTTTAAAATTTTATTTTATTTTCATCACTCTCTCTCTTTTCCTGATTCATGTTTTATTATAATCCCCCCTCCTGTTTTACAGCACCTTAATTTGAGGCTCTTGAGACTCAGCTATCTAACATAGAAAGCTTTCTGCAGGCAGAAATCCATGGGAAGTATGGGCACTTAGAACTTAGGAAACTTGAATCTCAAGGTGGACAGACAGAAATTAAAGTGCTTTTAAGTCTGGAGAACTTCTGGAAAACGTTATCTCCCTCTCTAGCTGTCTTTCTGTGACTTTCAAGACTGTGGAAATTCAATTACGGGAGGTAGCTGTGAGCACAGCGAGTATAGGTGGTCACTTTTTGTTCCCTTGCAATTCAGGGTGACAGTCCCCACCATTAAAACTCACTGCATGTGCACTTGATATTAAACAAATTGGATAGCTCTGAGATTGCTTATTTCTTGCAGGGATACAAGGATGGATTGAGCCAAAGCAGTTTGCAGCCCGGCGTGTCTCAGCTCAAGGCTGCTAATGACGCATCCTGGAAACACAGAGCATCAGCAACTCCTTTGTACTTTGCTAATATTTTTCCTGCAGTAACACGAGAGCAATTACAGCTTGGAAGGATGGGAGCTGGAAGGTTGGAGGAGATGAAAAAATTCAAAGGGAAAAGCAGGATTTCATTAAGTGAAGGCAGGGAGTGTATGTGGGTGGGCGAGGGAGCAAGCATCTGTAAATAGTTGGAAATGACAGCTGCTTTTAAAAATATGTGGGGATCTGGAAGGAGAGAGGTGGAACAGCTGCAAGTGTGTGTATGGTTTATGGAAAGAGGAGAGCAATGTGCAGCCTGTGAGGGAAGGAGCAAAAGAGCAGAGCTAAGCAGCAATCCATGGAAGAGATGAGAGAAAGTGGGGCAAAACCAGAGAGAAGTTGGGGAAGAAAGAGATTAATTCCAAGAGATTTCAGGAATGGGCATAAAGTGTAGTGCAGCTGATGTAAGTCACTGTGGTGCTGCCAGTGGTGAGGGGGGAATTGCCACTGCCGCCTGCCTGTGGTGCCAGCCTGTCCTCCCTCCCCGGGCTTTATTTTTTGATTTATCGTAATAAGAAATCAGCCTTGCTAAGAGCAGGTCATGGGGCTGGGCTGAGGGATTAAAGCCAAGTCTCCGACCTCTGGGCATATCGTAATGCTTGTGAGCCATTGACTCATCCTCTTTATTGGCAGGCTGATGGATTCCTAACTAGGTTGTTAGTGGCATCTCAGCCTTGCTGCCTGAGATGTGCCTTTTGTGTTTAAACTCTGACTTAGAGAAACAAGTTCATTTCAGGCTCTTTGTGCTTCTCTCCTCCTCCTTTTCACAGCTTTTACTTCTTTAAATGTAGACTTCTTTTGACAGATCATCTCCATGGTAACTAACAGGACCGGGCTGCCTACAGAAATTGTAGTAATAAAGTGGTTGGTTTTTACACATGATGAAAAGATGATGAAGCACAATGATAGGTGATAAAGACACAGGTAATTGCTCGAGAATAATATTGCTGCCAAGAAGATGACTGAACTCCCACACAGAAGATGAACAGATGGTGTATTTATTGAAATTCATAGGCTGAGGGAAGAAAATGTAATTGATGGCTGTGTAGGTTTTTGTTTCAGTTTACTATGTTCTGAGCAGGGCCGGGAGAGCCGTGTGCCGGCAGATGGAGCCACCGTATTTCCTCGCTGGAGATCAGAATTCCAATCAGAGCCATAAAGGCAGCAGAACCACTAATTGCTCTGATGCATTTTGCTGGTTTTGATCTGTCACACAGCCCTGGTATTATTTTAGAAAGGGTGTAATTCTTTTGTAAGAGCAGTGATGGTAAATTGCGTTAGAATACCGGGAACATGGAAATAGGGCCTGGAAAAATGAGCACTTGCAAAACATGTGCTCAGTAAAAGTTTTCCAAGAGCAGATGTGTGTCTGTTTTAGTGAAGGGCAGCTGTGGCATGTTTGCTAACCTGATTGCTGGTCTCAGGTACAGCAGGTCTGTTGTGCAAAATCCATGGGAAGGCAAAGCCAGGGAGTTTTCTCCTGTTGCTCTCTCTGTGTTTTCAGGTATAAGATAAAACTGTTAAATGTGATGTTGAGACTTCAGTGAAAATGTTGTCTGCCTGTGTATGGCAGTGCTACAGACCTGGTTTGAATGATCCCAACACAAGAAATGTGCTGGCCTGGTGGAAGAAGCCCAGAGGAAGCCACAAAGTTGATCACAGGGCTGGAGCACATCAGGACAGGCGGAGAGGGTTGGGGCTGTTCCGTTTGGAGTAGAGAAGCCTCCAGGAAGACCTTTGAGACCCTTCCAGTACCTAAAGGGGCTCCAAGAGAGCTGGACAGGGAATTTTCCTAAAGACATGGGTGACATGGCAAGGGGGGATGGATTTTAAGAGAAGGAGGGTAGGTTGAGAATGTAATTAGGAAATGTTTCCTCTCTGTGTGGTGAGGCACTGACACAGGTTTCCCAGAGCAGTGGTGGACTCCCCATCCCTGGAAATGTTCAAGACCAGGCTGAGTGGGCTCTGAGTAACCTGGTCTAGAGAAAGATTCCTTGCCCATGGCAGGGGGGTTTGAACAAGGTGATTTTTAACCTCCCTTCTGAGCTAACCCAAGCTCTGATGGTAGGACTGCATTGCTGCTGTGCAGTGGTCCCAGATGTGGGGTGCTGTGCTATCCCCTGCCACAGGGCTTGGTGCCTTCAGGTTCCCCAAAAGATTACTTCAGTGCTGCCAGGAGGATATGAATGTCCATGGGAGTGAGTCTCTGAAGGGCTTCTCTCTGAAAAGCACAAATAACCATACTTAGAGCAAGGAGTGCCAGCTCTGGGGCACAAAGATTTTTCTGTATGGATAACAAATGCTCCCTGTTGGGGGAGAAACTCCCTTGGGAGGAGCTGCTTGAGCTAAAGTGCTGGTGACTGTCTTTCCTGCAGCTCCTCTGTGCTCAGCAGCTTCAGCACCCCTGTTGTGCCCCTGCTAACCCCCCCAGTTTTGTGATTTATTGCTGGTAATGCCTGGGTGCTGTTTAGTGCATCATAAGATTCTCTCTTCCTCTGCAGTCTGGTGCTAGTTTATGGATTGTATAACTCATTTTCTCAAGTTCTGCAACTAAACCACTTCCCACTTGGCTTTACCTCCAGCTGCACCTACTCTCATGTTGACTATGTTTGTAGCTCTTGCATGCAAGGAGCTTTGAGAAGGATAACTTAAACACCAGAAGAAATAGGTTTTTCTTCTTAGAACGGTAGTGCTAATGAGAATGAAAATAAATACGTAGGCGGTATGGAAGAAACTCTCTCTCCAGGACTCTTTGCCCCAGTGAGGAAACTAAAAGTTTCAGGTTCATCACTTGACAGTGTTTGTGTCAAATTCACCCTTCCTTTTATTCCTTCCCTTCAGATTGTCAGGGCACCCACATCTTTTGTGGCACCTGAAAAACCTGATTTGCATGCAAATTGCTCCCGTTTAGGTTGAAACATTTCTGTCATTCTTCTTCCCAACTTCTTCCCTTTTTCCTCCAGAAAAGGAGGGGTGGAAAAAGTTACTTAAGCGATACACCTTCTTCATACAAGATTAAACAGAATTGCTCTGGAAGTGGAACGATGTGCTTTTTTGAGACCTGTCAGGCAGCCAGCAAACCCAGCATCGAGTTAGAGATGCCTGAAAGATGTGCTATATAATAAAAGAGAGAATTAGGGAAAGGAAGAGGGTGAATCTGAGGACTGAAAAGAGTCTGACCTACTGCTGGATCTGAGCTGTTATTTGAGTGCATGGAGCGTGGTTGGAGTCATATTAAGCCAGCCTGGTGGCTGTCATTGTGATGACTGGTTCCTATGGAGCCTCCTGATTTATTTTCAGTGCTGTCCATCCCTGTTGGCAAACCCAGGTCCTGCAGACTCCACCGTGGAACCCAGCAGGGTCTGAGGGACCTTGGCACCCTGGGGGAGCTCCCTGGAGAAGATGGTGCAGAACATCTTTGAAAGGATAAGCCTTGCTTGAGATAAAGGGTGGTTTTTTAGCTTGAACAGAGATTTGTCAGGTGCCTGGTGGGCCGAGTGCTGCCAGCTTCTCTGTCAGCCTGGCTTTGTTTGCTGCCCAGCTGCTGGCCTCTTTTCTTTCCCCCACCAATTCCTGCTCTGCCCTTCACCACTAATTGAGTGTTTCAGGCAAAGCTGGTCAAAACATTTTTATTCAAAACTTATTTTGCTGGCAGCCAAGCTTGGCAGCATCAAAGAAAAAGATAAATAAAATATACTGTCATTTTTCTGGGAGAAATTCTCTTTTAAAAGCTGGAAGCTGAACCATTGTCACCCAGTTGAGGGGGAATACATTGCCAATTGCTTTTCCTTTTCTAGTTTACCTTCTCATCCTTTTTTTCTTCTATCCTCATTCTCCCTCCTCATCTCTTTTTTCCCTACTTGGCCGTGTTTCCCTATTTGTGCCAGAAAGGTCAAAGGAATCTAGGCTGACATGAAGACTTTCTCTCCAAGATGAGTATTTTTCATTCAAAAAATAATCAGATGTTTTCCAACTTCCCTTCTCCCCCAATTTAATGGTTATTCTGGGGCTGGTTTCTGCCTCAGACAGAAACACAGAGTGACACAAGATGGAAGAGACCCACAAGGGATCAGTGAAGATGCACCAAGGCTTCTGTGGTTTCCATGCCCATCAGGGCAAGTAACAGCCAGTGGGGCAGGGCTGGGCTGGTGCTCTGTGCACTGGTGCCCAGACCTCTCCACCAGGCAGCAAAGCCCATCCAAAAAACTCCCTGTGGCTCCTGAGTGCCCCAGTGCCCATAGGCACATGGGGGGCTGAAAGAAGGAAGCTGTTTTGCCAGAGCTGGAGTGACATTACTTGTCCAGGAGAACAACCACTTTTGGTGCTTATCCTTGGGATGGAGGAGGCCCCAGGCTGTCGGAACCCAGAGATCTCTCTGGATGCCCTGGATGTCTCAAAGCCCTGGCAGGGGCTCGGAGACCCTGGCAGGAAGCCAAAGACACCTGGAAATTCGATCTTAACTCATGGAGCAAATTTCCAACCTGATGTGAAGAATTACAGGCCACAAAAGTTTAAGCAGCACAGTAGTAGGAATCACAGGGTGAAGGAAAAAATTTTAGAGCGCTGTACAGGGGGGTTTGAAATTCTGTACATGGGGGTTGGGAGTTCTAAGATGGAGGGATTTGGGGGTGCCCTGTCCTTCTTCTTTCTTCTCCTTGGCATCCATGTTCAGGATGATGTTGGCATGTGTGGATTGGTTCATAGTGAAGGTGCACTTGCCAACAAGGGCGAAAAGTATTGGAAATTGAAGGTAAATATCTAATATGTAGTTTTCACTATAAAAGAGACAACCGCCCCGTGGGCCGGAGAGAGTGCCCTTGGCTGTCCTGCTGATCAGACCTCGGCTGGACAGACAGAAAAACTTTGTAGATAAGGAACAATAAACTCAACTGAAGACCAAAAGCAAGAGTCCAGACTCCTCCTTCAAAGCACGGCCTGCCCAGAACCGCCTTTTCCCGTGACAAGTGACAGCCGACCCTGGCACCAGGCTGGAGGAGACTCCGTTCTGGTGTCCTGGAAAGTGAATCAAGAAAGCAATCTGTGGTGAAAGCAATCTTCTGCAGTGCCAGAAGAGTGGTTGTGCTGTGTCAAAGCAAAGAGCCCTGATAGTTGGTAGTAAATACCTGGGGAGAATATTTAAGAGCAGAGTCTGGCTTTGTGCTCCCAGTCTCTGCCAATCAGCAGCTTGGGATTTTCTAACCCAGAGGTGATGTTTGATGGCCTATGATGAACCCATTTTATCTGTTGGGTTTTTGAAACACTTCTGCTTCCAGGCCATGCAACACCTGCAGCAGTGAACTCCACAGTCTTGTGTTGCATCAAACGTGATTTCTGTGCACTGGGATTTGTACCTGATACCTGTTCATTTTGTTGTGTGCCCTCTAGCTGTTTTCTAGAAAGGTGTAGCTACAATTCATTCCTTATTTGCCACCTCCATAACACTTATTACCCTGTTTTATTACCCCTCCATCTGCTCTGATCCCATGATCACCTCTTTATTTGACAAAATTTAGTTTTTTTTCTTTGAGCAGAAGCTCTTGCAGACCTCTCATTACCCAAGTTGCCTGTACCAGCATGGTGCTATAATGTGGTGTGTCTATTAAGTCTTTTAAGTCTTTTAAGAAGTCTTTTAAGACTCCTACACTCTAGTAAGAAAGGGGAGCAGTGTGAATTTGTAATGGCAATGCTTTCTTATGGTCTTACTAATTTTCATAATGTTTCTTCATTTGCCTTTTTCCTGAGCACTGAGCTATTTTCAAGGAACTATTTGGGCAGTCACCAAGATCCCTTTTCTGCGTGAAAATAGTCCTGAATTACATCTTTCAACTTCTCTGCAGGTAACACTGGTGCAAAAATTGGTTCTCTAGGCTTATCATCATCAGTGCTCTTTGTCCACCATCACTGGTGACCCCACCAGCTTTCAGAAAAGAGTCCTATTTCTGCTGCCCTTGAAAAGGAGCTGTAATTAATTTTTTATGCCATTAGAAAGTTGCTGACCACAGCTGTTTTTTGGTCTGTCCTCCTATGATTCCACATTGAACTTGACAGAAGTTCACCATCTGTTTTTCTTGTCCTCCTCTGACCATGATGTCCACATTCTGAAGGATAGTTTTTTCCTGTTTTTGGCTTTACTACCAGTAATTGCTTTAAGTAACCATTCAATCACAATCAACAAATTGATTTTTTTTTGGTTCTTTTATACTATTTTGAATTAATAAGTGTCTTGATGCTTTCCTATAGTACCTGTACATGGTCTCCTGAAGTATTTCTGCCTTTCCACCTACTTCATTATCATGCCACACTGAATTTTATGTAGTTCTCCCTTTTCAAATCCAGGTTTCTTGCTTAGATTTCTGTGGGCTTCTTTTTTCTTCTATGGGGTGTTGAAGAATAGCCATTCTCATGTGTTGCTGGGGACGAGTTGCTCTTCTATTACAGGTTTTTAACTAGTTATTTATAATGTATAAAAATGCAGTGTTTTCAGCACCCTGTCAAGACAGTTTCCCAGTCTCTGTGGTATAACTTTAGTTTCAAATCATTCCTTATTTCTGTCTCCATTCCCAGTCACCCTGTGGACAGTGTCACAATCTGGTAGGTTTTAACTATTCTTAATCTGTGATTTTTTTTTAACACATTGCACCATTTCTGATGTTCTCCCGCTTCTCATATTCAGGGATTTACAGCTTCCCACTGGGTTTTGTCTTCCACTGAGCCTCTTCTTGCTGTGTCCCCCCTTTATCTCTCCATCCCACAGCAGCTCCAGCCTCGCCTGTTTGGAGGTGGCAGCACAGTGGGTGCAGCCTTGGGTGCAGTGACAGGACAAGAGGGGGATGGCTTCAAACTGAGAGAAGGCAGGTTTAGGATGAAACTCTTGACTGTGAGGGTGGTGAGGCCCTGGCAGATGTTGCTGAGAGATGTGGGTGCCCCACCCCTGGAAGTGTTAAAGGCTGGACGGATCTTTGAGCAGCCTGGTTCAGTGGAAGGTGTCCCTGCCCATGGAAAGGGTTGGAATGGGATGACCTTCAATGTCCCTTCAAACCCAAACCAGTCTGGGATTCCATGATCCACAGCTGTGGCTGGAGAGCCAGCTGCCTGGGGGGCACAGGTCCTTGCAGGGAAGAAAAGCTGCTGGAACATTCTCCTCTTGTGCCAAAGCCTTTGCTGCAGTTTTGATTCACATCTCTGATCTCCACCAGACATTCACCTAATTGAGTAGATTGACCCTGGCTCTAATGTAACAGGCAATTAATCAAAGGCTGACTAATCAGCTCTCTCCATGGCTGGCACCTTGCAGAGAGTCTGGGAATCACTTACATGCTACTCTGCAAACCAGTTTTAGCCTCTGAGATTTACAGCCAGTTAATTCTACTGAACTCTGTGGATTTACTGTAAACTTCAATATTATAATCTCTGAAACATAATAAAAATTCCTTTACTTAGCTACATTAAGTGGTAATTAAAAAACTAAGTTTTGTAGCTGCTTTGACTAATTTCACTCAGGAGTTTGACCATATTATTAAAATTTAGCTGAAATCTGTCATCTTTCCTTGGATGTAGATACCTTGAAAACTGATTGGCTAAGCAATAGAGTTTAAACTTATTTTTCAATGTTTAAAAGTATTTCCTTTTCCAAGCACTTAATTTTGATCTAGATAACTTCTGAAGTTTGATACTGCTGAAATGTAGGACCTGATTTTTGAGCTGAGGTTCTCATTTGCCAAGCTGCAGCAGTTAACAGCCATTCAGTGATGCTGACTGACACCTATTAAGAGCTTTAAATTGAAGATGCACTGTGAAATAAGATAAAATTGAAGCAGAATAAACATCAGCAAGCACTCACTCCTCCTATATAGCCAGACTCATTTAGGTGAGTGTGTTTTGTGCTGGGGTGTTTTGAGGCAAAGGGCAGTGCAGGGATGCAGTTGGAGACTGTGGCACTGTCCCAAGGGCAGCAAAGCCACTGCTGACATCCTGTCAGGAGTGACATGGGGGTGATTGTTTTTTTCTTTTTCTCCAGCCAGGCCTATTTATGAGCTCTCTGCTCGTCCTCTGAGCCCCATTCTGACTTCATTTTTCTGCAGGAAGAGGGTAAGCAAACTGCACTTTTCTTGTTTGGTTGATGCTGAGTTTTTCTGATGCTCCAGAAAATCACATCTGTTCCCTTTGTTGTAATAAATGTTCAAATCCCTCACTTAATAGTGTTAACACAATTAAATAAACCAAATTGCTGTGGGCAATGTTGGCTGTCTCTTAATGTACTCCAACTTTCTTTTAGTTCCTTTTCTCACCACCCTGGATATCATCTGCTGATTTTTTCCATTGCTTCCATATTGTTTGGTATTTGGAGCACAGACACATTCATCTCTGCTGTGTTTGTTGTTTGTGATCCTTGGTGCCTGCACTGTTGAAGCTGCCTGCTTTGCTTGGCTTTCTCTCAAAGATTTTTGTGTCCTTTTTGTCACTTTAATGACCTAAAGCATGTTGCTAACACTGAAAATACAACCTTTATTTGCCCTCCAGTCAAATCCTGAATTGAACTACCTGTGCAACTGGTGGTGACTCCTCCCTGCACATTTTTCTGCACTTAGTCTTGTGGCTGTCTTTTCACTGTTTATTTATTTTTTTCAATGCTGTCAGATAATAATATTGCACCAACTCAATATAGGAGGAGTTGCACCAGCTCTGGAAGTATTATTGAGCTCTTTAAAGTGAGGACTCTCTGCATTTTCTGGGGTGTGAGCATTCCCCAATGCATCCAAGTTTCTCTTCAGCATTCCTGAAAGTTTTCAAGGATCATTTTTCCAAAATCCATTGTTAAGGTATTTATTTCCCTGCCCTCTTCCTGTCTCGTTTCAGAGCAGGCTGGAGCTGAGCTGGGTTTTCATCCTCCTTTCCCCAGCACCCCAGGTGCCTGTTTTCCACTTCTTTTTTCTACCTCTGTCAAGATTGGGATTGAAGGCACTCGAGACAATAGTTTGCATTCAGGATTAGATGTTTATTTTTTCTTGTCTATGTTACAGTCTCACAGCAGTGAGTTCTGCAGTCTTTCACCAACAAGACACAAAATGAATAACTATCTCTTGTTACAAGGTCTTTTAAGGCTAAACTATCCAATTAAGAACTGGCACCTAAATTGTTTTCATTTTTAACCCAACGACTAATCCCTCAAATTCTGCACTGTGGACTTTTCTGTCCTGTTACAAAAGACCACCCAAACCCATGAAGAAGAAAGTGAAGAAGGACCAGCCTCCACCTTAAAACCTCCATCTTACTCCATATATATTGCTATATTCTAAAATCCCAAACTCTAAGTTTTTCACCCTGTGATATTACACACTTGCAATCAACTCCACACCCATAATCCCAGTTCTATCATTCAATTTTGGAACCCTTCTCCACAGCCTCAGGTCAAATGCAGTGTCTATCAGCACAGAAAGCCTAAAACTCTCAGCATCCAGAACTCCAGCACCCAGGGTGTGCTCCAGGCAGATCCCTGGCTGCCACTCAGGACTGCTGAGCATGGACAGGTGACAGTGCTCGTGCCATGTCAAGGTTTTGCAATAACAGTCCTGGTACCTTGAGCTCCTTCTTGGCTGCCTGTGCTTGCTCTTGCACCTCCAAATGGCTTCACCGTGTGTGGAGAGCAGCTGCTCCTTTTCCTCCAGCCTGATACTGCTGCTTATCAGTGTGCCTGGGATTAGGCTGCAGTGTTTGTACATGGCAAGGGTTCTAATTAGCTAAAGTCACTCTGGAGGCATTTTTCTCTTATTTGGTAATGTTCCCAATCGGTGCACGTGTTGCTGTTTGCTGGTTCCTCCTTTTGTTTTTCTATTCCTGGGCTATTTGATTCTGTCTCCCTCATCTCTAAAGGAGCTGTTAGGAGGGTATTTCCCTCTTGTATCACTTTCCATGGTGGAGTGGTGGCCTTTGCCTGTATTCCAGCTCTGTTTGTCTCATCTGTGAAGCTACATTGCTTCAACCCATGTGCTGACCCAGCATTTGTGCTCCTGTTGGTTCCTTCTCTAAATACAGCCATTGCCTGAGACTTTGCTTGCATTTTTGGAGATTTAGGTCTGCTCTTGTCCATACTCTTCCTTGCAAGCTGGTCTTGTATAATCTATGATGTTTTTATTTTGTTTGATGTTGATACAGTAGTTTGTGGACTCAGCTGCAAGGTGAAGAGCACTGATCATTTCTTTCTTGATTTCTGATCAAAACCTGTCATTTTCCTGGGGAATTCCAGTCTTCCTTCATCTCCCTTGCAACTGTAATGGTTTTCATTGCATTTCTATCAACAATCTCCTTTAATGCTGAATTTTTCTGTTATATATATATATCAAATATAATCACCCAGCTTTACTCAGAAAGTCAAAATCCTTGCCACTGATTTTCAAGTCTCTAAGTAGACTTGAACCACCCTTGTGTATAGAGACATTTTTTTGGAAATCCACCTTATGTGGAAGCCTGACTGCTTGCTTTGTTTTTAGGGGTTGATTTGCCTACTCAGTTGTAATTCCTGGGCAGTTGTAATTCCTGGGCAGTTGTAATTCCAGTCTAGTCTTCACTAGACTGAGTGCTGCTCCAGGCTTTCCTTCTTCCCATCATCAGAATAAATGCAGGTTGCAAGAGAGACCTAGGTTTTCCTGAAACTTTTCGCAAATTCCTGATCTGATCTCTCAGATCCACTTCAGAGGTTGTTAAATTAGTGGAAAACTGTTTGATTGGAATAAGTGAGCTGTGAGGTCCAAGCCAGGGGTGAAAGCCAGAATTGGATCCATTTGTGAAGTGTACAGGAACACAGGACAGTGACTGCTTGGCCATCATGCAGCACCTACTGGAATAGCCACAGGGAAATGATTTGATTAAATTACTCCTTGATGATCTACACCTTCTTTATTTGCACACTTCAGCAAGGCAGGTCAGATTTCTCTACTACAGGCTTAGTGGCCACATGGATTTTGTTGGTATTTTGGACTCTAGGTGAAGCTAACCCCTTTGTTTGTGGCTAATGGCTCACAGCCTCATTTCAGGTAATTTTCAAGTGTGGTTTCAGGCACTTGGTCTGTGCTGCTTCATGGAAATTTTAGTGAGGAAATGCTGTGGTGTCCATACACGTGTTTAATTGAAATACTGCTTCTGCTAAGGCAATTTCCTCCTCCTCTGGAGTTCAGGGCCTTGTCACCTGCCAGCAGAGAGCAGGTGAATATGACTTGGGCAGAAATGTGTTCTGCAAATATTTCTGCCTCCCTGCCCATCCAGCACAGGCACATTCCTTCCAGCTGGCCCAGAGGAGTGGAGTACTGGGAGACCCTGGCTGATCTCAGCAAGATGTGCCAGAGATGTTTCACTCAGATATTCGTGCCTTGGCCTTGCCCTGAGCTCTGTTTCATAAGCTTTTCTAGTTTTGGGGCTGTTGACTCAGAGACCTGACTCTATTGCACGCAGTTTGCTCTTCAATCTTACGTTTCTTTTGAATAAGACTTGGGGCTGAGAAGGGAGAATAACTGGACTTAAAATTCAAGCAGTAGGAGATGTATTTGTTTTTTGCAAGTCTAGAGAATGTTGAGGAAGGCTTAATGCACTGAACAAAGTGTGAGTTGCTGCTGCCTGTGTGCAGTTCTATTGCCATCCTGCCTTCCTTGCATATTCATGCTTTGTTCAGCCAAATTTACCTCCATCAAATGCTGCTGCAACAATGGTTTTGCAAAGAACTACAATGAGAGTGGTGCCTGCTAAATATCAGGTAGATGGCAGGTATCCCATGGCTGCTGCTCTGTGTGGGAATTAAATCAGCCACACCAGCATAAAAACTCTTTTTCTTGGCATAACTGGGCTATGTCAGGGCTGATCTTTCATCCAGGCCCAGGGCAGGAGATGGCTGAAAGGGATCTCACTGCTTGGCCAAGCCAGAAGCACATCCTGTTGCTGGAGGAACAGCCATTCCAGGGGCTCCCAGGTGAAAGGATGCTTGGTCTTTGGAATAATAGTGTAAAGGTTTATGTGAAATACATTTCCTGGGTTTTAAAAATACCAGCTTGACATTTAGTGGGACATAAAGGGAATATATCTGCAGTTTAGCTGGTGGTTGACAAAGAATAATAAAAACTGACTACATCTGAAAATGCATTTCAATTCCTGCCAATTGTGCTCTAGCTCTTTTAGCACAACAGTTCTGGAAAAAAACAACCATAGAAAGGGCAGTGTTGAGTTGACAAGGATAAGAGTTTATTCTCTTAACATTATTGTGCTATTATTTCTGGATTACGTTTTTTCCCATTGCGACTTTGTAAAGGAAGGTTTCAAGAACAAATTGGAGTAAGAACTTGATGTGGGAGATGAAGAAAGGCAGGCGAGTGCATGGGAATCAGAGGAGAGGCTTGTGTGGTCTCCCATTTCCTTCCATAATTGTGACAGTCCTGATGAATTCTGGAGAAATTTGAATGGAAGAGGATAAGCATCTTATTTCCACAGAAAACATGTTAGGGGCTACAGAGAAAGTTGCAAAGGGAAGAGCTCAAAAGTAAGGGAATAACAGAACAATCATTGGGAAGAAGTCTGGAGTAAGCAACTTCTCTAGTGCAGTAAACCTGGGCAAATCTTATTGAACTTGAGGCCTTATTTTCTCTTTGGCAACTCATTTCACAGCCTCCCTTCTGGAGCTGCTACTTGAACATTTATTTTCGATCATGCAGCATTGGAAATGCAGGGAATCTACAGGGAATGAGGCACCCACAGACCTGTGTGCCCAGCTGTGCAGGCAGCCTCTGCACATCTTCATTCTAAACCAGAAGGGAAATTCCCCCTTGGCTTAGCAGATCAGACAAATCTCCTGGGGAATGGATGGATGGATGGATGGATGGATGGATGGATGGATGGATGGATGGATGGATGGATGGATGGATGGATGGAAGTGTCTCACTCAAGTCTGGGCAATGGAAGTGGCTCACTCAGGCCTCCTGGATGATGGATGAATGAAATGGCTCACTCAGGCCTCCTGGGCAATGGCTGGATGGAGTGGCTCACTCAGCTGGCTCCAGTGACGAGTCTGACATAACCAGATTTGGTGTTTCCCTCGTGGCTCTGCTGTGCTCCCCTGTATTTTTAGCCACAACTCCTTGGCTGCCTCCTGCTCTGGCTCATCAGCACAGCCACTCAGCCATCCCTGTGTGTCACCACGGGGACAGGGGACAGGCTGTGAGTCTGGGAACAGCCCTGCTGGAGGCACATGTCTGCCCAGGGAGCCAGACACCAACTCCAGCTGGGATCCATTGGGATTCTGCCATGGCCAGACTCATGTAAACCCAGGGTATGAGGTCCCAATAAGGACTTTTTTCCTCCCCTCAAGCTCTTTCTAAGTAGCTTTTATTTTGAAGATGCCAGTCTGGACTGCTTTTGGGGGATCTGCCAGGCAACAGCTTTTAGCAACAAGATCATCAGAACACCTTTTTTTTTTTTTTTTTTTTTTTTTTTTTTTTTTTTTTTGGGTGGGGGGGAAGAGCTGCATTAGGAACACCTGCAGAAAATTGCCTCAGGGAGCAGTTTGACTTAGAAAGGCAAGATACTGCTGAGAGCAGATTAGAGCCAGTTTACAAATTGCTGCAGGCTGTAGGGCCAGAAGCCTTTTGGTTGTGAGCAGCCAGGTCTGTGTACTCCCTTCCTGCCCCTCGTTCTGTCCACCTTCCCCACCTTTTCTCATATTTTTAGCATTGTGAGCAGCTGGATTCAGATGTGTGGTTTTATTTTATAGCCTTTCCATGCTGTTTTTGAGGAACATCAGGTATTCTAGAAGCTGGAAACAATTTTTTTTACACCAATAAATGAATTGTTGGGAAGAGCTTCAGTTTCACTACAGAGAGACCTTTTGCAGCCAGAGAGTGAAGAAAGATTTGCCCTGAATGTTGGGGGAAAATGACCCTTCTCATGCTGGCATTCAAAACTGCATCCAAAATACACATTCAAAGTAGCAGCTGTGAGGAGAGATAATGTGCCCTCATGGTACATGAGGCTTACACAGAGCCTTCCTCAAAATTAAGGTTAACGAGGGATACATTGGGATCAGTGCTGTGCTTACACATTTTGCTCCAAACCAGCTTTTACCTCTGTAAAAACCCATTGGGAAGCACAGAGCTGCTGGCACAGCTTTGCCCTTCCAGCCTGGGATGCCCCAGAGATGGAGCAGGGCCTGACCCTGAAATAATGACTGGCTGAGCATGGCAAGTGCAAGGGGCAGGCTGCTCCCTTTGCTTTGGAAGAATGATCCTTACTTTTCCCTTTTAATGCAAATCTGTGGGAATCCAGGATAGGAAAGGTACATTTCCAAAGTGGATCCAAAATTTTATTACCAGACTATGAATTTAGGCCAAGTAATAAATGATAACTCTATAGAGGAGAGAAAATCACTTACAATTTCCAATTTCTTCATAAATGAATATAATTTTTTTTTAGGTAAATTTTCAGGAAGATAATTCTTTGACTAAAGATCTAGCACTCATAAGGTGAGAACAGTAAGAAAGGTGAGGCAGTAGTATTTAAATATCCCCTTTAGGAAGTGGCATAGGCTGCTTTATCTCATTTCCCTGGCTCACATTCCTTTGGTGGCTGTCACATGTTTACCAACCAGCAGTTCCTTCTTCCTTGGGATGTTAAATCAACAAGCACATGCACGGAAAAGGGCAAGAACACCAGCACCGCTCCCATTTCTCAGACTCAGGACTGTGCCTCTCTACAGCTTTGCCCAGCTCGTGTGAGTACTACAGATTCTAAGGATTTAACAGATGTCCTAGGAAGAAGACTTTTCTCATAAACAACACATTTCAAAGCTTTCTTGGGAAATTCCATTTCTGGTTTGACTCATCTTGCTGCTTTATGTAAGTGTGATTAGGTAAGTCTCGTGTTTGGAATGCTTTGGGGCCATTTCTTGGTGAGAAGATAGTTTCCCTAGTTTGTTACTTTCGAGACAATTGCAGTTTGAGAAGAAAATCCTATGCTACCCTCACTTCTAACTTTGGATTTGCATGCTGCTTTGGTTTTCTTAAAATACAAAGATCTTGGAAACTGCAAGGAATTAAATAGGAGTAAGCCTTTTCTTCTGCTTTCTACTTTGACATTATTCTGTTTCCTGCTGTCATTCCAAATTTTATTTTAAGGCAGTAGTAGACTGTAGTTCTAGATCCATAATGAGTAACAAAAGTGCAAAGTGTTTGCATTCCTGTTAAGCAGAGGGCACATCTGATTACTGTGCAAGGGAAGCCATGGGTGCTTGCAGATGTTTGTGACTGAGACAGGCTCAAAGAAAAAAAAGGAACTTAATGTACCATGGTGGCTGGGGGAGAAAACAGCGGAAGGGATCCCAATAAAATAGTAAACAGATTCCACAGCTTGGCTCAGTGTGTCTGAAAATATCCCAGGTACAGGCTGCACTTTGTTCTTGTGGTCCTTTATGTCAAGTGTTTTGCAGAGTGTGTGTGTGGATGTTTGCTCACGTGGGCTGGGCTGGAGCATTGGTGCTGCAGAAGCCCTTGGAGTGCACAGAATCTCTTTTAGTCCATCTCCATTGCATCTCTTCTGGCTAAGAGTGGCTCTATCTGCCTCCCCCCTGCCCTTCTGCTGGCTCTGAAGTGGCACAGCTCTCCCTGGATCCCTGAGAACAGCTGGACATCACAGATTTTGCTTGGAAGAAACTCTGGGTAGGTGCTTTGAAACCTGAAAATAAAAATGAATCCTCTGAAACAACTATGTGGCTGCTTGCATCTGGAGAAGGCCCTTTCCCAGTGCTGGGTCCTGCCCTGCATGTTGTTTTTACAAGGGCACTGTGGAGGGTGACTTACAACAGCTGTTTTCTCTGAGATCATTCCTGCCCTCCATTAAATCAGTGACCACCCTCCTTTTGATTTTCCATGTCCTGTTGAGTCAGATATCTCAGGCATAAGTACCAGGGTTCATCCTTCAGTCAGTTTGGCTGAGCTTTTCAGTTTTTGGCTGAACTCAGGTTCAGCAAAACTGAGGAGTGCCTGGGCAAGAAGAAGGTGTGATGTAAGAAAGAATAAACTGGGAAGGCACACCTAGGGAATGAACTGCTTCTCCTGGCCATTTAAAATGAGCTGTGCTTCCCTCTTCCTTATGCCTGCAGGATTTCATTGTCTCTCCTTTGTCACAGAGCCCTGGGTTAGCTGAGCAATGACCTCAGTTCCTTCCTTTCTCCTCGTAACTGGTTAAATGGTTAATACCTATGTGGAGAGAGAAATATGAGAAATGTTCCCGGGGCCATGGTAAAAGGTGGCAGTAATTGCTCAGCCCTTCACTCAATTAAATACATGACTAGAAACTGCTGACATTTTTTTCCCCCCACAAGCACTTGTTTAATGGCTTTTGTTATTGTTGGAACATATTTTCTCAGGGCGTAGGTCACTTGGTCAATACCTGAGGCCTAGAAGTCTTCCACAACACTCTTTGAAATCACACCCTGCTTTATGAGCAGCAGCCTTCTGCTTCAGGGCTCCCTGCTAAATGCCAACAATTCCTCCATCCTGCTCCTCAAAACCCAGAGCCTGAGGCTGGTGGCTAGGTGCCAGGAAGGTCCCAGGAAGCTGTGGTGGGGCAGACATCCTCTGTACCAGCTCAAAAACCATCTGAGGATCCCTCATGCCAATTGTAGCTGCACCAGAAGTTAATTTGGCAGCAAATAACCTGTTGGAATGAAGCTCCATGCAGGATCTGTGGCGTTTGGGTTTGGAGAGTTGTGGATTAGTGTCCTCTGAGATGCTGTAAAGAATGATCCAGGAAGGAAAGGAGAACCTGAATGCCAAAGCTACATCTGCTGCTGCTCAAACACCCTGATTTCTTTTGGCAAGTGCATGGAGAGGTCACAGTGAGGGCCATCTTTGGTGATGTAGCTCTGGTGGTTGTTAGATGGAAACTGGTGGCTCATGGGTGTGGATCTCTTGTCTCAGCAGGACTGTAGAACACTCCTCTCTCCCTCTGCTGCTCATGCCTCTTTTTGTGTCCCCTTGGCTTGCTAAATGCCAGACTGATGGTCTGGATTTGTGGCTGAGCTTAAATGCAGGGCCCAGAAACCTTTAGGGGAACTTTATAAAGGTTGACCTGGCTACTCCTTGGAAAAAAAAAGTAAAAATCAATGGCTGGTCATGCTTTCAAGACAAAATTAGCCACTAAAGCTGCCTCTTTAGCACTGCCAATTAGAAGTTTTAGAAAAAAGTCAGTGTTCTGTGCTGCAGTTTGACAGCAGCCCCTGATCAAGGAAGGTTGAGAGGCACATGCTTGTCTCTCTTTTTCTTTTTGGTCAGCAGTTTGCCACTGCTGCTGCCTGGATGTATTTAATGGGAGCTGAAAAAGGGACAGAGCAGCTTCAGGAGGCTCAAAACAAGTAGCACCAAGGGGGTGTGCGATGCCAATATTGGAAACTTTATTTTAATTCCCAAATCAGGGGTTGAGGCATGGATATTGTGAGGGTCCAGCATCCTGCCTGGATGTGCTGAGGGCAGGTGTGAGGCTGTGGTCTCTGATCACCTTTCTTGTCCTTTGGTGGCTGCCAGGAGGTGTCTGTGGCCTACCAGGACCCAACAAACAGCAGGTCAAGGAGGAGCCAGGGCTGCGTTCAGAGGGTGCCCTGCTTTCCACTGGCACGTGGCCCGCTCTCCACAGATGGGAAATCGTCTAAATATTAAGAGATTTGGTTTGATTAGCTAAATTCTCCTGTTGGCAGCACATTTCCAGTCCCTGGAGCAGTGGAGATCAGACGGGTTGCCAAGGCAACGTGCAGCCTTCAGTGCGAGGTTTGCTGTGGCGCTGTCCTTGGTCAATTGATGGAGTAGGGTTTATTTAGGTCTTTGAAAAAAAAACAAAACCCCAAAGCTGCTGTCCAGCCTTTTGCTGTGATGAGTCATTGTGCCTTGGGTCAAACTGGTGAAACTAAGAGCAAGGGTTTGTGGATGAGAGAAATAAGAAGATGAGAGTATAAAGGTCCCAATTAGGTTCCTCTTTGGAGAGAGCACTTCAATTCTGAGTGAAGACAACTTGTTCTTTTTTATCCCCCCAAATAAGTGAAACAGCAACTGAAATCCTCCTTTCTTCCCCCTCTCCTCCCATTTTCTCTCTCTCCCAAATGTAAAATACTTATTTTTATTCTCTAGAGGACTCTGTGCTCACTGTTTAATTCTTGACTCATATCAGAGGTCCTTCCAGTTTGACCTTTTGTCACTGCTCTGCTTGTTGCTCTCTGCTTCCTTCTCTGTTACAGAAGCTCTGGTAAACTCAGCTTATAAAAGTTTCCATTTCATTACATTATTCCTCCTTTTGTATCAGCTGGGAGATGAAAAATCTCATCATGCCACTGTAGCTGTGGCATGCACAGAAAGTCACTGTGTCTCCTGTTGCCTGTTAATTGATCTGGATCCCAAATCAGGGAGTGCATGGGGACAGGAGCATCTCTCACTCTGGCTGTTCCCTGGATTTACTCACACAGCAGAATTGTGCCAGTGGTGGGCACAGCCATCTCTGAAATTATGAAAAGAACCTGATTCAATGTCCTCACAAGCCAAGGAGGGAAGTGCCATGGTGCTGAGTGTCAGGCCTTAATTTGCTAAGTTATTAAATGTTTCTGTTTTGAAATAATTCTGGCAGTGATAGGAAAGATCCAAGGCTACAAGGATAACAGGATCACAGGGAGCTCAAGGTGGTTATATAGGAGACACCACCAGCGTGCCCCTATTTGTTTCTCTCACTGTTGAGATGGATGTGAGTTGTTCTCACCAGTGGATACCCTGTTAGTTCAGGCAGAAATCACTGTACAAGCAGGATTTGCTAAGAGTCACGGCATGGTTTAACATGGGGAGCCAGGCTGGCATTTTCTGAACATGCAGGTACTGTTCTCTTTTGAGTGTGGACCTCAGCTGGTGTCATGTAGCATAGGGAGAAGAGAAGGAATTGAAAAATAGCTCTAGACACTCCTTGCTGTGAGAAAAATCCTGACCTTCTCTATAATAAAACCGAGGCGTGAACTTTATAGACAGTGACTTGTATGTGAGAGGGAAAATTTTAAAGGGTAGAGGAGCCTTTAAAAGCCTGCATTGGCATCCTTATTTATTTATCCTTTTTGAGAGGATGGCAGCTGATAGATGTGTCACTGTGATGCTGCACAGTTATCTTCTTTCCCTGTCTCAAAATTTTGCATTAGTGATACCATGGCAACAAAGAAGTTGTCTTTAAGAAAAGGAAAAAAAAAAAAAAGGCATGACTTCAGTGTTCAAGAAAGGTGGCAGACTGACAGCCCTAGTCTTCCCTTTCTAGCAGTAAGGCAGTGTTGGTGTCAGCTATGACAAAAGGTATCAGATTATGATCTCTGTGTTGTACTGTGACTGAAAACAAACCTGGGACACAATCAAAGACAAACCTACTACAGGGAGAGCAGGCTGAGGACCTTCTGAGAAAAGGTGCTCTTGTTGGACAATTAAATTCTGTTTAAATTAGAAATTTTCCTAAGAAATGCATCATCTTGAAAAAAACTTTCTTAGACCCAGGTTGTGTCCTCTTTCAGGATGGAATTCTCCTCTGAGCAGTCTGTGAGAAAAAACAGCCTGTCTCTTGCTACCGTATGGTTTTTCCAGAGGCTGGAAAGTCAAAGATATCTGAAAGGGGCAGTTGAGACCTCTGTCCTGTTTGATTTATTTGCATTTGAGTACAGGTCTCATCTCTAACATGAGAGCCCTAAGCAGCAGGAGACTGGCTTTCAGTGACTAGATTCTTTCATTTGCTCTAATTCAAGTTGTATTTATCATTATCACTACAGCCATTTTCTGGCTTTTCTATGCCTTAGGTGAAAGCTTCGACCTCACTGCTTTGTGTGATAGCTGGTTTTACAATTGAAAATAGTTCCAGAGTGCAAAACTGGGAATTTTGGCACAGCTCAGGGATTAGAGTGAATATTGAGATAGAGAAGAAATGGCAGAGCAAACTTTGGAGTGTGAGGCCATAGACTGTGGGCCAGGAAAGTAATTTTCTACCTGCTTGTGATTTTTCTTCCCTGGTCTGGAGAAGAACTGAGATGAAGAGTGGTGAGGCTGCAGGTTTCACTTTGGTTACCTCAGCTGTGGGCCCAGCCCTGGGGACAATCCTGGCAGGGACCTTGGGCCAGGAGGAGCAGGGCTTGGATGGGTGTGAGGCTCCTCGTGCTGTCCCCATCGAATCTGTCCAGCCCTGACATGGAGGGGCCCAGCTTGCAGCTCATGAATGGCAATTCAGATTCTGTGCTGCTCAAATTCTCAGTCTCCCTGGCCCTGTTAACTTCAAAGACTTTGAATATTGGCTGAATGGAGCCATTTTTATGGTTGTTGCTAAAACTGATGGTGAACCTCTGGATCACTCTTGCGAGTGACCTCCACCAGACAGTGTGAAATGTCCCTGTCTATCAGGACATATTTCTGTTCCCTTGTTTCATCTGTGTTTGCTTACAGATGGAGGAATGAGAGAGCCAGGACTCTTCTGGATGCAGAATTTCAGGTGCCATTGTTTGCAGAGGCTCTGTACTTGCTGTGGACTTGAACTAGTGCTCCACACTCGCTTGAGACACATCCAGCAAAATGAATACTTCATCTTTTCTAGTTGAAAAGTGCCTTTTGTTGAAGGCAGAATGTTTCACAGAGCCCTGTGTGCTCAGTTACAAATGTCATCAAGAGCACTGCTCAAGGCCAGGATGGGTTTTTTTGCTGCTGGGAAAAGAGTGCTGCCCCAGGGTCGTACACAGCAAAACACAGAGCAGCCTTTGTAAGGTGGGAAATCTGGCCTCAGGGAAAGCTTTCTTGAAATTGGGCCTGTGGCTCTCACAGGTTGGCTGCTGGGTGCTTTGAGGTTTGCCCTCCAAGTGTTTATGTCTTGGTCATTTATCTACAGCAGGTTCTAAGTGAAATCCAGACTGCGTCCTGAGAATTCAAGTCTGAGTCTGGCTTTTATGAGCAGGCTGAGAAAAATCAAATCTGCTGCTACTTCTGGCCCCAACACAGGCTGCACAGTGAGCCAGGCTGAGCCTGAAGGGTGGAGGCTGCCCTCCTCTAGTCCTGCACCTTAGACATGGTACAGGGAAAAGGAAAAGATGGGTTTAAGGCAGAATTTGTCTCAGGCCTTCCATTTCTAAGGGGAGAGCACTTGCTAAATAGCACTGTGTCTCCTGTTGTGCCTCCAGTTCAGTGTGGCCTGAAGATTTTGAGCACCTCTACTGGACTGCATCCCTCAGAGAATCAGAGAATGCAGCTCCCCAGTTTTGGGGGGAAAATTGCCAATTCTGCGGCTTTTGTGTGACCCAGTGTGACTGAGGAGAGATGCCTGGAGTGCTGTGACTGTCACCATGATGTCATCTCTAGATGAAGCCTCAGCTCTGGGGTGAAACATGAGGTAATTCTAACACTGAAATGATCATATAAATGGATGTAACTTGACTGTTCTTTTGGGTCTAACTTCCACCCTTTGGGGCTGTGCCTGTGCCATGGCTCCTGTTCTGTGGGGCAGTTGTGTTAATGTTTCCCTGCTTCAGACACCTGCTGGGGGATAAATGCATTGAAACCTGCAAGGTGTTTGGGTGGCTCTGGGGCTGGTAGAATAGAGGGAAATTAAGTTGATTTACTGTCTTTGAGACCTCTGAAATTGCATCCTATGTCAGAGGCCATAAGGGAAGCTTTAATCTTTGAAGATGACCTGCAAATAACATCAGCAGCAGCTGCAAGTGAGCCCATTCCTCCACCCTTTGATCAGACAAAATTGGCAGTCAAAGTAAATAGAGGTATAGTCAGGTCGTAAGTGCTTTCTGTTCTTCATATTCCTTATATAAAAGGACTGGTGAACCTCCTCATTCTTGCTATCTGTAAATCAGCACATAAAAATAAAGTGTGTGAAACCCAGCCTCTATGCAGGGCAAGTCCTCCTGCCTTGGATGGGAATTTCACTCCTGCTACAGCACCAAATGTGGTCTGATTGCATTTCTGATAATGTATTTGTGGATCACCTTGAGGAGAAGAGGGGGAGTTATACAACTGTTCCCTCACAGTGCTGTTGGAAAGGGTCGGGCTTTGTCTCCTTTGAAATAGATATCAGGAGAGAGCTGCAATCCTGTGAAAACACACATTTATTTCTGAAGTGTTTGTGTATTGTGTGTGTGGTGCACATGAATAGAATTGCCACCTGTCCAAGGCTGATAAGGACAAGCAGTGGTCATGTTCTTGCAGTTTGCTGTGTGAAGAATTGGCACCTACAGCTTCCCTCAGTCTGAGTTTATGAAATGCTGCATGCAAGGAGTTGCTTCACCATTTGTGGCACTTTCTGAGTTTGCATAGATGGGGATTTGTTGGAGGTTTTTCTATAATGGATACAGTGTTAGCCATGGCTTCTGAAAACCCCTTACCTTTTTCTTCTGCCCTTCTGTCTCAGAAAGATCCCATTAGTAATCCTGTTCCTTTAGGAATCCACATATGGCACTGCTTTCCTTGATAACCTTGGCCTCATCTTGTGGGTGGGCAGAGTGACAAGATTCTGATCCCCACGTGCTTTGGGCACCGAGTAGAGGAAGTGACTGAGAAAGCTGCTTGGTGTTTCCATTGCACCCAGCAGGGAACTTGTGCTGGCAGTGGGGCTGCTGCCATCATCCCATCCCACATAACTTCCCTTCAGTATTTGCTGAGCCTTGCCAAGCACAAGGATGGACTCCTGGGCTCTGCTGTGACACTGCTGGTGGGGATGAGGGTATGTAGATATGCAAGTAGGTGGAAACTCTCTAATACATCATAATAGTAATAATAATAATGTACACTTGTACTGCCTTGCAGCTTTCGCTGGAACTTCTGCCCACGCACCAGCCTACTTGGTTCACAATGCAGTGTGCATGCTAGACAATTAGTGGCTGATAATGAAAAATGTCATGGGAACCAGCAGGAAAATCATAGCTTACTCCAAATATATAATGAAATGTAATTAGCACAGACAGCAAAACAGACAATTTATGGTTTTTTTTATTTTTCGTAATTAAAAAGTACCAGTAAACATTCCTTTTTCAGGAAGTTTGGTATCAAATGAAATTAAAGAACTATTGTCTGGAATAGTATTTTATGCAGCATTTAACCCTTGCACAGCAGAATGGATTAAGATCTTGCTACTTGCAGGTTCTCCAAGTGAATCTACTGTGGAGCTCCTTGTGTTCATTCCCCTGGCCCTGGTCCATTAGGAGAGGCCAGCCCTGGTAGCAGGATTGCTGTGAAACCAGCTCCAAGCCCAAACCCCAGCTGGATTCCATGCATGTAACACTGTGGCCAGCACTTCTCTCTTGTTCTTCTGGACAGACTCTCCCTGAGGTCATCTTGTAGTGTGGATGTGGCTCTGAGGAGAGGTTGGAGCAGGAATAGCATTATAATGCCTTGTGATCCCTATGTCCTCTCTCAGATTTCTCCTCATTATAATGCCTTATATCCTCTCTCAGATTTCTTCTGTTGACCTCAGCTCCATTTCTGATCTCCTTTCTTCCTCAGGGCCCTTCACACTGCATCTGTGGTTTGTTCTTGAGCAGTGGGCAAGGAGTGTGTGCAGTTGTGTGGCCTCAGCCTGCCAGGAGCACAAGTACCATTTCTTGCCTTGTGCCCTCCACCAGAGCAGCAGAATGAGTGGACCCACTGTGGCACTGCACAAAGGTGTCCATGGCATGAATTCTTGGCTTAAAAATGGGTAAATGGGGGAGGATTCTGGCCGAATAAACATTCAGCCAAATGTTTATGTCCCAAAGCAGGTGGTGGTCAGCACCTCCCAGGGTTTGGACTAAGAGCTGAATGCCTTACTGTGTCACATTTTCTCACTCCAGGCACAGTCTGTCATCCATTGCTGTGAGGATGGATATTTTACCCCTGAAAATTCCAGCAATGTGACACATTCCAGCAATGCTGCTGCACAAGGGATGCCTGTGCATTTCTGCTACTTTTCCTCCTCAGCACCTCTCAGGCCCAGACAGTCACCACAAACCAGAACAGAGCTCTGCTCCAAATCAGTTTTACAGCCATTTCCCAGGCACAGCCTTAGTCTGGAGTTTTAAATCTGCAGAGAAAGCCCCTCAGCTGAGGGTTGGGAGGAGAGCTGGGAGGTGTCATCGGGACTGTAGGCAGGTGCAGGATGTTTTCCTCTTGATGATGGAGAAGCAAATTGCCAGCATGCCCCCCCCCCCAGAGGGATTTGAGCTTCCAGCTGGAGCAGCTGCAGTGTGTGAGGCAGTGCTCAGGTGCAAACTCAGCCCTCCCTCACAGACCTTGAGGCACAAACTTCTGATGTCTGGCTCCAGGATATTGTGGTTGAGAAAAGAGGAAATTTGTGCATAAAGCCATGGGACAGGATGTGCTGCCTTGTACTGTAGGAGTCCCAGTCACCTCCTTGCATGGGGACAGACTGTCTTTAGGAGGGATAGCAGAGCTGCTTGGTGACCTTATTGAAGGGAGGTGAGGGATCTGAGGCCTTGTTCGTGTTTTCCATGCAGGAAGAGTCTGTGCAGTCCCTTCTTGTCAGAACCCAGGACATCCCTCTGGGTGCCCTGGATGGCTCAAAATCCTGGCAGGGGGGTTGGAGACCCTGACATGCAGCCAAAGACCCCTGCGGCTTTGAGTTCAACCCATGGAATAAATTACCACCTTTGTATGAAGAATTAAAGGTCGGAAAAGTTTAGATAGCATAATAGTAGTAGTTATAGGGTGAAAAGAGAAATTTTGAAGATTTTTACTATAGGGATCGAGGAGGCAAGATAGAGGAATTTGGGCGTTGTTCTGTTCTTCTCCCTTCTTCTTCCTAGCCTCCATCTTCTTGGTGATGGTGGCACTTTGGGATTGGTGTAGAGTAGAAAGTCACTGTCTAACACAGGTGATAGGTATTGGAACATAACTGTAAATATCAAATATGTAGTTTAGACTATAAAAGACAACACCAGCCCCGTGGGAGGGCAGTGTGCCTCAGACTGACCTGCTGAACAGAGCTTGGCAGGCCAGACAGAAAATGTTTAGATAAGAAATAATAAACAACCTTGAGAATGACAGCTGAAGACCTCTGACTCCTCCTTCCACAGCTGGATTGGGGAAAAGAGACTTTTAATACATCTCAGGGTCATCTTGAACAGAGGAGATCCTGAGACCTTCTTGCCTGTCCTCCCAAAAACTCTGCCTTTCTGGGGACAGTTTTTAGTACTTGGCTTTGACAACTTCCTCCTGGAAGTTGATGCTGGACCTTTGGTGAGCTCTGATAGGTGGTGCCTTTTATATTTTTGGCCCCAGGAGTAAGGGAAGCCAGAAGAGCTGTCCCAAGTCCTGTGTCACTGAGCTGCTACTTTCTTGTTCCTCTGTATCTGACCAGGAAACAAGAATTAGAAGGGCAATAATGTTGTTGTGCCAGTCTGAGTTACTTTAGAGCAAATATATAGCAGGTGATCAAGGTCTCCAAGCTTTCCTTCAGGATGCCTGTCTAGTCAAAGATCTGCTTTTTCTTCTGTGGTTTTGCAAGGTATTTGAAGGTCTTTTGGGAAAAAGGGGCACTTTGAGGATTTTCTTTAGCTGGGGCTTGTATAGCATTTCAGAGCATGTACTGAATAATTTATATTTAAAAATAGTGGTGGCTTGCTTGTGTCCTGTCTGAGAAGGGGAAACTCTGGTGTCTCCTTGAGCTCACTGAGATTTTTATCAAATAAAATAAATGGTAACAGTGGTGTCCTTGCTGCACACACCCTCTTGTGAGCTGAGAGCTGGTGATCCCGTGTGTTTTATACATAAGATAGAGCATTATCCTTTTTCCTGCTTATTCTGTGCTCAAGAGCAGGGTAAGTCTGTGATGGGATGCAGCCAGGCTTTCATGTATATTCTGGGGTTATGGCTATGGTGATTTATACTCATCTCCTTTGATTTATCCTTGGCTCCAGCAGCCATTTAATGGTGACTTCAGCAGCTGAAAATAGCCAGAGTCAATGTCTCACTCAGCCACTCTCACCTCCCCAGCTCCCTGGGTTGAGGTGTGAGAGGAAAATGGGTCTGAGATGTGCTGGCCAAATTATCTGGGGAAATTATGGTGCCAAATGCAGTGCTGGCAGGCTCAAGGAGAGGTTGGATGGGGCTCTGAGCATCCTAGGGGAAGGTGTCCCTGTCCATAGCAGGAGGATTGGAACCAGATGGTGTTTAAAGTGCCTTGCAACTCAAACCATTCTGTGGTTCTGTGAATTGTCTGTGCAGAAGAGAGCAAGGGGAGTGTAGACTTCACCTTGTTGTCACTTCAGCTGCTGTGACTCAGGGCATATTTCTGCTCCTTCCTCAGGTCGGAGCCACCTCCGGAGCCACCTCCGGAGTTTGTGCAGCACGTGTTCCTCTGGGTTCACTCCCAGCCACTCGTTTGTTTTGCATGTGGGCTGCTGCTATGCATTGCTGATTTCTGCTTCCAGTTGAGACATGTTGGCTTGTAGTAATTTAAGTTTTTTAAAATCTCCTTGGTAGCAGTCATACAGTGCACTGTCAAGGCTGTAACTGGGGTCAGTGTAGCTCTTCTAGCCCAAGTCTTTTGCTGAGTCAAGTCTTATAAATTCCCTGCTGGATGTTCCACAGGCAGGGCTCTGTTTACATCCTTTCATCCTGCTCATCTCATCTCAGCTTTGTAATCACAAACATCCCTGGTGTGCCACTGATGCTGCTGATGTTTCATTTTTATGGGGTCTTTGACTTGAATTGAGCAGCTGAACTTCGCCCCTTCTTGGTGAAGTAATTACCAGAATAACAAACCCTTTTTTTTTTTTGCAGATGACACTGAAAGTTTTTGACATGTGTGCCCTTGCCATCCACATCTAGTGATGTATGTAGTGTTTGTCCTTTGTTTTGGCATTTTGATATGTGTGAGAGAGGTGAAATGGCTTTAAAAGCTTTTAGCTGGCGCCTGTGGTTTGTTGCAGACCCAGTGGTACAGGCAGAACATGATAAATTGAAACCAGACTGTTTCTTTACAGTTTGACATAGGGATGTGGATGTACAGGGCTGGGACATCTGCTAGTGCAAAACCACTGTGCTCATCACCTGTGCCCAAACCTGACACCCAAGGACCTAAACTGAATTACCTGAGCTGGAGGCTGATGATTTTTTTTTTCCCAGAAAATAATGATAATTATGTGATATAGTCATACTTCTTACTTAAGGGTGAAGAAGCTGTTGAATGAGGATCATAGGCTGTACGTTAACCTGGTTCTTAGTAAATGCAATGAAGTTAGTGAGTACCATTATGTATAATCTGATTGCTTTAAAGAAAATACAAAAATTGCAAAGGAGGTGTTGGGGCCTTAATGACCCACTATCCTTTCTTGTTGTAGTACAGATGGAGAGTGTCTCTCTTGGAGCTGGTGGAATTCTGAATTCCTATAAAAGTTTATTAAAATCACTTGGTGTCTTTCCTGTGTTGGAATTCATCCTGTGACAGAAATTAAGACCTAAATGGGAACCAAGTCTTTGTGATGCACATCCTTAGCAGACCAGATCGATGTGTTAGATGGATGTTATATCCAAGCCCAAGTTCTGCTGGATTTCAGTTCCATTTCTTCTGTGGCGAGGATGGGAAGCAGAGCCAGGGGTACAGCTGTGCTTAAACCACATTTTCCCTAGGCAGTTTTTCCTGGTTGTGTTGATGATTTCTTTTTCGACTTTCTGTTCTCAGTTACTCCTGATGCCACTGGTTTTTGTCTGCAGTGGGAGCCTTCATTATCTTCCCTGCAGTCCTCTTTCCCTTCACCAACAAGAAGCTCTGCTGTGAAGAGAGAGGTGGGCTCCCATGCCTGGAACAATGAGGGTGAAGAAAACACTGCAAAGAAAAGTCCAGAGCTCATGAAGGACTTGGTGAGTGTCACAATATTTATTAACTGCCTTTGATGTGCAGAGTCTTCTGGAGGCTTTGATTGACAGACACAGGACAGGCACAGGCCCACCTGCTGTTTCTCAGGTTGTTTGTGTGGAAAACAATAGGGTTTTGGGTAATAACCTCCCAAATTTCATCATAAGGATATGCAATTACTACTGTGTTCCCATTATCTTTGTTGTCTGGAGTAATGTCTTGAAAAATGAAAGTCAACACTGGGGAAAGAAGCCCATTCCCTGCTCTGTCTGTTGTGGGAGTGTTTTGTTTATCCAGTGAGAAGCAAAATGTGAGTGTTTCTGAGTAGCAACTGTGCCTTTCTGCTCACAAAGGATATGTCTGTCCTGGTTTTCTTGTAGTAGCTATTACACGCTCTTTCATGCATTTGTTGTGCTCTGGAAATGTTATGTCTTGGGTAAACCCATAGGTCCTGGAGTCAGAACAGCTGGAAATTTTACTATGTTAGAAAAAGAACATTTTAATTTTTCTCAGCCATCAAAAATGCATCTGTTCTGGTAATGGTGGTCACTGTGAATTTGGTAATTTCTTCCTGTATTTGTTTGTAATTTGCATGTCAGAAGTGTATAATCACTAAGATAGTCAGGCAAGAAGAGGCCTCAGAAGTCTCCCAAATGAAGGGTCTGCTTCTCAATGATTCAGTCTTAAATCTAAAGGCAGAAGAGCACAATCCCAAATCATAGAGCTCATTCAAGGTTGCTTTGTTGTTCATTTTGCCTCGTGTCTCAGCATGCCTGAGGACATGATCTGGCTGTACTTTGAGACTCCAGGGCTCATGGACAGTTGAAGGCTTGGATGCCATCTGTGGTGGGAACTCAGTGGCACAAATTCTTGCTGAATTCACTAGCGAGCCAGGGACAAGCACCAAAAAGGTACAAGTACAAATGGTACTTGAAATGATTCCCACCCACACCCCTCTCGACTGAAAGTCCTAACTTCAATGTTTCTAAACAAAGACTCTGGGGTTTTTTTTATAAGTTTCCTTCATCGATATTACTTTTAAGTCTTTTTCCCCTTCTCTTCGCCTCCCATCAAGTGGTGTAAAAATGTGGCTTTTATTTCGGTTTTTAAGATGACACATCTCCCAGGAGCGTGTGGGTGTTGACATTCTATGGAGCTGTCACAGGCTATCATGTAAACATGTATTTGCAATGCTTTTTAAAATGTGAATTATTAATAAACAGAGTGGCTTGCTTTTTTTTTTTTTTTCGGTGTTTGTTGCTTCCAGGTTTTGAAGGACAAGAAATTGCTTCCCAGCTGACACTCTCGATGGCAATTTTCATTTCAGACTAAATCTCATGTGTCTGAGTGATAAACCTTTGAAAACATGGGCTTATAATGGAAACACTAAGTCAACTTTAACTACAGCTGTGCCATGCAAGAAAAATACCACGTACCTTAATGAGGTGCTAAATCTGATACGGCAGAGGAATCTGTTGTAATCATTAATTACAATGGAAGCTTAAAGCTGGAGTCTGCTTTTCCTGTTCAAATAAAATGGGCTTGGCGAGTTGGAGCTGAGAGTTATTTAAAAATATCACCTCTATATTTAGTTTAAATTTCACCGTGGTGTCTTGGTACTTGTAAAGTCAATATGGAATCTGTGTGTAGGAAATGCCAATGCTTTTAAAGGACAGCAGCATGAAGGAATATATTAAACCCTGGGCTAACTCAGCGTGTCATATGGCGAATGCAGAAACCTGGAGGCTGAGCTTGGGCAGGGAAGCCAGGCAAGGCTGTTTCCAGCAGGGTGAGGGAGCTCTCCCAAGAGAGTGTTGACAAGCAAGAGTTTGCTTCAGATTTGGAATATGGCTTTGGTGGGTAGGAAGGAGCAGGATGGGGGAGCATTTGCAACGTGCAGTTCATTGGTTAGCGTTCACTTTTCCTCTTTTCAACTCTTACCTCCTGAGCTGTGCATGTTGCAAGGAGATCCTGATTCCAAGGACTCTGGAGGTCTTTAACATGCAGCCCACTAATGGTTGCTCTTCCCAGTCCTAAGTTCTCAATTTGTGGAAAGATTTTTGATTCTCCACATCGGGAATTAGGAGTGCTTAGAAGATGTCTATCTAAATAGGAGAGAAGGCATTTTGCATGACTGTGGCATCTGCTGTAGGATGAACCCCCACATGCAATAGCACAGCTGAATGAAGGCTGTGGCCTGGGAAGGGGTGTATGGGTTCAATGCATGAGCTGCCCCTCTTGCCCTTGGATCCAGCTGAGTTTTGAGTCATCTACCAATGGAGAAGAGAGTTGGTAGAGAAACATGAGGAAATCTGTCTGTTTTGCAAGTCTGCAAGGTGACATTTAGAAAATCTACTGTAAAATGTCAGAGCCTCTTTTTTGTTGTTGTTTTTGCTTTCCTGTATAGAGCCTGACCCCAGAACAAGGCAAGTAACAGAATGAAATAGGTGCTCCCATCCACATGGCTCTAGGACACATCTGGCTGTTTTGTTCCTGATTTAATTTTAATTGCACAGTTTGTGTCTCTATGGAGGGGGAAAGATAAGGAAAAGATCATTGTGGAAATGAAGATTTCATTGAAAACCTTTTTGGAGGCTTCAGGACAAAGACTCTTAATTACTGGGGCAAAATGGATGGCAGATTTTTGGTAACTTCTATGGATCCTGTTCTTGACTGGTTTGTTGATCTCAATGATGAGTCCATCTCTGGAGCAGGGATGTGCTGCCTTGGTTTCTTCTCACTCAGCTGCAGGAGTCCCTTCACTGGCAGGGCTGGAGCTCATCTGGACACAGCCAGCCTGTATTTAGGATGCACTTGGCACTGCCCAGAGCAGGCTGCCAAGGTAGAGAGGCTGGTAACCACATACCTGGTAGGAAATTAGCACAGGGCATGTCAAGCTTGCTTGGCTATGCCCAAGCATGTGCAGAAGGAAGAGGTGGTGGCATGAAGCAGTCCTGGTCTTTCCAGAGTGATGCAGAGCCTTGATAGAGGTCATGTGCAGAACTCCTCAGTGAGCGAAAGATTAATTGCCACACCTCTAGAGTCAGCTCGAGTGGTTCTTCACAGTACTGGTGGTCTTTCAGGAACTGGGAGAGTGTGTATGGGAAATTGCCCCTTGAATCACCTCTCCACACAAGGCAGGAGGAGCTTTCCTTGAGCAGAGGCTTGAGAGAAGTCAGTGAGGCCTCATGTGAGACCTTTTGATGTTGTGATGGTTTGGTGTCCCTCTCTGTAGTGTAGGTTTTGGGACCAAGAGGAGGTGGTGGTGTTCCTACACACAGTGTTTATAGTGTTGGGGAGCCCTCCAAAAGTTCATGGGTGAAGTGGATTTCACAGGTACCTGTGACAGTGCTGGGCAAACCTTTGTACAAAGAGCTGTAACCAACCACAGGCTGCAGTGCTGTGGCTCAAGAGAGTGAAGGGTCCTCTTTGTTCTACACAGTAATCTTTTCATAATGGTGTCACCTGAGACTGGGAAAGAAATTGTAGCTTAGTACACTGTGCTTTATATGAAAATATTCCAGTTGTGCCTTGCCTTGAACACTTGTTGAAGATGTACTCTTGATGTGTGAAAACAGCATAAATATGATGAGGTTTGAAGGAAGGTTTCTTTTTTTTCATTTTTTCTTTTGTTTTATCATCCTCAAGAGCACTTTCAGTTCATGTTCTCAAGCTGTTCTGCACAGCCACTGCTCCAGCCTCTAGGGCTAGCTGCACACTTAAAATAAATAAATGGAGATGCAGTTCTTATATAAAACACTCATCTCCCTTAGCTTTAAGGAAAGCATCAACACCTCTAGCACTCAGCCAGGGCTGGAATGTTAGCAGTGCTGCCTGGGTGCTGCCTGGGTGCTGCCTTTCATTGTCAGTGCTGCCCGGGGCCCAGGAGGGCCCTGGGGACCTGTCACATGCAGTGAGTGGGACTGTCACATGCAGCAGAGGCAGGGACTCATGTTTAGAAAGAAGAAATGTGGGTGAGTGTGACAGCACCAGTCTGGCTTCCTCCAAAGTTGTGGAAAACCCAGGGGTGTGCTTCTCCAAAGAAACACAGCTGTGGTTGGTCCTTTTCACTCTGGTGTGAGCACCCAGCAGCTCCGCTGTCCTCGGCAAGGGCAGACTGAGGGCGAGCCTGAGGTGGTTTCTGTCACTCAGCTGAGGTGTGCAGCTCAGATTCCTCAACAATCCTGTGGCAGGAAGGAGAGAAGGTTGTGAAAGGGAAGTTTCTCAGTGCCCACATGAAGCTGCTCTTCTAAGTTGTTTTTTCTCTCAACTGCTTCGATAGAGCCTCATAGGAAGAATGAGTGGCCATGGGACAGTGGGATTGCTGCTACTGATGTTGGATGAGCCTGGTTTGCAACAAGCTGAATTAAATGGAGGATTAGAGTAGCTGAGGGAGCACCCTAAGTCACTAGGGACAACCTGCTCTGATCTGTGGCTCCAAATTCCTTTAAATCCCTTGAGTCAAGGTTTGCTTTTCCCAGTGACCCCTCAGCCTCCCAGCTTTTCTGGCTGGACTGGTGGTTGACTTAGAAGTGAGAGGAGATGGAAACTACAGACTCAGCCATGTGTGCACACAAAAATGGATCACCAGGAATCATCCACTGTGTTTTTGTCTCCCAGCCATCACTGCCTTCACTGCTCTTGGTGGTCCACACAGAGAGATTCCCACAGGCTCTGTGAGGATGGAGTGTGTGCGTGGGGGAAGGAGTAACAGGAGCTGGGTGACTCCTCTAAATGTTTCTAAAATAAATTCATTTTGTTAAACAGCTAGACATGCTCTCCCACTGATAATTTCCATGCAAGTAATTGCTCTGATTGACCCTGGTTTGTTCACTTGCTGGAAACTGGGTAGCACAATTGCAGGCAGGGTGGAGTCTATGGGACCTGCTCTAGGGAGCAGCTTGACAGCGCAGGTGGGTGGGTTGGAGTGGTGGTGTAAATTGGTGTTTCTCCAGCCCTTTGAACTTGTGATTTCCTTTTGGCTATTCTGTCTTCATGCAAGCTGGAGAATGGCAGAAGCTCAATTACAGAACTTGCTGTAATTTCTGACTGCAGGTTTCTTCTTTCATTCCCCTAATCCAGTAATTACAGATGTTTCTCACTCTTTCAGCCTGAAAGAGCACAGTTGCCACTACTAACACCACTTTTCTAATACTCCAATGATTTGTGAATTTCTTTATGCCCTTTATGTAACCCTCGGCTGGAGAAGTATAAATGAAGTTATTCATTGCTGCTTTTTGTGCTACCATTTGGCATGGAACAGTTAGGGGTTTTTTTGTGCCTCTGGTGACAAGTAGCTCTTTAAATGCAAAGGGCTTTATTTTGATTTGAAGGATGTGACTGCCTTCGGTGGAGTGACTCTGGGTTTAACACCAGTGCCAAGTCAGAATCTGGCTCACCCGAATATCCAAACCCAAATATCCATTGTGGCCAGGGAGATGTTGCCACTTTCTCTCTCCTGAAATTCCCCCAGGTTTTGTATTAATATTTTGGTGGCAATAATATCTATCTGTGCATTCACAGATCCTCTGCTTTCTGGGTGCCCTGGACTTACATGACTTCAGTAGTTCTACAATCTAGGCAAAACAGAGTTATGAAGAGGTCAGCATAGGAAATCACCATCAGCTCCTCAGCCCCACTGCTGTTGGAGCTTCTGAGTACAATATTTGAATCCTGCTCTTCCAGAAACTTTTTTTTTTTTTTTCTTGAATTTGTCATCACATACTCTGTATGATGGAGAGACTTGGGTTTTTGAAAAAAGCTCCACAATTCCGAACGATAAATGTCACATTTGCATAATTCCTTTTTTTCTTCTACCTCTTTCCTCTTCTCCCCATCCCACTGAAGCAGCGAAGATCAGTAAATTTTAGCCATTGTTATCGACAAAAGGAGAGCGTGAACAAAGGAATGAAAAGAAAGTAGGAGACAACGTGGGGCTAAATATCCTGATCAAAACCACTTTTGTCATTTGGGCATCAATTTTTACAACTAATTTGGCACAGCATCACTAGCGAGCTGCCTGCAAAGACATGAGATGATTTGGGAGTGAGAAATAAGTCTGCAGGCTTCCTGTGCGTGGGCTGAGCCCCGTGCAGCCGGGTACATTGCTGTCTGCCTGAGCTCATCTTTGTTTTCTCTTCACCATTCTGGGGCTTGCAGGACCAGTGCTCTGCAGCAGTGGGTTTATTGCTGTGTTGATTTGTAACCCGTGAATGTTTCCAATGAGATGTGTCTAATTTATTGGCATAAACCATTAGATTTTCCTTCAGTGCCCTGGAGTTTCTGATTCACCAGCTGAAAACTATTATCACAGAGCACATAATCACTTGGAAAGTGCCTCTGTCTTCTCTTTTTTTGTGTATTAAATTCAACCACATAAATAGCGTTTTTATAGCACAAAATAGGCCAAAAAGGTACCAGATGTTCTGTATTTCTGTATTGTTTTTCCCTTAGGGAAGTGTGGTCAGTAGTGATGCTCACAGCTGATGTGAACCTTGGGCACTGTCTGTGAACTTCCCTCATAACACTTCTGCAAGAAGCTCCAACCCTCTGAACAGTTTCAAGTGCACAGGATGGGCTTGGCACTGTGACAATTTCAGCTGGAAATACATTTTCATCATAGTAATGTTTGGTGAGAGTGCAAGGGCTTTGCAAGCATCTTGTTAGATACAATTCTGGCAACAGCAAGAGGAGCAAAGAGTCCAGATTGTTCCCAGAACCAGGAGAGAGGATTTCTTGGCCCAGTGTTGCTGCTGCCTGCCTTCATCTGAGTACATTTTTAATCTACCCTCTGCTATTTTATGTGTGTTTTAATTGGGTTCTAGTCTGAAAGGAAGATCAGGCTTATTATATTTTTCAGTAGCTCAAAAAATCTTAACTGTCCTGGACTTCCTTATTTCCCCCTCCTGTGAACAGCAAAATGGTCTTATGTTTTGCACAGATCCTTGATGTTCTGGGCATCAGCTTGGATTCACACCTTGTTTTAGGTTATCCCCCTAAACTTGGGGCAGAGCTTCCTGCTGGGTCAGTTTGACATCCACACAAATAAAGTCCTGCTCATGGATATAATCCATTTTCAGCCTGTGTTCTGCTTGAAAGGGAGGGGTTTGGTGGAAAACTTCTCCAAGGGCCACACAAAAAGTGAGTGAAGAAAAGGAAGTTTGTGCCTACACTCTGCAACAGCTTGAATAAGGGACACATTAAGAAATGCACAACTGATGGCACTTTTTTAGGAACCTACCTATCAAGAAGATTGAAAGACACTTTGGGAATATTACAAACCTCTGCATTGTGGTCGTGTCTGAAATTCTGGTAATAGTCTACTTTTTTTAGCAATATAGTAATTGTACCTCTCAATGGGAATGCTACTCAGGAATAATGATCTTATCAAGACAAGGGAATATAGATTGTAGTAAAGGTTATGATGGTTTCTATGAGAGGCTTAACATTGATCCTTTTAGCTATCTGATTTTCCAGGAGAGGAAAATAACCACCCTAACTGCTTTGAGTTTAGCATGTGATTTGGTGTGAAAATTCTTATGGGCGGTTTTAGAAGATGGAACTTGAAGTAAATTTTCTAAACTGCTTTTTTCCTCTCTCTTGTTTGATGAATACTTTTAAAAAGAAATGGATTTTTTTTCCTATTTCCCACACATTTTATGCTTCTCTCAGTTCTTTTAGGGTTTTTTTTTCTTCTTCTAATACAAGTCAAAACTGTTAGAGAAATCAAAAGCAAAAATCCGTTATGTTGAAAAGACCACGTTGTGAAATATATCATAAACATGCTGCTAGAGCAGTGTCTCCTAATTAATGGAGAGAGCTCCTGGGAAACAGCAAGCCTGCAACACAGCTCAGCCCCCTTTGATCCTCTGGTGAGTTTGTAAAATCGTTGCCCGCCTAAACTTGTCTGCAGCTTGTTACACATTTTATCCATCTGCTGCAAGAACAAAAATAAACCATTTATAATTCAGCTGAACTCCAGTTGTTCAGACTGTGGAGTCTTTAGTAAAAGGATGGTAGGAAAAGCAAAGCAAAGGTGAAACAATGTCGAGGTGTTTGAGGTGCCAGGACAGGGAAGAGATGAATCTGACTCCATATTTCTTAGAAGGCTGATTTATTATATTATGATATTATATTAAAAAGTGCTATACTAAAATAATAGAGAAGGGAATACATGAGAAGGCTAGGAAAGGAATGAATAATAAAAACTCATGACAGACTCAGAGTCCAACACAGCTTGCTGGTCACCAAGTAAAAACAACTCACATGAGACCAGTCAAAGATGCACCTGTTGGTAAACAACCTCCAGACCACATTCCAAGGCAATCAGGTAGTTACTGTTTACATTTCTTTTCTGAGACTTCTCGGGAGAAAAATCCTGCAAAAGGATTTTCATAAAAATATAATGGTGACAAAACAGAGTCAGGCGCTCTGGAAAAGACATTGCTTTTGTCTCTTGAGATTATGTAGGCACTGAGTTGCAAGTTGCATGTGTGAGTTGCAGGTGTTACTGCAAAGTGGTTTAGATTTTTTGGTGAAATACACATCAGTGTCTGCCTATTGTCTGTAAACTGAGATCAAACCACTTGTTGGGGTTCCTAGGATTCAATTAAATGTCCCAGTCCTGGGCAGAGCTGTGTACACAGGTGTATGTGTCATGCTTCCCCACAACCTACAGGCTGCTGCTTGGCATGTGAAAGTTCACGTTCCAGTTCTATTTGCTGCTTCAGATGACTGAGTGACCACATCCAAGCTCTGCAGGTGGGTCTAGATAACTGCTTTACTCCCTTACTGCAAAATCTTGCTTTGGAAGCTCCTTCCATCTTTATGGCTGTGGTGCCAACCTCCCTGTGTCAGACTGTGATGTAGCCAGCCAGAAGTGGCGTAGCTCTGTTGGACCAATCAGGTGTTAGCTCCAAAATCTAATAACAAGAGGAGCTAATTATTCCCCATGCAAATATCACAAGGCTGCGTTCTGTTGATTTTTAGAACAGACCAGCACTTCATTTCAGCACCCATATGTTTTACCTGCATCAGTTAGCCATCACTTCTGGATGCCTGCATCCCTCTGAGGGCCACTGCTGCCCTGAGACAGAGGGAGAGCACTGTGAGGTTCTCCTTTCATCAGAAACCAGAGATTCATTTGCTCTTGCCTGTAAATAAATGCCAGGTTAAAAATGTATCCAGTATCTAGCACTTACCCACCAGAGTTCTTCCATGCCTGGGAGAATCTCCCTGTTTAAAGCACCATCTCCTCCCAGTGACTTCCCTGGTGCTGTGATTTACCAGGAGCCAATCCACATTATGCTGCAAATGGCTTGTTTGGAGCCTGTAATCTCTTTTGGTCCATGAGAAAATCAGTTGCACAAAGCAGAGAGGCTTTGCCAAGGGCAGGTTTGGAAAGAGGAGAGTGAGGGAAGGGAACAGCTCACCTGGGAGGTGAGGCTGTGGCACTGCCTGTTCCTTGCCAAAGATTTAATGCATGACAGGGAGCTTTACCTGGATCCCAGGGGCTGAGCTGAGGGCTGGAGGCTGCCAGATGGATGCTGGAACAGTGTGTGCCCTGAGCCCAGGGATTTTATGACAGCCACAGCTTTTAGAATGCCTTTAGTAACCCACATTCATTTACTGCCCTTGTTAGGGCTGTAATTCTTAGCACAAGCTGAAGCTGACAATAAACCTGTTGGAAGTGTCTGCAGCATAAATCAACCGAACACAATTATTTGGCACAGGTGTTGTAAAAGCTAAAGTCTTCTTCAGTCACTGATCTCATGTCTAGAAGAGCTGCTCACCAAGCAAAATGGGATCTCCTTATGCTCCATTTAAAATCCACAACGTTAAGATTCCCACTACATTTCTCTGGAGATCATTTCACAAGGTAATACACATTGCTGCTGAGCTTATTTTCTTGCTGTTACACTGTATTTACCCTTTTATACTTTGATTGCTTTTAGACCTCTCAATCCAGCAAGACATTTATATTTATTTTGAAGCTTCTTTTTAGTTGTCTTTTAGTCTAAAATCTGCACCTATTTAATTCTTTCTTCCTAAACCCATCACCCTATTTGTAGGTTTCTCCTTCTCAGAGTTCCTAAAAGAATATCTGTCTTGTGATACTGTGGGAAGATGTATATTGGGCAAAAAGGCATGCTAACTTTCTGCAAGTTATGTTTTTATTTAGAGTTAAGATGAATTTTGAGAAAGCATCATATAGAGATGACACCAGTGCTTTTGTTAACTTGCTTCTGTTCCCAGTAATTTTGTACCTATAATATTACACCTCCTCTGTTTGGCTGTTTTTTAAAATTTCTGTGAATGGCAAAACAGCTCTGGGCTATGTACAGAGAGAGTTTCTTCATAGTTTTTCTAGAGCAAAGTATTTGAGATGCTTGTCTGCCATGGGCTGCTACTGCAAGATTTTGGCCTGTCATTTTCATAATTCAAAACATAATTCTCCCCAAATTCTCCCTTCAGTTTTCTCACCTGCTCATGCTAATGCTAAGGAAATTGGGGCCAGGAGGTTATTTGAGAGGTTATTTATTGTTTTTTACCTTTTTTCCCCAGGGCTGTTGACAGCTGTAACCAGAGTGTGTGCACTTCAAAAAAGTTACTTGTGTTCCAAGGTTCTGTGTTCTTATTTTTATCTAAGGTTTAGCAAGTGAATAAAAGCTTTCCAGATCTCTGCAGGAATACGTGCAATCAGTCCATCATTTCTGGATTTCTGGTAGTATTCTCAATGGGTAGAAGTGCTTTTTCCATTTCCCCCTCTCATATCTAGTCATCTCACATAGATAGTGTGTCGACAGGTGTTGATGGACAAGAAATTTACAGTAATTTCTTATGGTGCTTATTCTGTAGCTCCCTGAATTGTAAGTGACATGCTGGCAAAGCTGAACAACTGATCACCAGACACCGGCATAGTGTTAATCATGGCTTCTGAGGCTGCTCACAACTTCCTCCAGCCACTGTCGTCTTGGATGTCTCAACTATACGAAGCGATCCAACAAGCAGGAGACTCCATATCTGCCTCTCTGCTGAATTTGAGTGGAGTGGGTCGTAAGCCAGAAGGAGAGAGGACCCAGGACCTGGAGAATAATGGAGGCGTTTATGAGGATTATTCTGAGGAATTAGATGATGAACAAGACCTGGACCTTTGGGATGAGGATTATTTCTATCCTAGAGAAGACAGTTACCTTGGAGGCCCTGATCTCACTTCACAGAACCTCCCTCACAGCTCTGACACGGGTCCAGAGAGGCAAAAACGGGTTAAAAACAGCAGCACCTCGGCAGAGCAGTGCGCTGGAAGCAGCAGGACCTTGGCAGCCAATGGATCCTACTGGATGGGTGAAGATCTCCAGCCTCCTGATCGGCTTCCTCCCATTGCTGAGGAAGAAGGTGAGCCCTCTTGGAGGATGGGAGGTCATGAGCACAGCCTCAGCCTGGGTGGCTCCTTAGGCAGTGCTAATGGCACGGCACGCTGTGCAGGTAAGCAGCTGGCACGCTCCCTGACTGCATTACCCAGGCCTTTCTTCTCTGCTGCTGCTTTCATTTAGTTGCTAATCTGCTCAGTATGTTCTGCATTGTCTCTGTTTCCCACAGCTAAAATAAAACTCCCCAAATCCCAAAGAAAAAAAATCCTAACCTTTCCAATTCTTCCCTGTTTGTGAGACTAATCTCATTGAAAGAATTGGGGATCTCCAGGGTGAAATGCTGTGTATTAGAAGGCAATCAGGCCCTGCTGCTGTAGCAAGGAGTGTTTTGCTTCCCTCCCTGTTCAGTTTCTGGTAGCAGGACCCTTCAAAGGGAATGTTTAGCCTTAAGCCTTTGCTTTGAGAACCATCTGCCTTTGCGTCATTGCTATTAAAGATATATATATATATATTTATATATATATATATGTAATCTCAAACCTTGTTTCTTTGTGCCAGGAATCTCAAGATGTTACTGTGCCATGTGCTGTGAAATGCTGTACTAAAAAGCCAGCCGTATCTCATGATTTTATGGATGAAAGGCTCCCAAATCACTTTCCTCCCCTCCCACCGCCCCCACAGGCTTTTCAAACAAGACTGAAGAGACAGCAGGCAGGAGATTATGGCAAGGAGAACTGAGTTTGATATTTTCAGTTTTAAATAGGCCTAACTATGACTTCTGATCTTTAAATGACAGCAGGAGTGTTTTCAGGGGATTGTTCCCGGGACTGAGTTTCAGCCACATGACTTGTGCTCGCTCAGTGTCACCACAAGTGAGGCTGGAGGTGTCCTGGGTCACAGATGGTGACACAGGTCCTGACTACACCCAGGAAAGCTGCAGTCCTGCTGACACCATCCTTGGGTCTTGTTGGCATAAAGCTGCTCTTTGCAAACATCCTGGGAATGGGAATGAGGGTGGAAAGAGGATGGGGGGGTGACTGAGTTCTACAATATGGAGCTGATGAAGAAGTTGAGGCTCACTGAGGATCTACAGAATTTGGCTTCAAATATCTAATTTTTTTTTTAAGCAGGTGGTAAGTGCTCTTGAAAATGTCTGTTTTATTATGACCAGGAGCTTTTCTTCACTCTTGCCTTCTAGGGAAGTCTTACATATTTAGCCTTTTCTGTGCAGACTGTGGAAGATCAGCCTGTTTGTTTTTGTATTTAACAGGAGTATCAGACTGAGAGGGTATAAACCTTGATGGTTCTCTTTAATGACTGTAAAATTAGCTCTTTTCTTTATTGCTATTTCTCACTCCGTTATGGCCGGGGAGTAAATAATTAAAAAGCTCTTTTGGTCTAGCTGTTCTACCTCCCAAACTGGGACTGCTTGTTTTGTATTCCAAATGAAAGATTGCCAGTTCCCAGATTAAAGATGTCAGAGTTGTATCTCTTGGAGCCCAAGCCCTCCCTTCTGGTACCCCTGTGCAGTATCCTGCCCCCAGAGTCTGCCCATAGGCACTGAGCCAGTGCTGCAGGGCTGGGTTTGTGTGGGTGCTTGGGCTGTGAGACCAGTGAGTGCCCAGAAGTGGTGCAGCAGGGCACAAAGTGTCCCTTCAGGGAGTGCTGGGGCTGTGGATCCCCTTGGACAGGTGCTGTCCTAGGGCACAGCCTGTCTCCTGCAGAGCCTGCAGCCCCCAGCCTCAGGAGGAGCTGTCGGAGCAGCTCACAGCAAATCCTGGGGCTCAGCCAGGTGCCAAGGGCAGCATTCCAGGGCAGCCTCCTGCCCCTGGGCCACAGGACCCTTGCTCACAGTGGCTGGAGGAAAGCTGGTGAGCTGTCAGGGAGCCCAGGAAGGAGCTGCTGGCCTGGTCAGAGCTGTTTGTCACCTGCAGGGTTCTGAGGGGTGGGCGATGGACCAGATGGAGTTTCCTGGAGAGGGACTTAGTGACAGACAGATGCCAGAGTGACCCCTGCAGCTCAAGGGAGGGTCCCTCTGAACATCTCTCCCAGATGAGTGCAGGTCCTGGTGAAGTTGCTGTTTGTCTCTCTCCATATTTTTTTGCTTTCCTTCTCCCTGAGCTTCCTGGAGCCACTGTGGGTTGGAAGGCTGGTCCCATGGAGCTCCCAGCACCTTCAGTGCTGCTTCCTAGAGCTCTCTGCTTGCACACCAGGCACTTCAGGGAGCACTGCACAGCTTTTTGCACCTTAGGGAATGTCATTCCAAATGGTCTCAGACAGACTTTAATATTTTTACCTCTGCAATGTGTTGCACAAAGGGCCAGCCAATGGTCTCAGGACTTCATAGTCACAAAGGTTGGCTGTTTGAGGGTTAGAGGGCTGGGAGCTGATACCTTTTTCTCTCAGAACTAAGTTGTATAATGGGGGAGAGAGTGCTGAACTGTGATTTGAAAATATCTTCCACAGACACTTTGATGTGGAAGAACTCGTTTTGCTCTTCCAAGTGAACTTTCACTTCCAAAACACACATGCTCTTTGTGTTTTATTTTTCAGCTCTTTATTTCCTCTTTTTCCTTTAGATTGATTCTCTAACATCAAGAGTGTGAACTCTTCTGATGGTAACCTAGACATGCAGAGAGGCTGTAATACCCTGGCAACTTAAAATTTCAGTCATGGATTAAAATGATCAAGAGAAGATGTTCGAGGTATCCTTATTTCTGTTAGCTTTTTACCTAACCCTAAGTGACAATGTAAGTGACACATGGACTTGCTGACATTCAGCAAAGCTGTTCAGTAGCATCAAAATGAGCTTTGAACATTTTTCCTTCCATTTGGCAGGTTTCTCCCCCCCATTTCTGCAAAATACGTATTTCCTGTTTATCCTTGTATTCTTTTCAGAACATTGCATCTTGACTTTATTTCACTTAATGTACCATATTTCTCTCCACAATAGAATATTTTAAAGCTAAATTGGCACAAAACAGTAGCAATGCTGAATGCTTTTTGTTGCCATGGAAATATTTCTGGGCACTTACTGAAGACCTGGTTGCCAATAGTAATGTAACAGAGAAAATAGATATGCTTCATTTAGCAGCCACTGGTGATTAAAGAGCCACAGAAACCTGTTACAAGGTCATTCCAATATATAGTTTATTTGGTTTAGGGGGAAAAAGCCCTGCAGCCCTAGTTGAGAATAATTTTGTTTTAAAAGAGATGCAAAACAAAATCCAATAGAAGTTCCCTTCTTTTAAACTGACAGCATGCTTCTGAGATGAAATAAAATAACACTGTAGTTAAAAGCTATCATTACTCCTTCTCCTTTTCATCAAATATGTTTTTTATTCCATTTTTACCTCTTAGGAAATGTTTCCTGGCTCCCAGAGTAGATTTTCTCAGGCTCTGAAGCAGCACATATATTACTGAAAATCTGTTTTAGGCTTAGGGATCTAGTAAATTATTTGAGCAATGAAATTCTTGCATCCATCAGACACCAAGAGGCAGGTTAATCATGGGGTGCAGGTTTGGCTGCTGTCCAGTGCTGCTCTGTAATTAAGTTATGGTAGTGAAGTTGTAGCAAGTTTTCAAAAAAATGCAAGCAAAAGTTGTTTTTTCTTTTTTTTTAATTTTTATTTTTATTTTGTATGCTTCTGATCCACAGTTTAATACTGAGAAGGTAGCTCAGCAGGAATTATTGCAGTGCCAGGTGTTTGGCTTAAGAAGTTAATGACAGCAAAGCAGAGCCTTCTGTGTATGCAGATTGCTGCCACCGGTGGCAAACCGTGTGGCTGTGAATTTTGCAGAATCACATGAACTCTCTCTCCCAGAGCCTCGTCCATTGTTTAACCTCAGAGCCTGTGGCAGAGGAGCTGTCTCCCAGCACAGACAGGGAGGGAGCAGCCTTTGCATCCCCCACGGCTGCTGCTCAGCTGCCTGGGGGTGCCTGGAAGAGCGTGGCTGCCAGGTCCATCCTTGCACACTGGGCTTGAGAAGTGATAAAAGATCCAAACCAGCAAAGAGAGGAGCAAGGAAGCACACCTGAAAGCAGTGCACTGCGAGTAGAAGGGTAGAGGTGGCCAGTGCTTCTGCTTCCCAGCATGGATCTAAAGGGGAAAAAACAGCAATAATGAGAAAAGTGAAGAACAGCAATGAGTGTGCAAGGGCTTTAGCCCACTTCTCCCCCTGGGCTGCTGTCCTTTGCAAACAAAAAGCCAAATGACCATTAAGATCTGTCTCACCTGCCTGAAAAGGCACAGGGACAGGCACAGCAGCAGTGCTGAGCCCTCTGAGTGAGAGCTGAACTATTTCTGCACAAGAGAGTGCTGGGGTGGAAGTCTCCCAGGCTGTCTGGCACTGCTCACAGCACTGCTAATGGATAGGTGAGCACAGCACTTCCACTGCCACAAGTCCTTAGAGATTTTTTTCTCCTCCATCAACTGGACAACCTCAGCGCCAGCTGAAACTGCATTTCAGTTGCCCTAAAATAATTTTTGTGGCCTTGGAATGCTAGGAAGTGTGACACCTCTGTTTAGATGGCTGGCTAGCCTTCCTCAGCACATGTGAGAGGGGAAGCACACCTCTGGGGCTCTGGGAGTTTTTAAATCTAGAGAGCACTATTGCATTTTACTTACCTTGGCCTCCAGCTTAACGGGGGTCATTGATTTTTGCCAGTAATTTCTGTAGTAAAGGAAATTATTCTTTCTGCTCTGTATGAATACTCCTGACCTCAGTAAATGACCCTTCATACAGGCAGGAAATCCTAGGCAAAAAGTGAAGTTTTCATTAGATCCCATAAACCCATATAGCAAAGAATACCCTTAAGAAGAAGATGTTGATTATGTGATAAATTAAATTTCTGCTTGAACTTGAGACTAAAATAGATAGATGGCCAGTCTCCACATGGAGAAGCAAAGTGTTTATGAATTTTATCACCTGTCTGGGTATGGAGCCAGCCAGTGTTCCAGCCAGAATGTAACCCTATAAAAATCACTGCCTGTACTGCAAGAAGGACATTCAAAGAGGCTACACTGAATCAATACCACCATGAAGACTGAGGGGGTGAAAGCAAAGGCAGACAGTGGACAAAAACACTTCAGAGAAAATGCTCCTGGCAGCTCTAGTGGGACAAAGCACAAACGTGACTGGGGACAGCATCTGCTCTCTGAAGAATGTGATGCAAGCCCGTGGCTTTCTGCAGTGAAGTGCAGACATGAGTTTGCAGTGAATGCTTTCTTTCTGGGAAATTCAGAACCACTCCAAGTGGTTGTGCACAGACTTTTGTCCTTGAGAAGGTGGTACAATGCTCCTACTTGTATTTAGAGTATTCCTTTGTAGTTCTGTCTCTCCAAATTTTCAGATTATGAGGGATCTTCGTGCAGGATGTCACATGTGAGTGGGGATGAGAGAACACAACAGCCCCAAAAGGAGGATGGATTGTGGCATGTCAGCTTTACAGCTGGGAAAGTGAAGCCAAACAGTGGCTCAAACCATAATTTCTCAGAGGTAGTACCATTGCCAGCTCTGTCTTGGGCCTGCAGAATTGCTGTTTATCCTCAGCCAGTGATTTTGGACATGGTGTCTTTGTCAGCCACAGATCAGGGTTTGGGTTTTCACCAAGTTCCTTCTCTGGGCAGAACTGCCTTGTGCCCATCTCCCTGGGGCCATGGGGAAGGATGCTCTGCTCAGGAGCACTTGTCATCTAGAAGGTTGCATAAGCTGTATGGAGAAGGATTTATGTGAGAGGATGAAATGGCTTTTGCCATTCGGTGCAGTTACAGAACAAATTGTGTGTGAGCGTGTGTGTTTGTGCATGTATTTTCTGATCCACTTTGCTAAGTGACATCCTCTTCCCACTCTCCATATGGCAGTTGCGACTCTATCTTCCTCTGGGAAGGTTGTTTAGGACTCAAGAGACTTCATTTACCAATAAACAGCATCTTGGCAGCATCTGGGAAATGCTGCCTTTCTCCTAGAAACCCTGCCTCCTCACCTTCCCTCTCCTACTACAGGCGAGGCAGGTGTGAATGATCTCATTGTGTTGTGGTGGAGGTTATACTAGCAGCACTCTGTGCAGAGCTGGGACATAGTATTTCTGTGTGCTGACACAAACAGTACTACTGTTTGTCTTTTTTTTTTTTTTTGTGTGTGCGTGTGTGTGGTTTTTCTTTTCTGTTGCAGTTGTAGCCAGCTTGGCCTGCAGGGGCTTGGTGGAAGCACAGGTAATCCATCCCTGTTCCCTCCTTGCAATGCTTGACAGCACAAAACCCACTGATGTAAGCTCATACAAGATGGGATCACTCTGCCAAAAAAGTGAGCTGATCTTCACCCTTTGCCAGACAGGGGTGTGGATATGACTTCCCTGTGCCCAGGTAATTTTTGGCCGCTGCCACCGGGTCATTACAGGTAATTTTGAGTGGCCTCATAGACTCCTCAAGTAGTTTTAGTAACCAAGAGGAAAATTAATTTTCTGCAATGAAAGCAAATATGGAGATTACAGTCATGGAGGTAAAACTGTGTAGTTTTAAAGCCAGGGGATGTCGCTGTTGGGCTCTGGGGATCTTGCAGGTAATGAGGAAGGTGTGCTTGGGCTGTCCCTCCACAGATGCTGTTTGTGTGATTCTCATGCAGTTTCCACAGATGGACTCAGGGACACATCATCAGTACCTATTTGCAGACCAACAAGAATGGTTTGGGTTGAATCTTCGGTTGAATCTTAGTCCATAGCAAAATCTGTAGAAAATCCCTTCCCATGGTCATGAAAATAGCTGATGCTCTCATGGCATCATTGCACCACCTAAAAGTTCTCTCATGTCCAGGCAGGTACTTCTCTGATTCAAGAACTCAGCATCTCTGTGAGATGAAGCATCCCTGGAGGGATTCATGAGGATTTGCCCCCACAAGCTGGGTATTTGGAGGAATTTACCTCCTCAGGCTGAGAGGGATTCAAACCTGTACAGTCTATACAGCATAATTGTTGTGGGAGTATTTTCTAGCAGATAATGAGACTGGTGGTGCTGGAGAGAAAGCCCTGAATTTGGATTAATGAGAGCCCTGTGGTTTGCTGGAGTTCTGTGTCTCAAGGTCAGTTTGGGGGTTAGACTTACTGCCATAAATAATGTAGCTACAAAACCCTTGGGCCTGAGTTTTGCAATTGCCATTTATTGAAGTAAAACTGCAGCTGAAATACAACATCCTCCCCCTATCACACAGCAGAGCTGCTTCCCATGACTCAGCCCAGCCTCTCGCTTCAAACAAGAGCCAGCAGCCCCTTCCCTGCTACTTTTGAGCCGGGTGAATTGTCTGTGTGATTGCTAAAACCAAAACAAAGGGGAGAGGCAGGAGGACAGTGTTGTCCCTTTTGGGTGACATCTTCAGTCCTGTGAGCCTTGCTGCACCACATCCCCACCCACTGCTGCTCCCAAAGCTGGTGATTTTCCCAGGAGTGCTGTGGTGCTACAGTAAAGGGGGACTGTGGTGAATCAACCCTCTGGCAGCAAACAAAGTTTCAATTAGAAAAATCAGTGGGAAAATAAATATCTGCCTCGTTGCAGTGCAGTTGTTTTCTGTATCAAATCCAAACAAATATCTTTTTGAGGGAGTTCATTTCCTCACTGTTGATCAGCAAACAAAGCCTCGTGGGTGTGAAGCTGATGGTTGGGTGCTGGGAATGCTAAGAGCATCCCCTGGGTCTTGTGTGGAGTGGTGAAACTGCTTTAAAAAGGAGCAAAGTCAGTGACCGGAGTTTTCTGGATGTTTCTTTGGCCAGTTTGATTTCTGCTAGCTGAAAGCAATGAGTCCTAATCCAAAGAAACTTCCTTACTCATACAGGAGGAGGTTTAGGATCTGACTGCCTTACATTAGAGGAAATTCATATCCAAGCCAAACAAACAAATAGAAGAAATGATGGATGGGTAACCTGAAGGAATTCAACCCATTGTGGTATGAAAACCACCAGGAAAATGGTTATAAAATAATAATGGTGAGGGGAAAGTTCTTTTTTTTTTGTTGGAATGAAAAGACAGTGCTTTCTACTTCACCAGCCATTGTCATTCCAGCACTTTGTTTAGTTTCTGAGCCCATGAGCATTTCCAGCCCCACACCCAGAGCAGACTCAGCTCCACCTGTGCCCTGCAGAGTCCCCAGTGTACCACATCTGCTGGCAGAAGCTGCTTTTCTGCCTCTGCAGCTGCATGTGTCCTGCACACAACCCAACCTGAGCTGTCAGCGAGGTGCAGGCTGACTCGTGGATGTAACTGCATCCCCACCAGGGGTTTTCCTGCCTTGGCAGTGTCTCCCACAGTGTGTAATCTCTTTTTTTCTTCCACTTCTGCACAAATCCTGGGCCTGTGCTAATAGAACCCAGTAGAATAAATGAAGCCTGACTCATTTTTGCTCCACATGTAAGATGTAAAGTAGGTGATTGGGAAAATCAGGGATGATTGTGGTTCAGCTTCTTGGCTGCCATTTCCTACAGCTATGGAAGAACCTCAGGCAGCACAGTAAGAGCCAGTTTGACGTGGAATCCCATGTTCCTATTTTTAAAATCCAATTTTGGGAATGGAAAGGAAACAACAGGAAAATCTGCTGGTTTTCATGCTGTTTTCTGTGGGCAGTCCTCTATTTCTTTGCACAGCTGTGCACAGAATTGTGGTGTAGTGCTCTGACTGCTGTATTGTTTCACTGTAGAGGTGGTTAGAGCCAAAAAATGTCCATTTTTTTCTGATTACTCTCTTTTTTGCTCTTTTGTTCTTTTTTTCTTAAAGATTATTTTTGTTGTGGATAACCCCTGGTACAAAGCCTTTCCAAGTTGTGATTCTCTCCACCTGTGTCACATGCAAACACCCAAATAAACTCACCTGGGGGAGCCTCCTGGTTGGTTTGGTCATGGAGTGAGGACAGATGGAGAAGCAAAATCAGGGCACTCTCTGTTTGACAGTCAGCAGAGAGGGCAGTCCTCACCTTTAGCACTGGACACCAAATATTCCCTGGCTGTTCGACCTGGCAGGAAGGGGTGAAAACACACAGGGATGGTGCAAGGAGAAATCAATCCTCCTCAGCAGTAAATGACCTGTGGGTGCTTGTCAGGGGTGACCTGTCAATGTGTCAAAAGCTTGGCTTTGCTCCAGCATTTTTAAACACATTTGGGATCTAAGGGAATGGCTTGGATTGGGTGCCCTCCTCCTTAGTCAAGCCTAAATCAGGCAGGTTGATACTTTGTGCATTGGAATTCCCAGTTCAGGTGGCTGACAGCAAGAGCAGGATGAAGGCTCCAGACTGAAACCCACTACAGAGTCCCCTAGGAACTGATAGGAGCAGCTCCATGTGTGTTCCCTGTACAAAATGTTCCTCCTTTTTCTGAGAAGCTTTAACAAGTCCCTCGTCTGCCACAGACCTTTCCAGTTTTCCAAAGGCAATCTTTTCTTTCTGTGCACGGTTCTGGGTTTTGCTGAGGCAGGAGCTGTTGCAGATCACGGTTCCTCTCTGTCATCCTGATCATGAAAATTTTAAGGCCAGGCCTGTGTGACTGCTTCTGTAAAAGCAAAGAACACGGCAGTGAGTGCTCCTGGGATGCTCTGGGTGGATGCATTATGCATAGATGTACTGATATTGCCTTGGTTATGTGATCAAATGCATTTTTTTTTTTGTTACTACTCCTGCTTCCTTCAGGGCTTGGTGATGTTCCCATTGAAACTCTCACTGACTTCCATAGAGCAGAATCAAAAATCTCTGAGAAAAAGTGGACACACAAAGGCAGCATTAAATGTATTGGAAAACCAGAAATTTGGCGTTTGGAAAGTTTCCATTGTTCAGACAAAATGACTCTTCTTTGTTGTTGTTGTTTTTTAACACACAGGCAGACAGCAGGATGTGTGAAGTACTTCTGTATTTCACACCTACATGATGTATTTTATTCAGTAATTTTTTTTTTTCCTTGGGTAAGCTTGGAGCAAATGATAAGTTATTCTTTCTACTTGTTAACATTGCAGTGAATTATTGAATTATTTATTTCATGCATTTCAGCTTGGTGTATTTGGATGCCTGTAAGCTAACTTTGTAACTGACTGGGTGTTTGAAATTTCTAAATAAATAGTAGTGGTTTGAAATACCTTGCCAGAAAAAGAGGTCAACCTTCTTCTTCCCCCACTGTCTCCTCTGGGGAAAAAAGAAAAATTAAAAATCCCACATGCCTCGTTATGAGCAGTGGGAAGTTGATTTGTAAAACAGATGCTGCATAGAAGTAATTGAGTGAAGTTGCTAGAAATATGTATATGCTACACAACATCTGCAGATCTCAAGATGTATTCATTATCTTTCCAGAATTTAGATTGCAATTACGGGCCCTTTATTTAAGTTTCCATGGTGATGTAGAAAATGCTTCCCCCTTGTCCTCTGCTAATCAGGCCACTTGTGTGTTTGAATGGTGTTCGTTTTCCTCTCCCCTGGGTTAAGTTACTGTTATTAATACAGAGATATTAAGTTGACAGGGAGCTGTCGCTGCTCAGGCAGCGATTCAGCAGCAGGCACATCAGGCATTTGCTGCAGATTCCCCAGTGCCCCCGTTTAATTAGCCCGTGTGCTTCCAAATGTTTGTGAGGAATAGCAGCCTCTGTCATAACAAGTGATGCAGTCGTGCCTTGGGGACTGGGGAAGTTGAAATCAAAGTCAAGCAGCCAATAATATATCACACCATCCCTGCACCCTTCTCCTCCTCTCCTGGCAAAAGGGCTCTGCTGTGTTCTGCAGGGGCTGCAGGTGGGTTAGTGCCCTGACAGGAGCTGTCCAGGAGTCCTGCACCCATGTGTCCTTTGCAAAATTTCTTGTAATAACCAGAATTTCACATTAGATTAAGGCACGTTTATCTAAGTTTACAGCCTCACGCTCATGGACCCAGGATTTTAATGTTACACTTGTTTGAGTGTAACATTAAAATGGTGAAAGGTGTGGCTTAATTACTAAAGATGTTATTTTACTCCGTATTGGTAGAAAGTTAAGAATGTGTTGAAATGTGAGAATGAAAGTTGAAATGCAGACTTTTGGTTAAACTGAAATAATTTTTTATTTTTATCCTAATCACCCAAAAGATGCACACATATTAATAGAACTTCATAGCATTTGCTGAGCAATTAGAGACATTTAGTAGAGCTTATATGAGCTGTGGTTAGAAATGCAGGTATTAGGCTGAAAAAGAATGTTTATTTTTATGTGTTTTGATTATTTGACTGGATCACATTTAGGCCACGGGGTTGTTACAGCTTGAAATAATTTTTACCCAAGAAAATTTCAAAGAAGGTTATTTTTAATAGCTTACATAAAAGTAATCAAATTTTATGACAGCTGTTCACCGACCATTTACAAACTAACCTTTAAAAATTTTTTGCTTTTATCAGAGTAGGAACACAGTTTTTTTCCTCCAGGAAGAGCAGGCTTGCTGTCAAACTGTGGCACACCAGAGCAGAGGGTCAAACCTGCCAGTGTGGTGGCACGAAAGGAGCTGGCTCCTGCTGGGCTCAGCTGGACCTGGTGCTCTGTCCTGGGAGAGGAGTGCAGCAGATCCATGGAGCTCTGACAGCACTTGCCAGGAAGTTTATACTGCAGATTTTTAACAGACCTAGCAGTGTGTGTAAAAGCACACACGCTGTTTCCTCACCTGAGGCTGATGTTTGAGGTGGAGGAAGGTGCTTTCCCTCCCAAAACAGGAGAGCCTCCCTCTCCACCTGTTTGCTCAGCTGCTGGGGTTTGCCATGGAGATTATCAAAGCGAGTCTTGGCAACCAAATCATGCCCTTGGTGCTGCAGAAGGAGCAGTGGCCTGGCCACACTCCCGGCTGGGCTGTTCTCACACAAACCCTCGTGTGCACAGTGGCTGCTGCCACCCCAACACCCTGCTGTGCTCCCCCGGGGCTGCTGGCAGGGACATCAGCCAAGTGTCTCTGCATTTCCATCCTGACCAAGCCAGGCCAAGAATGCAGAGCATGTCCTGAGCCCTCCTGTCCCCATCTGCAGGGTGCTGAGCTCTGGTGAGGGTACAGCCATGCCCCATGCACGTGATGGCAGCGCAGGGACGTGCTCCACTGTGTTATCTTCACTTTTAAAGGTTATAATTCACATTGGTCTCCAAGGCTCATCTCCTGTTGGCAGATGGAGCCAGCAGTGCCTGTTAGTCACGTGCCATGTCTTTGTGTTCATGGTGCTACCCTGAACAGGTTAAATCTGAGCTGCTTTCTTTGCACAAAAGCTCTTTCCCCACCTTAGCAGGGGCTGCAGGGAATGGAAGCAGGAAAATGTTTTCAAGTCCTTTGTTTACTACTTCGTCTTAGCACATGCAAATGATTTTACAAGGTTCTTCTGTGCGTTGTGACTTTGTGTTTTGCTCTGTTAAATATCTTAATTTAAAAAAAAAATAGGTTAACATGCAGAGTTGAGCAGCGTCTAATAACATGTAACAATTGGCATCATCAAGCTTTCCAGAGGTTTGAAGAAGCAGGTGATTCTCATGTTCATGCCCCAGTCCTCCCTGAATCCTTGGGGACTTTTTCTCCCCAGAGGATGCACCTGGGAGTCAGAAGTGTCCTCTGGCTTCTTGGCCAGGAGCAGCAGGCTGTCTAAAGCCTGAGTTGTGTTGTTCTCCCAGTGAACAGATACAGGGAGGAGGATGAATGGGCAGCATCTTCAGGCAGTAACCATGACATGGTTAGGCAGTCAGAGACCTCTGTGTCATGGTCACATAATTTTTGATCAGAAATATCTGATTCTCTCTGAATTCTCTCTGAATTCTCTCTGAATTCTCTCTGAATTCTCTCTGAATAAAAATTAGGTGTGGAGTGTAGGCCCAAATTCAGCCCCTTGCCCTGCAGCCAGGAGGAGCACAGGACAGAGGTGTCTGGATGCAGAGGGACAGCTTGCATGGAAAAAGGTTAAAGAAGCTGGAGGCTGAGATCTGTAGTCTCAACACAGACAGGTTCTTTTGCTATGGAGGACAAGTCCTAGTTCTTCCATTCTCTCTAACTAAACTTGATTTCCTGATTTTACCTGCAGCTAAAATACTTAGAGAGAAGTGTCCAGGTCCAAGACTTGCTGAAGTCCATTAAGATCTTCCCATTAATTGCATATAGTTATTGAATTCTCTTTCCTTAACCCACAGGAATTCTCATGGATTTTATTGGAAATTTTTCCAGAGTAAAGACTGCAGGAGTTGGTTGTAATTATTTTTTATCTGTGCCGCATATGTCATCTCTTTAGCAAGCCTTTTAGCAGAAGCTGAATGTCTCCTTTTGTAACAACTTCACAAACACAAGGTGAACATTGGATGAATTATGCTGTATCATTTGCCAGCACATACGCCAAATGTCAGGCAATGACAGAAACTAAAAATTTATGGCACAGAAGGGAAGAATTTTATGATCTTCCATGGACTAATGTAATGACTCTTTTATACAAACAGAGATGAAATGCATTTAAAAACATAGCTATTTAGAAAATTGGCCTGAACACATTCTAAAATCCAGAGAAGTTCATTAGAGGGAAAAACCATAAAAGTGCCTGTTGTTTTTAGTTCAATAGAATGTTTTAATTTTGAAATATAATTGCTTGAATTCAATGCACCCTCCAATTAGATCATTTGAAGATATGTCTCTCCATCTAGATCTTCTGGTACAACATGGTGCAGAGCTGCTCTTACTTTTATTTTCAGAGGAACCTAGCTGGTGGCACGATCACAAAACATAAAGATTTGTGGATGTAAAGCCATCACTGTGCCCCAAGGGGGGATCACACACTGTTCCAGCTGAGCAGATCCTCTGGGTGGGAAGGATGAAGGAGCTTGAGGAAGTGATGAGTCCAGACTGGGATCGTGGCACGTCCAGACTTTGCCTGAGACTTCTCTTCTCCTTGTGTACTCTTAACAGACCTTTTACACACATTGCTGGTAGTTTTAATTTCTTATACAATCCAAAATCTTTAGGAAACTCGGGCACAGAGCAAAGCTGAGCATCTTGGAGAGCCCTGAATAATTTCTCTCCCACTCAGACTTGGCACAGGGCAGAGTTTTCTCACACCATGCTCTTACAGAAGAGTTTCCTTGACCCTCTGGTTCTGTTTTCACTGTCGTGACAGTCTGCACTTTGGACTCATTTGGCTTTAACTTTTACCTGTTGAAAAATCTTTGTAGTAACCTGAATAGATCCTGAAGTGCACGCAGCATGAAGGAAGTGTTTGGAGGATGCTCTGGGGAGTAGAACAGGCTTGAATGCCAGCTCTGCCCACAGCCTCTCTGCAAATCACCCTGTTAATAAAGAGCCTGTTTTAGTTCTGGAAACATGGAGCCTTCTCAGGCTATTACCCAGCATGTGGTAAATTAAACAATCTTGGCCTGATTGCATAATGTCACTTGAAATTTAAGATCCTTTTTCTCTTTAACCCCTAAAATTTACAGGCTATTTTTGTTTAGATTTATTGTAATTACATAATGATTCTGCTCCTTTGAGGCTCTTCTAGGAAGTTTTTTAGCGCTCTTTTGGTGGCTAATCTCCAAATTACCAGGGGCAGGAGCACTGCCTGGTCTCCCTGTGGGTTTGTCTCAGAGCAAGGGGTGCAGAGTGGTTTGGAACTGGGGCTGTGGCAGGGCCCAGGCAGGAAAATTGCTGCTGTGTGGGGGAAATATTCCTCAGGCTTACTTAGCCATAGTTCTGCTGTCTTATGGGAGGAGGGGTTTGAAAAATCACTGCTTGTAGCTAGGAGGATTTCAAGTCCAGAGGCACCTAGGGCTATACTGAAATCCTTTCTTCCTCTGGACTATATTTAATCAGGTTCTGAACTTTCATCCTGACTTTTTATATAGTTTAAAGAAGGGATCTAATTTCTTCCAAAGAAAATACTTGGGTTTTTTAAAATTTTAATTTTTTTTTTTTTTTTTGCATGGAAGCAAAGTGATTCCTTAGAGTTCTCTTAGCAAACACACCCTTGGTCAGCACAGGTAGCAGGCACACATAAATTCTTCATTTGTGTTTTTTGCTGGTTAATGAACTATGTGGTGTTAATTTAGCAAGATCTACCAGTCCCCATCTTTTAACTCTGGCAATGGGCTTTAGGAAGTGATGAGACCTCTCAGGATGTTCTTTGGCAAAATATAATGATTCATAGAACTGAGAGATTGTGTGTCATTGAAAAAAAAAATAAAGATACTGTAAATTAGCCAGAACATTTGCCTGCCAGTGTGAGGAGAGACTGGACAATATTTTTCCAGCCTGGTTTTCAGTGTTTGATGTGCCAAGCATTCCTTGTATCTTTGGAGAGAGGCTTCTATATCCCAGTTCCTGCTGGGGTTCTGCTGGGAGGTCATGCCCATCTTTTCATCTCACAGTTTTTTCACAGCCAGTTCTCCAACCCTAAACACAGACTTTTCTGATTTATTGGTGACTTCTGCTACCCAGTACCCCCCTCGCCTCCTTCCTGGATTGTGAACATGGGACCTGAAAGGGAAAGTTTGGGAGACAGGATTCTTAACAAAAATCACACTTTTTCATTGTACAGTACTGTCTGCCCTTACTTTTAGAATTGTCTGCTATTGCTCTGCAGGGACTCTTGGCTAATTAAAGCTCAGATAATGCTGTCTCAACCTCTGTCCCTGATGCTGTGCTGTTTATTCACGTCAGGTATTCATAAGACGGTTGACATTTTCTTCCTTAAAGATCTCTCAGGTAAATTACAGGCATTTTACTGCTCTGACCTTTTCCTTTACAGGAGGAACTTTTGTTTTCAAAATTTATTTTGTGAATATAATGCTGGAACGGATGTAATTGGAGAGGTGCAGTTGTTCTAGCCTGTATAGTTGTTCTATTACCTGTAATGATCATCTAATACTGGTATTTATACGTGATTATCTCTTACCAAAACTGCTTTAAATTTAAAGAAAAAGCCAGACTGTTTCACTGATTGGTTTGAGTGAATCACCTTTTTCTTTACTTCCCCTGAATACTACATTTGCTTTCCTAACACATTCATTTTGTGCCTGAGTCTCAGGGAGATGGCTTGCTCTATTAATGTATTTCTGGAGTTCTCCTGTTACGGGCAGACTTTTATGGCTTTAATGTAGTTTTTGAAAATTCCTCTATTATTGATCTAGATATTATCCCAGCAGGAGTCAAACCCACAAGACAATTGTGTGAGGATAATTTCTTACTACAGAAGCATTTTATTCTGAAAGCCTGCTGTGTGGTGTGTGCTTTGATGGATGACCCACTGTTTAAATGTGTATTAGACATTGGCTTGCTAATTAAATGCCTTAAGGAGTGCCTGTATCCATTCAGTCTCAGTAAATGTGTGGATTTTCTGTTATTTTATTCCTTGCTTATGCTCCTGTGTTGAGTTCTTTCTGTTTTCTGTCTTTGTGGAGAGGAAGGGGAGAAATGGCCAAAAAAAAAATAAATTACTTCCTACCCTCACTCAAGACTTTTTGCTCAGGGCAGAGGTGAGACAATGAGGGCTCTCAGTTCAGAACTAGGTCTGCCAGATGGGAGGATGAGGAGGAGGAGAAGAGATGGGTTCTGCATTTCAGAAGAGAGTGAGAAGAGCACTCACCTGGAATTTGAGAGATGTGAATTCAGATCCCTCTTTGCTCCTGAAGGACCATCTCCCATGGGGAAGAGGACCATAATTACAAAGCTGTGAGATGCTCTCAGACTTGGCTGAAGTGCCCGTGCTTGAAGCATTTTACTGGGAGGGAGAGTGGAGATTGTTCATAGTTGAAGAGAGGGGATAAAGTTATTCTCTTAATTTCTGAGTTCTTAAATTGAAAGAGCAGCCAAGGACAGGAACAAGGACTTCTGTTCACCTGCAGGAAATGCTTCCTGAGTAGAATCCCCACTCCTCTCATTGGAATTTTGTGTGTGTGGAGCAGATAAGCATCAGAAATGTTATATTTGCTGCTAAGGCCAAACATAGAATTTCTTCTACTAAAAAAGATTTGGGCATTTTGTTCTAAGATTGAGGGATATGCGGAGGATGGCTCAGGTTGGAAGGGACTTATGAAATTTATCTAGTCCAATCCCCTTGCCTTGATTAAGTTATTCAGAGCCCCATCCAGCCTGGCCTTGAAGATATCCAAGGCTGGGGTACCCACAGCTCCTCTGATCAGCCTGTGCCAGTGGCCTCACCACCTCACAGTAAAGAATTTCTGCCTTATATCCAATTTAAATGCACCTGTTTCAGTTTAAAAGATTACCCTTGTCCTGTCACTACAGGCCTTGGCAAAAAGTGTCTCTCCATCTTTCTTGTAATCCCTCTTCAAGTACTGAAAAGCAGCAATAAGGTGTTCCTGACACCTTCTGTTCTCCAGGATGAACAACCCTAAGTCTCTCAGCCTGTCTTCATGCAAGAGATGTTTCAGGCCACAGACAATTTCTTTTTTTCTTTTTTCTTTTTTTTTTTTTTTTGTTTGATTGTTTGTTTGTTTTGTTTTTGTTTTGGACCTGCTCTAACAGGTCCACGTCTCTCCTGCACGAGTCAGTTCCCTCAGGATCCTGGAATGCATCTCATCAGGTGCCATGGATTTGTGGATGTTCAAGTCCCTCAGAGGGTCTCAAACCTGATATTCTCCTAAGATGGGTGGGACTTCATTCTTCCAGCCCCTGCTGGATTCATGGACTTGAGAGATGTGAGACAAACAGCTGACAGTGAAAACTGAGACAGAAAAAGTTGTTGGGCACCTCAGCCTCCTCCATGCCACCATCTATTAGACGGAATAAAAACATCCATTAATTTAACAAAAGCAAATGAATAGTTTTTATTAAGCACTATAATTAATACTCTCTTTTTAATATTTGAATTTGTGACCAAATTTGAAAAAAGATTGTTCTTTAGTAGTGACCTTCATAGGATCAAACAAAGATGTGGCCCATCTTGAGCAGGGGAGTGGGCAAGATTATCTCCAGAGACCCCTTCCAACCTCACCTCCTTCTGTGAAACCTTTAAACCCCAAAAAACTCTGTTTGCAAAGAAAATTTTTAAGTTTTCATTGCTGTCATCAGCTGTCTGGAAGCACAATTTATTCTTGCACTGTGCTTTTTGCTTATTTGAAAGTGATGGAGGCAGAATTTTCTTTCCATGTTCCTGAAGCAAGGCTCATCATGAGATGCATTAGGAGGAGGAATGTCCCTGCTTTTCTTCTGAAAGTGCTTGCAGAACACATCCAAGGCCAAATCATGATGTTGTTTTCATCTGTGTCCCTGGACATGTAATTATCTGTGCTGCTCCATCCACAGAGCTCTCACTGGTGCTTTCAAGTAGAGAAAAGTGCCCTGTGTTCATAACAGAGATTTCAGTGGTGTAAAAGAGGAATCTGTGGTGTGAAGCACAGAGCATTATTTTATTCTCATTAATAAAGCTTACTCTAGCCCTTGGAGCATGTGTGTGTAGGAAAAGATGAATTAAAACTAATAAAAGCAGTTAGGAAATAAGGTAACACATCTCCCCTCAGTTGTCCTTGGGAGGAAAATTCAGCCCAAGCATGGGATTTAGAGATTCCTAGTTGGTTTTTGGAGCTGCTCACCTAAGCTCTCAGGGATGGCTGAGAGGGTAACACTGGCCCTCTGTGATGTCTGTGAAGCTGCCTTCCTCACCAGCAGCATGCTCTTGAGGACCATGCTAACTCCTGTCATCGCCTCCTCCTGCACAGGGGGAACTGTGATACCTGTTCTTCAGGCCTCTGCTGTGCTTTGCTGCAGTTTGTGTTTTCATAGAAGAGATTGCTTTGGGGCTGCACTTGAATATCCCAGACACTCCACTGACACTTGCATTTTGTGGATATAGCTTCTTCAAGTAAAGGCAATGGGTTTCTCAGTTCAGCAAGGGGTGATAAACAGCCATGTCCCTTCCACCAAATGCTGATTTAAACAGGATTGTTAAACAGGATTGCTGATTTCTTTATAGGTTCAGTGCTGCAGGAAACAGAAACTGCCTATTGTAAGCACTGAGGATTAAGGAAAAATTAAAAAAAAAATAAAAGAAAGGAGAGAAAGGCACATTATGGTAGGGGGAGGAATTTGTTCTAATCCCTCTGAAATTATTTTCTTGCTGAAAATTGTTAGATCTGGATGGACTAAGCCAACTGAGTTACCAAGACAACCTCTCCTGTCGTGAAGATGACCATGCATCTGTTGATTCAAGAACAACAACCAGGAGTAGGGGCACTGGGCAGCACAAAGGGGCCAGGATGGAGGCCAGGACTGGGGATGGTGTCAGCCAGTCACACAGGGAAGGACGCCTGGAAATGGAGACAGCATTTGCCAGCCAGGGATTGGAAGTAAATGATGCTACTGACAGCTCATCGGCTTGGAGCCCTGAGGTATGGTGGATTGTCATTTATTACACACAGTGAAAGCTTTTGAAGGATATTGGGGGCCAAAAAAGGTTAGAGGAGAAATGAAGTGAAAAATTGATCAGCACAGCACAAGATAATGGTACTCCTGTGTGCTTGTGTGCATGACCATACACCTCTTCTTTGTGTTTCCCCTTTTTTTCTGGTATTTTGCCTCTTGCTACTAACACTAATTCACAGAAAGGCTTTTCTTGCTTGATTTCTGACTGCAGTGTCTGAAATGAAATTGGAGCTTTAGCTACCAGCAGCATTTACTGACGTTTAGCAAGGAGCTCTCTGTGGTGGCCCAGGGTTGGTCACTGGCTGTGCATGCAGGGTGAGTGTCCCAGGAGAGGGGATGTGGTCACTGGGTCAGATCTGTGTCTTTTTCCAGGTATTTTTTATGACTTAGAGAATGGGAATAATCTGAAAAGCTGGAGGCAGTTGGTGGGGGTGGCCTGTGACCTGCCCAAGTGACAATAATCATGTCCCCATTGATACCAGGCAAACTTTTAGGGAAGGAGAGAACCTGAGTCTGCTTTCCCTTAGTTCTGCACTTTTATTTTGAATCCTCAAGGAAACATTTTGGATTTTAAGGCATTATAAACACCTGATGACTTTGCATCCCCCTTTTCTCTCCTAATCTCTCTGCATGATGTGTTGATTTTCATTATCTTACCGCAGGATTAAATTTCTGGAAAAATACCAGATTGCATCAGACATATTAAAAGAACAGCACAAAGGTCATATCTTCTGCCTGAGTTAAAAGACAGCTGTGGAAATCCACACCTCCATCAGACTGTGAGCAACAAGGCTTTGAGGGAAGGTCCCTATCCCTGGAGGGCAGCTCCTTGGTGCAGATCCTCCAGCCCTAGGAGGTGCTTGAAGCAGCATTTTGGCTTTCTGCACAACCCAATCCCACAAATCACTACACCCCACATGGGAGCTGTGTGTGGCAGCAGCCCTGCCCTCTCTTTGCTGTGCTTCTGACACACACTGTTTGTCTGCCCATCTGAGGCTCGTTTCTCTTTTCTGTGTTTGATGTGCTTTGCCACGGTTCACGTGTGCTGCGGTGTCTCCAGTGTCCTCTTGTGTTGCTTTGGAATGCGTGGCTCATTTTACTCCTGGTGTCCACATCTTAAAAATGCCAAGTAGGGTTCCAGCATACTGGAGCAGGAATGCCCAAGACACAGTTTATCTCTTACAAGCAGCTTCTCATTCAAAGGCATTGTGTGGATTAATGAAAGACTTTATTGCAGGAACTAAATGTTCTGACATGCCAGAAATGTCCAAGTGTTATTATGCTCCACTCAAAGGACCTCTCTTTACAGACAGAAATGGTAATTTTATGCCCCTGCAGTGGAACCACAAGTACCATTTCAAGCCTTGTCCATAATTAGCTGCTCTTTCAGGTTTCTCTGGCAGAAATGGACTTATTTTACTTAGTGAAGTGGATGTTGGCTGTCCTGAATGACTGAGTTAGACGTGCAGTATCAATCAGGATTCTTGGCTTAGCCTCTCAACAACTGTGCTGGGAAGAGGGAAAGAAAGAAATTCAGATGAAGTAACTAAACCCCAATCTTTCCTTGGATTTCAGTACAAGTTTTGTATAACCAACACATTCACAAATCACTTGCAGCCCAGCAGGGCTCCAAAAGCAGGCTGGAATTCTGTCAATGACTTCCACAGAAAGAGGATTTGTAGGTGTATAGCAAACCTGCATGGGGGTGAGTCCTGGTTAGCACAACGTTCTCAGAAAGGGCCAGACTGTGAGGTCTCCAAAGCTTGGTTTCCCATGGAAAGCTTACTGCCAAGGAGTTTGGCATTTCTCTTTCCCTCTTTGCCTCCAGTTCATGCAGTCTTCTCTGCAGTGGGTCTGGCCACTGCTCTAGCAGCACCATTTGAGCTTTCCTGAAATCCAGACCTTCTCTAGCTGTTCAGCCAAAATGCAGATATCTGACCTTCAGTCTGCCTTGCACACTGCCAGAAGGTGATGATATCAGCCCTGCTGGGGCAGGAAAGTGTCTCTTGGATTTTCATTCCTGCGGGTTTGTGCTGGTGCACTGGAGTTCACATTTTCCAGCTCAGACATGTAGATGAAAGCCAAGTTTTGCCTCAAGCACGGTTGTCTTCAGACCTTAGCAGCAATCCTTAAACATGCCTTGATTCCATCTCCTCAACAGCAAATGCACAGATAAAAGTGTGGAGGGAAATGTGAGTCAAGCACAACCCCATCACGTATTGAATATTATTTCATCAACCAGACAGAAATAACTTGACTGCTACACAGGAGCACTTAACATTTTTGTAACACCATGCTCTCTCCAGGCAACCTGGCCTGCCTTGCATTTTTGTTTTTAGCAGCCTGCTGTTCATACAGAAAGGTGCTTCTGTAGCCAAGCAAGTAATTTTGTGTGTTGTTCTCCCTTTGACATTGCTTATGCAAGACATGCAACAGCAGGTCTCAAATCTGCACACTTGGACTTGTGTGTTCATGTGCACCAGTCTTAAACACCTCTGAAAATGTGAAAATCTGAAACTTTGCATGTCATGGCAGATGAATCTGGGCACTTCAAAAGTAGATTGACAGGAAGTAAACAAAAATTTTGATGTTTATCTGAGGCCCTGTTTGAGACACCCAGACACTTCTGAAAGGACTTAACACCAGACTTCCCGTGGCCCATCATCTGTTCTCTGAACAAAAAGACTCCTGTGCTGGAAAGAAGTGTTACTTGAAATGTGAAAAGAAGATAAATGTTTGAGGAGGAGGGTGACTCAGATGCTGGTGACAGGCCTTAATTCACCTTCTGGCTATTAACTGAAAATCTTTCCCTAGTACAGTGTATACTCGTGTTTAAATACAAATCATTGATCACTATAGCAACCCCTTTATCATATGAAGCACATTCTAGCTCTAAGATAAAAAAGCACTGTTGAACAGAAACCCACACACCCACTCAGCAAAAGGTAAGGTGAGCATCCATGGTTTTATCTTGTTTTATCAAGATGGTTTTTGTTTTAAAAGTAGGTAAAAGATTGTGTGTGAATTGGTCTGCACATGTTGTGATTGTTTGTTTTGAATTTTTATTCTGAATGTATTAGTACGCAAACTGAACAGAAGGAACAGATGCTTCTCTTGAGAGATTTTAGAAGGGTATAAAGAATCAATACGTATTTAATCAGACTGCTTATCCCCATTATCATTGCTTTAGCCGTAGGAAAAGTATTGAATTATGGGTTAGCATCTAGAAATGGAATTTCCATTCCACAAGAAATTCTGACATGGTGATTTCCTCTTCATGTTAATCATAGTGCCTAATTTTTAAAAAAAATTCTAGCAGAACAAAATATTAAAAAAGTTAGCAGGTTTGGCTGAATTGCTTGATTTTAATAATGTAAAAAATCCCACCTTGAAAAGCAATTCCAGTGTACGTTCAAAGTAACAGGTTAAGTAGGTCAAATTGTTTTGCTAGTGCCTCAATATTGACATGAATGAAATGTAAAAATTTCTTTGTTTAGTTTTTTCTCTATGTAGAATGTTTGCCAAATTAACCATCTCCTGCAAAACACTTAAATATTGATGAAACTTTTTGTTGGAAACCTTTCAACAAGTGCTGTTTCTTACTAGAGCGTATGGGGACTATTACACAAAATCAGGCAATTAACTATCACTGGCCTTTCCAGAAACAGTTTGGATCCATGTTTCACACAGCAACTATTCTTGCAGGCACAAGTGAGGAGAACAATTTCTTTTTAATTGGAATTGGAACCACAGAGGCAGTTGAACTCCAGTGGAGGTTTTACTTCTTCCTTCTCTTTGCAGGAGCACAACGAAGTGAACACTGTGCCAGCTCACCATTGTGCCCACGAGCCCATCAGCAAGTGTGGCGACCTGGATGTCATCTTCACCTACAAATCCTCAAGCCAAAAGCTGACAGCCACTGTCCTGGAGGCCAGGGACATCCCAGACAAGGACCGCAGCGGGGTGAACACCTGGCAGGTGCACGCGGTTCTGATGCCGGGCAAGAAGCAGAGGGGTAAGACCAGCGTGCAGAGAGGACCCGTCCCCGTCTTCCAGGACAAAATCACCTTCAGCAAGCTGGAGCCACAGGAGCTGAGCAGCCACGCCGTTCGGTTCCGCCTCTACGCCGTGCACAAGGTGGCTGGGGAGAAGATGATGGGGGAGCAGCTGTTCTACCTGAGAGGCATCAGCCAGGAAGGGGAAGTGAAGGTGACACTGCTCTTGGAGCCACGGAGTAACCTGAGTGTAAGTTTGATGAAGGACAGAGGGAGTCCACAAAATTTTTTGGGTTTTGGTGAATATGGTGTTCCTGAAGCCTTTCATTCACTCAGGGCTGTCAGAGTGTGACTGGAGGATCTGACCTGCTGTCCCCTATCAGGGAAGGGGAAGCTCAGGGCATTTCTTCCCTGTAAAAAGCTGTGTTTTACTAACAGCTCAGCTAGCAAGCTTATACAAAATAATTTGGATGCACGACACCTGCACTACTCACCACATGCTGTGCCATTCAGATACAGCATATTGGTCTGGGAACCACCAAGGCATAATTAGACTTAATTCCAATAAGGGCAGTGGTTCTTGTGCACCACTGTGTTGGTACTGCCAGTGCAGAAGCTACCTCATCTGGCCCCAGATACCAGCTTGTGGATCTCCTCTGTGCAGTTTCCATCTTGCCAGAAATGCTTAGTAATGTTCTTCTACATGACAGATGGAAGTGGAGAGCTGGGTCATGTGAAGAGGAACTGGCTGTGCTGCTTCTTAGTTTTCCACACACATCACAGTTGTATCCAGCTCTGGCTATGCCAATCAATTGGTGTAGATGAGCTCTGTCATGATTCATTGTCTACAAAAAGCTCGGAGAGGGGTTGTGCACGTGAGATGAATAAAACATCCTACTTCAGGTGAAATGGAGAATAGTGAAAGAGTTGTGGAAGCAAGGAAAGAAAGTAAGAAAATGCACAGTACACGGCCAAAACCTGCCAAACTGAAAAGTGTATTCCATCCAAAAGCCATTATCAAGGAGATGTACAGAGTATTAGTGTAGCAGGGTGTTTGCTTATCTCAGAGGCTTTGATTTACACTCGTGATAACACTTTGCTCAGAGTTCCTCGTCTTTAAAGAGCAAGTTCAGAGATGTGTTTCTGTAAAAGTGATGCTCTGATTCTTCTGGTGCCCCAGCATAATTAATTCTCAGTTATTGTAATTTCTTAGCAGAGATCTTACTAAACGAGGCCACAAGATACAAATTAAGGGGGGGAGGGGTGGTGAATGTCCTGATAATTCTCTCAGTGCTCTTTCCCTGCAGAGTGCAGATTCTCAGCTGAGTCTGTCAGCAATCTCTCACAGTGATAGCGCTTCCTCAACACAGTCCCTGTCGCATGGAGGGGTGCCAGAGCTGCTCGTGGGACTGTCATACAATGCCACTACAGGGAGGCTGGCAGTGGAGATGATCAAAGGCAGCCATTTCCGAAACCTTGCAATTAATAGGCCACCTGGTAAGTACTTTCACTGCTATTAAATAGCGCCATTGAGCCAAAATTTGCTTTTTTATTTTCTTCCTCAAGGTACTCAACTAGAGCGTTTCTGAGCTGGGCTCCCTTGCAGAGTACTTGATTGAAAATTAAGCATTATTGAAAATTAAGCATTATTTCTGATCCATGTGCTGATAAATAGTACAGGGCAATTGCAGGGAATCATCTGAAGGCCCAGCTGATGGGACAATAATACCAGAATGTCTGCTTTATTCCTCAAACCTTTACAATATCTGATTATGGCAAAAGTGCTGCTGTACCCAAAGCACAGAATTCTCAGCAGATCCATAAAAAAAAGCGAGAAGCACTTTCCAAGTGTTTAAATGTTACCATGTGACCCACAGAGGCCCTGCCTAGTGCCATTAAGTGTTTCCCAAGGCTACACTTGGTTTGGTCCCTTGCTGTGCTGCTGAGTGCTGGGTGAGCTGGTGCTCTGGGCTCTTTGGGGACCCTCCTGCCGTGAATCCTCGGCTGCTGCACAAGGAAATCTTCCGCAGAAAGAAGACTTGAAAGTTGTTGCAACAGCTGAGTTCCCTTCCTCCAGTCCTAAAGGGGAAAATGGAAATTGCCTCAAGGTAGGTTTAGTTGGCTCCTGAGCTGCAGTAAATCCTGGAGAAGGATGGTGCTGGTAATGTCCATGACAGAGATGGAGTCACAGGCACAGTTTGCTGCTGGTTGCCTCATTCAGGGGTTGAACAGGGGTGCTTCGTTCATCTCCTGCTGTCCTTTTGCCTCCTGTCTGAAACCAGCAGCTAATGGCAAGGTGAAGCAACCTTTTTGTTTGCTTTCTGTGATGTGTGCCTGCTTGTCAAAGTAGGCAAACCTTTGGCAGTTCCTTGCCTTCTCTGGATTTGACAGAGTATCTCGAGCTGCAAAACACTGAAATTGCTTCTGCAAGATGCTCTGCTCTTTGGTTCAGATCTAGCAAAATATTTATGAAATATTTCAGTACATGGATGTGAAAACTCAGGTTTTACGCTAAACTATACAGAGGTAGATTACAGAAATAATCTGTCATCAGTCAGTCCCTTGAGAATTAAGGGCAAGTCTGTGCAACAGTAAAACCCCTGACCTCAGCCTGTGCAGCCCTCACTGTCTTTTATTAGCTGTGACAGGATACCTCTCCACGTGGGTTATTTAAAGGCATGTTCTTGTTTGCATGTACATGTTTAATAAAAGATTTTAAGTTGGGATCTTTTTTAATAATTTAAAATAAAGGTAGACTAAGGCAACCATGCCCCAGCAGGAGAGCTCTCCTGTTTATATATGCTGCAGAATAGATACATCCCAAAGTTTTACTCTCAGAAATTAAATTAAAGTAGTCCCAATATAGGTCCAAATTAATTTTTAGGCATCTATAATGTCCACTTCATTTTCCCATAAATGAAATTTCATCATTCCTGTATCCAGATGATACAGACCAGTGTCAGACCAATGTCTCTCAGTGCTAGATCAACTTTTAAGTGAAAGACAGAAATCCATAAATTATTATAAGCAAACTCTGAACCTATCAAAATCTGCTTCTTTTATTCTGAGTCACATTGTTGCTTCTGCCGTCTGAATTGTTCTTCTGTGCCTGTAAAGCCCCCAGTAGTGTGGTGAGAAAAAGAAAACCCAGTGAAGCAGAAACCGAAAGAAATTAAAAAGAAGGAAGGAAACCAGCCCTTGTCTCGGTGCTGGAGTGGCACTTCACTGATAACCCCCAGGCACTGCAGAGCAGTTTGTTTCTGTCTGAAACATGCTGCTGGCTGAATGAGATGCTCAATAAGTCCTTCACAAAGTGAAGCTAAAAGTGCTGAGCCCCTTTCTGGAGGGTGAGCAAAGAGCCCTTGTGTTTTCTTAAATAGGTCCTATTTGAAGTTCTGTTGTTCAAGGCTCAGAGGGAGTGATTTCTTTAAAGTATCATGGAAATGTTGGACATAATAGCACCGTGGAACACTTAAACAGCAAGCCTAAACTGCTATTCAGGGCAGCCATTTATGGTAAGACTGAAGGGGCAGAATTCCTCTCCATTCCCAGCCCTGGATATACAGACCCTGTACAGGACCCATATGTGGTCCTGTCAGCTTTTAGGAATGGCAAAGGAGTTTTGAACAACAGCAAAGTCTCCAGCTGTGCTTTTTGCCCACCTTGACCTTCTCTGCCACCTGTAGACCCACACCATGTGTGCTGCCTTCTTGGCATCCTTGCACAGGGATTTCTCTGTGCAGAACAAGGAACTGGACTGGGGCATTGGTGATTTTAGGTGTTAAAGACTGCAGAGGCTGAAACAGATGGTTTTATAAAGAAAAGGGAGATGGTGCATGTCTCAGTGTTTCCTGGGCACATTTTCTCCTTCACTTGAGCCTTTCAACAGAGTCAGGTAAATGTCAAAGTCATGGTTGCTTATGTGGGTAATAAATGGGTTAGAAAACAGCTGGGCAGCTTGGAGAAACTGTGCAGGCAGTGTCTTCTCTTCAGGACATGTATGTGGGATTTAAGCATAGTTTGGTCAAAGATAAGTGTCCAGGTATTGTTCTGGGGAACATGCTGAGTTACAGGCCTAGGCCTACATTCCCTGATCACACAAATAGATCCATTATCACTCAGAGCACTTAAGAGCACTCAAGAGTGTGGCTCCAGCATCGGACCATAAATTATCTGGCTGTGCCAAAAAGCCTCGTGCAGAAAAGCATCCACAGCTTTGGCAGATGTGGACACTGTTGGTATTTTAGTGCTAATGGCTTGTGTGCAGTGCACCTCATTCTCTTTGCTTCTTGTAAAAATCATTAACCTGTGCTAGCATTGTAGGAGTTCATATTTTGGTCTGTGGTCTTGTATCTTCTTAAAACAAAATGCAGTGTGTTCATTTAAAGGGTGTTTATTATTAAAAAAAAAAAAAATCAGCAAGAGAAGGCTACACCACTGGCAGAAATGTCTTTAAAAATTTATAACCAGTTACATACTATGTGCATGGAAGTAATACCTTGGGATCACAGAGATGGACCAGGAATCATTTGAGCTAGTCAGTGCATAAGCACAAAGCACAGAAATGTGTCTGCCCATGTGATGCTAAACCTTCATCAGCTGCTCTGCTGGGGGCAGCTCTGTCTCCTCTAATCCAGTCTTCCTTCTGTTCCCTTCTGCATTTCTTTTGGGGTTTATGTCTGCGTGTAATGTGATGTGAGAAGAACTATTGTGAAGTTATTCCCTTGCCTAAGAAAAGTCCTCCAAGCTTTTTGGCAGCTGCAGAATTAATCACACATAATAATTGCATCCGTGCATGATCATTATTATACCAGCAGCATATTAACCCCATTAAACAAATACAATAGCACTGATGCTGGAAAAGACAGGAGGGGAGAGAGCAAGCTATCAGGATTTCTATGGGGAACAGGAGAAATTCTTGAAGTAAAGACTTGTCTGAAAACAAACAGCATCTGAGCCACAGGTAACAATGCCAACAAGTACAGAAACGTTCCCATAGGAAAATGAGGATCTTTACATTAGGATCCTATTTGCTCTGGGATCAGAGTGCTTGAAAGCCATTAGTGGATTTTATTTTATCAGCTTATTTTTGAGGGAAGAAAAGTTATTACCCCTGTTACATTCCTGGAGAACAAAGGCACAGGTTAATTCCTTTAATTACTTCAAAGCAGGCCAGGAAGCTGAATAAAATAAATTAACTTTTAACCTGCCTATCTTGCTCTGAACAGGGAACTTGCTTGAGCTCCTAAAGCTTTGTGATTCATGTTCCCATGTCATCAGTAATAGAAGAGGGATCTGTGCCAGGGCAAGCTGGGATGGATTCAGTCCTCCAGACATTGGATAACAGAGGAGTAGATGTGCTGGGAAGCTTCTTGCTGCTGAGTGCTTGCCAGTGAGTGACAGTAAGACTGTAGAAAACCACCTCTCCTTCTGCACATTCTTGTTGCCCATCCATGAATACAGCTGGAATAAGCTTATAATAAGAACAGCTGAGGAAGCTTTGTTCTGGGTGGAAAAGATGAGGCCAGATGCAAGGAGCCCCAGGAGGATGTCTCAGTAATGAGCAGCTGGGCAGTGAGGTGGAAGAGGAAGTGTGGATGAGTGTAAGATATTGCATGGAGACACAGGTGGAATTCAAATGTGATCTGGATGGACTCAGAGCCACTTGGGAGTGAAATATTAGGCTTATGGTAAATAGCTGCAGGAAAATGTCAACTCAAGGGTCACGAATAGTAGTGAAAAAAAACCCCAAAGTTAAGGTGGACAAAATGAAAGATTGGTATTTGATTGTAAATACACATTCACTGGTGTAATGAACACTTTTTGCAGTTCTGCCTTCCTCTGTTCGAACAGAATATGGCAGGACTGGAAAGATGTGGTGAGGAGTGTTGGAGACAATCAGGGGAATGGGAGCAGCTTCCAGCTGAATAGACTGTGCCTCCTACAATGCTACAACAAAAGGAGGTGGGGGTGGATTCACAGAGGTCTCTAAGTGTCATTGAGAAAGTGAATTAACGAAAGAAATTCACTGTCTTCTGATACAAAACCAGAGGATGGTAAAAGGAAGCGAGGAGGGAGCAGGTTCTGAAGGGGAGACAGCTCTTCACCTGAGCTGTCAAATTCCTCCCTACAGAATGCCATGGATGCTGGAAGCCTCCTTCAGTTCTGTGCAGCACAGGAGAAATCCACAGAGAAAGTTCCACAGAGGATTGTTAAATACAAAGCCTCTGGCTGAGGAAGTTCTTGAGTCACAAAATCGCTGGAGATTCGAGAGTATTTGTGAGAGAACCAGGATGATGGTGTGGTATTTTCATGGATGTATTGCTGTGTGTGGTACTGGGTGGATGGGTACAGCTCTCCCCAGCACCTGCGGGGCCTGGGACTGAGCAGGCTCAGGAGAACAGGTGTCACAGTCAAACAAGTGAAAAAGGGACTTTCAAGGAGCAACTGTGGGATTTTTGCGGGGGATATTCCCTAATAATTAGACATCCTGGGATAGTGGGTGGTTATCCAGTAATGTTTTCAATAGCTTTAGTTTTCTAAATGGTCTGTGAAAAGCACAGTCCATGATAGTTTCTCGGTACAGAAATGAAGATCTTTCTGAATCAAAGGACTGCATTTGAAGTGGACGGATGCTGATACGCTCCTACTCCCATGGCTGTGAACAAGAAAATTCTTCCCCTCCCCAAACAGGCAGAAGAAAAAAGCCATTTCATCCTAACTCCAAATTTCAGCTGGAGCTGAATGTTTAGCGGGAATCTGCCGTGGCAGTGCCGAGCAGCAGCGTTTGCAGGAGATCTGATCACAGGCTGTGTAATCAAGCCATGCCCGTGGGCACTGCTGCTGGAGGTGACAAAAGCCGGGCTTAAGCATCCTTACATCCTGCTGCTCCCGTTGCTGGGCAGGTGTGCATCCCTGCTTTCCCTGGTAAAGCTCCAGCCCCTCTCTGAGGCAGCAGCAATGCATTAATGTGGGAAAGTAGAAATGCCCTTATTAGAGGAGAGTCACGCTGTGCATCCCGAGAGGTGTCTGTGCCCTGCTTTAGCTGTGTCAGCCCGGGCTGAAGCTGCACCTCCTCAGGGCTGGGGACTGAACTGGCTCTGCAGCCTGACACGTGTCCCAGGAGAGGGCTGGTGCTGTGAAATGGAGTGGACATGGGGTGTTGGGGCAGCAGAGGAGCATCACTGAAGAACTGAGCTCTGGGTGCTCCAGAAGGAGCTTTCCTTCCTGAGAGCCCTCATCTCCTGCCCCTCTTGCTGTCACTGATGCCAGCAATTTCCTCCTCTGGAACAGTGCTTCCAGGGACCAGGGCATTCTTTTCTGCTGCATTTTAAATTAAAGGCACTGCTGGTCTGTTCTCTGATGACTCACATGTTGTGAAGGTTGCCAGATCCCAGCCTCTCCCTTGTGAGAGAGCTGCCAGCCCCGGGAGAGGGAACCTGAGAAGAGGCTTGGTGGAACAGGGAAAGGAAAGTTGGCTTCTCAGCAATGTAGTAGGCAGCTCCCAGCTCTTGTATGATTTATACAGTAGGCCATAAACTGCCTTAATCCAGACTTTCATGAGGACGGGTTGGGATCAGAAGCTTGGGTCTAATCCTCCTCCCTCCTATTTTACTGATCCAGCTGCAGTGAGCCCGGCTCAGAGCGTGAATGTTCAGTGTTCTGCCCCACTGCTGGTTGAAAGGGGAGGCAAAGCCAGCCCTAATGGTCTTCTGGGCCTCAAACTGAGCCCTCACGTCGAGCTGCCTGTACAGAGCAGCACAGAGTCGAGCTCTGGGGCTGCTTTGCCACGTTTATTATGTAGGCTGGGAGCGTGGGCTTGCCAGCTGGGGGAAATTAAGCTCCAGGCCCAAGGCTTTCTTCTGCTGTGGCTGTTATTAGTCTGGATTGCAGCATGCTGACATGGTTATCCTGCTTTTGGAAATGAGCTAGCTCGCCTGGAGCGCGGGTGGGAAAGTCCGCACGACGCTGTGCGGTACCCTGCAGTCCTCAGACGTGAGGGGTCAGGAGTCTTTGGTTGTTTACTTCCTTTCTAAATATAAATTCAAGCAGGGGGTTGGATGCTTTTGTATTTGCAGTGCTCTTGCTCACGGGTCAGCTTTACTAATAATGGTGGTGCTCAGTGTAAGTGAAAGCAGAAGGCTCGCTATGGTCCCTGCTCCAAAACCAGGAATGCATAAATTACAGTTGATTATTCCCCTGAGTTGTCATTATCAGTTAGTTCCCTCAGAAGAATCATGACAGAAATGGGTCATTAGAAGAATCCTGGAAAAACTGATTGCCTTTGCAGATGAGCTCTCCAGAGGTGTTTGATGGTTGATGGAGACAGAGCAGTCTGCACGAGGAGAGGTTTGTCCAGCCCTCTAGAGTAAGAGGATGCAGCACTAGCCCAAAATGTGTCTGGCTTATTACAGCATTCCTTGATTTAGTGCTTTTCAGTCTAGTATTAAATGCTGAGATGTTGATATTTTATGTATACGTGGACATTGTTCAGTCCACTCATACGAGAGAGGCAAGATAAGTTCAGAGTAAAAATGCTCTGAATGCAGCAAGAACTTCTCTTCCAAAACCTGTATGGAAAGGAGAGCCTGGTAGATGGGGTGCTAAAATTGGTCGTGGCAAAATTAGACGTTGTTCTTGAATCTTCACAGACTTCTGTGCAACCGTGGGCAAGCTGCAGGCTCAGACACTCCCAGATATTTAGAGGTCTCACTCTTCCTCATGTCAGTGAGACGGGTGCCTAAACAGAAGGTGAGCACTTAGGCATTTTAAAGAATGTCAGCCCTAATCTCTTTTCCTTTTGTGCTTGATGGAGGTGGCACAAAAGTAAACACTGTGAAGAGCACAGAGTGCTGAGACACACGGTAATGAGGCCATTACTGAACCTGAGCATGTAATTAGGTGGAAAATGTTTGCCTTCATAATGAATAGATGCTCTTACACATATATTCCTCAGTAAATCGTCAAGTTCATCCTTGCTGTAGCTCCACTAATATCACTGTGTAACTGGGGATGGATTTTCTTTGGCAAAGTCAACAGGAGGGGAGAGCTTTCCATCCCAGAGGACAAGACTGGATCACAAGAAAAGCTGTGTTTTCTGAGGAGATACCCAAAAAGATGCTGCAAAGAGCACAATGTAGGAAGGGAAAACTACAATCTTAAAATTTAGTTAGTGAAGCAGAATAACAGCTCAGCCTCGTATGTACCAACTCTGCAAAGCAAATTTCAGATGCTAAATATACGATCCACACCTACTCTTTTATTTCTGTTCAGGCAAGCTTGATTCTTTTGGCTGGTAACATACACCCAGTGGAATAAACTTGAGGAGAATTAGCAGCCTGATTTAGTTGTGACTTGCACTGGTTTTGTGCCTGTGCTTTCTTGGGGGTGAATAGGGCTCCTGGTATTAGCTCTGCCCTGAGCACAGTCTCCTTCCAGCCTGATCCAGATGATACATGCAGAATCCCCACCCACCTTGGTACTGCACAGGTGGGGTCTTGGTGCAGAATTATGTAGAAATCTGACATATATTAAAGAAAAAACCAACTTTTCTGGCTTCAACTCATTGGTGGTGTGCTGCTCATTTTCCTCAAAGCCAGCTGTGTTATCCTTCGCAGAAGCTGAGGCCTCAGTCAGGGATGTGACATCCTGGAGTTTATGAGTGTAAGACACCCATCCATTCATTGCCTACAAAATTAACTGGGACATGCTGAAACAGTATCCATGAGGTGCTTTAGCTGTGGCACTTGCTTTAGTGTTAACACCTAAATCATCTGTACAGGTATCACTGTCTGCTAGATCAGTGCTGAATTATGGCATCTGCTTTTTGGATTATTAATTGGTTGACTCCTTTGGGCACTGTTCCTGCAGTTAGGTGTGATGAATCTCACCTGAGCTGCCAGTACTGGTGAAAGTCAGAAGGAAGTATGACAGCAAGGTATACTAAAAGTAAAATCTAGACCTCAGTGCTTTCCCTATCTTCTTAGAAAAAGAGATGCAGGCATGTGTGGGACACCTTTCCCTAAAATAGCGTAGGAAGGTAATGCTGGGTTGGTTGTGAAAAGAAAGAAAAATTTTGAAGTTCAAACAAAGAATTGTACTAATTATTTGCTTGTTTGTATTCAAAAATCAACCTTGTGGAGTTCTTCCAAAATTTTGAAATCCCATTTTCAGAAAAAAAAAAAAAAAAGAAAAAAAAAAAGAAAAAGAAAGATGAACACATTAAAAAAAATCATAAAACCCCAACTTATCTTTATTTTCAGGGAGTTGCTTGCAGTCTAGACCAGCAGCCAGGACTTACGCATGAGGAATGTTTCAGTGCACATTGTGGTTTGTCAGTGCCAAGTACAGTGACATCCCTACAAATACTGTAGGAGTTGTGTCTGGTTTCACATTGAGTCAAGCTGGAACAGAGGGTCCTCTCTTGGGCTTTGTGTTCCTGATGGGCCTGAAGTTGTTACAGATTTCAGTCCCTCAACACTGAATATTACAGTGGAAATCAGTCTACCTTTCAGTAAAGTTTTTTTTTTTCCCCTTCCCAGACACAATCAGGAAATTGAATCAAAGTTTTTCCTTTCTGTGTGACAAGTTGGTCTTTGCTGGCAAGATCCTCTTCATCCCCAGCGTTAGGCTGGGAGCCAAGCTGGCACCCCCATCTAATGGCTGGGCTGAACTTTCCCCGCAGTAACTTGATAGCTGTACAGCTGTGCAGGCTCACAATTTGCTCCTTGATTGTCAGCCTCCTGACAGCTTTTTCAGTGGAACAGTTTGAGAGGAGCGGGAAGCCCTGCTTTGGAGACGTGGAAGTGTTTTCACACCTGAAGTGTAATTTCACACCTTGTGTTGCTCAGTAGATAAGTGCGTAAAATAGCACATCAAACGGGAACAGAAGAGGACAGAAATGCTGCAGACAAGAGATGGAGGCTTGTTATTTATTTCCTATCTTCAGCACACTCTGAAATAATACTCACTTGCAGGAACCCAGGCACAGATTATGGAGAGGTTAGCAGAGGACTTGTCTAGCCAAGCAATCTGTCACTGTCATGTGCAGAGCAAGGTGAAAACTTACACTGAGCTGGGTCTGTGGAGCCCTGGGAGCTCTGACACCACAGTGTTATTATCAACCATGCAAAAGAGGAGAACTGATTAATACAGGAGGCAGCAGGGATTTAAAGAGTAGGAGCACTAAATTGGACCATCCCTTCCTTGTATTTGCTAAATATGTTTCACCACTTGTATGGACTTAAATTGTAAATAAAATTGACCCACCAAAAAAGTAATATGAGAATTTGCAAAAAATATGAAACTATTATGGAGACCAAATAATTTCACTGTTTATGTAGGTTTTTTTGCCCCTCCTTTTTAAGATGCTTATTTTTTGGTATCTCAAGCAATAGATCATAGAGAGTGGTGGAAAGGCAAGGGCAGCTGAGGGAAGCCTGGGTAGACAGCCCCAATGAAGCTTGATTGTGAGGGACAGGAAGGGAAGGTGGAGACACCATTTGAAGTGGAGAATCCATGGAGATGCTCACAGTTTTGCTTAGACAGGTTTTCTAGGACTGGATACCTGATATCCTGTTCTTTCCAAGAGAGTGGTGTAGGCCCACAGTTTGTGGTGACTGGGAGTGGGATGGCCAAGCCTCATCCCTGTGGGCACAGCTGTGAGCAGCACTGACAGCAATGAGCCATGGAGTGCCCAGGGGCACTGAGCAACCACCAAAGGGAACAGAGGGCACACAGGGGCATGAACGTGAGGGGTATAAAAGGGTGGGCTAAAGAACAAGAGAAGCAGTCTTCTGAAGTGACATGATGTTACTCTGTATGGGCAGGTGCCTGAAGCCTTCTGAAATTGTATGGGGATACTCTGGGTATCATGGCTGTCTCAACTGTGATATATGCTGTAACAGAGTGGGGCTGAAACATGCATCAGTTTTCTCTTCTCCTCAGCTGAATATGAGAAAGTCCCAGAGATGCTTTCATCTTCTGCTTCTCATCCCATGGATTTTACCATGAGCGCCATCCAGCCCTCATCTGCTGTTCACTGCAAACTGCTCTGCTTGGATGGTTTTTGGGGTGTGTTTTTTGACTGCCTGGGACTTTCATTTAGCTTGTCACCTGCCCCAAACATGTCATTTCCTTTTTTTTTTTTTTTTTTTTTTTGTCTTAGACACCTACGGAAAGCTCTGCCTGCGCAACTCGGTGGGCCAGGAGATGTCTCGCTGCAAGACCTCCATCCGCCGGGGACAGCCCAACCCTGTCTACAAGGAGACTTTCATCTTCCAGGTCGCCCTCTTCCAGCTCTCAGACGTCACCCTGCTGATCTCCATCTACAACAGGCGCAGCATGAAGCGCAAGGAGATGGTTGGCTGGATCTCCATGGGCCAGAGCAGCAGCGGGGAGGAGGAGCAGAGCCACTGGCAGGAGATGAGGGAGTCACAGGGGACACAGGTCTGCAGGTGGCACACGCTGCTGGAGTCCTAGTGGGGACCAGGGCAGCCTGCAGGTCCTGGCACCAAGGGCTGGCTGGCTCCCCTTGTTCTCTGAAAGAGAAACCAGCTCTGGCAGGGAGCACAGCTTTAACCTGCCCGCTCACTGTAGGTATCAAAGGTGGCAAGGCCTGGGAAGCAAGTTTAGTTCTTGCCTTACCAGCTTGCCCTGCATTTTTTACATCCACATAATCAACCCTAGTGAGAAGCAGTGGGAATACTTGGAAAATCTTTTCCTTGGACATTGTCTTCCTCATTTTTTCCGTTGGCATAATCACCACAGACTGATTCTGATGTGATGCTGTTTTCTTCTGGGGTAAACTCTCACTTCCCCCTTCTCCCTTATTTATATTAATGAAGTTTGCAAATATTCTTGCCACGCAGATAGCTCACAAAAAAGCTAACCTGCATGCAGATCACATCCTCTCTCTTTTATTATCATGTTTCTAAGTCCTAGAAATAAGTATTTGATACCACTGTAGACTGGATGATATATTTTTCAGTCAGCATGAGAAAGCACTCTTGAATTCTCTGTCAACTTTCAAGTGCCTAGACATTCCTACTGTTCTCCTGTACTAACAATTGATATAAGGACTAAATACTACTGGTATTTTTAATTAGGCACCCTGTGCACCTGTTAGCCTGCATTGACATAGGTTTGCACAAGAGATAACAAGCATCAGTTTTATATTGCATTATACAATGCATGTTTAGATGTTTACTTGAAGTTATGGCTTCTGTCATCACAAATACCAAAAAAAGACCAGAACAAACTGCACAGCCACCTTTGTGCCTGAATCACTCCTTTCTGCATCCTTTTGCCCATGTGTTTATGTGATCTTTAGAAGTGAGGTTCATTCAGAAAAACATTCTGTGAGCATTACAGGAGAGGGCTTCAGACCTGTGGTTTTTCTGTGATTCAGCACAGCACTACTCGGTTTGCTGAGGGCTCTTCTTCAAAACTCCTGTAATATCTCCTTGGGATAGGGAAGGGGACTGGTTCTGGCATGCTGAGCAGTAGAGGATGCCAGACCATGTCACCTAACCTGGGGAAGGAGCTCTCTTGCAGGCCAGGAGTAGGATCCAGAGGGGCTGCTGGCTCTGCTGAACTAGCACTGGAGAAAAGAATTGTTCTTCCTGCCTCCAGCTGAGAGCAATGCAAGGAGCAGCCTTGCTGGATGAGGTGATGACGCTGTCACGTGGTTACTTTTCAGACTACACTGTCCTTTTCCATTTTAATCTCTTTTCCTGTCTCTGTGAGCTGAAGTCGTGGAGATGATGGATGGAGGATGTGTCTCAGTCTGCTGCTTGGCTAAGTGGTTGTTGTTGCAGTGCTGTGTGTGACACAAAGGAGGATGTTCCTCCTCAGTGGAATGTAGGCAGTGAGGTGCTGAGATCTCCAAATGCTATCAGCTGCCCAATCTCCCATTCCCCACACTCTCTAGGGGAGGACTGTCTTTTCTCCACTCCTGCTGATGACAGCAAGACACAGGAAATATTTTGCTGAAGAGGTTTGTCTTTACTGAGTCACTTCATGGTTTGTTTTTGCCATTTACAGAGACCTGGCACCAAATTCTGCCTCCTCCTGCACCACAGCCACTTCCTTTACTTCAATGGTGCTGTGCAAATCTAACTGATGCAAATTTTGGCACTGGCTGTTTGACCAAAATTGGTCCTTGGTGCTGGTTTTTGTCACACCCAGGCTAGACAGGCCCTGAGGGCACTGCTGTGACACTCACAGTTATCACTTGGTGTCACAGAGGCTCTGTCTGGCCTCAGGAGGCAGACAGAATAATCTGCAGAAAAGCACTTCTGCTACAGGTGATACAAGCTATTCTACAGACCACGTTTTTGTATCTTCTTATCACCTGTCTGAGCATCATTTTTCCAGGGAGACTGGTGGGTATCCTATGCAGGAGGGTTTCCTCCATTGTCTAGATAAGCTGGCACATCTGCTTTGCACTACTGGGGCTTTGAAACACAAAACAGGGCACAACCCAAATGCAGCTCACCCAGCAAATGAGTTCTTGACTGCACTGCCAAAGCTGCTGCATTACCAATGCGAGAAAAAGTGAATATCTGAGTGGTGACCAGAACAATAGAATTTCATTTATCATACGCTTTTCTGCTGGGGAAAAAAAAAAGAAAAGAAAAAAAAAAGTAGAGGAAACAGCCCAATTTAAAAGGTGCATTTGTTGATTCTAGTTGTTTTCCAATCTCTCCATCTTTTGTCCTGAATTGCATAAAATGTATATGCAAGTGTTTATAATTAATTTTATTACCTGGAATGTGTGGGTGTAATAAACGTGCTGAGATTTTCTTTAGAACTTCTTGAACCTGCAAAGCCTTGCCTAAGTTTCATGATTAGCTAAGGAAAAAGTGTAAGTTCATAATACATTTCAGCAGTGAACTGGAGATAACCCAGATTTATAACAGCATGATTAAAAAAAAATCCTAATGAAAAAGATAATTTAAAAAAAACAATGAAGTACACTGGGTTTGGACTTCCATGCTGTTTTCACATTAAGATCTTCTCTGAAGATATGGCATTAAGGGAATTGAATTTTAATATATAATTTAATTGTAGAGTTTTTGGAGTCAGAGAAAAGCAAGTGAAAATGGCTTACTTAGAGTAAGTCAATACCTAAGCATGTGTTAAAACTTTGCTGTCCAGGGGAAGCAGGTTGCTGTGTCCTTGCTGCCACATGTTACCCTTTTATTTTACCCTTTATCAGAAAATATTGGAGGGAGGGGGCAAGGGCTGTGGCAGTGGGACCTTTGGGTTTTTAGAGCTACTGCCAAAACTCTTGGTGTGTCCAAGAGAGAATTGCTTTTGTGGGGTTCTTTATGTTCCTACTAAAGCAATGGAGAAATTTAGGAATCTTGGGATGAACCAGGTGCTGGGGGTACTCGTGTTTGCTAGCTATATTTTGGGATTTTTATTGCTTTTGTGGTTTATTTTTCCTTCCATTATTGACTGTCTGTGAAATGGAGGCTTTGCAGCAGCCCTGGCATATTCCAAAGCTCTTGTAAATTCTTCCCATTGACAGATTGAATTAGTCATTGCTAATATTGATACAGACTGGGCTTGTGCTCATGGTCTTTCTTATGTAAACACCACTGCCCTTTTAGTCACTGCTTTAACCCCTTGTTTCCCTTGGAAGTGGCTGACAAGGCTGAATTTCCAGGAGGTTTTCCATTCCTTGGGAAAACTGATTCTCACTTGACTCATGGATGGCTGGTAGGCCCCGTGCTCCCCTGGCCTTCTCCATGTGGATGCTGATGCTCTCTGCTCCTGTGGGGCTCCAGGTGGGGAGAGCAGCTGTGGGAATGCCATGGGGATTTCAGGCAGCAGAGTAGGAATGGATAACCTGGTTCTGGGATGCTTGGGAACTTACAGGTCTAGATTATTGATGTTTTCGAAGATAATTTGTTCCCTTTTGACACCCCTGTTTGTAATCTCTTTATAGTTTATTTGAATTGTCTTTAAAAAAAAAAAAAAGGCCTGAAAATGTGGAAAGGGATTAACTGCATTGGCCCAGAGTATTATGGGCAAGTTCCCTGGATACATCTCTGTATCTTGAACAGCATTGTTCAGCTGATTGCAGCTGTTCTTTCCTTGTTCTCTCCCCAACCACCATGGCCCCGTCCTGCCAAGCTCTCTGCTGCTTTTTTCCTTTTTTCATGTTTATTGACAACAAAACAGAGTGATCTCACCGTGTTTATACTCCCCATAATAACGGTGATCTTCAGCTGATGCCCACAGAAACCAGTTCCTTTTTTAGCCCACTGAGCTGCAGCAATGGCTCACTGAAGTGCCCATTTGCAGAGGCTTTATCTGGATCATCTTCCACATCCTTTGATTTGTCTGGGCTTCCTTTTTGCCAGTGTCTTTAATTAGCTGGACCCTGCTGTGGCCTGCTGGTTGCTGTTGCTCTGCCTCGTCCGCCTTTCCCTCCAGGGGCAGAGTGGGCTGTGCAGCTCCCGGGTAGGTGGACAATGCTTGGGTGTATTTTTAGCGGCTGCAGATCCCGAGGAGTTATTTGGTGCTTTACAAAGCTGACTGATCTTCAGTCATGGATGGCGTTTGAAGTTCCTGGATGCACAGATCCAAAGGCTGCCAGCTGCTATTGATCATTTCCCCAGCATAAAGCTGAAGGTGGCAGCTTGGCAGAGGAGCAGGCTTTTCCTCTGGTGGCATTTCATTTTCCCCTTCAGCTGGAGCTGGCAGTGACCTTGGAGCTGGCGTGCCTGCAGTGCTTGCTTTCCACTCCCATATTTATCATCATTTTTAATCTGTGTGATCACAGCACTTCATCTCTCTGCCTCCCTCTCATCTCTCCTGCCTTCTGCCCTTCAGCATGAAAGGTGGATTGAAAGGCTGAGCAAAGAATTGGCCTTCTCCATCATATTATCCCCTCCCAGAGGGGTCATCCCAAAGTTGTGATGCTCCTGATCAAGATCTTGCCTCCCTGCTCTCTTGTCCACTTGTGGAGTTTGAAGTTTGTTGGTTGGGCTGTGACACTTAAATATTTACAGAGTGACACCCTCAGTGTGGACCAAGTTAATGACAGAAGAAAGATCCTGGTTTGTATTTGCTTTCTTCCTTTTCTCATGGGCATTGTGCTCTGCAAAAGGACAACGGAGCCTGCAGGAATTAGTATGCAGGAACATCCTCTTTCCATTTAAAATGTGCTAAGTGTGATGTTTGCAGCTATGGTTTGAGGGGAAGAAACAAAGCAGCCAGGGTTTGTAGAGAAGCTCACACTTTGAATGAGGCAGGTTTTTCCCTCCAGCATGTGATACCCCAACAAATACATTCTCCTATCCCAGGAAGCAGTGTTGGCTCTGAGCTCATCTGCTTCTGTGATACAAGCAGCCAGAAGATGACAGATCCTAAAGCTTGGAGAGGCATCCAAGATAATTCCACAGAGCTGGCCTGGGTGTTTATTTGGGATCTGCTGAGGATTTAACAAGCTGTCATGCAAGAAATGAAAACCCCAGGCAGTGGTGGGAGGGTGGTGGTGGGGGAAGAGAGGCAGGAGGGGAAGGCTCTTGGTGTGCTTGTGCTGCTGTGGAGCTGGGAATTTGCTCACTCCTGACTCCAGAAAGCAGCACAGCCAGGCTGCAGTGGCATCAAGCCTGAGCTGAAACCCAGTTTCTCTGCAGGACTCTTGAGCTCCAGCTCTGCTGAAGGCACACAGCTTTTTTATTCAGTGCACAGTGAGCTTGTGTCTTCCTGCAGCCTACGCTGTGGGCCCTAAGAAATGAAAGTGTAAATATTTTGTCTCTCACAGCAGCCCAAGGTCATCTTTCTGGAACAGCAAACAGGCACAGAATCCAAAGAAGATCAGTCTGTCATATGAGTAAGGTTAGCATCTGCACTTACAAATGACAAAGGCTATTAATCCTCATGCTGTAATCCCCAAGCTGTTTGCCAGCTGGCAGCAGGAAGATGCTCCTGCTCAACCCACACAGCTATCCATGTTTTTTCACCTTTGTAAAGCAGATATAGGTCAATGTTGTAGCCTCAATAAAAAACCTGGTAGATGCCATTCATCTCTTTTGGCATTACAATCCCCCTCTTCTCCACACAATATCCCTCTATACAAATAAAGGGATAAAAGAAGAGCTCTGGGCTGGGCTCTCCTGTGCTGCTTCCCCAAAACAGAAGGCTGAAGGTGAGATTTTTCCCCCTGTTCTCTGCTCCTGAGTTTGTCCTGGGTGGATGAATTTTGAGATCTCTGCAAAGCTGAACAACCTTAGCAAAGCTCTGTCGCTAGTCAGGTCTTTACACCTAGAGCAGGGAAAACCTAATTCTTGCAGGATGCAGACAAAATTCCAGTGATGAGACTTTTTTTGGTCTTAATTTGGGAACCTGCACAGGATTAGGGTATTGCCTATCAGAGGAGCATTAACCCCTGAATCCTCTGAGGTATCACTGGTGGAGCAGAAGGAAACTGCAGGAAGTGATGCAGGTAGGCTGTGAGAGTCTGTAATCTCACACACCCAAAACCTGTATGGTCACTGGCTTGCCCCCAGTCAGTATTAGGCAGCTGGGGTTGGAAATAGTTGAGGAAGAAACACAAAAGCCAGATGGGAGCTGTGAAACTCCTTTCAGACCCGTTACTTGCTCATCTCTCAAGGAAATTGGAAAGTAATTTTTTTTTCTGTAACAGAAATCACAGCTGCTTTGGCAGCTGCAGGTGTGAGGAGCTAAGGATGTTTCCTCCTTGCTTTTGTATTTCCTCTGGCTGTGGTGGGGGACATCAAATAGACACCAAACACTCTGGAGGTGTTTGTCCCCTGTAGAGTCATTCCCAGTGTGAGCTGATCTTACTGAGAAACAAGAGACAAAAAGCTGATATTGGCCATGGGCGAGGAACAAGGATTCAGGATTCACACAAAAGCAGGATTCTTCCTGAGCCCCACAACCATTAATTAGCTGTGACCTTCAGGGAAGGCACTTCCCCATGCCAAATACTTCCCTCTCCCTTCATTTCTCTTAGAGTAACACTGCAAATTTCTCTCTTCATTAGCAACTAGGGGAAAAAAATCATATAATTTTGCCAGCTTTCCTCATCCCTGTTATGTCTTGTTAGCACTTTCCAGGTGTTTTTCCTTCATGCTGTCTCCATCACTGCATCTCCCATCCCCTCATTAATATCTACAGAGGTCTGGTCCAAGGCAGGTCAGTGCCTGGTAGCAATATTTTATGTTCATGGTGCTCAGGATAAAACCTGTCCTCCAATCCCTTGTCACTTTGTGGCACCTCAAGCACAAGTTTTCCAATTAAACTGGTATCACATCTCTCCTGTATTCCTCTGCTGGCATTGCTGTGAGTCTTGCTGGGCTTTATTCTCAGCTGTAACTTCATTGACTTTTCCCAGCAGAGAGTTTTGTTTGTCAAGAAGAGTAAATGAAGTAATCATTTGGTAGACTTAGCATTTAAATACTGCGTGACATTTATATGTGTGTGTGTGTATATAAAAAATGGTTTTTATGGCAGAGTGCCGCGGGGCATTTGCATGAAGCACATCTCAATGTATATTTGACTGCTGATTTAAATACACAGTATGTAATAAGTTATTTTTAGTGTGTATTGACTTCTTTCTCTATTGGAACAATATACCATCTCTGGCAGGGTTGTGTTGTCTCTGTTGTGGGCACAGCTGGACGCTGTAGACACTGAGGTGTGTCCTTGTCCTGTTTCCTCCTTGTGAGGTGAGAGTCGCTCCCCTCAGGAGCTTTGTGGGTGGAGAAATGTCCCTCCTGGGTTTGTTTCCACAGGACAGTGTTGTGAGCTTCCTACTGTACCCCCCTGGTGTTTGGTAGAACATTTCACATTTCTTCTTTCTCTGCTGCCATCTCCTCAGCACAGAGAGCTGGTTGGTGTTTGGAGCGATTCAGCCCCGTGGCTGAGGGAGCACCAGGAGCAGTGGAGATCTCAGCTCCCTTTCCCAGCCTGAGATCACAGAGCCACTGAATGGTTTGGGTTGGAAGGGACCCTAAAGACCACCTCACTCCAACGCCCTGCCATGTGAAATCTCCCACTAGACCAGGTTCCTCAGAGCCCCATCCAACCTGGCCTTGAGCACTTCCACATCCACAACCACTCCGGACAAGCACAAAATTTATCTATAAACTGTTTACTTTAAAAAATAACAATAAAGACAAATTAATAAAAATGCCACGTCCTTAACTTCTGTTGGTGCAAAGGCAAGGCTTCTAGAGCTTGCATTTATTGATGAATTATTTTTATGGTAAGTAAATCTACAAAGGAAGAACTTTTCCTACTGTGAAAGTTATAAGAAACAAATTTATATGTCCTTTTCACTTTTCTAAAGATCAAAGATTTGCACTGAAAATTGTACCTTGAATCTAGTTACTGAATGGTTGGCATTGACTGGTGAGGGGCCACTGGGATGGTGTGAGCATTGTTTCACTTGCTGGGTATGTGATTGAAAGAGATATCTGTGGTGCAAAACTGATAAAAAGATGAAAGATACAAGGAAAATATGTTTAGATATTCAACTGGAAAACTGGTATGGGTTTATTCTTAGCTTTTCCTGTATTTGACAATGAAACATTTTTTATTTTACTTAAGTGCTAACGTGCATGATCATACAATATATTGCCTCTTGCTAATTATATGCTGCGTTAGGAATACTAATGTCTACATGATATATGACTGGAAAAAAAAAATCAGCATTAAACCCAGCTTCTGCAGAATTCTGGGCTGAAACTACCCCTGCACACACACAGCTGTCCACACCTTAGAAACAGTCTTATTTTGTTATGGAGAATGCTGCTGTTGGAGGTTTATCAATAAAACAGAAGCAGATGGCTCATGTAGACATGCAAACCCAGCCTATCTTCCTTTTTGTTCTCTCTGTGGCAGAACAGAGTGAATATGCATCCAGGAGAGGGGGACGTGCTTTGTTCAGAGCAGGGATGCAGGTGCCTGGTGCATAATGCAGGACTGGGAGGAATGGGACGTGTCTGCCTGCCCTTGGTCCCCCTGTCCATCCACATGGACACAGGGGCCCTGTGGCAGCAGGCTGGGGTGTTTCAGGGGCTGAAGAGAGTCCCATCTCCCACTGATGCTTTGGAGTGGCTGCCTGAAACAGAGGCTAGACAAAATTGACAGAATAAAAGTGGGTATTTATTGCAGGCCTTCACTAGGTTCACCTTGGGCAGCCAAAGCCTCTGAGGGGCTACACCCAAGATGGACAATGGTCACAAGTTTTTCACACAGTTTTTTCCATTTATGCATCAAGGGTTAATCCTGCAATTACAGTTTGAGGTAATGAAATAATTGACTCCAAGTTTTCCCCCACCCAATTCACTGTTGTTTGCATCTCTCAGGGCCTGAGATAATGAGGTGTCCTTGGGTTTCAGGCCTAGAGAGGAATTGTTTTGTCAGAATAAAATGGGAGAACAGCAGCTGACAGGCTATGGAGTTTTAGAGTTACACACTAAAGCAGTACAGGACCTGAAAAATATAAAATCTAAATCCTAAGGCATCACCATCATGTCTCTGCTTCCCTCTGCATGGAGCTGTTCAGCCAACTCTGTGTGGGGAAGGAAAAGTTCTGGCTGTGCCTTTGACATCTGCTCTTCCCTGCTGTCTCACCCAGCCTGGCAGGAGTTGGGGGAGAAGCCCCTGCAGCCCCCTCTGGGTGGTACCCTGGGCTCAGCATTTCCCCTGCACACCTGTGGTGTGCTGGCTCCTGCACCAGGGCACACAGTCAGTGTCACCAGTGTCCCTGCTGTGTGTAGACACCAGCCTTGCTGCCATCCTGGCTGTGTGTTTGGGGCATGGAGGGATGCCCCCATCAAAAATGGGGTGGCCACTTGGTGGAAACGAAGGTAAGAGCTCAAATGATGACCTGGAGAGGTGAAACTGGGCCAGCAAAGGGTGTGTCAGTGTCTGGTGGCTACTTCTGTTTGCATCTACCTTTGGTCATGATGTATTTGTGAGTGGTTTACTTCTGGCAGGTTGCAGTTGTAATCCCTGCCCACATTAAGATGGAGAGCGATAGAAGCTAAAAAATCCCCAGATTGGTGACTTTGAACCGGGGTTAGCTTGTTCCTCTCAGAATAGCAGTGCCAGATTTGAGGGAGACATGAGAAACCACGATTTCTGCAGCCCTGCTGGCACCCACAGGGTTGGCTTTCCAGGACCAGTCCTGAAATAGAGTTTCTTTTTCTGGCAACAGTTGGTAGCTTCAGTGCCTGGAAACCTCAGCAAAGGCAGCTGATACAAGACATGTCTGAGGACACAGAAAACCCAGCCCAGGGCCTTTCATCTCAAAGACAGTGGAGAAATGGGATATGCTGGGAGGCTCAGAGAGAAACTAGGGAGTTGGGAAAAACTCACCCCCCTTGGTGTGAACTGGAGATGAAATACATGTTTTGCTCAGGGCTGGTGTTTGTGGGTGACCAGGCTCAGCTGAGAGGGCTGGCAGGGGCTGCAGGGTGGGCTGGGGTCTGCTCTGGGTTGCAGCAGTGCCCCAGCAGCTCCTCCAGACACAGAGGGGGGGATCTGCAGAGCCAGACCCTGTCTGCAATTTGCTCAGGGGTTTGGGAGCTCAGGTGGGTGCTGCTGCCAGGGTCTGAGCTGGCACCAGCACAGCGTTTTCCTGGCTTGGTTATCCTAACTCTGCTTCAGCCCATGCATTTCCTGAAAAACCACTTAAAATTCTCCCTGCCCAATCAACCAGCCTCAGCCCTCCCAGCAACTCACCCTACTCTTCCTCCCCAGTAACCCCAGTGCCGAGGGATGCTGGTGATGGCTCCATTGCTGCTCCTACAGCCTCACCCTGTCCTTGAGGGGGTGTCCTCAGCCTCAGGAGGTTTTTCCCGGGCTCGTTCCCATTTCAGAGCTAACCAGCCCAGGGTTGGCTCCATTCCTGCAGGCAGACTCACCTGTGACCCCATGTGAGCTCAGCACACACCACGATGGAGCTGCTGCCCCTGAATTTGGGGAGAGCCTTGGTCAGCTTGGCCCAATGAGGCTGCCCATGGATTTGGTAACAAAAACTCAGGTTTGTGCGCTGTGTACAGCACCACCATGCAAATGCAAGGGCTCAGCACTGCACTTGCTGCTCCTGCTGGGACAGCACTGCTCAGCACGAGCACGTGTGGGCCCCGCCGGGCTCCCGGCTGTGCTGTGTTTGATCGTTCTGATTATCCTGTCCTTCCTCCAGCTGCATTTTCATTCTTTAGAATGACTTCATGCCTTGGCAGAGCACCAAGTGCTGTTTTGTCAAGACATACTTTTTTTTTTTTTAATCCTAATTTTTGACCACTTGGAAAAGTCACATTTTTAATGTCAGGAAACTAAGTTTTGAATTTCAGCGAAAGAGTGATATCATTTTTCACTAGAGGGTGAAAGCATTCCCACTTCTCAATCAGCTCAGTGGAGGCTAAAGCTGAGCTGTCTGCCATCTGTCTCCTTGCCAGCCTCTCTTCAACCACCATCACTTTTTAACAGGTTGGCCAATTTCAATCACATTTGAGAGCAGGGTAACTGTCTCAAAGGCATGTTATGCTTCTACAGATTTTGTCAGCTGGCAGAGGACCATTTCCAGAGAAGCAGAAAGGAGTGGGTTTGATGGCCAAGGGTGGCTGAGCTGGCCCATTGTGACAGTTCCAGCATGTGCAGCCTCTGGTTGAGCTGGGGGTGTCCAAGGGGACATGGTGGAATTTGGTTGGGGATGTGGGGAGAGTGTAGGGAGTAAAGAGCACAGATATGTAGGAAAATGAACTTCATTTTTTCTGCTCTTCCCCAGCTTGTTTCAGCAGGTTTTAAGAAGTTTTTCTCAAATGTAAAAAGAAAAAAATTTAAAAAAAATTAAAATAACAAATTTTCTCGTACAATGAGTTGGAATATAGAGGTGAAAAAGAGTGTCCTAGGACAGAAAGAACAGAAAGAGAAAGAGCTGTCTGCATTTCAGATGGAGGCAGGATTAGCCTCTGAAGGCATCTGGTCCCTCTGAGGCTGGCCAACCACTGGCAGGCTTGAACAGGCTCCAGAAACTGGAGCTACTCATCTTCATTTGCTGTGACAAGCCAGTGGCTGGGAGAGCTTTGAGGGTCTGTGTCTGACTGGGCCAGGCCAAGGATAAAACCTACCCCAGGATGCAGCTCCTCACGTCTGAAACTTCTCAGGTACAAATGTGGAACATTTTGGGTGCATTTTATCTTTTGAAAATACTTTCTGCATGCTGTGTTTAGAAATGCAGCACCTGTGTAGGTGTATGCAGTCTGGGAGGGCTGGTGCTTTTCTACACACACCTTTTGAATGTTTGGTGCTTGAATTCAAAAGAGCACATTAATTTAATTCATTTTTTAAACACTTGACTTGAGGAGACATAACTGCTTTGAAATGAAGGAACTGACTTTTTTTTTCTAATTCTGTGAGACAGTTAAAGTAAATGCAAATGTTCTGGGGTTTTATATTTCCAATTGCTCTAAACCATTTAAAAACATGTATTTGTTATAGCACTGAATATGTCAGGCAATCTTGCTGTAGAAAAACTAAAAGTAAAGGAAAAAGCTGCTCTTCTATTGTCTGCCTATCCAGGTTTTATCTTGTGCAGCACACATTTAAAATCTTATCTTCTCAAATAATATCCCTGCCAATAGAGACTTTGTTCTCAGTTCATGGGTCTGTTGAATTTCTGCTGCACTAAAACACTGTGTGAGTCAGCTGGGCAGTGATTCCTGACCAGGCATCCCTGGCAAAGGAGAAAAATCCTCTCCAGACAAGGAGGGAGGTGATTTCTCGAGCTTCCATGGCAGGAGGAAGGAGATGGGATGGGGTGAGGTGGAGCATCTTCTCTCCTTCCTGATGGAGTCCCTTTGAGCCAGCAGAGCAGGGCTGCTTTACCCTGGCAGGGGATCTGCTTCCCTGCACCCTGCCCCCTTGGAAAGTGGGCAAAGAAAAGCAGCTACACTTGGGTTGTGGAAGAATTTGCTCAGGGCTGATCAGGGGATGGAAACAATTCTTGGATCCAGCTGAGGAAACACAGCTGACCTTTTGGCTGTATATTAATGCCTGCTAGTAAGTCCTGCTTTTGTGCTGACAGGAGAGGGGAAGATGTGCCTTTGCAGCAGAAATTATCTTGATTGTTAGAAAAAATACAGTAAATTTCACAGAGATTGGAGTGAGTGATGCTGTCGTTCATTCAGCTCTTAGGCATGGAGTAGGTGCTTTTTGTGTCTTCCTTTTCTATCTCTGCTTACAGAAGGGATGTTACTGAATTAATTACAACATCTTTGTGAAGACCTGAAGAATTGCTCAAGTCCTCGATTCAGCAGTAGGGAAATGTCAGATTCACCTCACAGTTAATTTAAAATTACACCAACCTGAACTACTGCTACTGACAGCATAATAATAAGGCAGGTAATCAAAATCAATTAAATTCTAGTGCCTTCCTATTGTCCTAGAAAATTCAAATTTGAAATTAGTTGGAGTTTCATTTGACTTCTCAATAAAAGAAGCAGAGCTTCAGAGACCATTTGAAGTAAATATGTGGCCGTGAGTGATCTTTCCTCAAGCTGCAAAGACCAGGGGAGCCATGTGTGCCCACGTTTGTGCACACTGAGTACCAAATGCAGCCAGGTGATCCAAGGCAAGGCAATAACTGACCTGAGGCTGCTGAATTAACACATGCTAGCTGTGTCTCAGGCTTGCCAAGACCCAGTTTGTTAAAATTTGGGTGAAATATTGATCAAGGTGAATGCCAAATGCAGTGTGCCCCCATTCCCACTGTCTAAGAGGGAGGAGCACAAAGCCTGGTGCAAAATCCTCTGTAGAACCTTCATGGAGCAACCAGAGGGAGGGGAACTCCCTGTGCCCTTCTATCAGTGACCTGATAGAATATGCATTAGACATCTTATAGATCACAGGGGAACAGGGAACTGCCCAGGAGCTTCAAATGTTGTCAAAATGAATATGTTCCCATTGCACCTTGCCCTGTTTTTGGCACTGCCTGAGCCATTGAGTCACCTTTAGTATCAGGAAGGGAGGTGGCAGTACTTGTTTTAGAAGTGTTCAAGGTAAGGCTGGATGGGGCTTTGAGCAACATGGTGTAGTGGGAAGAGTCCCTGCCCATGGCAGGGGGTGGAACAAGATGATCTTTAAGGTCCCTTCCAACCCAAACCATTCTGAGATTCTCTGGGCTGGACTGAGTGCTTGGATAGGGAGGCTGAGGCATGAACGTCAGTCTGTCAGGAGCAGCGGTGTCACCCATGGTGGTTGTGAGGAAATGGACACATCTGGCAGGTGCAGAGGAAAATTTATTGTCCAGAGATGTTTCTTCTTGCAGAGAAGTCCTGATCAAAGTCCAGGCTTGGTGCTGGGGCTGATCTAAGCCAGTGCTGTACCAGTAACTTCAGTGCAGCCATTGGCACCAACCTGGCTGTCCAGAAAAGCTCATCTTGTGCAACTCCTTTTCACTCTGGGAGTGACCCACTTCTTCCAGGGAAGGTCCCTACACATAGCTGGTGTGTTTGTGGTTTGGGGTTGTTTTTTTTTTTTGTTTGGGTTTTTTATTTTTTTTTTTTTTGTTTTTTGTTGTTGTTTTTGTTGTTGTGGTTTTTTTGGGGGTTTTTTTTTGTTGTTTTTTGTTTTGTTTTGTTTTGTTTTTTTACTTTCCTATCTGCCAGTATTTACATACAGAGCTAGACTTTCAGGAAAAGAGATTTCTCCTCTTTCTGCACACTGTATTATACAGGTAAGATTTTCCTGACTCCTTTTAATATTTTTCTGGGTGGACCCTTGGTTGTGAGTGTAGACTGAGCCTGGTAATCCACCTATTTCCCTAAGGAGTGTGCTCAGCAGTAAAATCCTGCTATCTGGCTGAGATGCAGGAGTTGTCCTACCCCACAGTGACCTGCTCTTTCATTTGGGAGGAGGTCTGGGTAGCTTTTTTTGCTGTGCAGCTTTTTTTCCTACAGCAATCCAAATGCTGGCCATGGGATCATGGGTGTAAGTGCCAGGGTGGGACCCAGGGCACTGTGGTGCAACATCCCAAAAGCTCAGGGGAAAAAGTGGGCCAGGATCTGATGGAGGGAAAAGGGAGAATCATAAATTGGGAGGGAAGAGGAACATGACCCAGCAAGCAGAAGAGCTCGGCTCTCTGCCAGCAGGACCGAATTGGACTCCTCTCCCTCCAGCCCTTCCCAGGCACCGGGTTGTGTTTGTCCCGCTCTTGCCCTGAAGCGAGCAGAGCTCTCGCCTTCTCTCAGCGCCACAAGGAGCGCTGGGCACCTCCGCGGTGCCGGCCCGCTCCGGCACCCCTCAGTCCGCCCTGACGGGGGGTTCATGGTCCCCCCCTGCCCGCCCCCTTCCCGGGCTGCTCCCCCCTCTCCCTTCTGGCCTTTCACGTCCCCATCCTCTGCAGCTCCTCACCGCCTGTCCAGCTCTGAGCCGCGGCACCCTCTCCATCCTCCGGCTCACGCCGCAGCCCGGCACGGCACGGCACGGCGCGGAGCATCCCGGTGGCGGGACCTGCTCCTCCCTCCTCCCCTCTTCCTCCTCCCTTCCTCTCTCTCCCTCCCTCGAGTCGCGCCAGTGATGGAGAGAGCGTCACCGTCTCCTAGCAGCGCTCCTAGCAACGCTCCTAGCAACCGGGCAACATCTGCTCCCGCTGGACCAATCCGCGCCGGGAACATCTGGGCACCCACCTCCGCGGGCTGCGGCCGGGAGGTGATGCGCTCCTCAGTGGCTGCAGGGACCCGCAGGAGCTGCCACCACCGCCAGCAGCACCGCCGCCGCCTCGTCCAGGAGCAGCGAGGGAAGCCCGGAGCAGCCCTCCCTCTGGAGCCGGGGCTCGCTGGGTGAGTGCTGGCGGGGACAGCGAGCTGTGGGGTTGCCCGTGTCGGCGAGGTGGTGTGGGGCTTTGCCGGTGGGATCTGCTCCAGAGGGTTTAGCAGGTGGCTGCTGGCGTGAAGTTTTGCGCTTCTTTGGGAGCTCTCGTGGCTTTGCTGCAGCGGGGGAGAGGGAAGAGCCGAGAGGGAGGCTCCGCGCGTCCCGCAGTGCCACGGGCAGAGGTGCTGCTGCTCTGCCGGACTCTACGAAAGGTCATTTCGATCAGAGTCCCCTTTTTACGGTCAGAGCTGAACTCTGAAAAGTAACCATAGCTCCTCTTTCCATCGCCTGTTAATGCTGTCATCCTCTGGGATGACACAACCGTCTAAATATAGTTGTCTTATAGCTGCGAGACACGAGCACGCACACATACCAGCTCTCCTTTCCTTTCTTTCTTGCAGGCTTTAGACATGTCTAATTTCGTTCATGTACTCAAAAAAGTCTGAGTGTCTCTGGCACACTCATGTAAAAGCGCAGAGTTTAGGTGTACACATGCATCTGTGATGGTTTTTCCCCATGAGAGTGGGAGATGTTCTTACTACAGCGTGCCAAATGCTTCACCCGGAAGGCAAGGCATCAGCCTGGAAAATGCATGTCAGGCAAACTCTGAAATGTGCACCCTGTTAAAGAGAAATGGGAATCTGACTTTCCCCAGACCTGTACTGCTCTGCAGGCAGTGCGAGTGTGTATGATAGAAAATTAATGCTGCTACTCAAAATAATGGCATGGTTTTAATAGTAGCCCTTTAGCTTTCCTCTGAGGTTGACAAGAATTAATGGAGAAAATAATGTGCCATTTTAAGAGGTGATTGGGGCAGAATTAATGTTCTAGCTCCAGAAACATCCGGATATTTAGAGGAGCAAGCTGTATTTTTACAGCATTTGCACTGAGTGGATTATAGCTACACCACTGAGAGACTGAAATGTTTTTTTTCTTAATGTTTTTTTCTGCTTTCCTGATGTGCGAAAGGGACTCCGGGAAGCAAGGTCAAAGTTAGAGAATTGGGTGTAACATCAGGCCACTTATTTATCCCTGTTACTAAGCCCTGTGGGGATGCTGAAATAGCACTTTGTCCTCTTGTGGTCCAGCTGCTCGCCGTGTTTGTCCTGGTTTTGCCACCTGAGCCATGTGTGTTTCTCCTTGATCCCCCACGGCAGGTGAGCGTTCAGCAGGGCCGTGCTGCCAGAAATGCTCGCTGAGCCCGTGCGAGGGGGAAATCTTACCAGAACTGCTGAGATTACCCCAGAACGACCCTTTGCAGGCTGACTCCGCATCCTCAGGTAACCAACGAGTTTGCAAACTTCAGCTGGCTGGGCGGAGTGAGGGAATTTGCTGGGATTAATGTCGAAAGGGGGTGAACCTGGAATTATTGTTTTATTCTCTTGGGGAAAGCAGTGGGTCTCTAAGGAGCGAGACAGGAATAGTCACTCAGCCATTAAGTCTCATGCCTTCACGCCCTCACGAGAGCTATTCAGATGCTTGTGCCTTGTACACATGTGTGCCCAGGGAGAATCTGCAATTAGGGAGGTCTGCAGAGCAATCAGCAAACTAAAAGGCGGTTTTAAAGTGCAAAGCCAGCGGACAAGAGTGCGGCTGGGGGTCCCCACCTCCCCGTGGGTCAATGAAAGGGGGCTTGCTCTGCCTGATAAGGCTCGGTGTGCTAGAAGGGCTGCCATCGATTGGCAGCAGCGTGAAATCCTGGGGCTGGCATGTGTTTTCGATCCACATGTTCATCTGCCTGTGGTCTGGTAGCTTTGCATTATCAGCTGGGAATCCCACAGTGGGACCAGCTGCTTCTGCTGCCCTAGGAGAGGAGAAAAGCAGCAGCAGGGCATGTGAAACCAGGCGCACGTTTCAGCTGAGCACCCCCTAATTGCGAGCGCTCTGAAGGTTGGAGACGGGGGAGTTTATCACCGCAGCTTGACAGCAGTGGCAAGGACATGATGATGCGTCCTGCCATGTCAAAGTCACGTCTCCCGCTGATAATAAAGGCCAGCTTCTGTGTTCTCAGAAGCCTCAGGTTTTGTGTTTGAGCACGCAAGGGATGCTCAGCGAAGGTCTCCGTCTCAGGCAGCTGTAGCTCTCGTGTTGATCGCTCTCCTCCGGGCTGCGATAGGAGCCCTGCAGGGCAGCGGCACACTTGAGTCACCAGCTTGGCGGGGCTGGCTCGGCCGGCCGGCTCCGTGCTCACCCCCTGCAGATGTCTGCATCAACAACCAAACAGAATCGATTCCGACGAGCCCTTTCTCTGCAGCGCTGAGCAGGCAGGAAGGAATTTTCTTCCCGAGGAAAGGTGCGGGAGCAGGCAGGTGAGGGGATGCTCCCAAGGGCTCACGTAACAGGTTGTGCAGAACCGGGGCTTGCAGATCCCTCTCTGTTGTTTGGGATGCAAAAGCACAAGCTCAGGTATTTTTTCCTGCTGGATGTTTAATCATTTTTTAAACTCCGTCTTAGCTCCTGTCTCGGCTAGGCTGCAGCCCCGTGGAGATCGCCCGGCATTAATTCATGCCGAGGAGGGGCTGCTGTCACTGGGGCGATGCAGGAGCGCAGGTGAAGTGACTTTGCTGCAATTTGCAGTTCAAATGCGAAGTTGCCATGATATAAATCTATTTCCAATCCAATTTAGATAAGACAGCCCTCTGTCCAAACATGCCTAATAACTCTGCGAGTACCACACCACAGCGCACCATAATTATCCCCGGAGAAATAAACAGGAACGGACACATTTTGCCCCGCTGAAAGTACAATTAAAACCCTTGCGGTGATGACTCTGAGAGCTCCGAGCCTGAGACAGAGGCGTCTCTCCCCCCACCGCCGCGCGTGGGATTTCTATTCCGGACTTCCATTAGCGCTAATGGCAGCGGCAGCCGCCGTGCCCCGCATTCCGAGCAGGGGCTGGAAACAGCGGGCAGAGCAGCGGCAGAGCCCGCCCGGGGCTGCCGAGCCCCCGGCAGCGCCCGCGGGTGCGAACGGCACCGAGCCCGCGGGGAGCGGCGCCGGGATGCTGGATGCGCTTCCCCACGCTCATCCCGGCTGGAAGGACAAACCCCAGGCTCAGGACTCAGCGCTGTGCTGTTCGGTCCCCGTGGGGAGATTTGGCCCCGTGCCTTGGCTTGTGGTGTAAGCGCTGGAGAAAACGTAATGTGATTAAGATGTATCTGTCTCTGAGCTTGAGCGAGGCAGAGGCAGTGACTCATACCACCTTGCTGGAGCTGTCAAAACACTTGGCTCGCGAGAATAGCCTTCTACACAAAAAGCACTGATTCAATATGTTTATATTTAAACAAAACACTGAGGGTCTGATTCACTGCGGCATTACTACAGCCTTGGATGGCTGTAACCCCAGCCAAGCAGCTCCCAGGCAGGCACAGAGCCGTGCAGGGCTGACTCCCAACAAGGGTTAGAGAAAGGCTTGGTCCTTGAGAGCATGGAGAGGGGTCCCTGGAGGGCTTTAGCACCGCTGCTGGTGTTGAGGGCACAGTGCGAGGGCACAGCTCGTGCTCTCGTTCCCCTGAACCTGCAGACAGAAGGGTGGGCACCGGCAGCAGCCACAAGAGATACGGTGATGAAATGAGTGGAGGTGGGATGGCAGCTGCACTGATCACAAGAGCAGACCCTGAACTTCTCTCGAGCAGCCCTGGGATGGGACTGGAGTGCCTCCAGCTCACTGTCCCACCCTGCAGGGGTGCAGGCAGCACCCCTTCCCTGCCGAGGCACCTGTGACAGCCCCTGGGAGCTGCTGAGCTGGGGAAGTGGGTGCTCCAGGCTCTGCAGATTTGGAGCTGCTGGGAGTTGCTGACAGATGGTGTGGTGTTGAGCAGCTTGGGGCGACTTTGCTCCTCAAATGTAGTCTTTCATTTAAAACTGGGAACACATTTCAAGCCAAATTCACAGCCTAGAGATGCTCTTGGTGTTTGCTTGGTCGTTGTTTCCCTTCCTTGCTCCTAAACTAAGTTATGGGTGTTGGGGTGAGGGGGTCGTGACAACTTTGCTGCTTTAGCTGATGTAAGGAACTTAAATTCAGCCAAGCAAGGGTATTTACCAGGCTGGTGCTGAACATAACTTCGGAAAGTGAAGCCAGTTGGGTGCTCAATGAACACACACTGCCAGGATGGTCATGTGTGTCCCTCAGCAAAATACAATTTTTCTGTCTGCTCCTGCCAGCCAGCACCATGGCATGTGCAAAGCCAGAGCCCTCCTTGCCTCCCAGCCACAGGCTGACAGTGCTCCTTCCCTTGTCCTGGCTCCCTGATGTCTCCAGCACCACCTGTGCTCAGGGGATGCTGAATTTCAGTCACCCTCTGTCACTGGGGCAGAGAGCAGAATTCCTAAAGACAGAGTTTTGCATGGAGCTGGGGGAGCTGCAGAACTGAGCTGAGATGCTCTGCACACTGTGGTTGTCTGTGCTGCCCCTGCACTCAGGATGATTTTCTGGTTCCACTGCACACAGGCAGTGACAGGGCTGTGCTTCCAGCCTTTTCCCTGAAAAGCACTAGGGAGCATGTTTTAGCATTTAGAGGTTTGGTTTGAGGGAAGGGATCTACCTGTGTGCTGGCTTTGGCTCCTTTCCCAGCCCTGACAGCCTGGGTGGCTATGGGAATGTCACTTCATCTGTCTGTACCTTTCTCTTCCTCAGAGCAGTGTGAGGAAAACTGTAATGTTCTCCCATCCCATGGCACTGGGAGATAAATGCATTTGTTGTTGTGCTCAGATTACACAGCACAGTGGGGTTTCCACCTAGGAGAACACGATATCAGAGTAATTAAATATCCAGGCTGCCCCAGGCTCTGGTGTAACTCAAATATTGGAATGAAACCTGCAAGCAGAGAAGGATGCTGCACATTAATTTAAACCTGTGTTTGCAGCTACTCAATGCCAGTGGAGTGGTGAAGACCACAGCCCTGCCCTTGCCCTTGAGAGCCAAGGTGGGTGCTGGGAGCATCTCTGATGTGTGTGGTGGTCCAGCACAACTAGAACCTTGAAAGCCTTGGCAGTGTTGTCCCACTGTGAGAGCAATAGTCCCTCTCCTGGAGAAATGCTGCTCTGAAGTGCAGCCCATGTCCTGATGGGTCCCAGAGCAGGGCTGAGGGGTCTTGACTCCAAATGGGTGTTACTCCACCTGTCAGATTTCTGCACACATCTGTAGAATTCTTCATAAAAATCCTCCATCCTCACAGACTTAAAATTCAGTGAGAAAATGCAGGAATCCTCTCACTGAAGGGATTTCTTCTTCAGCCCCTTCTTGCGGGTTTTTGATGTAGAGGAAGGAAGGGAGGACATGTTTCTCCTTCCTGCCAGTGAAGAAGAGATGCTGTGTGTGGGTATCTCATCACCCCCAGCAGCAGCTGAGGCTCAAGGAGCCCCTCATGCCCCATGGAAGGATCCTTCCAGCAACATGAGGTCTGTGTTCTGGCTGTGAAATGCATTATTGCTTTTCTATTGTGTCAGGGAACCAAATCCTTTATTTCTTAGAAAATCTAAGTTTCAAATGCTTCCATAAAGAGATCCCAGTTTGGGGAAGAAAATATTTTTCATAGGACCTGACTTTGAGTTATTCTGTGAAGTGTCTCTGGATACTTTCTTCCCCTGGATTGCCTTTTAGACATCAGTATAAGAAATTCTTTTGGTTTTTATTTTTTTGTTTTGTTGCTTTTTTTTTAAGTACATTTAAAAGAAAATAACAGAAATTTCTTATAAAAAGGAGGAGGAGATTGGGAGGAGATTGTGCTTCTCAGAAATGCACAGGGCTCCTCTTTTCTGTTTTCTGATGAACAGCCAAGCCAAGCCCAGTCCTGGCTCTCACAGGCACCCAGTGCTCACCAGGCTGAGTACCACTGGAATTATGGACCTCATTAAGATGCTGAATTAGCACCATGCCACCTTTCCAGGGAGATGAGCAAGCTCAGATCAGGCAGCCCAGAGAGCCCTGGTCCTCTGCAGGGCTCAGCTCTGGAGGAACAGACCTCCCCATGGCTCTTGTCGCAGGACAGAAGCCCAATAATTCCTTTTCTTATCCCAAATGTTGAGCCTCCATCCTCTGTGCCCCGAAAAACTGAAGCCACCAGGAGAACAAACACACTCCATCACCCTCCCACGGAAGTGGGGCTCTCCTGCTCTTCTGAGACAACAGTACCACCTAGTGAATGCACTCTGCATCGGTTTTCCAGGGAAGCCAGGGAGCTCCGTGCATGGTGGATGGAAATCAAAACCCAGTCCTCGGCCCGCACAGCCCACAGCAAGGCACAGGGCCCATCCTGGTCCCTGCTGCAGTGCACGGTGACATTCCCATCTAGGGCGTTCCTGCCTGCTCTGTGGGGCTGTGGCTGGCCCTGACACCCACTCAGCTGTGGCACCAGGAGCTGTGCCCTGTGCTGTGCCCTGTGGTCACTCCAGAGAGGGGAGAGGGGCTGGCTGTGCTGGCAAGCCTCAGGGTGGCTGTTTCAGGGGTGGCTTCACATTTGCCAGCCTCTCAAGTGTTATTCCAGCAGGTTGAGGGCTGCAGGCTGAGTCTGAGTGTTGTCCTGGCTGCACTCCCCCTCTGGATCCCTCCTTGCCCTGCACAACCCAGCCTGTGATGCTGCAGCCACCCTGGCCAGTACTGACTTTCTTTTTCCTCTTTTGTGCAGAGCTGATCTGATCGGGGCCTACCAAAGACATTAACGACGTCGAAAGTAGCTTACTTTAAGAGAAAATATGCAGAAGAAGAACATTTACATCAAGATTACCATGAGTATTGTCCAAAAGTGAGTATCTCTCTCTCTCCAGACCCCACCCTCCCCCAAATTTCATCCCTTGATGCTAAAGCCCCATCCATTTACTCCCCAGCACCTGATACTACCAGAGGACAGGACTTGTATCCTAAAACTGTCTCTCCAGAAACTCCGCTTCCTGGACGACCCCGAAGCCTATCTCCGCAGGTCTGTATTAATTAACAATCTGTTGAGGAAGATCCACCTAGAGACAGAGAGGGAGAGCTATGAATACTTTAAGGAGGCTCCGTGCTATAGGACTGCCTACTCTGACGCACGAAAACGGCTGAAGCTGATGGTGCAGGAGTGCTGTTCCCAGTCGCTCTATTATGAAGAGCTGCACTCGTATCGCATCGTGCCTTACTCTGCAGAGAGCGCCGTCTACGGGATGGGCTACACGGGCAGCCACCTGGAGCAAAATTCTCAGTTGCTTATTTATAAAATGAATTAAAGTAGCTGTTAGACCCACTGATGTTTGTTTCTGAATGCTTGGACTGCTTGTTGAGGTGTTGAGGTGAGGCACTAGTTGCAGACGTGTTTGCGATGGGAGGCGGAGGCGGCAGGGAGCTGAGTGGAAGGTGCTTTGGATGATGCTCTGCGGCCCCTGCTGCCAACCCCCGGTGTGAAGCACCTTGCTTACACACAGAGAGGTGCAATGCAGAGGTCCTAAAGCTGCAGAGACTGCGTGCAAGGCGGTTTGTAGAAACAAAGCTGCACTTAAAGTTACCTGTGTGTAGATACGGATGCTCCAAATCACTTTCGCAGTTAAATTACGCCATCCCCAGTGCAAGGGGAGCCCCCGAGGCAGTGGAGTAGTCTAACAGTGAGGAGTAGAACACAAGTTATCTGCTGTAAAAGTATAGACAGGAAGTTTCTTTGAGAATTGCTTTGACCATGAAGGAGTCAGTGCCAAAGGAATTAGTCTTTAGGATTTTCAGAGACTGAACTCGCTTGCTACTTACAGACACTCTGTACTGAGATTTGCAAGGGTTTGTGGGTTGGTTTTTTAAAAAAATAATTGCATTCACTTTTTACTTATATTATCTCTTAGCTGGTATCTACTTTGCTATTTTAATGCAAACCAGAATGACTCACAGGAAAGATTGTTTCTTCAGCCCATCATCAGTGTTCCCTTAACTTCATTTGCCTCTTCCCCTAGCTGTTTCCCTGAATACTTCTTTGCATGCTAATTTGCTGTTTGGCCCGAGGTTCACACTGGTGCTAGGGAATAGACAACGATTTCTTTTTATGTGGACTATAAAAGGCAGAAAAACAATGATAACTCTCATAGATAGAGAATGAATGTATCTGACAGATGATGGTAAGACCTCAGAGGCTCTCCTGATAAAACTGCTCAGCATTAGTAATAATGTTTCAGGTTAAGTGAAATGTCTAACTTCAATCTGGGAATTAACTTTAAAATATGTAAATATATATATTTCACAAGCTGTGGCATGTGGGATGTTCAGCAAACGGAATGACTACAAGTGGAAAGTTTCATAGCTGCCAAAGCTACGTCTTGAAAATACCAAAGAGTAACATTAGGGAAAAGATGATGCTCCAGCAATGGGGCCAGAAGCAGAGATTGCACTATAATCTTGGGGAATGTGATTAATGAGCCTGGAAATTAGCTGTCAGGGACCTGCATCCCAGAACTGCTGAACAAATACACAGGATGGTTCAAAGCCTGTCAAAGTCCTACAGGTCTGTTGGCTTTGCCTCGCTGGCTAGCACCACTTTAAAGCTTTAAAACAAAGTAAATAATAGTGCACACTCAGCTGGAGGCAGATATATATATATATATATACACATATATATATATACATATATAGCTAAGAACCTAATTTTTTTATTTGTTTTGAAAGGCTTTGCTCTTGCAGATGTGGCTGATGCTATTTCTGAAGCATTATATAGTGTAAACAAATACCTTGTGGCTTGCCAGGAATGTGCTTTTTGTGTCAGATTCCTCCTGTGACCCTGCTCAGAGCACCCTGGTCCTGTGTGTCACACATATCGTCACAGTCCAGGCACATGTTAGTGCTGGAGAAAAGGCAGAAAGGCAAAAGCAAAAAGGTGTGAAGAACAAAGTTAACTCTGGTGTCAGTAGTTAGAAGTCAGTACAGGTTTAGGAGACAGAAGGAAGCAGTAAAAATCCAGATTTTTTTTTTTTTTTAATTTAAAAAAATAATAATGTCAGCAGTGTAAATCAAAGCAAGGATAACCTGCAAACTGGAGGACATAAACATCTCAGATACTGTGGGAAGGCTGAAAAAACAGGGCATGCTGTTTGGGAGGTGCTGCTAGTCATGATGAATGTTCAGATCTCTGTTTTTGCTTTGAGACAAGCCATAAGTATCTCTTAAAAAAAGGTGTCTTTCAATCCTCAGCCAGTGCAGTTCAGCCTCAGAGCTTCCTGGCTGTGCATGGTTTGATTCCTGCTGTCCCTGGGCTTGCACCAGCCCAAAATCATGGAGCTGATCCAGTTGCATGATTTGAGCAATGGTTTCAATGTGGTTTGAGAAATTTCCAGTGGAAAGGGGCCATGCCCATTTCAGCAGGGGCTGGGAGAGCCCAGGCTGCTGCTGAGGTGTGCAGGACAGCCCCAGTATGAGCAGTGAGAGCTGGCAGAGAAGCCTTGTGCTGTTGCCAGAGGTGTCATTATCCCCCAGGAGCTCTCTGGCCCCTGCAGCACTGGGAACGCCTCGTGCCACCCCAGGGCTGGGGGAATGGTGAAGGAAAATTGCTCCTGTCTTCTGATTTTTCAAACCATGTAATTTTCCACTCTGAAGTGGTTTTGATTTATGCATTTTTTTCTCTTTGTGTCCATTTTCACTTGATTTCATAATGATCTAGCATGTACAGGAAATGTTTAAATGCTTCTTTTCTCTCACTAACTGACTTTTTATATTCATAGGATGGTTCTGGCTTGAATAAACAAGTCTTTTAACTTAAAATTAGAAATGTTTCAATGAAATGAAAAAGTCCAGTAGGATCAAAGTCTTTAACCTCACCTGAACAAAAAACCATTGGTCCTGTCAGATTCACATTTGAAGAGGTTCTTTGCCTGCTGAAAGAGGCAGATACTTTCTTGCCTATTGAAAGCTTGTCTGTGAAGGCGTTGTGATAACTGAACAGATATAACAGACAAAAATCTGCATCAGGTCACAAAACACCTTGGGCTACCTAGGAAGGAGGACGATAATTTACTCATGTTTTTCTCATGTGCTGTTTTCTTGAAGAAAACACATTGTCTCTTTTTTTAATTTTCACTTGCTCCAGGAGCTGTTGAAATGGATTATTTCTTTCTAGAGAACAGATTGAATTTTTTATGGTTGACTTTTTGATATGGAATTGAATCAAAGGTTCACTATTCTATATGCTTTAAGTCCGCTTCAGTTTCTACTGCCTTCTCCTTTGCCCAGTGATTGGTGCTGCTGAAAAGTGGGTCTGAAAATTTTGATTTGAGTGCTTAAAAATAGTTTATGGGGTGATAAAGAAGTACAAATGTGCAATAACATTGCAAGTGACTCCCAAAATATTTGACACCTTTTGAATTATATACTTACATTGATTTTAACATTTAGTTGCCAAGTTACTGGGTACCAGCATTTTAATACAGCTACATACAGCGATTTTTCTTTTTTGGGTTTGTAGCTACAGTTCAGCTCTTCTGGCTTCTGATGTGAGAATCTGTCTGTAGGTGGTCAACTTTCAGTGAGATAGATTTTTATATATATATATGTTCTATTATGACTGCATTAGGAACTCCTACATATGGGCTATGTTTGCACTGGATGTAAAGAAAGTCCTTGCTTCCCTTTGACTCAGTTGCCTTGGAGATAGAATATTCATCAGAGAGAATATAGATGAGCTGGGTAACAAGGACAGCCTTGGTGAGGAGAGCTGATCATTTGGAAAATGACTGGCTTAGGACATTTAATTTTCACCTGGGAATAGCAGCACACTTGGCTGTAATTAGTGTTTCTATGAGTTGAGTTTTCTTTGCGCTGCTTTTCTGGCTGGACACGCTGGTGAAGGGTGCACAGGGGTGTCTTTGTGGGGGTCACAGTGGGTGTGGGGTCTGGTGCAGAACCCCAACACTGAGTTTGAGCAACCTGCCCCAGTGCCAGTGTCCCCACCCACGGCAGGAGGGTTGGAACCAGACGGTCTTTAAGGTCTGTTCCAACCCAAACCATTCCATGATTCCATGATTCTATGACGTTAGGGCCCTGACCCTGTGAATGCTTGGGTTATCACCCTCGCTCAGAGCCTGTTGCTGGAGCCTGAGAGGCTCCTCGTGTGCTTGATGCTCAGCATGTGCACGAGCTTGTGGGGCTGGGGCTGCCAGATCCCCTCAGCCGCCGCGCTATCGGTGACCCCCGAGCTGCCGCTTCAGCTCTGCAACACATCTCTCTTGCACTGTAAATTGAACTTCTGTTTTCCAATGAATGTGTTGAGTATATGGACTATTGTGCCTTAAAGTCCCATCCTCGTACGAGCCTTTGTAAATGTTCTGTAAATCCGCAAACCGCCCGTCGCTGGTATCTCTGTGCACTCTCTCCAGATCTGATTTGGTACTTGGCAGGACCTTGGGAAACCCAACCCTGACCTCAGTTTGCCATGAACACAGAGGGGATTTGCCAATTCCCTCTTTTCTTTTTTTCGGATTGCTTTCCTCTCTGACATTCATGAAATTCTGTTTGTCTGGTTTCTGCCACAGCTGGGCTCTGCGCCACCTGCAGTGCCAGGAGCCCCTCGTAGGAACTCAGAAAGTTGTAAAAAAGTTGTCTCCAGATTTTAAACACCACCTGTAGATTGCTCCCAGGAGGGAATCACAGCTGCATATAGCAATTGTGGCAGGTGTTGTCAAGTATATCATCATATATTTGACTTGGTTGACAAAGCAGAGAAGGGAACACCTATTTCTATTGAAATGCATGAGCCTGCATTATGTTAAATACATGGTGATTATACACCAAATAATTGGAATACTTCTGTAACAAACAAAAAAAAAAAAGCTTTTTAATGTTTAAAATTACCTGGGACCTGACTGAAGGTTTTTATGAAATTGTTTTCTAAAGTGAATAGTAGAAAAATGTATATGTATTTTAAATATACGTATGATGTGCATGTTATTAATAAAGATCTATTTCTATTGAACCAGACGGACTCTTGTTGATTGTATGTTGTTTGGTTTACAAGGTAACATGTAATGTTTCTAAAGAAAACTTTCTAACTCCATCAATCCCCTAAAAAACTTATAACCACAGATTCTTTGAAGGACTTGGATCAATGAGCAAACCTGGGGTAACTCCTCTGTTATTCACTAGTCCTGCCCTGATCCCACTGTTTGCATCCCAACTTGCCTCTGGATTTGCAAGACCCTTCTTTTTCTTGTTTCTGTGTTTTATTTCAAAATCTGCAAGGAACTATTTTCATAATGATGTTCTGCAGGGCATGTTCCAGATGCTGCCAAAGGGTCAAAGTTAAAATAGTTAGCTTTTGGAGCCTTTCAGAAATTTTTTTTTTTACTAGAAATCCTGATTATGATAGAAAGATCACCATCTTCCTTACCCTCAGGAATTTTTCTTGAAGAAGCTGAAGAGAAACACTGAACATATTGAAGATATACTGAAAAGGAAAAATATTTACAAAGGACGGATTTCCCCCTGTGGGCAGAAGCATATTGAGGCAGTCACAAGGAAACATCTTCCAGGGCCAGGTGCTTCTGCCCCAATGTCCAGCCAGGACTTGGGTACCACAGGGACTGCAGGTCCCAGTTTTGTAAAGACTGAGCATCCCAATCAGGTGCCATAGGCACAGCAGCACACCAGCCACCTCCTCTGAGGCTCTTGCATCAGGAGAGAGCAGCTGGATGTTTCAGCCTGAGGACAGCTCTGAAACCACTGATCCTGAGCCCCCTACATGCCTCATGTGAATGTGGTGTTGTCAGGATTAGCAGCCACCACTCAAATCCTGGAGTGTTCCTTATCAGACACAGTCCTTTACCTGTCTCTGAACCACTCTTCTTTTTAACCAAAAAGCAATACCTTGGCCTGGGGATGTGCATGACCTAGAGGAATGGGCTTGTTGCATGTCTGCAGTTTCAACCTGCTTTTGTGTGAATGACCAAGGGCCTCTGGCATGGAGAGATATATTCAAATGCCCAAAATTCCTCCTGGCTGTAGGCACACAGTTTGTGTGATTGGGAGTGGGGCTGTGGCTGAGCCCCATCCCCATGGGCACAGCTGTGAGCAGCAGGTGAGCAGCACTGAGCCATGGAGTGCCCAGGGGCACTGACCAACACCAAAGGGAGCAGAGGGCACACAGGGGCAGTGCATCAACATGAGGGGTGTAAAAGGGTGGGCTAAAGAACAAGAAGGGCAGATGCTTGAAACCTTCTGAAGTGGTGATGCTCTGTATGGGTTGAAGCTTTCTGAAATTGTATGGTGATGCTCTGTGTATCGTGGCCATCTCAACTGTGACACCTTGGTAGGAGCTGCCACCTCTGAGGATTCACCACACAGGTAAGATGTGCTGAGGATTCCTTGGCCCAGTTGTGGGGAGAGCTGCCTTAGTGTGAAAACAAAAGGCATTGAAGCAGCTTCCCACCTCCCAGAACAGAGGCACTGGGTTGCCCAACACAGGAAAATTTTTCTGCTGTGGATCTTTCCAAGGTCATGTGCATCATCCTGCCACAAATTCACCTGCAGACTTAGGGTGGGGTCCTCTATGCCAACTTCTCTGCTGCTTAAGGAGCTGATGAAAATACCATGGCCAGACTGTTGTGGGCTTGCTCTGCACTCAGCTGTATTTTCTTTTCAGCTCTTTACAGCCACTTTGAATTGAAGTAGCTTCTGGGCTGCCCTACCCTGGCACTGCCAGCCCAGATCCATGGAGCAGCTGGCACAGGACGCAGGGAACCCAGCTGGGAGCTGTAACTCATCATTACATCCCACCCTCGGTGCATTTCAGGACTTAATTAATTCAGGCCCCAAGACAAGCAGTGCTGATGGCCAAACCAGGTGATGCTTTGAGCTCCTGGCTGCAGAGTGCTGAGCAGAGCCCCGCAGCCTCCCAGCTCTCCTGGTTCAGTGGGGGGCTCTGCTTTGCCTTGCTGCCCACAGGCTGATGTGCCACTGATGGGAAATTGTCCCCAGTTAGGCTGAGTGGTGCCAAATTGTAGCTCTTACTGGTTGAAGGAGTCTCCTTTTTTTTGTGATATAAACTGCTCTGTGGAAATCAATGCCAATTTGCTGCAAGGAGGTTTGTGTGTAACATCTGCTGTCAGGGGAGGGGAAGGATGGCTGGAAAGGAAAAAGTGGCTTCTGCTGTAAGGTGCCAGAATCCCCTGTTCATAGTGGGGCAGCTGTAACTGCTTGCCTGTGTTTGAGCTCAGGGCCATGCAGACATTCCAGGTGTGCTGAGACCATCCCATTACAGGGTTCCCTGGGCTCTGTGCCAGCTGCTCCCTGGATCTGGGCTGGCAGTGCCAGGGTAGGGCAGCCCAGCACAGTCTGGGCACCTGACAAGCCCACAGCCCTTGCTGGGATGCTGGGGGGAGCCACAGGGGTTTTGGGATCATCAATCCCATACACAGAAAGCATTCCAAAAGGCTGGATGCACAATGCCCCAGGCAGACGGGGTCTCTCCCAGAGCTCTGGTGAAGGCAGGGGTGGCATCTCAGCATGGTATTATCCGGGGAAACATTGGGATTTTGAAGGCAGCTGGAATTGCAGGGTGGAACTCTGTAAATGTGACAGTGCCATAAGGTGCTGCACTGTGTTTGTAGGCATTAATGCAGGTCCTGCATGGCCAGGTGTAGAGTGTGATCTCCCACCTTTTGATAATGGAATCAGAGTGCTGTTCCTAATGATCCCAATGAGATGGGTCACTGGCTTACAGCACTAATGTAAATAGTTATTTTTCTGCAAAATTTTGAGTCTAAGGCTAATGGGTATCTTGGTACTCTTTAGGAGCACAGGTCTGTCTGCAGATAGCTGTGCTGAAGACAAGTCTGCCCTGGAGGAGAGCCAGAGATTGTCTGGCAGCTGCTCAGACAGGTGCAGAATGCAGAGGCTGCTTTGGGAGCACCTGAATTAGGACAAAAATCCTGAGCTGGAAGTTTTCAATTCCCAAAAGTCTTGCACTGGCTATCAAAGAGTTCCTTTTCTCCTGGGATTGTTTTACCTGGCAGTTTGTGTTCTGGGAGAAGGGTCTGAGTGAAGACATGACCATGGGCTCATGGACTGGCTCAGAGGTGTTTGCTCTGGTTCCATGTGGGATAAAAAAATCAGTGGTGGAAGGGAGACTTGTCATGAGGCTGAAAAAGCCTGGATCTTGAATTTGCAGTTCTCAAAGCTGGGATCACCTGGAAAGGGAGGGCAAGCTGCAGATAGCACAGGGCTATAGGAAATCAAAGGCTGGTACCCTGGGGACTGAGCCTCCTTGTCCCTTCCTCCCGGGCAGGTCGCTGTTCCCCCAGCGATGCAGGGCAGGTTTTGTGCCTGAAGGTGGCACTGCTACATTGGAGAATTGCTGGAAAATTGCTGTCCTGGAAAGCAGGCGGGCAGAGCAGCTGGGGGGAGCTCAGGTGAGGGTGTGTCGGAACCCAGGGCATCCCTCTGGATGCCCTGGATGTCTCAAAGCCCTGATAGGGGATTCAGAGACCCTGGCAGGAAGCCAAAGACACTTGGGAATTCAATCTCAATGTGTGGAGCAAATTACCAACTCTATATGAAGAGTTTCAAGTCACAAAAGTTTAAGTAGCATAACAGTAGTTGTCACAGGGTAAAAGGTGAAATTTTGAAGAATTTTACTATGGGGGTCTAGGGGCAAGATGGAGGAATCTGGGCGTTGTCCTGTCCTTCTTTCTTCTTCTTCTTCCTAGTCTCCATCTTCTTGGTGATGGAGGCACTTTGGGATTGGTTTAGGGTAGAAAGTCACTGTCTAACATGGGTGATAGGTATTGGAACACAACTGTAAATATCGAATACATAGTTTGCAGTATAAAAGACAACACCAGCCCCGTGGGAGAGCAGTGTGCCTCAGACTGACCTGCTGAACAGGCCTCAGCAGGCCAGACAGAAAATGTTTTAGATAAGAAATAATAAACAACATTGAGAACGTGAGCCGAAGACTCCTGATTTCTTCTTCGACAGCTGGGTTGGGGAAAAGAGACTTTTTAAAACACCTTGGGATCATCTCAACCAGAGGAAACCTGGGAAGGGTGCAGTGCTGGGTCCTGGCTGGGTTGGGGCTCAAAGGGACCCTGTTGCCCACGGACAGGCCACCCCAAACAAGGCTGTCTCTTTGCAGCATCATCCTGAGTTTTTCCTTAGCATTTGGCCCCAGAGAGTGTCCAAATCTTGCTAGATTAGTGTAAACTCTCTCCTGTGCTCTCTCAAGAAGCTGTAACTTGCCTGTTTGCTGAGCTCTGCAGAGGTCCTGTGTGAGCAGGACAAAATGCAAGGAGCTGCTCTCATTTACAAGGGACAGCTCCCTTCTTGCTCTGGTGGTTAGAAGATGGAGTGGAGTGTGACCCAGGCTCTGCCCAGGTACTCACATCAGGTAAACAGCAGTGGCCAGACCCAAAAGGTGTGAATGAAGTTGTCTTTTCTGGGCTCTTGCTCCCCTTACCCTTCACTGCTTGAAGGACCTGAAGAAGCAGCGAACGATCCCTAAATTGTGCAAGTAAGAATTAGACCCTGCAGTAAGGGAATGATGACCTTCCCTGAGGAAGGTGCATGGCCAAGGTGCCCCAGATCTGTTGTCTGACCATCAGCTTTGGCTCTGTTTCATTGTAAAGATGATGAGAGACTGACTGCAAATAGGGTAAATTGGCAGTGATGTCTTGATCTGGGTCTGGATTTGCAGTTTTCTGTACATTGGTATCCCCAAAGGCCACCAAGAAGAATTCTTTGCTCATAACAATAACTCTCTCTCTATCCACACACACAAAATGCATATCTGCCTGTCTTTCTCTTCACCACTGGAGGGCTGCATCCACCTGCAGGCTCTATTTAGGTTACACTAAACCCAGAGCACCTGTCACTTCGAGAGATGTGTTGTGCCAGAGTAATTGGGGAAGGCTGAAAAGCAGAATCTGTTTTCTTTTGGGAAAAATCTGCTGTAAACTTCACCGGTTTGCAGTGAAAGTGCTTTTTTCCTGTTGGAAGCTTTGTGGTTAGTTCTAATAAAGGCAGTGAGTTGGGAGGGAAGGAGGGGAAATTTTTTTCAAGATAGCTGGGCTGTGAAAATATAATCTTTATCTTGTTTTGTGTTGTGTTCCCTCTTTCATAAATTAAATACCAGTACCATTGGGGATGAAGAGGTCCTTGATCTCCTGAATTTACTCCCAGAATTCTATTTCTGAGCTGGACATTGGTTCCCTGAGGCTCAGCCCCTCTGGCCTCCAAACCCAAGCCCTTCTCCTTGGGATCAGTTTTCTGCAGAGCCTGGCAATGGGCTGGGCTCTCTTTTCCTGCTTTACTCTCAGGACTGAAAGGTGCAGTGGGCAGCAGGAGCTTGACAAGTGAAATATTTTATCTGCAGGTGTGTTACAGTGTGCTGAAGAGTTGGGCCTCTCCAGGGCTCTCTGCTCAGACTGTTGTGGTTTTTGGTTTTGGTTTTTTGGTTTTTTTTTTTGTTTGTTTTTTTGTTTGTTTTTTTTTTTTTTTCAGCTTCACACAGAGTTTGCAGATTTCTGTTCTAGCTTTGAGCTCCTGTAGCTTGGAGACACAGCAGAGCCACCAGGAGAAGCAAAACAGGCAAACTGCCTTCAGCCATGCCTCTCCCCTTTCTACCTGCAGGGTGGTGAAGTTTGGTGACTGACTCAGGCAGAGCTTCCTCGGGGGTGGGAAACCCTTGGGATGACTGCCCTGGTGAAGATTCACTCCTGGCAGAGTGACTTTGTTGCTTGTCCAGTTGGACCCATCACCTTTTTCTCAAGCCACCCTGGGCTCTCACTTCCAAAAGCTGCTGGAGAAATTCAGCTAAAAGCAGCAGCAAATCCTGCCGTGGATTGAATAAAGCTCTGCTTGGACTACAGAGGGCAGCAATTCGTTCAGAATACAAAAGGTTTCATCCCATGGTTGTTTTAGCAGCTGCAGCTCTGCTGGAGATGTTCCCTGCAGCCCAGAAGAGGAATGGGGGGCTCCAGTGCAGGGACCAAGTGACAGCAGGGTCCCTTCCTGCTGAGGGTGGCTGCTGTAACCTGTGGCTCTTCTCCACAAACTCCTGAGGAAGTGTTTGCCAGTGGAAGCTACCTGGGGTGGAAAATTGTGCTTTGTGTTTTCCAAACTCTGGTGTGATATTTAAAGTTATTTTTCCCCCCCATGTACCTATGTGCTCTCCCCTGAAAAGACAGAGCAAGGAAGGAAGGGCTGCCAGGTTAAAACCACAGGAAAGTTCTCCATGGATAAAGCCTTCTGCATTGATTGCAGGTGTTGCATGTGCACACAAATCCCTCTACACCTTGGTGTTTGTGCTTCTTGCTAGGAGTGGGGCAGGGAACTGTGTAACTGCTTCAATGAAAGCTTTTGGGGATTTCTTGCAGAAATCTTTCATGAAACTTCACATTTTGAAAAGGCCTTTCTAGATGTGAACTCAGCTTCCTGTGCCTCTCTCCCTCCCCTCCCAGATGACCGGGTTCCCTTTAAACTCCTTTGAAAAGAAAAGCTTTGATAAATAAATCAAACAGCATTGTGCTTCAGAATCACTAATGGGATCTGACACGGGTTGGCCACCCAACTGCTCCCTTTGAAACCCCTGCAGAAAGGGAAACAGTTTATTAGATATCTTGTGTCCTCCTGTCATTCATATTTCTGGAGTTGTTTGCCCACTTGCCTGTCCAGATTGCCCAGGGCAGCTGTGGCTGCCCCATTCCCATGTTCCAGGCCAGGCTGGATGGGGCTCTGAGCAACCTGGGATAGTGGAAGTGTCCCTGTTGATGGCAAGGGGGTTGGAGCTAGGTGGTCTTTAAATTCCTTACAGCTGAAACAATTCTGTGATTGTTTGAGACATCTCATTTCTCTGGGAACCCATGCCATAATTTCCTTTTTGGCATACAGGAGGAATGTTCCAGGAGAACCAGCCACGCAGCTCTGATGGCTCCTGCTGGAGCCCTTCTGGGTCACACAGAGCTTTCACAGCCCTGTGAGTGGTGCTGCCATCTCTCTCTATAGTGAGTGATGCTGGTGTGAGGAATGCCAGCAGGGCTCACTGCTGAACAGCAGAAATGAGTGGTGGAGGTTCTGGATCACAAGGCCCATGAGGAGCAGCTGAGGGAACTGGGGGTGGGCTCAGCCTGGAGTAAAGGAGGCTGAGAAGAGCCCTCATCACTCCCTACATTCCCTGAGATGAGGTTGTAGCCAGGGTGGGGGTTGGTCTCTGCTCCCAGGTAACAAGTGACAGGACAAGACTAAACAGCCTCAAGTTGTGCCAGGGCAAATTTGGACTGCATATTAGGAAATATTTTCACTGAAAGGGTAGTCAGGCATTGGAACAGGCTGTTCAAGGAATCAGCATCCCTGGAAGTGCACAAAATATTTGTGGATGTGTTGTTTAGCATCAAGGTTTAGTGGTGAACATGTCAGTCAAAGATCTTAGAGGTTTTTCCCAAACTGTGATTTTATGAATGGCCATAAATGGAGTGAAATACAAGTCTGTCCATTGTACATGCATTTATTTAACCCCCTTTCTACCTATGGTGTGGTGGGAGCAGGACAGAATTGCAGCAGGCTATAAATTAATTTTTTTTTTGCAAAAGGCAGCTTCTTTTCCACTTCAAACAGACACCAAAAGGGATGACAGCTGGCAAGAACCAGCTGGGATAAGGTATTAACACAATGAAAAGGCATTGGACTGGCTGTTTTGGGTGGTCTCTTCATTTCAAGGAGAGCTTTGATGGAGGCACAAATGCTGCTAAAGCCCAGGTAAATGTGGCCCTAAATAGAAATGCACTGTCATTGCTAGCAAGGGTTGTTTAATTTTTTTTTTTAATTTAGCTATTTTGAGGGCTTAGATAAGCTCAGAAGGAGCTGATAGGTAAAATTTTGGTAATTTCTAGCTGGCTTTCCCTTTTGAGTTCCTTAAGGCATGACAGAAGGGCAACTGCCAGAAAGTATCCAGTCTTGGTTTGGAGACTGTCCTTTCCAAATAGACTGTCCCAGTGGTCACAACCACTTGAAAAAGGTGACTTTTTTTCCCTTATTTTAATTCCTTTTTTTTTTTTTTTTTTAAGTGTCTCGTTTCTAATTGTAACTGGTCTGGACTCAGCTTCTAGCCAGGAGCACTTTGTTAAGCTGCTCTCCTAGATTAAGAATCCCTTTTAAGAGCCTGTTATCTTCTCCATGTGAAGACAGTGTAATCAAGTTGCCTCCCACTCTCTCTCCCTTTTGAGACTAAACAGATTGATCTCCCTGTCTGTGGCTAAAAGGCCTTTTCTAAACCTTCCATCAGGGCTTCACTTGGGTATCTGGGCCTGAAATGGGGCTGTAATCACTAAGTGAGTCCTGGGCTAAAGTGATTTTCTAAAGTAAACGTGAAGCATTAAGGATTTCTTGACCTGTATGGAGTGTAGTATTTTTCTTTTTTTTTAATCCAGTTTCTTGACTCTTGCCTTTTTATGTCTGTTTCAGTGGTTTGGACTCTATGATGCCAAATTGATTCTGGATATATCACCACACAGTGCCAGGAGACAGGCTGTTGGCTTGGAGTGCAGATCCCTTTGTCAAACCCAGAATATTTCATGTTCTTGTTAACTCCAGGTCATTCTGGAGAGGGGAGATGAAAGGACACACACCTGCTGGAAGGGTCAGGGAGACAGAGAGTGCAGCTTTGAGCTCAGGAGAGCCTCATGCTCCTTCTGGCTGCTGCAAGTGCTGGTGAGATGGCTACAGGAGGTATTAAGGTTATATTGGTCCAATATTGGGGGTCATAACAGCTCCTCATTGCCTTACATGATGTTTTCCCAGCATAGAATTTCTGACATGGAATTCTTCACTGATAAGAGATCTGTTTTTCCCTTTACCACAAAGATAATAAAAAAAGTTACCTGCATATTGAAAGAAAAAAAGGAAAAATATACAAGTATGGACAATACAGGAAGGAAAAGAGGCAGATGAAATAGTTTATGTTGTCTCCTTGAGTGTTGCTCAAGCTGTTGTCTGTAATCCTACCCTCAGTGTCGTGGTGATGTTGGAGCTCAGGGGATCATGCAAGTCCCAAAACCTTGTCCTCACAGTGAGTGCAGAGCTCTCTGAGACCACCCAGGATTTAGAGATCAGTGTTAATCAGGAAATCTCAAACCTGGGAAATCATGCTCTGTCCCTGTAAGGTGAACTTTAGGAAACCTTGAGCTCTTCTGTAGCTGGAAGCTGCATGCTAGGAGCTGCTACTGCAGATCAAGACCAGGAGAATTTCCTGTTAAATCAACATTAGATTAATATTTATAGTGCTATGACTGATGAGGAGACAATCTGCCTTCCCACTGATAGTTAAAATTCCTCCTGATTCCTGCTGCAGGAGCTGGTTCTGCTCCCCCTGGAATGCCCTTCATTGCACCAACGCTGTCCAGAACACGCCTGCATGGAAAACCTGGTGTGTGTAAAACTCAGATGACTTCAAGTAGCTGTCGAGGCATGCTGGATCCTTTTTGTGAAGCAAAATTCCACTGATGCAGTGCAGACTTACAGTGTAAGTGGTGGGATGGGTCTGGGATGTGTAGTGGGAGTGCAGGGGCAAGGGGAAGGCCAGAAACCATTTTAGTGGTGACTTGTCACTTGGATGAGTTTGTGCAGATGGGTTTGCTGCTGATGGCACCTCAGGTTTAGCTTTTATATTTTTCGGATTCTGTGCTGCTTTAGTGTGTTCTTCTGAGCTTTATATCAGGGGATGATGAGCTCTCTGTACAGAGTAGGGAGACAAAACAATTCCTTCTCTAGCTGGGGACCAAGGACAAATGATCCAAATGTCAGGCCCAAGAGCATAAACAACATGGACTGAAGAGAGAAAAAAAAGAAGGATGGGAATTCATAATCTAAAACTATAATTGGACAATTAACTCCAATATGCAAATGCAGTAGAACTTAATAAAGTGAGAGACCTTGTGTTGGGTTGTCCATTTTGTGACCATTTTGGTTCATTTTGGGTGCAGCCCTGGCTGGGGTCTTGTGCTGCCCGAGGTGGATCCACTGAAGCTTTTTAATAAATCCCCACTTTAGCTCTGTCCAGTCTCTGTTATAGGTCAGTCTCCACAAAGCATCACTGGCTGATCCATTCCTGGGGATGAAGGAGAAATGCAGGGAGGGAGAAAAAGCTCTGTCCAAAATAAGAATTATGGTGGCACATAACACAGATGTGGTGTGTGTCTAGTTGTGCTCTAGAGTACCTAAGGATGCAAGGAAGGATATAATGTTCCCTCTAAGAAGCAGTAGGGTTCTTTTCATTCCAGATGGCTACTGGTTTATGTTCCTGTTTATCTTTTATCAAATATAGTAACAATAAAGCTCCAAGATTTTTAATAACTATAGCAAAAACATAACAAGCAAAGCTTTTTCCTTTTTTCCTGGTAACTCCGCCGCCTTCCACTAGGCAAAAAAAAGATAAACTCTCCAAGCTTAGGGGAGGGAGAAAAGCCATCAAACAATCTGTGGCTGCCAACTTATTTTTTCAAGTCCAAATTAAGGAGAGGTCAAGGACTAAAAACAAACCCCAGATACATAAAGACTGACATCATGCCAAAGGCAGAGCTGTGCTCCTGGCCACTGTGATTGCTTTTCTGAGGGTAAAGGAAGCATGTGTGGTTGTGTATTTGTTAGTAGAAAGTCGATAAAATAGAGATATTTCCTTCTGGATACTATGGAAATAATAGAAATTATACAATGAAAGTGAACAGTTCAGAAATAAATGTATAAATACCACTTTACATTACTAAAAGGTCTCTTTTGGTGAGTTGTAATAATTAGCAAGCTTTCATTTCCTAGCAATGAGAACACCTTCCATCTTTCTGCTGAGCAGCTGAAGACAAACATCCGTAACAAGTGAATGTGTTGGCTGTGGCATGTCATGCTTGCTACATGGCCAGGGATGATTTGCAAAACACAATGTCCCATAACAACTCATTAAATATTGTTTTCTTTCTGTTTCATATACTCTCATTAATTTGTCAGCTCGAGGTGGGTTTTTTTCAAATTTTCTTTAATCCTGTATTCTTACACTCTCTGAAAATCTTTTAGGCACCTGTTCAATTTAAACTTGTAAAAAAAGAAATGTCATGAAACCTTCTTGCAACAACAGAAAGATGTCCTGATGACCCTGTAGTTCCTATGTCAGCTGAGATAAATTTCCATGTGTGAAAGCTTGTGTAGTTCTGATGATGCCAAATGTCCCTTGTACTTTCTGCTCTGATTTACACAGAAATGACCGTGGCAGTGCTGTGGATCTGCTAAATGGGACTGTCCAGGAGACAGCAGTATCTGGAATATGAAGTAAAAACTACTCATCCAAAAACTGAAACCTTCATTCACTTTGGAGCAGACAGGAGAAAACATGGATGGACTACATTTGGGAAAGGTTGGCTCCTCAGAAAGATTTTCTCCTTTCATTTGAGGGATTCAGTTCTTCTCTGAGGTGACTGGTGTGTGACAGTAAAGTGGGTAGCCCTTGTCTTAAAATGTACTATTTCAAGTTTGAGATTTCTTTTTAATTGACTTAATATTTTTCTATTTTTGAAGCACCTTAGGGCTTTACACTTCTGTTTCTCAGTGGTGCTGTCTCAGGATAATTAATTCCACAGATAACTTCATCCTGTGGCCAAGGGAACTTTTTGGGGAAAAAAATGAAACAAACCAGAGAACCAAGTGGTGAAAATGTACATGGTCTATTTATGATACTCTTGGTGGGGGAATTAAGTACATGGAAGTGCTCCTTGTTTTGTGTGTCAGGTGCTGTGTCATACACAGGAGCCCCAGAACTGCAATCTGTCATTTGCTTGAAGCTTGAGCATGGTTGAACTGATGGGGGCTCCCAGGACGACTGAAGAGACCTGAATCTTGACTCCATGTTTCAGAAGGCTGATTTATTATATTATGATATCTATTATATTAAAATGATATACTAAAAACTACACTAAAAGAATAGAAAGAAAAGATTAATCAGAAGGCTAGAAAGAACAGGATAGGAATGATAACAAAAGCTCCTGACTCTGAGCCTCGACACAGCTCCATCTTTGATTGGTCATTAAGCAGAAACAACTCACATGAACCAATCAAAGATGCACCTCTTGGTAATCAATGTCCAGAGCACATTCCACAGCCATCAGACAGTTATTGTTTACATTTCTTTTCTGAGGCTTCTCAGCTAGAATAGGAGAAAAATCCTAGCAAAGGATTTTTCATAAAATATCATGGCTACAGTCCAGTTTTAATCCTCCTGGTCCTGCAGCCTGTAATGAATCCCAGTTGGGTCCAGTTCCACAGCTGAACAATCTCATGGTCCCCCAGCAGGGTGGTTGTGCAGATGGCCTGGATGCATGCACTGTGCTTGGGTAGGAGAGGTCCCCCCTGTGGGGTAAATTGAGGCTTGTTGATAATGTTTGGCTGTGGAATGAAGAGATTACATAGCAGTCTGTGCTCAAATGAGAGGGCCAGAAGTGAAAATTATTATTTCTGCTCTTCAGTTCTCCTTTTTCTCCCTCTGCCTCCCCAGACAGTGATGGGCAGGTGGGTTTGTGATTGCAAGCTGGGCTCTGGGGTTATGGTGCAGTGTTGTCCCATGCTGGAATTTCAGGTTCTTTCTTGCTCCAAGGTCAGGGCAAATAATAATCAGGAAATGTTGTTTTTGAAGTCCCACTCTGAAGTTTATTATCCTTATCTATTACAAACTCACGAGATGTGAGCTCTCCCAAACAAGCTGAGAAATTGCCCTAAAATGGTATTTGCTGAAGGCTATTTAAGTCCCAATTTCCCAATAAACAGTTGACATCTATATTTTTTATGCTTCTAACCCAATTATGCAATGTGGACATCTTTCATCCAATTAGAGAAAACCACCCAGATTTGTGAAGAAGGTGCAAAAAGACATCTAACCCGTGCCCAAAATTCTCCATCTTGGCTTCCATACATCACCATATACTAAAACCACAAATCTATGTTTTTCCACCCTGTGAGATCACACACTTCTAACCAACTCCACACACATAATCCCAGTGCTATTAATCAATTTTGGAAGCCCTCTCCACAGCCCCAGGTCAAATGGAGTGTTCTCCTGAGGGGTCTGTGCCGTTCAGCACAGAAAGTTTAAAATTCTCAGCATCCAGGGTTCCAACAGTCCCATACCCCTGCACCAGCCTGGATCAGTCTCACCCCTCTGATGGGCTCTTGGCCCTCCTGGACAGCAGGGACTGAGCCATGCCCTGGCCAGGGGCAGGGTGGGGATTGTGCAAGGGATGTTTCAGAGACTGCCAGCACAAGGAGCCATCAATCTGAAACAACAGCCCACAGGCGTGCATGAGAATGTGATGCTTTCTGCCACGGGAGAGAAACGACTGGCACAAAATGACTGTGGAACAGCATTAAACTGGAGTAAAGAGCTGAATTAATCACAGGCTCCATCAGAGCCCTGGGGAGGGTGGCACAGAAGGAAAACGAGCTGCTGCTGAGAGCTGAGCCAGCAGCCAGCTGATGAGGTGCTCTTCTCTCTTCCAAGGGACCCAGCAAAAGGATTTTTCTCCCCCTTGGAAGTGAGGTGGCCTTTCAAATGTGGGGAGGAAGATGACAGTAAACATATGTTCTGCTTCCTGTTAGCTGCTGTCAGAGATTTTTCTCCTCCTGTGTATGACTGATTCTTGATTTGTTTCCACGCTTCTTTTGCTGTGCCCAAAAGCAGGAACAAAAGGGCATAGGAGCAGCAAAAATGTGAAGACCCAGAACAGCATTCACCACCCACAGGCATTACTTTTGGGTATTTTTTGTAATATTTTTATGTCAGGGAGGGCTGCATGTGAGGAGAGGATTTATGGCTCTAATTCCTTGTTCTTGCATAGTCACCACATCCTTTGGTCTCCTGCTTCTCTGAAACACCTCACAAGCTTATTTCAGCCATCAGCTGCAATTTTTCAGTTTCAGTGTCTGAAGTATTTCTGCTCGTGCTCCCTGATACCTCCCACAGGATTTATTTGTTAAATGAGGTATTTCTGGACCAGGCACCATGTTGCTTTCAGAAATTTGGTGCATCACAACCTCCTGGATTTCTTTCTTTTTGTGGGTACACCTGGTCCACACAGGAGGTAGGTCGTGGTTTCAGCTAATTCCTGGGCAATCAGAGAGGTGATTAAACCCCTGCTCTTGAGTGGCAAACAAGCAGTGCAGCCCACAGACGGGATGATGGTCCACTACTGGCCTGTGACAAAATGGTACCAAGCACATCAAAGCCTTGGAAGTTTGTAAAGCCATGATAGTCATGGATTCTTCATGGCCAGACCAGAATTTATGGCTCCTGTTTTAAATAATTCCTCTGGGAGGCACAAGGGGAGAGAAAGTAGAGACCTTGTTCTATAATTCTCTCTCTACCTGTCTCACTCAGAGGCTGTGAGGCTTTAGCCCAGCTTAGAGGTAGGAGTAATCTCAATGGGATGTAAAAGCACTTGGGCAGGACAGTAGATCCTTTGAAATGTGGCTCTGGGCTCCAGAGCTCTGCAGATGGGGTTATTATCAGCCTTTTATCTCTGTGCTGGGCCATTTAACACATTTACACTCTGCCAGCTCCTCTGTCATGTGCTTTTGCCAGAATATTTTCCTTGGTGGATACCAAGGCTGTGCCCACCCCAAAATACACCAGTTCAATGGTCACATTGCTCTTGTCTTCAGTTTTGTCCTGGCCCAGGCATTTCTGGATCAATGCTGGTGCTGCTTCACCCTTCTCTTGGGTGTCTGTTTCCTTCAGACCCCCTCCTGCAGCTCCTGTTTGAATCAAACAAAAAATGTCACTTCTGGGAGCAGCTGCAGACCCCAAGTCCTCTTTGGCAGAAATGTCACCTACTTTCTCTCATCATCTTCTTGAAAAATCATCCAGTTTGTCTCCTTGCCTAATGCTTTAACATTTTTGGATGGCTTTTCCCACTCATCATGTGCTCCTCAGTGGTGTCTGTGCACCAGAGCTCCAGGGCTGCCATGTATAGAAATATTGGTGAGCTGGAGCAAGGCTGAACATGAGAGCAGTCAGATTTATTTATTTTCTCTGACTGTAATTTTTGCCTTCTGGACAAGCACTGGGGATCTGCCATGTAAGCAGTTACCAGTTGAGCTCAAAAGCCAAAGTTCTGCAGTTGGAGTTATAAACAGCCTCTTATCTCTGTGCTGGACACAGACAGTGACCTATTTAACACATTTACCACCATATCTTAAAATAGTTTTAAAAATTGCAAGTGCATGACAAAAAGCTGTGCAGAAACACTTCAAACAAATTTTTGTTCTACAGCTTTTGCTAAATTCAGCCTTACCCCCCACCACCTCCCCCCAAAAAAAGTTGTCTTTGCTTGTCACTTGCCTGCATGGTTAGTGCCAGATGGAGCTTAATAGCAGGTACATAATATCCTACTATTTAAGAGTTCAAACTTTTTTTAAAAACAAAAAATTTCTTTCCTTCCTTTTCTCACTTTTTAGAAGGGTCATGTCTATGAATAGGCAAAAGCTTGGATTGTGCTATGTTCTTCTAATCTGGTGTTTAAAAATGCCCTTGCCCTTTTGCAAGATGCTGTGTTTTTTAGCTTGAGTTTAATTTTTCTTTGAAATAACAGAAGTGAAAGTCACAAGTGTCCCTGAGAATTTCAGCTACTTTCTTGCTATTGTGGCTAAGTCAGCAAAGTTTTAAGTGTAGAGGATGGCCAAAAATCATCCTGATACTGAAGGACAACCACCACGATCACCCTCCTCTGCAGGAATACAACTGCAAAGTACACTAGAAATTAATTTGAGAGAAAAAAATTAACAACAAATATCGTGTCATAAATTCTTTAATTCCAAGCATTATTTTCATAGGTTATGATGAAATTTAATGATAAATTCTTTAATTCTAAGCATCTTTTTCATAGGTCTGTTCTGAACCAGACACCATGTTGCTTTCAGAACAGTGAATTAACAGTACGTTAATTCAGCATTTACAAAGTGTCTGTGTTTGTTGAGGGGACTGTGATAGGGAGGGGAAAGATTTCAGGTTACAAAGGAAGAATATCTCAGCCTTCCATCCCTGAGGAAGTTCAAAGTTATTCTAGGACTGAGAATGGCTGTAGGTCTTTGCATCATTTTTCACTAATGAAAACTTCAGGAAATCTTATCTCTGCTTCTTGCAGGACCACCTTGTGGAAAACCAGAGCGTGACTCTTCCCAAAAGTGAAGATCTGCCCTTAGGTGTGAGTGCCCAAAAGCTCAACACCTTCCAGGTAAATTGTGTTTTGTGCTCAGGTTCCCCCTGCTGCCTCTCCAAAGCAGAATCATTTCGTTAATGACAGCTGGCTCAGCCATGGGCTTCACCTCTGTGCCTCTGCCTGTAAAGCTTCCTTTGCAGAGACACACAGTTTATTTCCCAGATGCAGTGATCAAAGGCGTGATACCAAGACTCAGTGTTGCTGTGTGCTGCAGAGGAAGGCTGGGAGTAATTTGGGTCGACTAAAGTTAGAAACTGTCCTCACCTCACGAGACAGATGTGAGCTTTGAAGTCGGGGAGATGATCAGCCAGACAGTCTAGGAAAGACACTTTCCCCAAATTCAGTTTCTAATTTGTGGACTTGAAGCCTGTGCAGGGCTGGATGCCTGTTTCTTGGGTGAGGACAGTCTGCCCAGTCCTGTGATCTGCCCTCAACAGAGGCTGAAAAATGCTGTGAGAAAATGCAAAACACTTGAGTGTGTAGCGCTACAGCATATCTGTAGGAAACCATCCTTTCTCACCAAAGGGGTTTGTGGACAATTTAGGCTGAAGAGCAAAGGGAGAAGAAGGACACTCAGATCCTTGTATTTGTCTCTGTATCTGGTGTGAACTATACAGCTGCAACATCTTCTATGTAATAATTTCAGTATTTTGTCCTGTGCCTTCTGGGGCTCGTGGGAGGATGTAGACCCAATATGACTGTCTTGTACAGCAGAATAAATACTGTCCACAGTCTAAGGGGTGTTTTACAGGAAGACCTTTATCTCTGTCTTGCACCAGAGGTGGACAACGATTTATGTGGGGATAAGGACAGATCTGTCTCCTGGATGTTCTCCCCTTGCCTCCCTTAGCTCTGCAGACATGGGTTCTGTGGCTAAAGAGTGCATATGGAGGCTGGTGAAATACAAGCCCCCAGAAACTGGAAAGAGCAGCTTTTGTGAAGCCCCAGTTTTGTACCTATGTGTGCTCACTATCTCCTTCTTACTTTTTCTCTTTTCCTGCCTGTGAGAGAAGCCAGCTCGGTCTCTTTATTTTGATGAGTAACCCTATTATTAGGGAAATCCCTGACACTTACTTCTGAATTTCCAGACTTCTCCCTGCTGCAGACTCCCAAGGGATGAAGGACTGCCTCACAGGCTGTAATCTGTGCCAGCTGTGAGGCAGGCTCTGTTCTAGAGATGCTCTTTCACCTTTCCCAATGGTCTTATGGCAACATTCACTTACAAATTCCAGCCCAAGGGACTGCTGAAACAGGATCCTCCCTCTGCAAGGATTTTAAAGTCCAGCTGGTGGACTGAAGCCAAGCACAGGCTGAAAGAGAAACCACTGGGCCGTGAACCCATTCTGTTACAAATGAGCAAATGCCTTGATCCTGCTGCTGGTGTACCGACCCAATTAAAGCTAGTCAGAAAGTTAAACTCCCTCAGAAATATTCCAATGACAGCCCTTCAGGTGGTTTATACATGAGAAGACAGCTCATGCAGAGGAGGTTTACTGCTCCAGGCCATCTCTCTGTGTCCTTTCTGTGTCTGTGTGACACCAGGTGCCATGGAGTGAGTGACCTTGGTCTGCAGAGGAAGCTTTACCTCCTGTCCTGCCACACCATGCAGGCAGAAGGAAAACACTGATGCAGGTTGTTGATTGAGAGGTCCATCACTCCCATCCACACCAGGAACTGCCCACAGTGCTGTCCCTTGGAGTGGCAGGGAAAGTGTCTTCTTCCATGGGAGCTGAGAACAGGGCCTTTCAGTAGTGTAGGAACTGAAATACCAAAAATCACAAATGTGGATCTGGAAGGAAAGAACAATTCTATCTTTTAGCCCCCTTTATAATTGCTGACATCCTGCAGCTCAAGGTTTTCAAATAAAATCCTTCCTTTCCCCCAGGTATGGCACCAGGGACCAAGCCAACATCTTCACGTTATTTTCTTGTTTTAATTTTTTATTTTCTCCTTGAAAGCCACTAAGCTAGTAGGCTTTGAACATTCTCCAAAAGTGATCCTTGAAGCAACAATGTGAATGCTTCAGCACAAACATTTAGCATTAAACTGAAAACCAGGAAGAGTTGGGCAAACTTAACACCAAGTAGTGTTGCAAATCAGGCCCATAATCTGAGCAGATCTGGCACATAATTAATCTTTGGGGAGTCTCTAGGTAGCAACTTGCAGGTCGTTAGTCAGTAAACTCCCACAGGTCTCCCTGGGTTTGGGATTAAGCTCTGTGTGTGAATAATCATCTAATTAATCACCTCATGCAGGGGTTTTAGAGACCTTCAATGTCTGCTCTTGGAAGGGGTTTAAGCACAGTTGTGCCACAGTGTGCTAACAAGAGCCAAGAGAAATTCAGAGAGGAGGTAGTTTTCATCTCAGGTGGTGCAGGAGGGTTTGAAGTTCTCATTTATTACAGAGGCAAACACTTCTCAAGCATGAAATGAACCCAGGCACATTTGCCCTGAGAGGATTCCTGAGAATGGTAAAACATTAGAGACTTTTTTTGAGGTGAACTTACATTAAACTTTATGACAAAGGCTGTCCCAGGCTGCCTGCTGTCTCACAGATATCTATAACAATTTCTGATTCAAATTATCCATATTTGAGAACTTTTTTTGGCCAGAATTAATATTGCCTTGTCAGGACCAGGTAGTGTGAGCTTGTGCTTCAGCCCCAGTTTTGAATGTCTTCATAAGGAGAAGCAGCCTGTGGGAGGGGGGTGGAAAGGCCACAGGTGGGTTTTCTGTAGAATCTGGCTGTGAATTGCCACCTAAAGTTGTGGCTCTTCCACTTGAGCTACAGCTCATCTTCTCAAGGGGTGCTTCACCCTCACCCCCCTGAGAGCTCCCCTGCTCACACCTTGGGTAGGACCTGGGCTCTGCAAGGGCTGGAGTCACTGCCACGTGAAAAAAGTCAGTTTCTCCACCTTTGCAATGGAAAAGTCTGCAATAGCAATGTTCACTTGGAGCACAGTTTACCATCTGAGTGTGCTGCATTTTACAGGGCGCTCAGGGAAACCCGTGTTTTCTTGGCAAACATGAAAGAGAAAGCTGGAGCTAAAGATCCAAATTCAATTTGAATTTTTTTTGACTGCTGTCACAAGAAACAGGAAAAAAATTGGGATGCAATTCCTTAAATACAAGTTTTCCAGGCAAAGAGTCTAAATCACAATTATGAAACTCTTTGGAATTTTGAGACCTTTGGAAACCTTAGAAAAAGATCTTCTATAGTTGTTGTCTGGAAGGAAACTCGGGCACAGCTTCTGCTCTTTCACTCTGCTGTAGCATTTTTAATGCCCTTTTCCTATGATTTAAGTAAGAAGAAAATTAGCATTGATATGTGCAATAGAAGCAAATGTCTGTTTTAAAGGTACCATTCTCCACAGCAAGACCATGGATTTAATAGGCTTTTACTGTATTATCGACAGCACAATGCTGTGGCATTGAACCACAACTATGGGGAACAATCCAATTATCGTTCAATTGAACCAAAGCAATTAGTTGGCTTAGGCCAGGGGATAATGCAATCAGCTGAAAATGTTCAACAATCAGATTTGCAGAAAGCTGAAACTCACATTTTCTTTCTTTTCTTTCTTTTCTTTCTTTTCTTTCTTTTCTTTCTTTTCTTTCTTTTCTTTCTTTTCTTTCTTTTCTTTCTTTCTCAGCTGACTCAGAGATCTCCTTCTAACTAATGAACATGGGCAAAGCAACAACTCAAAATATGGTGGAATCTTCAAGAAGTCTGTGGCCAAGGTAATGAAGGCTTTTAAACAGGCAGGTTATTTTTCTGATGCACAAACTCATGGTCCTCTCTGTACTTCATACTCCTATAGCACTGCAGAAAATACATTCAAACTAGTCTTCAGATATTGATACTTATTTTCCCTATTTAAATCTTGTTATTTTTAGGTCTGAGATATAAGGATAAAAGGACTGAAGCTGTTGTTTAAGTGGATGTGTAAATCTGGGATACTGGGACTGGTTGAACAAAAAAATTATTCAATCAAAGTTTTTCTATAAAATGTATATATTTATTGTAAAGTCACTAACATTTCCTGGAAAGGTTTTTCTCAAAACTTTTTTTTTGTTTGTTTTTTTGGACTTGGCACTGCGTTTTGGTAAATATGTGGCCTGTGTTAAGGGAGAGATTAAAAGATTCAAGCTGCAGCATTATGTGAGTACCCTATGTTCCTCCCTGTAGCTTAAGGATCTTGTGAAGGTAGAATTAACATTACCAAATCATTAAAGACTCAAATACTTTCATCTCATGCTGAATGAGCAGTTGGTACATTATGGGCCTGACTGCTGTTCCACAAGTGCTATATTCCCTTTGACTTCTTTTGGGATTGGTAATACCCAGACTAATGGTATATGGGATCCAAATGACCTTGTTTCTTGTTGGAAGAATTGGAAGAGTGTGCTTCATAAGTGTACAGTGCTGCTTTTGCCAACAAAACCTGAATATAGAGCAACTCTTCCTATCTGAGCATAAACTGCTTACATATACCTTTTGTTCATCTGCCTTATTCTCCTGCAATATGGAAAGTTCTCCTGTGGTTTGTTATGCAGAGGTTGGATAAGAAGTTGGTACTGAATAAGAACTGGCAAAACACAGTTGGGATGGTTTGACTCTGGAGATCCTGGTCTAACACAAGTGGTTTTTAGGCATGGTCTGCTGAAAATCTCTGGGGCTTGATTCCATTACACTGAGAAAAGCAGGAAGAAAACTTGATTTATCCAAAGGCTGAGGGTAATCTGGGTTTGAGCAGAACAGGCACAGGAGAGTTTGTAGTGTTATAAAACATGATTTCTTCTGCACTCAGCCAAAGGAAAGACTGCCCTAAAACCAATACCTCAGACCATCACTTAATAGGGAGATCATATGGTAGTAACCCAAAACTGCCTTGGCCTCTCTGCTGGGGTTAGAAACAAAGTGTGGTTTTCTCTGAATCAAGTAAAAATGTAGAAATAATGCACACACTGGGGTCTTTTGAAGGTTGACATGAAACTAGGTCATGGCAGCTCTTTGGAATTCAGTCTTTTGCCTTCATTTTTGTGTGAGGTGTCGTCTGGAGCACACACTGGGCACTGCTGATGAGATAGGAAGCCTTCCTTGGAGCTGCCTTTTGTGCAACTCCTTAAAGTTAGCTCAGAAATCTTTCAAAGTGAGAGCTTGTCTGGATAAAGGAGAATAGTTAGGGTTTTTCCTGTCTAATTAATGGATTGAAGGCACTGATGTGGAATGTGGAAGAGCTCAGGCTAAATTCCAATCTAACATAGTGCTGGATGTTAAAGTACTCCTGCATTAATAACAAAACAATGGGATTTACAGACTCTCTTTTGCCTCGAGTGTTGATTAAAAAAGCCTAATAAGCCCTTATCTTGTGCCTTCACATCTCAATGGATTTGTAAGATGGGGATGGGGGGTGGAAAAGAGACCTCGAGGTGTCTTCCCCTGAACACCAGACTGCAACATCAGCTGGTTTGGATTATAGCATCTCTGCAGATGGATCTGGCTCTTGTGTGCTGTTGTAGGGGAGAAAACATCATTATCCTTGGAAATTCTGAGTGAATTCAAAGTCTTTAAGTGTGAAAAAAGGATTTTTCTTGCTTCTTAGTTTATCTTGAGGCTGTTTCTGAGTTCTGCCCATTTGCCTTCATGCATTCCAAAGAATTTGTCTCTGGAGCTGAAAGCAACTGTTGTAATGCTAAGTCAGAAATATTTGGGGAAGACATTAAAATAGAATTCTAAAGGGTTTATGACATGCTGTGCCATTATCTACTGCTGTATAAAAGTTGAATAAAAAATCAACCAAATGAGCTGCACTATTCATGTAAAGCTTGCTAACCTGTGAATAATGTGATCACCCCAGATACAGCATTGTAAAGGTTTTATCAGCATCATTGCAGTATTTTTATCTGTATTTGCATGTCTTTACATGGGGAAGTAAAGGTAATAAGGCTGTAGAGTCAAACTTTCAGTGCTAAAGAACTTGGCTCTGGGTTCTTCTTGTCTTTTTTCCCCCTTCTCTCTCTCTTTTATTTTTTTTTTTAAATTTTCTGAGTTTGATTGCCTGTGGTATGAAATTCTGAGTTTTCCTTTACCAAGAAAGCAGAGATCTGACATTACACTGAGTCCATATCTGGCTTCCTACACTGCATGGAGACATCAAACACACGCAGCACCACAGTAGGATCTTGTATCTGCCCAAGGCAGTGCCCACCTGCCCAGACACCCCTCTCCCTTCCATTATGCTGGGTGCTTCTTAAAGCCATTCTGCTCCTCATAATGAGAGAAAAAGGAGGTTTTTGTGGCTTAGCTGGAGGCTGCCTTGACAGCACAAACTCTGCCTGGTGAGTTCCTGTCTGGTGCTGTGCAAACCCAGCTCTTCCCAAGTAGCCACCAGCTGCACTCAGCTTTCAGGACCTCTGAGAGAACTGCAGTGTGGGAGGGTGTGTACAGCTTTATCTTTTTAAGAGACAAAACTCTGCTGCTTTCCCTGCTCACCCTGGTTATGCTGTTCTGAAGTTCCTGCTGCTGCTCAGCTCTTGAGTTACAGTAAGAGGTCATGGGGAGAGAGCTGGAGAGGAAATTTGACACGGGCATGTGTTGAGAGGCAAGGGGCAATGGCTTTAAACTGAAGGTGGGTAGAGTTAGATGAGATATTAAGTAGAAATTTTTGACAGTGAGGGTGGTGAGGCACTGGCACAGGTTGGCCAGAGAAGCTGTGGATGCCCCATCTGTGGAAATGCTCAAGTTCCATCTAAATGCCCTCATCTAAATGTGGCCTGGGCAACCTGGTCTGGTGAAAAGACACTTTGACCATGCCAGGGGGCTTGGAAATAAATGGTGTTTAATGTTCATTCTAACCCAAACAGTCCTATTATTCTATAACAGGATTTCTCCTACCTCTCTATGACAACATAGGGGGTAGGAGAAAGGACAGAATTAATTTCCAGAAAAGATAATAAAAAACACTATCTTGAATTACAATTATATTTTGTTACCTTTTTCCAGTACATCCAAGTCTCTGTTCAGGTAGAATTTGTGCAGTTCCTTTCCTGTGATCTTCTGAAGTTTGTCTGGAGTCAGACAAGTGTTGCAATAGGAGTTTGGCAATAGTAGAGTTACAAGGAGTGTGTGAAAACCTCCCCTTCTGCTGCTCTTTGATCTCCAGCCTGCCTGGTACAGTGGGCTTACACTCAATAGTGCTCATTTAACTAAATGGAAAGGAGCAGGGCCATGGATCAGATTGATGTGCAGCTGAGTTTGCTACTCAGCCTCTGGACAAAACTACTGCTGCTTATTCACCCTTGTGATTGATCACTACAATGTGATGTTCTTTCATGTTCTGAGTCACCCAGGAGACAGGACAGCCCTTCTGTGGCCACTAAACAGTGCACAGAGGCTGCTAATTGAGTGACTCACTTCAGTGTGCCACTTTTAATGCCAGCACTCTTTTGGTCATTTTTCCAGGTTTCCCTCTGGATGGGGTTATTGGTGCTGTGGGATGCTGAAGTTCCGGTGAAAGGCTCCCTAAAGACATGACTCACCAAGCTGGTCTGGCAACCCAGCCATGAGCATTTCCAACAGGAGAAAGGATTCCTCCTCTCAGTCCTGAGGGCTGTATTGTTTTCTGCTGTGTTGCCTCCTGCTTTGTCACACCTGCCCAGGTGTGTTATGTGGTAACCCAAGGTGTGCTGGTGCTGAGCACTTCTCCAGGATAGGCAGAGCTTTGCAGACCTTGGAGCTCTGCTGTCCAGCAGCTGACTTGCATGGCTGCAAGCCCTGGGGCTTTTTGTGCCCATAGGCATGGAGGTGTGAGAAGGTGGCTTTCAGAAAAGGGGCAGAAAACACCTTTTAAATGTAGCTAGGTGGTTTGATGTAGTCCAGCTGGGCATAGAAAGCTGTTTTCTTCCATGGCTATGATCCTGCTCTGTGATCTTGTACTTGAGAAGTACTTCATGATGATTGCTGGAGGTGCCTCAGGCCTTGGAGCAGCCCAGTGTGCAGAGCCCAGAGGAGTTAGGAGACAGCTGTGTACCTGGTGCAGACCTTGGAGCTAAGCAAGGGAACAACTGAGGCCTGGAGGCTGCAGAAGTCAGGGCATTTCACTGCTGCTGCTAATATAATCCTGCTGGTGCTCTTACATGCTGACACAAAGCAGCATCTCCCACCCCATGTGGTAGAAAGAGGCCTTTGGTGTCTCAGTGATCTCTCTTCAAGAGTAGAAAATGCTGTTTATTCCTCTCTTCCTCATCCCTGCCTCAAATAAGCGTGATTCCCTAGAGATGCTCAAGTCCCAAACACTATGTGGAGAAAAGTTGAGAGCTGTATGGAAACGGATTGTGAGGACACAGAAAGAAAAAGATCTTCTCTGCAGTGTCTGTGCTGTCACTGCATCTCCTGGGGATTCCCTTTCCCATCCACAGTTCGCTACATTTATGCCATCTGCTGGGGGATGTTCTTGGGAAGTGTTTAGTGCCCAAGGCTGTTCCGTGCTCCCCCAGCATGGTGGGAGTCAGTATCTTCAGCTGCAGGGCTTGGGTGAGAAATTGCTGAAGGCAAGAGTCTGCACTGATTACCAGCAATAAATGCTGAGCAGTGAAGGCTGGGGAGGCTGTCAGATTGTTTAAGTCTCTTCCAACACACTTGTGTTGGACGTGCATTTCTTGAGATCTGCAGAACCCTGGTCAGCTTTTCTGAGGTGATTGGCTGTTGTTTGCCACCCTGCTTTAGCAGGACATCAGACATTGAAATAGAGCTCTTCTGGGCCTTTCTCCATGGCCTGGCTTTTTGACTCCTAGACCCTGAACTCCAGAGGACTTCTGTGCTCAGAGACCAGGTCTGAGCAAAGAAACCACTCTGGCCTTGAAGATGAAGAGACCTCTTACACATTCTTCAAGCAGGAAGGAGGAAAAGCTCAGATGAGTGTCAGTAATATTTTTAGTGGATTACAGAGAGGGACTTTTAGACCTGAACTATAACAGGTGAACTCTTGGGGGTGAGAAGGAAAATCTGTCTTACTGTTCTTCCCAGGTAAGTTCAGTTTGTGGTCTCTGGTGACCATCAATGCCACACACTCGGGGCTCACCAAATGTGGCTGTGTTCAAGGGTCCCAGGACAAGGGAAGAGAGGAGAATCTTGACTCCATGTTTCAGAACGCTGATATATTATGATATGATATGATATGATATGATATGATATGATATGATATGATATTAAAATGCCATACTAAAACTATACTGAAAAGAATAGAGAGAAAGGATCCATCAGAAAGCTGGGAAGGAATGGAATGGAATGAACAACAAAAACCTGTGACTCTCAGAGAGTCTACACAGCTGGACCATGGTTGGTCATTAAGTAGAAACAACTCCATGGACCAATCTAAGATGCATCTGTTGGTAAACAATGTCCAGACCACATTCCACAGCCATCAGACAGTTATTGTTTACATTTCTTCTCTGAGGCTTCTCAGCTAGAATGGGAGAAAAATCCTAGCAAAGGATTTTCATAAAAAATATCATGGTGACAGTGGTCCTCTGTTATGATGAGCCTGGCAAAACAACAATCTGCTCATGTTTTCTGCTGGTTCAGTCACCACAGGAGCTCCCACACAGAAAAAATTGTGAGAGCTTCTGGCCAACCTGGTTTAAGTAGCCCAAGACCCTTGGGTAGGCTTTGAGTTTGCAGAGGAATTGCCTGCACCCTGGATGGGGAATGCAGATCTCTGTATGAATCCTCAGCAATTTGTAGATGCTGCTTGAATCTTCCTCTAATGTTTTTTCATTACTGGCCAATAGCAATGGCTGATTTATTTAAAGTGTCCCTGATGCACCATTAAAAGTCAGCAAAGTCAAGGGGTCTTCAACAAAGTTAAGATCCTCTAGAACAGGGTCAGTAGCTGTCTGGAGGAATAAACAAATGAGCTGAAAATCGAAATATAATTTAACCACAGCACAGATGCCTCTATATCAGCCAGGAATTTTTCATTTTCCTCTATTATGTTTTGTTATGAGCTTTATTCATATTTGAGTCACATGCAGAAGAAGTTTCAGATCTTTCATGTCAGACTATAAAGAAATGTAGAAGCAATAACTTCTTCCAAATATTGTGTTCTAACCTTCAGATGGATTGCCTGCAATTATCCCACTGATGAGAAATAGTAATTCTCCCCAATGTATTTCCATGACACATCCTTTGAACTCACAGTGATCTGTAAGCATTTTAGCTCCTTGTAGAAAGTCTTTCACTTGCTGCCTTGTAAACAAATTGAAGAATTAATGGTAAACTGAGAGAAAATGGATGATTTTTTTTTTCTTTTAAACCAATAATGCAGAATTATTTTGGGTGCAGGAAGGGGGTAAGATATCCAACAGAAATGTCTCCCCACCTCAGTACTTGGCTCAGGAGTGTCTTCATCTTTAATTAGCCATGATTGTTTTTAAGGCCAGGTTTGCCAGTCTTCCAAATTTCAGACTTGTGTCAGTGCCAGAATTTGGCTCTGTGTGTGTGTTTTCAAGCACAGTGGCTCTGGCCAGAACTCTTCTTTTCATGATTTCTGACAACCAGGTTTGGCTGGAGCCAGCTGAGCTCCAGCCCAGCCCCAGCAGCTGAATTTTCCTGAGCACAGGGAACCCAAAGATGAAATGGGACCTCCATGTGGAAGTCCACCAGCACACACACAGGAGTGAAGGGAGATGGATTTCTCCTAGGACAGTCCAGATACACTGCAAGTCTCAAAATAGTCCCATCTTCTGAAATTTCCAGCCTGATTTGGAGGCTGACAGCTCCCTGGTGTAGTGGCAGTGACAGTCACAAGCACTCACACCGAGCACAACAACCAGGGTGTGTTTTGGCTGGAGCTCTTCCACAGCACTGAGACAGGCAGGGATGGCAACACTTCCCCTGGCTGCCAGGACTGCTGCTGTGTTCACAGCTGCAGGATATTCCCAGAGCAGTCCCCTCTGCTATTTCCTCTTGTATGATAATTGTTTCCCAAGTTCTGTCACGGGACTCTCAGCAGAGCTGTGCCATGTGTGCACCCTTTTGCAGGACTGATCTTTATTTGAGGGAGGAGGAAGGTTTCAGCCAGCTCTGCTCCATGCCACAGGGCTTGCAAGGCGTCTCCTTCATAAATGAGGTGATTTTCTTTAAAATCTGAGTCAGGGATTGCATTTGCTGAGGTCAATGTGCCAAGGACACGTAGGTTGTACACCAAGGGCAGTTCCTGTCCTGTGGGGGTAACCTGCCTGCTCTGCTCTGTGCATCTTCCAAGATGAGGAAACAGAGTTGTGTCCATCTCAGGTGGTTTCCTGAAGGCTGACTGTCCTTCCCTGAATTTCTGATGTCAGGAAGGTAGAGAACAGCTCTAAGGCTTTAAGCAAGAATAAAGCAAATTTATGATTATTCTGAAACCCCTTAAGGAGGAGGAGATGAGGGGAAGGAACAGCAATTAAAGTAGATTTGCAGTTTCATTTAATAAGTTATGACTGGGCTGGAGAAAAGCTGGCAGAACATTGCAGAAACCTTTTAAACCAAAACAGTCCAATCTTGATGGGGAAATCTTTGAGCCTTCCAGGAATACCTCATATGCTAATGAGGAGGCTATATTTTGTTTCCTTCCAGTAACATCTATGGGTGGATCAAGAAGAAGGCTCACTGTGCTATGTGGTTCATAGACTGTGAGTTGGGCTTTCAAAATGTTTCTGAAGAGTCCTGAAGAGACAAAGGATGTAGAAGGAAAGAAGGAAGAAGAGCAGCCTTGGTAATTCTATAAAGAAAGCAGAAGTCAGCTGAAGTTAAGGAGGTTTCCGAGTTCCCATAATCTGCCTTGTCTATGTATTCTGGATTTATAAATGTTCTTGTTAAAAACCAATCCATTTCCAATGCTATGAGACTTCTTGCTTTCTGTAATTGGAAAACTTTGTTTCTCAGCTTCATGTTTTTGAAGATCCTCAGACAAGAGGATTCTCATCCTATATAAATCATAAATTATTAGTAAATACCCACACATCTCATTGCTTCTGTAGCATCAGCATCCTCTTCCCAAAGGGTGCTTTATCCTATCTGACAGCAAATGGAATCAAGTCAAGCTAGGCATTTTCAGGAAGGTAGTTTGCCTGTGGCATGAATCAGGTTCTCTCCAGTGCCTGGTCCCTAAAGGTCTTGTATTTGTGGGGTTCCCAGATGAAGGAAGGAATGATGAATCTGACTCCATGTTCTCAGAAGGCTAATTTATTATTTTAAGATATTATATTATATTAAAGAATGCTATACTAAACTATACTAAAGAATATGGAAAGGATACAGACAGAAGGCTAAAAGATACTACTGAAAAACTCATGACTCTTTCCTCCAGAGTCCAACACAGCTTGGCCCCTGATTGGCCAATAAGTAAAAACAATTCACATGAAACCAATGAAACAACCACCTACAACATTCCAAAGCAGAAAAACACAGGAGAAGCAAATGAGATAATGATTGTTTTCATTTTTCTCTGAGGCTTCTCAGCTTCCCAGGAGAGAAATCCTGGGCAAGGGATTTTTCTGGAAAATATGATTGTGACATAAAGGGTACATATTTTCAGAAAGGATGATGGTGCTGTGGGTTGTGATGGCTATCAAAGAAATCACTTTTCCATTTGATGGCAGAGTCTGTCCCAGCATAAAATGATAGAATAATTTGTGTTGAAAGGACCTTTAAAGATCATTTAGCCCAACCCCACTGCAATGAGTGGGGACATCTCCCACCAGATGAATATTTTCAGGGATGGAAGCATATTACTGGCATTTCTTGCCAAATGAACCTGTAACACAAAGCTGCATGTGAAGAGAAGAAATTTGAATATTTTTGCAATGTGGCTCTTCTGCTTCTAGGAACATGACAGCAAATGTGTAAAAATGGTTTGAGTGGCACAGAACTTAAACAGCTTTTAAAAAATCCACCTCGATTTAAAATTGAACTATTATCCAATATTGCATAATCTTGAAAAATTTTGGACAGATATGAATTTAGCAAAGTGGTTCCCATGCCAGTAGGAGATATGCAGCAGAGAAGGGACTATCGAAGTTTTCAGAGGATGATGGTGCAGAGGCAGATTTCTTTGCAGGGCCAGCTCCTGCCTCCACAGCAGGACACCCTCCTGGGAGGGTTTGTATAGCACAGCCTGGGTGGGACCCTCTGCAGTAGGGCTGCTTGCTGGTTTCATCACTGGGGCTTTCTAAACCGAAAATTTCAGCCTCTGCATTTCCCACAAAAATGTGGGAGCATCTGGGGAGTTACTGAGTGCAGTACAATTGTGTGGCCTCACTTGTCTTGAGATGTGAATTGCTCTGTGGCTAATGAAATCTCTTAAATTCCTGTAAATAAAAGATGGGAACAGATTTGCTGGTGGAAAGCTCAGCAGTTCCCCTCAGCCCCAGACAGCTGCCATTTGCTTGCATTACTCTCATAGATTTGTAAATATTGCAGAACAGGAGGAATTTAAATTTTCATGCTTTAATGTGAGGCTGTGTCTGTACTATGGTGGGGGATTGGGCTGGGAGCTTGCTTACCAGCCTGGGTGATTGATAAAAACATACAGGAGGGATAGGGTAGGAGGCTTCCCAGGTGTCATTTGAGTTCATTATCTGTGTGGGTGGAAATGTCCCCCCAGACAGAAACAGAAACCTCTTGACTAAAACATTGGAGTGAAGATTCCTGTTTGAGCAGAGCCATGAGGAAAGATGGTGGTGATCTAAGATTTTTTCACTCCATCCAAAAAAAATTTTTTTCTTTTCCTGTTTATGTGATTTCTCACTGTTAGGAAGCACGTTGGTTACAAATCTCAGACCCAGCAGAGAAATACCCTTTGTGTGTTCTGGCTAAGCCTCTCAGGAATGGAGTACTGAGCCCTCAGATAGTTCAGGTGGTGTTTTCCTGTACTTAATGACTCTAAAGCTGCCCATTGCAGGTTGTGCTGGGCTGGCCAGCCCTAAGCCCATCCACATGCATTCATTTAAGCAACTTAGAAAAATCCCCAGGCTTCTAAGAGAAGCCCTACATATTCCATAGCTTGCTGGGATGGTATAAGCCCTTACAATTTGGAGTAAGGGTGCTTGTTTGATGAGAACATTTGCTGTGGTCAGAATTTTATAGCAGCTGTGAGCACCTGACTCTTTCAGGGTATGGTTTCTGATAATATGATTGGCCCTTTGTGAGCTAAGAAATAATTTCCCCACTGACTTTTTTTTTTCTTTTTGGTAGTTTTCTTTCCTACATTGCCCACGTAGAGTATATAAATCACACAGCCAAACTGCATGTGGAGCAGACTTGCTTTTGGGTTGGTGAAGATATGAAATATGTAGCTCACATTTTGCAGTCATAGCAGTCCAGAAGAAAGTGTACATGCTTTTTGGAAAGCATCTTGGAGGTATTTTTCAACATCTTCATTTTTATGTGTCTGGCTTGAGGGATTTTTTTGAGAATTTCTGCTCTGAAAAATTTATTTGAGTAAGCAACAGGTTATGAATACATTCAAGCAACTGCAGCCAGTAGTGAGTCCAGAGGCAAGGAGAGCTGCCAGACCTGAAGTGTGGAAAATGACTGACACGCTGGAAGCAGTTATTAGCAGTAGACCCTGCTACATTAATTTTTTCACCACCATTTGGAATCTGAGAGGTTCAAGACCACACTGTTCCTTTTATGGCAGATTTACCACCCTTAATCCAGTCACCAGGATTTGTCCTGCTCTCTTTGGCAGTCATGGCTGTGCAGGCATTCCCTGGTTGTAGGGGTTGCTCTTGTACCTCCTGCATGGACAAAAATGATGGTTTTTCTCCCGTGCATGCAGCAGCAGAAGGTGAACTGCTCTAAAACCATTTTGTTTGCTTTGGTGATGATGGGTGGCTCTCTCAGAAATGGTGTTAAATGAGGGCAAACCTCCACCAAGGTGGCAGCAGAGGTTGCAGAGTACCCTGCCAATGCAGGTACCAGTGTTTCAGGCCTCCTGAAGGGTGATACACATGGGGATGCACACCTTGGCTTGCTGCAGTTGTGCTCAGTGATGTGTCACAGCCCTGTGGGGTCACTGCTGGCTCTCTCCTCCCACCTGTGAATGTTTTGGCATGGCACTTGCTCAGGAAATTCTCCAGGATGTGGCCTGTTATTAACAGTTCTGAAATGATGGCTGCTCACAAATCCTTTTTAATAGATACAGTGACTTATGTGTGTTCAATCTAAGCCTGTTTGATTGGGGTTTAAGCAGCTAGGATGAATTGCACCCAAAAATGGTTTGGCACGCAAAGAATGGTGCTCCCTGCTCCTGCTATTACTGCATTGAAGATGCACAGTGTTTGGCTGGCTGAGAGCTGTGTTTAATAGGTACCAGTGCAGTGAGCACAGCTCTTGGGGGCCAGGATTGCTTTGCCATGACTATTATGACACTGCATACCTGGATGTGCAAAAAACCCCCTGAAAATGCACTGCCTGTCATGTCTTATTGCTTAATGATGTAGCCAGAGGCAGACCTGGCATTAAGGCCATTCTTTGCTCCCAGTGGGGAACACATCTTTAATCCCATCAGAGCAGATGCATTTAGAAACTGCAAACAGAGCCTGCTCAGAGCTGTCACTTCACTCCCTTAATGAGTCCATTCTTCAATCAAGGTAGTTTCTTCTCTGGGAGCTCAATGATAATGTTTGAATATGGGATATTTATAGTGTTAGTGCCAGGCTCTTAGCAGCCTAATGGCTGAAGCCAGCCAGCTCTGCTTTCAAAGACTGGGTCAGATGGGGAGGGGGAAGGTGAGCACTCCGGAGGGCTTTGGCTGAGCTTGGAAACTTAGATTTCCCCAAAACAGGGGTCTGGAAAGGCTGGCACCTTATTAATTCCCTTCCTTCTGGACAGGCCACTGCTTAACAAGTCATGTCATGCAAGGAGAAGGGGAGGAAAATAAAGAGTGTGAAAATTAGTGCAAGCTTAGTGCTGCTCTTGCAGCAAGGACTGCAGCATTGTGCTGATGGTGCTGGACTCACCTGCCTCTGTCAGCAGCTCTGCCAGCTCCATTTGCTTTGCTTAGCCTGGCTTTGCTTGTCCTGATTTGCCTGGACTATTCCTTTAAAGTAATGGGACTTGGCTGTGGCAGAAGTACTGAACTGGTTCCATGTTGTGCTTTGGGAAAAGTCACTTTTCTATAACAGCATCCTTTTTCCCCCCACACTTCTATTACTTAAGCTCCTCAGTTTTCAGGAATTATTTAGGACTAGACAACATAGCAAGTGGGTGTGTGCTAATACTGCATTTTGAGCCTGAACTGGAGCCGTTGTGTCAGGTTTTCCTGAATTTTCTGTCAAAACTCTCAGGATCTGAAACTGTATGATAGATACCCAAATTCAGACCCTGCTAATTATGGATTTTTCTCAGGTCAGTGGAAAGATGGAAGAGTTTTCTTCAATCTGTAGGCAGTGAAAATGCACTTGACCTGGCCAGAGGGTTCCATAGCCTCCTTCTGAGGCTGCTTGGATTTTCAGGATAATAAAGGACATTGCCCCAGCTCCCTGCAAGTCTTGGCACTCAGCCCACCTTGCACACTCACCTCCTATTTTGCAAGCTGTCAAATGCCTGCTTGCGAGCTAAGAAGAGATTGCTGTACAGCTTTCACATAAAATATTTATGAGTGGTTGAAAATTATTACTAAAAGCATCCAACCATGGCTATGCAAAGAGCAGAGTTAGAGCTTTACCAACACCCTTTCTCAGCAAGGAAAAGCTCTGCCAGTTGTTTTCCTGCCAGAAAACAGGAAACTCTGTTGAAACCAGAGCCCAGACTTGCATAACAGGTAGTTTTGAGGATCCTGCCCTCATCTTGGTTTTAGTTATCACACTGTCATATTGCAAATAACTCTGTGTGGTTTTGGAGGAAGGTCATTGGATCAGTAACAATTTCCCCTCTGGAGCTGTGACAAACTTGCAAGTGCCTGGGAGAGATTTTGTGTGTGTTTTATGTTAGTGCACTTACTGCTTCTGCTATGAAAGTGCTTGGGTATTATTTTTTTAAAATACATTTTCTCAGGCCTCGTCATCTTAAAAAGTAATTGTGTTCAACAAAGCAGCATCATATCAAAATTGCCTTTACTCCACAGCCTCACACTTCAATTCTGCCCCTCTTCCTGTTTTGAGAAAGCTTTGCTGTTCCTCATGCTGCAAATATATGACTCAGAGGGAAAAAAATCATAAACCCAAATCAAACCAATATATTTTCATAAAAGAAACAAGGCTCTGTGGAAGCTTGGCATCACCACGGATATTGCAAACAAATCTTGTTTATAATAATCAAATCAGCTGTGGTTGTTTCTGTGCCAATGAAGGAGGCACTTGGGAGGGCAGGGCACTGCAAGCACCACCTGTGTCTGCTCCTACCTGAGATGGGCAATTCTTGAGTCTAAATCAGTGTCTAGCACTCTGCAGCTGAAGCTCTGAATTTCAATCCTCAAAGTCTTTATACAGAGTTGTCCTGTGAGGAATACTTTGCATGCTGTGGAGATCTGGGTATGCTTTGGGCTGGGGCTGCTCAGATCAGCCTCATGCACTGTTTATTCCAGGGCTGCCATTCTCCTTCCATGGGGAAATTCAGACCTCCAAGCCTGAGGAAGGCTTGGGGAAAAGTGAGTTCTGATTCCTCAGGGCACATCCCTCTCTGCAGATCACTGTGTGGCAGAAAATTCTAGTGGCACTCTTGAAATTTCTGTACCTCCAATAGGGATTTTCCTTTCCCTCATTTTTTTTTTTCTCTTCCAGGCTTAAATCACAGGTCCCTGGAGATCATGCCTTTAGGGGCACTCCAAGAATTAGTGCTCCCCACCACCTCTAAGTTTTGGGGCTCCTGGTGCCAGATGAATTAAGCAGAAGTGTAGTTCCTAATGCTTTATGAATCAGTGAGTACCAAGGCAGGAAAAACACAGAATAGGAGCATCTTTTCAATCCCTGGAAAGTTAATGATTGTGTTGTGTAAAAGATCACTCATTTCAAGGCCTGACATGCGAGTTGCCCTTTTTTAATTAGAGCCAAGGGACAAGAAACCCTTGCAGCATAAAGGCCAAGTCTTTATGCATTTATTTACTATTGTTTCACTGGCTGTTAAACTATTTGCTAGTACTCATCCCAAATTCATGAAGTACTATAAATACTCACAGAGAAAAACTTCATTATTTTTTCATAAAGGACAAGAAATACATTTGGGAAGTTCAGTTTAGTAGTCGTGCTTATAAACAACTGAGGGCTTGCTGGGTTCCCATTAAAAGCTTTTCAGGTGGCACCTATGTTCTGAGCCCTGGGTGGCCTAGACCAAGTGTAAGATGAAAAAGTTGAACATTTCTAATTAAACACAATCCCATATGTGAAAGGCACAACCACCCTCTGATGGTGCACTTCATAAATTCTCTAAATTTGGTGGAAAATTGTCACTACCTCTTGCCACCTGCCAAGCTGCATGTTTGATTTTTAACCCCAGGTCCTCTTTTAGGTCCCTTCATGCTGCCAAATAAAATTATTTTGGTATGAGTAGGAATGGAATTCTGCCCATTTGTTAAGAAATCATTTTGGTGGACTCTGGCTCTCAAACTCGGTGCTTAGATATCCTCAAAATGTGACAATCTCTCATATCACAACGAACTTGGGCTGATAGAAAAAAGGTGGCACAGAACCTGTGGTGGTGATGGGGAGCACTGCTGTTACCCTTAATAGATTTTTCCTCAGATATAATCTGGCTCAAGTTTTCCAATTAACATTACTGTACTTATTATACCCACTTAAGTGATATTTTAAACTTTGCTCTGAGTCACCAAGTAGGTTTTCTCCCTTCCCACTCATTTGTAATATTGTCAAGATATTCTCCCAGGTTAATGCTCATTAATTTAGGTACCAAAATTAATAATCCCCTGATAAAATACTCCAGTTTAAATAACTCCTTAGGCAGATGTCATGTGTGAGTCATAATGTATTCCCACCACTTTGAGAAGAATACTGTTCACAGTGTCATATCCAGAAACATCAAATTATCTCCTGAATATTTAGAAATGAGTATATATTTGGCAACTAGAAAGAAGAGATATAAATGCATGCTCCAAAATGCTATTACTGTAGTGATATTTATTAGATGTTTTTATTTGTTGGCTGCAACATAGTAGGTTAAACAGATCTGACTTATTTTCAAAAGTCAAATGGATAAGACACTCTTAAGGGAATGCTGGTAAGCATTTTCTAAGCTAATTTTCTTGCAGGCTGGAAGAACATTGATATATCCCTCAGCCATCTCTTTTATAGCTTGGTCTGCACTGAGCTTGGCTTCAAAATTAGGCAGTCTGGGAGAGCAGAGGTAAATGTGCTGCTCTGTTCCTGTCCCATTGCCAGTTTTCAGGAATGCCAATGTCTTGGCTTTCCTGGGTGTTGTGGTTTAACCCTAAATGGCAGCTAAATACCACAGAAATGCTCACTCCCACCTGCCCTGCTGGGATGGGGAGGAAGATCAGGAGAAATAGTTTAAAATAACCCCAAACTCGTGGATTGAGACAAAAACAGTTTAATAATTGAAACACAGTAAAATATATTAATACTAATTATAATAATAACAAAAAAATAGTTGTGAAGAAAAAAAATAAAATAAATTAAACCAAAGACAGACAAGTGATGCAGAATGAAATTGCCCACCACCCATTGACTGATGCCAAGTCTGTCCCCAGTCACCAACCATCACCTCCTGGCCAACTGCTCCCAGTTTGCACACTGGGCATGGCCTTCTGTGCTTTGGAATATCCTTGTGGCCAGTTTGGGTCAGCTGTCCTGGTTGTGCCCCCTCCTGCCTTCCTGTGCATCTCCTCACTGGCACAGCATGGGAAACAGAAGTCTAAAACCTCATCTAAAGCCTCAGTGTGCTGTCAGCACCATTGCCATACTAAATCCAGATCCCAGCTACTGGGAAGAAAGTGAATTTTATCCCAGCTGAAGCCAGGACACTTGGTTTTGGTAGCTGGTGTGGTGAAGCAACAGGCTGGAATGAGTCTGGAGGCCGTGGTGTCACCTTAGTAGCTGCTTGTCTATGGCACCAATAAATGGATGCCAGTAAACACCTCTCCTGCAATGAGCCTGCTACATGGAGAAAAGGGAAACAGGGCTTCCTGGGCTGTGTCCAAACCCTCCAGGAGTGTGGCTTTAGCTGCCTGTTTGCTCAGCCTGCAGCCCTCTGAGAGGGAGGGACATTGCTGCTGGGTCGTGGCCAGCAGATCCCAGCGTCGAGCTTTTGCCATGTCAGCTTCTGCTTGTGGAAAACTCCATCTGCAGGTCTGCAGAGTGTGATGTCTAAAGGCAGATTGGCACTGAGAGCCAGGCAGGCCCTGCCAGGCTGCTGACAGGTGGGGAGCATCAGCAGCAGCCCTGTGTGTGCCAAGGTTTGGAAATCAAAACCAGTTTTTACCTAAACCACCAATCCAGAGTCTGAAATGTTCACATCTCCTTCCCTGGGGATGTTGCCCACCCGGGCTGGCGCAGGGACTGAGGGTTTTGTAACTTTGCTTTTGTAACTCTCTCAGTTAATAGGCAGAGGAGCCATGGCAGTGCAAGAGGTACCTGGGTGGGGGTCACTAAAGAACTCATGGATTGTCACCCAGCCAGGTGAGGTGGTAGGAAATACAGGCATCAAAAACGTGGTTCTGGTGTCCTGTGGGGTACCCCAGCACAGCACACTCCAAGGCAAAGGCTCAGGTCAGGACCCTTCAGCTGCATGAATAGAAGCAGCTAGGAAGCAGGGAAGTCCTTCAAATCCTGTGGGCACTGTAATCCAAGAAGGATGGAACCAGTGAGACATGGTCTAGGTGGGAAATGTGGTGCTGATGGTGGACATAAGAAGTGAACTTTTGTATGGACAGATGGAAAGGATGGGGTCTCCTGAAAACAGAAAACTGAAGGAGAGCAGTCCTCAGTTGTGTTAAGTGGCTTCAAAGAGTGGGGGAATAATCTGTTCAAGTACATGGTGGGTAGAATCAGTAATAATGAATTTAAATTAAAACAAGGGAGGTTTAAATTAGCATAAGAATTTTGTCTCTAAGTATAGCAAAAAAGCTGGAATAGGAGGTGGAGCCTCTGTTATTCAACCTGTCCCTAAATTCTTCAAACAAAATCAGTCAAGGATGGCTCAGGCAGAGCTAGATTTTAATTTTTTTTTCTCGGCCTTATTTTTTGATGGGGGTTGGCAGGGGAGCAACAAAGTATTTTTATCTGGTTTTGTTTTCCTCTGTAAGAGTGAGTTTCAGCTCTGCTACCTTATTCTTCCTCAAATCATCTCTATTTTGGTGGTGTCATCTGAAATGACAGCCTTCAACTGAGCAAAGAATTTATTTATTTAGGATGAAACTGTAAATTTGGGAGTTCTCCTTTGATTTTTGGCAACCACTGTCTAAATTTTCTCCCAGAAGAAGTGGGGAAAAAATTACATTATATTGTTCTTGTTTGTGTGACACTCTTCCTGTGTCAGCTGGGGCAACTCTCTAATACACCCCAGAACACCCAGGTGAGGACAGTATTCTCTGTCCTTCAGAGAAAAGAGCAGATTGTGCTTTTTTAGTGGCAAGGACTATTTCTTCTCTGTGCTGCCCCCATTATATGGAGTCACACTCTAAATCTCCCTGCGACTGCAATAGGCAGTAATCTTCCTTTATCAAAATCTGAGATCACCCATGTCACACGAATACAAAAAGCTCCCAGACAACACTTCCTAGACGAAACCCTGTAATAAGGTGTTTAAAGAGTTCAGAAGAAAAAAGCAAAGAGAGCTCACTACTAACACAGATGTGCTCAGCCCGAGGCTCTGTGTCTACAGGACAGGTGTGTGCTGGTGAGACCTTGTCAGGGATTTTGGGGTGCCCAAGCCTGCTGGTCTTGCAGTGCTGAGCTCTGCAGTCATTAGCAGAGTTGGGGTCGTTAGCAGCTCTGCTTTTGGGAAGCTCAACAAGACATGACACCACTGCACATAACTCCTGCAGGAGGTTGCACTTCTGAATAGCAAGGGGTTTATAATTCTTGAGGTTCTTACAGGGGAGAAAGAAGTTCTTTAGGCTCAGAAAATGAGATAATATTTGTTTTCATTGCTGTCCTAAAACTTCTGACTTTCTTTTGTTTCTACCTGGTTACTGACTCGTGTTTCCTCATGAACATTGCTCTGGGGCACACCAGAACTGTCTCTGCTCATGTCCACGCTGTGAAATGTTCTGTTCACTCTGCAGGCAACACACCCATGGTCTTCTTCTAGATGTGCAGGCCCCTGAGGGGTCTCTGCTGGCCAGGCAGCCTGCACTCAGGTGGGAATGTTCTGCTTTTTGGAATAGCAGAGTCCCAGTCTTACTCAATTTTTTCTGGTGTGGTCCTTAGGGTTTTGTACCCTCTCATGCAGGGTTTTTTTGCTTGCTTGAGTTCCTGCTATCATCACAACATCTTGTGTCCTTTCCTTGCACACCATTAGCATGCAGACTATGGGAGCTCACCAACAATTTTCCAGAGAAGAAGAAATAGTTTTTTAGCTAAATATCAAAACAGTTCCAGGGTATGAAAGCCAGGTGCTTTCAGAAACTGAAGTAGAAGATACCTTTTAAAACACACACTCATTGATCTTGATGCAAAATTCTCCATGTCTTGAAAAGTGCCAGTGGGAACAGCTTTTTAGCCTGGAGAAGTGTTGGTCTGATCCTGACTTTGTAGTGTCAGTTTGTGCATGGTGTTAGCATCTGTTTTCCCTGGCACTGAAGCTTGAGCAGTGAGGAAGCTGAGATGGGGAAAATGCAGAAAGCAGGATGGGCTGAGCCCCTACAAACAAGCACTGAAGTATTCATCTTCTTAGCTGGTCTGTCATTGTGCAAATCCATGAAATCCTGTGACATTTCAACCAGCTTACAAATAATTTCTTCATTTCAGAATTCAAAACCCATGACTCTTTTGTTCCAATCTCTTTTCCATCACCAGACAAACTCCAGGACTTTTGTCTGGGCACATTAGAAGGTGGCACTTTGCTCTTCACCTGTTTAAAGGAGGAAACTAAAAAGAACACTCCTGCTGCAGGGGAGGAAAAATCTACCTGGCATTGGCAATAGAAGTGAAATTTTGCATGGAGGGCAGGCACATTCAAGGGAATGATCACATTTCAGTGGGACTGTGCAGAGACAATGACACTTTCTGAGACAGGATTCAAAGTGGAGCAAAAGAGTGAGAGACTGAAGTATTCCTGGTTTTGCCTGTGGAACCAGTTTCAAGAAGAGAGCGTCTGAGGCAGTGGTTTAATAACCACGAGAGAAGCTGCAAAACCTTTGATTTAAAGCTGTTCTGCTTGAATGCTGCTGGTATCAAGCACCCTTTAACAGCACCGAAAGCCTTGCCAGGGAATAAAGGCAAGGGGCCTGAAAAATAGTACAGCAGTTTGTGTAGCTCTTAGTGCAGGAAAACTTTTGGATGCCATGATAGCAGCAGCAGCAAAAAGCATGAAGTTTGATCACTTCATGTCTTCTCCCTCTGATCCCTGATATTTGTGTGCTGAGCAAGGTCTGAGAGCGCTCGTGGTTTCTCGTGGTATCCAAAACCCCAAATATCATTCAACATCTGCTTTGGTCTGGCAGTCCCCTGTGTGGAGAGCTCTCCACTCCACATCCTGCTCTGCATGTGAGAGAGGTGTGTGTCTGTCTGGAGGGATTAGATCCCATCTTGTAACACTTGCAAAAACGCTTATCAAGCTGCGGGGCAAGGCACAAGGAACTGAAGTGAGAAGCGACAATCTGCTCCGTGCAGCAGGGAAGCACTTGGCAGAGATGCAATTTATAACTGAAAGGGTTGCCAAGTTTTTTTTTATTTTAAGTTTTTCTGCTGACTTTTGCAGAAATGTGACCTGGGAGATTGTAGGATGTCTCCTCTGAAACAGATTTCTGTAGGAAGTGGGGTGTAAAAGAATAGGATATGGTGGGGAAAATTCCCATCTTCCAAAAAATCACTTTATGTTAGTAGTTGAAGTCAAGAAAATCTGAGATGATCACAATTGCAAATGATAGTTCAGTAATTAACAAATTATTTTAAATTCTTGGTGGAAATGGGGAGTTTAAGGCATGTCTGAATAGTTACTCCTATAAACAGGGACTTTAAAAAGCCCCAGATTAGTATAAAACAAATTATATAACCCAAATATAAAACAAACAAGTAAATAAATATATACAAAGCCAGATATATATAACCCAAAACATCTGCCCAATGCCTGGAAGTGTTCAAGACCAGGTTAGATGGAGCTCTGAGCAACCTGGTCTAGAGGAAGGTTTGGTGCCCATGGCAGAGGTTGGAACTGAATGATCTTAATGGTCCTCAAGCCACTCTAGAACTGTGTAATTTGAAAAAAAAAAAAAAAAGAAAGAAAAAAAAAGAAAAATAAAAAAGTGGAAACTTCCAGTCTAGCTGGAAGCTGCCATCAAAGAGCCAAAAAAAGTGCCTAGAATGCTCCGGGTTAATTTCTATTTATTTTGTTTTAAATGCATATTTCATTTCACTTCAGGGTCTATATCTGCAGTTGATCTTTCTGTCCATTGCTCATCTTCCAGATTTATGTAATGTTTGGGGTTCCAGTGTTGCTCAGAAAGGTTTTCTAATTGCTCCTGGACAGGCAATCGCCTTTTTTTGCAGGTTGGTTGAATTCTGTTTGATAATTAGTCCCACATCACTTGTATAAATGAAATAATCATCTGACCAACTGGAAGTTGCTTGCAAGGCAAAGTAGCTAATTAGAAAACATTCATTTTGCAGGGCTCTGTTAGATCTGCATCCTTGCTCAGTGCACACTGCTGTGCACACATTGCTGGCTTTGCTGATCTGCTGTCCAGCCAACAAAAGCCAGGTCACTTCTTTCTTAACTTCAGATTCCAAGTTTAGGCAAGTCTCTATGAGCTGCAGCCTTGAACATTCATAAAAGTGAATCCTCAGAGCCTGTGGCAGAGCTGTGTGAATCTGCCCATTGTAAATAAGGGAATAGAAAGCAGGGTTTGCACTTTATGAGGGGCAAAGCCCAGCAATTGATATGGGTTTCTGCATTTAGGAAAAGAAAGAAAAATCACTATTGTATTTAATTCTCTGTTGCACAGTGTGCTACCAATTAAAAAAAGTCTCGAGCAGATTGTATACCATTAGAAGAAAAGGAATAAAAAAGCAAATGAGTGTCAGAGCACAACTTGTTAAAGGAAAAGGAGAAATCAGATCCTTGATGAAAAAATCCTTGGGATTTGTTCTAAGTCAAGCATGCAATACTTGCTTTTAACCAGCATTCCCAGTCAGACCTGGGGATCATCTGGGGCTCTCTCTGAATTCAGAATATCAGACCCTGTGAGTACAAAACACATTTAAACATTTAAGATTTCTCCTGGTGCTTGCCAGAAAAATGGGCTGTGCTTAGAGGGTATTAAGCATGAATATGTTATCTGCATATCTCTTCAAAAGGCAATTCAGTGAGAAACAAATTATATTCAAGCCCTTTGAAATTCCAAGGTCTAAGCTGGCTAGAAGTTGGGGTTACTTGCTGGTGTGCCTTGCCTGGGAGAAGGACAGAAGTGGAAGATCCCTCTCATTTTCCCTTTTCTGAGGGATCCTAATGTGAAAAATAAGTGCCATGATGACTGTCAGGAACTGAGCAGAGATTGATACATTTGTTTTCTCATTTCCATTCCTAGAGTTCTGTTCAACAAGCAATGCATGGAATTAATTCCTGCCAAAAGTTTCTTTTTTCTTTTTTTTGAATTAATGATAATTTTACATATTACAGCGTTAACTGTCACTGCATCATTCCTTGCACACAGACTGTAATATTCCTGTGGCTCTTATCACGGGCTGTGCACTCAGAGTTGCCGTACTCTGTTCTTAATGGTTCAGAATTGTATGAAATAATATCTAACTAAACTTGACCCATGTTATTTTTCCCCTTCACATCTCTCTTACTTTACACAGGGCAGATACTCTGATAAAGCTGAATACTTTGATGTGTTTATCTACTTTACATGACAGATTTATCCAAGTGCAGAAGTGTTAAAGGACTCATTTTGCAATTAGCAGCTCCTGGTGGGATGGCTCACTCTGGGCTACATGAGGGTTGACTTTCCAATTTATGCCACAATTTCATTGGGTCAGGTGATGGCAGAGATGCCCATCCCTATTTAAAATAAGATAAATACATAATTCTGAGAACATGAGGGAGGCCTGGGAAAACAGCTGACCTGCATGTGGGAATTGTTATGTCCAACACAAGGCCAACCATGACAATGATGTCCCCATCCCTGGCAGGGTTCCAGGCCAGGTTGGATGGGGCTTGGAGCAACCTGGGATAGTGGAGAGTGCCCCTGCTCATGGCAGGGGGTGGAACTGGATGAACTTTAAGGTCCCTTCCAACCCAAACCATTCTATCCTTTTATGATTCCATGATTATCACAGCTAAGGCAAGGTAAGTATGAAACACCAAAAGCCTTGGAGAGCAAACACACCACTTGTAGCCTTGATATCATCAGCAAACCACAATAAATGTGTGAGCAGACACACAAGTTTGCACATGGGTCTATCACAGCCCAAAATTCTGTCTATTAAGAGAAGCCAGCTGCTGAAGTGAACTTAATAGTTCATGCCAGCCAGTGCAAGGCAAGAAGAATACTCTTTTAGTGAGAAGAGATTCTCTGTCTGAGAGTGATCTCTGTTTAAATTGCATCTGTGTCAAAAATATATGCAGTGCAACTATTGCTTCTCCTGTAAATTTAAACTGATCTACATCAAAATTGTAGGGAAAACAAGACAACAGAAGCATTTCAGTTCTCTCCCTCAAAAATGAAAAAAAAATACTAAACAGGGAAAATTTTACAGGAAGGGTGATACTTGGTAATGGAATGAAAGGTTACATTCTCAAAGACAAGACAAGCTGCTTAAATTCTCTACCTTCATATGCATCTTTAGTATTGCATTCTGGAGGGCCAAAAGGCCAAATGTAAGAATTGCAGAGAAAAAGATATAACTTTTAAGCAAAAGAAACACAATGATTAACAAAAGAGGTTGTAGGTTTGGGGGTTTTTAACAGCAACTCCAGTTTCTGATCAATTCTTAATTTGATTTTGAAGCATACAGGTTATGGTAATTTCATATGCTGATGCCTATAATGATTCCCTGATTAAAGCATCTGGTTTATAAAGCTTTTCCTCCCTTTCAAAATATTGATCAGCTGCACTATTCTAGACCCAATGGCTATGCCCCACTGGATGGTAAATCAACCACACAAAACCACACAGGGCCATTCAGCTCCACATTTGCACTCTTCCAGATCTAGACAACTCTGCTGAAAAACCAAACAGGAGAATCAGCAGCAAACCAACCCAAGAATCCTCCCAGGTGATCCTTTCTTCATTCCTCCCAGCTGCAGCATTAGTGCCAGCTACCAGTCATCCTTTCTGTAATCAGCCTTGAAGTACTGCATGGAAAAATGAACACCCCAGCAGTCCAAGCTCTGTTTGGAAACTGTAACAGAAGATTTTAAAGAAATAAAAACCAGCATTCCCACCGATGAAAAAAAAAAAAAAAAAAGAAAGAAAAAAATTCCAGAAGTTGAAAAAAAAGCATTAAAAAACAGAGACAGGGGAATCAACATCAAAGTTTACTGCACCAGAAATGGCAGCTATAACACTGATATCAAAGCTCAGTTTAGAAATACTTGATCTGAAAGAAAGCCCAGATAAACAAGCACCACAGGCCTCATCAAAATTCCCACAGAAAAAACAGAAATGAACAAAAGAAAAAAAGAAAATTATAAAAATGATAAAGTGGAATCCACACAGATGTAATGGCCCACACAGCAGGAGGATTCATACAGGTAGAAGGACTGGAAATGGCACTGATAAAACAGCACACGCTGGAAACAAGACAGACACAAGCAGAAAACCAAAATTTGGGATATTTGGGTTGGGAAAAATGTCTGTGGAACTATGGAAACTTAAGAAGGAGCTTTTAGGGGAAGTTGCAGAAAACATGAAACCTGGTTGCATATCAGAAAATGGCTCTGTAAATGAAACTGAAAATGGTGGACATTTTTGATTGCTGAAACATCCTTTCACATCTCCTTCCAAGATGCCTACGGGCAGGTTGGGAGCTGAAAGCTGAAATTTTCAATCAGAGTATCTCTCTCAGGCAGAAACAGAGGAAATGCCTGCTAATCTTTCAAGGAGTGTTGGATCTAAAATTCTTCACATCTGCAAGGGAGATAGAGCTTCTACAAATACTCTATTTAGAATTTCTGGTCTGGGTTTGTCCTACATTGATATTCATTCTTCCAGAATTGAACAGCATTCTGCATTACCAAAAGGGAACACAACACTAAATATCAAATGAACATTTCAGAATCTGAATCAAAAATGTCATCTCTTCCTGATATGAATCTGCAACAGATTTTGAAATTTTAAATGAAGATGGATCTTTGGAGCAAAGAAGCCTGAAGCCAGGAGGGAAAACACCATCTCCTGAAATATCTGTGGGTGACACAGAATGTACAGTTAAAATACGTTAAACCTAAACCAAAAATTTAGAATTTCTTGCTGTAAGAGAAAACTGTCAGAAAGTGACATCAGTTCTAAAATGGAATCTGAAACTTCCTAGAGAAAAAACCCCAAGTTTTGCTGATGAAGACATCATTCAAAAACTGAAAGAGATGTTTCAGCTGAACTGAGAAACTCTGAAAGAGGAATCATGATCATCTTTTTCTGGCTGGAAAAAAGATTAAATTGCAATTTGTAAAAGTCTGGAATCTCCCTAAGAAAAAGGAAAGAGCCCGAGTTCTGCTCTCCAGAAGTGGAGCAAGCCCAGCTAAAAATGTCATTGGAAATTGCTGACATTTCTGTGCAAGTTCCAACATCAGAACTTTACGTTTGATAAGTCAGATCCTGGAGGAGAGGGAGGTGTTGAGAACCCTGAGGAGAAGGAATCAAATTAAAAGGAGAATAGAAGATAAAAGCTGTCAAAGTTGAGACCAAGGCACTGCAGAGATGTCTTTAAATGTCAAATACAGAATACCTGCATTAGGTTGGACATCCTTAAAGGCAGAAAAAAAAAAAGGTGAAGCTGATATTGAAAGAAGTCTGGAAAAGCTTCAGGAAGGTGGTCCTGGTGCCAGAATACAAGTTGGAATAAATATTCCTTAAGATATCTTCCATATGCAGTAACCACAATTACAGGTGGAAAAAGTAGTGTTCCAAAAATGAGGAGATTACATGAAGAGTTCTGGTGCTAGCTTGCCAGAGATGGGAGAAGATATTTCATTACCTGCAAAGAGAACAGGGATTAGAGTGAATATTCCAAACCCAGATATAATCATATGTAGAGATACAGCTCATTTTGGTACTGAAGGACAAAACTGCATAATTCACAACTCACCATCTTCTCAGCAGAGCTGCAGAAGCCAGAAATAAGTGCTTCAAAAAATGACAAAAAAAGAGCAGTTTATTCAAAAAAATTCCTATATGTTCTCTGACTCTTCAAGAGCACAAAGTCAAACCACTGGCTATAGAGATCCCCAAAGCAGAAAGATCTACTGAGTTAGACAATTCAGGAGTAGAATTTAAATGATCTTTAGCTGAAATTAATGCAGGTGGAAAACAAAATATATAGCTGTTTGTCTTCCAAAGGAAGAGCTGGGCATGTAAAGTCAAGAGGAAGCAATTAAAACAGGAAAAATTGTGGGTGAAATGAAAATTACAGGAAGAAATGGTCAAGACAGTTGATAAAAAAGGCCTGGGTGTGAATGGTCTAAAAGAAAGGGACCAGAAGATGCTGCTTATATTGCAGCAAAGCTGGGAGATGTAATGGTAGATGTTTCAGGAGTGAAAAGGGATGTAAAGAGTGCTAGAGAAGATCCTGAAATAGAATTTCAAGTGGAAAGTGTTGAAAAGGACACGTCTGCAGGAGTGGAAGAGCGTGTAGCAGAGAGAGCACAAGAAACCCTGTCACCTATGGAGACAACAGGCACTGAAAAATTTTAAGTTGATGAGGCCCCATCCAATGTTCCAGTTTCTCAGACTCTTGTTACATCTCCAGGAAAAAAAAGAAAAGCACAGTCATTCAAATATTCCTGGAGGAATTACTCCAAATGAAGATTGCCTTTTGTCAAAATTCGGTGAAATAAAATGTTACCCGTGTTCTTGACTTTCTAGGAACTAAAACTGAAGCAAAACCCAAACCTGGCACTTGTGAAACTTTGATGTTACAGCATTTACCATTAAATTCTCAAGTATATGAATGTGCTGTACTGTAAATTACTGCATTGATTTGTTTGTGTCTGCCCCAAAAGAAACAAACCACCATGATTACCTGCTGAAATGTGCCTTTAATGACAGTGCAAGTCCTACATGTGGTGGGAATTGCTCCTAACAGATCTGACTCTTTTCACCCATTATGATCCTGAGTTTAATGGATGTGCATGTGCAGAAATGCCTGTTTTTGCATCCTGTATTGTCTTTCCCCGTAGCCTTCTACTTAATACAGGAAAAGCAAAATAATTAGAAATTGGCTTGTTAAGGAAATAGATTTGGTTGTCAAATCATCTCTAAATCCACGGATTCCTTATTCCTACACCTTTGAGTTAGGGCTGGATATTTCAATGAGGAATGGTGGCTGCCTGTGTCCATCTGCTCTCTGAAGGAGCTGATCCCTAAGAATTAGGCATGGGTCAGACATTAGGATCATTTCTCTGACGTTTTTCCCTCTTTTCCATGTCATGACTGATAGATCCAACAAAACGACTATGTCAGACAGCGATGGCAGACTGAACTGAGGAAGAAATCCCAACGACCCAGGAAATCAGGCCAGGGAAATGTGAGGTGGGTCATGAGGGACATCCCATTCCATCAGCAGTTCCTGTCTGCCTGCAAGGCAATCTCCCTGTGAACTTGCTCAGAAACTCTTCAGAAGCTCTGCCCCACCAGGCAACTCACAGAGCATTTACAAATTTGAGAAGTTTTCTCTCTTCCCCCCCCCCCCAAAATTTAGCCCCATTTTTTTTTCTGATTACAGTGCAAATGTAGCTTGGATTTCTCATACAAGGAAAATGCTTCTGTTGATGAAACACGTCTTAAAAAGATTTTCAAACTGACCCACTACTCACATGTACTTATTGCTGGGCTCTAGGAAAAATCTACCCAGAGATGTTTCTTGGGCATTAACACAGCACAGGGTTAGTTGCTTTTGTTGGTACAGGATAACAAACCTGTGAAACAGAGCTAATAAAAATCACCTTGGGGGTGTTTCTATTTTGCAAGACATTTTAATTAGTGAATGAAAGTGTCAAAATGCTGAGCAGAATCTAGAGAGGAAACGAGGCAGGAGAACACTAAAAGCAACTCCATCTCAGTATGTTCCTTGTAGGTGAATACTCATGAAAAGCCAGTGTTATCTGCAGTATGTGCCTTAAAACTCTGCATGAATGACAACATTTATTGGTTTGTACAGGTGAATATATCAACCCTGCAGGGGCTCAGGGATGGAGGCTGCTGGGGCTGACTGCAGCGAGGGAAGGGACATCAGAGGGGTTGAACATCTGAGCTGTGCTTTGGTCATAGAAAGGGCCTCACCTGGGGAGAGCTCTGAGTTAAAATGTGCACTGAGATCCCTGAATGGAAGAAATTAAAAAAAAAAAGTTGGTTTTGAGGTCAGGCTTGTAGGTGAAGTGAGTCAGTTCTGCAACTGATATGAAATTACAATCCCCAAGGGATTTAAGGAACATTTGCCAAACTTGGGGTGGTGTTACTGTGTCTTTAAAGGGTATGTGATCTTTACCTGGGAGGTGAAATTTTGCTTTTAAACCTCTGAGTAGAACAAGTTGGATTGATCAAAGTTTTGTGGAAGAATGTCTACAGGCTCCTAAAAATCTAAGTGGCGATGAATAGCAGTCTTGGAAAAGAGAAATAGGGATACAACAGAGCAAAAAAGGGATTGTTGAAGTTGGCCTTTCACTATTGAGGAATAGTGTCTTTTTAAAAAAAGGAAGATGATCTGATCAAGCAAGAGAATAAACATCCATCAGCTGGGGTGAAAATGTGTTGGTAATGTGCCTGTGTTTTGAAGCATCAGTGAAAACACACTAAATGAACCAAATATTCTGAAACTGAGCATTGTGAACTAATTCTGCTGAAAACCTCTTGAAATCAAGAAGCAACAGGATTGGCAGGAGTCCATGTCTCCTTTCAGAATGGCTTCTTCCATCAGGCTGCACCAGAGCTGTCCTCCCTGCCAGGAACACTGAGGTGGAATGTGAGGTGGAGGAGGGAGAACCAGGTATTGCTTTGGCTGGCAAAAAACCACAGTGGCTTAAATGCCATGAGTAGGGGCCTATCGAGCTTTTGTTCCATCTTCCCCCTTCCCCACAGCATAACTGGTAAATGTTTTTCCCCATGAAAATAATGGGAAAATTTGTATTGGTCCTGTCTTGATGTGGGGAAGTAAATCTGCCACTCCCACTAATACTGATAGAAATTGTTAGAGGTCACAGTAGTCACTATCACTGCAGTAAATATGAGCATGGATGCTGCTTTTGCAGCAATAAATGCTAATGCTTGCAATGCCACAGGTTGTGTGGTTAGTGAAATTTAATGTGCCCAGCTGAGCTCCCCAAAGGTGAATGACCCCACAGAATCCATAATAATCTAAGGCCTTTTCTTTCTGGCAATTTAGAAAACCAGTTTTGCTCTGCTGCTGCAGCTGTTGGTTTTGAAGTTTTTCATTACCTACAGAGAAATCATGTTTGACACAATGCTGCAGTTATTGAGAACAATAGTTATATTACACAGTGCACCTAATATATCAAACCCCACATTCCCCTGGATGCAGACAAGATCATTTTTTGATCTTTTTTTGAGTCATGCTGGACAGATACAGCATTGGTAGAGACCAGCAGAATTACAGCAGACAGGGCAAAAATAATAGAATATAACTTGTTTACATATCAAACAGTATTTTATTTTATTTTATTTTATTTTATTTTATTTTATTTTATTTTATTTTATTTTATTTTATTTTTGCAGTAGGTAGGCTATTCTATGACTTTAGCACTGTTGTATCATCTGTTGAAACAGCTGGTGCCTGCTGTTGGTAGCAACGGGATGCTGTGAAAAATAATCCTCTGGTTTTGATCCAATTTTCTCTCATTCCTAAAAGCACTCTCTGCTCTGGAATAAAGGTGATCTGTTTTTTTCATTATTCTCCTATATGAACTTTGAGCAGCAGTACCTCTGTTTGTTTTAGAGGAGAAGCCCAGTTCAAGTTAGATGAGAATATGTGAGCCAAACATGACAAGTCTTGTTGATGGTGACTTCATTCATGCTGACATCTCCCTACTTCTAATGGCTCTGACTGTCCCTGCCCACCTCTTAGGTGGTGGGGGAAGAGTGTGTGGCATAGCAAAGTATCCTCATCCACCAGGAAATTGCTTTCATCAAAGTGTTAGATTTTCTCAAATAAGTCTGCTGCTGGAACAAGAGAAATTCTGCTCTCTGTGCTCCAGACTGGAATTCACACATAGATTAGCTGGGGTCAGGGTGGGCATGGGTGAGGCTGGCTCACAATCTGAGTCAGGCTTAAGGGAGAGCAGGACCAGCACTTTTTTTCCTTAAAAGACTGAGTTTCTCATCAAGAAATGCAGTGTGTGTCTAATAAATTACAGATTTATTTAGAATTCCCCTAAGAATACTCAGAATGAGAGGAGAATTAATTCATTATTCATTAGCAAAACTGCTTAGACTGGGGAAGTAAGTGTTTGTGGTCTGGATTAATGTGCAGGGCGATGGCAGGGTTTAAGAAGCTGCCAAATCCCTGCCATCAGGACATCCTCACCTGTCTGCAGCTCTCTGCAGTTATCTGGGGGTCATTGTGCCCCAGCTGCTCCCAGCTCTTTGCTGATATCTTGTGTTTTAAATGGCCTGCGAGGTAGTTTTGTGCAAAGAACAAAATCTCCTTTCTGCTTTGCTGGCCATGTGCTCTCACAGAACACAGGCACCTGATACTGGGGAATATTCCAGAGCTCAGGGCTTTGTTTTGTGTGGCATTTATAGCAGCTCCTCCTTGCTGAGACTTTTGTGCTGCATAAGGCATCTCCCACGGTGCTGGAAGCATCTGTTGTCTGGTTTTAATGATATTTTTCATAACACCCCTGTATGCAGCCTTATGCCTGGAGCCCTTCTCTCTGCTCCCTGCTCCACCGTGGCCTGTTTCTTGCTAAAGTGGAATTATCTGCTTGTCAAAGCCACATTAAGCACTCTGAGATGGTTTCTGTCAGTTTGCAGCCCCCTTGCAGGTGCCTAGATGGTTTCCTCTTGTGACCATGTATATCTGCATCTATGTATAATTCTATATTCCACTGTAGGTTCAGGGTCCTCTCTCCCTCCTTTTCTAAGTGAAAAATTTCTAAGATGTCACCACCTCTGTTATTTCTTTAATTTGCCACTGTTGGAGGTTTGCCCTTTCTATAGCAAAGTCCCATTTTCCCCATATAGCAAAAAGTTGTTTGGTTTCTTTTTTTTTTCCAAAAGAAAAGGAGAAAAGGGTTTCACTTTTCAGGAAACTTTGAACACTGCCCCCTTGCCCTTTGTTATTTGCCAGTGGAGAGAGATTGTTAGGTCATTTTAGCCCAACACTTGCTCATTTGGATTTCCAGACCCTCCATTTCTAGGAATTTGTCATTGCCTTTGTGCAATTGTTCTAGTCCTTTCTGGTCTCCTGACTTTCCCCAGGCTTTAATAAAACTTAATATTCTCTCAACTTCTTGGATGCCCTCAACAATCACTTTTACAGCACAAGGGTATAATAATAATTTTCAATTCTATTTCAATCCTTTTGTAGCTTTCCAGCAGCAAATGGATACAGTCTTTTGAGAATACTTATATGGAGTTGTTAAGTTTATTGAAACCTCTTTTGGTTCAAAAGTAGGATATCCTTTTGCTGGATATGATCTTCCCAGGCTGTGTGAACACCTGGCATCTCTCAGCCCTAAATTCTGTGACCATTTATGCATGTGTTTAATGTTACAAATTAATTTCACTGGGACTGTCCCTGTGTAACTTTTGATGAACCAAAGCCTTTCTGATGCTGTGTCCTTCCTTCCATGCAAATCCTCCCTACTGTGGGGTCTTCTAGGAATGTCTTTAAGGAGAGGCTCTGCTCAAGGTGTGCTGCAGGACAGACACCTGCAGGGAGTCTGTCCTGTGCTCCGTGAGGACCAGGGGTGGATCTGTTGGCTCACCTGGGAGCTCTGTGCTCCTCTGAGTTAACTGATCAGTAATTTAAAAGAGGGAGGAATGTGTGAGGATTACTGCTGCAGGAAACTCCTGCTTGGGGCAGGATGCTTGACAGATCACAGAATGCCTGGAAGCTTTGGGTTGGAAAGGATCTCAAAGATCACCTAGTTCCAGCACCCTGCTGAAAGGTTGCAATTTCCCATTTGACCCCTGAAAGGTTGCAATTTCCCGTTTTACACGTGGAAGGGAGATCCCTGCTCCTTTGTGGTTTACTATGGGAGGGACAAGCAAGTTCCTTGAGCACTTGGAGGAAGCTCCTTAAACCCTCCATCCTCGAGAGGTGGGAGCAATGAGTGAAAAATCTGAGCCATGAGTCTTTGTCATCTTCTGACCCTGGGATAGCTTTATGTAGATTATTTAAATTGGCTTTCTTATTTTTTCTTTTTTTTTTTTTTTTCTCTTATGAGTGGAGTGCACAATAAGGCAGAGAAGAAAGAAAATGTAAATCCAAACACAGACCTCCACAATGGGTTTGGAACAAGTTAAGTGCTGCCTATGAATTAAAAACAGCATTTGGATTTCTCCTTCTCATGCCTTTGCAAGCTGTGGCTGTGTACACATGCATGGCTATTGCAGCTCCAGAATCACTGTGGATCACTTCAAAGATTAAAGTATTATTTTCTGAATTAAATCTGTCATGAAAATATGGCATCTTCTGGGGCTGCTTTCAGTCATCCCTCAGCATTAAAACCTTGAAGTTAGCAAGTGTTTCCAAGTGTGCAAGCAATTCTCTTTTTTCTTTGGATGCTGTTTAAAGTGGGTGCTTAACTTCTGCAGCATGGGAGAAGTCTTGTCTCATTAATTTTTAGCCCATGTCTACATCACACACACAGTTTAAAAAGGGCCATAGAGAAGGGACTGATAATTTATTTTCTCTGAATCCATCCCTTGAGTTTCTGTTCATTTCTGTATCAGAGAGTATAGAATTGTAGATATTGAGCTCCTGCTTTCTCTATTAAAGCAGGATTATGATTATTATAGGGAAATGACAGTTAGCTGATGAATAGGTAACTTTATCAAGATTGTTTTCATCATGTTGCTATGATGAGGAGTAATCTGTAATTAGAAAGCTGTGTTGAAGTTTTTAGTCTGGAATCATTCCACATCTTCTCTGACAGTCAGGTTTATTAATGTCTTAATTTGAGTTTTGCATTTGCCCCTTACTAGGTCTATACCTTGCTGTGCAGTACTGAGTATGATCATTTGTTAGGTTCTCTGTGTCTGTTAGGAGATGACCCAAGACAGGAATGTGAATTCAGTAAACTTCAGAACTACGAAAAGGTAAAAATCCTTTGTTTCCAAGTAGATATGTTTTGGAAACCCTTTAGAACTCAAGTAACAGGAAATTTAATTTTTTTTTAACTTAAAAAGTACTTGAATCTTGATTAATATTATGGAAAAAAAAGTTAATTTTTTTTTGCTATTGCATGTTTAATGTCATCACCAGCAGTGAAAGATTTAAATTTATTTTAGCATCTAAACTGTCACCATCAGCTATCCCACACAGAGACTTCAAATTTTCTTGGACAATATTTTGAGATTCTTTGCAAGATTAGGAAAGCAATGCTTTTTCTTGGTTCACATACAAATTTGTTCCAAAAATTTTGCTTTTTTAAAACTATGGCATCTAGAAACTTGTTTCCATAACAGATACTGGACTAGAGCTCCTGTGAAGGCCACAGCAGAGGGGAACACAAAGTTTCTCTCCAATTGCTCCCAGCCTTTGGACAGGGGCTCCAGACAATCCTGCTGGGTGTCAGATCCCTCCCCTGCCCCTTGCCTCCTCCTGGGGGCTGTGCTGCTCCCTTTCCACTCTCCAACAGTAGATGGGGATGCTCCATTGACAGAACAGATCCTCTCTGCTGCCTCGCCATGTGATGAAGAATTAATTGTGCTGTTATTTAGACTTCAGACAGAAGTGCAAGTCCCCATCCCAAAGACTCTGATCCTTATCAAGCAACATCCCAGATTATCTGAGCTCTGCTGTGTGTGTACAGTGAGGCAGAAACATGACAATTTTTGAAAATTCAATCTGAAGAAACCTTTGCATCTTTTTTGTGTTGGTTTTTGACTCCCATTATTCTGCCTGAAGGAGTTGTGTGGTGGATAGTGGCCTTGGCAGCTGACTACAGGAGCTGGGAAGCTGCACTTTTCCCAGGGAGTGTCACCAAGCATTCTTCAGTGCCACCTGTCTCATTTGCAGCAGAGATTGCTGCCTTCTTGTTGGATATCCTGGAGAAGGGAGTGACTGGCATCAGAGCCCTTTTCCCACTTCAGGCATCATGAACTCCTTCTCAGTGTGACAGGCAGAGCTGAGATCCAGAACTCAGGGAGGGGCAGAGTTTAAATGGTCAAAAGTGTTTGGGAATGAGGATGTGAATGGGTATTCAGCTCTATAACTGGTGTTCACAGACTAAGCTGAAAAATTTCTTGGTCATGTTTCTGGTTAAGTTGGTGTTGATGCTGACAGGAGCCTCTGTGGCTCTGAGGAGAACCTTGGGCTTGCAGTATCCAAGCTGTTCATCAATGGGGTCTGATACACTGGAAATTGTTTTCTGTGTTGGAGTTTGCCCCAGGCCCTGAGCCCTGAGCTGCTCTCTTGCTTTTCACATGGCCTGTGCTCCAGAAGAGCAGCGTTTGGTCTTTGCTGATACAGAAAGTCATTTATCTTCTTGTGTCTTGCTGTGCAGAGCAATAAAGGTTTCAAGCAGGCAGGGCTGCTGGTTTCTGGAAAATAAGCAAATAAACTCCACTTTGCAAGATTACCATTTCCTCTTACTATTTTTGGAAGTGTTTATTTTAAAACCCTGAAGTTAATCTCAGGAATGCCAAGCAGCATTTAAAAGGAGGAGGGGTAATGGGGCCTGGGGAGGAGGGAACTAGAGGAGAGCTTATGTCACTGAGTTTTATTCATGTAATTGAGTTTGTTCTTTAATCACAAAAAACAGTCATTTGGTTCTGAAATAACTGTCATTGCAGTACACCCTTCTCTCTTCTGATTGCTGCCATTTCTGGCGAACACTGCATTCAGTACAAAGGCCTTTGCAGAGTTGTTAATCATGTTTGGCAGCCAGGCTGCACTAATCTACTGTCTGGAATCAGGAAAAGTACTAACTTGTGTGTTTTGAGATGTAGTGATTAAAGCTCTTTATACCTTTGTTGCTGCAATGAGAACTGCAGGAAAAAACTGGATGGCCACAGGAAAAGCAGAGCTCCTCAGCCCTTCCTTCCATCCTGTTCATCTGTGCTCTGCTGGGTTAAAATGGACACTCCCTGTGTTTTGTGGGGTACAGTTGATGCCAAGCACTGGGGAAGTGGTGGCTGTGGTGGTGTAACACAAATTTCACAGCAGGTGCATGGGAAGGGCAAGACTTCGTACACCTTGCCTAAGGGACCTGGTGATTTTGGAATTGGGAAGGAGTAAGAACTTTCCTGGCCTGATTCCCATCAGAAGTAAGTTCTGAAACAAGATTCACTGTTGAACGCAAATAAGATGGTAAGGGGATCAAAGCCCCTTTCTTTCCCTCCAGCCCAGTGGTCACATCCTTCATGTCTACGTTTGGAATGTGTCAGGCATGGAAAAGTGGTGCCAGCAATTCAGAGCTTGGAGCCAGCAGAAAGTGGCTGCATGTGTGTGCTGTACTCCATCAATCAGGTCTGCACAGATGCCAGGGCACCAGCTCACGTGCAAATAAAGTCATTCTTTGGCTCTGAACACCTTCAAGTTTCAGCTGTACCTGAAGTTGAAACACAGACATCCATCAGCTGCTCTGCACCTGACAAATGGCTCCTTCCTGTGCATGAGGAGAAGCTGACTGCCAGCTCTGAAAAGACCTGCGGTGTCTCAGTCCTGGGTGCAGATTTTTGGTCTGTGACCCATCGTGCAGGGAACAGGAGCCAGACCTGTGTTTACAAATGGATTGTTTATGGCAGAGAGACCTGTGGTGATTTTTCACTTCACTGATGGCCAGCACATGGATGCTGTGTAGGTGACATGGAGCAGAATAGTGGTACAGGACAGGAACAGAATGATCCATCCTTCAGTTTTTTATTTTCCTTCACTCCTTTTTTATTCATATACCATGCTTCTCTTAGGCAACTCCTGAGCAGGTGGATTTTAAATGAAGTTTTCCTATTGCCAAATAATTGAACTGAAAGCTACTGGGGTGTATCACTCTTTTTTAGTAGAAAAAGTGGTCTAGGTAAAGGTGCTTCTGACTGAGTGTTTGCCTTCTTACCAACAGCAAAAAGTTCCTTAAGGAGTGTCAGCAGTTACCTTTTGAGACTTTTCAATACAGTAAGAAATGGCACAGGCAGCAGATTGCTTTTCATGGACTTTGTGGCTTTAAACAGTATTAATTTACTGTCGTGAAAACACAATAGAGCAGTAATGATTCAGTGATCTGCAGTGAAACTCAAAAGAGATTAAATTCCCTTTTCTGCTGTACATGATAACATTGCTTGTTACGTCACACAACACAAAAATGGGTCTGAGGCACCTCTTGAATGTGGTGTAGAACACAGTGAAATTAGTGTGTAAAAGAGGTATAGAGAAGTCCAGTCTTAATCTTAGTAGCTGGAAAACCTCTGTAACATCCAATTTTTTTAATGACAAAGAATTTTCAAGTAAACTGTTTAATGAAAACAAAAATTGTTTATGAAATCGCATTGATTTCGTTTTCCTGCTCAAGATTTCTAAGTTTTATAATCTATTTTGTTTGTATTTCAGATTTTTCTGGAGCAGATTTATTATTTCCTAGAGTTTTCTCTAGTTTCTCTCTTATGCTTTTGTTCTCCAAGTACTTTGCTTGTTTGTATGTTCCTACCCCATTAAACCTGTTGGAAAGATTCTGTTTTGAGCCAAAAAATTGTTATTTGCAACTGCTGTATCTTTGCCCTCTTTCCTTAGAAGTGGTCGAGGCTCCATAGCTCAGGGTGGAAAGACATTCCCTAATTTTGATTTTTTTTCAGCATTGAATTTGGTTTTTCATCTGTTCCTCCCTGTTACCCAGAGTATCATGGGGTGTCACTGGGGATTTGCATGCCATCCACTAAATTCAAATTTCCAATTGCTGAGCATTGGCCTTGGATTTATTGGTATTATTGCCCAGACTGGAATCTACCCCTGAGGAAATGATGCAGTGAAAATGCTGCACACACCAGCAAAGCTCATCACCCTCCAGAGCACCAAGTGGGGCTGAGCAGCTGCTTGTGGATGCCATCCCACCCTGCATTCCCAAGCATCCCTGGGACACTGGGATGCAGCAGCAGGGCCACAGGGGTGTGGGAGCCTGCAGGAGCAGATGCTGCTGACCCCCAGGGTTTCATTTATGGGATAATGTCAGTGATGCTTTTCCTACATTCCTGCAGCTCTCTCTGGGGTGAGCTGTCTCCAGACAGTCCTGACAGCTTGCTCTGAATTTTAAGATGAAATTGTGGGGGTCATCTCGAAATGCTGAAGTCTTTCTGTGAGTTTTGGTGAAGGAAATATGAATATTCACCAGTTCTGTAATCATGGAAGAGAGGGGGAAATGAGAGGGGTTAAAAAGGTTTTCCTGTGCTTTACCCTGCACCTTTTCTGATGCTGATCTGCACACCTTTCCAGAAGGTTTAGGAATAAAAATGTTCTTTGGTTCCTCAAACTTTGGATGTTTCTCCAGTAGGGTAAACTGAGGGTAAGCAAATTGTTCACAAAGTTCTCAGTTAAGGCTCAACCAGCTGAACCTGGAGAGTTCAAGAAGGTGTAAGTGCCATCTTAGCAACCATCCAAAGTTAAATTTTGTCTCTGTTTCGTGCATCAAATAAACCAGAAGAATTCCAGTGTATGGCCAGAAAGCATAGCTAATACAGACATCTCTCCCTCTTAAGAGAGGGTAATTTTCATACTAAATCCTGTTTTTTACTGTCCTGAAGTTGTGCTACTAATTCAATATTTTTCACTGCTGCTGCACTTTTGTGACAATATATCTTAAACTGCAGTCCTGAGCTGTTAAATTCTTTAGCCAATATATTTATATTTTCATTTTATAGAGTACTTTTATAACACGTTGCAGCAGCAGTAGCTTCACATGTCTGAAACCTCTAAATTCAAAAAGATGCAGGTTGTAGCTGCATTCGCTGATGAGGAGAGGTGCTTTGAAGAGAGGTGAAGTGAGACTGGAAGGATTCTTCTCATCCTGGCTATATCCAAACCAGGTAGAATATACTCAACAAGGAGCTCTTGAGCTCCTCATGCACAAAATTGTATGGCTAAAACAACAGCTTGGAGCCTCCTCTCTGTCTGGGTCCTTGCTCTGGTAAAAGAACCCTACATTTAAGAGGGCAGTAGCTGTTTCAGAAGGTCCCTCTGCCAATTTTTTTTTTCCCTGAGGCACCATCTGAGCCACAGACACGTGAGTTTGGGGAGGAGAAAAAGGATTTACAAACTGCTGACTGTACATGCCAGGGGTCTGTGGTGATTAGCTGCATCCCCACTGCTGAATTGTTTTGCTGCATCCGTAACTCCCAGTGGGGAGTGGCTGGGCTCTGGGTGCTTCATACCTTGGTACTTTGATTAATCAGGAGTGTGTCTGTTCCCAATGAAATCTGCCACTGTGGCTTTCCTCTTCCTCCCCAGATGTTTAATATCCCTCTCAACCAACTTAGTTGCTGAAATAATGGAAGAATTTACAATTGCTTTTGGTTATTTGAGGTCTACAACTATCTTTGGTCCTACGCCTTTATCTACAAAGATTGGCTTTCACATGCAAATCAGATCATTGCCTGAGCAAATAATGACTGAGAGTCCAAATTCTATTGTTTGCACAAATACCACTTGACATGTGAAAAATTTAGAATTGTATGATGTACAGCTGAGCCTTGTCTCCTCAGGCACTCGAGTGGAAGAAATCAGATTCTGAAAGGCACCACCATGTAGAAAGAAATTTTTAGTTTCTGGTGTGACTCACTCTGGTGTCCTCCATGATAAATCTTTCCTGTCTGCTAAATTAGCACATGGGTGCTGTTCGTTAAGTCATGGTGTCCCAAGACTCTGCAACTGGCTTCCAAGAAAAACTAATTTTAGCTCAGACATTTCTGAAGAGGTCTCCTGGTCTCCTTCATCAGGTCTTTCTCACTGCCTTCCAGAAGGCAACCAAAATCTGTCTTGGATGAAATTAGAATTTCTCTTTACCTCTGTTCTTACTGGAAGATTTTCCAGAAGATCTGTTCTTTTTTTTTTTTTTTCTCCACACATTGAATATATTTTTATTGTAATGCAATCACAGAAAAGTATAGTTTCAAGGTGTTGCATCTAATTGTCAGTTTATTTTGCATGTAAATTCCAGTATTTCAAAGAGTGCAATTAAATATTCTGAGTATCATTTAAAATATTTACAATTCTCTTAGCCAGATAAGACACAATATTTTTAGTTGAAGATACTCCCCAGACATCTGCTTTTTTCTAGCCCATATGGTGGAATGTGTGCCACATCTCATCTGTACGTTATGCTGTACAATTGCTGCCAAAAAGGATTCTAAGTTACTATCTAAAGCAGAGCTACTCAGTAATCTGGCAAAACCCCTTTCCAGAGCTCTGTCTTTCATAATCTCTGAGCAACCAGACACAAGTGTCTTATTCTGCCCTTTTTTTTTGGAATAGTGTTGGAACGTGATGGAATCATTAGTGGTGTGCTGGTTTGGTCCAAGACCCTCTAGAACAAGAGGTTATTCACAGTCCTCCAGCTGATCTGTATCTGTTCCACCAAGGACCCTTCACCAATGGACATTTTTTTGCTCTGGTTTCATTAGCATAATCCAAAGGCTGCAGTGAGACTCTCTTGGTTGCTACCTAGAGATTAAATAACAGCAGAAATGTGTACTGGGGCTGTTTTGTTGCTAGAGCTACAGCCTCCATACTTTCTCTGCAATGTTTTGGGGAAGCGAAGTTTGGTTTAGGATATTCTCCAATTAAAGTGTAATTTATAAACTATATTAAATGTGATTTGTAAACTGTATTCTGGTATTTCAGCTAGATTTAAATGACAGAGAAAAAGAAAGAAAAGGGGGGGGTCATAGAATCCTAAAGGGTGGAAATGAACCTTAAAAACCATCTAGTCCCAACACCCCTGCTGTGGGCAGGGGCACCTTCCATCAGACCTGGTTGCTCCAAGCCCCATCCAACCTGGCTTTGAACAGGAATGGGGAATCCACAGCTTCCCTGGGCAGCCAGGGCCTCAGCCCCCTCACAGTAAAGTATTTCTTCCTAATATCTAGCCTAAATGTCTGCTCTTTCATCTTGTGCCCAATACTCCTTATCCTATCACTACAGTTCCTGACAGAGTCCCTCTGGTTTCCCTGCAGCCCCCTCAGATACTGGAAGGTTCTGTGAGGTCTCCAGAAATCCTTCTCTTCTCCAGGCTGAACAGCCCCAACTTCCTCAGGGAGGGATTTCATAGGGGAGTTGCTCCAATCATCTTATCAGCTTTGTGGCCTCCTCTGGACTTGCTCCAACAGTTCCATGTCCTTCTCATGTTGGGGACACCAGAATGTCCCAGACAGTTCTTTATCCAACAATAGCCCATCCATCAAATCCATGTCTCTCCAATTTGGAGGCATAATATATATATATGCATATAAATATAAATAAATATATAAAATATAAATATATGTTTTATTATATATATGTATACACACATACATTTTATATATATATATATATATATATATGTATATATATATTTATGTGTATATATATGTATTTGAAACCCTTGATTGTGTCAATTCTTGACACCAAGAATTTACACAATTAGGATTCTGAAATTTGATTAGAGCCTGGTGGCATTCCAGGTTCCTATCCCAAGTGCTGGTGGCCTTTGCTCATGCCAGAGGTAGAGGTGTGTGAGAGTGGATGTAGAGGTGTGTGAGAGTGGATGTACATTTCAACAAGAGCCTAAATTGCTCAGGGCATTGTGCTTTAAAACTCCTGCACTACAAAGTCTGTTCTGCAATAACAGGAGTCCCTGGGACTCTCATTTGAGCTGTGTCACCTCTCTGTGCTCTCTGAAACATTTTGAGCAGCTGTGATGCGTGCATCAAATGAGGGGTTCTACTTTCACACCAGTGTATGTTGTTATTGTGTTAATCACCCAGCACAGGCATCTGGTTGAGTTTAAAATCATTGCTGCAAAAGTTTCTGTGCCTGGTGCTGAAAAGGATGTCTTCTTATAAGCCTCTTCTTTCTCCTTCTTAAAGATGTCAGTTTCTTCACCATCCCTATGGAGTTAGCTGTAGCTCCTGGACAATTAATGTCGAAAGATATGTAGGATGTTAGCTCAATAAACTCATTTTTGCTGTATTGCTTATCAGCTGGGGTCTACTTAGTTTCATGCATTTATTGTGGAGCCATAAGGTGTTTGCGTGCAGTCTTACTGCAAATGATATTTTCCTGATCTGTTGACTAAGCCAAACATGATGTTTGCAGCAGAAAGATTGCAGGGAAGAGGAATCCAGCTTTTTAACAGGGTGGGGAGATATAGAAGATTCTCTCTATTTTCATGTCCTAATTTTGAAAGAGGTGAAAGGAAAACACCATCAGCCCCATTTCAGTTTTTGCTCTCCTTGCCCCTTCCTTTTGAAGCATTGCCTGTTCCTTTCCCACCACTGAGGGAGAGGTGTGAAATGCTCTTTAATTTTGTCTCAGTCCTGTGAGTGAATCCTGCTGCTGGTTCCTCTCAGTTCAGCGGTTCTCTGCTGCAGAGACCTTACAGAGTGTCTTTCAATTGTTGTCCCTATTACCCATCTGTGACATTTACTTTCTCTTGCTATGATTCTTGTCCCTTCCCACTCTCAGCAGAGGTGGGTGGTGGGGAATAATTGCACCCCTTTTTATTTAGGTTTTGGTGCCTTTCACCAGAATTTTTATAGACCTCTTGATATTCTGAGGACCTGTCTTTGCCTTTCCCAAGTGTATAATTATTCTTGTTATCTTTAATTAATATGTGCATGTAGGTATATCAAATTAATTCCTTCTCTTCCCTTGCCTTATTATAGCTCTGCAATAGGGGCAGTTTTGTTATTCTCTTATATATATTTGTTATTCTTTCTCTGTTTGAGGTCTCTCCATTACTGCTGAAGGGAGAGCTTGTGCTGTGAGGAGGGTTTGCTTCTTTTTGGTAGGGTCACCACCCCAGTTGGAGAGCCCTGGTCAGCGTTGTTGGATGGCAGCTTGCAATGAGATGCTGTTCCACCAAAAGCTGGCTAAGAGAATCAAAGGGAAATAGCAACTTTTCAGCTCTATTTTTGTTGCAATGTAAGTTATATTCACTTCATGTATTCAGAGTATGATAAGACCCCAGTGGTTTTAGAGAAGAAAAGCAGATAAACACTTATCCCAGCATGATGGAATGGTTTGGGTTGAAAGGGACCTCAAAGACCATTTAGTTCCAGCTCCTCAGTCTTGGTCAGGGACAGTTTCCACTAGACCAGCTTGTGTACAAATATATATTAGGCCCTCAATTCAAGGAGGCATCTGCAGTGCTGTGCTCTAGGGACAGCCTATGGGATATGTTGAACTGGAGCATTCTGAGCATGGTCAAACACAACAATAAACTGCAGAAGTCAGTGCCCATTAAAAAACACAAAACAACCCAGATTTCAGGAATGCATGTGTTGGCATTTTGTGTCTTGTTGGCAGGCAAAGGTGCTGGACTGCAAAGAAGTTTCTGTTGTATCTATTTTGCTCTCCTTTACAGCTCTCCCCAGGGAAGCTGCTGGTGTGAGAGCTGGAAGTGCTGCTGTTGCTGGGAGGGGATTCTGCTTTCCCAGCACAGAGGGGCAGGCAGCACTCACCCGTGGGCACAGGCACTGGCCAGAGAGGAGCATCACAGCCTGGCTAACGAGCCCCAATTAAAAACCTGACCCCATGTAACCCAGCAGGGGCAGGAAGGGAACCAAGCACAGGTGAGGAGCAAAAGGACAAAAGGTTTTGAAGTAGCCTCTTATGCAAATAATGCAAAAGCCTTTCACTTGGCTATATTAATCTTGAAGAAATTAGCATTTAATTTCTATAATTAGCCTTTCATGCACTCCAAGGAAGCGAGCGTATGCTTACACACTCATTGCTGTTTCTTTTAAACCTTGAAGGCTTTGCCACTCTGTTGCTAAGGGGAAGCAAAGATTGGAGTCAGAGAGAAACAAAAAGCAGAACCTGCTCCCAGGTGTTGGTGAATCATCAGGGAATGGAGGTTCATAATAATGTCTAAAGGAAGGCATAGGGGAAGTGTGTGGGTGTAAATTTAATTTTCCTGAAAGGTGCAGAGCTGACAGGGCAGGGACTGCTGTCCAGTGAGTGCAGGGGCCAGAGGGGACAGGGCTGGTGTCCTCTCTGCCTGAGCCACCACCTGGGCAGGATGGCCCTGAGCATCAGACCAGCACCCTTGGTGTTCCTTTGGGAAGAGATGGCCTGAAGAAAGTCTGTTTAGCACAGAGAAGAGAGGGATTTTTAAGAAAAGAGAACACGCCATGGAGGTCTGAAGTCTTAAATCTCAAGAAAATTGGTCAAGGTTTTCTGTTTCCTTAATTTCAAAACCAGGAAGATACTAGGGGGAGCAGTAAGGTAATGAATAAAAAGATGAGAATTGGAAGGCATTCTCCCACATATGTTGATGATAACTGAATCTGTGGATAAACCTAGGGACTTTTATACTATGAATTTCCAAAGTTAGTACTGTCTCTTAAATGTATATTTCAATATTTGCACCATAAATCTGATCCTGAGAGTTGCATTTTTAGTCCTGTGGCTGAAATTCCCCTGTCAGCAATTGATGCAGATCAAATGTTGAATTTCAAATATGTGCAGCAATCCACAGATCAAAGATTGTGCATGGAAACCTTAGCAAACAGCTAAGAAAAAAAATGCTGTACTCTGCTTGTAGGTAGCTGGCAAACAAGAAGAGCTGAGGGGTGGAGAATGACTGGAGCAGTTTACTATGAAATATCTACTGGGATGTAGTTTGTCATCTGTGGCTGAATATTATAAAGTGCTGCTGCAGCCCTGCCAATAAAATACTGATAGTGGAACTGCTGCCCAGCTGGAGCTTTCTCAGAAAACAGATATAATTATTTAGATTCCGTAGTCTTTGGACATTGATCATGTCAACAAAGACATCTCACAATTATTAGGTGCCAGGTGATCTATGTTACTGTTCTGTAAGAGGTTCACACTTCCCCTGCTGTTCTCTCAGCAGCTTCTGCCATGAGCCTGGAACGTGCTGAATGATTTTATTCCAGATCAGAAGAGCTGAGCTGACTTGAGCCCTTGCCAGGGGTTGGGTCCATCACCTTCCAAGCTGTGTTCAGCCACCACTGCAGCCTCCTGCTCCATGCACTGTGCCATGCAGCTCTTTTCCTCAGGAAGGGGTTTTCCTTCCATCTACTCAGTCCCTTTTTTGTGGACTCTGTGGTTTGATCCAGCTGGTGGTAGCACCCAACACACGTCCTGTGATACCTTCTCTGCACCAAGCTCCCCGCAGAAAAGACTGAAGGAAGATGAGAATGGTTGATTAGGACAATTGGACCTCAAGTGCTACTGAAAATCAAATGACCAAACAAGATAAAGGACAATAGGGAAATGAGAAGTTTTCAGGATGGTCCTCTCTTCCTCAACCCACTGACAAAAAAAAAAAAAGTTTATATTCTTTATATTCTATATTCTATTGACTGAGCCAAATCATCACTTGGAGATCCCTTCATCTAGAAGAAACTGTAAGAATTAAACAGTAGCCAAATGTCAGCTTGGTTAGTCAATAATATTGCCTCTGACTTTCTCCTGAAACTCAAATACTGCAAAATTTTGCCGAGGAGATTATTTTCTGCCCTGTTTGTTTGGGGATTTTGGAGCCTTGTTCTTTCACTTGCACACAGTGGATGACCTTGTCTTTGTCCTTCTGTTCTGCAGCAGATAAACTTCACAGCATTTAATACCTGTTAGGGTTTTAGTGTGGTGTGCAAGCTTTCCTCTTGTGGTATGACTGCAATAAAAAGTGTCTTCCATTTTGAAATATTCTGTTAGATTAAGGTTTTAAAAATAGACATTCACTTTCTTCTCTTTTTAATGTTTTTGGTATGATTTCCTCACCCCACTGCTCCTCTTCTCTTCACTGAGTCAAGACTCCCCTGAATATTTGACTGGTATTTCATCTTGGTTCTCTGAACATCATTACTGAGTGTGATGCAAGCTCCAGAAGGTTGTTGATTATTTTTATTAGTGTCTTGAAGCTCATCAGTGAGCTGCCAGGCTCAGAGCTGCAAATGGAGCCATTCCTTGTGAAAACTTTTTAGGAAGGAGAGGTGTAAGAGTAGAGACATTCCCGCACATTCTAATATCAGACATGAGAAGCCATTTGTCTTGCCTGCTCCTGCTTCTAACAGTCCTGCATGTTCCAGATAAGTCAGTAATTTAGGACTAGAAATGTTACCTGTTAATGCCATCTGAAGTCAATGAGGCCGACTGAAACTGTTTAATCCAGAAACATGGAAATACAAGAAAAGCACCAGGAAGTTACTGGTGCTTGACATTTTGTTTTGCTATCCCCTGCAAACAAACACAAAGCTTGATGATTCAGTGAATCTGCAGTTTCAGAGACATATATTGGAGATTAGAAAGGGAAAACAACATTACACTGCTATGCAAAGCTTGCAGCAGGCAGGAATATATTCTCACACTTTCTGTGGGACACAAAGAGGTAAAACCCAAGCAATACCTCATCACCTTGGAAGAATTTGATTTGTTCAAAAGCATGGGCCAATTCAACAACAGGAAGGGCTATTTGAAGTTCATTATGATAAAGTTCTCAAAAAAAAAAGAGTTCATAACAAGACATTTTATTCACTTCTGTCTGTGACTCCTCCTAGAAAATCTAGGAATAGATTATCTAGAGAATGTGACTGGTATTTTTCCTTCTTCTTTTTTCCTTTGCCTTTTAAAAGCAAAGCATGTGGGAGTGTAGGAAGAATACCTTCCAGTTTCTCAGGCATTATTTCCCTCATGATTATTATGACAATACCCTGGCAGTATTTTTGTATATGTATATATATGCACCTTGAATTGAAAACACCAACAAAACCAAAACTAAAAACAGAACCTAAAACTCCAGGCACTTGTTAAATCTAAAAATTAAAGCTAAATTCCCTGCTGGGCCTGTGCTGGGAACAGAAACAGTGGAGCACTGCTTGCAGGTCAGGGTGACAGTGAAATCACTTGGAGCTGTCTCCTCCACCTGGGCAGGGCTGAAGGACGTGTCAGGGACAGGGAGACCTGAGTATCTGCCTCTGCTTCATGCTGGGGAAAGGAGCTGCTGCTAGGAATAGTTCCAACATGCTTCTTACAGAGCTCTGTGCTTTTAAAAGCTCTGAGAGTGCAGCAGTAACGTGTAGCACAAGGAAGTTGCTGTACACTTGCTGGTCGTGTTCATGCTGTTCTGTCAAAAGGGCCCATCTGTGTCCTAAAAACCAAGATCTCTGTCATGGATCCTTTGGAATACCCTTCCAGGTGCTTCCCCTGGCAAGTTCAGGCTATTCAGAGCATCTAGGAAAAGTCACACCTATGTTCTGTAGGATTTTCTTTCCTTCAGTCTTGGTCTGGTCACAGGTATTGCACCAAGCCTTGTGTCTTGACCCTTCCTGCCACTGAGTACCACTCTAGCAGGTCTTTTATTTAAAAAGCCTCTAAATCACATCTAAAGGCATTTTTATTTTTATTTTTATTTTTATTTTTATTTTTATTTTTATTTTTATTTTTATTTTTATTTATTATTATTAATGTGGTGCCACTGCACATCCAGGCCCAAGCTGGTAACTTATTGTATTTGCAGGGACCCTTGTGGCAAGGAGTAATGATGAATCTGACTCCATGCTCTCCGAAGGTTAATTTATTATTTTATGATACTCTATTATATTAAAGAATACTGAACTATACTATACTACAATAGAGAAAGGATACTTAGAGAATGCTAAAAAGATAATAATGAAAACTCGTGACCTTCTCCAGAGTCTCATCACAGCTTGGCCTCATTTGGCCAATGAGACAAAACAATTCACATGAAACCAATGAAACAAACCTGTGGGTAAGCAATCTCCAAACACATTCCAAAGGAGCAAAACACAGGAGAAGCAAATGAGATAAGAATTGTTTTCCTTTTTCTCTGACGCTTCTCAGGTCCCCAGGAGAAAACTCCTGGGCGAAGGGATTTTTCAGAGAATGTGAATGCCACAGTAGCCCTCAGTGCAGTGAGGGCACAGGACTTGCCCTTGACCCCTCCATGTCATTTTTAGGGACTGTGAGTTGGGGAGGAGCTCCTGGCAGCCACAAGTCCAGGGATGAAGGGCTGCAGGGACACTTCGCTGTTGCAGACAGAGCAGAGAGCCCAAGCTGTGACCTCCACACCCAACATTTTGGGGGATTGGAGTTACTTGTTCTTTGGCTGTGCCCAACCACTGCCTGTGAACATGGACAATCTTCTATAAAGGCATCCCCAGGCAGAAGAGCTCCATAAGGAGGCAGCAGCTGTGAGCTTTTGCTGTGGTCTGTGTCACTCCTGGAGCCAGATCACATTAATATGGGTGAATTTACTCCCTTGGACTCCTGCACAAGGGAGCTGGTTGCCTTCCTTAGCTGTGAAAGTCAGAGCCCAGGCTAAAGACTTCTGGCAGTGCTGCTCTGAGAAGGAAATATGTAACAGAGAAATGAAAATATTGAGTTGGGGCTGTTGGGTTGATTGCTAAAAGCTCTGTTTTACAGGCTCAGGTGCTTGGGTACAAAGCTACTTGCCTGTCCCAAGGGTAAAAGTGTGGGGTCAGTTTAGTTAGAGCTAAGTTTTTTCAGCCATGTAAGATTTTGCATCTGGCATTAGTGCACTGGCCCATACAGAAAAAGAACTGATTCTCACCCTGCTTTAAAATTCAGATCAATAAAAATTAAGCCCCTGCAGTAGTTTTCTGTTTTGTTTTCTTTTTACTTAGCTCTATTGGAAGGACTTAGAGGATTAATTTCTCATATGGCTTCTTTCTATTCAGGTGCAAATGAGCAGAACCAGTGACTGCATATCTTGAATTCTTCATCATTTGAAGCTGAAGCATCAGAATTGGGAGTTTTTCTGGAAGGTGTGTGTTGGGACAGTCAGAAGCCTTGTGGTTATCATATGAATGATGAGGAAACTGCTATGTCACCCATGTGGTTGCAAGCTTAGGCCAGGCCAAATGGCCAAAATTTGCTTTCTCTCAGGCTCTCTCCAAGATGTAATAAGAATTTTTTTCTGTCCAATCTTTCTGCTTTGATTTCAGTGGTAGATTTGTAAATCTGCAGGACCAGAAGGAGAATTATGACTGTTCTGACCTCTTCCTCAATAAAGTTGATAATGTTTCCCAATCAAAACACTTACATGACTAAGCTAAACCATTATTAAAAAAAATAAAATTAAATAATCCTGTCTTCAATTTAAAATTACCTGAAGTGGCAAATCTGCTACTTTAAAACTTTGGAAATGAATAGTCAGTCCAAAATTTTAATATCCTCGGGATTTAACCAGGTTTTTAAAGCTACTTTTTACAAGCCTACTTTCAAGGTTGGATAAAAAAAGCCTCACAACTCCCACCATGAAGTTCTGCTAGACTTACTATCTACTTTCAGTCCTCAAAGCATGCGTGGGTGGTGATTGATGTAGATGTATTGCAGAGTGAATATAATTGTCAAAAATGTTAAAGCTCTTCGAATTTTCTGTTTCTATAGAAAAATGAATCTACTCCTTTTCTTTGCCATGAAATGCTGAAGTTGGTATGCAGCTGTCTTGTTTATGGAGACTGAGAATCAACACATGTTGTTTTGTTAAGTTTGGGTCTGATTCCCACACTAAACGTGTTGTGGTTTGTCCAGAACTGGAATAACAGTGTTCCTTGCTGAAAACAAATACAGATTCATATCTTGTTCATATATGTAAGATGATTTATAGGTGCATTACTCACACATCTTTTTATTTGTGTTTTAAATGTAACATCTATTGCACATTTAAAATATGTAGCTGCTAATTCACTAGCAGAAATATTTATCACATTTTATTCTGTAAGACTGAAATTTATTGTCATTATTTCCCCTTACACCAAGTGGTGGAAGTTTTTATTCTCTACAAAGCAGCGGTATATGACACTTCACTTGAGGTGTTGCACCCTTTTGTTACCTACTTTTATGGATACTGAGGCTCACAGCCGTGTTTGAGGCAGACACCCAGAGACACCTCCCAGGGATGTGGTCTGTGCCCTGATTACAAACAGAGCAGACAGAAGCAGTGCAGAGTGGAGCAGCTTGTCTGGGATCACTCAGGAGATCAAGAAGGGAGCTGGGAGCAGGGACAGTCATCCTGCCACGCCAGGCCAGGCTGGGAGACTTCTTGTCATGTACAAATCTGAGACTTTCCAAAGAACTGAAGAGCACTCTATTAACAACAAACTGCTGGCAAAGCAGTAAATCAGGTGGTCTCTGAGAGTGGCAGCTAAGCAACAATGTTATGATAGTTAATTATTATCAAAGTGAAAAAACCACCAGTTTAAATTAATATTGCTTTTTCTGTTTAAATGCTGATCTTGCAGCAGTGACCATGACAGTTCAGAGTCTGAAGGTATAATTTTCAGAGTTACCTGCAGATTTGTGTGGCTGCCAGCTGATGATTATTTTCCTTGAAAACCATTTTGTGTGCATATAGGGAAATATTGTTTGAGAAAATTTGGAACAGCGCTTAACCAATTTCTCTGTGTATCACAGGAAATATGTCAAAGCACAAAAATAGCTGCCACCAGAGCACACACCATCCCTCCCTGTTTGGCTGGGGCTTGTGTGGGAAGTTAAGCTACAACAACAGGCTCCACCTGTGGTTATCACTGCAGCTCATTTACCTGCAGGGACACTGATGAACTTGGAAAAGCAGCATCTTTTTGTGCTCTTTTTCTTGACCTGAATGAGTCTGTACAACTAATTAGTGCATTACCACAGCTTCAAAGAGAGAATTTTACTTACCCTTTTTTGAGAAAGGTGTATTTAAATTTATAAATTCAAATATATAATTTTCTTGAAGAATTAAATAAATTGAGAGAACCAGTATTTTGCTTTATCAGGTTATAACTGGATAGAAAATGGAGCATTTTGGTAAACTGGGGATTCTGGAATCTGAATGGAAGTTACAAGAGAAACAAATGGATATGAGGCAATCCTGGAGAGTGCAGGTACTGGGGAAAAGAAGTAGCAAAGGCCACAGACTTATGGGAACAGAAATCACATAACTGTTAGGTTTGACCTTGTGTATTAAGCTGTGGAGGTGAAGGCAAGAGCTAGGCTTCTGAATTTAAATAGACCCAATTTCCCCAGAATGAGGGAACTGATGGGCATGTATAATTGGGTGATGCTGCTGCAGGGTCACCATGGAGGCGGGGAGGTCAGCCTCAAGGTAAGACTGCAGCTGCTAATGGCTCAGCAGAACCTGTTCTTGCTGGAAATAAATATTTAGAGGGGCTGCAATGACTCTGTCTATTAAAGAAATTATGCATGCAAACTATGAAAGAAAGCAAGGCTTATAAAGACTTTGGGAGGGTTCATGGTGATTGGCCAGAGACACAATAGTGACTTAAAAGAGGGATGAAAAGAGAAAATTTTACATACAGTCCATAAAATCAGTTAATTTTTATTTTTTTTTTTTACTCTGGAAAAACTGGTCAGAAGGGGTGGTTTGTAGATTGGTAACTACATATTCAAACACAGATTGAAATGTGTTTGTTACAACTGTACTTGCTAAGGAGTCTTTGAAACAAAGGAACAGGAAAATCCTGATTTTTTTCCTCTTATTTGGAGTAGACTGCAATGATCCTGGGAAAATGATTGTACATTCACATCATGCCATCATCTAAGTACATGGAAAATGCTTTTATAGGATGATGAAGATTTGCCACCAAACTACAAGGGCTTTACATCACATCTCCAGCAATCTTCAGCACTAGCAAGGTACAGTTAAACTTTGGTGTTTCTCTGAACCATCCTGTCTCCTTCCCTCTTTTCCTTTGTGATTTTTTTTCTTGTGTTTTCTCCTTGATTTTAGTGTTTCCTGCAGTGTGGTGTCATTGGGGGTGCTTCAGTTTTAGTTTTGATCAACAAGCTTGTGACAATGTCTGCTCCAAAGGAGAAGTGTAACCTCCATGAAAATTGTCTTGTTTTGTTGTTTTACTGTACCAAACATTATCTGGGGGTTGTGGGGTGGATTTCAAAAGAATGAGGTTTTAATGGTCACCAGAACTTTTGGGTTCCTCATGAAATATTTCATGAGGTGATTTGTGATTTATTCTTGAAAGGACCTCTGGAAGTCCAACTCCCTCCTCTAATCAAGGGTGGGTTACTTCAGGTTGCTCAGGGCCTTGCCAAAGTTCCAAACATCTCCAAGTATGGAGACTCCTGTTTGGGCAGCTCATTTCAGAGTTTCACTAAACTCACAGAGAAAAGATTTTTTTCGTCTCTTTAGAATTTATTTTCCTTTTTTTTTTTTTTCTTTTTTCTTTTTTAATTTTTTTTGGAAGAGGAGTATGGAGGGGTTTAACAGTTGGCTTGCAAACAAAGTTGAGTTAATAGAAGAAATAACAATTGATGATTTTTGAGTGTATCCATAGCAAGGAAGAAGACAAAGCTGTCAACATGGAAGCAGATTAGAAAAGATACATGAACATTTTTGTAAGCTAAGCTACGTGCACAAGTAGATGTGTATACATGCCTTATCAAATTTCTGTAAAACTTTTGCCAATTATATTAAAGGTAATTTCTTTGCACCAATGAATATAATAAGTTATTGTGATGTAGTTAGTGGCTTAAAATCAAGCTTTGTAAAGAATATATAAACTGGAGAACATGCAGAATAACAACTTTTTTTTTCTTGGACCCTGATCACTTGTGTGTATGTCACATCCAATCTAACAGTAACAGAGGAGGAGGTTGTGGTTTATGCACCCAGTCTCTATCTGGAATTACCACCCTGTCCATTTTTTCTTGTCCTATCTTTATGCACCTTTAAGAAATATCTGACAGTAAGTCCTGCTAGTAGCCAAACAATGTGTTTGCATTTCTGAACATTTTTACACTGAGGAAATTGAGTCCTCCTTGAGGTCACCTGCAGTTTTAAGTGTGGAAACACCGAGAAATCTGGTCATGACCAGGCAGTTGTGGCAGTAACAACTTCTGCCTGGTTTATCTCTGTTTCACAGTATTTGGTATCACAGTTAAATTGTGTTATACCTCAAGAACTTAGGTTAGAGAAATGCCCCAGAAATGCCAAAACAAAGCAAGGGTAAAAATGTGTATGGAAACTTGGCCTTTCAAATGCATTTTTACTTCCCCCAATGGTGTCAGCGGAGATATCAGGATTTTATTCTATTTCAAGTCCCTCTTAGGCTTGTCAAATAATCCAGTATTTTCCAGATTTAAAGCATTTCAATTTTAAATCCATCAAAGTCCTTTTGAGTAAGAGGGTGCCTATATAAAATATCCAGTAGACATTGGTACATAATTTCAGCGTGCTCTTAAGAGTAAGTTATTAATTAGACTAACATAACATTCACAACTGCATAATTTAGACCTGCTAAGCTCTAAATGCAGAGATTTTTTTTGTTTCTTAAAATTGCAGTCTAGCTTGTAATTAGTGTTGAAGCAACAGAAGGACTTTCTGTTTTTCTCACCCTAAAATCAATTTTTCCTTCCAGTCTATTTATTTATATGTGAAGCTTGATAAAAATGCGGCATTTGCAGCCAGATTCTGGGGAAGACATGGGACAGGAGATACACATTTGGAAAAATCTTAAGAAAGGTTGCAGGTGAACAATTACACACAGGGAGATGTTGGAGGGATCTTAAGGCAGAGAAATTGTATATATCTGGATGCATTCACTGTGGAATTGACTGCAAAGATCAGAAATTAAGGCAATCACTCTGTGTTCCTGATGACAGCCATCATCAGTACCCTCCTTTCTCAAGCTGCTGAAGCAACAGTGCTATTAGCAAAGCTTTTTTTATTCATTTATTTTCACCATCATTTATTTGACCTCTTCTGGTTTTATTCTTAAGAGGGAACAAAGGAGATGGAATTTCAAAGACTCTTCTGTGGCAAGTGGGGGATGAGGTTGGGATAAAGAAAATAAACCAGGTAAGAGACTGGGTTTCTCCACTGCTGGTGTGTTTTCCTATCTGCTTTCCCCTTGCTTTGCACAGCAGCACAAGGGAATGCTGTTTTGTTGACTCTGGTTTGTAGTATTCATGTTCAGCTTCAAGTCTTCAGTGAGGTTCAGCTTTCCTCTTAGGGCTCTATAAGCAGAATCTTGAAACTGAATTTCTTGTGTTTGTTCAGTGTGTTGCAACTGGCTGAAATATCCAAACACAGTCCACTTCAAATAGATTTATCCTTTTGTTGGTTAAAGCCATACTAATCACAAGACAGGTATACCCAGGCTTTCTGAACCAGCATGAAATCAGAAGATTTGGAGTGAACACTTTGCTCTTTAGCCCTTTTGCAGCCATCCCCAGGCACCTGGCTGACAACAAATTTTGCCCTCAAGTTTGCTGTGGGGGATGACTCCTTCACTAGTGCCTGTGGCAGGAATCTTCCAGCTTGGAAAACATTGTGCTTTGCCTTCAGGAGAAGGGAACCTGCAGGTCTAAGGCTGCAGGCATCCTCAGGCCGTGCAAAGGACACTGTTCCTGTCCCAAAGCCTTTCTGGGTGCTGTCCCACCTGAGGGAGGATTTACATGTTCCTAAGCCCCTTATTGCCAGGGTACCTGATGCCAATTCCCCTTCTTCTGGACTCAGGCTGGGCCCTCCCAGGGGGCTCCCATGTCAGGGCAGACCCTCCTGGAGCAGTTTTGTGTCAGGAAAGAGAGACCCATTGGATTTTTTCGGTCTTCAGGTTCTTAATTATTATTATTGTCTTACCTAGAGTTTTGCACGCTGTCCACACCAGGCTCAGCACACTGGAAAAGCACTGCAAAAGTGGCCAACAATCTCTTTTTACAAGGTCTTTTAAAGCTAAACCATCCAATGAAGAACTGACACCTAGATTATTTCTCTTTTTAACCCAATAACTGATCCCAAAGAGCCACAATGCAGACTTTTCCACCCAATTACAGAGTGCCACCCAACCCATGAAGAAAGAGGAAGAAGAAACACGAAGAAGAAGGCACCCTGTGCCATCCATCTTTCTTCCATCCACATCATACTAAAAATCCCAAAACCTAAATTTCTCACCAAGTGATCCACCTACACTAATCTCTACAATCTATTTCACACTTCAGTGGATCCTAATCTATCTTGAAATCCAGGAAACTTTCTCCATGGATGAGGGTCAGAATCAGTGCTCCCTTGGGGGTCAGGACACCCCAGAGCAGACAGAGAAATATTCCTGATCCCTGGGTTTCCACACCTTAGGAATATCAGCACAGGCAGCTGGGTGGTCTCACCCCACAGAGTTGTTTTGTGAAGCAGCACTGACCTGCACCAGCTGAGGATGTAACCAAGTTCTTCCAAAGCCTCACCTCGAAGCCTCCTTGATAACACAGCAGCAAATGCACCCACTGCGACGAAATCTCCTCCTCCTCAAGCAAACATATGCTGAGGTTTGTGCTTTATCACTTTGAAATAAGATTTTCCCAACTTTGCTAATTAGCAGTGTTGCCCAAACAGAAGAAACATATGGCTCGTGCCGTGCTGACTTGAAGGCTTTGGAGTTTCACTGGAGAATAATTAAAGTGATTTTGATTTACTGGCGTGATGAAGTACGAGCCACTCTCATTTGGCCTTGTGTCTAGAAGCTCTGAGACAGTGAGGCACCTTAGCAGGAGAGTTGTAATAATTAACACAAGCCAGATTGTTATTATTGGGAGAGCTTTGTTGCTCAAAAATAATTTGTAATTATCAAGAGGCTTTACATAATTCATGCTAAAATCTCACGTTTACCTGTCGCTGGAACCTCATGGTTAGTTCAACTTATTTTAGACTGAATGCTTGAGGGATTGCAAGGTTTCAATTCTACTTGGAATCATGTAGCTGGTTATAATGAAAAATCTCTCCTGTCAAATGAATTTTTTTCCTTTTTTTTAAACTGATAACACCAAGGAACATGCTGTCCACTTCAGATTTTGGGAGGTATATACTTATCTCTGTGTTTTCTTTTTGAAAACAGATGTGCGTGGAAAGTGCATATTTCTTCACTGAACAAGTGAAAAAAATTAATACTAAAATTTTGACTAAGATATTCAAAACCAGGTCATCATCTTCCCTGGAAATCAAAAACTAATTCTGATATACATAAAAACTCAGCTTCCTCCTAGGAACAAATTAAGGCAGAATTTTTACCAGCATGGATAATTCACTCTGTGCTCCTGATGCTCACCACGAACTGCAAATAAGTGAGCTTGTTTGCCCATTATTGTAAATTTTACTCCTCAGATGGCTGTTTAACAAAAGGTGTGTCATCTCCTGCAGGTTACTTAATATAAACACAAATTCCTCTGAATAATTTGAAATTAAACTGTGTAATGTGGGTAGTGGCTGTCATAAATACATGCTGCTTATAAATATGCACCTCCTAGAAAATGCAGAATAAATAACTGATGCCAAAACCTTTGTTTAGAGGCAAAGGGTGTGAAAACCATGAAATAGGAAGAGCTTGAGCTTCTTGATTGAGAGTTATGCCAATTAATTTTCAAAATAGATAATTAACTTCTGGACTCTGGCTCTCTGGACTCTGTTTAATGTAAGCTTCTAGAGCTGCTCCAAGGTGTCTGCATCTAAATCTGCACATGTTGAAACTAAAACTAAACCATGGTTTGGTTTGTATCCAGGATGAAATCTCAGGTGCTTGGCAGGCTCTGGTGAAGCTGAACAAGTGGAAGGAAGCCTGGAACCAGAAAAATTCATGAACACTTGATCAGATACAGTCTGATGGGGACAGCTCCTCTTGAAGGCTTCATCCTGCCCTGGAACTGAAATTGCTTTTTAAAAGATTTGAAGTTAAAATTGTTTGACTTTTTCTCTCAGGAAGTGCATCTGAATTCTGTCATCTGAGCTACAGAACTGGCTTAAGATGCTATAAATAGGACTTTAAGAGGCTTTTGAAAGTTTTAAACTACTTAATCTTTAAACTTGATTTCTCTTAATTAATAGTAGAAGGTTTCTTGGCTTTAGATGCTGAATCTTCTAAACTGGTGTAAAAATCTTACCTCATAAGTGGAAAACTGATTTTAGTCCTGTAAATTACTGAATATTTCATGTGTCCCTTTCAGAAAACAGATGGAAATGTGCACTTTGGGAATGTTCCTGTCTAATGCAGATGAGTGACTGCAAGTAATGTAGAACTGTCCTTTTTTATTTTTTTGGAGGGAGAGGAAATATACTCATATCTAAGGTTTTCTTGTTTACTCCTACCAGGGCCAAATTCTGTGTTGGAAAGAGTTCCTTCTCTTTTCCTTGGCATAACCTCCTATGCACAGATGTCACCTTCCTGCTTTTGACCAGACCACAGAACCCAGGGAAGAAATTTCTTCCCCATCCTTGCTGGCACCCTCAGGAGGCAGGTTCCTTAGGACTCTGATGTGAGACAGAAATGGAACAGGATTTTCCTGGAGTGGGGTGCTTTGTGTTTGAGGAAGGCCAAGTCAATCTGTGCCTGAAGAATCAAGAAATCTTTCATTTTGTATGTGCAGTTCCCATGCAGTTCCCTGCTCTGGTGGAGGGCACTATAAAAACTTTGGTGCCTAAGTAATTTATGATTAGTTGAAAACTGTTGTGTTTCATTGCTCACACGTGTTCTACCCAAGAAGAAACTGTAAAATTGATCTGAGGCCCATGCTAAGTGTGAATCTTTGTCTCTCTCTCAAAGAGCAAAGCTCTCTTTCAAAAATGTAACGCTGTGTGTGACGCAGGAGTTGCCATGGAAAAATACATTGAGCCAATCATTCATGATTTATTTATAGCAATTAGAATGCACATCCCAAGATCCAATAGTAACTTTGATTTTGAAAAAAAAAATAAATCATCCAGACAAAGGACTGAAGCATGTAAATTGTTTGGAACACTTGTGAGTCTGTATGGTTAATATATTATTTAAAAAATTTACTATGTATGTTCCTGGACAGAGCTTTGAAGTATAAGTGCTGCTGATATTTGCTTCTATATTTCTGCTGCTGATAATGTTATTGCTGTTGTCCTGTACTTACCATCTGTTCATGCCTATTTAATGGGTATAGTAAATAGCAGTTCAAAGTGAGATTTTTCTTCTAATCATCTCTTTTGGAAAACATTTGTGTAAAAGTGAATGCTTTGGAGAAATCTGTACACCTGTATTTTGCTGGAAACATGGTGTCCAAGATCCTTAGAACTGGATACACTTGTCTGTGGTGCTTTGACCACTACAGGCAGGGAATGCCTCCCTCCTGATTCAAATTTCATTCAGTGAGAAACCTTTTCTTTATCCATTTTGATGAACATAAATTGTATTTTGTTGTTGACTTTTTTGTAGGCAACTGCTGAAGTATTGAAAATTCTGACCTCCCACATACCAACATCAAAAACTGTGGATGCCCCATCCCTGGAAGTGTCCAAGGCCAGCTTGGATGGGGTCCTGAGCTACTTGGTCTAGTGGAAGGGGTCCCTGAGCCAGGGGTGATCTTTATGGTCCCTTTCAACCAAACCATTCTATGCTATCTGCTTTATTTTGGGGCAATTATAAAAATCAAACAACCAAAACCACAAGTTTTCAAGTTAAAATATTTCTATTTCTCGAATGAGTGTGGACTCTTCAGGGTTTTCTTTTCTTATTTTTCTCCACCAGGGATATGTCTCATGGATACTTTGACTCTGTTAGCAGCTAAGGAACTTCTCTGGAGTTTATTGCCCTTGTCCTTCTATGATTATGTGGCTTGCTGAGTTTTATTTCAATTTGGCAGTTCGTGGAACTGTCAACTCTCTTTGATGTATGTCTCCCTCAGAGGTTAAATCAATAGTGTTTTAAGCTTATCTCTTGCTCTCCATGAGGGCAATGCTGGAGGAATTGTGATTTTTAAGCTTTCATATTTTGCACTGACAATGTAATGTTGAGGAACAAAATCCACCTTAACGAAACTCTGAAAGCAATTATTGTGTAGCTGGTTTTAATTGACCTGGAGTTGATATGAGGAGCAAAAAGCCTGAGTTCTCAATGCTGTGGAGCTGGGTAGGGAAGAGATTTTTCTGGTCATACTTGTGCCTGTCTCATTGTGCACCAGTTCCATAAATCAGTGGACTCCTGATGGGAAAGGCTGCCAAAAAAAAGGCTGCTGGAGCTCTTGGGCTTGTGCTCCTGGGCTTGCAATCAGTCAGGATTCCTGGGAGAGGCTCCTTAGCAGGGAATGTGCCTTCATCTGCTCCCAGCTTCTCCTTCCAGAGGGCTCCACTGCAACTGTGTGTGAAGGATGAGGGAATGAGAGAAGGCTCAGAAAACAGAGGCTTGGGTAGGGTGCCTGGGATTGTCAGGAGGCCCTTCCACAAAAGAGAGAGGCTGTCAGAGCTGTGCTGGTCACACCAGCAGCATGAGGCTTTGAGGGTCTGCTCTGAGCTGCTGCTTGGGGCCACAGGATGCTCTCAGCTGGGTGAGGATCTCATCCCTCACCTTCATTTCCCTTCCTTGATTTGGCCACAGGCCAGTAAACAGCTGCTCCTGAAGGGGTTTTGCTGTGTCACTTTGTGTGCCACAGGCTGTACCTCACTATGTGGGGGTTTCTCTGGTGTGAGTAATAATTTTGCAGCCACAGATTTAAAATAATTGTGGGGTCTTTCTGGGAGTAGCAATAGAGATCTGTGTCTGAGAGAACAAAACATCAACAGTGCTGAAGCTGAGTAGAAGTTATACCCTATATCCTGTCTGCAAAACTCTGAAACTTCACAGAGAAACAAGCTGACAACCAAGAGACTGCTTTTCCAGCTTTGCCACTGGGAATTACAGCTCCAGCTGACTGGAAGCTTCCTTTGTCTGCAGGCTGCAAGCGTGGCAAACGCTCCCCCATCTTTATTAGTACAGCTTTCTCCTCCAGTAATATAGAGAAATGCCTGGGGTTGGGATGGCATTTTGAGCTGGGATTCATCAGCTTCAGCTGGTAGACATCTGCACTTCAAACAGACTTGTTGTTGAGGCTCCCTTCAAAGCTGGTGCAGAGAATTGGGTATGTTTAAGAAGTGATTTATTTCATACTATGACAGCTATCCAAAATCAGTCAGACCTATTGAACCTTAGAAGTTTCTCTTCCTTCATTGGTGAGAAAGGAGTTTGGACAAACAACTTTTTCTTTGTCTGTTTACATTTTGCTCAGTTAAATCTAAACCTTGCAAGTGGTATTATTTATATAAGCAATATTTCAGTCAAAGGAGGCGAACATCTCACAGAGGATAAGCTGTTCTCTGCTTGTTTCTTTTGAGACAAAATTTGCTGGCCACAGATTCTTGCCTTGAGAAAATTGCCCTTAACCTTTTTAGTGATACAGACACATGGACTTGTGAATATTTGCAAGGATCAGCTCTATGGCTGCTCAACTGTATTTTCCTAGACAAAAGCTGACAGGTTTTTGTTTCAATTTTTTGCCCTAGAGTGAACACTTTCCAAGGTGTAGCTGTCAGCTACCTGCTAAAGCTGAAGAAACAAGGAATGTGTTGACCCAGCCATGCACAGGCCTCACTTGCATGCCTGAAGGCTCTGTCTCCAAATCAGCTCTGAGACCATCTACAATTCCCATCCCTCCCATTTTAGGTTTATTAGGTTTTTTCCACGTGTCTTTCTAGTCATACATTACATGTTTAGGTTTAAAACTTCTGCAACCAAACATAAATATCTGGGCTGTGTGTGCCCTCCTGTTCTTGTGCTGTGGAGAGCTGAGGCACGTGGACATTGCAGTGTCACTTTCTTGTCCTGGGGAGGGCACAGCACAGTGCTGCAGCCACCATCTCAGGGGTGGTGGTGCTTCTCTGCTGCTCATGGGCACAGGAAGAAAAATGCAAACTTAAATTATGTTCTTACACTGGTGAAATCAAGAGAGCTCAGATGTTTACTCTGGAGTAAGTGGCAGGTTAAATTGATAAATACTGAGATATGTGATGGGGACTGTTCATTTCCTGGCTGGATTGGAAAATGCTGGTCAGCACTGGGGATGCACCTACCCCCAGGGATGCCCTGTGCACAGTGAGTGATGCTGAAGAGACCTCCTTTCCCTATGTGACAGTCAGTCTTGTCCCCTCTGAATCTCCTCTTAACTCATTTGTTCCTTCCCTGCAAGACTGTCCTGGAGGAGGTGAGACTGATGTAATTCTGTCTGTCCCCAGTCAGTTTCTACTGATGGGACCTGGAGCAGGAGAGGAGTTCCTGACAGTGAAGCCAAATTTATGCTCAGTAGTGCCCCTCAGCATTTTTCCCCACCATAAATATGTTCTTTGAAAATTACTGGGCTATGAATGGTGAAGGCATTTTGCTTTGTGTGGGAGGACTGTGCATGTGAAAAGCAAATGTTAATAATTCATGAAGGGTTCATCTCCTAATGGCAGGAGGGTTTCCAAACCTGAGGCTATCACAGGGGTGCCAGTGTTGATGAGAACTAGCAGACTGATGATCTGCCTCCCCTCACTGGCAAACAGGGAATCATCAGGAACGAAGGCAGAAGTCTTGCAAAAGCTGATGTGGGAGGCAGAACTAAAGCTGTTGAGGAGCTGAGCTCATCCACCTTTGTGTCTGCTGGGACTGGGAGGTCTCTCTAGTGAGCTGTGGCCAAGCAGGGATGGACAGACGCCAGCCTCACATCCTCCATGGCTGCACATGGAGCACCTGCAGCACCCACACCAGCAGCTCATATTCAAACAAAACGTGATCCTATCTGTGATTCTGGTGCTCCCACAGCAGTTAGGAGACAGTCAGGATAGGCCGGATTTGATACGTTCTTGGAAGTATTAGAGAGCCCAGCATTCACCTCTCCTGGCAGCAGTGCAGTGTCTGGGCACTACCCCGTTCCTGGGCAGCTGCCAGGAGCTTTGGCAGGGTTCAGCTGCCCGTGGTGGATGGAGTGATCCATGCCCTGGTGTTGGGCAGTGCTGCTGACTGTGTGCCTGCTGTCTGTCCTGCCTCTGCCAGTCTGCAGAGGTGGGCACATTTGCTTAGGTCATAATTCTTTGATGCTGGATCTTTTTCTTCATCAGTGCTGGAGTGACTTGTGACTTTTATTTATGGCACTGTGATCTTTGGCCAATTACCAGTGTGCAGATTTAGAAACATACTCTGTTGGACAATTCTCACTGCCAAAAGCCATCCCAAATCCTCCTGGGTGTCTGCTCTTGAATATTTCTTCATCAGCAAGTGCCTGCTTCCTCCTCTTCTCTTTCTTCAGCTGGAGGCATGACTTCATCTCATCCCTTCATCTTTCCAGATTGTAACAGGGCTTGGGTTGAAATCAAATTTGGGGAAATTTAAACTGAGTCTGGCCCAAGGGTTGAATTAATTTAGGAGCATGCAGTTCTGTGTAACCTAGAACAGCAGCAATAAAAGCCACTTGCCACCTGACCAGGAGAGGAAACTAAAAGGCTCCAGCAAAAGAGCTGTTGCCACAATGTGTGCATTCCTCAAAATCACTGAGGGCAGACCAGTGCCCTGCTAAGTTTGATGTTTTCTCAAATTGGCAACTTCTTGCTATTTTTAAACAGTACAAGCATTTCAGGAGGGTGTGAGCCAATGAACTTGTCTCTGTAAATTAAGATATCAAACAGTTGAAATATTTCTTCTAAACTCACCTAGGTTTGAGTTAAAAGATGAAAAGCTGGAAATAAACCCAGAGGCTTATTTTGTTTATTCAACAGTAGCCCTTAGATCTTGGTTTATGACTCAGATTTCTATTCCATTCCATACAAATCCCCAAGGCTGGCAGGAGTGTTGATCTGCTGGAGGGTAGGAAGGCTCTACAAAGGGATCTGGACAGGATGGATCAATGGAGTGAGGCCAATTGTATGAGACTCAACAAGACCGAGTGCCAGGTCCTGCATTTGGATCACAACAAGCCCAGGTACCACCACAGGCTGTGGGAAGAGTGCTCAGTTTGTACCAGGAGAGATTTAGATTGGATATTTGGATGAATTTCTTCACTGAAGGGATGTCAAGCACTGGCACAGTCTGCCCAGGAGGAGTCACCACCCATGGAAGTATTTAAAATAGTTTAGATGTGGCACTTGGGGAGCTGGTTAAGTGATGGGCTTGGCTGTGCTGATTTAATTGCTGATGATTTTAAAGGTCTTTTCCAACTCAAATGATTCTAAGATTCCGTGAGATGAGAATCTCTTTTAAAAGAAGAGTCTCTCTTAAAACTGTCTACTACGTAGGCTATGTATGAAACTTCCTTCTGAGGCAGGAGAATAAATATTCCCATATGCTATTGAAAAAGCCCTCAGCATTTGCTAGGTCACCCCAAAATCTATCCCAATTCTGGATGTAATACTGTGCACGTTTCACTCTTAAAATCTGAGGTTTTAAGAAATCTATAGCCTTGTAAAGTTTACAAAAGAGTAAATGAAGCTAGTGCAGTCTCTGGGAGACATTTCATTTTTGGTTGATTAGACAACCAAAAAGAGAGAACCATTGGTTCTCTATTAGGAACCAATATTGACTCGTGGGAATGTGATCCTGGAGAATCCCTGAGAGCCCAAACTGTACCAAGTTCACGTCACAAACAGTATAAATTGCAAGACTGAGCACAGCTCTCTGCTGGAGCATTAACTCTTTACCCCCAGATGCTTCTTGTGGGTTGAGCCTGAGTCCCCAGCTGATGTGTGGGGCAGAAAGGAACAGTGCACATCTAACCTCTCCTGCCAAACGTGCTGCAAGCATGAGAAAGGAACTCTCTCTGCAAGCATAAATTCCTTAGTGTTGCTTTGCTGCACGGGGAGCAGGGGTGGAGGCTCTTTGCCAGCCATGGGTAGGAGCTAATCTTGAAGAAGGGGATCACTTACTGCTGTGACACGACACAAAAAGAGCATTTCTGCCCCAGGTCCTCTGTGGACTGAGCTGGGGTGCTGGCTTTGTAAATGTTTGTAAATTCTTGTGGCTGCTTCCTGTAACCCTCACCAGGTCATGCAGCACAGGGAGAGGCCCAAGGTTGTTCCCTGAAAGGTCTTGGGAGCTTCTCTTGGTGGGAGGGAGCATGGCAGAAGCAGGGGATTGAAATGATGACTTGACTTCTGGGTAGTTCAGAGCTTGTGATTAATCTGAGATATAAAAAGGAGAGCAATAATGTGAGTGGCATTGAAACTGAGGACAGATGATTTAGATTTCGTGAGATTGAGAAGCTGGCCTGCACCTGAAATTTTTGTATCAGGTTTTTCCTCAAAAAACAGGCATAATAACACTTTTTTTTGTTCTTGTTCACCTTTCACTTACATTTATTTTAAAAGTTTTATGTCAAAAATACCTCATATATGCATTTCCACTTAGCATAATGGAACATGCATAGCAGTTGCGTTTCCTATTGGTGCTGCAATACCAGGAGTTTATTGCTCACAAACCATTTTATTTTATGTCTCTATAACAGTATAGAAAAATCAATGAACTTCTAATTAAGACTTAAAAAGAAATGTAGGCTAGTACTTTAATCCTAGATCAATTTGCTTTTATTTCATAACAGCATAAAAATTTATCTGCTGAGACTATTATTAACTACTTCAGCTTTTGGATACCCAGATACAACACTTTGGAAGAAGTGCAATTAAATTATTTATTTCACATCCATCTGGAAAATTAATTAATAATAATAATATTAAGGGAGAGGACTTAAAACACTGATTTTGTACTGAAGGAGGGGAAAAAAGGCTCTAGATATAGAAGACATTTGTTGCACGAAGTTGTCTTTGTGGAAATGTAAGTATCACATGCTATTGGTGTGAGGCTTTGCTCAGGAATGTTGTGAATATTTGTGCAAGAAAAAACAAACAGCAAAAAAAGCACTTTTTTGGTCATAATTTTCAGAGGAAAAAACCAGAGTTAATATGGACTGGTGACAGACAAAGCTCAGTGCTGGTGGCATTTACTCTGGGATGTTCTGTTACTACTGCCTCTCCTCCACGGTACCAAGTTCAGCTTTCAAAAACACAATTGGAAACAACTGCAAAGTGTAGAAATAACACCAATTGTAGAGCTGCAAATAACCTTATTGTGCTTAAAAATACAGTGCCTAAAACTCAAAGCAAAGTCTTCACATCCCATTCCTGCCAAGCGTTTCTGTGTCTGCTCACTGGACAGAGCACACCTTGCAGAAGGACCTAGAACTCATCCTCTGGTTTCCACCTCTTGCAGATGCTCATTTCTTCCCCAGCCAGAAGACAGGATATGGGAGGGCATCTCGAGGGAAAACACCATTCAATGAGTTTCTGTACTCAAAGGCAAGGTTTTGGAACCTTTCCTTTCTGTTAGTGAAATGTGTAATTATTAGAACTGCGGGACTCAAAGAGTTTTGAGATATTGTACTCCTGCAACAAATTGACTGAGGGGCTCAAAATTTTGGAGGAGTTATGTATGTACACACACTGCCAAGTGGCATCTGTTGTGCAAGATTAATTCTCTTTGGAAATGAAGGCAAGAATGGTAATGGTGACAGAAAGATGTTTTTTCTTCCAAAAGAGATTGAATGAGGTTTGAATTTGACATAGGAAAATTAAATCACTGCTGGACTAAAAAAGACTGCTGTTAAAAGCATAAGCTTTGGGACCATGTCTAGAGAAAAATTGTCAGTTTTTGTGAATCCCTGGTTTGTGTTAACAAAGCCAGTCTATTATAGTTGGATTGAACTCCTTTACAAGATGTGCTTTGTGGATGATATAAAACTCCTTGAGATAAGAGAAGGAACAGCACAGGATCCTTGTCCATTCACAAGCAGACAATGTGAGAGCTGCTGTATTCTTAAATTGATTTTGTGGCAAGGAAAAAGAAAAATTATTTATTTTCTTTTATTAGAAACTTATTGAATTATAAAGGAAGTTGTGGGGTGCATTTAGAGGTGTAATAAATTTAAATTCCATAGGTGAGAAATTTCCTCCCCTCTTGTTATCTGACATGTCTGGTGATAACCTCTAGTTCTGTGCTGTCTGTGTCAGGATGATGAAATCAGATATTGCACTGCCTGGATCTGCTGTTATTAGAACTGATAGGATACAGAGTCTGTAAGTAACACAAAGCTTCCATTTGACCTCCCTAGGCAGAAGATCAGATTTAGGAAGGAATACAATGTTCTGCAAACAGGTCCCTTGCAGAGCTGGGGAGGGGATGAAATGGATTCACCTGTTATGTTTCCATGTTTGAGCATGGGAGGTCTGGGCTTAAATTCAGCTTTCAAAATCGAAGACTAGAGTTTTAGCAGAAATCTGCTCAGGATCTGATGTGAGCTCGCAACAGGCTCTTTAGTTCACCCATTGCCTTAATGCAGGAATTGTATCATATTTAAGCCACTTTATAAGGTTCACATAATAGCAACCCTCATGTCAATAATAAATTCCCTCTGGAATCTGCCAAACAAAAATGCTATACTTTTTTTGGTAGGAACTTTCTGTGTTATAAATGATGGTTTACACATCAGAAAAGTAGTTTGAGAGGACTGCTGTTCCAGCTCTGCTTTAGAGTGCTGGATCCAGAGCTTTTTAAACAATTTATAGTCCACTTTGACCTGACTACACTTCTGGAATGGCCTTTCTGGCATGCCTCAGCATGGGATTGACAGAAATAAACACATCCTTTTCTTTCTCCCCCACAGATTTCAAATGCCTCAGACCTGCTGATTGCAGCACAGCCTGGACAGCAGGCATTTTTTTTCTGCATGTTGCTTCTGTGCAAGGTTTGTATTTGAAGTGCAAAGAGCAGACAGCAGCTTACACAGGTACAAAAAGCAGAAGTTTGCCCCTGTTTCTCTGCTGTGGTGGGCAGTTACATTTGTGTTTTATTTAGCTGGTTCCCAGAAGCACTTTTCACAGAGCCAGAGGTGTAAAAAACGTGGCTCAGCAAGAGCAGGGAGCTTTGCTTTGCTGTCTGCCTTGTGCTCCTGCCCAGAGGGTCTCCTGAGAGTAGCAGAGGTGGCACTAAGGACATGCCAGGCATTGTTGAGAGGAGCTGCAGCTCCCAGGGTAAGCCAGAGTAAGGCAGGGAGAGAAGATGCGTGGATTCAGGACAAGGGAAAGGGCAGTGAAGCTGGGCACTACTTGGAGCACCCAGAGATGTGTCAGGCCACAAACCTAACTCCAGAGTCCTTGGGATACCCTGCAGTCCCATGTTAGCTTTGTGTCTGGGATTGCAGCTTGGCAATCGTGTGATTATCCCACTTGGGTGCTCGGTGGGGTTGGAGGAGCAGGAGGAGTGCTGCTGCCAGCCTGACTCAGAGATTATTCTCGGCAAGACAGCTCAGTCCTGTCAACCACTCCACTGGAGTCCTGCCTTGTCTCCGTGCACATTACCTGCCCCAGCAGGCAGAGGGGATGCAGCTTGTTTAGGAGTGTCCTGGGCAGGTGAAAGCCCTGCAGCAAACCTCAGGGATGTACATGATGCTCTCCGGGGAGACCAGGCTGCCCCATTTCTGTAAGCCCCATATAAAAAGCAGGTTGCTGAAGGATGTTTCCTCCTTTTGCCACTCTGTGTGGCTGATCCAGAAAAGGGTGGTTTTGTTGAGACTTGAGTATTTCTGAAGGAAGGGTGCGTGTTCATGTGTGTGTGGGGAATAAAAAAAGAAACATCAGCGCGTTCTGACGGAGTCACGTCCCCACTTAACTCAATGGCAGACACCCACCCACTTCACAGGGGTCAAGACTGCAGTATCCTGTGTGGGGGATCTGTCAGTAATGCTGTCCTTGTTACAGCAGCAGCTGAACTCCTGTTGGCATAGCAGGCTACGGGGAGCTGCCAGTTAGCAGCTCTGTCACTTGCGCTCCCTTCATGCGAGTGTTCGTGTTTGATTGCTATCTTGATTAGCCAAGAAGGCTTCATGTTCCTGGAATGTCCCTGGAGTTATCTTAGTGCTGAAAGAAAACGAGGGAAGAGTCTCTCAAACTGGACACTTACAGTCTCACATCCTTGTCTTGGGTGTCCTCTTACATGAAGATCAGCCTTACCTCCATCACCTCTCCTCTTCCCTCTCCTCTTAAACCCTGTAGGCATACAGCTACTCTTGACTCATACTGAAATTCAAACCTTTCCAGGCTTGTCTCTGTATTAGGTAGAAGACTTCTGGGCTCTAGTACACCAGAGGAAAATAAGCATGGATTGAGAAATTGCTATTGTGACCCTTGGAAAAGAAAGAAAAAGATGGCAACAACCATTTAACACTGACTTCATACGCAATGAAGTGAAACTCTAGAGCTGTCAAGACTCTCCGGACACTTAACTTTGCTCAAATAATTTTCTGAAGATGTCTGTTCAGACAAACCTCTACAGAGGATGGTTTCACCTGTGCTCTTTTATCACTCTGCTCTTCAGGGCTTTGTTGGACTTATTCCTTCCAGGACCTTCTTTTGCTTGGTGCTATACAGACAAAATTCCCTCTCAGAATTATCGGTAGGAACTGGATCTAGCTCAAGAGCAGTTCATCCTCCAAACTACTAGAAAATAAAACATTTTTGAAGCACTGCATCCACTGTGGAAGCATTAATTCCTTCAGCAGTGGCTCTCTAACTAATGTCTGCATCCCTGTTGTGGTGGGCTGAGTTTGAGTTCTCACTAAAAACAACAAAATCTCTCATGTTTCTCAAATACCTGATCTGTGTACTTCCTTCACAACCTATTTTAAATACAATGCTGATTTCCTGAGACAATCTGCATCTGTTTACTTACTTTCTGGTCAGGATCTTGTTAAACTTCCAGGTAAAGTGATGCATGTTGGGACTCAAAGCTGTTCCTTTCCTGCTTACAGGGGTATCTTGACTAAACTCTTGTGGTACTGCAAGCTTGACATGGACTGTATCTTTTTATTCTTCACACCTGTGCAACTTCTGACATGGGTGAAATGTTCCCTATTTTACAGCTTCAGAGCGTTGCCAATAAAAAGGTTGTGATTCAAGCTAGAAATAGCGCTTTGAAAACTTGCATTTCTTCAGTTGAAAAGTAATGCTGTTTTTGTTGTGTCTGTTTTAAAACCTGGAAAAACTGGTAAAGCTTTTCAGGCAGTGCTTTTTTGAGTCCTACATAGGTTACATTTTGTCTTCCATGTTCTTACTTCTGCATTTCCTCCAGGGTTTTTTTGTTGTTTTATAATGGGCTTTGTGTACATAACAATGCCCCATGTCACTAAATTTGCCAAACATGATGCAGATGTTTGCATGCATGCAAGTGCTGCAAAGGTTCCTCATCTCCTACTGAAGCTTTAGATCTGAGCTCTAAAGTCACCCTTTCTAGACTCATACAGGCCATTTCCAGTTAAAATCCCTTTCATGTTCTTTCCATTGGGCATCTCTGGCTGCACCTTGGATCAGGAGAACACTTCAGATTCCCAACATCCTGGAGATGTCTCTATTGGCACTCTTGTCTGTGTATATTTGTTGAGGGTTCTCCCTGATCCTCCTTTGTGATATGCAAATGATATGCAAATGTTAGGTACTGATAGCAATGTTTTAATCACAATAGTGTTGAACTTGGGAGCACATAGCTTTTCTTCATATGAAGAAGGCACCAAATGCTGATTTTCTAGTTGTAGCTTTGGCTTAATGTGGGGAAGCATGTGAAAAAGAGATTGTTTCTTGAAATTTCATAAAGTTAATCTCACTGGAGGTTAGGATTTGTAATTTAAAACTGGCAAAATATTAGATGAACAAACTACAGTTGTTTCTCTCAGGAAAGAGATTGATTTATAAGGAGAAAGAATAAGTTGTTCACAGCTCATTATTTTACCCCAAAATTTTTAAGAGGCAAAGAAAAGCAGGGACTTAACATTGGTATGACATGGAATACATGGCAAAAGTAAGTCCCCCTGGATGCAGCTAATGTCTGATAGATTAATTAATGTTAGATTGAGTAATTAGTGAACACAATACGCGACAATATGAAGTGACAAATCTGGAATTCAGGCATTTTTTCCAAAGGACTAGCTTGTTTAATGTGGGATCTTTTTAGACTAAATGAAGAATCTTGGTAATATACAAGATATTGTGCAATATTTTTTCATTATAGAATATTGCTGCAATTAAGTAAACATATTTCAATATTACTGTGACACAAACTAATGCACTTCTCCTAACCAATTGACTACTCCATATCTGTTAGATAATATGCAAAATACATAGTTAATAAGTAAACATGAAGATGAAAAGGGGATTTTGGAGCTGTTTCTGAAGATGATATGGCATCTTGTCTGCTGCTAATCATGTTTCTAACACAATGGGGTTTAGGCTGGAGTTTAAAAAAAATTTGTGAGGCTGATTAACTCAGTTTGTTTGGTTTATGTGAACACACTTCTGTAACAGCTTTGGTCCTATTTAACAGGAAAGGGGTTATCAGTCTGAGAAATAAGCTAATAAACTGAAGAAATAATTAGATCTTTCTAAGCAGACAGATGGCGGGGCCATGTCCTTTGATACCGAGAATGCCAACAGGCTTCTCTAGTTTTACAATTAGATTGTTTCATCTGATAATTAAAAAAAAAATACAAAAACAAACTTAAATATAACAGCTGAAAAAACCCAAACAAAACAGATCATGGCATAAATCTTAGGTTTTTTTCCTTTATAGGTGATCTATACTGTGGCAACATTTTTATCGTGATCTAAAGCCCAGTAAAGCTATTAGTGGCATCCTAAGTACCAAGCCAGACAGAATACTAACATGCTGTTAAAAAAATAAAAAGGAAAAAAAACCCAACAAATTTCAGGGTTATGAAAGCTTCCTTCAAAAGCTAAACTGTTTAAGCTCATCACTTTTAGGAACTAGGTCTGGTGTTGGAAGGCAAGGAGGAGAATGTGGACTGGTTGAGAAAACGTGCAAACCACTAGAATAGCAGCAGAAAGACATTTGCATTTGTGCTGGGTTTGGGTGTGCTGAGTTCATAAGAGGACACTGGCTGGGAGGGGGCCACAGGAAAGTCCAAGGCAGCACTATAAATGAGCTGTAAAGCTATAAGCTATAAATGAGGAGGGGACAGGAAGGTCCTGGCCACCTCGGTGTAATCAGAGCTGAGTACAAAGTGGGTTGGAGAGGTCTGAGCAGTACCAAGAAGTGTTACCAATTTGGTTATTGCTGAATGGGTAATGTCTTAGCCTTTTAAATGGGATATTAGCCATTTTCTTGCAAGTCATAGAACCATGGAACAGTTTGTGTTGGAAGGGACACCTTAAAGACCCTCTTGTTCCACCCCCCTGCCAAGGGGAGGGACACCTTTCACTACACCAGGTTGCTCTAAGCCCCATCCAACCCGGCCTGGAACACAGAGATGAGGCATTCACAGCTTCTCTGGGCAACCTCTTCCAGTATTTCACCACCCTCACAGTAAAGAATTTCTTCCTAATCTCTAATCTAAACCTGCCCTCTTTCAGTTTGAAGCCAGTCCCCTTCATCCTGTCACTGCATGCCTTTGCCAAAAGTCCCTTTCCAGCTCTGGTATCCCCTTCAGGTACTGACATGTGCTCTAAGGTCTCCTCAGAGCCTTCTTTTATTCAGGAAAAAAACATTAAAGAAGGTTCAAAAGTGCTGTATCCCAAAGAGGATGTTAAAACTCCGGTGCTTAATTCACAGAGACCTCTTGGTCATTGGATGAGGTTCAGATGGAAGTAAAAGGCTGCCACTGAGAAAGAAACATGGGAATGTTTAATTCTTCATAGTTTCCATTTATAGCCATAAGAAACAATATTTGGGAGACTTCAAGCTCTTACAGACATGCAATAATGCAATTTTAGAGCTTTATGTACCAAACTGCACCTATTTAAAGTCTTTGCCATGCATTGTTCTCCACATAGCAGTAAATTTCTGTTTGTAGAACAGTTTATCAAACCTTTCAATCATTAAAATAATTCCCTATGCACCTCAGAAATGTTCTATAATGACTGTAAAGAAGCAAAAAATCTTTACTTTCTTAAAATAACTTGGAGTGTAGGAGAAGGCTTTGAGTTCAGTATTGCAGTCTCTGCCTTACTTTCACTGATTCTGCTATTGACTGGGTGTAATGGATTCACTTGATACTCTATCCAAATAGATTCAAACAGCAGACTGGCTCAAGACTCAGTCTTTTGTTTTGCCAGGAATTACATAATTGGGTCTCTCAGTCTACTTATGAAATATGGGAAGTTATCTTTTTAATTGCTTTGGTCACTACTGTTCTATGGAAAATTAGTATTTCAATGGATTTCACCCAGTTTATCACAGTGTCTCTTTCCATGCCAGGTTTTGAAATAACTGTGGTGATCCTAAAATATTACTAGCTTTGGAGGGTTGTGGGTGACCACAAAGCCTATTCCCTTTCTGGAAAGGTAGCCTTTTTAAGCTTAATTCAGAGTTGATGGTAAGAGGTGTGATCCTCTGAGGCTGCATCAGGACATCTGAACGAGGTCTCTCTCTCTCTCTCTACAGGAATCTGTTTCTCTTCACTGACTATGGATGAAGCTTGGGAACCTTTTCTCCTTGTGCTGACACGAGCCTTTGAGTAACTGCTGAAGACTTCATAACTTTTTTCCTCCTAATGAGGTCCATTAATGCAATTTAAATCTCATTAAGCTAATTGTAGTCTGTTAGACTACACATCTCTGAAAATATGTTTAAAAAACATGAGGGATGTTTAACTCATCAGCGTGTTCTATGAAGTACTCAATTAATATTCGAGTAAATTTCCCTTGCAGTTATGCTTGTGTCTGGAGCAGTTGGGCTGAGGGGATATTCACCATAAAGCATCATTGAAGTATTGTGAAGTAATTGCCCTTTTCTATCAATTATAGCAGTGTTCTTCCTAGAAAATTAACCCCTTAGAGTGATGGAAAGATGAAGTAATGTTCTTGGAATATATTCATTCAGGGGATGGGTCCATATATCCAAGTTTTGCCTTCCATCAAAATACAAATCAAAGTGCCCTGGCTTCTGGGATCCCTTCCAGATGCATTGACATGAATGCTGCTGTCTACCTGTAAATGAGAGCTTTCCATTTCCATAAAATTGAATTTCTTTAAGAGGTCTCCCAAAGCAGAGGCACCCCAAATCCCTGCTCAGCCTAGGAACAATCTTGGCTACCATCTAAGGCTATATGACAGAAATAGAAGCGCCGGCTCTCCTGCGTTAGAAAGCTCTTTGACACATTCGTGTTACTGCAAAAACTTCTCAGATCTTTGTTTCTCCAAAGAGTTCCCTGCTGGGAAAGGTTGGATTTGCTCCCTGCAGGCAGCCAGACGTGGTGCAGGACCTGTTTCTCACACCGGGGAAGGAAGTGGGGCTCTTCCAGAGATTTTTGCCAGCAATATGCTTGGTTTGGCAGGGCAACCCCAGCCAGCCCTGTTGTTCCCGGGGAATGAAGCAAGCTCTCAGATCTTATTTCATGCAGGTTTTTGTAGGTCAGAGCTCACATGGCTCTGACTGGGAGTGTTCTGGGGCTGTGTGTTCACAGCCTTCACCTGATGAGGAACTGGCTTCTTTCACCACCTTTTTCTTCTGTGTCTGTGCTCTGTCCCACTGGGATCAGTACAAAAAAATCAATGTTCTCTAGAAATGGCCGTGTAGATCAGGTTAACAAGAAACACAAATAAGAACTGGTGGGATTTTTTCTCATATAACACCAGAAAGTCATCAGTTTTTCCTGTTGAAGTTATCACTTCCCCATCCCAGCTCACCTGCATTGACACTAAAACCTCTGCAAAGACTCACAGAGAACTCAGACATTAGAAACTTAACTTCTTTCTTCCTTTCTTTTCTCTAAGTTTTGTAGTCACTTGACTTCCTAGATCTGAATCTTCGTCAGTGGTACAAATCCTCCTTGGGCTTGTACCCTACTGGGCTAGTGAAGTCTGTAATGAATGGAAGAGGTGACGTACAAGGAAGGATTTTGACATCTGAGGAAGACCTGTGAGAGAAGGCTGTTCTAATTAGTAAAACTTGTGACTAAATTAAGTATGGAGTAAGGAATGAGAGAAGAGAGGTTGCTGCAGCAACAAAAGCTGTGCGGGTGCTACATGTGCTGATTATGAGCTTGAATTCCTTGGAAGAAATTGATCCTAACAATTTATTGCTGACAAAAAAAGTGGTTCAGATGGAAAATTGAAGTGTAACATGTTTGGGCATATGGAAGTGTTACTTGTGGCTTTCAAAGTGGGAGAGTCACTCTCCATTCTGCTTAGCAATGGGGAAAATTAATGTTGAATTTGGGGGTTGTAATAGGAGTAGAAATTGGAGAGCAATGAAGCTTCCAAAATCAGGATGATAGATTAGTGCAGTGTTTGGTATCAAATCTTGTAATGGTTTGTAAATTTCCAACAGAAAAATAGATATAAAATAGAGTTGTGTGTTTCCTGTAATGACACAAGAAATGTGCAGCTGCTCTCTAGTTTGTGGGAACACTGAGAAATAGGGGTGGGAGGTGACCCCCACCACCACTGATGTGGCTGGGACCAAAGAGCAGTAACAGGAGGGTTACTGTCAGCCAAAGCTGTTTTCATTTTTAACACTCCCTCTATTTCAAGAGCAAGGATTTTGTTGTTGCGGTTGTTTATTTAAATCATAAGATGCTCCTTGCATCGTATCTTTCCAGAGAGGGAGAGTGAGAATAAACTATTGACAAAGTCGGTCAGGTTCCTTGGTATGGTACCAGAAAGCATCACAAATGAGCTCCAATAACTGAAAAAAGCAATGAGGGCAAATATGGAGGGCATGGAGGAGAAACACCCTGAAAAGAAGGAGGAGAAACATCAAAATTGCTCTAATCTGGGAAGACTGCAGGGTAACATGACTTTAAGATCTAGTAAGGAGATCAGGCAAATGTTAGGGAGCTTTTTTTGCTCTTTGAGTTTGTTTTCTTTTCTTCCAATGAGATGTTTCATCTGAAGAAAAATGGTGTATTGACAACAACGAGGCTAGACTTAAGTTCAGGAGGTCAGGTCCTCATAAGATTTTCATCTTTCAGTCATAATTTAGAGGAGAACTGAATACAAAAGAAATCTTTGTGAAATCTGTTTGAGAACACACTGAGAAAAACATTGAACTATGTCTCTTATGATACAATCAGGCATATCTTTGAAGCAATAACATTTCCCCACAGGGGTAGGAATTGATATGCAGATCTGCCTGCTGTCTCTTGACTTCCTGGCACTGAACAGATGAGTCTCTGTCCTCATTGCTCCTCCTCTGACCTTACAACTCCTGGGTGACTGCCTAGAAAAGGGTTTTTAATTCGCGCACTCTTGTAGAGAAGGCAGAAATCGGGGTAGACATATCAGCTGCTAAGTGCAGAAGGCTTCACCCTGAATTTTGATTTCCCTGATGCTCTTTTCTGCAATCCCAGGATAGACCTGTGTCCAAGAGTGTGGCAGTTTGGCACGTGTCCTCTTGACTTCAGCAATGGTTGGCTTTGAGCGTCGCTTACTCAGTGCACCAAAGTGCAAACCCTCCCACAAAGTGTAACTGAGCAGTGGGAATTTTATCCTTTGAACAGCGTTTTTATGCACTTGCAGATCTTGCCATCACACTTGTGCCCTTTTAGCTTCTGGCCTCAAAATGCTAGGGGTCTATCTGATGCAATGTTGGAGCTCAGCTGGGGCATTTCTGACGCTTTCAAAAATGCGATTTGGGTTCTCTCTCAAATATCTTTTGTCTGTTACTGGTAGAGTTCTAAAGAAAAACATCTTATGTAAAAGATACCCTACCTGGATTAAAAGAACTCAAATGCAAGAGTGAGTTCTGATATATTTTACCTTGGGCTTACCTAAACTCGCCATAACTTTTGCTCATTTCTTTTTGAACTCCAACTTCCAGTCTTTCCGCTATCAGGAACTCAGCTGTATCTGAAATCTTGCCCCCAGAAGCATTAGAATAGGTGCAAAGTGCCAGTCTCTAAAGCAGACACTACGTAATGTAGTAAAACACAATGAGCAACTGTTTATTAAAAAAAAAAACCCCAAAGATATGTGCATGTGCATCGCACTGCCTGATTCGAAATCTCCAGGTGATAAAAGGACCTGGCACAATGAGGATGTAGTTTTGTTCCTCTATTCCTGTTCTTTAATAATATGAGAATTTGAAAGGCATAAATATGCAAGACTTTTTTTCCCAGTTATTTTTATATCACAAGGCATGATAAGAAAAGATACTTTGAGTGAGGTATTTTAATAATGTCCCTTTTTCAGTTGTTGATGATTGAAAAACAACAGCAATAAGGGTACAGTACAAAACCTGTCCATGATGCAGCTTCTAAATAATTACTAGGCACAAGCTTGTCAATGCTATATTAAAACATTATTAAAGTTAGGGGAATAAAATCAGCAAGGGTTGTTTATCAGTTTGCTTATGTATCTGGAACAAGTTGAAACAGACTGTTAAGGGGTTTTCACAGCATGTGGGGAAAGGCTACAGTTCTTTTTTTGGGTGGGTTGTCTGTAGTAGAATTGCTTCAGCAGAGCTGTGCAGAACTTTCCCTTTTCCTCTTATGTGTCCTTGTCCCAAAAATCACAAGTAGAATGGGGCAGGCTTTCACAAAAGGGAGAAGGCTTTCTGGTGGGGCCAGCTTTAAAACACCATTTTCCTGTAAAGGTTGCTTCTCTTCTAAGTAAATAAATAAATAAATGCTTTTGTCTAGTTGTTTGACTGCAGTAATCCAGACTATAATGGATGTGAAAAAGAGAAAGCTCAGCTGGAGAGTGAGGAAATATTGGGAGACAAGGTTTTGTGGTTCCTCATGGTTTGATGCATTTCCTATCCCATGAAGAATACTCTATTTATTTAGGTTTAGAAAGCTATAACACATTTAATATACCTGAATATGTAAGTCAGGCAATCCAAAGCTGAAGTATGGGAGAGAGAATTAGATATAATGTGTGATAGATTTTATGTATTTCGGTATGTCTTCAATATTTTGTTCCCATAATTGTGCTAAATAATCCTTAGAGAGAAATTATATTTTTCAGTTCACCTACAGGTTTTGATAAGTAAATTCCTGTTTCCCTCCATCTTCCTCCCTTTTCCTTTGGAAATCTGGACAGTCAAAAGAATTTGGGAATGCTGCTATAAGTCAATACGGGGTATGTAGTGCCATGGCCTTATCTCCTGACTCTCTCAAGGGAAGCTCCGGGGTGGGATGTGTTTTTGTAGGAAAGACAATGGTTATCACCCTCATGACACAAGATGAGGCACAGTTAGCTGCTCAGAGATGGCTGCAGACAGCTGATGCTCCCTCAAGAGAGAAGACTGATGTCTCTTATCTCATGTTATTTGCAAAACAACAGTGTAATTTGTTCATAATGATGTTTTTCTGATTGCTTAGCTGAGAGCTAAGCCTTTCCCAATGGGAGAACATAGAACTGATTTGATCAACTGTTCCCTCTGAAATCCTGAGGAAGAGAAGAGGGTCAGTGCAGCACAGGCCAAGATGGGCCATCCTTATGTGAATGAGTGTTCAGACCTTGCATTCTGGGCACAAATGGGAAGGAAATTCTGTTTAAACATATGAAAATACTTTTGCTGCAAATGTGGTTGAAGAGTGAAACAGATTGCCCACGGGGGTGGTGAAATCTCCATCCTTGGAACTGTTCAAAACCTGCCTGGGCAGAGTCTGCTCTCCTTGGCTGTGTTCTGAGCAGGGGATTTCAACTAGAGCTTCCTTCCAGCCCCTGCCACGCTGTGATCACAAACTCCCCCAGACCAGGAGTGGCCAGTCTGCTCTGTGTGCTGTTTCCAGTCTAATGCCCTGTGGATAAAGAAAGGTGGAGTGAGCCAAACACAGCAGACAACCTGCAAAATTATATGTATTAAACATTTCCTTCTGCTGAATTCTCTTTTGTCTGTCCTTTAATTATCATTATTCAACCTTGAGTCCTACTCCCAACATCCCAGTATGTTCCATCCTTTACAGTGGCCCACTCCAAAGCCAGGTGAAGTTTCTATGCTGTTTCCTTCTGATTTTGGCAAACAGGGATTCAGATCCTAATCTAGCTTTGTCCTCTGCTGGTGGCAAGTCTGGATTGTAAAGAGGAGGCATTTTCCTCAATAATGACTGAGTCTCGTGCTGCTGCCTGGCTAATCTAAGACAGGATCTGATGGAAACTGCTGTTCTAGGTCTCTGCAAAGGAAAAACCTGGGGGAAAACCTCAGTTTTGAGGCAGCTGATGGTACTGCTTGGGACACACAAAATAATCATGTTCCAAAGTGATTTGTCTGCAGAAAATCCTGCTGTGCTGTGGCTCCATGGAGCTTCAATGTGTGTGTGCATGCACACACACTTCCTGCCAGTCCATCCTCTCTGACTGGCAGCTATTTTTGCAAAGCTGCCTTCTGTTTTGTCTGCTGCTTTGCTGCTTTGCTCACACACGTCTCTCGCTGATGCCATCCCTCCCTCTCATGGGCAGGGAGCTCTTCCCCCACTTAGAGCTGCTTTGCTTTTCATCCCAGCCCACCATCTTCCCCTTCATGGGCACTGCTCTGAGAACTCTTTGCCTTTTCATTTGGAAGGACAGATTTCCAGTTTATTATTGACTATTTCTTTTAATACATAACCACGTGCCACGTCTTTTTTTTTTTTTTCCCCACAGAAACTTCCTTTGCTGCAGTCTTTGTCTTACAGACACCTGCAAGCTCTTTATTGATTTGTCTTGCCAGCTCTCCCTGCTCAGTCCCCACGCTGTCAGGTCTCTGGCTCTGTTTACTTCCTGCAGCTTTTCTCTCCTCACTTAAAGGTGAAGGCAGGTATACCTGTGAGGCCTCTATTGTCAGCAAAAATGGACTTCCACTGTGGCCAGAAGTATAAATATCTTTCCTGTGATCTCATACAAAAAAAAAAAAAATTAAAAAAAGCCCTTTTATCTATCTGAACCCACAAAAAGTGAAAAACCACTCTACTAGTGTATTTTCTATAGCTTTATAAATAGACTGTTCCTTTCCTTTCCCTGCTTGCTCAGGGCAGCTGAATGAATACCATCCAGGGACATTTAGTGCCCTCCACCCCCTCAGTAGACATGGCATTAAAAAGAAAACAAAAAAGATAAAAGGGTTTGATGTAAAATGACCATTTGCTTCAAAAGAGCATTGACTGAATAATAGATCAAGCTTCACTTTGGTGCAGTGTTTTTAATAAAGGATGTGCCTTTGCCCACATGTTTCTGCTCAGCATTAACTTGAGAGACTGAAATGTTTGAGTATTCTCTCTAATTTAATAATCAGTGGTTAATTCTCCTCTGGCCTCTTCTGATCCTTCTGCTAGCATGTATTGGCCACTCAGAAAATGAAGCTGAGATTTAAATTGAGATCAAGCCTCCAAAGCTTTGATCAGCAGACTAACTTGGGTTTCTGTGGCAGAAACCAAAAGGTGTTGGCATTCAAATTCCCAGCTAGAGCAAAACCAGAAGGTGCTCCTGCAGTCCCTGCAGTGACACTGCCTGGTTTTGGGGACACAGCTGAACTCTGTGGTAGGGGTAGGGCTGACTCAGCCACACTGAAGTTTTAACTTTAGACTGTTTCATACTTTGCAGGGAGTTTGCCAGTGGTTTAAAATAGAGAATTTAAGGTTGTGCATCTTGGATGCCAGTCCCATGTCATCACAGGTGACGTGTGACTTGTCCCTTGCACTTCAGGAGTTTTGCTCCTCCTGTCAGTGTACACAGTGCCACTTTTGCTTTTTCTCCTGTTCCTGTCCCATGGAAAATTCCTTCTTTCACCCTCCGTGTGAGACTTGGTGAAATTCTCATGCCCCCATCACATCATGACCTCTTCTACTGCCTGACACCATGAGCTGTGCTGCTCCAGGTGCTGTCCCAGCTGAGCTGGATCAATGGATGCTGACCTTCTCAGGCTGAAGACTGACACTGGTGGCTGCTCTAAACTGAAATTGTACTTCCATGAGCTAATTTCATTCTAAACCTCACACTGGCTTGGCTGAAAGGGAAAAAAAAATCATTTGTAACCCATCTTGTGTTGATTTGCTGTGCGTTAGCCTTGACTTTATCAATATTACCTCAAAGACATTGGGGATGTTTGTTTGAACCCCTGTGAGATGGGAAAGGATAAAAGGATAATTCCAGATTTCCATCTGGTTAATTAAAATCAATCCCTGTGCTTCTCAGGAAAAAAAAAAAAAAACAAAATCACACATAAAACAAAAACACCAAAAAAACCAAAAACAAAACAATACAAAACAAAACAATACAAAACAAAACAAAACCAACCCCCCCCAAAAAAAAAAAAAAAAAAAAGACCCCACCAAACCCAAAACACCAAAACCAAAATTTATATTTTTGTAGTTTCCTGGTGGCAATCTTCTGTACTTGCTGAGACCCAGATTCTTAAGAACCTAAGGTCAGATTTATTTAAGCTTCCAGTTGCTCTCTATGGAAATTTTGCAATTTACATGAAGGACAGTAAATTTAAATCATCACCATAAGTATAAATAGTTAAACCCCTACTGCTTTCATCCAAATTCAAATTCCTTGCTGATAATTTGAGCAGTATACTGGCTTTGATAAATTCCTTTCCCTGCTTTATTTTATCATCATAATTATTTGCTGTTCTGCTTTGAATCTGCAAATTATCTCATACAGTTATATTTACATATGCAATAAAACTGGGCACATGATTTATTGTCTTGTCAACAGAAAAATAAATAAAAGAGTTCGTCAGAGATTATCCCTGACTTTTGGGCAGAGTTGTAATAAATAAATAAACAAACACCTAGATGATAGATTTTTAGAAGGGATAAGTATTGTAACAAGTTTGAGGTGCAACACTTCAGCAAATACACAGCTGTGGGAGTTTTGTCTGAAGGCTGACTCTGAGGTGCTATTCAGATTAGAGATGGAATTCCAATAGGTTTTTCATTTTGAAACATGTGCTGCTAAAATATTCCTCTGCAAAGGGAACACAGCCTTTGAGATGGAGCATTTGTAGCTTACTCAATAAACCTGTCTAAAAGACACAGTGGATGAAGGTCCATCAATCACATTTTATGGTTATGATAGCAACATGGCAAAGGAGTAATGTACCAAATAAGTGTTGAAATTGATGGCTGTAGCTTTTATAGGTTATAAAGAATAAAAGCTTGGGAGATGTATTTTTAGCATTGTGGGTAAATTACTTGGGTATTTTGATTGCAAATATTATGAAATTAGATGTAGAATTATTGGCATGCATTTTTATTTCCAAGAAAGTGTAAAAAATGCTGATTGAGAAGACCACCATCCACATGCAGAATAAAAATCCACACATAGGCATATTTCTAAAGAAATAGTCTTAGAGCCGTCCCTGATGGTTTCTACAATTTTTTAATTATTTTCCTACACTTACTGATAACCCAAACTTTTGGTTAAAAATATTTTTAACTAAATCAGTTAAGTATCTGAGAGTCTCATCTGAAATTACCAAGATAAAAATTAACAAAACAAATTTTACATGCTCTTAATTTTGAAGCTGACCCATGATCCTCCACAGCACCTTCAAGATTTGGTGACAAATCAGTACACTCTATTTACTGAACAATAAATAATGCATGAGCAGTCAGCACCCTGACAGAAGTTGAGAAATACTTGCAGAAATGTAACTGTAAAAAAAAACTGAATTAAAATATGATGGTGGAAGTGATTTGTGAAACGGATATGGGTCAACAATGTCAAATTACCAATTTCTTCTGAATGACTCACCCAGCCATAGTACTTATAGTAGTGTGCAGTCAGCAAGAAGGAATTGGGACAATAACTGTGGATTTCCTTCCTTTTTCCATCACAGTGACCTAAAAGTCAAACTATCCCAAGTATTGCTACGACAGGCTGTATCTTAATACCTCTCCTAAATTTGTCCATGCTCTTTTCAGTCTCCCAAAATCTAGTGGCAGCTCTTCAGGTCAGCAGCACCTTTTCTGTTACTTCATGTGAGAACATGAAGTTTTTCTGCCAGAGCAGAGCCAGGTTGGGTCCCTGCAGTGGTGGAAGTCTCCTGTGAGGAATTGTGGTTTCCCTGCTGTGCTCTGTGGGACAGGCAGGGCCTCTCCTTGCTGGATTGGAGCTCTGGGTGTGCTAACCCCATGGCCAGCATGTATCTGAAGATGCCATCAAACATCAAGTAGGCTGGGAAAGACCTCTGGGATCATCGAGTCCAACCTGTGACTGATCTCCAGCCTGCCAAGTGCCACATCCAGCTTTTCCTTAAACACCTCCAGGGATGGGGACCTTTGGCCATGGACCAAAAAAAACCATTATGACAAAAATCCTCCTCTAGATACGTCTCAACAGACTTTAGACGACCCACTGTGGATAACCAACAGTCTGTGGATTTACCCAGGTGTAATCAAATCTCACCTCACCTTTAGGATGGGCAGGAGTCTGCAGAGAGGAAGTTGGGCTCTGTGGAGTACTACCTAGAATGGGAAGACCAGACAAATTATACCAATTTATGAGTGCCCCTGTAGTCATCTGCTCCAGCCTGTACACTCCTTCCAGCCCAGAGCTGCCCCGTGGCTGAAAGGATGAGGAGATCTTGCTGGTGCCACGCTCTGTTCTGCTGTCCCAACGTGCCCTCAGAGCTGCTCAGCTGCCCTCCAGCCCTCTGTGGAATACAAACATCCCTGTCTCTCCCAAACTTGTGGGGTGTTGCCCATGGGAGTCTTGGCAGGTCCTGGAAGCCTCTGTCTTTTGACGTGAATGAATGGTTCTCAGGTACCTGGAATATGGGTGGGTATGAGATTTTTCTTCCTGCTTCTCCTTCTCCTAAGGGTCCTTTGATCTTTCAGGCTAGGGAGCCTTACTCTAATAAGCCAAGGTTTGTTTGTTTTGCTGAAGAAACATCAAAGAAGGTAAAGACCTCTTGGGTTGTGTAAGAAATAACTAGACATGATCCTAACCTTGTATATATGCAATGGCTGATCTGTTTGTCTGGAAGGAATCAACACAGACTCATCAACTTAGAGAAGCAAACAAAAGCAGAGCAGAATTACTGAAAGCAGCAAACCCCAAGCTGTATATCAGGTGAATCAATTCAAGGGGAGCTGCAGTGAGAAACTCAGCGTGGGGGGTTTTTTAAGTCTTTATGTGCGGTTTGCTGTACTATAATATCTTCTCCCAACCTACAATACTTTAAAAATTACTATAGATTTCTTGTAAATCAGCACTAATAACAGTCGTTGAAGGACTCTTTGCCAGCCTTTTTGCACGGTGCTGGAAGTAATCAACTCTGTGTAAAGTAATGATCCTGGAATGTAACATTCCCCTGGGGAATGATTTGTCTTGCCACATTGCCTTGCCCATACCCTGCAGGTGTACTTTCCTTAGCTGTGATTGCTTTGCAAATAAGGATATTTGCTTTCACATAACTGCTTAAATGCTGCTGTAAATATGAGCCTGGGGTGGTTGTTCATTCAGCTTTTAGTCTGAAAGAGTGTTACAGCACCAAGTGAGCTGATGGAATAATTCCTCCTGGCCCTTACCTGCAGCGGCAGATGTGGGAAAGGATTAGAGAATATGAACTGTGTGCTGTTTTACCCTGCACATGGGGTGAGAGAGGAGATGTGCTTTAGTTTTGAAATGCCTTTGCTGTTGCGCAGAGCTATTTGCATCCTGACTTGCTCTAGTGCACTTCTGGAAGGTATCCTAGAGAGTCATAAAGCTCCCCAAAGATACGGGGACACCTTTCCAGGCGCAGGAATGGGCAGCAGTGAACTGAACTGAGCACATGCTAAACTCTTTTGCTTGCTGTGTAAGGTGTGAATGTTCCATGGTCTTTGTATGAATGGCAGCACCTTGCAGTCACCACTGGAGTTGAGCCTTGCTAAGTTCTGCAAAGGAGCAAAAGTGGAGTGAATATTTCCATTTACAGCTGAAGAAGCTGAGATCTCTGTCAGACCCAGGTAATTTCTGTGAGGTTGTGCAGCCCATACACAGCTGAGCTGTGCCTTGAACTAGACATTCCAGCAGTGTCTAGTTCTCTTGACACAAATGAAGGTCTCTCACCATTCTTGTCAGGAGATTTTCTAATGCACAGAGCAGAGCTACCACACTGAAGGTTCTTTCTCCTGGACCACTCACACCTTTTTCCAGGTGTGAATGTTCTTTTTCTGAGGAATATGGAGCACAGCTTCTGTCTGCCACCTCTGTGCTCTGCTCTCCCTGTTGTGAATGGGTGAGCCCTGAGCAGAGTCAAGTCAGTTCCTGGCTGCTCTTTCTCAGTGTGGCCATAAATGATGCTCAGTGCATGAAGAAAGGGGAAAATTGGAGTCTGGTGGTGACTGCCTAAAAAAATGTGGTTTCTGTCCCATTTTTGAAGGGATGGAACCTGGGGTCGGTCCTTATACAGCACTTGTGCCCAAATTCCAGGATATCCCAGAGCCACTCCCCTGCCCAAACTTTTTTCAAGTGTCCTGGATTGAGCTGTGTGTAATAGCATGTCCTGGTAACTATTTCACTTAGCAAAACTGCAGCCCGTGTTAGCTGTGAATAACAACCTTTGTCATTATTGGCAATTATTTATGTCCTGGAGTCTTGCTGTTTATCCTGTGTTTACCAGAATCCCTTACAAATATTGCTCACCCACCTTTTGTCAATGCATTTATTGTGCTCTAAAAGCCCTGAGTGCCTTGAGTAAGTTCAGAGGACATTGGATCACATTTCAAGGTAAAGAAATATGGGTTCTGCTTTTTAGAGTTAAAGCCTCCAGGGATCTGAAAACTCTTCCCTTGAGTTTACAGAACTTTATCATTCTATACCCTCAGTGTCTATCCAGCACAATATACAATATACAGTATTCAATATACAATATTCAAAGATTTCCCTGCAAGAATGCCCAGCTCTGCCAGCATATTGGGGCATTCCCTTTCTCTTGGGAAGTTCTACTTTACATGAAAAAATTAAATGCACCTGGAAACATAAAATGAGAGCCATGGAAATGGACAGTGTGAGCCAGTAACAGTTTTGTATTTTTTATATTACAGTATTTATATTCACAGGTATTTGTATATTCACATGAACATTTACATATATATACATATATAATATTTTAGTTAAAATCCAGAAAATGCACTCATTCCCAAAAGCCTTTTAAATGCTGCCTGTCCGAAGCTGGAAAAGCACCCCCTGTGCTAATCTAGCAGGGATGGATGAGAGGGCTGTCTTCCAAATGCTAAAGAAAATGACTTTATAAACTGGAAATGTTGGGTCCTTAGCAGGAGACACAACTTTGTAGGACTTCTGCTTTGAACATGGTTATAGGTTTTCAGCGAAATGTCTTCATTTCTCCATGATGCAGGAATTCCACTTGGGGTTTTACCTGGTGTGGGGCTGTGCCAGGGCAGGGCTGCACCCACACACCAAGGGGTCAGGGCACAGTGGGAAGGAGGTTTCAGCATGGAAATTTGGGGTATTTGTCACCTGAGTAGCAGAAACCCTCCAGTAAACCAAAATATCACAGCAGGCTATTGTTAAAAGTTCCAGGCAGTGGCAAACTCATCAAAGCAGTGCAGAGGTGTACACAGTGTGTATCCGTTGTGTATCTCAGTTCTATTAAAGATTGATTGAGCTGCACCAGCCTATCTTAGCAGTCATCTGACTCAGTGCACTCTAAAACCAATATAAGCCTGTAAACCTATTTAACCTTCCCATCTGGGAATGCATTTCATTGAAGATGGCAGCCTGATGTTCATTAAAATTAAAGACAGAAAATAATATTAGATAATGCAGTGCTTTTTCCTTGGCAATGTAGGGCTGGGACCTCCTTGATGTTCCAGTTTGACCCTTTGTGTAGTTTTGAGAAGATTTGTTTTCACATTATTTGGGATATTTTCTCTCATTGCTCCTCATGCTACTTGTGCATTGTCTTAACCCAGATTGTCTTTCCCCATTCAGACATTTTTAAGGGGACAGAATACCTAAACAGAAGAGTTTTCCAGCTATTGGCCTCTCTTTTAGCATAAAACAATTTTCAGTAGAGACCACTGGACTTGCTGTAAGACAAAGAAGAAGAAAGGAGATGCAGCTGTCAAGGTATAAAAACATATTTCTTTCATGAAGGGTACCACTGTGGCTGTTTGGATTTAAAATAACAACAATAATGCTAATTTTGTAGATATTATATAGGTATTTAGGTATTTGTAGATATTATATGCTGGTTACAGCTACAAAGGTATCTTCCCAGTGTTGTGTGTATGAATTTGCAGGATCAGTAACTACAGGATTTTTCAACCTACCACAAGTCTGGGTTACCTCGAGTTGTGGAATTGAGCTGATTTCTCTTGAAAAGTAAGAACTGGAAATGAATAGCAGTTTTTAAAATGTTGAAGGTGGAAGACAGTGCTCACAAATCTGTAGACCCAGGAGTAGAGCAATTACAGACTGAGACAGGCAATATTTCAATATTAACATGTATAGACCCTGTACAGAACACCAGGATTATGATAATGGAACAAATGTGTGCTGGGTGTTCAGCTGTCTGAGGTCACTGCTGTTCCAGCAATGCTGCTGGTGTGCAACATAAAAGAAAGAGTGCTCTGGTTTTTTTGTTCTTTGTGGAGAATTGTTGCTAAGCAATTGGGAAAACAGTAAGGCAAAAGATATGAAAGCATAATTCACTTTGTAAACAATAAAGATCTTTACAATTTTGGAAGAAACTGCAGCAATAATACATAACATCAGAAAGGAGAAGCTCTACAGAACATCAATAGAACATTATTCAGGTTCTTTTTCTTTTAAGAGTGCCAGAAGACTGATGACTTGATGCTGATGTAGAATTGAGTTACCATCACTGATATCAATCATTTCCCTACCATGGTTCACAGGACTCAAACCACAATGAAGTTAGAGAGGAATGCACATGCACACGCTCACAGTGCAGACATATTTCACCAGCGTAACATTATCATATCAAAACTCATAACAAGTTTGAAGGTGGGGGAATTTTCTTCACATTAATATGACTTTATACTGTTATTGCTTTACAGATGGTTTTGCATTGTTTCATTTTGTTTTTTGAAGGTGCCAATAAACATCTTTATTGCAGTGGCTTTTGTGTATGAATTAGTAGAGAAATCACTGATTTCTCAAAGACAGCAGAAAATTTCCTGATCCTGGCAAAGGCAATTTCTTGTTTACCACTTTTCCAAAAGTGTTGACTCCCTGGCTGGGCATTCCCAGGTCAGCACCTACCTGGGTGTTCTGCAGCATTATTCCCTGTATCAATCCTTGTCTGATTGAACTGATGCTGCCCTTTTGAAATCGATGGAGTGAAGTCACTTTACATTTCCTGAGGGTCTGTTCTAATGTGGAAATACTTCCTTTTCTGTCAGCTGGTGTTTTCATCTGGCTTGGAGGTGAGTTGAAGGCTGCAATACACTTTTATCTTTTTAAATCAGCTGCCAATATATTAAGGAATGGTGGCATAATCTGTTCTCCTGTCATCTTTATAAAAAAGATCCAGACTTTTCTTTGAAACTCCCAAAACTGGGAGTCGACAACTGCTCAGTGCTCCTGGGTACTTTCTGAGAGCTTGCTCAAGCCAGCTTCACTTCTCTGTGTTTTGCACAGAGAGATGGGGGAAGATCACACATCTTTCATCTGGGCCTGTGAAATTTTGCACAGAAACTTTATTTCTGCCTGTGGTTGCTATCAGCAAATTTAGGGGAGAAAGCCCCAACATTCCTTTTTAAGTGTGGATTCTGGCATTCTCACCTGAGCCAGCCCATGCTGGGCTGCTGCCTTTTCTTTTGCCCTGGTCCTCTGCTGGGTTGCTCCAGCCTCTGGGATGGGATGGGATGGGATGGGATGGGATGGGATGGGATGGGATGGGATGGGATGGGATGGGATGGGATGGGATTTTTTTCCAAGCTGTGTCACCTTTGCCTTCACCAGAAAGGGAGACCTGCAAACAGGATTGTAAATCCCCAAATGAGTGGCAACATTTAATGCTGCCAGGAAAGCAGCATAAATGGGACTCTGGTGCTAAACCTTTAATTAAAGGCCTGAAATTAAATTCTAACAAGTTGCCATGTAGCTTTATGATCCTTTGAAACCAATGGTCCAAATCCTGTTGATTACAGTGGATCCAGGCTTTCTCCTGAGGTCTTTCTGCTGTACTCACACCCTCTGAAATGCTCAGGATGTCACAGTATCTGTTAATTTGGTGAAGAGCCTTCCAAGTTCATAAGGAGACAGAACAAAAAAAAAAACAAACCACTGTGGGTTTTGGCCACCTACAGTCAATGTGAATGTTTGTTTTTTTAAGTTTCACTTTGGGTTTTATATGTTCATTAAATACCAGCAATTCAGATATTTTTTTCCTATACAACTCTGGTAATGTAAAGAGTTTGATACATTGGTGAACTCATCCATAACAAATTACATGGCAACTATGGAAACACTCTGCTTAATGGAGTACAAGGTCAGGCTGTCTCATACTAAAAAATTAATCATTCCTCTGGGGTTTTTTTCCACAGGATTTCTTGGGAGGTGGGGAAAAGAGATTCAGATCAGTAGGACATGGCAAGACTAAATAGTGGAATTGATTAGATCTAGCTGAATTAATCACTGAGAACAAGCCGCCTCACAAATTTAATTTTTCTTTTATTTTGTTTGCTTCCACTTGTATGAGAGGAAGTGTTTATTTCTGCAACTATTGATCAAATTATTTACCTGAACACATTCTGGGGCACTTATACCACTCACAGATATGCCTTTGCGACCCCTGGGATCCTTTGGCCTTTCTTGCTCTGCAGTGGCTTTGCTGGTGGTGGTTCAAACAGGTCACTCTGCCATAGAATGCCAAAATATTTTCAGGACATGAGACATGTTTCAGTTTCCATCCAGTCTGACTGCAGGAAAGTTGATTCTGTACTGGGTGTTTCGATTAATCCCCAAATGAATTTTTATATTTGCCTTTGTGGTAGCAATAATTTCCTCTTTTCCATGCAGACCTCCTGTCCAAGAAAGGTTTGTCCAGTACAGTGAGTGCCCAGCAGAACAAAGATAACTTTTCAGGGAATTTATCTTAGTTTTATTTGGGGTTTGAGAATTTGAGAAGATCTCCATTTTTTTTCCCCTTTCAGTGTTTTCAGATTGTGATAGAAGTAGAACCATTCTTTTAAAACTGAGATAATTCAGATGTTTGCAGTTCCATTTAGTGTGTAAACCCCTGCACATTTGGACTCACAGCATACAAAAATTATTACTGAGGAAAGGTTGCATATCAGTCTTTTCCTGGAGCTGAGTGTGACACAGCCAGGCCTGTGTAAAAGAGTGAATCCTGAATTCCAGATGGGGAGGGGTTTCATGGATTCCAGGAACAGGAGAAATGAGCTGCCAAATATGCAAGCCTGCCACCCTTAGTCTAATTTTGTTTAATGGAAGTACTTCATGGAACTGAACCAGGCAGTTTGACCTCAATGGGATTTTAGCGTATGCTTGAATGTTCTGCTGATTCTGAGATGACAAATCTAGTTAATTTTTATCATTCTGATGAAACAGTGCATTCACAACTACAGTTTTCTATAGAGGTGAGCTGTTTATAATGATATTTTCTTTAGAGAGGAGATAAGGGAAGAAGGGATGGAGACCCCACTGCCAGTATTTAAGACTCTGGCTGGGCTGGCAGGAGAAAACTCTCCTTGCCCTGCCTGTGTCAGAGACCTGATGCACGAGGAGCTTGGCTGTGAACCAGACTCAGGGTGCTGAACCTCAGCCTTTTCCATCCTCCCCATCCATTTGTCCAGAGGAAGAGAAATCAAGTCACTATTTCTGTGGCTACATTTCCATTCAGAAAATTTCTGTAAAACCCTTTTTGTCTTCTACTTTCTGGTTTTCTTGGTGATTTTCAACTATTCTTTCTGTAAGATTTGAAGTATTCTGCTTCAAGCTCTTCTAAAACTTGATGTTTTTTTAGTTTTTCCATTCCTTTTCCTTTTAGCAGGTAGGAAAGACTTGCACAAACCAGCTGAGACCTCTGGGCTCACTTCACACCACCATAAATCTGTTGGCCAAGGTTTGTCATTTTTTGATAGTGATGAGTGTCCTGCAGCTCTGGGATGTTTTGTTGCTTTTTCTGACACCGAATTCTCAGCTTTGTATTAGAACACTTGTGTTTAGTATTTTGAACAGTCACAGAAAATATCACTTTCCTTATCAATTATTGCTTGAATTCACTTTCCTCTTCAAGCTGCTCTTGTTCCCACATGGTCCATAGCTCTGCTCTCCTCAAGTTTATGTAATAGTTGATATTCTTTGAGTGCTGCCTGGCTGAAGGTCCCCCTTGTCATTTATGTAGGCTGATATGAGCTAGGAATGCACATCCATTTTCATGAGCATCCCCTCTACTTTGTAAGGCCAGAAAACCTGCAAGGATTTGGTTTCTGCTGACTTTCTTATTTAGGGTTACAGACACAGGCACACCTGAAGCTTTTCTCTCCAAAGCTGCTTATGTGGGGATGAATGATGCATGCAGGGAAAGGACAGCTTAAACCTGGGAAGGAATCTGGGGTTGCCATCCAGGTTCCTGTGATTAGACCCTCTGGCTTGTATGCTTAGAAGGAGCATGAATCACCCACTTGAATCTTTTCTGTAGCTGAAATCGACTTCCCTGCAGGTTGATTCAATATTGCCACAGCCTTGTCAGCTCCCCCAGGGTGAGTTTGCCCACCTTTTCCTCAAGGAAAATCAGCTCATATCGAGCACCATTAATAATTTCCCTGTGTGTGGGGATCGACTCCACTCCCAAACTTAAACCTAAAGTATTTCTGAAGAGCACTACAGGCTTGTTCTCCTTCTGCCACCCCCTTTACCTCCATCTCAGCAACCTTCTTCTGCAGGCAGATGGCTCCCACCCCCTCCCAGCTCCCCCTGACACCCTGCCAACACCATGCCCAACCACCCCTGTCATCTGCCTCTTGTCTCTAACCCAGTTCCCTCTGATATGACAGACTACAGTCTCCTCTTTCTCTAAAAAGAAACACTGCACCAGCACACCAGCACCCAGGAACCCTGCTCAAAGAAATGGGGATGGGGAGCAGAGAGGGGGTGCAAGGCTTTCCTACAGACATTTTATGACTTTTTCAGCCAATATAACTGACTTTTTAAGGGTATTTCTTTCTTCCTGTTCAAAAAGAAAAATAAAGAAGAAAGCAAGCACGCCCTCACTTCCTCCTCCCAGTCTGGTTGGAAATGCGGCTGCAGCACAACGTGGGAGCTGCAGTTCAACATTGGTGCATCCATTCTCTCACGAGGCATCCTGACCACCCCCCACCAGGGCACCTCCTGTATCCCATCTCCACACTTTCCACAGGAAACCCAGACTGGGGAGATGGAAAGAGCAAGTGACATTTCAACATCAAGCCAGTCACCTGTCATTTCTTTGGCTTGAATCTGATAAATTTTCAAAATACAAATATTTTGGCTTTCCATTTTCTCTAGTGCATTGGTTTTTTTGGTTTTTTTTAAGCAGAATCCTTCTTTTTATGGGAATAAAGTCCATAACAATCACAAGATGTTTTCATTCCCTCAATTTCTCTTCAAAATGTTTTTTATCAACTTTAGTAACAAACTGATTTCTGCAACATGTATAGTAGCCTCATGTCACCATAATATTTTCTGGAAAAATCCCTTCGTCCAGAATTTCTCTCCTGTGAAGCTGAGATGCCTCAGAGAAAAAGGAAAACAATATTATCTCATTTGCTTCTCCTGTGTTTTGCTGCTTTGGAATGTGGTTTGGGCATTGTTTATCCAACAGTGATTGTTTCATTGGTTGCATGTGAATTGTTTTTACTTATTGGCCAGCCAGGGCCAGCTCTGTCAGGCTCTCTGAAGAAAGAGCCATGGGTTTTTCTTTAGTATTCTTTCTATCTTTCTGTATTTCTTTAGTATAGTTTAGTATAGCATTCTTTAATATAATATAATTCATAAAATAATAAATTAGGCTTCCAAGAACATGGAGTCAGATTCCTTCCTTTCTTCCCTTTGTCAGGGGACCCCAAAATTACCACAGCCTTAAATTTGACTTTTTCTTGGGAAATCTCTCTAAGATATGTTGGCTCCAAGCTCAATAGGTTTTTTTTTTTTTTGGTTTGGTACTCCTGATCGCAGCACCCTGGTTAAGTTTTCTTTGTGTGTTAAACAATGTTGTGTTCTCATCTCCCAGCTCTAGACTTGCACACAAACCTTTGCAAATTGGCCTCAGGAGAACCTGGGGAATTTATAATCAGGATCACAACATAATCTTCAATAAAGTGTCCTCATATAAAATTCCACATTTGAAGTTAGACACGTCCCTTTCTCATTCAGGGAACAATTTGGGACTGCTTCTGTCTTTAAACTTGTGGCTATAAACTACACTTAATCCATTGCCTCCCACTGGCACACTGGGCTTCCAGTGATCTGTTAGGCAACATTTCATCCCTTCTTTTCATTGATCTCTTGTTTGTTTAATGTATTTTCCATCCCTCAGTCCTGCAGCAATGTGATTTCTCAGTTGTGCTTACTGATACTGGAGAAGGCAGGTTTAAGAAACAATCCTCATTTTCCTTACTTGTTTAATACCTCAACACAGAAGCTCTGTCAAGAGAATAGTGCTAGTACTGCAGAGGGTTCTAAAGTACTTTTAGAGAGGCCCTTCAAGATTTCTCTGTGCTTGATGTATATTGCAGAAGACACAACCCCAGGTAAGGGAGATAAGAAATCAAGGAAAAGACTGCTATAATCTGTTACCATGCAATATGCATACATATTATCACATTAATTGATTAATTGATATTTGTCTGTACCTTGGAAGGTGCCAGTGGATGTAGAGTGGTGTCCTCATGCTGCATTCCTTGGTGTTGTGGCATCTGGGGCAGGGGACCTTGAGCTCTTTGAGTTTTCATTTTGTTTTCATTTAATGCCCATAGAGTATCAATGAGAAATGTCAGCTTAGATTTTCGTGCTTGAAACTGTGCTAACATTTGAAAACACCACTAATTCAATTTATAAACCTAACAGAGGCCAGGTTGGACAGGGCTTGGAGCAACCTGGTCTGTGGAAGCTGCCCCTGCCCATGGCAGCAGGGCTGGAGCTGGATGGTTTTTAAGGACCCTTCCAAACCAAACCCTTCTGTGACTCTGTGATTAGAAGTGGTCACTGGCAGACTGAAGGAGCTGCTTTCTTCTGAGACACTGAGCTGTTATCAAAGAATCTACAGGGCTGAAAATCCCATCACAAAAACCATAAACAACGACTTCATGACTTTCAAAATCAGCTTGGTGTCTTGGGGGACAGCTGATACACTGAAAATCAGTGAGACTTTTGTTCTTTAGCAATTTAGGTAAAAAATCCCTTTCCCTCCTACATTTGGTGCTAAAGCTGAGATAGGCAAAATCCCAGAAGAGAGAGGTGAGTCAGGAAGAAAATATCCTTGCTTCCCCAAAACTGAAACAATGATCAGCCAGGCTGTGGTTCCCACTTTCTCTAAAATTACAGAAGCTCTTGAGGAAAAAATTGCATTAAAGGCCTCAATAGTTTTCCTTTTGTCAAATTTACCCAGGAAGCCTTTATAATATGTTGCTGCTTTTCAGTGTTTTTTAGCATCAATTCTGCTTTTAGTTTCAGCTTGGACAATGTAAATTTAATTGACCTATTTTTGGCCACACAATATTTCTGTTGTTATTATGCACAGCCTAGAAATAGCACTGGGAATTGAGAAGAAATTTTAATTTACAGGACTGGATAAACCTTACCAAGCACAACTGTTTGTATTTTGTATTTCAATTTACTGAAGGTGCACAAAGCTGTCCTCTGTAGCTTTTACACAAGAAAAGTCACATTCTTAACACAGATGTAAAATGCAGAAGAAAATGCAGAATAATAAACTTGGACCTGTGATCAGGGCTTTTTTTTCCCCCTAAAACTCATTTCTGAAGAGTTTAAGTGATAATGCTATTAGAAAGAAAGCGAATAACTAAACATTATCTTCCAGAAACAGCTATTTCTGGGATTCCATTTAACCAGCTTTGTTTAGAAAGCTCCAGACTGATGTAGTTTTAATGACATTTAAATTTAGCATTCATATTTGCAGGACAAGGAGATGGGTGCCCCTGTACAGCAGGGCCCCCAGTTTCCACACAGGCGTGAAGTCAATAAAGATTCTGCTCATGGTACCATGGGTAGTAACCATGAAAGGAAAGGAAAACAACACCCTGCTTGCCCTCTTGTTGCTAAAAAAAGTGTTTGTGAATTAATAACTGCTCATTTTTTTTAAGCAGCTAGGTTAGCATAAAAAGGGAGAAAAATAATCACTTTGTGGCTGGGGCAGCAACCCTTCCTGAGTGTGACAAACAGCAAGGGTGGGAGAGGGAGAAGACAGAATATTCATTATTTTCCCACTGAGAAAGGAGGAGGGCAGTCTGAGAGCCAAAATTTGGAATCCATGTAAGCCAGGATTGCTGCCTATGATCCCCTCCAGCCCCACCCAAAGGCCCAGCAGCTCTCTGGGGCATTGGTGTACCCAGCTCCCCATCCTGGGTCACTTAGTGCAAGAGGGAGCTCTGCCTGCTCTGCTCATCTGCTGGCACATTCCCATGGCCCAAATGTCATCCCCCATTCATTCACCTGGACTCAAGATGTGACCCTTGGGTGTCAAAGACCAGGTGCTGTTGGTTAGGAGGAGAGGAGAGGTGGCATCAGCAAGCCCATGGCTGGAAGATGTTGAGTTCTGGCAGCCATCCTGAAAACAGAGATTTGAAAACTTCGAACAGAGCTACAGAAATGTCTGTAGACATGGGACTGTGCCCTGGAGAGGCTGAGCTTGAAGGTGAGTTAGTTTTCCATCTCTGATGATGGATGGCCTCTGAGACTGGGGAATGGTCTTCAAACTAATGAAGACAGAATGTGGTGCAAGAAGTGGAACAGGAAACTCAGACAAAATCGTGCTGAAAACAGAGAGTGTGATCTTGATAATGAGGATTATTGATCACTGAAACTGCTCATGAGGAAATACACAGGAACATCATCATCATAGACTTGATTAATCAGCCTTCTAAAACATGGGCATTTTTCAGAGAATCTGGGTTTGATGGTGGATTTGGCGTGGAGGATCTTTGATCCCCAAGCTATAGGATGGTACAAAGCTCTAAACAATTCTATGCACATCTTTATAGGAAACACTTTCTGGACCACAACATATTTTTCTTTACACACTTGGGGTATTTTGCTCTGTCCTGGAATGAATAAAATGCTAATCTAAATGTTCTGTTGTTTTTCATTTAAAATTGCAACATTTGAGAGAGATTTTTTTTCCCCCCTTAGAAATTTATGTCTTTTCTCTGCTTTTATGGCCTGGAGGTTTTCTCTCCCTCTTTTATTTATCATCTCATATTGCTATGGTTTGAGGATATGCAGCAGTGACGCAGGCTGCTGTAGGGTTTTGGTCCTTTGACTGGTTTCTATTTTTAGAGTGTTCTTAGTTGCACTGAGAGCAGGCAGCAGCAGCTGTATTGGCCCCAGTATCTGACACACTTTTTGTCAGAAGATGCACTGTGAATAACACATCCTGCCCTATATTTAGGGACTATGAAGAGCATGATCCTTCTAAAGAACATGCTCTTTCTAAAGAAAGAGTAACAGGTCTTGTGGCTGCCCTGATCTGCTCCTGGACAAAGGAGAGCAGAATGAACCTGGCTCAGCCTCTCCCCTGGGGCTGTGTCAGCTCACCTGCAGAAAGCCAGGTGAGCTCTGCTGCTGCCCAGCTGGCCCCAAGTGCCAAGCCCTGGAGCACAGAGTACTGCTGGGCAGCCCAGAGGATCAGCCTGCCTGGTCCTTCTGCCCAAAGTCTGATTAAAAAGTGGAATGTCTCCTCCAAGAGCTGGAACAGCTCCTCATCTCAACCCTCAGAGCAATCAGAGATGACAGAAGAGCCAGGATTAGCTCTTGCTGGCAGAGCAGTGCCTGTCCTTCAGCTTGCCAGAGTCCAGCTGAGCATCCTTCATGCAATCAGCCATGGATTCTTCTCTTTGCCAAAGCAAAAAAAAAAAAAAAAATTAAAAATTGAAGCATAATTTTATCCCAATGTATGGCAGGATCACCTGGGCATTCCAAAATTTTTAGTGGTCATAATAATTTTTTCTTAATCCATGCTCAGTACCTGGTATAGCTTTTTATCAGTTTGTGCTTTAGAGAAAAAGAAATTCCCAGTTCTACCCTTTCCTGCAGCCACCTTCTGTCTAACTCAAACACCCCATAGGAGAAACATTCACTTGGGATAAATAAAATGGAGTGATTTTGTTAGCAGTTTCCTGAAGAAGAAGCTTTGCCTGTGAAAGATTTCTTGAAAGTGATTTTCCTGGTATGTGGTTTCCTTTTTTTAACTTGAATTTCCTCTGAGGTTTTGTCTCTATATTTTTCCCTGGATTACCTGAAGTAAGAAACTTTTAGCTGAGCTGCATTTGAAGAAGGAACACCAATATTAAGAAAGAAAGATTCTGTTTGAGATTGTAATTTCTACCATTTAAAAATCTTCCTAAGGTTTGTATCAAAAAAGCCCCAAGCTAATAAGAGTGAACAGGGCTAAGTGAAAGAAAATGCAGCCTGAGTGGTGGTGTGTGTTTTGAGTCAATTAAAAAGGGCTCTTTTCCCATCCAGTGTGAAAATATTAACCATTTAATGCTGTATAAATGCCTTGGCTGAGCGAAGAGTCTTGTACAGGCTGTATCATTTCTCACATTTCCCTCTGACTCCTTTTCCCAGTCGTGTTCCCGGGTCCTGCCCTGTTCCTGTGGATATTTTGAGCAGTGATGGGCACTGAGCAGAGCATGTCCATGCTGCAAATGCAGGTCCAGCCCTTTCCTGGGGTCAGGCTGGTGGCCCAGGACACCCTTGGAGGCACCACTCAGGCACCAAGAGATTTCTCTGAGGAAAAGCCTCAGCCTGCACTCAGACTCCTTCATGCCACATGGAGACATCAGACACAGTCCAGACAGTGAACTGACAGCTCTGTCCCCAGAAACGTCTGTCTTAAGTCAAACCTACTTAAGTCTGCCAAGAGACAATGATGTGCTCAGAATCTGCATGGAGTGTGGCTCCCAATATGTTGTATTCCATTTTCCATCCTGGTTTTATCACCCTTTCCCCATCACAGACCAAGCCCCTGTATTTTATTTGCAGGGCTCACAGATGAAGGAAGGAATGATGAGTCTGACTCCGTGCTCTCAGAAGGCTAATTTATTATTTTATGATACTATATTATATTAAAGAATACTAAACTATACTAAAGAACACAGAAAGGATACTTACAGAAGGTTCAAAAGATAACAATGAAAACTCATGACTCCCTCCAGAGTCCCAACACAGCTTGGCCCTGATTGGCCAAAGAGTCAAAACTATTCCCATGAAACCAATGAAACAATCACCTGTGGGTAAACAATCTCCAGACACATTCCAAAGGAGCAAAACACAGGAGAATCAAATGAGATAAGAATTATTTTCCTTTTTCTCTGAGGCTTTGCAGCTTCCCAGGAGAGAAATCCTGGGTGAAGAGATTTTTCAGAAAATATAACTGTGACACCCCTGGGTTGAGAAGTACAAGACAGAACCTCACTGTCTTATTTCCCATCTTGGATCAGGTCTCATGGACCTTTGCCTTGTGACTACTCTTAAATAATTCTGTCTAGCATCTGATTTAAAAATATCTCCAAGTCAAGCTTTGTGCAATATCATCTGTTCAAAGCAACGCCCAGACTGAACTGCAACTGCACACTCAGTGCCCCTGCTTGTTTCGGAGGAGGAGTGAATTTAGGCCAGGAATGGGAGGATTTCTGCAGCTTCTGTGTCTCCTCTATGATAAACTTTTAGCTGAGATGTGTTCTGGATTTGCAAAAGGAATGAGACCTCTTAACTTTTGCAATTTTTTTGTAGTTGTCCTCATTTATTGCTACTTTTGCTAGCTAATCTTAAACCTAAATGTCACATGGCAGTGTATTTTGCCCTAATTAAAGGCAAGTTAATGGAAGTTATAGGAAGTAATGAAAGCCGGTTGTTTGTGTTTTTAAGCTTAATTAGAATGTTATTAATTATTAATAGGATTAATTAGAATACCCTTCTCTGTATCAGTTCTATATCAGGCCTTAAAATTTTTCCCACTATGAAGTATTTTCCACTTTCACATTCACCTGAATTGCTGATTTTACCCCTCCTGCTCCTCTCTGCATCCCTAGTGACTGAACATGATCCTGTTATCAGTTCTAGGGCATGTTCCCCTCTCTGCTGCCTGGCACCCCCTTTCACAATGAAATACATTGTGAAACTCCAGGAGAGACCACTGTTGTTGTGTGTGATGAAACAGGAAATGCATGGGGCTAGGTATGGTAGCACCTTGGTAATAAATGAATAATTTGGGCCAGAAGGGATGTCAGGAAGTCTTCTAGCCCAGAGCAGGCAGAGCGCCCCAGATGTAGGGTCTGAGTAGAGGGGAAGGATGGCTTCCCATAGCTCAGTGGCTACCCTTGGTTGTTCTTTTCTGAACATTAACTACAGCCAAGTTTGCCCTCGAGGGAGGCTGCAGTGGGAAGGAACACCAATATTCCTCTCTTCTCCAGGAGTGACAGCCAGGGTGGGGTGTGAAAGCAGCAATGATGAGGAAGTTTATTTAATGCTTCCTCGGGTGTGGGCTAGAGCTGAGGATGCAGCAGAACACAAATGGTAAAGGGTCACATCCACTCTGTCCTCCCCACAGGCTGCAGCCCTTGAGAGCCCTCACATCCTCAGGGCAAGGAGTTTTGTACTTCTCTGCACCAGAAAGCCTTAATTTAAATAAAAAAGAGGCTGGTTAGTACTTAATTCTAAACCTCTGCCTAAAACATGCCAGAGAATTGCTCCCAGTAATTCCTGCCCTGTGCATTGCATCCCAGCCTCTGTTTCAGCTGGGACAGACCTCTAGACACAGAGATTTACTTATCTTTTAACAACATGATGAGGTGCAGAGCTTGCAGCTTCCCTTGATAATCTTTTTAATCTAAACAAGTCCCTGAATGGGAGAATGGACTTCAGACTATTCCAGAATAAACTGGAACTTTAAAATATTCTATGAAATATTTTAAAATATATTTGGTAACTATTTGGAGCTTAATCTTATAATTATTTTTCTGGAAAAAGGTGTCTTGACATCAGCAGCAGACCTGGCAGGCACTGTAAGACCATTTCATTTCACTAAGAAATACTATAATTGCTCCACTATCTTAAGGTTATTCTTATAGGCATTAGCCTTTACAGTAATGCAAATATGTTACTGGTATAAATGCTATTAATTAATAATATTTATTAATTAAATGCCATTTGGTAACATGCTGACCCAGCATGCAGTTTCAGTCAGGCAAAAAATAAATCAAAACCTAAACTCAAATGACAAAATCTTGATGGTTGATGCTTTTGTCATGAGGATTCATTGCCTGTGCAATTGTTCATAAATCCAGGGCTTTTCCTGTATCATTCACCAACAGCATGAGAGTTCTGTTCTCTCATGTCAGTAGGTCATAAAATGTAATTTGAACATTCCTTTTTTTTCCTAAATGCAGCCTGAGGTCTGGGTGAGTCCCAGATGAGGGCAGGACTTTGGGAATACCTGAGAAACCTGATCTAGTGTAAGGCTGGAATGAGATGGTCTTTAAGGTCCCTTCCAGCTGAAACCTTTCTGGGATATTTGAGCATCTTTAGCAGCCATTTGGAGACCAGCTGTGCAGCAAACACTGGTTGCCTCAAAAATTGGAGGAAAACTATGCCCTGGACAATTTTTTCAAAATTGTTGTTGGTATACACAACAGGGATGTCCTGTATTCCTCAGGGTCTCCGGCAATCAAATCAATCCCAGATCTCTTTCTGTCTCAGGGCTGAAGTTCTGGGCTCCATGGGGCTGTGGCACGAGGCTGGTACAAAGTCTCAGAAGTGTTTGAGCTGTGTAAGCAAACAGAAGAAAAGGAATAGAAGGAAATTAGAAAATCTCTGCACAAATGTGTTGCTCAGAGCCAGAGAAACCAGGATAATTGTTCTTTTTGAGAGATTATTAAGACCTCTGTAGTGGAGTCATTGCTGTATTTCATTCCCATGACTGGAGCTTCATCGTGAACTCCTCTGTGTGGTGACTCCAAGGTGTTCTCTGTGAACAGAGGCAGAGCTGTGTCCCCCTGGCAGCAGAGGACTGGCTGGCACAGGCAGGATTCCATCTGGGAATGTGAAGTTGGTATCTGCAAGAATCTTTCCACTTGAGTAAATTTATTTGTTATGAACTCTTGGCCTTTACTTCTGGGAATTGCTCACACGATTAAGATGTGCGCTACAAGACTGTTAGTGTGATCATAGCTGAAAAGATTTTGGGTACAAGAACAGGGTCTGAGATGATACCAGAAATTCTGCAGTATCTCCTTACAGTTGAAATTGCGGTAGTGATGATGAGTGCATCTCCTGTCCCTTTATTTTTTTTGTTCACCATTTTTTAGAAAGTAAAATATTTAAGCACTCTTCCAGCACAGACAGGTGTCATACCTGGTTTCAAAGCACACCCCTGGCAAACTCCATGTGCAAAGACGTTTCTGGTCAGGTCAAGGACAGCACAATCTCTGTTTTACAGTTGAAAGTCTCTAGTGATGGAGATACCAGGACAAAAAGGTTTTTATTATGATAATCCAGAACTGGATTACAGTAACAGAAATAGTTAAAAGCCATGGCACAAGAGTTTCCCAGAGCCTCTGGCACTCCTGTGTGCCTGCTTTTTTTTCCTCCAGGTTTTTACAGTGTAGTAACCCTCCCCAAAAAATGTTTCTTATGAGTACATTGAAACTACTTTAGGGGGAAGCAGTTTGACCAAGTAAGTGCATTAAAAGTTGCCCTTAGCAGTGCCCCCTGAGCTGGGATGGCACACAGCTGGCACATCTGCATGCTGAGAGAGGAAAGGCACCACTCCACCTGCAAAACCTCTGCAGCTGGACTTGCAAGCTGCAGTGTAGCACTGACCCTTGCAGTGAGTCTGGCGCAAAGCAAACCTTCCAAAACTTTCTGTACCCACTCATTTGTGAACCCAGAAGCAGTTTTCCACTCACAGTATGAAATTCAATCCCTTCTTCACCCAGATGAAAGTCTCATCCTCTCCAGCATGTCAAAATGGCCCAGCAAAGAGATGCTACCACCAACAGCTATCATCATCACATTCCAGTGAGTTCAAGCTGTTGGAATTACCTGGTTTTGTCTCCTGCACAGAAAAGTTTATTTTTCTTGGGGCTACCTTCTTCACTATTGAAATGGAACATAAATTTTATTAAAATATCTTATCCTCACTTACAAAGGTCAGATGATGGTGTACTATATTATAGTGAAATATTCTGCTCCAGTGCTTAGTTATTGTCACCAATCAAAATGTCTTATTCTATATTTGGATTTTGCAGATTTAAGCTCCAAGGATTGCTACATTTGGTGGTTTGAAGTGTCCTTTTCAAGAGGCCTGCTTCCACTCCTCCTGTCTCTTTAATTCATTTAAATCACACCTTAATTTTCTCTCTGATAAAGAAAATAGCATAAATGGAAGTCAAAAGTTCTGTTCCATGAAGGATAATGGGTTGGGATATTTACATTAATTGGGTCAGAGCACAACTTCTATTAAACTAATGCAAAATGCAGGTAACCTGTTGGAGCAGCATTAAACTGCAATGTTTTAATGTGACTCAAATATTTCAGTTGGTGTGTTTCTGAGGGAAATTTCATTGAAATAGATTATTTTTATATTGAACATTTCTCTTATGAAGAGATAGCTTCAGATGTGAGATCATGCTGTTGGCAAAATGGTGCTTTGCTTGGGCTTCTTCTTTTTTCTTTCAAGATATATCTTTAAGACAAAGCAGTTTCTCAACATCCTTTCAGAATATTTTCTCTCAATGGCTTTATAATTCCATATGTGAAGACATAAACAGAGTCTATGACAGCCCTTTATAAAAACAAAGACCTTTTAGGAACTCTTTACGTTTTGTTCCACTTAGTTAATTTTCCTCCAACAGCTTCTTTTTCAATAGTTTTCTGTATCTTCTTGGTCAATTACCCAAATGAATTGCCAGGGAAGTAATTTGCTGTCTGCTCATGTCATTGCTGTGCATAGTTTGACTTGATTAGACTTGCCATGCCACCTTGCTTCGAGTCTTTCTGCCACTTACTCTGCCAAATGAGATGTTAATCCATCTTTCATAAGTGCAGCTCAGTGGTTTCATTGTCAGTGATTTTATTAACCAACAAACCACCTCACAGCCACTTGTTGCCCTCAGCTTCATTACACGACCCTCTTGGGATCCAAATAACTGCTCCTTCCTGAACAATTTTCCTTTCTTTTACAAACTGTAGACATCTGTGTATCCTTGCTCTCTGCATATTTTCACAAGTGCTTTTCTACCCTTATTGTTTGGTATACAGCTGATTGTCAACACTCCTATAAATCCATGGAAGTTGTTGTGGATGAGCTCCACCCAGCATGGAACTGCTCAGACTTTGCCCCCAGACAATTTCTCCTCCAAATTTCATGTACTTTCTTTTCTATTAGTCTGGCTTTAGCAGTGACTCCATCCCAAAAATGCCCAGGAATGAGTTTATTTTGTGGCTGCCTCACTGATAAGACTCTCATGTGGATGGAGGAGCCCACTGGGAATGGGATCCCTTATGAGGTGTGGGTATGAGGGAAGATGGGGCCAATGCACAGTTCTGGGAAGCTGAGGTGCCAAGAGAAGTGCCACAGTTCTGGGAAGCTGAGACTAAGTTACTGGGTCTTCCCACCAAGGTCCCACAGCCACATTTGCCTTATACACAGGTGCTGCTCTGGCAACTTTGGTGAGAAAACTTTAAAATTTCTTTTCATTGCCATGTTTTGTTTTTGTATTTATAACCCAGGGTCTGAGGGCTGGGACTGTGCTGCCCTAGTTAGTCTGTGATCCTTGTTCCCTGCTGGTTTTCATCCCAGACAGGGTGATGTGTATCTTGTGGGGAAACTCCATTCTAAGGAGATCAGAAGCTTTTTATCTGCCATGGCAGATGGGAGCTGTGAAATGTCTGATCAAAGGGGAAAGGACCTGAGATAAAGCCATGTCCATGAGATGAGATTCAGCCCAAGTGTGCTTCCAGCTCCAGAATATACTTCTCCCTCTACTTTTATTCCTAAGGTGAATTTGTCCAATTTCTAAGTGACAAATGGCCACTTCAGCATCATTTCTCGTTTCTTTTACATGTCTGCTGTTCTGCTGACACAGAAACTCCTCCCTGTTCTTGGGGAGAGTGTCCTAAATCTGAGTCTCCAGAATTGCTGCTTTCCCCACCATGTTTTATGTACAATATAGAAGTGAACACCTCCAACAGGAGATTTGTGGAAAGGAGTCAGTCAGAAACCAGCCAAGTGCTTGGATGTAAGGACTTTTCCCTAGATTGCAGGAGGTCTGCAGGTTCTGAATCTTTACTGGTAACTTATTAACCTTAAACTGGCACACTCACATTGAGAAAGAATCATGTTGTGTTTGGGTTGAGCAAACCTTTGAATTCTGCACTAATGTAAACAAACCTTCCATCAAAATCAGTATATTTCACTGGAAGGGTCTGGTTTCATTCAGCCAGCAGGTTTTGATGAACAGTCATAGTAATTTTATTTCCTTCCCTCAAAAAATTCATGCTATGTTTCCTAATTACATGTCCAACAAAAGATTGCAAAAGATGGTTTAAGACCCAGTTGTAGCAGGTGCAGTTTGAATCTTCCAAAGATCATCTGTTCATCCAGGTATCAGGATACATAACCCAGGAAATTGCATAAGTTTGTAGGCTATTGATGACAAAGAGAGCACAAGATTGTGCCTAAAATAAACAGAAAAATATAGAAAATTATCTGTCATCAAAATCACCTCCAAGCATGTTTTAGAATTTTCCATGAGGCATCAGGAGGGATCTTTGACCCAAGCTGAAAAAAAATTATTCTGTCTTTCGTTATGTATCTTAGTCACAGACTGACACTTTAGGTTCATTTCAGCAGTGTTTGTGCCATCAGAATCCAGTGTGAATTCTCCTGTGACAGCATTAGATCAATCATGTTTTAAAGAATGCAAGTAATTGCATCTACTCCATCTTCTGAGACAGTCCAAAACTGACACTTTGGGTTCACTGCAACCTGAGCTGCTAACACGGGTTGGAAGGTGAGAGATAAGTATCACAAAGCTGTATTTTTAATATTCTTATGTAAAACAAGCTAGGTTTAAGTTTAAAAAAAAAAAGAGAGAGAGAGAGAGAGAGGATATGAGCAAAACACCTAAAATCAGTTTTTGAAAAATGGGATGAAGTGATAAAAGTTGTGACTTCACTGAACTCAAAGCACTGTTAGCACTTATTGAACATACACTGAGGTTATCATTTTAATGGGTAGGTCAGGCTCTTTGAAATACTGGTGTCTGCAATAACCCCTGTGATCAAGGTCTTTAAAGGGAATCTTTGCTACAGAGACATACCTAAATGGAGAGCAGAAAATGCCACTTGGGTCTAATATCTTGGTGAAGGGCTGGTACTTGTGGTCTTTGAGAAAAATTGGTTACAAGCCCAGAAAAAGAGCTTTTCCTCATGCTGCAGGTGTTCTAAAAGACTACCACATTTTGTGCATCTTTGCTAAACCTGCATTTCCTTTTCAGAGCCTTGAATGCAGGCACTGGGATTTCCAGAGAAGCCAAAAACTAGGCTAGGACCAGAGTGTGCTTTCCATGGCAGTGGCAGATAACCAGTGGAGCACATGTGGAGTATTCTTGTCAGCTGTCTGTTGCTGGCACGCCTTGAAATGAGATTAGGTGTTTTTCAAAATGGAGCTCGACTCCAAATGGAAAAAAGTCCCAGGAAGTTCTCAGGTGTGTATTACACAGAAAGTCAGTCTAGATAATTGCAGTATTTTCTCCTGGCCTTGCCATCTGAAGATGTATTCTACACTACCTGGCAAGGCTGTGCCACCAGAGAAGAATGGCAGTGGGAATTTAGAGATTTTCACTGTGATGAATTTGCATTCAGAGATTCCCTCTGCCTTTACTGCTGCTATCCTGCTAAGAGAAAAGCCCTGCCCATTTCTCCTGCTCTTCCCATGTGCCTCAAGAGGCCACTCCAGGGTAGGAAGTTCTCTAAGGGCATCCTGCACCTCCTGAAGCCTTAGCTGAGGGGGATGAGAGACACTGGAAAAGCTATTCCCTTCCCCTCCCTGTCCTCATATCCAGATGGAGCTTAGACCTGGCATTTTGTTCAGGTAGAAGGAGGGTGAGCATTGAACGAGGCTGGGATTACATCTTTGTCATTTCTCAGGATTTCTAGTCAGGATGGAACAGTAAAATTCTTCCAGAATGGCACAGTAATTGCACAGGTATTAAACTTTCTCCTTCCCCCTTTAATGTTTTTATTAGTCCTGCCCAGGCTTCATCTACAGGTGAAAATGGATATTTGATAGTCACTGGTTGTGTCTGGGCCATGAGTGTAAGATCTGTGATGAGGCTCGAGGTAATGAGGACACATCAGGACAGTTTTGTCTCTCCTTGTTGCCTTAAGCTATTCAGTTTTCTGCAAAGAAATGGGAATCAAAAGGTTTTATTGATTACCTTAATCATCCAAATCTGTTTATCATGTTCCCTTGATGCTGTGAAATCAAAGCACTGCCAGACACTAAAAGGTCAGATTCAAGGGTCATTAAAAGCAGCAGCATGCTTAATCAGGAGCCCTTGCAGAGCAGCACAAAGACCCCCTCCCTTTCTGCACATGAATTATTTTTTAATAAATGACCAAGGTGGCAGCCCCTGTAGCACACTGTGCTGCTCTGCAGCAAGGGCCTGTGATCTGCAGACCCTCTCTGCAGTGTTGGTGTCTGTGTGAGCAACCTGGAGCAGGCAGTGCTGCCTTACTGCTCCGAATGACTCCCCAGCCATGTGGGCCTGACTCACTCTGGGTACAGAGATTGCAGGACTCATTATGCAGATATGAATTTTTAAATGGTGTGGTTTTATTACCTTCTGGTTTCCTACACAGACTCCACTGCTGGGTAGCCCAAGGTACAGCAGCTCACTCTTTTATGGGCTGTCCAACCTTCAACAGAAGATGTTGCCTGGCTGTTTTGGTAGATTTGGCTTATTAGCTTCAAACACCAAGGAGGATGGATGTGGGACTAGATGAACCTTCAGCTGAGTTTTTGTGAGGGTAAAATGCAACAGAGGCAGTTGAAAGCTAAGCTTTTGTCCCACTCTGTTGTAGCCCCAGGAATCCCACTGTGTGGGATTCATCCCTCGAGTTGAGCACAGGGCCTCCCTGATAAGGGGCACGGCCCTCCCAGCATCATCTTCTTCAGAGCAGTTTAGAAGGCAGAGTGTCTGCACCAGCTATCCACACATTTTACACAGAAAGAGTGTGGCCTTGTGTGTTCACAGCCTGAAGAGAAGCAGCCAGCCTGCCCTGCCTGCTCTGCTGCCTCTCCTTCACCCTCTCAGAGGAGACTCACTGCCCCATCCTCATTCCCCACAGTGGCTCAGGGGCTGTGGGCACCTCACCCTCTCCTCTCTCCAGCTCTTCCAGCTCCATCTGGAGCTCCAAGCATGAAGCCAGCAGCAGCTTCTGGCTGGCTGCAGCAAGGAGAGTCCCAGGGGTGAGGGACCAGGGGTTTGCAGTCACAGCCCTGGTAATACAGGTGTGTTCCCAGCTTGACTCCCCCTCCTGCAGCAGAAGAGCTGCAATCAGGCAGAGAAGCTCAGAGCACAGAGATCTGGCTGTGAAACAGGCACCAGAGGACTGCACCTCCTCTGTCTTCCCTCTTTTCCCCCTTTGGGATACAAGACTATTATGGCATTTTTCAGAAAAAGGAGAAGGTTTAAAGTGGGTGGGAGAGGGCAGGCAGAGGGTGATGACATGTGAACAATGCACAAGTGACAGAGGCACCTGCTGTCCTAAAGCATTTTCAAATGTTAAAAACATATAATTGGGGGCATCTGAAAGTTGAAAGAGTGCATGGGGAGCTTTTAAAGAGTGGAGGGCTGGAGCTTACATGAAGGATTGCCCTTTCATCTCTCTGATCCTGGCAGCCTCCAGGAGCAGTCATATTCAAATGGTGAAGGATTAGGAAAAGAAGTTCCATGTGGTGGACAAAATAAGAAATACATTTGCCCTTTCCTTTCAAGTCGTCCTTTTTCATTCTGAGACTTTGCTAAATAAATACATCTTCACACTGAGATCTACCATTTATTGTCTGCATTTCTGACATAAACCTGCCTCTTTCACGCTCTGTTTTGTGAGCCACAGAGACCATTCCACAACCCCGGGGAAATGCAATTGTGCATCTAATTTCCTACTGGTGAAGGCAAAGGTTTTCAAGCAGATCTGATGACTGTGGGCAACCACTTTGTGAGAAATCCAAAGGGAACCTGCAACTCAGAAAATGCTGAGCCTTCTGAAAGCTGTCTGCTCAGACAGAATTTGATGGGGGGAGGAAAAAAAGTTTGCTTGTTTTTTTGTTGGTTTTTTTTTTTTCTTTTCCATTTTTAAGTTTGCAGATGGAGCTCATATGGGAGCAAGGGATGAGTAGTGAGGAGATGAGGCAGACATAGTACTGTGGGCTGTGTTGAGACTGCCCCAGATAGATGTGTTGATCCCTTGGCATGAAGCATCCTCTGCTGTTCCCATCCCAAGCAGCTCCTGATCACAGGCTAACAGCTGAGCTGTGGAGCTGCTTAGCAAAACTCCCAGGGAAGGTTATAGAGGAGCCTGCTTTTTATTGAAGACTGGAGAGTTCACCTCCCTCTAATTAAACCAAAATTTTCAGATCAGTTGGGTATATTTTACTGATCTTGTTGCACAAACTTATCCCACTTGTGTGGCCCTGAGATAGAAATATTTGAAGATTACCCTGTGTTTGCTATGTGTGCATAAGCTAGTTCAAAGAGCAGTGAAGGGAGAAGCCTCAGATTTCTCTCTTTCATTACAAATACCCTACACCAGTAAAGTGTCACCATTTTTAGTAGCAACACATGAGGTGTAGCTGTGGTAGTTTCTGGGGTCCCCAGGACAGAGAAGGAATTGATGAATCTGACTCCATGTTCTTAGAAGGCTGATATTATATATTATATTATATTATATTATATTATATTATATTATATTATATTATATTATATTATATTATATTATATTATATTATATTATATTATATTATATTATATTATATTATATTATATTATATTATATTATATTATATTATATTATATTTCTGTACAAAAACTATATTAGAGAAAGGATACAGACAGAAGGTTTAACAAGAATGATTAATGAAAGCTTGTGACGCCAGAATCCTGACACAGCTGGACTGTGATTGGTCATTAAGTTAAAACAATTCACATGAAACCAATGAAACACTCACCTACCACATTCCAAAGCAGCAAAACAGGAGAAACAAATCAGATAATTATTATTTACATTTTCCTCTGAGGCCTCTCAGCATCCCAGGGGAAGAATCCTGGGCAAAGAGATTTTTCAGAAAATATGATGGTGACAGTGTAGTTGTGGGTCCATGGATAAGAATCACAGAATCATAGAATGGTCTGGGTTGGAAGGGGCCTTAAAGATCATCTCATTCCACTCCCCCTGCCATGGGCAGGGACACCTTCCACCACACCAGGTTGCTCAAAATTCCCTCTAACCTGGCCTGGAATGCTTTCTGAGATGGGGCATCCACAGCTTCTGTGGGCAGCCTGTGCCAGGGCCCACCACCCTCACAGGAAAGAATTTCTTCCTAATATCTTGTCTAAATCCACTCTCTTTCAGTTTGAGGCCATTCCTCCTTGTCCAGTCGCTCCATGCTCTTGTCAAAAGTCCCTCTCCAGCTCTCCTGCAGCCCCTTCAGGTACTGGAAGGTTCTCTAAGGGTCTGAACTGCTTCAGGTCCCTCTGTCTTTGTAGGAGAGGTTCCAAATCATAATGAAATCACATCCTGAGCACACCATGTTCTGTGAACTTCTGAGTAACTGTGCAGCACAAGAAGGATTTTGCTCTCACCTGAAGGACCATGGCTGGTTAAACACTTCTGCATTCAAGAACCCTGGAGTGGTGATTGAGCTGTGCCAGGATTTGAACTTCTAAAAGTCATTGATTCACTTCAGACAAAGTGTTAGGAAGACTCCATGTGTTTTGCTGTGTGCACCCTGATGTAACTGAGAGAAGGATCTCGTGTTTGCAAACCACAGTAGTTCTTTACCTGCCTCTTTCTTTTTGAGAAGAAACCTATCCTGCCCTGAAATCAACCCAGATGTCCAACAGGCAGCACTGCTCACGGCATATGAAAAGCCTACAAGGGAAATATTTTGAAAATGTTGCATCTTGTTATTGCTAAAATTACTATTCACTGTGCTTCTGCCAAGAGAGTCTGGCTTGGCTTGGCTTGGCTGTACTTCTTTGTGTGCTGCTCCAGAGCCTGAAAAAGAAATGGGCACCAGGCAGCCCAGGTCATCCCTTCCCCACGATCCCAGTGCAGGGACAGTCTGGGGACACTGGCCCCAGAAGGCTGATGAAGCACAGGCCTGGAGGGTGGTGTGTCATTCCCCAGCCCCATCATCAGCTCACCACATCACTGCTGGCATGGAGCCCTCCCCCTCTGCCTGCATTGCCCTGTCAGGGCAGTGTAGGCAACACAGTTTGCATGTGCAGTGGTCTGAACTCAGAATATTTCATTTTATTCATGGAAAGTGTAACCATTTTCTCCTATGCTAGACATGAAGCTCAAGGCTGCAGAGAGATACCAAGGAGATAACACAAGCTATGTCTGGCTCTGGCAGCCTCTCCTTGAGGAGTGTGTGAGGAGGGTAGCCATGCTCATCTGCCAAGAGAAAGTGATTTTGGAAAGTTTGAAGCCCTTTGGAAGCTTTGGAGCCATTAATTTATCTGGGCTTTTCTGTATTTTTATTATTATCCTGCATTGTTAACATTTCCAATGTGTGGGGGGTTTTTTCTTGTAAACTTCCCTATGATATTGGTAATATTTGATAAAATAATTTCAATTGACTGTGTCTCAGGTGGAAAATTTAAATTTTCTTCAGAATGATATTTTCATTTTGTGAACTGGACCACCCATCCTCAGAACAGGAATGCACATAAAAGCCAGCAGAGCTGTGATGTGACCACAGAAAAGATTTCCTTTGAATCAGAGCTGTTGCATGGCCTGAAGCAACACAAGTTTTATGTGGGCTTGCATGCTTCAGACATGAAGCATCAGCAGGGAATACAAACAGAGCAGAGTTTGACCTAATGGACATGGAATATACACAAATTTCCTGCAAGAAAATCTCCCATCAGGGTGTGGATGTGTATTACAGGTTCTGGCCTTTTGGACAATTCTTCATTTGTCCTAAAAGTAATGCTGTTTTTTAAAGAGCCTCCTTCATGCTGCTGAGACCCTTCCAAACAGGAGCACTGGCTGGCCCACTTAATGAATATTCATCATTAATGCATAAACCATAATTTGTATTCAGGCAGCTATTGCTTCCCCCTCCATGGTGGCATCAAAGTAGTTACAGGGGTTTTAAATGTGAAGGGCTGATTAGGAGGAGAGGGGAAGGCAAATTTCACACTTCAATTAATGCTTTTGAGTCTGTCCCTCTGGTTGCAGATTGCCTAAACACAATTGGCTGCTCCCCACAGCTGCTGCTGAGGATGAGAAGCAATCCAACTTGCCCTGAAGTCTCTGGCTAACAGCAAAGGTCATGGGGAAGCAGTGTTGTGGTATTCGACAAGTTAACACTGCAATTAAAAGAGGCGAGGAGACAAAACCCTGCTGATGGCTGCCTTGCCAGCCTCACATCTCTGCGTGCTGGCTGGTGCTCAGGACAGCTGCCTGTGAAAAGCAAATGAAATCCATCCCTGCTGCACAGCCTGCAGCAGGAGTGTGTCTTTCACAGCAGGAAAGGCACAGACAGGACTCAGACCTGCTCAGATGACCTCGTCCTGGCAGCGAGCCCCTCTGCTGGAAGCGGCCTTTGGTGCAGTGCAGCCAGCTCTGCAAGCTCTCCAGAAAGGCTCTGGGCTTGTGTTGGTGTCTGTTATCCCCAGGTTCATGCTTGTGGCCTCTTTCCGACCCTTTACCTTTACACCCCCCTCCTTTTCTTACCTATTTTAGCTGTTGTGGCTCAGGGAGGAGATGGAAAGCACAGGAAAGAGGAGATGCTTTAGACAACCCACAGAACTTGCTCCCAGTGCAAGGATCTCCAGAAAATCAGGCTGAAGGACCTGGATCCTTGCTGGATGGAAGGGATGGCTTGGATGGAGGCAGAGTGCAGACAGAAGGACGTGTGTGTGCTGGCAAAGGTCCCATTAGCAGCCCCTTGGTTGTTAACCCCATCTCTGGTCACCCCAAACTCAGTGTTTTGACTTCATGGACTTCACCCATCACTTGAGGGCCCAGGCAGCAGATTGAGGGGTCTCTCCAGAGTGGCAAAAGTGACCCAACAGTAGTTTTTGGCCTTTTTGTAATGTGGAAGCATAAAAAGAAGAGCAGCAGCCTGGAGATCCCTTCTGTACCTCCCTCCCTGCTCAGGCCTGTGTGGGACACTGAGAACACCCATTTGAGTCCCAGCCCAGATGAATCCAAGCTGGTTTCTCCATGGTGCTGGGGTGGAACAGCATGCTGTGGTGCTGCCCCAGTGCAGAGCTGTGCATCACAGCCCCTGCATGTACCTGCTGCCTTCTCCCCTTTCTCTTGGGCAAACGTGCTCAAGACTTCTGTGGAATGCAATGCTCATTGCTGTCACCCTCCATGCTATCCCTCAGCTGAGGAAGCACTATTTTAGATGTGAAAAAAAAATACTAGAACATTTAAATGTCTTCAAACTGTGCAAATCCTTGAGCATGTTGGATGGGAAGAGGTTCTTCAATTAAACTCGTCTGTGTGGTTCCTCCAGGGAGCTTCATCTCCCCTGCCCACCCTGTCCAGGTGTGGGGCCTGAGCACGTGCAGGACAGAAGGCACCACAGAAATACCTGTCTGGTCTGTTCCCCACAGAAAAAAAGCCTTTCCAAAGGGCTTTTTCATAAGGCATTCACCATCCTAGAAAAGCACAGAGCTGCACACCCAGTACGTGGGTAAAGGAAATGCAAACTAAAATTCCTTAGGGCTGACTTGCTCCACTTTTTCTCAGATACAAATAAGTGTAAAAACATAAAATATTGGAAGGTGTGAGTCTGAGTTATTTATCAAACCTAGAGAACAAATATTTGCACCCCATTTTATCTCTGCAAATTATGTGAGAGACCCACTGTCAATCCTGTGGTGGGTAAACGGGTTCTTTTAACTCTATTTCCTCTCCTTTTCTTCCCTTCTAGTGCTCTCTGAAATGGCTTTCCTTTCCCTTGGTTTATTAGATTTGTCTGATTTTGGCTTTGTAATATTTTAAAGTGATGAAGACCCCTCCTGGCTAGTTTTGCAGGCTGATGGGCTGTGTGCAGCTCACTGCTGCTGCCCATGAAATATTATTTGATGCCCTGTGAGAAGAGGAGGACGTTCCTGGCAGACCAAGAGAAAACTGGAACAGTGTCCCAGAGCAGTGTGTGGAAACAGACCCATTTTATTCCTCTGAATTACATTTGAAATATCTTTACTGAACATGACAGGTCAGAAAATGAAATATTCATTCTGCAGGAAACTTACAATTTTATTTTCAAACAAGCACTAGAAGTCAAAATTAAATACCAAGTGAAGTTGGGGAATTTTTTGTTCCTGAAACAGTGAAATGTCTTGATTGAAATGCTTCGTAATGGTAATTTAGAACATTTTGCTCTTATTTCTGCTTGTCACAATGGTAGCTGAAATTATTCTATTGAAACAAAATGATTGAATCTATCACAGTGAAATGTAATTTCTGGTGAAAGAACTGATGGAATTTGATACCTTCTTGCAGCTTTTCCCAATTTTCACACTTCAGTCAAAAAAGCACTTACTATTGTAAAACTTGGTCAAGCAGCTCTTTTAGACTTGTTATTCCACTGTCATCTGTGATATTTTGTGTAAAAACAGTGCCAATGGATGGAAAGGCAGATCTTGATAACCAGCATGGAGAAAGGCATCATGGAGATTTAGGTCTCTTTTCCATCTGATTTCCTGTTCAGTTGGCCTAAATATTTAGTCTCAGAGTTCCCTTTGTCCTTTCAAGTATTTGTCTTAGCATGGGGATGAGCATCTAGCCTGTGATGACAGGAAAACCCATCAAAGCTCTGTGATGATCATCTTCCTTCTAACATGGAGTTTCTGCAGCACCAGGCAGGCCCCAGACCTGAGAAGATTTTCTTTCTCCATCCTGACTGGACTGCTAGCCATGTCTGCTAAACTCAATGTTTTTTGGCAGTCCCTTAGAGTCTGCCTTTGCACAGGATGCCTCCAGTCCCACTCTGGATATGCTCCACCTCTCCTGATGGAGGCTGTGATTTAATTTATTTCTTTGGAATTGAGCTCAGGGAGCTGTAACACCCAGACAAGGTCGTGCCTAGGGCTGGAGGAGGTGACAGCTATTAGATGCTGCTTCACAAAGTGCTTCTCTTGCTGGCTAACCTCCTTCTCATCCATGCTTTTCAAAGACCAGCCAATCCTTTGAAGCCCTTGGGAGCTATAAATGCTGAGTTTTTGCATCAGGTAGGCAGAGGGGCACTGTGAGTGCTCACGGGGCCTCTTGGAGAGGAAGATCCTTCCCACAGGGAGCCTTTGCAAGTGTGACAGCTCTCTGACACTAATACTCCTATCACCTCTAACGTCTCAGCTTTGCTAGGCAGGAGCATAAAGCCCACAATATTAGCATCCAAGATACGTGTCTGTTAATAGCTGCTCACCAGTTCTTAATTAGATTGACATATATTGAAGATATAGCTGAATTAAACCAGGCTGAATGCAGAGCTGCTATCAGAGTTTCCAGACTTTTAACCATATTTTCCATTGTTGCCTTGTCTTTATGAGCACAGTGAAATTTTCCTTAGGATGCTGCCTGGGCACCTATAGAGAGATAATAAATAACCTGCTGCTCATTCCCCCCCACCCCCCTCCCTCCTGCATGATTGAATTCTTCAGCACCTAATAACAGTTCCTGCCAGCACAGCACCAATTCTAAATCTCAACACACAGGGAAAAAAAAGTAAGTTTAGACAATATTGAAGTGAAGAAACTAAAAGTTGGAATTGAAGTCTCGGCACTGAGTACAAAGTCTGAAATTTATTCTACTTCTGAAACATCCAAGGCTCCACTTCGGAAGAGACTATTGTGGATATCTTAATTCAATGTCTGAGGGCTTCATGACTTCATTCAGGCCTTTTAAAAAGTCTATTAAATGTTCCAATTGCTTTCTCAGAATTCACAATTGTCCTCTGTGACTGACTGGTTTCTTGTTATTGGGTTTGGGTTTTTTTTTTTACCTCTAGCCTCAATAATTCAGACCTGTTAAGTGCTAGCGGATTTTTTTCAGTGTCTTAAAGAGCACTAAAATTTCAGCCAAGTGCTGTAGCTAACTGGTTCAGGCTATGAAAATTCAAAGGATTTCCAAAAGTCCTGGCTTGTTCCTACTCGTGATGCAGCTGTGCCAACCGATTCTAACATTTTTGACAGACTTGCAGTGATTGGTGAAGGCAGGAGAGGGAGAGTAATATATCACCAGAGTATAGGATCAGTCAGCTATAGCAACAACAACAAAAACCAGCAACACTCTCTCCAAACTGAAATAGAAAGTAATGTCTTCAAATGTAGACACTCACTCCTCCAGTGGAAGTCACTTGCCCAGGTTGTCAGGCACCCACGCTTTATGTACCCTGTCGGGATATTGTAAAACAACTCCGCAGCCATCAAGTATTTGTGCTTTTATAACACTTAATGTTATGCAAACTCTCTGCCAGACCGTGCCTCAGAAATGCCTGTACGGCCTCTAACTCTGCTTGTGTCAAAGGAGTATTTTTGCTTTTGTTACACAAGCCAGTAGTTAAATTCACCTAAATGTGTCAAATCAGAAATGCTGGGGTGAGTTTTCTGCAAGAACTTCTGATCTCTTCTAGAGGTGGCACAGCAAGTTTGGGTTAGCATGGAGGTTTGATGCATCATCTATGTTAGTAAGGAGGGAAGTGAGTAATAAAATGAAATGACTCAATGAATTTACTGATGGATTTAAACACTGTGATCAGAAATTGAAAGTGCTGGAAGTGGAAAGAGAGTTCAGGAAATGAGAAAAAGTGTGAAAAGAAAATTTGTCATTTGACCATAGGTATTAACTTTGGGAGAGGCTGGCTAGGGGAGGTAAGGCAGGCATTCTAATGATGGATCATCAGATATCTCAGGAGAAGTTCATCTCATACACAACCTCTTCACTCAAGTCTTCAGTGAAATGTGCTTTAATTCCTGTAGTTTATCCTTAATAATGCAGCCTTCCAGTACCTGAAATCAGCCTGCAAGGAAAGGGACTTGTTACAAAAGCATGTAGCGTCAAGACAAGGGGAAATGGCTTTGACCTGAGAGCAGATTTAGGTGAGATATTAAGAAAAGATTCTTTACTGTGAGTTTGGTGAGGCCCTGGCCCACACTGCCCAGAGAAGCTGTGGATGCCCCATCCCTGGAAGTGTTCCAGGCTGGGTTGGATGGAGCTTGGAGCAACCTGGTCTGGTGGAAGGTGTCCCTGCCCATGGCAGGGGATTGGGAATAGATGATCTTTGAGGTCCCTTCTAACCCAGACCATTCTGTGATTCTGTGTTTCTCTGATAACACAGAGAGGTGGGATCACAGGGCTGAGCAGAGGAGGCTTGGCTGCCCTTGTGCAGATGGCAAACATAAGGGCATGACTTGTTGGCAAACATAAACAATCATGACTTGTTCTGAAACCAGAGAGCAGATCTTCTGTTTGTGTCTCTAACCATTAGGAACTTATATTTTCCTTCACTGTTCACGTCTTGGGAGATTGCAAATGAAAACACTACGAAATAATGCCGCAACAAATTTAAATGTTGCTATTATATGGAATTACACAATGAATCTTTTAAGACAACAAAGACGATCATAATTAAAGTGGCATTATAAAGACATTCCATGGCTTTTGGGCTCTCAGTTGCTTTAGCGTCTGTCTGGGTTAATTGACCATATGAGAGAATTGGCCTCCAATTTATCCTGTTTTAATCAAGATTGAGAATGCTGCAGTAATGCTGCATCCTTGCCTGAGTCTGTAATTTTTGAAATACAGAGTTTACTCTGAAATGGACAGCTGCATGCTGGTGGTGATTTAGCAATTTAATAAACAAATCTGCACACTTGCAGTTGGTATGTGCTATCTTTTGAACAAGAAGATACAAAACCGGGAGCTTTGATCTCGTTGTTGTTTTTTGTTAGTCATGCTTTGGTTCATATCCTGATGAAAAGAAAATAGCTCAGGTTGACTGCCCACTCAGGCTACCTCTAAGGACAGCTAACAAATGCTCTTCTTCAGCATCTTTTCTTCAAAATCACAGATGTGCAATAGTGGAAAAGTGGTTTTTTGGAGGGAAAGGTCATTTGTGCTTCTATTGTAATAATAGAATTTGTTCAGAAACTGCATTACCTTTGTCTAATACCCTCTCTGCTAGGCAACATTTTGCTGATCTTTCAGGAGGATCTAAATATTAATCATAGGCATCATATCAAGGCCCTTGGTTTGGTTGGACCTCAACCACTTGTTGTGATAGGACATTTGTACTGAGGTAGTGATCAAATCCAGGAATGTACAAAACAGTGATGTGAGTATAGTGCTGTTCATTCAGACTATAAACTTTGCAATCCAAATAAACTGTTTAAAGTGGGGTCAGTTTATGAAATGTTTTGTGTTACCCTACACAGACACTAAAATGCCTGAATGTAGGGCATAATGATTTAATCACTAAGCTTTGAGATCTTTAGATCCTGAGATCTTTAAGATCTTTAGATCTCATATCACTGGGATACACTGATGGAAACTAGGGGTTTGCTAGAGGAAACCCCATGGTGCTGAGGCCTTCACTGATTTTATGCCTGTGGCAAAATAAAAAACTCTGCAGATGTTATTTCATGAGCAACAAGCTCACCCCCACCAGAATCTGCTGGTGAGGGCTGCTGAAGCTTCTTAATTTCTTTTCTCCTGGCCTTTGATTAACAGACTGTCCAGGCTGTTCTTCGCTTGCAGCCCTGCAGCACTGGCAGGTGCAAGTGAGAAAAATGTTGCTTTGAATGAACTTGGCTGGGCCAGTGCAGTCAGTGGTGACCCCAAGGACAGAGTGGATGTGTCATTGTCAGTGTAGCTGCTCAGAGCACTTCAATCCATCCGGGTGGTGGCCCATATCTAAAGGAAGCAGAAGGCCAAGTAGTGCCTTGCCACAGGATATTTCCAAAGACTGGTGCTCAAATATTGAATTTCTTCCTCACTCTGTCTTTGAGACTGGTAATCCTTGAAAACATCTGAGATTTGTCATCTAGTGTGAGGCAAACAAGCTCCTTGCTGACCACAGGGCCAGAGGGTTGTGATGATTTCTGGAGTGTTTCACAGCTTCTCATCCTTGGCTGGAATTCTGTGTCATTTTTTAAAGGAACAAATAATGGACTCTGGTCAAACTGGACGGTCTGCTCACAGGGCACAGCCTGTGCATGTTGCTGGGACTATTTTCAGTTTTGTTATTTGATTTGTCCTTTCCACAGAGCTTGGTGCTGCAGATCAGAAAGGCAGAGGGTGGGGAGAAGAAAAGCAGCTAAACACGATGGCTGGTGAGGATGGCCCAAGTGAAAGGAGAAGAAATGGCCTCCAGGAGTGCCCAGGGGAAGTTCAGATTAGATATTAAAAAAAAAAATCACTGAAAGACTGGTTAGAAATTGCAATAGATTGCCATGGGGAGTGGTGAAGTCACCACCTCTGAAGTGTTCCAGAGCAATCCAGAGGCTCTTGGGGATATGGTTTAGGGGTGATTAGGCTGGCAGCTGGACTAGATGATCCTGAAGGTGTCTTCCAACCTTGATTACTCTGTGATTCTGTGAATATTCATGTCCTGCCCTTGCGGGTACCATATCATTCAAATATGAGACACAAGGAAATAAAAATTATCAGAATAGAAAGCCAGCACGCTCACTGCTGTGTCTCTTAGGGAAAAACAAGCAAGGTGTTTTTCCATGCAATTTTTATTTTCAGAGACTGAAACTGAATTGCCTGTAAAGTATGTTATATAAACTGGCACTGTAACATTAGCCATTGCTCCAGAGAATCTGCAAGGTGGGAGGTGGTAATCAGGATGAGTGGCAAATAAAATCCTCATAAAAGACTGGGGCTCCTCAAAGACTGGCCTTTTTAACTGCATGGTGAAAATGCTGCTTGAAAGTGCTCTTGTACTAAGGGAAACTAAATGTTGCTAGCATAGCCTGAAGCAACCAATATCTGAATATTTTTAGCAAAAGTTTGGCCCTCCTCCTCTTTTTTCAAGCCTTTGTGTTCATGACACTGTCAGAATAGAATCATTGCAGGAAGCATAAATATTATGGAGCATTTTTTTTAACCCTTATAATCCAGTTTTTATGTAGGTTCAGGTGATACTCTAGAACTTATAGGCTCATGTGTAGCTATAGTACAATTTCAGCAGCCTGGTAATATTTCATCTCATCCATGTGGTTTGTTGTATATTTTGCATTTAATGAAAGGTAAATGAAATACAAAAGCACAGGCTTGGAAGAGGGACCCCAGGGCATTGATTTCAGTCCTTTGCAAGGGTAGGAGACTAAGAAGTACTCAAAAAAATCCAGAGGCTTATCCTCACACCAAGAAGCATTGAAATGATGTCCCATTTGGGCCTGTAGTAAGAAATAAAATGCCTTAAATGTGTGTCAGAAGGGGAACAGAAGAGATTGAGGGAATCAGCAATGTTTTTACACTCCTTTCATACCAATAAACAGATTTTCCTTGAGATTATGGAAGAGAGAAAAGGCACATAAAGGGGGCAAGCCAGAAATGCCTCGAAATTCTTGCTTATCTTACCTAGGGGGAAAATTCCCTCCTTGGGAGTTCCAAACCTGTTGGAGTGCAAGCCCTGCACACTTCAGAGAATAGAATTTCATTGACAGCCCCATAAAATCAGCCTCTCTCTCAGGTTGAAATTTGGCTGCTCTTTGGTGTCCAGAGAAAGCAGGAAAAAAAATTCACCGACCAGAAATTAAATTATGCAGCAAGATAAGACAGAAATGTGAGATTCTTACTGTCTGCTGCATCCACCAGCAGCAGCCCTGCAGTCTAAGGCTTGTGTCATGTGGCTAAAAAAAGAAGTCACTGGCTACTGTCTCCCCTTACAAACCTGCCTGGGTGTATAACAGATCATAAAAAATACTTGATTTCATGGAAAATCTAGGATGATGAAAATAGAGCATGAGAGAGTCTTAGAGGGGGTGTAAGGCAGAGATATTCTGGTCAGTATTTCCACAATGACTCTGCAAATGAGTGCTGGTTTTGCTCTCTAAGACAATCAGGTAATTATTTTAATTGCTTTTAGTTTTGCCAAGACCTTGACTCCCTCAATGCATCTGTAATTATGTTGTTGTTATGCTGCCAGACCAGGAGTGGCTGTATTTTTTTAGGCTGTTTTGTGCTTTCTTTTTTGAAGAGGAATGGGTCTAGGAATTTTTTTACTTTTCCTACATGTCCAAGCAAATTCTCTGCTGGACCTATTATTTTTAAAAATAATTAGTAAAATTCTGGTGATGGTCAACCAAAATTTCTGAAAAAAAATCTCTCAGATGGAATGGAAGCCTTCAAGTAACTGCTCGCAGTTGATTTTAATCTGACTATAGGGTTTTAAACATATACTGGCATCTTTGGCCAGAAAATGCTGTTAAAATCTAGTCAGACTCCCTGGAGAGGATGTCTCCCTTTAGCTGCACTGAAAGAAGTGTCTCTCATAAACAAAAGAATGAGGTTAATGTGGAAAACAGCACTGCAGCATGTGTCCCCTGGACATACAATTTCACTTTCTCACCAGAGCAATAAAACTGTAGCAGGGCTTCTTTTTGAGCCAGGTTCTCCCACTCCTCCAGCAACCACTCCACAGGGAAGGGCTTTGTTTTCTCACTGCTCTCCTCTTCTCACCCCTTTGGTCACCAGGTCTGTACAAGCTCCTGCTCCTTTAGCAGCTTCAGGCAGACCAGGGGCTGCATCTGCCCAAATTCCAGATCCTCAGGAGGCTTGGCAGGTGCTCTGTCAGCTGATCCTGGGAGGTGGGGATATGTACCAACAACCCTCACTTTCTTCTGGTCTTCCCGTTGATGCCTCAGGTTTCAGCTTTTCTATTTTTCAGATTCTGTGCTGCTTTAGTGTGTGGATCTGAGCTTTATATCAGGGGATGGTGAGCTCTCTGCACAGAGCAGGGAGACAAAACAATTCCTGCTCTAGCTGGGGACCAAGGACAAATGATCCAAATGTCAGGCCCAAAGAGCACAAACAACGTGGACTAGAGAAGAGAAAAAAGAGAGAGAAAGAAGAGGGAAAGAAGAGAGAAAAACAAGAAGGATGGGACTTCATAACCTAAAGCTGTAATTGGACAATTAGGTCCAATATGCAAATGGAGCAGAACTTATAAAAATGTGAGACCCCGTGAGCAGTCGTGCATTTTGTGACAATTTTGGATTTGTTTAAGGTGCAGCCCTGGCTGGGCTCTTGTGCTGCCCAAGGTGTGTCCATTGAGGCCTTTTAATAAATCCCTGCTTTGTTCTTTAGCTCTGTCCAGCCTCTGTTCTAGGTCAGCCTTCACCATCTGTGACAAGCCTGTTTGAAGCCACTTTAGGTGGGCAGCTGTGGTGAAGTGGTTTGTTTTGGGCACCTGAGGTCACAAATGTTTCTCTCAAGTAAGGCATGTTTTGGGGAGAATGGGGCAAGAAGTGATCAAAGGGCATCCTGCAGAGCTCAGGAACCTGGCAGAGCCTGTCTCCAGTATTCCAGCTCTTTCTGTGGCCTCTCCACAGCTCCACAGGGGAGTGATTTCTCAGGGGAACTTCCTTAACACCTCTCCTTCCTTGTTTCCCCTCAGGAGCCCATAGTGCTGAGCCCTGTGAAGGATAACAACACTTCTGTCAGCTTTGCCTGTAAGAATGGAGCAAACATGGGAACAAACCATCTCATTTGTGTTGCCCCAGCTCTTCCCATGCCAGAGACTGCAGCTGGCAGGCTGAGGACCAGTCTTACCAGATCACACATGAAGGGTTAAAAGCCTTCAGGACTCTCTTTCCTGCCACCAGATCACACATGAAAGGTTAAAAGCCTTCAGGACTCTCTTTCCTGCCACGTCCTCACCAGGAGGGTAGTGCAGCTATTCACTTTATTTAGCAAAGTGAAGCAGCTCCCCACTAAACAGGCTTGTCCTCTGCCCTCCAGCCCCAGGGAGCCTGGGCTGTATCCTGGAGGAGCCTTCAGCTGAGGAGACAGCCCCTGGGTACCTCCCTTTTGGATACCTCAAGTGTGTGAGTGGCTGTAGGGCTTGGCCCCAGGAGATGCAGTGGATGGTGACCTTTACACACATTGATTTCAAAAATTCAATATCTAAAACTTGTTCCTAAGACTTTTTTTTTTTTCTTCCAGACCAGGATTAATCCCTGCTAAAGTAGCCTGCTTGTTTTAAAATGAAAAATACATCTGCTGATCTCACCTTATAGACATTGCCTTGGAAAAAGCCTAAATTCAGTGTGGAGGCCTCCAGCCAAATTCATCAGTGTCCAGCCTGACTGTGTGCCCACCACTGGCAGAGAGCCAAGGCAATATAAAAATGCCTGTCCTCCTCATTTTGTACAAGAGGGCTCAAAAAGGGGCTGATGCTGCAGCAGGGACATTCAGACTGTTTTCATCTGAGGTGATGCAGCCTGTCAGTGGTGCTCCTACTCCACTGCCTTTCCTTCTTCCTCCCCTTCCTCCTCTCCCCACACCTTGCTGCGAGATCTCACCTCCTCCCACTGTCTCACTGGTGTCACAATGCACACTTGGCATCAGGCTGAGCCTCCAAAAGTGGCTGCAAGGCAGCAGGGTGGCTGCTGGATCAGACATTTGCTTGCAAGGTGGATCCCTGGAAGGGAAGAGAGCAACTGAATGGTGCGGGAATCAGCCCTATCTCTCTCTCTCACTTGGAGGTGGATTTACCTTCATGAAAATACAAGTTCTCCATGCTAAGATTTTTAAGTGCCTTTTCCATTTACATAAGCAATGGATGAAGTCTTGCTAGTGAATGATTTTGCTGAAAGCGACAAGAAGAACCAGCAGCTAAACCTTGGAAGTCGTGCTTGGTTACTGGGAAAGGGGTGGCTGGTGAGTGGTTGGAAGAAAAATGAGGAATCAGGCCTTGGAGGTTCCATGCCCAGCTTGATTCAGTTGGTAATGCATGAAAAGTTCCTTACTCTCTTTATGCCTTGGGTTATCATAGTGGTACACAGTAGTACTTGGTTATCCCCAGGGCATTGAGGAGATTTATGAATATGAGGTTTGAAAAGTACATTGCCATCAGACAATGAGGGATATTACTGCTTACACATGCCAGAAAGCATTTGTAGCCTCAGCACTCCTGGTGAAGGCTGAACACAGAAAATGTTTAGAAATAATAATACTAACAATGAAAAAGGAAGCTGTTAGATTTTCCCAAACCTGCAAAAAGTTATGGTGCAGTAGTTTTTGAAGGCTTTGGCCATAGTTTAGAACAGTTTAACCACTGCTAATCTTACCCTTGGAGATTAATTTTGCTGCTGCTGGAGAAAAACAACCATATGCAATTCATTGCTTCTTATATGGCATTTGGAACTGAGTCACTGTACACAGAAAATCAGTGCAAGGTGAGGTGTCAGGAAAATCCAGGTTTCAGCCCCCAGAAGGAGAAATTGGGGAGCAGCACAGCTTTCTTCATAAGACAAGCCGCTCCCTCAGCAAGCTGGGAGAAAACTGTTCAAGCCTAAAAATCTTCAAGTGCAAAATCATCCCTTTAAATGCTAGAATTGTAGGCTCTAATTTTAGTTTTTTTAGGTTTAACTGACTGACTGTAGTCATTACAATGCTCCATTTTTAGGCACTGCAGGTATTGTAAGTCTGATCCTCTTCTAACACCCTGTTGCTAGGAAAGGCTGTGTTTGATTCCTTTTCAGGCAGTTCAGATGGCAGTGAACAAAGTCAAGCAGGCTTACAAAGCAGAACTTATCTGTGAAACATTCCCCAAGTTGAACTTGTGCTCTCTGTCCCTTTTTTGACTCACAGGAGTGGAGAACAAGCCTGGCTGGGGCTGTGATGGAGGAGTGAAGTGGCAAAGAATAGTTTGTGGCTTTGATTGCTGCCGGCTGAGTGCTACAGATGTTGAGGTCTGACTGTCTGTGGAGTGGCAGGCTGAAAACTGGGAACAGTTTTTCCTCCAAAGTGAGCAGCAGGATTTACTCACAGGCTTGGAGGCAGGTGGAGGTGTACAGACAAATTCACTGCTGCAGTGGCCCTGCAGGCTGGGGGGACAGGACTGCACGTCCTGCTGGCATCAGTGACACAAAGTTTGTGGCTGTGAGGAAATGACACAGCACAGTCTGTAAGGCTCCCCATCCTTCCTGATTATTCTTCATTTCTGGAAGACCATCCCAGCTAATTATTCTCTTAGTTTAGACTGACTGCCCAGTGAAAATTTGATGCAGTATGATGGGAGCAGGCCAAATGGAGGTACAGGAGATGTGAGACTTGCTGGGCTGTCCCCAGAAGGGACTGCAGCAGGAAGGTTTTTATTTTGAGACACACACAGCTGAGGCCAGATCCCTTCATGCTGCTGAGGACTCCCCAGTTCCCACAGGGTTCCGGCTGAGGGAAGATTCCCCTGTCCAGGTTCAGACAGGTATCCCAGGAAGCCTGGCAGGCAGGATGCATGCTGCATGAGTTAAATAAGCATGGTGGAGCATCTGCTGACACTAATAATATGATTCAGACTTGCAATTCAGAATTAAGGGAAGCTTTTGACATATTCCTCCTTGTAGGTAGCCACTAGAGACCTGGAAATAAAAACACACATGGAAAAGCCAGAAATTTCTTGTTGCTTTAGGCTTATTTTAATTTGTCACTCAGTAGGGAATGTATCAGCCCTTCACTTTGCTGATATGACTAAAATTATTCCCTCTTCAGTTCTGAGTTTTGGAGGTTTTTTTGTGGTGGCTCTGGAGTTAAGAAACTCAAAAGAATGAATGCACTACCTACCAGCAAGTTTAGATGTTATTGCTTAGTTTATAAGTCCATTTGAAAAAATTGATCAATCTTCCTAAAAAAGAAGGAAAGAGAAGATTTGAGCAGTTTAACAAAAGGAAATGGGACACAGAAGTTGAGGATCCTTTGGGCATGGGGAGATGCTGAAGGTTCCAAACAAATGTAGTTGTTTGCTTTCTTCATTTATCATGGTGTGAGGAATTTGTCCCTGTCCTGTGTGATGGTTGCCTGCAGCTCCTTGTGTGTTGTAGCTCAATCAATATCCCCCTGTGCTTCCATTTCCAGTCTGTGCAGGGCAAATCAGTGTCTGCATTTCTTCCTTGTGCCATGGGAGTGGGGATTGCTTTGTGTGCTGCAATTGCACAACATTTCTGGCTAAGTTGCAAAATACTGAGGTTGGCTTTTTACAGAGCAAAGTTCGGGCTTTGCCCCAAAATTTAGAATCAAAGATTATCAAAGATTATCAAAATTATCAAAGATTATCAAAGATTATCAAAGATTATCAAAGATTGGTGTTTGTGCAGCCCTATGTGTCCCATCATGGTCAGGACAAGCAGGACATAGTGACACGGATGGAAAGGCCTGCATCAAAGTGTCCCTTAGCATGTTGCTGCTGCTCAGGGTCATTCATGAGAAAAATGTTGGTGGGAATCAGGAATTTGGTGGGCTGGTGCCCAAATCACTGCATGGAGGTTTGGGACCACCTGTCCGTGGGTTCTTCCAACAGTAACATCAGGGTCTCAATCCTCACAGCATCTTTGCAATAGGAAAGGGTGACTTGACCCTGATGCAATTCCATTTCACTGATGATGTTTCACTTTCTTCAATCCTGGAGCGAGAAATGTCTGGTCTGGCTGCTGTGTCCTGCTCTTAAATGTCTCTCTGAGAAGCCCCATTCCTAAGAGTAGGGAATGTGACTCTGGAATCAGAAATCAAACAAATCCTTGGCCTATTTTGGGCCTCCAGCTCAGTAAAAAACAGGCCTAGGCTTGTAATATCTTCTGCTGTAACTTCTTGATTTGTAGAAGGATAGATCAGGGAAATTTTATGTGTGCACTTCTTTGTTTATTCCTTGCTAAAGCCTTCTCAAGTGACCATTCATTTTGTATTTGATGTGTTTGAGCATTTCCAGCACATTCACCATGGTTTCACTTGTCTGAAACAGGATTTTTAAATTCTTCCACCACTGCAATGTTCTTTTAGAGTAAACACGGAGTTTGTGTCAATTTGGTGCATTAGGCAAAGGGTGCAAAATATCCACTCCTTTCCTTCCTCCAGCAGTGGTCATCCTCTGTTTAGCCTAATGTGCTCCCTTCCCACACTGCTGGGGGTCTGCAGTTTTGTGTCTGGTTATGGATTTGTGCTGTCACTTCATCACACTGATTCTTCTTCTTCTTCTTTTTTTTTTTTTTCAATCCACTGATCTACTGATTTTAGTAGCACTGGGAATCCATCAAAGGAAATTAGTTCAGTTTAATATATTCAACGTGTTTGTTAGAAAACCCTTTGTTGAGTTTGAATAATTGGAAATAGTTCATTTTATCACCACTCTCAGGTCCTGGCCCCATCATTTTGAGTCAGATATAGAGATCTAAAGGGAAATTGAAGCCAGTAGCTTATTGGACTATATTCCTGATGGAGCCAAAGTGTGGTGATGAATTGTTCATAAACCACATCACAGAATGCTCCTTATTTTGTCTTTGAATTACATCACTGTCTCCCTAATTGACTTTGATATTACTGTGCTTATTTTAGGACACTTCTGGTGAGTAAAGAATTTTCCTTCTTCCACTTCAATATGAATGTATTATCTGTGGTTCTGTTCACTCTATTCAAATTTTATTCCAATGCTGTGGAGGACATTAAACCAATTTCATTGCATTAGTTTCTGCCTGTCTGATTTCAGCCACAGTTCTGGGGGCACGAAGCAAATCATTAGTCAGAAGTAAACTGAAGAAATACAAAATATCTATTAAAATACTTTTTAAAAGTTAATGTCAGGTCCATGTGAGTGTTTTGCCCTCAGCGGGTTCACTGGTCTCATCTCTCCTGAGCAATGGTGAAGTTTGTCCTCACACCAACCACAGATGCAGCTCAGCTGTCAGGAGCTGACAGGAGGCCCTCACAGCCAGGAGAAAATCCAGCTGGATCAGCTCCAGGCCACACACAGGCATCTGAGTGTCCAAACTTGGGAGTCACGGTCGCTTTCTCTCCCAGTTGTTCTTCCACTGCCCTGTAATTCCTGTGCTTCTGGCTGCTCCATGTGCCAGGAAAGGCAGAGTCCCCTCCTCACCCACCCAGCATCCCACAGTAGCCAGGTGGCCCTGGTGCTCTTACAGAGCCAGCTGGGATGGAGTGGAACCCCTCTGAGCAAAGACCTGCAGCTGAGGTTATTTCATCCTTGGGCTGTTGGCTGAGTGTGTCCTTCACCAAACACAAAATTTTAAGGCTCTGGAGGCCCAGACACAATAGTTTAGTCAAGGAAGTGTTGCCTTTTCGTTTGGATACACAAGGAGCCCTCTGGCCACCTCAGAGCACACTGAGATTCAAGGGTTGAGCAGTGCTGTAGAGCAGAGAGGCTGCAGCACTTCTGGGACTTGAGCAGAATTTAGGCTTCCTGATGTTGTCACCTGCAGGATCTGATCAAGGAGGCAGAAGTGTGCTTCCCATCCATCATCACTGCTTTCAGGGTCAAGTGCCTTCTGTTGGGTCTGGGAAGAGTCTGTCTGAAGTCTCACTCAGTTTCTGCACATTTAGGGATGGACACATGGCAAAAAGATGAAGTATTCAGAAACTGATGTACCAAGTCGTAAGAAAACATTGTAAAGAAACTGTTGTGGCCACAGAGAGACAGCTGCAGCCAACAACTCCTTAGAAAGTGCTGGTAAAGCCAGAAAATTCCCTTTGTGTCTGGCTGAAAATGGGGATACTGTGGGCTGACCTCATCCTGCTGAGCTGTGGCCACCAACAGAGAGCAAGGAGTCAGGAAATCACTGATCCCCTTAGCTTGTTAGGCATCTCTCCTCTCTCACTGCTTCACCCCCATTTCCCATGACTTCTGGAGGGCTGGATGCCTGACTCTTCAGTCTGTGGTGTCCACTGCCCTCACTCTTCCATCTTCTGATTCACTGCAGATTTTTCATTTGCTTTATGCCTTTTAAGGCAACTTGAGATCCTCATATGGGGAACAGCCTTATATTGAGCATGAAACTTCCTTGGCTCAGATGTTTCGTGAAAGGAAAGGGGCAGATTTTTGCATGATTTCTCACTACCTTTACTGCTCTTGCACTGCAGATGTTGCAGCCCATGAAAGGCCTGAAGAAATGATCAGTCAAGTGTTTTTTAGGGACAAATATGTAGCCCACACAGGGTCTTGTGGGTATTAAACAAGGTTAAGGAAATCTGAGTAGTATTTGGAGTCCAAGAAGAGGAGCACTGGAAAGGTGAGGAGCAAAGCAGGTACAAAGCAGATTGTCTCCAGAGGGACCAGGAAGAATATGTAATCCTTTTACAAAAGAGCAGGTCTGTTACCTTCATATGCTTCACTTTAGAGTGGTATCCTGGCTTTCAAATATCCTTTGTAAATTGAATCTGTGCAGATGTGTGCCCTAGGAAACCTCTCAGAAAAAAAAAAAAAATAGGTGGCTTTCTGTGCTTTCTGTCCTGTAAATACAGTCAGCCTGCATTTTCCTTCTGGAAATGATGCAGAGATCAATGGTTCAAATGAATTAGAGTGGCACTCATGTTATTTATGTCAGCCCTCTAGGATGAACTTGACACAAGATATTAATTACTGAGATCTGTCTCAGTGTCAAACACATAATCGTCACAGAAATCTGATTCTGACAAGTGAAAAGGGAAACCACTATTTGCAAATTCCTCTCAAAAGCTACCTAATTTCAGGGGTGACTTCTGGATGTCACTTCCAGCCTGTGTTTGCCACAGAGTGCAGGGATTTATGGTCAAAAATTCTTGATTATAAAGAGATTTTAGTAAAAGTGTACCTCAGCCCAGAACAACTTGTGAGGAGCAGTGTCACTCTGAGGATGGAAGGACTCTTGGCTCACACAGAAGCATGGTGAGAGCCACAGGCCATTTCAGGGAAGGACAAGGATGTCAGACACCCCACTGCACTGTCTTGTGTGCAGAACATCATAGCACCCTCTGCTCCATCCATTCTTTCACAGACCCAGTACATGACTCCTTCACATGTGCAATATGACGAATATTGTGCAGGTCACCTCTTTAGCTACAGATTTTTGAAGCACTTGAGCTAGCTATTTATGTTAGTTTTCCTTTTTGAGCTCCCATGTCGATGTAGAGACAGCCAAGAGATCCTTTGACCAGCCCCTTGTGAGGCCCTACCTGCAGCACTCTGCAGGTCTGTGCTGTGCCACCCCAGGGTGATGAATGTGGCACATCCAATTCTGAAATTCCAGCAGAGTTTTGCTTGCAGAGGGGGAATTGTGTGGAGCAACACTCGGTTGAGTTTGATCAATGCAGGGAGAGCTCTGGATGGCATTTCCTGCTCTCCATCTCCAGTAATTGACTGTATGTGTTGATATGAAGTTTTGGAAGGGTTTAAGACGTTATAAGGTTAATGCCTGCAACTGAGTTGCCATCTATCCTCAAGCCTAATGAGCTACCTGTGTGCCTTCCTGATGCCTTTGGGTGGAAAGCCAGAGTACATCTAGTAAATAAATTGCTTTCCACCACTGCCTTCAAGTCTGCTTCCTTCAAATGAGCACAGACATGAAACACAGCTGTGAACCTGTGCCACAATCTTTCATTTTAATTTGTGATTTTAACCAAAGCAACAGTCTTCCCAAGGCTTGCTTCATCACAGTTCAAAGGTGTTCAGTAGAACATTAACTATTGCTGGTGCAGTTCCTCAGAGTTTTGGCTTGCTGGGAGAGCTGCTTGTGGCTGCTTTGCATTCAGAGCTTGCTGTGTGCTGCTTGGGCTCATTCTGCTTCCTCACAGATTCATATTTAAGTGTGGTCATCTCTCAGAAGGAAGGCTAAGTTAACTTGCTGAAAAAGCAAAGAGCTTTCTCTCCGCAGAATGAAATTGCAAGTCTCTTCCAATCTCATTTATGTGGCTGTTATACCACTGTGGACACCTGATTTACGATGCTGGCCTGATTTACAACTCTCCGAGACCAGATTTAGCCCTAAGAGTTTTTTGAATTAATGCAAGTGGAAACATAGCTGGGGGAAAAAAATGGGAAGGAAAATGCACTGTAATGGTTGCTAATGAGAGGAATAATTATGGGTAACTGGTGATCCAATACACAACATCACTGAGCTGAAGCAGTGACATTCGGATTTATGTTCAGGTCTTTAGGACACTGCAGCACCTCTCTTATGGGGAAAGGCTGAGGGAGCTGAAAAACTCATCAGGCAAGTGCCAAAGCCCTTCCTTTTGGGTTGCCAGCCTGGTGGGAGGAAGGAGAACACTGTCATGCCCTGGTTCTGAAGATGTTTGCTCCAGCAATACACTGCCTGTCTGACTCTTGCTTTTTATTTTATGTTGAGATCACAGTGCATTGTCACCTAATGCAGGAAGTCAGTAGTCCCAAGTTAAGTAAATAAATAAATTTTCACATCTACTTTTAACAAAAAATATCTGCAAATATGCTTTGCTATGGGAACAGATGGTTTGATCATTTCTGTGTCTGCAGAATGTCTTGTTTTGGTAGGATATGGTCATTATTTCTGTTGTTTTTGTCAAGCTTTTGCTTTCTGTCAGTTTTCAGCATTATCACATCTCGGGTTGCATTGGAACCCAACTCCCTAACTGCAACAAAGTGGCTTTACCAATTATCCTCATGATTTCTTAAAATACTTGCAGCTTTCATTCCAATTTGCAATGAAATAGCAAAATTTCCTGTGCCTAGAAATTGTCATAAGCTCTCATTTTAAAGCAATGGGCCAAGGGACACAGTTTAAAGCACAAGATAAATAACTTGCACGCACTGCCTGCACTGGAAGAAGATGGATTGTGTGTGTTTCCTTGTCTCATCTTTGTCTTGTAGACCATCTTGCTTGATGGACTGCCAAGCAAGGGCTGAAATGTGCTTTAGACATCCTTCAGTGGCACTGCTTTTCTCCTTCCTGACCAGTGGGATTTAACTCGCAATGTTTAGAACAGAACTGCACACTCCATTTGGTACAGCTTCAAGAGCACAATAATTACAGGAATAAATCACCAATATCTGCACAGTGTTTGTGGAAACTGAGGTTATAAAGCACTAGAGAACTGCAAACATTGGCAGCTAGAGAGGATGGTGCTGGAAGGCAGTCTGTGTCTAAAGTTACCTCCCTAAGCAAGAGAGTTAATTATGATAATTATATAGTTATTCTTTCATTTCTTTGGGGACCAGAACTTTGGAAATGGGTCTGAGCTGGGGTATAGGCAGAAAAATCTAGAAATTACCCCAAATAGAAAAACTGTGGTGTTCAAGACACCACTTTCCAGAGATGAGAGCACGGAGGATACTTCTCCTAATTCTCTCAAACAAAATTATGTCTTGATCTTTGAAAATACTCCAGCTTATTGTAGGAAGTAAAGGAGTTTAAGATGTCGAAAAAGTGCTTATGTCTGCTATGTAAAGTTCATTTTTATGACCTTGGTCCTCTTGAAGGAGTCACAGCCAGCCCAAATTTACAGACAGATTTAATATACAACAAATTTAGTTTGCGTTGCTTGAAAACCTGCAAGCTTGGCCCTCTTGCTGACCATCCTCCCTGTGTGCAACCACGGCAATACTCAGTATTATATTATACTCACTATTATACTCAGTATTACAGAGCAACACATATTTATGGAAGGTGCTTCCAAGTTGTGGCTCCACTCAGCACCACCAAAGAGCTCACCAGAAAACTTCATGGTGTGTGTATACACAGCCAGCTTTGGGGATTTTTTGGCTTGACATGCATTAAACAAAAGATAATCTCAGCTACTGAGTAAAAGTAAATTTGTTGTGGACATTTATAGACATTACATGCATGACCTTGAAGGTTTTTGGAAAGGTTCTGTATCTCCCTCATGTTTCTTGAAGGAGTTATTGAATCATAGAAACCAAGAATGGTTTAGGTTGGGAGGTATTTTAAAAGTCATCCAATTCCACACCCCTGTCTTGGAGAAGGACATCTTCTACCAAACCAGGCTGCTCCAAACCCCATCCAGCCTGGCCTGGAACACTCTCAGGGTTGGAGTAGCCACAGCTTCTCTGAACAACCTGTTCAGGGCTTCACCACCCTCACAAAAAAGGATTTTTTTCCTAATATCTAATCTAAACCTACTTACCTTCAATTTGAAGCCATTCCCCCTTGTCCTGTCTCTCCACATCTCTCTCGTAGGGCTCCCTTCAGAATATGGAATTCTGTATTTGGATCACCCCAAAGCCTTTTCTTTTCCAGAATGAGCAATCCCACTGCTCTCAGCCTTCCCTCGTAGCAGAGCTGCCCCACTCATCCTCTTGCTTGTTGGAACCCAGGACATCTCTCTGGACATCCTGGATGTCTCAAAGCCCTGGCAGGGGCTCGGAGACCCTGGCAGGAAGCCAAAGACACCTGGAAATTCGACCTTAATTCATGGAGCAAATTGTCAACCTGATGTGAAGAATTACAGGTCACAAAAGTTTAAGTAGCATAGTAGTAGGAATCACAGGGTGAAGGAAAAAATTTTGGAGCACTGTACAGGGGGGTTTGAAATTCTGTACATGGGGGTCAGGAGTCCCAAGATGGAGGGATTTGGGCGTGCCCTGTCCTTCTTCTTTCTTCTCCTTGGCATCCATGTTCAGGATGATGTTGGCATGTGTGGATTGGTTCATAGTGAAAGTGCACTTGCCAACAAGGGCGAAAAGTATTGGAAATTAAAGGTAAATATCTAATACGTAGTTTTCACTATAAAAGAGACAACCCCCCCGTGGGCGGGAGAGAGTGCCCTTGGCTGTCCTGCTGATCAGACCTCGGCTGGACAGACAGAAAAACTTTGTAGATAAGGAACATTAAACTCAACTGAAAACCAAAAGCAAGAGTCCAGACTCCTTCAAAAGCACAGCCTGCCCAGAACCGCCTTTTCCCGTGCTGGGGCAGAGACAAGTGACAGCCGACCCCGACACTTGCTGGCCTCCTTTGGACTGGCTCCAGCCTTCCAATGACCTTCCTGTGCTGGGGTCCCGGAGCTGGATGCAGGTGGGCTCTCAGCAGAGGGGCAGAATGCCCTCCCTGGCCCTGCTGCCAGCTCTGCTGGGGGTGCAGCCCAGGATGGGACTTTCTGGGCTGAAAATGCATGTTTCCAGCTCCTGGCCAGCCTCTCACCCACCACACCTCACAGGAGGATCTGCCATGGCTCATTCTGGCTCTAGCCAAGAGTGGAAGCTCAGAGCAGGAAGGGCGGTAGCTGATAAGGCACAGAAAATCATAAATGAGATACCTGCAGGGGCTTATGCAGCCCTCAAGCATAAGGAGTGAATTTCTGCTGTTTTCAGCTGATTACAGTGAATGAGGAGTGTCACTGGCCTGTTGGTACAGATTTAGACTGCCTTGCCAAGGAAAAGCTTGTTACCTGGGTGAAACTGTAGTCTCCAAATAAAACACATCATAAATGAGAACAAGTGCCCAACATTTATATGACCAGGCTGGCTATTTTCTTTTTGTCACAAATACCAATGCCGAAAGGCAAACAAGAAGCAGAATCTATTCTGTTCTCCAAAATTTAGGATAACAGACTTTCCAAACTATTTAAATTTGGAACTACTCAAATGCTAAAAAGACATCAAAACCAATATAAGATAGTTTTTAAATATAGTTCAATATGGCTTATTCATTTTGCTTTGATTAAAGTAAGAACAAATTTCTTGTGACATTTTCAAAACAAAATGGGACAACCTCAATAAGTCATTTACTTTTTTTTTTCTATCTAATAATAGTTTGAAAACAGTACCCAGAGAAGCATTTCACTTGCAGTGAAACTTGCAGGGAAAATTTCTTCTGGCAAAAATATTTCAACCAGCTCTGGGATTGAAAAAAATTCTGGCTTAACATTTATTTTACAGACAGATCTATTTTTGTCCAAGACCACCTGGCTGGTGAATAGCAGGAGATAAAAACCAACACATAGAAGTCTCAGGACAACGTTTCTGTCACAAATAAATCAATGTCCCAGCAGCACATAAATGTAAAGTGGAGGAGGAGAGACCTTAAGGCCCTGATCATATGACTTTATTAGGATTCAGGTCATGCTGATGTATGAAAAATGTTGTCAGGGAAAAATAATTCACTTTACTTTGGACTAGATAGATGAGGAAATATTGAATCTTGCATCAGTTTTCAGAGCTGGTATTTCACATGCATGGGAAATGTGAAATTCTCAGTGCCAGTCAGGAATGAAGCTGTAGGGGAGAGAAAATCTAAGGCTTAGCCAAAACTTTTAAAGGGACTGGTGGCACTGGAATGCTAATGGAATTTTTGTTCAAGAGTAATCCAGAAACATCTGTGTCTCTCTTCATAACTGAGCATCCAAAAAGTGAGGAGCACATCCCAGTTTAGTAAAACATTGTCTTAGTGATTAATCCTAAATTGTTTCTGGAGGAGAAAGTGGGCACCAGTACTAAGCTGGGGACTGGCCTCTTCTCTCAGGCAGCCACCAACAGGAGGAGAAGAAATGGCCTCAAGCTGTGCCAGGGGAGGCTCAGCTTGGACATCAGGAAAAATTTGTTCATGGAAAAGGTTGTTGAGCACTGGAATGGGCCCTGGTGGAGCCACCATCCCTGGAGCTGTTCAAGAACCATCTGGATGTGGCACTTAGAGTTGTGGTTTAGTGGACAAGGTGGTGATCAGTCAAATGTTGGATTCAATGATCTTGGAAGCCTTTTCCTACGTAAATGATTTTATGATCCTGGGGTTCTCTGGACAAAAGAAATTGTGGATTTGTAAGTAATTTGGCAATGGTCAGTACTGGTTTACAAGAGCAAGTAAGCAAAATAAATATGACCTTTTTATAGGACTTTTTTAGCACTTTGTTTTCCCATTTTCAGACACCTTTTTCTAAGAACCTTTAGTTACTGCCCAGAAGTGGACTTTAACAAGATTATTAGCATGGTGTCAGGTGACATCAAGTGGTCATTTGAAGGAATCTTCCCATCAAAGCCTTGGCCTTGGGCTGCCCTGCGGACCCCCAGAGGCTGAGACTCACAGAGCTGTAGTGAAATCAGCTCAGTACTGAGCCATGGAACTGAAATGAAAATGAACATTCACAAAAGTGTCCACTCTGTGCATGTACTTTGTGCAGTCCATCAAGGACCACCCACTCCTCATGATTCCACTGAGCCAAGTATTTGGGAAACAAATCCTTAAAACTACCTAGGATTCCTCTACTCCCTTGGACAGCTATAGCTGTTGTCATCAGCCAATAAATTCCTAAATATATTGAAAAAGATATTATATTGTTATGTTATATTTAATAAGCTATATTTATTATTAAGTTTATAATTTATTAAAGTTTGAGTTTATAATTATTTTATTATATTTAATAAGTTTAAGTTTATTGTTATATTGTTCAATAAACCTCATACTGTAACTGTAACAAATCCATGGTCCTGACTATCCGTGTCTGTTTCAGAAGCATCTTTACTTTTTTTGCTTTCAGAAGCATTTTACTTTTTGTAAAAGGGGTCATTCTGGGAGAATGGGTGAAAAACAGGCTTGTTAGATGAGCAGCCCTGAGCAGCCTGCCCTAGGAGACTTTTCTTGAGCATGGCTTGGACTGGGTGGCTTCCAGGGATATTTCCAGCCTCATCCATTCCATAAGCTGTGATTCTGTTTGGTTGCAACAATATTGAAATATATGTTTAGAAAACACTTATGTGTATTGGTTTTGCTGTTGTATTTCTTTTCCCCCTCAGTATGTCCTTGTGCTCGTAATGTGGTTTCAATCTGCTACAGTGCAATTTTTCCTAGTGTAAAAACACTTTCACAAAACTTTCACCTGCTGTAATTCCCAGAGTTGCTGTGTGAAAAGCTTCCACATCCATAATAAACTGCCCACCTCTGGAGGCAGAGAAACCAGTGCTTGAAACATTGCTGTCTACACCAGTTCTAGATTCCTTCTAAGTCTGATGTACTCCTAACTGGACTCTGTGCATGTTTTTCATGGAAGCTTAGGACAAAATAAATGCTAAAAGTTCATCTCAGTTATTCTCTATGGAGGTTGTTGCTGTCTCAGAGTTCTGGTAACAATTAATTGCAGCAATTTTAAAATTTTTGTCTCTATTTTTTACAAGTGCTTTAAATTTAATAAACCCAGTAACTAGACTAATGTCATCTCATTCATTTCCCTGGTTTCCCTTGTGATCCTTTGGTGGAATTATGCAGCTTCAGCCTTTTTTTCAGCTGTTAAGGTTTTATTCCTAAGTGTGTAACACAGAAGTGAACAGCACCCTGAAAGTGCCATTAAAAGTTGTGAATTGAAATCACTTATAGCATTTGTTGCATTTGTATTCCTGATTTGTTCATCATGCTTTTCTTCAGCCTTTCAACTAAGCCACGTTGAAATAATTTGAGGTACAAATATTAGACACGAGACACTTCTCTCTCTTTAGAGGTTTTTAAAAAAAGCTAGCTTGACTAGGAAGTAGGAATATTGGCACATTCTGGCAGTCTTTCTTATGCCACAGTGTTAATTTCTACCAAAGATTCCCTGTGCCACTGATAATATAAAAGAAAAGAGGTCAGAAGTTTCCTGCAGCTTTGAAAAAAAAAATGGTGACAGGGTTTATTGCTCTGTGGTGATGGGATGGCTTCAGATCCATCTGAGAAATGTACTTCTGTGTTGTTAGACAAGATCTTCCATGGGACCTTGCTTCCAGGTCCTGTGAGTGGGACCTGCAAGTGTGAGGGGCTGGAGACAAGCTCTGATGTTGATACAGGATCCCAGGTGTGGAAACCCAGAGCACCTGGAATATTTCTCTGTCTGCTCTGGGGTGCCCTGACCCCCAGGGGAGCTCTGACTTTGACCCTCATTCATGGAGAAAGTTTCCTAGACTTCAAGATAGACTGGAATCCACAGAAGTGTGAAATAGATTATAGAGAGTAGTGTAGGAGTATCACTTGGTGAGAAATTTAGGTTTTGGGATTTTTGCTATGTTGTGGATGGAAGCAAGATGGAGGGCACAGGGTGTTGTCCTGGGTTTCTTCTTCATGCTTCTTCTTCCTTCTTCTTCATAAGTTTAAGTAATGTTTTGTAATTAGACAAAAAAGTCTACATTGCGAGCTTACAAGGATCAGCTACTAGGTTAAAATAGAAAATAATCTCTGCGTCCTTTCTTAATTGGATAGTTTAGTCTTAAAAGACCTTGTAACAAAAAATTGTTGGCCATTTTGTACCTTACTAATGAAAAGCTGCAGAACTCATACTTGTGAGTCTGTTTTACTGATAAAAAATATTACACACATAAGTCTAAACATAAAACTACTGTCTCAAGTGCCTTCAATCCAAACCCAAAGAAACCAATACCCAGGATAGAGTCTGTTCCCATCATATCAAGATATCTCCTGGATGCTCCCATCACCAAGTGATGGTTGAGTCCATCAAGACATGAAGGAACCTTTTCTTTCCTTCATAGCATAGAGATATCTGTGGCAGCTCTCCTGTCCCTTCTTGTTCCAAAAGGCAGAAACCCTGGAAAATGGAGTCACTTTATTTTTAAAACATCACCAGAAAAGATAGACCTCAATGCTCTAAGTTTGTGAGGTGTAGCTCGGAACTGAGCAGAAATTTCTAGAGGGAACAACTGCCTTCCTCCCTGATTTCCAGATGGTTAGCCAGTCTTTGGTAGGAATGAGAGTCCTGGTATTGGGAAGAGTAGTTTTGCTTTTGGGTAGAAGAAGAAATGTTAGGAGGCAGCTGGAAAAGAATCATAGCACAGTGTTGCTTTTGGGCAGAATCCCTCTGACTTTTAATTCCGAGCTTTGGGTCAATTTTTGATTTGTCTCCTGCTCTGCTCACCCTCTCCCACAGCAATGAAGCAACTGTAAATGCTACTGTAAAAGTAGCAAACTCACCTAGGCAAAGGCTCCCTTTTACACCATGCAAATTCAGATTGTGGGAAGCTTTGGTTGAGTCCCTTTTTGTCATTTTTCAGATATCAGTTCTTTTATTGCGACTCATCCCACTTCAGCTACTGAATCCAGACTTTACAGAGGTTCTGCAGTGTTTCCTGTCCCAGTGTAGTCACATTTCCATGTGTAATTACATTTGTATCAGTCATTGATCAAAATGACTGATCCAAATGACACTCAAAATGTCACTTTACCATTTTTGCAGTCGCCCTCCTGTGAATTTTCCCTTCCCACTCTGAATTTTTTCCAGACATTTCAGTCTCTTTGAAACCTCTGTTTTTACAGGAGCAGCAGTGCTTTTCTCAACAGGTAAAATTATTTCCACTCCAGGTATTTGCTGAGCAGTTAATAACTATGTCTTATAAATCAAATGACCTAGCACTTTCTGAAAAGCAATGGAAACTTTTCTATCACTGGGAATGTGTCAGTATTTTAATTAAATGCAAAATAATACTCATTACATCTAACAGTGCAAGTAGAATAGGCTTACCATTTATCCAAATAAATGAGCAAACAGTCCAAATCCCAAAGCAACAGAATGAAATGGAATTGAGCTGCTTGTGATGGTCTCCCCCCTAAAATAATCATTCCTGGTCACTGTATCACAGGTGCTTCCATTTTTCAATTTATTTCTTAATTACATTTTCCTTTCAGGGTTTTTTTTCTCTGACTTCAAATGCCATAATTCATCTATCACTTTTTATTCCTTGGACTCAGTCAGAAATGGAAGAGGGGGAGCGAGCGGGGTCACTGATGGAAATGGAAAATGGCATCACTGTATTAAGGTCCACAATAAAAAATACAAAAGTTTCCAAAAGGTAAAGAATTAAAAAAGAAAAAAACAAAACAAAACAAAACAAAACAACAAAAAGCAGCCATGAATACAAAATATCAGCAAAGTACCTTCTGGTTGAGTCAATTTTGTCCTGCATGTTATTAAACTACTTCCATAGAGGAGACCCTGAATGTTTGGCTGGCAAAGCACAAAGGCACAGGTGAGAAGTCACTGCTGCCAGGGGGATTCAGGATCTCAGATGCAGCACTTGGGCACCCATGGGGAGCTGCAGGCAGGGGATCCACAGCCAGGAATTCTCTGCTGCCAGTGGAGTTTTGGAGTGGCTGTGCTGGGTCACTGCCCTGCGTGGGGACCTCGCTCTCCAGCCCCACAGTTTCAGTGCTGTCCAACCACACAGTGACATCCCACCCTCTGCCAGGCTCCTGGGGAATATCTGTGCTGCTGAACGAAAGGCATGGAACCAGCTTAAGTGCTGGCCATCTATTGTTCACGTTGCTTAGCTGATAATTCACCTTTCAGCTCTGTTGTCAACCCATGCAACCCACTTCTAGACAAATTCAAGACAGAAAGGGTGAGCTCTAAACAGCAGAGATGTGAGCCAGCTGCTTCCACCTGTGCTTGGTGTCTGAGGCTGTTTCCTCTAGCAGCACAGGCGCAGCTTAAGCAGCTTTTTGGAGGAATTGGGGTTGATGTTGTACCCCAAAATAACACTTGCAGTTCTTTAGGGTGGAAAGTTACTGATGAGGGTTGAGTTTGGGGTCACTACTCATTCAGAGGCTTCACAAAGAGACAGGGGGATCAGATTCCAGAATCTCCTGAACTCTTTGAAGGGAGTGGTAGAATTTTCCATGGCTCCAGGGGTCCCATATCTGACCATGGCTGCAGAAGAGCTCCAGGGACTGGGGCTGTGCATGGTCCTCTAGGAAAGTGTCCACAGGGTTTCTGCCCATCAGCACATTGCCTGCTGTGTTCTGGCCAGCTGGAGGAAAGCAGAGTTTTGAGCAGTCCACCATCACGTGTTACTGCCTTTTCTGTCCTATTTGCATCCCATAGGCACTGAGCTCTGTTGAGGTGTATTTTTACTAACACAATCTGAAAGCCTAATAGGAGTGACTTCTCGGTCTTTATCAGCAAAAAATGCATGTATAATCTGATATGAAAACTACTAATCCATTAGGACTTGGACATTTCATTAGCATGCAGAGAGGAGCTTTTATAGCCTGCTCAAGCTCATAAACTTGTCTCCAACTGGAAGGAAGTGGCATGTCGTTTGGAATCCTGGGGTTGGGCCCCAGGGGGATGCTTGCAGCACTGTACCAAGCCCACACATAAAGGTCACACCAGGAGAGGCTGCTCCTTGTCGTGCTGCTCTGCAGCAGCAGCTTTGCCTCTGCAGGCACTGCTGGGAGCTGAAGTCTTGATTGGGAAAGTCCTGCTTGGGTTGGGATAGTTTCTAAGCTGCTGATGAGCTAAGCTGTCCCCAAGAGCATGGAAATGGAGAAAGGAAAGGAAAAGTAATTTACTGAGAGTCACAGGTGAGAATTTACCTGGGCTTTCCACCTGACAGCATCAATTCCTGCCTTAGAGTGATGAACAGTGTGTAATTCACTGGAGAAAAATCTTGTGTCCTTTCTTCCACTGTCCCTCTGTGCTGTCCCAGTCACTTTGACTCTGTTTCACCCTCACCTGTCCCCTGCTTCCCTGCTTCTCCTCTCCCTTTCCTCTCTCAGTGACTCTGCATATGCCCAGCTGGGCTTTCCTGCTTCACTACCCCTTCTCCTACATGGTTCAACCAGATTTATCCTCCTTCTGCCTTTCCCCAGGGTTCTTCTGTGCCAGCTCTTCTTCCTAAACTGGAGAGCATAGATTTGAGCCTTGAGTGAGGGCACTTCTTCAAAGTGCTCCTGGAGAGGACAAGGAGGTTCAGGGCTGGCTCTACCCCTGGAAAGAAAAGTTCAGTCCAGTGTTTCCTCCTCCTGAATCTTATATTTCATCTAATGGCAGAAAAGATTATGCATAGTCTATTACTGTCAGAACCGTGGTGTAGAACCACTGTAGGAAGACTTACTGGGTTTTATAGAGGGTTTTCTGTTGTCCCTCATCTAATCCTAAAGCTGAAACTTGATCTTAAGTTTTACCTTTAACTTCTGAGCATTCTGATGTACAACTCAGTGACCTGATAAAGCCAAAGCCAGTCCTGATCCACAAGTACATGATCCATTAGGAAAAAGGCAAAACCCTCAGTGTATTTCTCTGACCACTTCAGCTGTTACACAATAACTATATGCAAATCCAGGGTTATTCTCACAGCTGGCACAGCTTGGCTTAGATAAATATAAAACTTGCTTTAAGGGAATAGCTCGTAATTGGGTTAGGCCCAGGGTTTTAATTAGATTTACGTAAATGCACACAATGCATGGCAAAAATCAATAACCTGGAGAGCTTCTTTGGGCTTATTGGCTAAATCAGCAACACCAAGTCAGCTGAATTTAACAGGATATTTGCATTCCCCATCCCTCCAAAAATGGCACATTTTACATGGCATGTTTGAAACGTGCTGTGCTCTCCCATGTTTGTGTCCTTTTTTCTCTGTCTGGCCACTTGCAGTTTGGGTGCTTGCAGGCAGAACCCTGTCAGCACAAAAGAAGAAGGTAGGAAGTATTTTAATCAAGGAAAAAATTGAGATTTAAACCAAAAGCTGTGCTATGCAAACAGTTCATGTTCACCTTGCAGCTTGATGTGAGGTTATCAGTTGCTGAAGTTAAAGCATTTACCATCCCTGCAAGTGGTAGCAATGGTAAAAAAGGAAGCAAGGTCCTCTATTGTGGTTAGAAGTAAAAACCTGTGTCAGAGACAGGGTGTGCTGATTTTCTGTGAAGGACTCGAGAAAAAGTAATTGTTTAATTATTTATTTCAACTGAGAAACTGAAATTGTTAAAAAATAATTGCTTTATTATTTACTGATAAAGACTTCCTTGCCTCTATTCATCAACTAAGAGGAAAAAGACAAATAGAAAATGGTATTATCAGCTAATTCTTAAATGGAACATGTTTAAGTGCAGTGTGAAATGGATTTATAATGCCCTTAGAGCTCCAAATAGCTATACATTGCATTTTCTAAGGAAAAAAAAAAGCAGATTTTCTCTTCCTTTCTGCTTTGTTTCCCACCTCAGTATGGTCTTGTTGACACTGCTGCTTTTCCACATCTCAAGGAGCCTTTTGTCCCTTAGGAAAATTTACATAAAATAAGGGTGAGACTTTTAGCACAGCTTGGCATTGAGCTCACTTACAGTCAGTGGAAAACCACCACCATGAAGTGCTTCAAAACCCTTAAACCATCCCTTGACACAGGGAAAACTGTCACTTTCCAGGAGCACCATCAAGTGCAGAGTTGTGCACTCACAGGTCACTGCCAGGGTTAAAGAACTCATGCAAAGTCCATTTCTGCAGACATTTTGTGATATGGTCTTTAACTGACTGACCACCATCTGATCCTCCTGACTTCAGCAGCACCTGAGTGGACACAATTTTTGTCTCCTTGTGGCATTCACTTTCTCTGGAAAAATCCCTTGGCCCAGGACTTTTCTCCTGGGAAGCTGAGAAGTCTCAGAGAAAAGGAAAACAATTCTTATCTCATTTGCTTCTCCTGTGTTTTGCTCATGTGGAATGTGTTTGGAGATTGTTTACCCACAGGTGATTGTTTCATTGGACTCTGGTGTGAGTTGTTTTGACTCGTTGGCCAATCAGGGCCAAGCTGTGTCAAGACTCTGGAGAGAGTCACCAGTTTTCAATATTGTCTTTTTAGCATTCTGTAAGTATCCTTTCTGTATTCTTTAGTATAGTATTTTAAATATAATACAGTGCTATAAAGTAATAAATTAGCTTTCTGAGAATATGGAGTCAGATGCATCATTCCTCCCTGCCACAAGGGTCTCTGCAAATACAATATCTCCTCACTGGGCAAAGTGTGGCTTCAAGCCTTTAAACTGCTGTCCAGAGCCCCAGTACACTGTCCCTGACCAACTGGGATTATCACTGTAGTAACATAACCAGATTTTGGGATGTCTGAAGGTGTTCAGAGAGTTCTCATGGAAATTTCCAAAGTTTCATTGTTTTTCCTTGGAAATCCCAACTAGGTCCTTCTGCTCTTCCATCCATAAACCTGAGCTCTTCAGCTCTCCACCTCGAACCTGTTTTTTTGTTCTCTTTTTTTTCTATTATGTCATTCAATCCTGCCTTAAACCCTTCTCCTCAATTCAGACCCTGTCTTGCTTTTTCATTCTTTCTCCATTCTGTCGTTTTGATGGTTCCTCCTCCCAAACTCATCTCCCCTGTTCTTCCCTGCCTTCCCTGCCTCACCAGGGCTTCAAGTTTTGTGTGCTTTTCATTTTCTTCACCTTGTCCTTTCTGTCCCTCATTTGAGTGCTGCACAGTGAGATTCAGCAGCGATGGAAGAGAAATTCCAGCCCCACATCCACCACCCCTGGCTGCAGCAGGTGCTGCCCCATGGATCTCACACATCAGAGATGTGCAAATCTTCTGAGGTGAAAACTGCCACCTTCAAAAGCATCAACAGCCAAATTCAGAAAAAGAACCAAAAACATTAAACTGAGTCTCATAGCTCGGTGGATTTTCACAGCAGCAGGGAAAGGCAGAGCTGTAACCCCAAAGAACACACCTGCACTAAATCTGAGTGTGCTCATGGTTTCTACTGAAACCAAGCAAAGCAAAACAAAAACCAGAAAGGCTTGCCAGTATTATTTTAAGACAAAAAAGGAAAATATGCTTCCTCTTCTCCTTAATTCTTGTTTCAAAGCTCTAAATTTTTTCCTCAACCTTTTTTACCTAAAAAGAAGTGAGATAAAAAACCTCAAACCATAATAATCAAAACAGAAACAAAAAGCCCAAGCAAGCTCTCCTTACATGAATTCTCAGAGAGGAGCAGTTAGGGTCACCTGTCCAGGCTGTGTCTCCTCCCAACCCACCCTGAATTCCCAAATTCCTTATCAGTGCGGCTGTAGGAAAAGCAGAAAAGGCCTTGGCTTTGTGTGAGCCCTGCTCAGCAATAACAAAAACATCTCTGTGTCACCAATGCTGTGTTCAGCACAAATCCAAAACACAGCCCCATACCAGCTGCTGTGAAGAAAATTAACTCTACCCAGCCAAAAGCAGCACACCTCAACAATGTTTGATGCCAACACTGATTTATAACATCATAAAGGTTATGTCTAAGTCTGATGAAAGAATGGAAATTGCCATTGTTGAGGGCTTACATTCCCATTTTTTCTGCAAAGTAGATAGAATGAACAGTAGTGGTATGTTTGTATTTACACAGGGTAAGAAATGGGCTATCTGAGACCTAGGAAAGCAAGCACTTAATAGAAATAAAATCTTTGGACACCTAATTTTTGAGTTTCCATGTTTGCTACTTGCTTCAGTTATTTTTCCTTCCTTACCTTTTTTAAAATTTTTTCCTTGTTTTTTGTTGTTTGCAGCAACACTGTAGTTCCAAAGAAAATAGGGTGGACTGATGAGTCTATTGAGACTCGTCTTCATGGGAAATTTCTGCTAACTGGACTGATGCTGTAGCCAGAAGTATCCATGTAAATATTTTAAAAAAACCCCTCAATATTTATACCTTTACCCCAATGGTCAAGATAACTGACACAGGTCTGTGCTTGAGCATCTTCATCAGACATTCCTGAAAATTATCTTGGTTGTCTCAATGGGTTGAGAACTGGTGACCAAAGGATGGCTTGGAGGAAGGAAGATTCAAGGTGACATTTGTACCAGGAAAGCTGACAGTCACTGAGCTGTGCAGGCCAGGCTTAGAACAGAACATCTCAGGGGTTCCATAGCTAAAACACAAGAAGTCACTTTGGCTTTGGCTCTGTAAGGGAGAATCAAATCGCGACTTGGCCACAGATGCAAAATTTGCAACATCAAGAAACATGCAAATATGTCAGTAAAGTATTTCACATGGAAACAACAGCCACAAGAATAAACAAAACAAAAAAAAAATTAAATTCTTTCCATTCAGCCTTTGAAAGAGCATGAAAGAAATTCCTTTGCAGAAATTTGAAAGTATGCCCAGGCAAGATATATATGGAAGGAAATCTAAATTTGAGGTAGGAACATGCATCTCATATAAAAATGTTGTGAGGGGTTTTTTTTTATTTGGTTTTTGGTTGGGTTTGGGTTTTTTTCAGAATAAAACATTCTTCAATGAATTTTTTAAGACTCAGTTTATGCAGGGAAATGCTAATGTTGCTGTGTAGAGGCAGCTGCTGGGCCAATTCAAATCAAGTTTGGACTGCATCCTATAAAGTCTGTCTGGAGGAAGCATATGCATTTTTGGTGCCTGGATTTGAAAAGCAGTCTCTGAAATAACTTGGTTCAATATTTGGCAGACAGGGAACACAGAAGAAAAGCTGAATCTTCAATAAAATTGTCACTCGTATTCACAAGAGTAATACAGACCAAAGTGAGGTGCTTTGAAACTGCACAAAGGAACAAACAGGAAGATGGAGAAAAAGGCACACAAAACCACAAGAAAAGATAAGTAAGGGTCAATTTTGTGGCAGAACTGACAGACTGCTTAAATGAAAAAGGAAATCTGTTCCACGTGGCAGCTAGGAGCCAATAACAAATGAATGATAAGAACAGTAGACAGCAAAAGAAAGTAGATCCTGGGCTAAGAACTTGAAGAAATGGCACAAGGAAATGGTCCTGGACAATGCTGCTTACCTTTTAAACTGGAGAGTTCTGCTTACTTGCAGTACATAGGCAGCGTACAAAGTGTATCCTGCCATCCTTAAAAACAAAGCTGAGTGGCTGTGGCCTGGTTCAGCACGCTTTTTGCAATTAGCTTTGTGGTGAGAAGATAATTTTGTGAGGATGCAGAAGCCCACCCCCTCCGAGCCCTTGCTGGTGCACAGAGATGAGGTGACCCGTGCAGGGGAGCTGGACTGAGCTGTCCCTCCACCAGCTGGCCACAGTGGTGAGGTTGGTGGTCCTGGATTGCTTCAAACTCTCAAATAATATCCCTCTCAAAGTTCATTACTTAGCCATGTCTCACTGCAGCTGGAGCTGTTCTGACTGCACAGTAGGGCTGGATTTTTCCATTACATGTCTCATGGAAATCCATAACGCAGAATTTTCAAATTGGACTATTGAGATGCTAAATTAATGGCATGGCAATATTTTTTTTCTGTGAAATGCTGCAGAGAAAAGAACCTAGATTTCACTGGTTTCTTTTTTTGCTCGTTTTTCTCTGTTAACAATTTTTACAGAAGGAGCCAGGCTCTCTGCAGTCATCTGGGTCTTAAGGTTACTCCTGACACTGGTCAAGTCATCCTGCAATTCTCTCAGAAGATGTTTTCCCCTATGTTATCACAGCTCCTGGCACTGGCCAAATCCTCCTGGAATACTGCCAGGAATGTTTTGTTCCATGTTACCCCAGGGCCTCCTGTAGGAAATAGGAGCTGTTGGTGACCCTGTGGCTCATGGCACTTTCCAGGAGATGGTCTGAACTGTGCCTGGTCAGTGGTTGCAAAGCACAGAGAGATCCAAAAAGGTGGTAGTTAGGGAGTAAAATTAAGAGATCCTTGGCCACAAGGAGTCACTCTGATCAACCAGTCTCATCATTTGCAAAATGAAAAACTTACTGAGGCAGAAATATATTTATGAAGATCAGAGTCCTTCTTTGAGTTGCTTTGGAAATTTGGCCTTGCACAAATTTCAAGTAAGGTAAATCTTCTAAGTGTCCCACAAGAAAATTAGGTTGAAGATGGTTTGAAAGTAAAACTCTTTAATTAATTTCTCCTCTACGTTCATGTAACATTTTAAAGCAAGAATGAAATTTTAAACTTCAAAAATCCTTGAAACACTAGGGTGTGAGATAGCCTGACTTTTTCCTTTTGTTTTCTTCCAAAGACAAAATTTTTGCGGAAAATCAACATGACTTTAGTATTTATTTATTCTTAAGCTATATTTAGTTACATTCAGGTAACATCTTTTCAGATAAACTTGCCTGAATCTGCTGATGGACAAAGCTGACCACACATCTGGGGCTGGCATTTTTACTTAGCAAGAGAAAGAATCTACCATTGTTTCTCCCAAGATTTGGTGTTATACACTTTAATTATTGCCAGTCATATCAGTGAAGCTATCTGTGTAGTAAGACACTTGTAAATGTTCAGAAAAGTGATAGAAACCAGCCCCAGCTCATTACCATGGCTATAGTGAAATGGTAATGGTGGAATAAATTGCCTGGTATAATTATGTATATGCCAGATGCTCTTAATCATTCCACTTCAAGCCTCCTTTGCTAACTGCAATTTTGAGCCTTTTCTGAATCTAAAGGAATTGGTAAACATGAGTAATTAAAAAGAAATTAAATGGATTTAAGAAGTGAATTACTGCAGTTCCTGCAACACTAATATAATTAGCACCTCTACAATCAGTCTGAGCTAGAAGATGTGCTTTAACTGGCACAGAAGATGTTTCATTTGTGGTTTGCACTAAAATCATAGTCACTGTGTTAGAGTGGTTAAACATCTCAATAGAACCATGCCAGGATAGTAAGGAGAAACTTATTCTCTCAGCTGATTTATTAAAATAGAAAGCCACATCTCACTGGTGTAAATCACAATATTTCCACTGACTGTTAGATGCTGAACTGGCTGAGCCTGTAGCCCATCCTTGATTTGGATTCATGCAAGGGTCTGTTGGTATCCCTACCCATAATAAATTATTTTTGGCTCTCTAGCTAGAATTCCTCTTTCAAATGAGACAAAGTTCCTGTAGTGAAAGCAGAAATTTACTATCAGTAATTTTTTTTTTGTTATGTTGATATATGAAGTACTTCTCAATTTTCAATACTCAGGGGACAAGAAGGACAAAAACAGATTGCCACAAAGAAAACAAATTTCTGATCAAAAGTTTTCCTCAGAGGCTCAAAGACACCTGTGCTTTGTCAGAACTTTGTGATATATCACAAAAGTTCCATTTGTCTGGGAGAATGAAGGTTTTACCAGCAGAGGAAGGTGGGTAAGAACGACACATCTGTTGCAGGAATCACCCTGGAGATATCTATAGTCTGATTTAGCAGTCAGATGTGATTTTATCTGTGTCTTGAAAGCCACCAAGAATGAACCTAAAATCACCTGCCTGTGCAGCTTGCTCTAGCATTGCAACCCTCCTGATGGAAGGTTTTTCCCTGAACTTCCAAAATGGCAATTTGTGGGGATTTTCCCCTGCTATATTGTCTGCTTCTACTTGATCCACCTTTGGAATTCCAGCTGCAGGAATTTGCACATCTTTTCTTTGTACTCCATGACTCTGTAGTCCCAGTCAAATTTCTCAAGATCCCCCCAAAACCAAAGTGAATCATCAAGGGATAAGATTCCTTTTCTGTGTATTTTGTGCTAAATACAAGGCACCTCCTTGATTTGATCCCAATAAATTCTTTATTTGCACCTAATTATCTTATCCCAAGGGTGCTTCCTACAGACTGGGGTGGAAGAAGCACTATTTGTGTTCTTAAATACAGATTTATTAGAAGCTAGGGCACAGAGCTATCTTGCAGAAACACAGACACCTGGGCACCAGAGTACCTTGGCTGCTGTCTGCCTCTTGGCTGTGGCACCAAACAGGTGGGAAATTCTCTCCTTTCACCAGGCTGCAAGTTGAAAAGTGGAAAGTTGCTCCAGCCATCTATCTGTATGTTCAGAAGCATGGAGAAAATGTGAAGGAAAGTTTTTCTGCTGAGATGCTTGTCTGGCTCCTTACAAACACAGTGGACCAGATCTTCTGCTGTTCCTGAGTTGGCTTTCACTTCATTGAAGATGTGGAGTTATTCCAGCTGACAGCAGGGCCTGAGCAACAGCACTTTAATGGTTTTTGCCTTATTTAACTATTAACATTTGTTACAGGATCGTTCATTAGATGAGGCATAAAGCACAAGTATTTTTATTAGGTTTTCATCTCTCCTCTCCCATTAGGGAAAGGTTCCACTTTCAAATTAATGTTGGAAGGACTTTAAAGTCTTAGCTATCCCTAATCTTTATGGTTTCATTCGAGTTCCTAATATATCATTTGGTTTATCCTGTGAGCTATATATTTGAGGGACTTAGCCCAAAGATACAGTATAAGCAGATAGTTTGGTTAAGCTGATTTTTGCAGTTTAAGTGGGTCTAAAGCCCATCATGCCCAGGATTATATTTATACTTGTGGTTAAATTTGACAGAATTTGAGCATTCTTTGTGTATTGCAGTGTACAGCTGGGAAAGTAGAAGGCAGCAAGGTTAGTAGTTTATATGTAAAGTGGAGCTTGAAGGAGCACGTAGACAATTTACATTTTTATTCTTTTGTACATCACTCAGGGAGAAAGTAAATATTTTGGCAGCCTAGATCATGTGATAGCGAAACAAGAGACTTCATTAATTCAGGTATTTCAGATTCAGCAACAGCAGAAAGGAGGGATTATGAGTGCCCAATTTGAGCCAGCTGGAAAAAACTAAATCTAGACCAAGGTCAGGTATATCACAAATGAAGGAAAGGTATAAAATGCATTTAATTTCCTGAGAGCTGTGATAAAATTAAGATAAGAGCCCTGGGAAGAGAGTCTAATACACCACTCAGCCCTATCAGGCCTTACAGGTTTGCTAGGTGTGTCATAGCTGATTTGAAAGGATGATTCCTAAAAAAAAACCCAACCTGCAGAATGTTCTATTTTTGTTCTATTAAGAGTTCTTGTCTTTCTGAGCACTGCCATTCACAGAATGGAATGATATTTTTATGCAATATTGCTTAGTGAAAACACTTTTTGTAACTAGGGACAAGACCAGCCTTTCACTCCTGCAGCCAGCCAGAGCTTTTCACTCTGTGAAAAGCTGTGAGAAATCCCCTCCTGTGGCACTGCAGACCCCAGCACTGCAGTGGGCTTGGCTGCCTTTGGCACTTGCCCTTCACTGGCAAAAGGCTGCTCCTCACAAGCAAAGCAAAGTCCTGGAGGAGTCCTGCATCACTGAGGCTGGGAAGCATTTCCTTAAGCTTAATTTATTTTGCAGAGGCCAAAAGGAGGGAGCAGCAATAGGTAGGGGAGAAAGGGACTGTGGGAACATCACTGCCTTACACTGCTCTCTCCTCAGCAGTTATTCTGCAACCAAGGGTGAAAACTTGCCATCTTCCTCTATTTTCCCTTCTCTCTTCAGTCCATGCCTTCAATAATTTTATTTGCCTGCACATGGGAATATGGGAGCACACAGATATACATTCATGTGTACAGCACACGTTTTTGTATAGGGGTGTGTGTACATTTTGAACTGAAATCATGTTGCTGCTTATCTCTCACAGACTAAGGGCCTTGTTCTAAATGGTGAATTTTAATAAATATTCACTTCTGCTTGAAAATCACACCCAACATTTTCTTATTAGACCAGTTCTAGGGGGTCTGGTCTTACTAGACCAGATCTACAGAGGAAAGGAATTTACACTGCCCCCTAACCCAAACCTATTTTTAATTCCTGACATGGCGAAGGTTAGATACATGCGTGAAAGATTCTCTCTGTGTTCTGCCCACTTCTTTGTTCACTCAGGTAACAAAAATCCTCTGACCTCACCCAGAGTGTAACAGCTGGCTCTGCAGCTCAAGAAACAGCAGCCAAGAGCAGGAGCACTGAAAGCACCCAGCAGTGGAAGGGGAGGATGGCAAAATACCTGCAGGCCACTGAGCATTTCCCAGCACTCAGCAATGGCCAGCTGTGAGCGCTAATTAGAGACATTGCATCACCGACCTTCTGCTGAAAGGGAAGGGAAATGGGGCTGTTTACCTTTGCTGTGCTCAGTTCTGCTTCCAAAGGAGCGGCTGCTGCTCCTGGTCTGATGCTGTACCCAGGGCACAGCTCCAGCAGCAGCTGAGAGGGTACAGCAGGGCAGGGGAGCAATGAGGGCTCAGCAGTGAGCTAAAAATTCAGCTGGACTGATAAAAATATCTGTATCACGGTGAAATTCAGTTTTGCAGAGTCTCTCTTCACATCAAAGTTAGATTAAATTTATGTTTAAACAGGAAAGAAATCAAAGGTGCTTTCAGAGCACCAAGTTTAGTGTCAATCCACAGTAGCCAGCACGGTGAGCACTGCACAGCCCAAATCCATGAGCCTGGTTCCCCTCAGAGATCCAGGTGGTGCATGCAGCAGTTCGAGGTCATAATTCCTTCTGATGCTTGCATGTTATTCCCAAGGGTTGGTGAGCATTCATTCACCTTGAAAAACTGTAAATGATGGCTCTGGTGTGCTCACATAGCTGTAGGGTCTAATGCTTGTACAGCTGCCATGTGTCAAGAAATTTTCCATAAAAATAGTAATAAAAAACCAAGATTATTGCTTTCTGTAACCCTCAGCCTAAGCAGGCCTTGTGCTAGATCAAACCCCACCTCTCCTCTGAATACCTCTGTGTCACCTGCTTGTGCCTGGTGTGCTGCTCTCCTGATAATCAGTTCCCAGTTACAATTGTGTCTGCCACACTCCTCTGAAGCCAACACTTTGCTTCGTTTATTTGGGATTTTATTGCTCAGCGTGAAAAGATGTGATTAGATAAAGGAAAACATGAGCTGATTGTTGTAGCCCTGTACCAGCAGCTTGTTTTGGCTTGACACCAGGGTTTAAATGGAACACACAACTGCGAGCCTGAGGAAGCAAGGCACAGGTCTGAATCCTCTCAGCACAGGGGCCACTGAGGTGATTGTGCAGGAAGGACAACGTGCTCCCAGGAGCTGTGTCCAGCTGGGCAGGCAGCTGGAGGGGACCATCAATTAGCAGAGCCAGCAGTGGTGTGCAACTGGGTGTGCAGAAGCCCCTGTGGTGATGGAGAACCCCAGACTGGAAAGCTGGGCTGAAATTGCTCTCTCAGGATAAGGCTGAGACTTCCACTGCGAGGGAGGAATTACCAAGACACCTTAGTCATCTCTGAGGAGAAGTTACACAAGTACTGAGTCCTCAGTGGTTTTGGAATAAACAACCCAACAAGCTCATCTTCCTCTGGTGGATCCCCAGTCACAAGGGTGAAGAATCCGCTGAGCACCAAACAACCTGCACCTCTTAGTAATGCCAGGGTGATGCTGACTTTATGCAGGAAGGATCAGCTGAATGTTATGTGCTGCCTGTTTGGGAAGCAGGTTTTATATGTGCCACATGGTAAATGAACCCCGGCATTGCCCAGGACCTTGTAGGTGAGTTTTACCCAGGCTGGCACAGGGCTCTGGCAACATGGCAAACAAACTCCACAGAGACATCGTGCAAACTACTTCAAGATGGGTTAGAAATAGGAGCTGCAAATGCCAAACCAGGGGCTAATCATGTGAAACATGCAAAGGGAAGAGATATCCACAAAGATATTCACAAAGATATTCACAAAGCAGCAGTGCTGAGAAAGCTCTGCTGAGCACACAGTTTAAACACCAATGAGCCCAGCAGAGTTTCAAAGTGATAATCTAAGTAATAAAATTTCTTGTAGCCAAAATATGGAGCAAAAGCACGAGGGCAGTAGCCAGGCTGCTGTAACCAGAGTCTGGGAGCACTGCTGCACTCTGGGGGCTCTGGGACCAAAAGTTTGTGGTTATCTGCTGATCACGGCGGGATGCTTTGCCAGATCAGAGCCTCCAAGAACAGATGGGATTTATCCATGCAAAAGCACTCACCTGCCTCTCTGTGAGGCCTAATTTAAAACAAGAGAGGAAGAGGTGCTCAGTGCAGCATGGCTCATCTGACCTATCTAAATATTTTATTTTGAGAAGAAGTTTTGCTTAGGGAAATTCTGGGACGGGATCATCTTCTTCTCTCTTCTTCTCTCTTTCTATGGGTGTTGCACACATATTTTGTCTGTTACCCTGGGCCTTCTGCTGCTCAAATGGGTAGTACCTGTATTAATGAGCTCTGCTGGGCTCCAGGTGAGCAGGTCAGGGCTGAAGAGCCCTGGGTGGAGCTGGACATGGCCTTAAACAGAAATGGGAGCACAGAAGAGCCTTTTGGGGTGAAACCCCAGGTCAGCAGGTCACCAGCACAGCAGCACTGGCAGCATTTTGGGTTTGGGTAGTGTCCTCTCTGTGACTCCAGCCCAAAGGCTTGGCATTGATTTGTAAAGTATTTGAAAGCCCTGTAAGGTTCTCTGCACCTTGCTGCTAATGAGATTTCAATGTAAAATAAAAGGAACATTGTCTAACCTAGATTAAACTTGCTCACTAGTTATTTTTAGCTTGCCTAAACTCTTTCAACCCCTTTGGTAAAACTCATCAAAATTCATCTCTACTAAAAGGATGTAACTTCAAAGAAGGCATATGCATTAAATGTCAATATGCTTTACTCATTATAAATTACAGTATCATTAAATCTAACATGAGTTAAATGGCAAAGGTTTAATTTCACTATCTTTAAAATGAAGGCATTTTAGCTTGGGAATAAAATTTTCTTTTAAAAATGTTTTTAAAGTAAAAAGGGGCACAGAAGGTTTATTTTACGTGTTATTATATTTGTATGTAAAAACAAAAGCAAAAATGCAACACCCCATTGTTCTGAGGAAGATGTGGCAATAGTAGCTGACTTCTGCTCATTTTACAACCCTCTTTTTGGATACACTTCCAATTTAAACTGTGGAAACTGAAAACGTTCCTTTAAAACTGGTTGTCATGGTTATAAAATCCCGAAAGAAATTATGTGCGTCTGCATCTGCTGAGGGAAACATTTATGGCATGATTTAGCGGGGGGGGGGGGGGGGCAAGCAACCACCCACCACAACCCATTTTCAGACTCGCTTATTACATTACTCAAATTAATTTATCACCCTCCCCAAAAAGGCACGGAAAGGATTCTCACACATTTTCCACTGCATGCAGTTCATTAGCAAATATCATATGGTGAGGGGTTAGTTCTGTCAAGTTTTAAGAGCTTGGGGGGTTTTTGTTTGTTTGTTTTCTTTAGTTGTCTTTGTTTCAAGCAAGCTTATCTAGAAATATAGAGTGTGCTAGACTGCCAGCATACAGTTGCTGTCACAATTGATGTCTTGGATTTCTTCCATTCTTTTTCCTTTCCCTGATACAGCTAGAAAGTCATCTGGCCAGAATACAAAGCCATACTGAATGCTGCAGGTCAGACTGGCCTGAACAAATGTCTGCATTTCTGCATGGAGCTCAAAAGGATTAAGCAAAGGACAAGAGGAAAAGAAAGCTAAAGAAGAAGAAGAAAAAAAAAAAGAGAAAAGGAAAGAATAAAAGGAAAGAGAAGCGAAAAGGGAAATGGAAAGAGTCATTACCTTACTGAAGGAAAACTAAATCTTCTGTGAAGCCACTGCATGTTTATATGCTCCCAGGACAAAGTTGACCAACCTGTTGAAATAGGTTTATTAGAAATGAGTCTATGTTGAGTCAGGCCTCCTCTCCCACAGGGATGCACAAGTCTGCTCATGGCTTAGAAACCATGGTTTGGCACATTTCATTTTTCATTAAGAAAAAATGACTGCGTAGACAATTAAAAAATTACATCCTGAAAGGCTGAGGTAGCATTTTTTGATCTTTAGGGTGAGCGATCTGGTGGCTGCAGGAAATCTGTGCTGTTCCTGACCCTGTTAATGCAAATTGCAGATAAGGATGAGGAGGGCAGTTTAGATAAACAATACATTTTGTGTTATCTGATTGTGAGCCTCAAATGGAGTTCAGACTCTCCTCATACCCACTGATCCAGGGTTTTTCCCATTTGAAAACTTCTGCTGGAGAATGAAGTCCCAAGCGTGAAGCCGAACCCTTGTGAGAAAGTTTGAAGAGTAACAATAGGATGAGCTTCTGAAAGGCTGTGGATACTCTCAGACTCCTTGACTTTCTGCCACCCATTCTTCACTCTTCTGTTTCTGTGGAAAATTATTTCAAGTGAATATTTTCTACACTCCTGATGGAATCCCTTAATTTTTGGCATCTGAATGGAAGAATATAAGAAACTGGAGAAAAAGGAAATCATCAGGGACAGAATTATGCTTCTCAGTCCTCTTGCTTCCTTCCTTTACATCTCAACAAACAAAACCTTGCCATTGGTTTTGAATCCTTTATGTGACTTCTGAATGTTCATGTGCTGCATGACCACAGATTTGGCTTTTCTCTTGTTGCCTGTTAAGTGAAAGATGTGCTTTCCTATGTCTGCACTACCTAGCTCCTCATTCTGATGCTTTCTAATGGCTGGAATAAACCTGAGAACAGGCAGGCAGCTCCCTGTAGCTCTTCCTGCAGGCTACTGCCAAGCTGTGGAGTAGTGGAGCTGAGGGCTTTGACTGTTACCACACATATATATACGAAAAACAGATAAATATGCCAAAATTCTCCTCCCATGTTGAATAATGTCTGCTCTGCAGTCCTAGATCTCACACAGAGATGTGCTTTTCTTTGAGTAGTGTCTATATCATTGATTTATAATCCTATAAGTAGACTGATTAATCCCTCATTTCTCTCTGTCCATCTATTTCTCATCTTAGTTCTTTTCTCTCACAGAATTTATTTACCTAGCAGGAAATAAATTGATTCAATCTGTTTCCTTATCCTGTCTTTCTTATTTTCCTGCTAATTATTAGTAGACAGACCCTGTGGGAGGGTCCCCCTCTGCCCTTTGGGTACCTTTGGAGCAGCCCCACCTGCTCTCAGCTGGGATGGATCCCACCCTTCTGCTCTCTCCAGGGGCTAATGACAGCCTGCTTCACTGCAATCTGATTAATTTGGAACTGTGTTACTTTCCTGGAGAAAATGCCACAGGATTACCTAGGGGAGGGATGCAGAGGTTCATTAAATTGGTCAGTCCATCTTCCTGCCAATCAGAGGCAGTTCCTGGCAGGGCACACTCCAGCTCTGCTCCAGCAATGTTTCCTAAGTGCCTGGTGATGTGCTGCCAGCCTTGATGATGTTCACAGCCAGCAGCTTCCCAGGTCAGGAGCACTCAGAGCCGCTCCTCCTGTGCTCTGCCCTGCTGCCTGATCCCTTCCTCCTCATGTTCCCCTGTGAGCACCACAGACAGCTCTTGCTGAGGAAAGTGTTGAGCAGAAGTAATCCCTGCAGCAGCACTTGTGAAGGAATCCTCCCTGGGACAGCTTTGCTGCTCTTTGGGAATGTCACCTCAGTGCCTCTGTCCCGTGCTGCCCACACACAAACATCCCTCTCAGGCTTGCAGGAGCAGCCTGCTCATGCTTGAAAGTAATGATTTATAAACTTTCCTTTGTGCAACCAAGTGAGCAAGAGGCTTTACTCAGACAGACCTGGCTAGATGGAAATTATTGACCAGGAGAGGGTCTCAAAGTGTCTAGAAAATAGCTGACACCAGTGGCATACCTCTCTTTATCCATTTCTGAGTTGTGCATTACAAAAGTTCAGGTGGTTTTCGATGCCTGACTCAATTTGTGCCCTGAACTAAGCAGCTGTTTTATTTCTATGCAGACAGAAAATTTTCAGTGCTGAAGAATTTCCTTGGTCCATCTTCATTACTTCACTTAATCAGATGTGTAAGGTGATCATTTTAGCCTCATTCTCTGCCAAATAACAGAATCACAGAATCACAGAATGGTTTGGGCTGGAAGGGACCCTAAAGCTCATTCAGTCCTATTTGCCTCTGCCCTGTGCTCCTGTCCTGTGTTGGCTTGTACATGTTGTTTATATCTGGACCCTAAATCAGGACTAGCATCAGCCATGGAGAATAAATCTTCATCCTGCTGTGTTGGATGATGCTCTCCTAAAGGGATTGAGATGTGCATATATTAACTTGTTTCCCTGGCTTCCACAGGGCTTGTTTAGGCAGAGGTTATGAGCACAGGCAAAGCAGTCTGCAATGCAAAATGGGTGCCCCAGGGCCTCAGAAATTTTGGTGGCTGATCCTGCATTTTGGAGAGCATCCTTACCACTGCAGGTTACAATGCAAACCCTGTCTGGGGTTGTGAAAGGAGCCTGGGATCTGGTGAGGGCTCATCCCATGGATAATGACAGGAGTTGCCAGCTTGCTCAGGCACAGCTGCAAGACCACACAAACCAGTGCTGTCAGCCAAATCAGCTCCTGCAAATAAATCCATTCTTGCTTCATACCCCATCCTGACAGTTCCCTTTCCAGCAAGGCTCCCAGGGCTGGGATGTACAGCCTTGACACTCTCCCAAATGCCCACTTGGAAGAAGCTGCTGTGCTGATGCTGCCGACTCCCAGTCTGGCAAAAGCCAACCCCAATGACAAAAGACAAGCAGCAGGAGCAGTCCCTGACACTGTTTTCTTCAGCAGTGGAAATTATGGCCTGTTCTACCAGGGTTTGAAGGTTTTAGCCTGTTCTCCCTCCTGTGCTGAGCCCCGGGTATCTTCACCCCAGCTGAGGATGCTGAGAGTAGGCTCAGAGAGTCAAAAACAAAAACAAATAAAAAGCTCCCCAATGAATATTTTACACCATAAATTGAAGAAGTTTTCTGCACCTGTCCCTACAGATGGCAAAATCTATCTGTGGACAACTAGATTTGGATGCTTTATCCTCAAACTGAATTAATGCCTCTCTGTCCCTCACAGCTGTGATGACTCCACACCCAGACACCATTCCTGGCTGGGACAAAACCTTCAGGGTCTGGTCAAACCCACTTGCAAGAGAATAGAAAAAGCTCCACCAATTTCCACATGTGTTGGTTTCTGCACTGAAGGAGTCCCAAAGCAATGGTGGTTTCAAGAACAGGTCAGCAATGTTGTGTATGTTTATGTCAAAAAATCTCTTGTGCCTTGGCACAGTTAGTTCTTTTGGGAATGCACTTGTAACCAAGCTAATGATGCAAGAAGCAAAGGGAGCCATGTCTTAGAAATTATTTAAATTTCCAAGTGAAACACTTCTGCCTCTATCCCACTGTCCTTCAAAATCTTCATTTTGTATCTGAAGTGTATTGTTTTTGAAGCAAGATTACCCATTTGCAGCAAATAAAGTGGGACATTTTATGAACAAAAGGTTATAAGAAAACACTTATTATCTACATGAATAAAGTATTCCCTCTCCAGCCTGATTTGCTTGTGAGAGGGAATTAGATGCTACAGAAGTTTTATGGATGAGGTATCTGTGACCAGCTCAGCTTGATTTATTTCCTATTGTCTTCAGGCTAATGAGGAGGAGGGTCAAGAACTGTTCCTATTGTCCTGTAGAGAAGCTCCATTGTAACAATAGATTTATGTATCTCCCTCATCCCCAAACCACCTAAAAATAAGACTATGTTTTGCTCATTAATCTCAACAAATTGTATTCTGCTTTGGTCAGGAAAACAAGAGCTGTGGCTTTTATGGTACTCAAGAAAAGTAAGGACACAAACACTCAAGGTCAATAAAATGCACTTTTTATTCTGTATCAATGAAAATATAGCCACATGTAAAGACGTGTGGAAAAAAAAAAATCAACATTGATCCTCCCTGAAGAAGTACAGTTCATTGTGCTAAAACCCATTTTCCTTTGGGTTAGAAACAGTTGTCTGCCAATGCTTTAAAGTGACCCACGATTTTCCTTGTTGTTGAATTTTAGCAAACAGAAAAGTGCAACAAGAAGCTTCCTACAGCTAAACCAACTTCCCCCGAGCACACACACAGGTGGCCAAGGGAGCATCCACTCTGCACAAACTGATGTGGGATTTCCAGTAGAAAGATGGTCCTTCCTTGATGCAATTCCTGATTGTTTGCAGGTTTCAGATATGGTAGCAGAGGTGCATTCCTTTCACAGCTGTTCGCTTTCAAACGCTTTATTTTATTTTTTTTTCCTCCAGGTTTTTATAAGCTTCCTGCTGTCAAAACACAGTTCTCAATTGCTTTTGTAGAAATAATCCTGAAAGGCAGAGGCATTTAAAATCCTCCCAAATCCTCAGTATATTAACAACAGCAAAAAAGATAGCTGGGCTGTTCAAAAATATTGTCGGGACCATGAATGTCATTTGCATTGGCTAGTGTACAAAGAGCAGCAAGTAGTAACAAAAGAAACATCACCCCAGCAATAACCCTTTCCCCCAATTTCTTCCTTGCAAAAAAAAAGAGTTTTCTCAAAATACTTTTCCTCCCCACAGTGCCGTGTCTGTGAATCACACACATTCAAAAGCAGCAGTCACTCTGTAGATCAGGTTTTCCAACACGAACTTTTAAAACCAGTTGTTTTGCCCGACTTCTCCACGAGGGTTGCACAAACACAATTATACCAGCTGGTGCTTTTTCAGCTAATGGGACACCTTGAAACTTGAACACAGAAAATAAGGACCTCAGGGTAGTTAAAAAAAAAAAAGAAAAAAAAAGAAAAAAAGGAAAAAAAAAGAGGATTTAAAACTCACTATGCTTTGCAAGTTCTGCTAATGTTTGTGGAAAGATTCCCACAAGTCAGGGATTAATCCCTGTTAGGTGCTGGAGGGTGGAGAGAGACACCACAGCACAAATGTGCCACAAATGTGGGGTGGGGAGTGCTGAGCTGGTGATACAGGGGAAGAAAAAAAATGCACATTAGCATTTCAGCAGGAAAAAAACCCAAAAAACTAGAAGACAGGTTATGCCGAGGTGGGGTGCTCAGCACAGCCCCGTGGGTACCTTGTGAGGGCAGGCTGGCTTTTAGGTTCAACATCTCTGTGCAGGCTTGTACAGCAGCTCCTGCTCAGTTTAGTTTTCAGCTGTCATTTTGGGTGAGGGGGGGAAGCCTAAGGAAAAAAAAACCTAGAAAAACAGTGTAATGTTTTGACTGTAATGAGGTCCCCTGCGATGACAATTCATTAAGAAGTAATCTCCCCTTGCCATTAATTATGATTATTCTGTGAGCATGCTCCTACCAGGATACTTCTGCAGACATCACTGCAAAGCTGAGGGTGCACAGATCATGCCCACCCCTTGTCCCTCTTTCTTCCCAGTATAAATTCCCTAGATTTTTTCCTCATTTAGGAGCTCAGTTTGACTAGTTCCCTAAACGTGTGGGAACTCATAAGCATATCAAAGGGATGGGGGAGGCAGGGGAGGAAGCCTAAAACCCATGTGTCCCTCACAGAGCCAGGATTTCAGGCTCAAAGCCTGGTCTGGGTGGGGGCTGCACCTCAGGAACCCCCCAAAAGCTGCCCCCTCCCTGCTCTGCTCTGCTCCAGCTGTGGGCACGAACAGGACCCAAAAGTTGAGCACATCTGCCCACAGCTGGATCAGCAGGGCTCAGATGGAGGGCTGCATGGCAGGATTCAGCCTCACAGCACCTGGTGCTCAGCCCCTTGTCTTTGTCATCATCTCTCTCTCCGTGGTAGCAATAATAGCTTTATTTTTAACTGCGCTGCTCCCCAGAGAGTTTGCACAGCTTATGTACATACCTAGCTTGTGCAAGGATATTCTAGACAGTCATGAATTTTGAGCAGTTACTTTGGATGGAAATTACCGACAGTTCAGACACCAAGAATGTGTCTTTTGGATTCAAATATGTGTTAATTAAAAAGTGCCCTTTCCCTGATTGGGTCAGCTGATTTTTATGGCAGTTCACCTTGCTGTCCCAATCTTCAAACACATCCTCTACATTTCTGCATTCAGCATGCAGCATTTAGTAGGGCATGAAATCTTGGACCCATTTGCATTAGACAAGGGCCTGAAATTAAAATTCTAGTACCCACAGTTCTCAGTTTTGAGAAAGCTCAGCCCACGCTGGGACTCAGTGTCCTGGTCCCTCTGCAAGAACTGGGTTAGAGTTAGAGAAATTAATGGAAAGACTTCCACTGACCTTAGAAGGAGTATTTACACAAGATGCTCAAAGCTTGAAAATATTTACCTCCAAAACAGAGAACACAATTTAGAAGATCTGCTGAGACCACTTTACTGAACCACTCAGTCACTGGCTGGTATTTAAGCAGGACATTAAAAAATCTGCTCTTGCTACAATTCTTATTAGCATATTATTTCTTCTGAACACAAATGGCAAAACAGATCATTACCTCATTAAACCTGCTGATGCAACATCACTTAATCAATCTCCCCATTTCTACAATTTGCTAGCCTAATGATCAAGGCAAGAAAACATGAGAGGAAGGAAGGAGAGAGAAAGAGAAAAGATATAAACAAACAAATAAGGAAGGAAAACACTGCATTTCATTGTGGAAAATATCCTGCTTCATATTATGTAGCTTTCAAAACACAAAAATTAACTCAAGATACACAGCTACACCTGCACATAAAAGCCCAGGCAAGTCTCTGTGCAGAAGAACAGTCAATAGGTATATGTAAGGTTTATGAAGCACATCATGTCCTAATTCATGTGAGGGTGGTTGGCAGTACTAATGGGATTTTGTTACATAAACTGTGCTGATAATGCATTGGAGCTTTAAACTGTTAGCAAGAGTATTTTTATGGCTGGCATGTTTTCCAGACAAGATGTGGTGAACCTTTGCCTCTGCTAGCAGCCCCACAAGCTGCCCCACGTCCCTCACAGGGCTGCAGATCCCTTAAAGGGCAAATAATCCACAATCAGCAAGTAAGGGGGAAACAAAGCTGCCCTGGAGAAATGCTGCAGCACAGCTCTAGGAGCATCTCTGAATCCCTGTGAAACCAGGGGCAGGGGGAGGCTGACACTGAGGTCAGCTGGGAAATGTGCCCACGGAAGAGGAACAGTGCCAACTCTTACATTTGGAAAAACATGGTTTGTGTGCAAGTTTTCTGGAAAAGCTCATTAGCCAGTTGTGCCCTCCACAGAAAGGAGCCACAGCTCCCCTTGTCTGAGTGCAGGGATTTGATTGGGGCAGCTGAAAGGAACATTTACAGACCTGCCTCGCACTTCAGCGCTAATGAGCTTTTCCACTGCTATCAATAAATTCTCCTGCTCACAAGTTTAGCATTCCTTTGGCATGCATTGCCAGATAAATCCTTTATTGTCTTTCTGGTAGCTTGCCCAATTCCCACCAGGCAGATTTTTGAAACCCAAATCCTGCCTTATTGCTGGCTACTGCCTCTCTCGCCCAATAAATTCAATTTACCACTTGATAGAATTAGGCAGTTGGTGGCCCTCAGCCCTTCCTTTAAATAGAAAAGAGATGTGTCTGGGAATCTACAGAGCAGCAACAGGCAGCAGGAAGAGCTGGGAGGTGCCACTGCATCCTTGCACCCATAATCCTTTTCTAAAAGTCCCATTGTGGGAGGATCCTGCAGAATAAAACCCCTTCTGGATTGATTTCAGGAGAAGGATGTTCACACTCACCTACTGATGACCCCAAAGGGATGAGCTCTGAACATGCTCTGAGTGCACTGGGGTTGTTGGTATTCAGAAGCTGGGTATAAACTACTGGCTGAGGTGATATTTCAGCTCTGAAATTTTAAGGTACAACCTGACTGAGCTTGTTTGTAATGCCAGGACTCCTAATTATACCTAAAATAAAATTTAAAAAAAAAAAAGCTGTTGCCAAATAGCATTTGATGATTCTAGTGAAGAAGGCAGTAATTAATCCTGCAGGGACAACAGAGGACTAATTAGAAGGAGAGCAGAAATTTTGTTTTCCTTTAGAAAAAAAAATGCCTTTTTCCATGAGAGCTCAGATAAGACACCCAATTTACAAACTGAACTGTGACCTCCAACTAATGGTCCTGGCAGCAGCCTTGGATGCAAGTGAATTCCCAATGATTAGTCAGAAACTACTTTTATTTTTTTTTTTTCTTTTTCTAGGAAATAAAAGTGGTGACAGAGAAGAGGTGGAACATGTCAGGAAACTCTATTGAAAACAAGTCCAGAACAGGAAAGTACCCACATGTTCTTGGCACAGGACACGTGGAGAAGCTGAGCAGAGCCCTAGGTTTGCCTGAGGAAATACAGAGAAATTCTACTATCACAACATGGCACTGGTTCAAATTGCTGCTGGGGCTGAAGTTCACCCAAAGTGGAACTGGAGTAGGAATGGTCACACCCATGGCAGAAGCTGGTGTCTCACTCCAGTTCCCCTTCTCAAAGTGGCTCATTAAAACCCACAAATACTCCAGTCTGCCATTCTATGGAACACTGTGCAGCTCAAGAGTGTACAAAAGAGCCAGAAAATAAAATAATAAAATATAATAAAATATAATAAAATAAATTAAAATAAATTAAATTAAAATAAAATAAAATAATACTAAATAATACTAAATAAAATAAAAATGAAGGCTTGTTTAATAAAATAATGCCCTGAGAATGGCAGAAGCCTTGCCCTATTATTCCTGTTTAATTTGGAGACTTGTTGCTAAGCCACAGGTTGGGAAGGATTTTGTGAGCAACCCTGTGAGCCACACAGAGACTGAGGAGGTTGCAGAGTCTGGGAAAACATCTAATAACAGAGCCAGGTGTGAACCTTTGAATGTGCCTCATCAAGCAGGGAATAAGCCTGGGAATGGGGCTTGGACAGACCCCAGGAATGTGCCCAAACCCCATGGATGTGCCCAGATCCTTTGGACAAGCCCAGGTCTTTTCATCAGTGGTGTCCACACTCCATGAGAGGAGGAGGCTGAATCCAGAGGGATGAGAATCCAGAAGGATGAGAATCCAGAGGATGAAAACCACCTCCAGATCCAGCCACTGATAAAAACCTGCACATTTCCTACAGCCTTGGACGTGCACATCTGCCAGGGCAGCTCTGAAAACCAGCTCAAATGCTACTGATATTTTGATGGCATTTTCAGACACTGTAATCACCCTTCACTGGGCTGGGGAAGAGGCTGGGAGAGGGTGTGGGTGTTGTTGATGTATCCATATCAGCCCACTGCTTCCAGAAACTGCACAGTCACCGAGACATTGTTCTCAGTGTTTGGCACCAAGGGTGGATTTTAGCTGATCCCTGACTAAATGCTTAATTTATTTATATGCCATAGTTTTAGAATATGCCAGATTTCTCTGTTTGATGAGTATTGGCTCTCACAGCTATTATCTTGAAAATTGGCAACATGCTCCTCCGCATGGCATTTAAACTGAAAACCAGGAAAAAATAGGACATAACTAAAAACCTTCAAATTTTACCTCCTGGTTGTGCTATTAAAATCTACAGAATCACCAAATGATAAAACAGAACTTGAGGCTTTCTGGAAATCACTTGCCCTCTGCTAACTGCAGGGCCAGCTGCAAATACAGAGTCCATACACGGATGCTACATAATTCAGATAATGTAGTAATTCCTCTTTGTAACAGATTTTTGGGATACTGGAGGAGCTTTGGCTCTCCTGAAGCCCACATTTTCCCCTAACAGCATATTTTGAAATATCCTTTAATGGACTTTCCTGTCCCACAGATGTCACCCCAGAAAAGTCTGCCAGCCTCATCCTGTCCTGGAGCAGGGAGAGCTGAGCCCAACCTAGCACAAAATCCTTTTCACAGGGCTTTTAATTAAGGCTAATTGATGTATTCATGGCAGGCAGCCAGACACAGAGTTGGTGCACACCAGTAGTCTCAGATTGTGGGCCAAACAAGCTTGCACCTCTGAGAAGAAAATAACAAACAAAAGAACTTATCTGCTTTACAGAAAACAGATAAAAAGGTTTGTGAGAACACTGCCTCAGATTCCTGGTTCCACGTGCCATGCATCAGGGGGCTGATTAACATAATGTAAGAAATAAATACAATTTATTCAGCATGGCCTGGTCAAACCCTTTTAAAATGCTTCTGCTATTTGAGTATACAAAATCAATATGTGCCTTCTTGTCCCACTGTGCTCTACAAGGTCAATTTTCTGCCTGGATAAATGCATCCTCAGTAAGGATGATTTTAGTTTGTTTGCCATTTGTTAGATATCACAGCACTGATCTTTGCACAATATTCTTTATGTCAGTAAGAACATTCACTGCTTCTCTGCCAGAAGAAATGTGGACTTTTTGTCAGTTTTAGCTCCATTCAGCACTTTGTTTTAAGAACATATTTCATTTGAAAATGCACCACAGCATATTAAACCAAATAAAACATGTAGAGATTGTGTTATCTCCTTGCACGAAAAAAATTAGGGGAGAGTTATAAAAAATATTCCCAGATGTGGAAATCTAGATGGATCAAACTTTTCCTTCTACAGCCTATTAAGAGCAATGTTAGCAAAACCCATCCAAACCCTCCTCTGCAGGAAAATGGTATTTGAAAACCTTTTTTCAAAAATAAACCAGGTATCACTTTGACACCACCTCACTTGGGGAAAAAAGTATTTTTTTTAAGAGTCAATCTGTCCAATTCTGACACCCAAGAAGATAGGCTTGGGTTTTCTAAATGCTCAAAATCCAAGTAAAAAAAAATGCCAACTCTCACAATATATCCCTCTATGTCCTCACTCCCAAATTCCACATTAAACCTTTGGCTTTTTTATTGTTTTCCCTTCCAGTTCAGGACTTCTTTTCCCCCTAAAAGCCTCTAAGCTATTTCATGAGCACAACATCTGTTTTCTGACCCAGGCAATGATGACATCTGTGGAACGGTCTCAGTTACTTCCAGGACAATTGCTCTTGGCTTTGCAAAGAGTACAACATTATTTCTGCAGCTTCCAGTCCTCTGAAACTGTCCTGGGATCCAAAATACATATTAAAGTCTGATCTGATAATCAGATCAAACAGCCTTCACACCTGTGCAACAGGGTTACTCTCCATGAGGTGGAAAATGAACTTGGGTCTAGCAATGAGCCCAAACTTGGTGCAGCATCAAGCCCCCATAGTGTGCTACTTCTGCAGAACACAGAAAACAAAAATGGACAAAGCTAAAGTTTGTCACTTCCAGAATCAGCTCTGCTCTAACCCCCCTGCCCTGGCAAAGACAGAGAAAAAAAAAAGATTTACAAATACAAATTCAGAAGAACTGAATCCTCACTACAATATTTTTTTTCATTAATAATCCTGAAGTGCTGTTCTATCTCTTATATGCAACATTACACAAAAAAAGCTATTAAAAGTACTCTAGTTCATTTGCTTTGGGAAGTGTTTGCTTTTCTGTACACATTTTCTGTACATGTTTTATTTCTATCCCAAAGTCCAGAAAGACAAAATCCACTTGAGTGCAGGTAAAATGCTTTGGACACACAAAGCACAGGGTAGGTGCTAAGGATGCTGTTCCCAGCATCTGGCAGGAACATCTGTACAGGTTTTGAGCTCTTACAGGAAAGGAAAGGAAAGCATGCAGCCAAGAGCTCCCTCCTCATGGTGTGTCACTGCTTGAGCATGGCCTGGGTGGAAGTGACACCCTGGTGTCCTTATTGCACTCAATGACTACAGGTGGTTGTTTTCAGTCCAGCCTGAACTACAGGACTGTGAATCATGCTTTTTAACAGAGAAGGAAGGCCCCAGTCACTCATCACATCATGCACAACGTGAGGGGACAGGAGAAGAACTGCTGACGACTCCCCAAAGCAACGTGGAATGTTCCCAGCATGGATTTTGGAGGCAAAGTCCTTCAGAATTGCACCAGCCATAGCCAACCACACAAACTGGGTCTTCCCCAGCACAGAGAGCCTGGGACAGCCCAGCCACAGGCTGTGCCTGCAGGGCACCCATCACTCCACTGATCTGTGCAAGGTACAAGCTGGTTCCACTGAACTTGCAGTGGACAGGGCTGGGATATCAGTCAAAGCAGCACTAGACATAGACCTGGAGACACCGTATTTGTTTCATGAACTTGGTATTTTACACTATTTAGCCACTCACTACACATTTGAACCACTCAAGCTGCACTTAAACTGTAATAAACATTCTGGGCCTGCCCAAATGATTTTCAAGGTCAGACTAATCCTGTTAAACACATTCTCCCATTGTAAAGTGGCACAAAGTTACACCTGACTTGCAAGATAAACCTAAACAGAGATCCCTTAGCATGCCATGCAGTTCTACCTAGAATTAATATCAGTCATAGAGAAAGAAAAGCAGCCTGTCACAAAGGCAGAGGAATGCCATTAAGGCTAAAGCTTTCTAACAAAGCCAACCCCCATTATCCTGCTGTCTCTTTGACAGCATCACTTCATGGCAGGTTCATGCATTCCAGGCATTTTAACAAAGTCTGGCCCCCAGACTGAGCCTGTGTGGCTCAGCTATTCACCAGGCAGCCCTGGGCAGTGGCTGTGTGTCTGTCTTAACCAGCAGACCAAGTCAGGCAAGAACATTCAACACTCGACATCTTGGCACTTAAACTGTACCCACAAGGTCTGTGCAGACTCCTGCAGCAACCCTAACCCCATAACCCCCCCACTCTTTCGGAGTCCCAGGGTAGAACTTATCACAGGAATGGGAAGTCCTGTTGTTTTGCAGGTTGTCCTTGCAGTCCAAACCATGGCTGCAGAGTCATGGATTTGCACTTGTGTCAGAACAGCAGCTGCAAAATACAGCTGAAAATTCTGACAGAGGCAACTGCAGCTGCAGAGAACTAAAATGAGAGGGTGGCCTGATCACCAGACTTTGGGAAAAGCTGTCCCCTACTGTGGCTTTTTGTTCTTCCTTTTTTTTTTTTTTTTTTTTTTTTTGGTATCTCTAACTTCCCAAAGAAAGGGGCAGAAACAGGACAGAAAAAATTATCATCTCCCAAAAAGCTTCCACGAGTTGACACAACAGAAGCAATGACTTATCTGGCTTTCTTATGAGCTTTTGGAGCTCTATGGGTTTGCATTTCACAGTCGAAGATATGTTCACCCTAAGATGTAGATTCCTAATTGCCACTACAGCAAATGATGGTTTGTTTGGGTTTTAGGGATTTTGTTAGTTTTTCAGGAACTGATTTCATTTAGTCTAGTTTTCTAATGCTAAAAAATGGATCTAATACTGGTGTGTGTTTAGAATGCTCACTAATTATACCCATGTATTTGATACACCTGATTCATAGTGATGCCTTGTGGTACATACATGTTTTACTCCAGGCACTTTTGAAAACACAGGGTCTTGATACAAGAGGTCATTTAAGCCAGAGCCAGAGGGAATCCCTCCCTGAAGGAGCCACTGTGCTCTGCTGGGCTGGCCTCAAACCACACCAGGTAACATCTCTGAAGCTGCAATGGCAATTTCTGCTATGCACCTTGTGTTACCTGGATTCAAACCAGTGCAAATTGAGAGGCAAAATCCTTCACCAAACTCAGGGGCAGAGTCCAAAAGTCCAGCTCCAAACAGGAGATCCAACAAGATCCAGTGCAAAGCCTGCCCTGCTGCAGCCCTGCAGAGCCAGCAGCTCCAGCCCAGGAGTGGAGAGGGGGTCTGAGCACAGCCCAAGGCTGGGAGATGCCGATGGGAGTCAGCTAAGAGGAGGGACAGAGCCTCTGACACCGACCTGAGGGACTCAGAGTGTGTGGGACCTGCAAGCCAGCTCCTCCATGCACTGAAACCTCCAGGAGCCCAAGGCAGGAGCAGCACTCCAGGCAGGGCTCCATCCCCCCAGCACACCCACCCACACATCAGCATCCAGGCACCTTGGACTACAGAGAACTACATCCTGACCAGTTATTTTCTCTCTTTCTAAAGGCAGCTGCAGACTGATAAATGTCCTCATGAAAGAGAGTGGAGGGGGATTTACAGCAGCCTTTTAACTTCAGGCTTTCAGACCTGCTCCCATGGTTCCCAAGAAGCTGAACTATGAGTGTTCTCTATGAATGTTCTCTCCCTTGCTCAGACCTTGTGCAAAGTCTTTCTGCCAGGGGCAATAGGGGGAACAGAGAGAGAGAGCAACCCCACAAAAATGGGACATGCTAATGAAGATACTGACAGAGCCGGACACCACCACTGAGTGCTGCAAAGAGAATTTACATAATGTTACTCTAACAGTTCAGTAAAAATGGCATCAGTAAAAGGAGGCTTTCAAGAAAGAAGTTACCCCCAAACACTCAGGGAGTGCAACTGAGAGAGTTTCTGTTAGTTTTGTTTTGTTACATAAATCACCATTGTTATTATTATTATTATTATTATTATTATTATTATTATTATTATTTCTTACTTACGATGTTAAAAGAGCAGGAGGATACTTGAAACAAAAGGCTGTGCATGCACAATACCCACACAAATAAATTCCAGTGATCCACCCTAGCACCAGGCACGGTGCCCTTCCCTGCCCACTGAGCTGAGCCCTCCCTTTAGGAGGAGTAGGGGAATTCATCACCAAATATACAGTATATTGTCATGGAATGATACCAGGAAACAATACTAACAGGAGTCTGAACGTGTCCTTCACGTCGTAGTAATCTACTGTTTAACTCGGCAGAAAAGACAGTGAGGAAATAAAAGCTCAATTCACCCAGCCTGAGATCAAAACTGTCATGGCAATATTGGCAGGTTAGACCCTGATTCTTTAAATAGTACATTGCCTTTGTTAAACAAAAGTCATTCTTTTATTACATAATAGAGATTATAAATAAATGTAAAGTGTGCATGCAGTCAACTGCATATTATACAAGCAATATCTATGTTAATAATTGCTTTCTTTGGCAGGCCAGAATCCAGCTGGACATGCAATATTTACATATCAAAATCCTTGTTGTGTTCAAGTCATATTGGATGCAAGTGAAAATATATATGTATATATATTTACCGTATACACACACATTTTTATATATATATATGTATAAAGGTATATATACACCTCTGCATATATACTGTATACATATATACACATAGGTATATGCTAAAAGTGGATTTCATCTTTTTCAGATTCAGGTGATGCAGGCCTTGAAACACTAAAAATATCCTGACAGGGTATCTGGGGAGGGGACTGGGGTGATAAATGAGACTTGGGGGAAGAGAGCTGGGACACGTTCTTTTCAGACAATATTTTTAAAATTTCTGCCACCTGCTTCTCGAGGGCAGCCATCCTACTGCTTAGCAGCTGGATATCTTCTTTGAGTTCGTGCTTGACTTCCTGCAGCGTGGTTTGTAAGGCCTGCTCAGGAATGGGGTAGAAAGGACACCTAGCATCCGCCTGGATGGGGCTGTGCTCCAGGGGGCTGCGAGTCTCACCAGCTTTATCCAAGCGAAGGTCACTTTTTGTTATTCCACTGTCACAAGAGTCTGTTTTCCTCAGCGGGTTTTTATTTACACCGTTCTCCGAGTCGTTGGACTTGGGGTCGTCGGACAGCAACCCCATGGACTCGGCCTTTGTGACGTTGTTCCAGTCCTCCTTCTTCTCCTCGTGGGCGCCCATGGTGTTCTTCAGCCGCAGCCAGCCCTTCCCGTTCCCGTTTTTCATCCGCATGGGGCTGTTCACTTTGAGGCATTTCTGCTCCCCGTTTGCGTTCGGCTTGAGCTCCATCACGTCGCGGTTGTTCTGCTTGACGGCCTCGCTGGTTTTCATGTAGGCCAGGGTGGTCTGGATGGGCGTGATCTGGGACACGGTGACCACGCTGGTGCCCGTGATGGAGGCCCCGTTCTGCACGCTCCTGCTTTCCACCTGCAGCTGGTTCCGCTCGGGGTCGATGTGGGTCGAGCCTTGGTTGCGCATCTCCTTCTGCTGCTTGAATTTCTGGAAGAGTTTCCGCACGGGGTGGTCCACAGGGATGCTCAGGGTCACCTCGTTCTTCTGGCGCAGGCGCTCCTCTTCCTCCTTCTTGACATCGCTGATCTTCCTGAAAATGATCTGTGGGGGATAAATCCACAACAGAGTCAGGAACCAAAGGATATCGCGTGAAATTATTAATTTGAGAAGGGTAAAAAGTTTTGCGAACAGCCATTTCTCTCTTTATTCTTAACTCTGATCTTCTTTTCCATCTTAATTTTTTGTAGTGAATTCAAATGGAGCTGATCAAGATACAGCAACCTCAAGGTTAACCACTACAGATAGGTTATGTACACACACACACTTTCTTAACAGGATATAATAAAAGTGGGTTTCATCTTTTTTCTTGATGCAGAAGATACTACTACTTGAAGAACTAAAAATATCCCGACACCAACAGGAGGAAAGAAACTGAACAAAGAGAAGAAAGCCGTTGACAAAGAACCCAAATACTGTGATGCCAACCTACCCATTACTCACACTCATACCTGCTCTGTCACTATCTTTAGTACAGATCAAAAGGAAACAGTAATTCAGCAGGGACTACACAGCTGCAAGATCAATTCAATGTACACACCCTTCCAGAGGCTGGAAAATCCCAGTTTGCTCAATACTTTTTGGTTCTGCTGTCAGGGTTAGGGTTTTTAGGAGTGTTGGAGGGAGCAGTTATGTTCCTCATGGGCCACGTGTGTGGCTTCACACACTTTTTAAGTGTTTACTACAGAATTAGTGTGTCTAATATGTGTAAATGAACTGGAAGCACCATGGAGAAGCAGCGTAACAGGCCTGTGTGTGGCTCTAAATCCCAGCAATATCCACCATCTCATCATGCCATGCCATTTAATGCTGAGTTATTTCACCCAGCAGCATGTCTCAGGCTGCTACAGAAAAAAGAATTTGAGCCTCAAGCTGAGGGAGGATCCACAGAGCAAAATCTTTTTGTTGATTTTCTGCATGTTACTCATATGTTTTTTTTTTAATATTTATTTTTAGGTTCATCCAGTTTTCTTGAATGTGGGACTGGGAATCTGGGAAACTGGTTCTCTGTTTGACAACACTGTGAAAAGCAGCCTGTGATTAAATACAAATATGGACTGTGAAGGGATAGTGTGGTAAGAAAAGGAAAACAAAGCCCTTGAAATACACAAATAAAACCCTGTGTCAGTCAGCTGTAGGCTTTTGAAATATCAACATGAGTATCCATATTTGACAAACTATTTACTTTCAAGTCTCACATCTTCAGAAGTCAGCAGAGAAGTGCCACTATGGCTACAGATCCTTCACTGCATGAATTTGGGATGAGCTGGACTTCAAAGCTTCATTAGAGAGCTTTCAAATGCAGCAGATATCTCCTTGCCTGCTGCTGATAGACACAGCTGCTTATAATAATTTGGTTAACTCGCTTATTAGAAGCTCAGTTAAAAAAATATAAACAAAACCAAGGGACAAACATGGAAGTTGCTTTAATCTGACTACTCTGACCTAGATGCAGTGACACATTCCCTCATTTGGAGGCTCCCCTTCATTAGCAGCTGCCCTCATGGAGCTACTCTCTCTCTTTCTGTCTCTCTCCCTCTCAGGCCACTCTCGAGAGCAAACAATGGCAAGAGAAACTGCCCTTGATTCAAAATCGAGTGATCACATTTAATTGAAGCCACGCTCTCTAATGGCACATTTGGAAGGTGGGCTGTGTGTGGTGTTTTGTTTGTGCCTCTCTTGCCCCAGAGGGCAGTGCAGCTCCTCTGGCAGAAGATGCATCGGTGAAAGCGACCAGCTGCAAGGATGTGTCCCCAAGGGGTGTCTCAGGGGACACGGCTGGTCCCTCTGCTGGTGTCCCTGTTTGGCTGTGCTGCTCTGCCTTGTGCCGAGTCCCTGAAAACATCTGCAGTGGGGAAAACATCCTCTACCTAATGCTTTAAAAGGTTGTGTAGGGACAGGACAAAGGGGGGATGGCTTTAAAATGAGAGTAGGTTTAGACTGGCTGCTAGGAAGAAATTACTTACTGTGAGGGTGGTGAGGCACTGACACAGGCTGACCAGAGAAGCTGTGACTGCCCCATCCCTGGCAGTGTTCCCGGCCAGGTTGGATAGGGCTTGGAGCAACCTGGGATAGGGGAAGATGTCCCTGCCCATAGCAGGGGATTGGAAATGGATGATCTTTAAAAGTCCCTTTCAACCCAAACCATTCTATGTTTCCATTATTCCCCTGCTTTGTGGCACAGCCTGTGCCAGGCAGCTGCTGTCCAGAGGCAGTGGGGGATGCTGAAGGGAGGCAGCTCCAGCAGCCTGGCACTGGATGTGCCATTGGGAAAGGCAGGAGGCAACTCTGACAACTTCTGTCCTACTGCATGTTTACAATAACCACAATGACAACAAGGACCACAGCAGCAGTTTCTGATTCCTCTCCCAAAGCTTGCACTTCACTGAAAATTACCTTCACCTTCCTTTCTCCCCCAGTCCAATCTTGGCTCTTTTATCCCTCTTCTAGACTCAGTTCAAACCTTCCCCAGACAGAGGTTATCTCCCTGCACAGAATATAATTACCAGTGACTGCTGCTGCTGGGTTTCGCAGAAGAAAAGCAAAAACCTCTTTAATCTGACACCACCTTTACCTCATACTCCTGAAGTGTGTCCTTATAAAAGTCAAGAAATGACTGTGAAGCTTTTTGCCCCAGAACCACTTGTCCAGGTGTCATTTGGATGGGTTGAGCCCAGTGGCAGGGGGGTCTGAGCCTGAGTGCTGCTGTGCCTCAGAGCAAACACTTTGGGAACAGGAGAAAAGGATGGTGGCCAAGGTGGTAAATGCCATCAGATACACGATGTAAATCTGCTCTGTGAGGCCAAGGACCCACTCACCACTCACAGCCATGAGCTTTACCCTCCTTTATCCCCATGCAGTGGAGAAGACACACACCCAAAGCCCTGCTGTCACCTCCTCAGAACATGTTCTTTCAGCTTCTTGCAGGACACAAGAGCTCTTCAATGAGTTATTTCCCTTTCCTTCTCTTGGGACAGAAAATGCTCCAGCCTGGAATGGTTCTGGGCAGCTCCTTTGAAGAAGCAGATCTGCCACGTGCTGATTAGTGCAGAAAAGGCCCAGGGACTCAGAAATCCAGGGGTTAGCTGAGAGTCAAGGATTCAGGACTGATCTACCTCAGTGGAGCCCTATTTCCAGTGGAGCAAAGGTGGGCTGATGCACAGCCCTGAGCCTACTCCCCCCTTGGCTTTCTCATGGAACCTGTATGTGTTCAGAGCTGTTTGTTATTTTCTTTTTCACTCTGAAATGCAAACCCAAGCAGACCCTCACAGCCCAGCTGACCCTGTGGGATAATGGCACTTTGGATAGAGACTGAGGTGTTGATCCTCACTCTCCCACTGAACTACTCTGCCAAGGAAATCATTTCATGGAGAATCCCCCCTCTTCCTTCCCCTCAACGTAGGAAGATGCACACCTAGCACAGCAAGGATCTAGTTTTGGTCAGCAGTACTTGAGACCAGCAGAACATGTACAAGTAAAAGAAAAGAAAGATCTTACACAGACAAAGAACTGAAAAAAACCAAAAACAAACAAAAAAAAACCCCAAAAAACAAACAAAACAAAAAACAAACAAACAAACAAAACCCAAAAACAAAACAAAACAAAAAAAGTGAATTCTAACACTAACAGAGCAATAGTTATTTTTCACTACCAATTTTTTCCATATTAGGAGATTTTTCATGTGGCTGGATTTAATCTGCTTCCAGAGTGGTTTAAACTAAACCAGAATAGTTAAAATGTGTTTACATTTACAAACGTTTACATGGAAACTTAATTCTATTAATGTCTAATAACTTTAACCAGATTTTTTTTCTTTATAAATAAGAATTGAAAAACATCTCATGCAATCTGACATTTCTCTGAGATTGGGAGAGCATTATTTTGAAATCTTAAATTGGATGAGCTATTTCATTTGTCCCTGACCTTCTCAGAGAAGTTACACATAGGCCTGCCCAAATATATGTCCCAAGAACAATTTTCAGACAATTTTCAGAAGAGTTAATCAGAAGAAGCTGAATTGAGTATGTATAGAGTATCTCAAAGAGTAAAGAGCCACACTCCTGTCTCACACCAAGTTCTAAATTCATTTATGTAACAGACCTTAGGTGCAGGACTCCATTTCCTTTCTGGATCACATTTTGAAAGACTCTTCTGCGTGGCACAGATTTGTCCCATGGGACCAGGTTCCTGGGTTTCTTTTAGTGTATTTATTTTGGGAAGAAAGGGCAACAGAGATGACAGTAATTACTGAGCTGGCAAAGCAGAAGTTAACTGACATTCAGCCATGGGGACTGAAATACTCAAGTTATTTATGAGGCAGGCACGGAGGAGAAAACAGCAATTTGAGATTCTCCATCTGATCTCAACCTCAGGCTCCTTTCCCTCCCTTCCATCCAAGAGGTAACTCATGTGAGTGTGAACTCTGTCCCTTTAAAAGGGGGACCCTGCCACAGGTACTGGCAATGGATGTGTCACTGCTGGAGCAGCTCCTGTGAGGTGCCAGCTTCTATAACCAGCCCCAAAACCAAGTGCAGACGAGGGCAGCAGCAATGAGGAGTCAGGGAGGCAGCTCAAAGCTGAGACACACACACTGAATTAAAGAGTAAAGCTGTGGCCTTTTCAGGTGCTTTGAAATGCATCCCTTGTCTGCTGTCGTTTTCTGCAGCAGTACTGTGGAAATCATCCCTCCATGACCTTGCTCCATACAGGAGATCTGCACAAAGATCCCTTAATAAGTGACTCCAAGGCAGGGACGTGCAGGGATTACAGAACTGGTAAAAGTCTTGAAGAATTAGAGTGAGTTCAAAAAAAGTGGCAGGTGTTTGACCAGAGATCATCCTGTCCTGTGCCTGAACATCCCATGCTGTTGTTAGTGGTGTTCAAGGTGTGCCTGCTCCTCTCCACAGAAACCCACAGAAAGGGACAGCCACGGATCCAAAGGGAACACAGTTGTCATGGTGATGGATGCAGGTGTGTGCCCTGACTGTGGGGGAGAGAGGGAAGGAGGGAGGGAGAGCCACACAAAGCCATCAAAAAGCAAAGATTTTCACAGTGTGAAGACCCTGTCCTGGGAGAATTGGTTTAACTCAGCTCACTGGACATTTCTGCAGCAGGAACACCACACTCAGTAACCACAGGTCACTCTCATTAAAGCACAGACCAGGCTGATGGCAGTCCTGATCATCTCTTGAAAGTTTGTTTCAGGGGCAATTATCTTGTCTGATTCAATGTCTCGTAGAAGCCTCATCCCCCTTGCATCTGATTATTCACAACCCAAAGTATTTGTCCACATCCCTGTATTTTTGTTCCTATTTATTACAGCAACTTCTTAGAAGGCATCTGTCAGAAGAGATCAGTCAGACAGGAATCATAGAATCATAGAATCATTAAGGTTGCAATCAAGATCAAGTCTGAACCAGGTTAATAAATTTAAAGAAATAGAGGGCTCTTTTTAACCTGGTCCCATCTGACAGCACAGGTCCGGAGCTGTATGTGAAAACACTGCAGATGGAGCAAGTGGAATGAGCAGACAAAGTGCGTTGGAGCTTCCCAAGTGATGGAGGCAGGGAAATGAACCCTTCCTTGAACCACACTGCAGAGCTGGCAGCTGGACTGCAGTTGGCTGAGACCCACCCAGCAGCTCCTCCACCAGCTTTCAGATCCAACCAGAAGGATTTGGGCTGGTTCACCTTCTCCAGAAATGTCTAATTCCCATACAAAAAGGGAATTAGAGTGTCCTCACAAGGTGTGTTGGTTTTGGAACTCTTTTATATAAGCCTTTTTGACTTTTTTGGGGTTTTTTTTGGAAATAGGAGAGCTGCCTTCCCTTGCCTCCTGGGCCTGAAATTACACAAGCTTAGCTGAAGCTGGCAAATTATTTTAAAAGTTTTAAGTGTATAACCAATATCCAATACTGCAATAACACAGATCTCATTTTCTTTGGAAATAATGCTACAAGGCTGTACAACATAAATTTCCATAAAGATGTCTGCAAAAAATACTGTTAATTTTCACATCTTGGAGTGCACTGTACAAAAGTAATTTCCATTTCTGTCATGCTAATGTGGAAGGCAGATTTATGTCAGATCCAGGATTAAGACACAGGATACCCCAGCGCAGACATGTGTGCTATTTCCTGCTCCTGAAAATACATAATGCATAAATACATTTCCTGCCCCATAAAATACACCCAATTTCCAGAGCACAGACACTCGGAACGGGGCTCACCTACAAAGCCTCTGTCTGCATCTGAACTCACCCTCCAGGAGCCCTGCGCAGCGCAGGGAGGAAGACAAAGGCACTTGGAAGGTGTGAGTCACTTCACCTGCAGCTGGATGTTAAAGCAGGTCAGACAAGCTGTACCCTGAGCTGCCTGCTTGTCTCTGTGTCTGCACAGGGAGCTCCGTGCCCGTCGCCTCTGTGCAGACACCCTCCACGGATGGTGGGGAGGGAGGATTCAAATCCCCACCTCTGGCAGTGCAAATGTCAGGGTTTGGTGCAGAGCGTATAAAAAAGCCTTCTGTGGTTATTCTGTGTGTGTTCTGCACCCTTCATCTGGTGCTGGTTTTATTTCCACCCCGGCTCCTGGCTGGGATGAATTCCCCACAACCTCAGGGCACAGCCAGTCCTTACAGACAAACTTTATTCTTCCAAAAGCTGCAGAGGGAGAACAAGCCATGACTGCCCGGGAGGACCTGCCAGACTGGTGGCTCTCAGTGAGAGCTTGTGGGAAATCACATGGAGCAAATGGATGAAGCACCCGCAGGGAAAGGAATGCCACCCCTTCCCCCTTATTCTCACTACACTTCCCAGGAAAACCTTCAATGCCCTTCCCACAGCCCCTGGGAAACTGGAGACCACCTGAGATGTGTCTGCTCCGCACACCCACCCTTTGCACTGCAAAGTTCATCCCCCTCCAGGTGCTGCAGGACAGATCCTGCTGGGATCATTCCCACCTCTGGCACCCAGCACTGCCCGACCCAGCAAACCCTTCCCAGGCCTCTGCTCTGATGGGCTCAGGGGGGTCTGGGATGCCTCACCCCTCACTTCTTGAGGATTGGTCCCCTCTAGGAGCCTTCAGCTGTCAAAACAGGGCATATCTGGGATCCTCTTTTCTGATATTCTGAAAACTAGGCCAGTCAAACCCAATTCCTAATGTATAACCCTTGGTGAAAAGGCTTGCTCCAAAATGCACGTGTTTTTAAAATCTAGGCAGGTCCCAGAGAACAAGGCTCACTATTAATACTTGATGTTAAAATGCTTTTAAATCTTATTTTTCAGATTTCATTTTTTCAGAAAGCTCCCAAGACATTACTAATACCTGATGCTAAAATGCTTTTAAATCTTATTTTTTAGATATTATATTTTTTAAAACCCAAAAAACTTCCATTATATTAAAAAAAATCTTTCTTTTTTTTGTTTACATTAATTAAAATGCAAATTTAAAAAGTCAAACTATGAAAGACTAGATAGAAATGGATTAATAGGAAATGACCCCACACAAGCTTTTAGGCTGCTTCCCCTAATTCACTCCTGCAAATCTCCATAAACTCTTCGCTCACTTAATTAATCTGCACTCCAAGGATGCAGAGTAGATGGTTTGAAATGATGGCTTTATTGTTCTTCTGCTCTGTACACTCCTCAGATAACTCCACTTTGATGTGAAATTCAGCCTCAAAAACAAACTGCTCTAACAACTCTTTTAATTGCTCTCCAGTAAATTCCCCTTAATCCTCCTGTCCCAGGAACTGTTTTGTGTTAAACCACTGCTCCATCTGCGTGTGAGAAAGGAATCACTGTCCTTGGCTGTGCAGTGAAAATGACTGACTGCTGAGCAATTAGTTAATCTCCAGGATAGGGATGTCTCACTAAACAGTCTTTCATGCTGGATTTTGGAGGAAAAGAAGATTCCTGCAGGTTAGTCTTCCAGCTGCTTGAAAGAAAAAGTAAATAACAGCCTTTCTGCAAGTTTCCATTGATCCTGACTTCACAGACACGGCAACATGCTACAGCAAAAGCTTCCTACCAAGCACATTTTAATTTTGCTTTGGAGAAACTGTATTCACATCCATTCTTCCTAAGCAACAATTGAATCGACCTGCAAAAGATGTGAAGATTTCCAATCCAAGTTACAAAGTCATGTCACTTCAAGGAAATGAGAATTATTTCCACGATGCTAAAAAAACCCTTTTAAGGGATATTTAGTGGCATTTTATGTGCAAGGAAGAAGTTCATTCTTTTATGATGACTTAATAAAGATCTTTGTCCCCCAAGCTGCTCATCAAAAGAAAAATCAGGACATGTAATGAGGGAGAGACCCTTCAGAAGAGCACAACAACAGACAATAACTGATTTCCAAAGTCCAGAAATTCCATCATCTCTTTACTGCTTGTCCTACTGTTTAGAAATTGATTACTGTAGGTCAAATTTTAATCTGGTTCCATTTCATGTTCGCAATCAATTCTCACAGCACCTGAGAACTCTTGCAGAGAGACATCTGTGCATGCTGGCAGCCAATTAGGCTGATCTGCATTTGTGAAAAAGCATGAATATTAAGAAGAAAGTGGTTGAGAGTTTGACCCATCCACTTCATACTTGGTATGGACCTGAAGTCATCCTGGTTTCATTTAAAACACGTCTGGATGGAAGAAGAAAGAGGAGAGAAGCAGGCAGAGATCCAAGTCTCATTTGTCACATCCCCAGAGCATCGTGGCCAAACACACAGAGCACCAGGCTGGGATTCACAGGGATGGATTATCCTGCTGGCCTGACCTTCAGCCAAGGGGGAAGTCCTGCACAAATCACTCTGCTTCTTCATGTCTCCATCTCCCCCAGTGTAACAGGATAATAACACTGCCCTCATTTCCCCAATTAACTGGAAATCCCTCTGTCACTGCTAACTATTTACAACTGAGAGACTGAGACCCATGGCTGACAGCAGAGAGAGGTCACTGTGCTGGCCTGTTGCCAAAACTGAGGCAGTTTATTTAAAAAAAAAAAAAAAAAAAAACAGTCACAGAAAAAATGCACATAGGTGTCCTCAGGGTTTCAGCTCAAGATCAAGGGCCCAGGGCACTGCTGCCCTAAGATGTTTAGGGCAGTGCACAATGGAAGTACAGTGCTCCACGAAGTCCTGTCCTCATGCCCTGAGACATCAATCTCAGATTGATTAAAGGTACTGACACCTACTCTGCAAGGAAGGATGGGTCAGATCACTCAGCTGGCCTGATGGATTCTTTAAATGGTGTGAGTACACGTTCAGCCAAGTGTGGGCTGAGCTATGGAGTCAGATTTCCAAAAGAAATGCCAAAACCCTCTCCTCCCTTGGCAAAATTATACTATTTTCCACCAACTACAAGAGCGTTATCTGACAGCAGCTCGGTTTCCTCTTCTGCTTTTTCAGTCACTCAGGCCTGAGCACCTCCTGCCCAGAGATGCCTCCATCTTTTCATATCCCAGGGGAAAACAACTCAGAGATTTCCTGCAGCTGCAGGTTCAGCTGTTGTCTGATGTCTGCTGGGCTCTGTCTGTCTGCCTGAAAGGGATGCTGAAGAAGGGCACTGTGCACCTTTGGAAGTAGGGAGCTTTGCCACTGTTTTTAAATGAGACTCTGGAATTAATCACTTATTTTTGCTGCTTTTTCACTCACTATTTTCTGTTTTCTTTGCTGTAACCAAGCAGCAGATGCTTTAGCATGTTGCAGAGCAGACAGCTTCAGAATGATTTCTGCAATACTATCCAAGTGAGCAAAATGCTCCTTCCACATACAAAATCATTTCAATCAATAAACCAGAAAGGCTACTTTGTTTATGAATTTATGGTGGGTTTCAAACAGGGTCTGTTGCTGCTTGGCCTTGTTTAGGGTCAGTCTGTTGCAGAGTGAAGTATTGATCTGTGTGGCCTCAGAAGGACTGTGACCATGGTCACAGCTCCTCTTGGGCACCTGTCACAACTGTGAGCAAAGAAACCCAGCTTTAGCCTCCTAATTCCTTTTCAGGACCCTAAATCCTACACTGAACTCAATAAAAAGACAAAACTGGATCAGAGAGCTGAAATAATGCATTGAATCAGAGTCTAGTCTGTTTTCTGTATATCACACAGAGTTGGTTAAACATGGGGAAATTGAGCAGAGAACAATCTGACTGCTGCAGGGTAACTATTACTGAGCAGAGTCTTGTGGGGACCTCTACTCCCTCCCTCTCACTGGTTAGGTTCATCCACTTTGGGATTTAAACTCATGCCTTCCTTCACTCCCTAACAACCCTCCCACGTAAACAAGTCTAATCTGGACTGGTTATTTGGTGGGTGAGTAAAGTAGCTGCAGATGTGCTCTTGATGGAGAGTATCACATATTCATCTTTCCTTCCCCTTTTTCTTTTCTTCCTTGTGGATGCAGTTATGAGAGAGCAAAGGGCAAGGGAGATATTTCTCCTATTTCTTTGTCTGTCATTAAGGCAGAGAGAAAAGCAGATTTCTCTTGACAGTATTTTTTTTTCTTTTTTTTCATTTTGCAGATGTTTCTTTCTCCTGCAAGAAGGGAAGCTGAGGTACTTACAGAGGGGGATAGAGGAGCCCTGCATATGGCTAAAAACCCAAGCCCATTAGACCCAAGATCTTTCACTGCATGTGGAAGTGAATCCCAGCAAAGACAGCCTCCACCCAGAGACTTTCAGAGAGCCCCACTGATGTAAGGAGATGGTGACATGTGGCACCACGTGGCACACTGCGGCCACGTTGTCACCATTAGCACATCACCATCAGGTACCCCAGGGCTCAAGAGCCAGAGGAAGCTTCCCACTGCCTCCCAGCCCAGCTGAGGGGTGCTGTGCTCACTGCCAGACAGCTTCCTCTTCCACAGGACAGCTCCCAACTCCATCAGGCAGGCTGGGTCCTTGCAAACTTCTATTGATTGGCCGCTGGATCAATATCTGCTATTGGCACTGGCCTAATGAAATGTCAGTCAGCAGCACTGCCAATTGATCCGCACTCATCTGTGCTGCAGATTAGTCACTGTCTCTGCATTTTACCAGAGATGATTAAAAGAAGAAAACAGCCTTCAGCTCTCCCAGGATCTCCTGAGGGGGCCATGCTCCTGGGCAGGGAGAGGGAAACACAGCCCAAAGCCTCCAGATGACAGCAGGGTGGTTTGGGCTTGGGGCACGCTGCAGAAACAGGGGAAAAGTGCCAAAAAGACTTTACAAGTTGCTCTTCAGCCTGATTTAACTTGGAGCAGGAAATCAATCATCAATAATAATATGCAGCACTGATCCAGCACTCCCCTTTCCCTGTGTTGGATGAAGTTGGATTTACGTAGCTGCCGTTTGTGCCAGAGGCCAACACAGGGCACAGAGAGGTCATGCAGCACTGGCCCAGGGTCACTGAGCTGGTCAGTGGATAAGCTGGGGGGATGGAACCAAGGTTTCCAACCTAAAGCTCCTAAAGTAGGAAAATCCATACAGCAAAAAGATTAAACATACAAATATATATATTTTTAGAAGTGAAAAAAACCCATATTAGTATAATAACAACCTTTCTTTTCACCACTGTCCTGTCTGGTGTGCAGAGTTCTGGATTTGATATAATTGAAAGGGCTCACCTTTAATTGCAGTTAATTGCTGAAATTAAATCCAGACCAGCACAATTTCCTGCTGCTCAGGTTTTTGTTGGAAGAGGGGTGAGGAGGGAGGCAGAACTATTTCTGTTTATTTAGTGATAAAGGTTGTGCTTTTATTCCAATGAAAAGTATCAAAATCCTCATGTTTGGCTTCTGGCCAGCCCTGTTTGTGCAGTGTTCCAGCACATCCCCAGCACAAAGCCACACGGAACACGGGCACAGAGGATTTGCAGAATTTGTGTTTTCTTCTCTGCATTTCTGCCTCTTATTGCTTTTTGCCTGAAGACTAAATGGTCTCACTAAATGCCTAAGAGAGTCTCTCCATTTACAAAGTAATACATCAGCAAAAGAATTGCAAATTGTTCCCCAAATATACTACTCTCTACTGTCTGCTTTAAGTGGAAATTTAAATTAATTGGAATCATTACGGCTTTCTTTTTTAACTTAAATATTACTGTACCAGACTATAAAGTGCCTGAAATTTAATCTGAAGTCTTCAGACCTGAAAAAGCGTTTTGCAACTGAAAGATTTTTGATTTTTTTCCAGCTACATCCACTGGCCCAATGAAAAATAACACCCGCTGCTATCAGCCTTGCTTCTGACATTGACAACATTCCACCTGGCTTTCAGAAACCTTCTTTTTATATGGAATGTGCCACCAGCTACTCTCTTGACTTCATCACTCTCAAGGTTTTGTTAATTTATTGAAAAGCTTTTACAGCAGAAGCTTCAATTAGAACAATGCACTTCCATTGCCATGCAATGTAGAACAAAATCACTTTTGTTTGGAAGTGCTAAGTCAGAAACTAAGAAATAATTTTAAAAACCCAAAAGGAAGGGACAAGGGGCAGCCTCTGTACCTAGAAGAACCAAGACACCAGCTTGTATTACAAAACAGGGAGGTGAAACATGCTGCTCAGTCACTGTGAGATATCCCTCACCTCAACCAGGGCAAGTAACAGAGACCAATTTAGGGGAGAGAGTCACTGACTCCAAACCCAAGCAACCTGGAAAACATTCCAGTATTCCTGAGCAGAGCAGATTTACACTGGTGGATAGGCAGTCATTTCTTTCTTTCCCATTTGCTTCTAGATTCCAATCAAGGACCTGACCTTTTGGGGCTAGAAGTGAGGGCCTGCCTGTGTCACACCAGGTGGAAAGGGCACCAGGACTCCTTTTGTCCCACAGCAGTGTCCCCCTGCAGAAAGGCAGGATCCAGGAGCATGAAGCCAGGCTCTTCTCAGTGGTGCCAAGCAGGAGAAAATGGGCAGAAAATGATGCACAGGAGTTCCACCTGAACACGAGGGAAAACTTTCCTATGCAGTGACTGAGCACTGGAACAGCTTGCCCAGAGAGGGTGTGGGGTCTCCCTCACTGGAGATATTCCAGAACCATCTGGACACAATCTTGTGCCCTGTGCTCTGGGATGGCCCTGCTGGAGCAGGGAGGTGGGACCAGATGATCCACTGATGTCCCTTCCAACCTGACCCATCACAGGATTCTGTGATTCTCTGATCAGGCTGCACTCAGAACTGCTCTCATCTTTCTATTTTCAAGCCCAAAACTCAAACTATTCCATGGTTCTGCTCTCAGCCAGCCAATCATGACAAAATTACCTCAATTATTTCTTTTCCTGTACAGCCTATTGCCATATCAGAGAAGACTGAAGCTGTCTAAACCAACCTCAGGACACTTCTGCCAGTGCTCACTCCCTTTCTACAGATCCTTTGGATGAAACCTAAGTTCAAATGACCACTGATCATATCCCAGTGCCCACCTCACCCATGGGATGCCCTGCAAATGAAGCCACAGGAATGCTGCCAGGGAGAATGAGCTGAGGCAATTCAGCAACATCTCTGCTTCTCAACTCAGAGACACAGCACAAAGTCCACTGGCAGGGTGATCTGGCAATTCTTTTCATTTGAAATCAAGACTTGGAAAGGATTAACACCTCTGAAAGACAGGGTCAGCCCACTGCACAACAGATGTGAAATAACTCAGTTAAACCATTGGGAAATCCAAATTGACAGGAAAAGAAGACCAAAAGGTTATTTAAACTTTTAATATCTACTTAATTTAACTACAGAAAGCTTGGTGAAATAACCTTAAAAAGTATCCTAGGGATTCTTCAAGTGAAACATCTCGCCCAGCAAGAGCAAAGCTTTTCCCAGTTGGGAGCTCTTAGTTGGCAGTGTGTGATTAAGGAGTGCTGGCTGTTGGAACATGCTGAAATTGCCTTTAATATGATGACAGTCACTGCTTCAGTGGGGAGGAACCACTTGGGGAGGAAAAAAAAGACCCAAGACGCAAGCATGCAAACATTAAGTAGTATGCTCTCAAGAAGAAATATGCCATGAAGAGGATGTGCTACTTTCACCTCAAACTTCTCCCTATGGCTGGCATAGCTCTGCCACTGAGGGTGCTTTAGCTCAGGAGATTGAAGGAATTACAGTTTTTTAGAGGCATCTGTAATTGTCAGCAGAGCAGGAGCCTTCTATTTATGGCAGGATCAAATTAAATTATTTTTTAGAGAGCAAAGATGCCATTTCAAAGATTTTGCTAATGTTTCCTCATACCTGAATGTGCACCAGAGAAGAGCTCTTCCTTTCTGGTGCAGAGTCAAGGGAAATCACCCACAGCTGGGAAAGCCAGGAGGAGATCTACCCACCAGCCAGTGAGCTCTCTACCACAGCATGGAAACACAGCATCAGCCACGTGAAAATTCAGAGTGCTGCTCCCTGAAGCCTCTTGTGCAGAGATGGAGCTGCTGATGACAGTCGTGGCAGAGCCACTGGTGGACAGCACCACGGGGCTGCCTCTGTGACACACCCAGAGGATGAGGTGCTCTCCCTGTTCCCAAAGGGAGCACTGCATGTTCTCCCAGCTCAGGAGATGTCACTTGGCAAGCAGTGACTCTGCAGAGCCTCGCATTTATTTCTGAAGGGCACCCACAGGAGGAAGAGGCAGCACAGGAGAGTGAGCTGGTGGGGTTATGGGGATGGCAGGAACAGATGGTGTGGTGAAGAGCCATTTCCTTCCCACTTGCACACTGCATTAAATCAATCCCTGGGCTTTCATGGCAATGAGCCGAGGCTGTGCTGTGAAGGGTTTTAACAATCTGACCATATCCTGCTTGTGGGTATCATTCCACTGGGTCTCCACACTTCATCTACTCTCGGGGAAAGCCCCTTCCATTTTTCTCATGAGCTTCTTGGTGATCTTCCCTGCTGTCTGTATGGCAGCCATCTCCTCTTTGCCAGCTGTGGATCTCTGTAAAGCTCACCAGCAGTGTTTTTGTTCCCATCCAGGTACTCAGGCACTGACACAGGATGCTCCACGGGGGCTGAGCCTGCTGGTTCTGCAGCCTTCGCTTATCTCATTGCTCCAGACCTAAACAAATTAGTCTGTAATCCTCAGTATTGTATGCTCTGGAAAACCTGGCTTTAAAAGTGATCAGAAATTACCTCATGTAAAACTGGGGTCAATTTCCTTTTCCTGTCTGGGGCTAGAAGAAAACCCTGTACCTGCACAAATAACAGGTCCCTGCAATCAATAATATTGACGATTCTGTATTTCCCTATTTTTGGCCATGCTTCACCCTGTTTACACACAGTTTGTATTGCTTTCTACCACTCCCTGTGCACACACAATTAATGAAAGACCAGCTGGTGCAGGATAAACACTGCTGCAGGGATGTAAAAAGACACTACACAAAAGTACAGATCTCTACCTCTGTTATTTTCCATCTCAGATGCTGTGTTTGCCTCCCAGAGCTCCTTCTGAGCTCAGAAACTTTGGCTAAAGCATCTTCCTGTTTTTCTCTATGATTTTTTTTTTCTGACGTCTCAAAAACCCAGCTAACCCCAAGCTTCCCACACAGGACAGCAGTTCTTCAGCCACCTTCTCCTACGAAAGCCTTGTCCAGGAGGCTGACTCTCCTCAGTGGGGTTTGCACTCGCCTTAATGCTGGGGGACAAATGTGCAGCTGTGTTGGGTGTTAAGACCATGAAGGTGCTCAGAGGGCTGGAGCAGCTCACCTGTGATGACAGGCAGAGAGAGCTGGGCTTGTTCAGCCTGGACAAGGCTCCAGGCAGACAGACCTGAGAGCCCCTTCCAGCATCCAAAGGGGCTGCACGAGAGCTGGAGGACTTTTGATAAGGGCATGCAGTAATAGGACAAGAGGAAGTGCCTTTATACTGCCAGAGGGCAGGTTTAGAGTCAATTTAAGGAAGGAATCTTCCCTGTGAGGAGGATTTGCACATGGTTGCCCAGAGAAGCTGTGGATGTTCCATCCCTGTAAGTGTTCAAGGCCTCAGTGGATGGGGCTCAGACCAACCTGCTGCGGTGTCCCTGCCCATGGCAGGGAGTGTGGAAATGACCTTTAAAGCCAAACTGTCCCAAACTATTCAGTGATTCTGTAATTCTGTGTTCCACCACGGGGCAGGGCTGATCCATGGGGCCAGAGCATCTTGCCCTCAAGAAGGCCAGCCAGACTAAAGAAGGCTGTGGGGGTTTTGCAAGCCCAGTCTCTGTCCTGGCAGATTCCTGAGCATCCCCATTAGCAGCTGCCTGACATGTTGGACTGAATTTGAGGACAACTGGTCTGGCAGGAAGCTCTTCATGGGACATGTACTACAAAATTTCTAACAATTTTTTTTAAGTTACAGCTGATGGTTCATCAGGCTCGGCCTGGCATCTGTTTGGGACATTAATGCATGGCAGCACTGAGCTTGTAAATTATTATTCATGTACTTTTGTAGAACATCTTGAGGTTGTTGGCTGAGTCCTTCACTAAATGGGAAAAGGGACAATTATCCACACGTGAAAAACATGCATGATTCACTTCATCCATTTACATTTCTAGTGTGGCCTGCCTTGGCAGGATGGCCAATACAGCCTGGGAGAAGGATGGTCATTCATAACTGAGCTGCTCTGACCAAATGGACAGCTGCTCTGTCCCATTTAAAAATGGATCTACCTCAGACAAACCATGGAGATGGAAATTCACCACAGAGGCACGGAGCCAAGGAAGGCAGAATTGGTGAAAATAGTGAGGTTAGACACAGAAATTAATTATGGAGATGACAGGATGCTCTGTTAAGGTCAGGGATGTGGATAAGGAAAAGTGGATGTCTGTGCACTGAGAGGGAAGCAGTGGGCATGAATGGAAAAGCAAATTGAATCATAATAAAAAGGCTTCATTTCATCTGATCAGTTAGAAATGTCCTGATTAGAAATGGCTGCTCTTTGCTGCTGTCATCTGCTGGTTGCTTATGTCTCCCTTTTCACATTTTTAAGGGAGTGTGAAGTGTTTTAGGCTCTCAAAAGAAGCCAGAGCCTGTTCTTGAGGTAACAGGAGTGCTGTTCATAATAAAAAATAGGACAATGGACTGGTTCCAAAGGGATATGTACTCAAAGAGCAAGGAGAGGTAAAGTCCCCCTGCTCTGCAGGTACAGTGACTGATGGAAATTTAATATAGGAAACAGTATATAGAACATTTTGGCAGCTGAGACAGCTTTGTGAAGTACTAAGAAAGAATCTGATATTCACCCAGAAGTCAGAGGGGAGGTCCCAAAGTTCAAAATCACTGACAGTTCAAAAGATCACTGACAGTTTAATTAAGGAGTTACGAAAATCAGAGGCTTTTATAATGGCTCACACTGTGCTCCTTTTCTTAACAGTAACCTACAACTGAGACCTATATTATGGTTTTGTTATCTTCAGAAAGGGAAACAAATTAAGAGCTAGGGCTGTAAGCTCTGAGAAATAAAAATATGGGGGAAAAACAAATTAATAATATATATTCCTTCCTAAATGCACGGAATATTTTTAGCTTCCAGTAAGTTGCTCAGAAGTGCAATAATAGGGGACTCAGCTCACTTCAGGTGCTTCCCAAAATGTCCCTGTCCCTCCTGACAGCTGTGCCCACCTCTGGAATATATTTAAGCATCTCCTGAATTTGGTCCTCCAGAGTTTCTTTGCATGGGACCTAAACTGAGCCAGCTTGCTAATCACAGCCACTGGCAGACAATTAAAAAAGGCACAGTCAATCAGCCATCATCAAGTTGGAAGTGACAGGCTGGGTTTTATTTTTAACTAAAAACAGTGGGATTTATGCAAACCTTCCCACAAAGTTCCTCTTGCACTTTGTTTACAATTTAATACTTTCCTACATGCACTGTAGAAAGCAGCCCCAAACTACCACTGAAAGCAAGGTAAATCTGGGATTTGCAGGACTGCAATGATTATTATGTGCTGAACCAGCACGTTTGGGTATTATTGCATCTGTGAAGTGTGAGCTGAAAAATAACAGATTAATGGATTTAAACTTGCACAGAAAAGAAAGGCCTCACACAGGGAGTTTTATTTAGCATTTGAGAAGGTATTTATTTATTTATTTATTTATTTGAGGAGCCTTTTTGTTCAAGCCAAGGCAAAAAACCTAATAAATAAAATCAGTGCTGTCTCCATTGCAAAACTGTGAAATTGTTACTGATCATTTCTAGATGGGTCAAAATGGATCCCATTTTGGGCAGAGCCAGACAATTCCCACTTGGATGAATGCTCACGCTCTGCCTGTGCCTTGTGAAGCCCATGGGGATCCACTGATATGATCCCAATGAACAGGGAGAGGTTCTCTTTCCCCAGCCATGACTTTGGGGGCATTTCTACCAGCATTCCCAGTCTGGCAGAAATAAGGTTTAGGGAATGAGAAGTCCAGGGTAGAAGCTCATTTTATACCTTCAAGTCATACTGTGCTGTTGCTAAAATGTCTGGTGTTCAGCTCCAGGAAGCAATGACAGAATAAATCACCTCAGATTTTTAAAATCTCCCTGTTTTCTTGAAGTTATCAGGTTGAAAAAAAAAATCATAGATCTACACAGCAATTAGACTCAGCAGCCCCTGTAAGAAGAAATCTATTGCTCTGGAATAATTGCTTGGAGGGGTGTGAGGTAACACAACACACCTCTGTCCCCACTTTCTGTGCAAATCCTGCCTGCTGGTAAAAACTTCCTTAACTGGAAATCAAAAATGAAATGGCAATGTTCCTTCCCATTGCACCATGCACATTCCCTCCCCTTCCTTTGCAGTGGGAAGAGATTAAAAGCATCAGTTTTAATTGATGAGGGGAGGTAAACACAAAAATGTTTATTTTTTAATATTTACAGGATTAAAAATAGCAAACCTTTGATTTATTTTTTTATTAGCAGTCATGTCCTGTGCAAGTAAGGCTGCCTTGAACTGATATTAGCAGACAGCCTGCAGAATGCTTTCTGTGTCAACCAAGGAGAATATCTTAATTATGGGAGATTTCTAAACAAGAACATAGTGTTAATGCACAGAAAGCACAATAGCAAATAATCATCAATCTGGATCTTCACTCTAACACAGCCAGTCACATTTTTGTCTCCCTGTGGTCCTGCCCATCCCTGACATTCCTGTTTAATGGCCTCTGCACACACAAACAAATCACCCAGACTGCACTGCCTGCCTGAGGAGGGGATGCTCACACCTTTCACTGGGGTGCATCAGCTGAGTGCCTTTAGCATCAGCTGCCTGCAGAAAGCATCACACCTGCACACAGCATTCTTCTTTCTGCAGTCAGACAATCCTGTTCCAACAGCCTTGATTGAGAAGTATGCTAAATTGCCTTGCATTGCTCCATAAAGACCAGCAGAAAAACAACATAAAATGACCTTTTGATTTAGATTTAGACAGGGAAGTTCCAGATACAGGAAAATAATAAGTGTACCTCTGTAATGCCAAAGGATTATCAGAATTGGGTTCAGTCCTGCTTTTAACAGAGCTGGTGATTTGTCTCTTGCTCCTACAGAAGCATGGTCAGGACGTCTGAGGAAGGTATTTAACTCAGAGATTATATCCAGAATAGAATATTGGCCTGCTGGTACCCTGGGGGATTTATGTGGCTCTGAAACACCACTGAAGATGATAGTGCACTGGCTGATCTCTGCATCTGCCTGCAGTCTGAAGGCAAAATGTGCTAATCCAGACTGTGCTGTGAATCCACAGTACAAAGATCCCACAGGATATTCTGTGCCCTGGGCTGGAGAGGAGAGGAGAGGAGAGGAGAGGAGAGGAGAGGAGAGGAGAGGAGAGGAGAGGAGAGGAGAGGAGAGGAGAGGAGAGGAGAGGAGAGGAGAGGAGAGGAGAGGAGAGGAGAGGAGAGGAGAGGAGAGGAGAATCTGCAACCATCATCTAATTCAATTGCCTGACCACTTCAGGGCTGATCAACAGTTACAGCATGATCTTAAGGGCAATGTCCAAAAGCCTCTTAAACACTGACAGGCTCAGGGTATCGACCATCTCTCTAGGAAGCCCATTCCAGTGTTTGTCCATCCTCTCAGCACAGAAATGCTTCCTAATTTCCAGTAAACCATCCCTGGAGCAGCTCTGAACCATCCCCCCACATCCTGCCACTGGACCCCAGGGAGAGACCAGCAGTTCTCTCCCTGCCCTTCCCCTCCCCAAGCAGCTGCAGGGGGAAATGAGGTCACCCCTCAGCCTCCTTTTCTCCACACCAGACAAGCCCAAAGTGCTCAGCTGTTCCCCTTTCACCAGCTTTGCTGCCCTGGATGAGTTCAAGAGTTTCACACTTAGCACCAAGTTCTGCACTCAGCCAAGCAAGAGAAAACCCCTGTGCTCCCTCTGCTCCTGCAGGGAGGGCATTCAGAGGTGCCCCTGCACCCCATTTCCCACGGTCAGCATGACCTGAAGAGCACCCAGAAGAGATGACCTGAAGAAGAGATGAGTGCACAGGGGGATGAAAAGTGGCAGAAAGGAGAGGGAAAGGATTGAGGCTCAGGGAAAGAGTCCAGCTCTGTCACAGCTCCAGAAAACCACAGCAGCTCCTGCAGCGCTCACTCTGCCCAGCTGTCCCACCCTGTCTGGCAGGGGCTGCACTTGAAGCTGCTGCAGTTCTCCCTTTCAATTTTTATGCTGCTCTTCTACCTAGCAAAGTCACACACAGTCCTCCAAGGACTCACTTCCTTGCTTTGAATGCCTTAAATCCAAATCCCCATGTCCCTGAAGATGGGCAAAGACACAAGGAATTGCTCAGGGGAGCAGGAGATGGGAAGGAAGAGCTGCAGAAAAACTCTCACCTCAGATCTGTAATTCTCACTTGGAAGGATCTGTGGGGCTCTCAGGGGCAGGAGGAGGAGGATGGCCTTTGCTGGGCTGTCTGTGAGCACACAGCTACAAATACACAAGGAACTGCTGCACTATCTGTACAGATAAATTCCTCACATGGGTTTGGATCACTCAGATTGCTCAGATCCCTGAGTTTCTCCAGAAATTTCCAGCCCAGGACCACCAATCAACAATTTGGACACTTTATTTGAAGGCTTGGAGTGGGCTCTTATCACCCAAGCCCATCTGACACACAACTACAGACACCATCAGAGGTGGTGATAGATATAAATCAATGGAACAGTCCTTTAGGAAATATTGCAACTGAGTATTAATGTATCTGGAGAGAAAGGTGAATGCAATAAAGCTAAACAATAAAAATCTTCAAAAATTCTCCGAAGTGAAAGTCTTTCCAAGCATAATGGCAGCTGCAAAGTCTCCTAAGGTGTGAACAAAACAAAACCAAATTGACTTTTGAGGGTGTAACTTACTTGTTTGGTAATCACACTAAACAGTCACTAAAGATAAACTATCCCTATAGTTAATTTTCTGGGACAACGTGTTCATAAAAAAAAAAAAAAATACAAAAACCCAGACAAGTTAAAACCAGAGAGAAAAAGGCCTGAGACAAGGGCAATGCTCTGACCCCTTTCCATGTAAGTCACTCTCCAGCACTGATGGGGACTGTGTGTAAGCACCAGCTGGTGAAGTGCTAACAGCTCTGAACTAAGCTCCTGCAATTGTGAGTAGCTCCATTCAGAGCTCAAAATGTGTGAAAGTCCTCGGGTCACCAGAACACAAGTGACCTTCAGGGGCAAGGGCTGATAGCTGAGCAATGCTCTCTGCCTCTGGCATTCTGCATCAGGACTGTCACTAATGCAGCACACCATTAGGAGGGTCTGGAAAATGAAAATAGGGATGGTGAATGAACCTTGGGACAACCTTCACTTTTAGGACACGTGAATGCAGAATTCAACTTAAGACAAAGCTTTTCTAAAAACCACATGACACAGAACTGACGAGTGATTCAGTCAAGAAACCATATGAGATGCATTAAAACCTCAAGCAAGAAGAGGAAGGCAATTTAAAAAGAAATTATTCTAATCTGAAGGAAAAAAGGAAAATAGGACATGTGTGTTAACACAGTCTGATGGCCTCACCTGCTAAAAAGCCCCAGAGATTCCGTGTGCTGGAGGTATTAGATAACATCAGTCGCTCACAGTGTTGTCCCTGGCTTTAAGAGCATCACAGGTAAAAAAACTGAACCTCCCCAAATGGGATTTCATTGCCTTAAAGGCACTCATCTCCCCTCACATCTCCTCGGCTCGCTCTCAGCACACCTTCCAGGAGCAAACGCACCAGGGGTCAGGCAGGAACAATTGTCCTCTTCCCCGGCTGCTCCTGACTCATTCCTTTAACACAGCTCATTCTGGCCACGGTAGAAAGCAGCAGGATGTGACTGCGTGCCTTAAAAGCTGTGGCTGAAATCTTTGCTGTATGGAAGCACAGGAGAATTTTAGCTGTGATTTCAGGAGGGACAAGGCTTCATCTGGATTTTTCCCCGCGCTTGCACAGGCTGTGCTGGGCTCACAGCTCAGCAGAGGTGGTACATTAGCAAATGGAAGCAATGATGAGAAAAGGAAAACAAAAACCCAGAATGTGGCTGGAACAGGGGCCAATGGAGGTAGGTAGGGCAGCACTTTTCCAGGACAAACATCCTTGTTCTGGCTCCTGGAAATAAAACAACACGGCACAGCACAAGTGCAGGAATGAGGTTGAGATGTGGGCATGGACAGTAGCAGGGGATCAAGACCACCCAAGACCCTCAAAGCCTTCCAACCCAGTGCCAGGAAGGTCTAGAAGAAGTGACTTTGCATGATATCTAATTTCCATTGAAAATGAGAAACTTATCTCCAGGATGGGAAAACCTATCTACAAACAGGTACCCCCACAAAGCCTGGGCATGTGTGCATCCCACAACCCTGGACACCACAGCTGGAACAACTGGAGCCAGGACTGGTGGTCTCTCTTCCTCACCCTTCTTTTGCTTGTTTTCTTGCTTTCATTCATCTCTCTCTTTCTCTTCTCCCTTTCACCCCACTCCTTTATCCAAAACCCACTGCTGTGCGCTTTCACAAGGACAGCAGGGATTAACTCATAAAAATTCCCATGCCAAGTGAGTAATTTACTAATGAAACTTTACAAACATTTGTAGACCCCCTGACTTCTGTTGTTCCTTTTGCCCCAAGATTTCCACCCTGGGTGCTCACTTCCCTTTGATGTCAGGATGCCACAGAGCCTCCTAAAAATCAGTCATGACTCCCCTCCTCAGGCCAAACTCCATGGCTCAAGCTTACAGAGAAGGCTCCCTCCAGCTGTGTGAAATCTTGAGAGGCACTTAATGAATTAGATATTATTAATATTCTCTTCCAGCATCAGAAGGCAGTAATTAACTCTTTGAAGACTCATCCCAAACCCTGCTTTATTACTCAATCCTCAGAGGCAGCTATGTAATCTCATTGTGATTTTAAAGAATATCTTTTCAGAATAATTATTTTCCTTGATTTTAAAAAAAAAAAGTTCAAAGTATTCCTGGTATTGCCTTAGAGTGTGCATTAGTGATGTCAGACATGCTGTAAAGATATCAGAGCACAAAACATGATGTGCTGCAATACTTTTGCTGAGCAGATGCCTTAAGGAGGTCATTCAACATGCCAGGCTCTAAATGCTATTTGGGAGTGAGAAAACATTATTTTCCCACTTCAACAAGACTTTAGCTTCCCTGTCATGTGGAAATAACCTTTTGTGCTCAGCACTGTTATTAATTTATTAGCCTTTTGAACGTCTAAATGTTTTGCAGTCTGTGGACTGCATCAAAGGGCTGGATGAGGGACAGGGCAGCACAAACACATGGTGTGTGCACCCAAATCCATGGATATGCGTTTCAAAGAGCAGACCTGGTGCAAGAACACTTCTGCCTATGTATTTTTGGCAGTGAGAACAGCCATTTTCTCAGGCACAAACCCCCAGGGAGTTTATTTAAGTCATAATTAAATGTCAAACCTTATGAGTGATGACTATATAGGAAAAGTGCTAAGTATATATTTCTATAGAAATCAATTAAAGGAGACAATGATTTTCTTTCCATTTAGGCTACATGACTCCAGCACAAGCTGCTGCAGCACAGTGCAGCTGTCAGCCCAGCCTCAGAGCCTGAACAATTGCTTTCTGTTCACCTGATGGAAGCGTCCTGGAAGGCACCGATTTTCCTCAGGGGTGAACTCACCGCCGAACGCTTCTGTGATTCCCAACAGGGAACCACGTATCCTTCCAGCAGATAGGAGGTTTGAAACAATCCCCTGAATATCTTTATGTAACAGCACTTGGATTGTGTCCCTGGCGTTGAATGTAGCATGATCTATTTTGTGCCCAGGAACAAAACACAGAATTTCTGCAGAGCAGAGCAGGCTCTGGCTCAGCGCATCTGACTGCAATGCCAGGCTGCTTCCAAAACAGCTATTGACTGGAACTGCAGGAGAGGGGGGGAGTTCAGCTGATGGACGTGAGGTATTTAAAAGTTCGTGGTCATCAATCAAAAGGGGATGGTTTTCCAATCCCAAACTGGGAACCCAAACTGGTTCCTCCCAGAGGAGCCATCCTTCATGGACTGTGGAGGTGATTGGTGACTACCCTGGACATCATTACCCAGTTTTTAATGAAATGAACTCCACTCTGCATGTCCCACTTGATATCACCCTTCTTTTACTCTTCGTCCACTCTCACATACTGCCCACACATTCCCCCAAACGGCATTTCTTTTCTTCTGCAAAATCCAACGTTTCTTTAGGAATGCTGTTCCTTTAGGAGTCACTGCCCCCATGTCACAGTCCATGTACCTGACTCTGAGCTAAACAGCAGGTATACTGGCAACTGGAATTCCATGAGTTTTTCCACCTGGGTGATTCCCCATGCCAGGGCCCTGCAGGGAAACCAATTTTCCTTAAGAAAATGAGGAAGAAATTCTGAGAAGAAAGAGAGAAAATGAGAAGAAATTCTGTGACAATTCAGCCAGGAGGATACTCCCCATACACAGCCCCAGACTGCAGAGCTGAACTCTAGCACACAGCCCTGTCAGGAACAGACATGTCCATGTTTTTCTCAGGAAGGCAGCTGGAGTGACAGGCTCACAGTTTTAAGAAGGAAAGAATGCATTTTGGTACAATACATGTGGCATTATCTTGTCCCATGAAATCACCATCAGCAATGCCTGAGCAGAGTTGTCATTGCAGGGCTGTAGCTGGTGAGATGGCAAGGGGGGAATGCTGAACTCAAGGCTTGGAGCACTTCTTATCAACAGAGAAGTGATAAGCTAGAAATCATGAACCAGCTTCCAAGCCCCAAAGCCCTCCCTCAGGTCTGAAGTGGAGCTAACAACCTCGAGTCAGAGGTAAGCTGACAAGCTGGAACCAAACCTGATTATAACTCAGCTCTTTCAGGCTCCAGCACAGACAGAGGGGCACTGTAATCCCATTGCATCTGCTTCTTGCCACGGGTATTTTGTGCCATACTTGGGGTGTTAATGAGCACAAGTGATGCACAGGAATTGAAACCTCCTCTGAAAGCAGCTCCAGTGGCTAGAGAGAAACTAGACTTAAGAAAGTAAAATTATAGCTATGTTGAAGTCCTCTTACTGCAGAGGCTGAAATGGTCTTGTGAAATACTGAGGTAGCCTTGGTACATTATCAGGTGAGATGCCCAAGGTACAGCTGCAGAAAAACGTGTTTCAGCAGCTAGAGGATCACAGCTAATGCTCAGCAATCTATAAATCATTGTTATGAGATTTCTCTATGCAAATGAAATTTATATAACCCTCATCAATTGTAAAAAAAAATCATAAAGATGAAATTTTGCAGCTACAATGTGAATTAAAGGATCCCTTAACCTGTTTTCAAGATACGTCTTTATAGCTAATTAATTTTTAGATGGAGTGTTCTTTGAAAGGACTAATGGATAGTGAGCATTGCTGATTGATTATAAAATGAGCAGGAGGGTTTAAGAAGTGAGCTGTGAATGTAAAATCACTACCCAGCTTTATTAACTTTGCCATATTAGAATTCTAGACTATGCAACTGTGAGAAGCAGGTATTAATACAGTACCTTTGATGAGTGTATGTTATTTACTTAACATCAATAAATTTCTCTTAGTTGGTCTATAACATGGAGATCTATCAGATTGTCCTCTAAACTGTATCTTAGAGATTTCAAGTTTGAGAAATTCAAAATCTGGATTCTATAAAATATAACTTTATACATTTATGCGACGGGGTGGAAAAAAACCAACAAAAATGAGAACCAGCAACTATGAAGAAAAGGAAACGAAATGCAATCCATATGTCATCCTGCTAGGACTGCTCTCCAGAGCTGCAAACCTACAGGTAACTTTTACAGAGCCATCATTACCAACAGTGACAAGAGCATTTATTGAAAGGCCACTCAATCTGCCATGACCTGAAAACATCAGGAGGAAACGGGGGGTTGTTAAACACCGCAAGCACCTGGTGACAGGAAGGGGAAAATAAGGAGCTTACCCTCTTCCTCAGATTGCAGGTGAGCGTGAGGTTCCTCGAGAAGGAGTTGGCAAAAGCAGTGTAGAAGTCCAGCACTTTCAGCAAGGCTTCTCGCTTAATTATATGCAAATCGCAGTAGGTCAGAGCCCGAACGTTGGCACAGGCATGGGCCAGGCTGGTTTCCTTCCAGAAGATATCTCCAAACACATCACCTTTACCTGAAAAACAGCAGGGCAGATTTGTTAAAAGGTAATGCTTGGGAAGAGTTTCTCAGCACACAGATGATTTTTTCACAACCTGTCTTATGCTCTCAATTATCCCGACGCAAGCTCCCAGCCATGAAAACTAACAAGGGTAAAAGTTTTAAAATTACCTAAGGTACTTGAGCATCCTTAGCAGTAGCCCCAGGTTTTTAAGGTATTTATAGATTGCTCTGTGAAGTGTCACAAAGCATAAGAGCCAGATTGCAAAGGTCTCCTTGTAGCTGAGGATTCAAGTAATGGGTTTTTCAAAGGCAACGGGATATAATGAGCCCTTAACTAATGTTCAGGTGATTGAATATTTCAGGTGTCTGTTCCCAGGTGATTTAGGAGTCCTGGTCTTACAAAAACCTTCTGACATCTAGGTTCTTTCATCCTCATGGCTCTACAGTGAGGGGCAGGAGCCAGCTTCCAGGGCCCAAGGACAACATTTTAAAGGACATTTTAACATTTTTAATTCAGTATCAGTGGTAATAATCCTTCTGGAAAACCCACCAAAAGCCTCACTGAGACTTTTAACTTTTAAGTAACCACCTCTAAATCTTAAAACATATCCAAAAGTATAGTTCTAAACCCAAATTCATCCATTTAAGTAGAGGCTTAGGCTTAAGTCTGTATTTCAATGTTTGCTGAGTAAGAGAGGGTTTGACACCTGAGACACCTACATGTATAAATACCCTCAACCAGAGGGGAAAATTACACCTAAGGCTACTTCTTCAGTGTAGCAGAACAGCTGACTGAGGATTTGGGATTAGCTGTAGCCCAGTGCCATGGACAGAAAGGCTCCAGGGACTGGGAGTGCTCTGACTTAGCCTGGCTTTCTTTCCTCTGCAAGGAATCCACACCCCCAGACCAGTGCTAGACACCCAAGCAGGAGGAGAGGATGAGGACACCAGACTCAGAATCAAATTTCTGACCCAACCAGATCCCCAGCATGGGTGCAGGCTGGAGATATCCTTTCAAGTTTGGACCTTCTGTTCTGAGAAGGGGCAACAGAAAACAAACTTCCAAAGCTGCCTCTTGCTGTCTGGGTTTGGCCAGGACCTTGGTGTGTGGTTTGTGGCTGACACCTCAAATCCTCAAAGCAGAAACCATGGTACAAAAGGTATTTTTTGTTTCACACCCCCAGAGATATCTCAGCTCTGTATTTTAGCAGTTATTAAAGGGAACTCAAATCAGTCAGCCAGTGGCTATTGATCTCAGGCACCTCAAGGAGCCTCTTGGTGAAGGTTAGGGATGTTACAGTTTTGGCATAAAACAGGTAATGGATTTTAGTATTTCCTCTTGTAAGGACTTTTAACATTTTGCTCCACTCTATTGTGGAAACCAGACCAGAGGGGTAATCTATCCAACCTTATTACTTTTAGGGGTCAGAGGCTCTATTTCTCTATTTCCATTTCTGCTTTTGGTATTGTATCCAGTAAAACATATCTAACATTTCTCAGGCAGAGTGAAATAAAATGTGCAAGTCCTTATCTTCCCTTCTCTGTTTTTATTTTCTAAAAAATGTCTCTATAACAGAACGATCCCTTAGAAAGGTTATAACTGTATCTCATTGAGCTGCTTTTGATTCTACATATTTTTATGTAATTAAATTCAACTACAATACATAACACAGCTGGTATAATTTATAAACCAAGGTGCTTTCAAATGTTTTCTTTAATACAGAGCATTTTCTAGTAACATTATAATTTACCCAATGTACTGCTTTGAAATTACCTTTTGCAGTTAATTGTCCTTGTCTCTACTTATAGAGTTCAAAACCCAGTTTACAGACATGCCCAACAGAGTTACATAATTTATAAAAAACAGTCCATCTCTGAAATGCAGAAAATTGCTTAATGGATTTGCTCTCTGAGGTGGACATAGGACAGAGCTGAGTCCTACTTTCAGAGCAGAGTGCAGTTAAAAAACAGTGTTTTCACCACTGAAATGTGAGCAAACCACTTGTTCTCTTTTCAAATTTAGGCTAATATGTAGTTAATTTAACCAAGAGGTTGAAAGCAGTGGATGCTCACCCAAAACTCAGGACAACAATGTGTTACAGAATCTGTATTCAGACTATGGATAAATGAAATAATATTTATAAGCTTGAGAAGATCTTGCTGTCCTTCTGTGTGGCAGGGATGTGGGACTGCACTGGTAGGGACTTAAAGGTTGGGACACAATGAACTGAATTTATTCACTCTTCCAATGAGCCATCACTCACTGGATTTGAAGGGTGAAACTCTAAACTCCTCTTACATTGGTTTATACTCTTCAGAAAGTACAAAATATTGGATGCCTTTAAGGGATCTTGAATTTGACATTTCCCACACACACTTCTGAGCTTGTCTGCTGGTTATAAATGTGCTAAGGAATGTACAGAATGAAAACAAAACCTACCAGATTCTCCAAAACAACGCCTCTTTTTTCATAAATACAGAGATTAATGCACTATACTTTATCCCCATTAACTGCAGTTCACTGTGCAGAGAGGTAATTTCTCACTCAGGACAAGACCAGAAGTTAGGAAAAAATTCTTTACTCAGTGGGTGGTGAGGCACTGAACAGGATGCTCAGAGAAGCTGTGGCTGCCCCATCCCTGAAATGCTCAGGGCCAGGCTGGATGGGGCTTTGAGCACCTTGGAAGGTGTCTCAACCCATTCCATGATTCTGAGGGTAATTTTTACACATTGCAACTAAATTAAAACAAAATTTTCAGGGTTGCAAAACAGAAAATTTAACTGGCTAGGTCTGACACAACCACCCAGAGACACATACACGAATTTTTCACCTGAGGGGATGTTCAGAGCTCCAGGGGAAATGCTGCTGGGGCTGAGCTGGGAATGCAGAGGTGCTGATGCAGCCTGCATAATACCCAAAGATTCTCTGGAGATTTATTGAGGCCTTAGTACATTCCCTCCCAAATCTGCCCTGTCCTGAGTCCTGAGCACCTCCTGAATGGAGGCAAAGCTCTGGGAAACCCTCCTGTCCCTGCTCCCAGAGCCCAAAGCATCGCTGGAAAGAATGCTGTAAATTAGAGTGCAAGGGAACTACTTGCATACATTTTACACATCACAGAATCCTAAAATACTTTGGGTTGGAAAAGACCAACCATTAACCCAGCAATGCCAAATCCACACTAAAACATGCCCCTAAATGCCACATCTACGGAATTATGGAATCATCGGGTTGGAAAAGAACACTAAGATCATAAAAATTCAGATTTTTGCAACAAGAGGATATGTGAAGGGTGTTGGTGGCAGGTATAGTTTTTGCTGAAATAACTACACTGCTATTATTCTAAATACTATGTATGTTTGCCTGTACATAAAATATACATATATATTCATGCATATTCACATAAATATATTTAGAGGCAATCATATGGTATGCAGCTCTATAACAGGTCAGGATATTTCTATGCACTGTTCTATCTTCTACATTTTGATAACATTGCCAAACAGATTTGGGGGGACAGATGTGCTCTGCAGCCTTACACCATGGGCTGACCTGCCAGTTTGTCAGACAGGAGTTCATGCCTGGACATTTCAGGTAGAAAAATTCTTAAGGGCTTTATAGCTTGCAGATGGAATGAAACACTCAGAAACACTCTGTTTAAACAACATCTCAGAATCCACACGTGTATTTATGCAGAGACAAAATTTATCCTCCTTCAGATGGGGACAGAAACTGAGCTAATAAATATCCCAGCAGAAATAAGAGCTTGATGGATCCTTTGGAAGAAAGTTTAGGCAGGCAGTTAAAGAATAAATTCTTGGTGGGAAATAGCACTGGGTAAAAACACATAAAGGGGACCAAGTCTTCTTAAGGAAGTGGTTTTTTGCGCAGTCTTAGCTAATAAACCAGCTACCCTTTAACCATTTGAAAATATCTCCAAAGCCTCATCAGTCACGCTAGCACGAGCCAGGCATGATGAATGATGTTGGCTTTCCATCAGGATGCACTCAAATCTGACACTGCTCATGAAAAGCAAAGGCTGATGTTGTTTGAAGATCAGTAAAACTGTACCACAGAGAGAAAATGTTCATCCAACCAGCTCAAGTGCCAAACACCATGAAGTGATGGCAGCATGCATGCAAGTAGAGGTCAATATAATTACATATATTGGTGTCTATATTCATAGAAATTCGTATTTCCGTGTATCTGCAGTGAAACCTCCTGCTGCAGGAGCAAACTGATGTAGAAACCCAATGAGCAGGGAGTGAATCAGCTCCTGCCACCCAGAGCAGCTCTGAGATGGTCAGTGAGCAGTTCTGCATCTCCTCACCATGACACACTGGGACTGGTTGCACAGGTTTACAAAATGATGCAATATATTCATGGAATAAAATCCATCTGTGGCTACTAAACACCAAAGATTTCCCTCTGGGTGAAATACTTTCCAGTGGAGGGTTGGAAACATTCTGGGGAAGTATCACAGTTTCCTTACTTCACTTTCCTGCTTTCTCCTTCACTTCACCACTTTTGGAGACAGGCTGGCTGGACTTCTGGGTGTCCTGGTTGGAGACAAATTTGGGAGGAAATAAATTTGGGAAAAATAGGGGATAGCAGACCATAAAGTCACCCCAAGACATTTGGCTTAGCTGCAATGGTTGTTTCTGCCTAAAGAGGGTGTCTGGAGAAGGTGATGAAGTGGCACAAATCCATCAGGTGCACTTCCCATCTGGGACATCACTGCCAGCACAGCCCAAGATGTGCAGAGATGATTCCAAACTGTGAGAGAGGTCTTCTTGCCCCTGTGAATGTTTTAGCCTCAACTTCTGGGGCATCCAGAAGGGCCAGAAATTCCTTGAAAATCAGACCAGAGTTGTCACTGAGCTGCACATAAACCTACCTCTATGGGACTGCAAGTGAAAGGGCAGAAGGACAGGAGAAAACAGCATTTCCAGCCTCTGAGACACTGTCAAACAGTCAGTAAAGCAGCAATGACTGTGCCAAAACTCTGGTCCATGCTGGCTTTGCATAATTTAACACAGTCAACCTTCCCCATCTGCACCTGGAAACACAAAGGAATTACCTTTCTTCCAGCATTCAGGACTGCTCCAAGCAGGACCCAAAGTCTAGAAATATTTCTCTCCTTATCCTTCTCATTTTTAGTGCAAGTAGCATCACTGCCTCACATCCTTCTAGAATCCCCAGCTCCTGGAGATATTTCCATTTTGATTTTACATAGAAATAGGTTTCTATCCTTCTGACTGAGGAAATCAACCTGAAAGCATGACCATTCCTACCACCTTGAAAACTTGTAGGGCAAATCAGATTGCTTCAAACTGTTAGTCTGATTTAAAAGAACTGTACCACACGATTTTAAAATAATTTTCCTATTGTGCTGGCAATACTTTCCAGTTTTGGCAGTGAAGCGTGCAGGTCTAATTCAAAAACATATCAATTCAGAGAAAGGAATCTTTCTGACTCCAGAGGCTGTGGATCAAATATGTAACACACTAGCTGGCACTAAATTAAGACTGATGTTTCTCATCATAATTAACCATCATGCAGAGACACAAAAATATATTAAATTTACAAAACGATATGAAAAATTCAGGTTTGTTTGGCAAGAACTAATGACACCTTTGAACAAGCATCAGTAGGACTAAATCACACAACGGCAGTGCAGATGTCAACCCAGAGCTGCAAGATCTGACTGATTCCAAGGCACTTAAGGAGAACTGCACAGTGTAGACCAGCAAATCACACTCATTTTCAGACCAGTAAGCCTACAAGTATTTTGCAAAATATTTTCAGATTCAGCACTTAAAACCCAACCCAAATCACATTAATTATTTCAGTTCTGCTAGCTGAAGAAAACCTCAACCCTTTCCTTTATGAATAATTTTCCTCTTAGTTAATTTGGAGCTTTAACTCATTGGAACACAGGGGACTTTTCCTATAGATGAAATAGGACACAGTCTGTTCTGTAAATTGCTACCAGGTGCATACTACTAACCTGGGGAAATGTTCACAATTAGTCTGCCTTGGTCGACTTCACATGGAAAACAACACAAAAGTCCAGTAAAAATTAACAAGAGCTGATTTGACACAGGGGCAAATTCTGCCACCCTCATTCCACTTGAGAAGAAACCCAAGCTGCAACTAAACAAATTAAAATCAGCCAATTAGCCACTGAGATGGAACTGGACTAGGAGGTTTTCATGTCACAAAGCGCACCACATGCACAGTCAGTCTTGTCCTGCACAAAGCACATGCCCGGCTGCCCAGGCTTGGAAATTCAAAGTGCTGAAGCATAGATACCAAATATCATCTTGTTAATGCCCATGGATGAGAGCTATGGAGCTCCTGGGATTCCTGCTCACCCAAATGGGAGCTGCTACTTGCTCTTCCTCTAAAGAACATTTCTCTTTGTGATTTGGTGGGAGACTCAATCTTTTGACCTCCAAACTCAAGTAGCATTAAGAGCAGAAAAAGACTCATCCCTATTTTCACCCGCCACACCAAACTCAAAAAACTTGCTTTACTCCTCTCATACTGCATCATATCCCCTTCCCAGATAAAAAATTTGGAAATAATTAATGAAGCAGACCTTTAATAAGGTCTGGTTTGTCTAATAACAATTAACAATGGGTTACTCTGGAATTATATGCAGAACATGCTGAGACTTAACATGTAATACATAAAAGCAAATAACTGAATACTATGGGATCAGGACCCTAATTGTGGCTGAAACATGAATTATTAAATTTATATTCATTCTGACCTGAATATCACGCTGAGTTCACTCAGCAGCAACCCCCACCAGGATTTCACTGCTCAATATATTTTTATCGCTATGCAGCTTGAGCAATATTTTTGATCAATTCCTACAATCAACATCTGAACGCAGCAGACCATTATTTTTCTGCTGAAAAAACAACTTCTTTAAACCTTGCTAATCAATATGCCCAGCTTAAGTTACTGCACAACTTAAAAAAGCCAGCTGTGAAAATAGCAGGAGCTGGAAAGCAACTTTCAGAGCCACTTGGCTGGCACTGCCACCAGTGTGTAACTCCTCATCAGGAGCAAATCCAGGTTAATTGCAGCAGGGTGAATTATGAGGTGCCCTCTGGTAGATGATGCCGCTTTTCTTTAGCCTGGGGACTCCAAACCTGGTCCTCCCTGAGATCCTTTGCTGTGACACCTCCCTGTGCAGAGCAGAGGCAGTTAAATTGTTTACTCCTGCTTGAGACGGTGGAAAATTACTGACGTGCCTTCTCAGGGTCACCTCGCTTGCTGGGAAAGTTTGGATAATTAGAGACAAGACTGTTTGCCCTTCTCCATTCTCCTGGCAGCTGCAGTTGAGTTATGTTTAAATGTCTGTGTCTCCTTCTCCCCAGTGCAGCAGCACCCCAGCTCTGCACACGGAGTGCTCCCTGCTACAGCCAGGACCTGCAAGAGGTGGGACACTGCCCTCGAAAAGGGGAGGTAACTAATGAGAAGTACATAATGGGGCACCTGGATATCTCCTTTAATGAGTCCTAAAAACTGCAGGTCTACAGCTGGAGTCATTCTCTTACTGTTAGTGTTTCTGTAATGCTGATTACTGCAGCGGCTGGGCGTTTAATTATCCACAAATGAGAACAAAATCTAACTGGGGGGGGACCAAATGTCACAGTGCTGCAAGTTGCCCTGTCAATCACCAGGCTCCACCTGATTTCAAGCACAGGGAACACCAAAGCTGCCACTGTTGGGGCAGGAAGAAAACTGCTGAAAGAAAGGATGGTTGTTCCATGGAGGTGGAAATAAAGAAAAGCACCTGGACAGGATTCCAAGTCTCCTGAGGACACTGTTTCTGCAGGCAGGGAGGCTGGATGTGCCCACTCACCCTGGCTGGAGGCAAGGGAACACAATAAGGGAAGAAGGACAAAGGGAAAAAGCAGCAAAATCCATGGGGTGATTCATGCAGGACCTGAGGGAGGACGAAGCCCTGCACTTCGTACGGAAGCACGAATGTCAGAGATGGGACACGATGGTCCTTAACCTGTTTCAATGTCCCTACCTGACTCACTTCTATTGGATATTCCACATTTAAAAATACATCAAACCATCCATCTGCAGGTGAGAATGGTTGCACAAAAACAAAGCTCTCTCTTTCCTTAAGTAAGGCAAATCACACACTACTGTATTAAACCACATTGCACTTTTATTTCCTCTGCAAGGAGCACGGGCTGCAGACAGAATGTCCTGTTCATTCCTGCTCTCATAGAGGAAATTAATGAGGACAAGTTTCCAAAGGATACTTATTGCATTTCCTGTACTCTAGGTCACTGCTGGGTGGTGGAGAAGATGGACAGACTGGCAGCACAATCCTGCAAGTTGACTTTCCCTGGGAAAACCAGTGTGGCAGCAGATGCTTGGATCTTTCAAAGCAAATACTGAGGTTTTCCCATTAGTCAGTTCTTTTAAACCTGGTTTCCCCCTTAGGCAGATTCATGCTCCTTGTGCTTGAACTTCTCAATGCAGAACAGATCAATAAAAATTATGTTTTGCACTGTCTGATCTGCAGTTGCTGTTTCAGGTGCTGCAGCTGCCACTAGAAATGCCTTTGCAACTACATCAGGCAGAGATTTTCTTCCACAAGTGAATTTTTAGGACAAAATATCCCAAAATTACTCAGATCACTATTTTGCTAAATAATCTGTCAGAGCAGGAAAAAACTCTTCAGTGTGTTCTAGGACTAGGGGAAGCAGTTTATCTTGCTTTAAGTTACATTTACACGTTCTGCCAATCCCTGTAGTACATGATGAACACAGCTCTGAGTCATGGAAGAATTGAAGGCACTTTTGGTAATTAAAGGTAATTCATTTAACCAGATATGGTTAAAATTCTCTCTGGTCACAGGGGGATTAACATAGATACTAGATTTAATACATCTAAAAGGCAGAACCAAAAAGTTCTTACTGTCGTGTCATTCCAAACATACAATATTCATTAATAAATGCAATCAAGTTTTGCATGTAATTCAGGAGTGACAGTTTTTAGTTCAGTAAATTACATACTTACTATTTTCTTTGTAAAAAACATTTATCTGTTTAAATACTGCTACTTCTTCTTAAGCCTTTTGTTTTTTAAATAACTGTAAGTAAATATAAGATATCATCACTGAGATTAATTATAAAAATGAAATGGTCCAGTGAGCTGGAATACAAGGAATAATTTCCTATGGAAATTGTTGATTTAGGAGCTCTCATTGTAATGACTTCACATCTGAATACGGAAACAGATTTATTCTTACATGAAATCTTTCTTTTTTATAATCTTAGTGTACACTAGAATACAGAAAGGTGCAGCAGGTATTTCCAGAGAGCATGGATGTGAGTTTTCCTGAGCTCCTACTCCAGCTGGGAGAATCCAAGGGGGTGTAGAATCCTGGGGGAGCTGTTCCCATGCAGCCCCATCCACACTGTCCCCAATCCCACCCCAGACCCAGGCACACACACATTTTTAGGGAAACATGTCAGGAGCCCTCTGGAGCCACCCTTAGAGGGAAGAAGCAGCACAGAGCTTCAGCTGGGTCTGACAGCTGCCCTAGGACCAGGAACCCACTGGATTTGCCCTCAGGGAGTGACAGCTCCACTTTAAGAGAAGGCAAATATCCAACAGGATATGAGTTCTACAATAGATGGGCCTATTTGAAACAGGTAAGCCAGGCTCTGGGTAGTCTTTTTCTGCAGAACCACCAGTTTTTCCTCCACACAGTTCTGCCTCTGAGGATTCCTGCCTCCACACTGGTGCTGACCACCCAGTCCCACCACATGCTACACCCTTCCCAATCCCATACATGCGAGCAAGGGTCTGCACTGGGCTCTTTCCCAAAACCAGAGAGCACAGTGGAGTGACAGGGTGATTTACCTAAATTCCACCATTACTCAGACTCCTCATGACTGTGGTTTGATACATGGTATAACACATCCCTTTGCAAGTCAGATCAGACTCTTTATTTTCTGTAAAGCCAGCTCGCTACAAACAAAAATTCTGCCTCCTTGCAGAGACTGTTTGCGGGTGTTATTCTGGGCTAGAACACAGAAAAATGAAAATCCCAGTGTGAAGGTTAATGTGGAAATCCTCCTGAGGGAGTAAAACAAAACAATGAGCATTTCCTCTGTTTAAAACACGTCAAGCACACAGATGCCATTCTCTTCTGCTCAGAGACACTGTAGCTGTGACCAGCGAGCCATACTGGGCAGAAAGAGCCACAAAACAGGAAGGATTTGCTTCTAGAGAAGGATCTCTGGAGGCACAGCATCTCCATCTTATGACAACTGCTAGCTTCCCGTAGTCCCAGCTGATGTTAGGCAAGACTCGCTAATATTCAAAAGGAAAACACACACAGACCACAAGCACTCCAGCAGAGATCACAGTACCTAAAATAGCCACCACCTCGTCGTCCTGGATGACTTCCAAGGATCCCGAGACCACAAAGCAGAGAGCATCAACGCTTTCCCCGGCGTGGTAGATGAGGTCCCCCGGGGCACAATGGATGGTCTGGAACTCCACGGCCAGGGCTCGCAGGCAGCCGTCGCTGGCCAGCCGGAAGGCAGGGTGCTCGTTGAAAACCTTCCGGTTCAGGTGCACGCAGATGTCTGCTCTCATGTCCTTTGGGCAGATCGACAGGACCTGGATGAAAGGGAAGATGGAAAAATAATCAGCTGGGCGTGCCACACCAAGGCCACTGCTGCTTGAAATAACCGGATGGGTGATCTGAAGATGTGCCTGGGGGGATCTTGAAATCCACCGATCCATCCATCCACCCATCTATCCATCATCCATCCATCCATCCATCCATCCACCCATCATCCATCCACTCATCCATCCATCCATCCATCCATCCATCCACCCATCATCCATCCACTCATCCATCCATCCATCCATCCATCCATCCATCCATCCATCCATCATCCATCCACCCAGCCATCCATCATCCATCCATTCATCCTCTCCACCCACCCATCCATCATCCATCCATCCATCCATCATCCATCCATCATCCATCCATCCATCCATCCATCCATCCATCCATCCATCCAACATCCATCATCCATCCATCCATCCATCCATCCATCCATCCATCCATCCATCCATCATCCATCCATCCATCCATCCATCCATCCATCATCCATCCATCCTCCATCCATCCATCCATCCATCCATCATCCACCCACCATCCATCCATCATCCATCCACCATCCATTCATCCATCCATCCATCATCCACCCATCATCCATCCATCATCCATCCACCATCCATTCATCCATCCATCCTCCATCCATCCACCCATCCATCATCCATTCATCCATCCATCATTCCATCATCCATCCATCCATCCATCCATCCATCCAGTCATTTCATACAGCTTGTGGTGGGAATTTTATCCTGATTTGGGGTGGTCTTTTCCCACCCATCTACTGCTTTCATCTGAAGACAGGACTGTTCTGTTACACTCTGCTCACTCCTCACAGCTCTCACACTCACTTCCAGAATCTCACACTCATTTCCAGAGGTGGAGATGCTCTGTGCTGTCTGTGGGTGTCCCTCCAGACCTGGTGCCCAGACTGTCTGCCTGCTGCTATGCTCAATCCCTGCAGAGCACAGAACAGACACACAGAGCTGAAGGAGATCAAGGGCATGCAAAGACAGACCATCCACACCAGAAAATCACCACATTTTGTTCATACTCAGAATATCCAACTTCAGAAGTCTTGATGTAGTGACCACTTACCAACACATGTCCAAACATACCCAAGGCTCAGTTTCAGTGAGATACACAAGAAATTACCTGCTCAGAAGGGCCTACTAGACTACAAAATCCAAAGAGATTGGAGGAAAAAGGAAGTATATTGAAGCCTCATGAAATATAAAGGTGAGTGGAGAACTGTCCACTATGAAGACATCTTCATTGTAGATCAATTAAATAAGACCTTAAACTAGTTTCTCACCTTAAATAGCTTTCCTTATTGAAACAGTAACACAAATACACCCGAAGAAAGTGAAAACCTGTGGGTCTTGCTGGGTTTGTAAGCTGTATGTTTAATATCTGCACACCCTCCTAACATTCTCATAGCCCCAAAATGCACAGTAGCTAATTGCACTAAGAAACACATAAAGCCTCTTAATGTTTTTCTAGGATAAACAATAGAAAAGAGCATGAGACTAAGAGCACCCTGGAAGTCTCATATCAAGAAGACTGCAGATCAATAGCACTGATTAATTTCCCATTGTATGGAATTAATCTGGCAGCTTGCTCTGCAGACAGTGCAGGAGACAGGGACACTGGGTTAATGAGTTGACTCTCATGGAATAATAGCAGAGGGAGACTCTGGTAACCCTGACTAAGCTTTGAGCTAAATGGTCATATTAATGAACTTAAGCCACGATTTTAATTTCTGTTTAATGCAGGAGAGGTATAAAACAAATTACTGCAAAGCATTACTAAAGCTCCTAAAGCACAGGATGTGAAAAGAATAAATAACTTCTATTTTAATAATAATAATTAGTCCTTTTCTTATTTAGATAGATCAAAGTGCCTTTGGGATCAAAGACATCATGAATGCAGAAAGGTGAAACAGAAGTTACTCTCCCATTCTCTGTACTATTATGGTGTGTGGTGAGAAGGGGCTGCTGTACCCATCTGCACTAACCTCTTCCACTCCAAATATTCCCATCAGTCCCAGAATACCTGGTAAAATTATAGCCTGGAAGTTTGCAAATGCTACAGGGTATTTGTTCCAATGGACAGCTACTCCCTCTTTCAAAACATGTGTTGTTTCTGAACTCTTTTTTTTTTTAATTTTCAGCCAACAGCCAGAGAATCTATGATCTTGTTGAGATAAAAGACCTGCAATACTCATAAATCTCTTACACATGCAGGTGTTCATAGAATATGACCAGGTCACCTCTCTATTTTGAAAAAACAAGAGAGATAGAAGATGGTTTTTTTTGCCTAACACTATGAAGTACAGGCTCTCTTTGGAAGCTTCCCCTGCATGAGTTTTTATCACTTACAACCAACTTCCCAGAGCTACCAGATCATTAGTTTTTATTTTAGTTAACATAGAGTAAGTCAATTTGAGTTAATGGTATTTTCCTTTAACAAAATTTCCTTTAACAAAATGTTGTACAGAACACATTAAAATCCCCTGCATAAGTACGTTTTATCATAAAAAATAGTAATAAACACATTTGACAGGGCATATTCTCTATAAGCCATCATTTGCATTAGTAATAGTATCTTGTCTGAGTCACTGTAGACCATATTCTGTATCACATTTCCATAATTTAGTAGGGGCAAATGTCAATTTTACAAAAGTGTATTTACCTGAGTCATTGCATTTACCAGTAGAAATATGGGCATGCCTTAGCTTCTCAGTAAAAAAAAAAAAAAAGAAAAATATTACTTTTGAGAGTGATTGTTTCACCTCGGCCTTACTTGTGGATGAAACAGAAAGTTTGTCTTTATTACAATAACACAGAAACATGCCATCTTTCTTCATCTCAATAGTAATTTAATGAAAAATTCTGCTTTCTTTTCTACTGTGATTGATGATTTTGAACATTTTTATCTACTCTTGGGCCTGAATCATGGTTATAAGTTTTTTATGTCCCTTTAATACTTTCAGAAATTTAAGTGCTTTTGACTTAACAAGGCCACAAGCTAGGAATTCTCAAACATTACTCTTAAGAAAAATGTCTGTGTTCATACATGACTGATTACCAAATTTTAGCTTTTGAGCTCCCAAACTGCAGAAAAAATTGGTTAAACTGATGCAAAGGTTGTTCCTGTAAGATTCTGAGATGTTCCAAGACCTTTTGTTTGTTTGGACTGTAAAATAATTCTGTCCCTCAAGAATAAAAGCCACTTGGATGCAAAGCAGTATACAATGTCTTCACAAATACAGACTTAAATACAAAGGATTAAAAGTGAACAGTCGAAAAATTATTCTTTTTATAGATACAAGCAGCATATCTATCATTACACACTCTAATGTGAAGAGACAGGAAAAAAAATCCATTGCACAGAGAAAAGCCAGTCTTAGAAAGCATAATTCAGGAATTTTCTGATGTCATGATAAAGTGATTCTCCTAATGACAAATCACTGTACAGAGATATATGGAGATATCAGTTACCAACAACAGCAGCAGTGAATGAGTAATGATCTAAGGGTTAGCCAGGAACAAATATGCTTAATTTGATTTCTCTTGCCTGCTACACAGGCATTGAGAACAGAGAATGAAACAGATGACAAGTAAAACAAATATTTAATACTAGAAGATTTGGCAAGGCATTGTTGACTGCTATAGATAAATGTAGATACATGTAGGGGGAAAAGAGAGCAAATACAGACAATTGCAACATTCAGCTACGTGTTTACTGCATGCTCTTCAAATGAGCACTTCAAATTCAGATGAATATTCATGAAAATGACCCCTTACTGACAATACAAGACTTTGGACATTCTTATTGTCAATTGCTGTCATTGAGATCTCAGCATTTTTAAGGCAGCATGCAGCCAAAGAAATACAAGCTAGTAGCACCATGGCTGTCCCTGAGTCCATATTGTGTACAAATGCACACATGTGGATTCAAATAAAAAAAAAAATTAGGTTAAGGGAGAGGACATTCTGCAATGCTCAGTCAGTCTTTTCACTGTGGGAAATGCCTCCAACACATCCCGGTAACAGAACCAAAGCTCAGCTGGGCCATTGGTTCTGCCCCGTGTGTTCTTCCAACAGCACAGCAAAAAGCACCAAGATTAATTTCTTAAGAGGAGATTTCTTAAGATTCTGTGGCCTTTTGCAGTGAAACATGCAGCTTGTAAGGCAGGCAGGGCATTCAGGTGCTAACTGAGGGGTTTGGAGCACTTGGAGGGGACGGGTGCTTGTGCTGCTACAGAATTTGCTCCATAATAAATCTTATTTATTAATTCTGAAGCCACATTCTTTGCAGCCAGCTCTCCCCTACGTGTGCAGGCAGCATGAAAGAAAAGAACCTGCTACATATCAGTGCAAAGTCAGAGGAGAAAGCTGAATTCTACCCAGAGGAGAATCTTTGCTGGTTGTAGTGACTGATTTCACCAGGAAAGAAGCAAGGCTCCCTGAACAGCACACAGGTATCCACAAAGACCTGAGCCACTACAAAGCTGAGGGAGGAGAAAGGAAAGCACAGAATAATATTTATCATTTTCCTTCTTTGCACAGGAAGCTGAATCTCCTCAAAGTCAGTGTCAGACAATTGCTGAGCTCTGCCATCACCAGCTGTGCTGAAACAGACCCCAAAGCAAAGACTCAACAGCACCCTCATCTCTAGATCATCTCATATGGAAAATGCTGACAGGCAGAGAATGGCTGGTGGTTGCTGCCAGAGACTGGGAAAGGCAGGAACCAGCTCTGGAAGACTCACAGGGAATTAGCACAAAAGGTCTCACAGTGTTTTCAGCTCGAGATCTGTAGGGGTGGGGAATTAAACTCCCCAGGAGGTTCCATCTGATTTTTTAACTCTCTCATCCATTTCCTCAGCATGTGCAGGCAGCTCAAGATAAGCTTCCTGAACAGTTCAAAGAGCTCTACGGGGAGCAGAGATTATAAAAAATTCAAACAAAAGCAAATGAATCAAAACAAAAACCGCACAGATTAAGAGCAGGTCCAAACAATAACTTTTAAGATGGGTTTACAGGTTTAAGTATTTGTTAAAAAATCTTCCCCAGCTGGAAAACACTACAGGATGGCTTAGCAGGTGTTACAGAATCTGTTAAGACTTGTCAACAAAAAGGGCAGAGGCCAATGAATAATGAACATTAGCTGTCAATCCTCTTTCAGCACACAGGATTCCCACATTTTGGAGTTGTAGGCTGGGAATATATTGACTGATAACCAAGCCAAGAGCTTTGACATCCTATGGTGCAATGACTAGGACTGTTTCCTGAATTAATAACTGTAACAAATATCAGAGATACTAAAAATGCCAGCTTTGAAAATAAAGAAAATAAACTTCTCCAACCTCAAACCCATTTGAGGCCACAGATAGGTCTTTTTATTTTGTGGAGAAAGGCCACTCTGGGTTTTCAGATATATTCAGCAGTCAGAATCAAGGTCAGCTCTTTGCAAAAAACCCACAATACTCACTAGGCATCTGACCAAGTTACTCAGATTTTTAGAAAGATTTGGCTCATATGAGTATGGAATTCTATTTCAGGCCTGGCCAAAATGTTACACTCGGCACTGGAGGGAGGCCAAAGAGACAAAGGTAAGAAAACAGCTGATTGGCAAATCACAGCATTTTTCTGTAATAATCAGGTAATTTTGTAAGGATCTCAAAGATGATGTATGGAGCTGAGCAGTAATTAACCCTGCATGCATTAGGGTAGTCTTTAGCACATCACTGAGTATTTTGGCACTAAGAACTGGATGTCAGCAGCAATGCTGTGCTCTGTTTTAATTGCACTAAGATCCAGGGTCACTTGGATTTAAATGCTCTGAAATTGAGATCGGAAAATCACATCTAAGTTGAGCTTGGCTTGTTTTTTTATTAATAATATATGAGCTGAACCAGTTATTCAAATTGAGAGATTTAGTGGTATCGTAACAAAATTAACTTGTTTTTTTTAACCAAGTAAGTTGTTAGAGACATTAAAAAAATTCCTAGAAATTGGCTGTAGAGTCCATTAAATTCAGTTTTGTCAACACAGAATTAGGCTAAGGGTTTGAAAATCAGGGCATGATGAAAGGCAACAACATGTCTTTTAAGGAATCAAGGGGCTACTGGTCTATCTAATGCACTGAAAAGTGGCACACTAATAACATCCCTGGATGACCCCAAGTAGTAGATCCCAGATTGCCTAAAGGTTGAATATTTAAAGGTTTTATAGTTTTCAGTTTTGTTGTCATAACTACAGCAAGCAAAATTATTGCACAGCCTTCTAATGAGGCAAGGGATAGCACACTACTGGGAAATCTATCCTTAAAAAACAGCTTTTTAGATAAATCAAGAAAAAAAACCAGTAAGAATGTGTCATTCATCAGAGACTTTCTCAAGTCACAACAGCTTCTGGCACTTAAGGTCACCCTTGGAAGAATGGAATTGCTCAGTGCACTGTTTGATTTCGTGCTGCTTCTGGAGGTGGCTTCATTTTGTGTAAAGACACTCAGGGAAATGAAGGATGAAAACAGATGTGGAGAGACCTTCCCTGAGATGTGGTCAGGAACTGAGAGCCCCTTTGTCTGCCCCATCCCTTTGGTGGCAGTGCCCAGGAAATTTCTCTGCCCATCCACTCAGGGACTTACTCCCTTGGGAATTAAGCTCATGAACAACTCCACAGCCCTGGCATCTCCTCAAGCATGACAAGTTCACCATTTATTCTGTATTAATCCCAAGACATTACATCCAAGAGGCAGAGAAAACCATGAATACTCTTTCCTGGTCCTGCAGAGTGCATCCAGGAGGCAAACAATCCATAAAGGGGAAACAGAAAGCTCTACCAGTGCACAGGCTCCACTCACAGACCCGTGGGAAGGACAGTGAGATCCTGAGCATCTCTCCTGCCTCCCACTCTCCAGAGATCTGTGGATTCCAGCTGTACCTGTTCCTAGCTCAGCTCTGGGAGGTGAGGCACGACTCCTTGTTCACCTCATCCTGATCTGCAAGGAATCACCAACAACCCCTACAGCCTCTACAACAAAACAAAAATGCCTGTCCAAATGATTTTTACCTGCCCTTCACAGCAGGGAACTGTGTGCAGCTGTCACAGCTAATGGTGTGGAAGCTCTCTTTGGCCATGAAGCTTGGCAGCCTTCTACTCCTGGCCATCCACAAGGAAATCCAGCCAGCACTCATGGGCACCTCAGTGTGGGGACACGGCAGGAATGGCAGCCTGATTCCTCTATTTGTCTCAGGGTATCACTAATTATTTCTACAGCTCTTGAAGCTTTTATTAACAGCAAACATGAATAAGCTGCACTGTCCTCATGTAGATTCATGTTTAATGAAGTTACAACCTGTGTCTATTTAACATGAACCCATCTCCTTTATGAAAGCTTAGCAGTGAATAATTCTAATACTGTGTTATGTTCCTGTGATTTCCATTTCAGACCGTGCAATGTGGAATTGGCTTTCATTATCCCAATTGCCATTGATGTTCAGGTTGAAACTAAATAAGATCACTTTTTTCTCATTCAACCTATGGCTTTTCTGAAGGAAACTACTGTTAAAACATGATAGACATTTATTTAATTGCTTTCTGAGCAAATTGTAAGCCATACAACAGCACAAAGGTCAAGATGAGAAAATCTTTGGGTTTTACAGACATTTCAGAGTGTTATCATTAGATAAGACCTTGAGACATCTGCATATTAGTTAATGGTTGTTCTGCTTTCCTTGATAATGACCTATTTCTTACAGAAGAGCTAGTATCTATAAATTTCTCATTTGCTGCCTGTATATTTTCATAAAAACTAAGATATTTGAATTCAGTGTGTTTCATATACCAAATTACTGCTGCAAAGGTTTTTTTAATCTACTTAAAATGGTCATATACACAGAAAGCACTGCCTCTTTTACCTCTTACAAAACAACCCCAGGTTCTGATGGATGAGAGATACTGCTTAATACATGAAACACCAAAATCTGCATCACTAAACATAAAAAATAATGATAATTTTAAAAAAATCCCATCTTGTTTGAGCCACAGTCACACCAGGAGATAAGTGTCCATGTGTAACATATCTCATCCCAGCTGTCAGAGGAGGGCTCTCATGTTTAAGTGATTTAAGATTATGGATCAGAGGCCACTTGCTTCCCCTTAGTTAATAATAATAAATATGCTAATGCTTTTAGTGTCATTGTTAATTCCTTGTTTGTGAGCACTCAGGGATGGGCTGAAGCAATGTGGTCTGAAGGTGAGTTATTCCCAAGGAGATCCAGAAAGCCAAAATTCTGAGCTTAAAGCACCTCCAAGTCAGTGTGGGAGACCAAATCCTCTTCCACATACAGGGAAAACACACTGAGGTTTTAAATTCTTTTCAGGACATCCTGCTACACAGGCAGCAAGGACTTTATCTTCATTTAACGTCCCCAAATCTAACTTCCACTCTGCCTTCAGTTCTCATGTAAGGACTCATCACTTTTGGCCAAAATCTTCTTTGGGACTACACAATGAATGTACTATTCAGGGATAAATATTTGAGTCAACAGAAGTGAAGTGGTAGTAATTTCAATCAAGCTTTTAACTTACACTTTGATTTCAAGCACATTAATTTAAAATCTTTAGTTATCAAAGCAACACGTGTTAACTCTCGCTCCATCAATGCTGGGATTGTTCAACACCATAGAAACCTACTGCAATACCCATATAAAAACTCATTCTTTCTTCTTGTTCTTTAAATTTGGGTTTCAAAACACAGCCATTTCAACATGCTGAGTGACTGAATAAAATGGATTACAAATTTGGGGCAAATGATGTCCCAAAACACATTCCAGTGTGACAATGGAGATATATGTGGAACAATTTAGAATGCAATGGAGTATATTAGGTTGTAAAACATCCTTGGATTATAGAAATTGTCTGATCTGTCTGATGGAAAATGAAGAACTGAAATTCCTCAGTAATTATCCTGTGTCATGAGCACATGTGTGTTTTGCAGGATAATAAGAAGCTTAATGAAAAGTTCATAAAAAGTAAGGAACATGGGAAATCATGTCATGCAACTATATCCTCACAACAGACTGCTCAGAATGTCATTGCAGGAGCTTTGAAAATGAAACTGGCAGAAACCTCCTAGGTCAGGTCCAGGCTGTCAGAAGAAGCAATGCAGAGAAGCAATCCAAGACCTGGAAGAAGAATCCCCTCTTCCAAGCTGGAGCACTGTCTGGACTCAAAAACAAATCTGATGTGACACTGGGTACCTCGGGGTGCCTCTGCTCCCATCCTCTGGCTGCTCTAGGTTTGGTGCAGATGGATGCAATTTAAGTGCAGAGGGCCTTACAGCATTGAAGGGTTAATTAAAGACCTGAGGCAAGACAAACTACCCACCCTAGATGACCAATCTCTATGATTTTCCAGCTGGAATCTACAATGGTTTCTCATTTATTTGGGTGAAGTACATCATAACACCTTCCTGAGTGGAGATAAACGTAAGACTGGCTGCAACACAGCCTCCCAAGCTTTTTCTAAAGGCAGGGTTTTTGCAGCAGAAAGCAAACTGCCTTGTCCTTGCCCTCACACAGCCCCTGGGCTGCCCTGTGCAGGCACTGCAGGCCACTGGAGCTGCTGCTTTTGCAGACCTGCAGGCTGTAAGGGACACAAAATACCAAAATATCCAACACGGTGCTCAAGTTCTTACATTTCTCTTGTCTCTGTTCTTCTGTACCATTGGCTTTTCTGGGAAGCTTGATTAGCTGCAACTACTGATGTCCAGATGCAGAGGTTCCTGAAATCCTTCCACTGTTTTTAATTGGGTTTGCATCCAGGCCTACATTTAGGCAAGTCGTCACCAAGGGAAAATTGTTAAAAACCTAAGTCACAGATTTTACAGGTAAATTAATTATCTGGCTAAGCAGCCACTCCATCTTACAGACCAGAGAACAATGCTTTCCATGAGTCAGAGATTAGGGCTCTAACTGCGTTTTTATCATCCATAAAACCGGACATGCGGAAACTATGGTAGGAAATTTCAGTAATTAAAGCATAGGTTCTCCTAATTAACTGCAAAGCATCATTAAAATCTAATGAAACTGTAGTGCAGTAACACAGGACTCTAGCTTAATAGCAAGGAGATAAATGCAAATGGCAGTTGAATTTTCATGTAGTTTGAAGTTTATACAATAAGACTGAATGCATTTACAGGAGTTTAGAATAGAAAAGCTCACTTTTAACTTGTGAATCAGGATTAGGAAGTTAGGCTATTAGTGTACAAGAAGTTAACATATTAAAGAATGTGGCCTACTGAAGCACAAGAGTCAAAGAAATAAAGATTTTTGCTACTTAAAGTAGTTGTATTTGTGGTGATAAATTGAATTTCACAGCAGATGATAAATCAGAGAACTGGTGTTGCAACAGCATGATGTAAGACTAAATTTTTCTGTGCAGAGACTTCACCTGGCACACCTGAACAATCTGCATCACCTTCCCGTATTGCACCAGAGATTCAACTGAAGAAAGAACTTTAAAGCTTTGCAAGCACATTTCAAGAGTCGTCTGTCATCTGTCATGACTCTTCCTTAACTCCTTTGAACCCTTGGCCTTTAAGTTCTTAGGAGGGAAATCATGGATACTGGAGTTGAATGCATGATTTAAGTTGACGTGTACCAGGTCCACAGGAGCATCACTGATCCTCACTGAACAAAAATCTGAACTGTTTTATCTTGCCTCATGTTCAAGGCACTGCAGCTGGAACCCTTCCCTCATCTGACTTCAGCTCTCTGAAATATCCAAGGCTGGACAGGCTCACTGCACATGCAATGCAGAAAGAGCTCTTGAGGACAAGCCATGAGGTCAGCCCTGGCACATGATGAATCACTCTCCAAAGATGATCTTCTTCCTAATCCATCTTTTGAAGAAACCTAAATGGCCAGTTCCTTCTGAGGGCTAAAGTCCTGCAGGACTTTCGCCCTGGCATGGATGCCAGTGGTATCACATTCTCTGTCCCTCCCTCCCAAAGGGCTGAAGGGCCAGTCCAGAGATTTGAGCTCAGGGAGACCAATCTCCACTGCCATTAAAACTTATACTAATTATGCTGATGGATACGCCGATGTCCTGGGCATCAGCAAAAGGTCCAAGCCAATCAAACTCATTTAATTGCAATGCACATATGCCAATACTTCTCAGGATAATACAGATATAGTTTAGGCACCAAACTATGTTCTTGGGCTAATTTGAAGACCAATTTCCCATTGATTTCAATAGTTAAGTACATTAAAATTATTTAGTATTTAGACAAACTAAGACTGGAAAGCAGAAAACATTTACAACAATGAAAAATAAAGACATACATTCAAAGCAGCAAAACAGTCCATTTTTAAAACAATCAGGTTTTTTTCCAAACACAAACATAATAAAGGCATTGCATGCAGTTAAGAATTTGTTAGTAAGTTATAAACTGCTATACAGTCCACTTTCTAAGAAAGCACACAATGGACACAAACTCTTGCTATCTAAACTGTTACCTCAGGTACTCACCTTTTCTGTGTCAATTCCTTTAGACATGGACCAGGTTGAGACAATGTAATCCATGACTCTTTCACTAAGGCCTTTTGGGACTTGATATAATTTTAGGAAATCCCTCACATTGTTCAGCATCTCATGGTACCGGTTGGTGTTGGCATACATTTGCTGGAAAATGGTGGTGACGTTTCCAAAAATAGTTGCATAAAGAAGAGCTGGAAAAAAAAAAAAAAATTGTAAATAAATATGTATGCTCTAGTAAATGCTAATCATAATTCAAGGACAATGTCAGAGAATTTTATGTTTTACACTCTAACATTAGACATTACAGACTTTTCAGAAAAGAGAAATATTCTGGTATCTCATAATACCAATGTGCTGCGCTACTTCTGTTTTTGACATTATCAATTACACAGAAATGTGCCTGTCATTTTTAATAATCTTTGCTCAGAGTACTTTATAGCAGAATTCAACTATACATTTCCATACTGCTTTAAAAAAAAACAAAAAACCCAAAAAACCTGCAGCCTATAAATGGTAAGAAATAAGCCACTGTGAAAGGAAAAAATGCCTTCCATCGCTCAGTGCTTAATGTCTTCCCTCTACACAACCCATTTCAACCTCACTCCAGAAATCTCACTCTGTTTCAAACCAATTTACTATTGTACATCACCCCTATGTGAGAGGTGGCATTTTTAAAGACACATGGTGTTCTCCTAATAGCTATCTAATAGAAGAACTGTACTTCCAGTTCACACTGTGATATTTATGTATCCAGGTAGAAATCAGATGTCGAAGTTCATCACAAATACAGGATTCAAAACCAATCAAAATCACACAATGTGTAGCACAAATGAACACAAGACTTCTGTTTAAGAAAACAGAGCAGAATAACAGTCTGTGTGATGTTGCAAGGGCAGGTTTTCTCCTTGCTTTTCTGATTGCTGTGTCATATCTGCAAGCTACACAAAGATTTTTCTATACCTCGTATCCATTCAGACATATATCAACACTTAAGAGTACAAGCACATGGATTATAGAAAAGTTTAGATGGATGAATGCCACATGACTTTTTCATTTATTTAGCTTTCTCTGCTCTTTTGGACTTCAGCAGCAGGACAAACCTGATGAAATATCACTTCTCTTAAGTGCAACATCCCTCATCCTTTTGAACAGTTGCTGATTTATCATGCACTCATCTCATCAAGTATGTGAGGGCAATATATCCCTGATATAAGATGCTACTTGCAAATCATTATAAATGTATAGAGAAGCCCCAGCTGCCCCTAAAATGCTGTTTTTCTGCAGAAGCAGAATTCCTACAACCTCTAACTACAGCTAGACTGCATCTGCAAATCCAATGCCCACAACCCTTCTGGCCACACAGACCTACCCAGAGCACACAGGCTGATTGAAAATGTGCCCTGCAAGACTGGCACAAAGAGATGCAACTCTGTCACCTGCCAGGCTGGAAACAGCTGAGAATGCCATGGTGAAAACAGCTTGTTTGAAGCAACTGGCACCTATAACCTCCTCTTGCAGAGGAGACTTGTAGAAAAATATAAAGCCAGAGAAGAATTCTAGTTCTGTGTCTCATAGTGTCCTGGAAAAGCTGTACTTAAAGAAAAAAGTTTCTTCAAGAAATTACAGGTAAAATAAATCATTGAATCAAGCACAAAAAAATCCCTGTAAACACCACCCAGCAATATCTCACTAAGCCAGAATCCACCAGGCTGCACAGACAAACTGTGGAGACTGCACAGACGAACTCAGCATTGTTTCTCTGTTGGAAACCAAAGCCTTCCCTTCCCTTTGGAAATGGTAAAAATGGTTGAGTTCCTGCAAATACTCCACTTCTCTCACAGGTTACTGCACAAGAGATCTTTGGCAAAGAGTTAAAGGGAACCTACTCAGATGTTCACAGCTTTGGAGCTGTGCCTCAAAGGCTCTCCTCACTTGTGGTGCTCCCCCATACCCACAACCTGCTGAGGGTGGTTTGCAGGTTTTGGGGAGAGAAGATTTTTCATAATTTCCCTCTCTCTGTAAATCCTCTCCCCATCCCTGTTCTCTACATGACAACTAGAAGAGGAGGTTGTTTATAAAAATATGGTTTTATCGTTTTGCAGGCCTTGGTATGCAACAGAAGTTTGGAGATGCAGACAGACAAATGCTGCTTTCGCCTTCAAAGGGTTAATGCTCTCCATCAATAACCCATACTGTCCATAATTAGCAAGTGAAGATTTGTCAGAGAATCTCTAATGAGCAAATATTGAAGTGACAAGTGTGAGTCTTACCCCTCACCTATAAAAAAAAACAAAGGCAGATAAGCACTACCAAGGGCATTTCACTTTTGCTGTATTTTAATTATTTTTGGCAGGTGGAATTGGCAGTAAGAAACAAGTGCAAAAGGTTCTGAAAGAAAATAAAATGCTGTGTCTCTCTTTACAGCAGAGGTATTTAAACAACCTCTAAAGTAATCTCTGAAGTTATTAATACACTTAAAACTCCACAGTTTTAGTTTAGTCTCTCCGTTTACAATAAACGGGAGAGATGAGGTTGAAGGTGAAATTAGCCAGTTTCATGAAAAGACTGCTTAGGTCAAACTGCATTTATTCACCTTCTCTTTAATGACTTGAATTTCTCCAAACATTTCCTGTTATGTTCCTACAGTCATGCAATGCTCATTAACTCAATTGTTCTACGTGTGTAAATCTGGAACAGTCTTCACTAAATTTTATAGAGATAAATTTGGTGTAATGATGCAGAAATATTTTTTCTCAGTCCTAAAGGTGAGGTGAGTGGTTAACTGTAATTGTAGTTTCCATTTTTACTCTTAAGTGTGGAAAATCTCCACAAAATTACATACAAGAACCAAAGTACTATATATTTTTACATATAAAATGTTACTACATTTGTACTTCTATAAAACATTTCAGAATGATTTAGCAATGGTGTTACATAAATGTTTTAGCCTATTTAAAAATAAGGAACTTTCTGGAAAAAAAAAATGACTCAGAGTTACCTAAATAATCCCAAAGCATTTCAGATCTCTTATTATCCTGACTCTATGCTAAATACATCCAGATAGGAACATCTGCATTAAGGAACTGAAGGCTTAATTGAGAGATCTGATTTTCCTTACGTCCTGGAGTATTATTAATCCAAGCATATACAATGTTCCTCTAAACTGCAATTGTAAAGAAGATTAGTGAGGGGGTACCAGCCTCTTCTTCCAAGTATCAATCAACAGGACAAGTGGAAATGGCCTCAAGTTGTGCCAAGGGAGAGTTAGATTGGAAATTAGGAAAAAAATTTTCACTGAAGGAATGTCCAGCAGCGGACCAGGATGCCCAGGGCAGTGGTGGAGTCACCATCCCTGAAGGGATTTAAGTGACATGCAGATGTGGCACTTGGGGACTTGGTTTAGTGGTGGGCTGGGCAGTGCTGGGTTAATAGTTGGACTTAATGACCATAGAGGTCTTTTCCAACTTAAACAATTCTATGAGGCCGTGATCCTGGAAAAATAGAGATTTTCATTTCTGCATGTTGAGGCTAGCTGTGACTTCTTCAATTTGTTTTTGAAGTTAGCTATTCCTGCAAGATTTTTAGGTAAGTATTATTAAAGTTCTATCATTCAGGAGAGATTCATAAAAACTCCAACATACATTTATTGCCTTGGGTTTGCACTGCCTAATTTTGGTACTGAGAGGGTGGCTTCTGTGTACACAGGGGTGGCTTCTGTGAGAAGTTTCTGGAAGCTTCCTCCAGGTCCAGCAGAGCCAATGCCTGGCAGCTCCAGGACAGATATGCCACTGGCCAAGGCTGGGCCAATTAGAAATGATGGCAACACCTCTGTGGTATCATATTTAAGAATAATAAAGGAAAAAAAAAGGTGTTGTGCAGATGTAACTGCAGCCAGAGAAGAGAAGGGTGAGAATATGTGACAGGAACAAGGTGGGTGTCTGGCATTCAGACAGGGTCAAACCACTACCATTTACTAAATATAAATAGAGAGAAATCCAGTACCCAAATATCTGATTTATGTTTTTAGAAGCTGGGCAGTTTTCTGTTATTTCTTTCCACCTCACCTTAATACATCTGCTCAGACTGCAAAATGTTTGCAGGCTCTGTTTGGTGCAACACCAGGCAGTGGCCATCTCCTGCATCCCAAACAGCCTTGCTGAGATGCTGCTGCAGCAAAAAGCTGCCACTTTCTTAACAGAAATAGCTTTCCTCAAATCCACCAACACATTTCAACCAAGTTACTACTTGGGAGAAAATAATCCTGCTAAGCCCCCTCCCCCATCACTGTTTTATAGCACTTCTTTGATGCCAGCCCCAGCCTCCCACCTCTCCCCCTCAGGGACACTCTGTCTGCCAGCTGTGCCAGAGAAAGCACCAACACAGCCCCGTGGTTTTGCAGCTCTTCAAAAGGCCAACCCTGATTCTTGGCCCCACTAAATAGTTTGCTGTTAAAATCCTCTTCCCCCATCCCAGCAATGTTTTACATCAGTGTTTAATCACTGTGTTTCCCCTTTTAGAGGGAGATGCCAACACCAGAGCACACTAACGTTTACATTTTTCTTCCAAAACCATTCAAAGCATTAAAAACAAAAAACTTTATTCCAATTATCCCTGCAGCCAGATCACTGTATTATCCCATGACACATCATCCAATGTATTTATCCTCCTATAAGTGTGCATTGTCACATTCACTTTGCAGAGGAGAAGCTAATGGGCAAAGATCTGAATTCAGCCATGAAATTCAGCTCTGAATTCCTCACCGAAATCATCTGGCTGCTGAAATCAGGGGGAGTTGCAGATAGTTGTGTCTGGTCAAAAGCCCACCATGACTGCAGGTTCCAGTCTGACACCACCAGCAGCCTGGCCTTGCACTCCCAGCTGTGTGTCCTGCACTGGGTGGCATTCCTGCATCCCACTCTGCAGCCACACAAGGTGCACAGCTCCTCCCTGGGTCCAGCTGACTTCCACCCCTGTTTTACTGGCCCAGCAGCTTCACAGAATTCACAGAATTCACAGAATCACTAGGTTGGAAGAGACCATAAAGATCACTGAGTCCAACCCGTGCCCAAACACCTCAACTAAACCCTGGCATCAAGTGCCACATCCAGCCTTTTTTTAAACCTTCCTGATACTGCAGTAGTGCAAATCCCAAATTAAGAGGATAGTGATAATAAAGATAGGCCTGTAAAATCCCTGTTAACATTGATATTTGCTTGACAAGAACTAAATGATTATGTAAATTAGATGACTATCAGTAGTGAAGTGTAGGAGCTCTCACTGTTTTTCCCCTTGCAGGGGACACTGCACAGAAGGGAGGGACAGCTGCTTTGGAGGCAGTTGGGCATTTGGCATTCCTTATGCATAAATTCTTATTAAAATTAAGGCTTTCAACTGCACTTGTATGGTCAGTCAGTAATTTTTAAGTGGTGAATCTGGGAGCTTTTTGTTTTTTTTCCACGAGCACACTCAACTAATGGAACATACTTACTTTAAAGCTCCAATGCCTCGCCTCCACGCAGATGTGATGACCTGACCACCTGCACTTTTGCACAGAGCTGCAAGCCAAGACTGGCTGAAATGGCATTGCAAAACACAGTCTTAAATTAAAGCCACCACTGTCCACAGCAATCAGTGAGTTTGGCTTCCAGTCCTGTGGCAGTGATGGACAAGATCTGGAGCTGGCTAAGGTTATTCAGCAGCACAAACAAAAAAATTCCTCATTTCAACCCCCTGAGGATGAGGGGCCAAGGGCTCCCAGGTCTGATGCTAAGCAGCTTCAAATCAGTTTGCACACACATTCCCTGCCCAACATTTCCTTCCACAGCCACCTCAGGTTATCAGATTACTTTGTTCCTTCACTGAGAAACAGTGCCAGCCATCAGAAAGAGAGCCCTGCACAGGCTCAGGGGGCTCCCGTTGGTATTTGGATTGAATTTCCTGCATTTCTTTCCATCTGAAAGCTTTACAGGTCTTGGGACTGCCAGGGTCTGCTTCTTCCTCACCACATTAGTCAAGGGTGTTAAGCAACATATGGGAAGGCACAGCCTGAAAAATGGTGGCAATTACACCACAACAGGCAGCAGGGCAAACAGCAGCACCCCGTGTTAACTGAGTGGTAAAAGCATCACTTTGCTGGAAAAATCCTTATTTTGCAGTGAAAAGGCCTTAATTCTAGAATCTTTTTCTCTAAGAGTTCTGAAATAAAAGGCTGATTAGGGCTTCTTTAACACATTTCATATGCTGTGTAAGTTGGGTTTAATGGGTAACAGCTTTTGATGGTGACAGCTGGGGCACGAATATTTAACTTACCATTTAGCAGAACAGTATGACACAAACACAGATAAGAATTAACTAGTGAAATGAGAGAAACCATTTCTTATAATAATGCTTCATCATTCCTGCTTCTTCAAAAAGCCATCACCCCCTTGCCAAATGGCACGTTTAGCACTTCACACACTGCACAAAGTCCTGTGCAAAGGTAAATGGTAATTAAAACACAATCACTTCCCTAAAGTAATAACAGTGGGTGGAAGAGAAAAGTAGAGAAGCAGAATTTAACCAAAGTTTATGAGAATTACGTTCACCATGAATTCCAGCAACTTCTGTGCCTCTAGCACACTTTGTTGCTTCCTTATTTATCATCTTCTCCATTTTGAATATTATCTCAAACATTGCCTCATTTCCATGCAAATCTCTCCAGTAATCCAGAAAAAGCTGAATTGTGTCTGTCAGACAATCATCCACCTATCACATAAATCTTTCTATTTCCATTCTCCATCAAAAAAATATTCCCAGAGTGCCGTCCTTACTCTTGTTACTGTCCAGAAAAAAGACCCAGGGATCAAAACCATCCTGAGCCTTCCTCTCTGTGCCTCAGTGTGTCAAAACTGTCACCAATAACAAGCACAGGACACAAAGGGTCTCCAGCACTACTGAACTATAGCACAGGAACCAAAGGGATCATCTCAAAGAAAAAAGGTTTCCTGAGCAAAGTTGGCAGCTGTCAGTATCCCTGTGTGAAATGACTTCACAGCTCCTTGCTGGATTTGAGCCGCAAGGCTTTGTTCTCTTGTTGATTTTTTTTCCCCCTTTAATACTTTTAACGGATTTTTTTTTTTTTTTTAGTGGGACACCAAGTTCTTGTCACATTAAGATGAACTCAGGATAGCAATGTTGCTGGAGGCAGGATGCCAGAACATCATTCTCACACTGAGAACACCTCCTAAATTGCCTGTCTTGTTAAAATATAATGGAAAGTTTGTAAACACACCTTCAAAGTACTACACTGCATGAAAAGATGCTTCTAGCTCTCTGCTCCTGGGTTCTTTCTTTATGTGCATGCCAGTGCAGAAGTTTGTGCTGTATAAATCTGTGTGCTGGTGTGGTTTAGATACTCCTAAACATACATATATATATATATATATATATATATATATATATATATATATATATGTACACACACATATACACAGAGTAAAGGTGAACGAACATAGAACATCAGTGGGCTCAGAATTTCTGCAGCTGCAAATTTCCCTTTGAGTCTTCTAATTTGCTCGTTCTTTGTAGTTCTTTCAAATCCAATTCTGCTTATTCATTTCCTTAAATGTTCGGTTTTATCTTAGCACAAATAACAATAGATTTGGGACAATTAAAGGAATTATTCCAGCTATAAAATACATGCCGTGTACAGCCCTGAGAGATGTGGTAAACACACCTGTTACCATAACAGTGAGTTATACAATACCTGTCTGAAAATATTAATGAAACAGAGACAGAGAACAATATTGCTTCTTTTCAGCAGAACTCAGCCTGAACTCTGTGTGAAGATGGATTTTTGTGAATAATTATAGTGTATTTTTAGGAACAAAGTAAAGTACTTAACCCTTAATATTAAAAGCCTCAAATCTGGAGATGATGTTTCCCTCCTGTTATTTTCAGAGTAATTCTGCTTCATAAAATGACCACAAAACTGTTTCACTGAACTCAAGAATAATATTTCTTACTCATCTAAGCCATCTACAGAAGCACTTTCACTCTAATTCTCTATCCAGCAAATTCAGCACTTCTAGACAGAGCTTAGCAAACTTTTGTATCCAATATTTTTCATCTGATGCTGACAGATTAGTTCTGATTAAATTTCACTTCCCTGACATGTTTGCACTAAAACCAATTGAAAAAAAAAAGTTTCACAAAAAAGTTGAAACAATTCACCTCCAGGTCTTATAGAAGGAACTAAAACAATCCACAGCAAAACATTTTCCCTCTAATCTTTTAATTTCAAATATTAGAAACCTGAAAAATGGAAGAAAATCACATTTTGATGCAAAAAGAAAACGAGTCTTAACAGCCTAAAAAAAAGTGGAACATTGATTATCATCACATCTGTCCTCAGTTTATATTGCAATGGAGTATTTTCCAAAAAACCAAGCCATGAGTTCCTAGCACACTGCTAGCAATAAGGGCCAATCCAAACTCATTTTTGCCCAATTTATTAGCACCAGATTTCCATTTTGTCAGTACATTTGTGCACATGACTGGTGTGAAGCCTGCTCCCCACTCCCACACTTGGGCAGGGCCTCAGCACCTCTCCTCTTTTGCTGGAATAACGCTGGTTTTGTCTAAAAAACTTCACACCAACGCTTTCAGACTTTCAAGGTGAATTAGCTTTACTCTGCTCTGATTATTCACTCTGGGAACCTGTCCTCCATGGCAGTATTGATTTAGCTGTGACAGATGCTGAGCTGTCACCAAGCCTGACAGCTTCTTCAGAGCTTCCTCTGTGGCTGTCTTGCAGAACGGCCAACAGCCAAGTGAAACCCAGCTGCGAAAGCAAGCACGTTCCCCACTTTTATACCCCATAAAATCACGTGTCCTGCTCTGTGCTTGCATCCCTCTGGGAGGAGGAAAGGAGCTAGCCTCTCAATTTGGCACTCAGCACCATCAATTAACCCTTTGTGTGCTCGAAGCACATCCACCCCCCTGCTTGACACGTCGGTGGGACCGCGCTTGTCGCGGGTCTGCGGCTTGGCAGTCACCCAGAGCTGCCCAAAACCACTTCTTACCAGGGGAGAAGGCTCTTTGGGGAAGGTGAATGTGCTTCAGGAAAAGGTTTCATTCCCTAAACGATGTTGGTTTGAATTCCAGTATATCTGGGGAGTTTTTACAGCACTTCAGAGAACATCTGTGGTCCTATGAAGACTCTCTGTGCTCACCTTTGCAAAGTGACACAAAGCACCCTGATGAAGGGCAAAATGGCAGGCAACACCCCAGAAATGTTTTTGCATTGTTCATCAGAGCATCACAAAGCCAGATAGTAATATATATATTAATTACTGATTTATTTATGTATAAATGTATATGTAGAATTGGACATCAGCACTCCAAAGGCTATAAAAATATCTGTTTTCAGGTGAAACAAGCTGTCCAAGTACTGTACTATTCACATTACCTCCACTTCTCTCCACCAGTCTCACAGCTCTGCACCATCCCCTTTTCCATAACACCAAAAATAAAAAACATTCCTGGAAACACTGCTAGCACACTGCACGAAGTCCTGTGCAAAGGTAAATGGTTGCACTGGACTAGCTAAAACATTGCTAGCCATCAATGCTGTCCTGGCAGAAGGGGTTTGAGAATATTCAAAAGAACAACAGAAGATTGCATATACAGTCAAACTAAGACCAAAAAAAAGCCTGTTTTTTCATTCTGGCCTCAGTGCACGTATTGCTGAACTCTCCATGACTATGTGAGACTGGAAAAGTATCTTTATTTCCTGGCAGCAGCCCCTGGAGCTCCTCTCCTCCCTGTCCAACTCCTTCTGATCAGCACTTGTTTCTACCTGATTACCTCTGTTTTCTTGCTCACTATTCCAGGAAGGAGATGCTGGAATTAGATTTGCTGCATTTCCATTCCTACATTAACACTAATTTCACTGAAGTCAATGAAATTACACTGGTGTCTGGAGAGTGTCTGAGGAGAATAATTGAGTGTATTTTATCACTTTCCTTCGACTTTTTTGGTGACTGTTTCATGGCCTTTTTAAATGTCCCATTTCACTAAAATGCACTTACTCTGCTCTGGGATGCTGCAGTGAAGTTGCTCTGTGGGACCACGGAGTTCTTGCTGTAAAGCTCCAGACAGTGCCTGGAAGATGCCAGGGATGGGAACAGAGATGTGTACAGTGATAAATGTGACAAGCAGCACCACACCAACTGCTCACCCAGCCAAAACCCATACCCTGACTGCAGCCCCCTCCAGATATTTCTGAGAAAGAGCTCAAGAAAGAGGGTGCAGAGTGCACTCCTACCCTGGGCCACTCCTTTCAGGTTTCCACAAACCCAGGGAGCACAGGGACTGCACTCACACCGACCATCTCCACACAGAATACCTAATACCGCTCCACAAATCCATTTCTGGGGTTTTTTCCTCACCAAAACATTACTTTTTGTGCTATTCTGCAAGCCTGGCTGCCCCAGCCTTTACACTGACCACCCTCAGCCACCCTTTCTAGAAAGTGAGTAATTGCTCCTCTCCCCCTCCTTCGCACCACTCTTGATTTTTTAAACCATTTCCCACTCTGTGTTTCCAGTCCTCATGCCATGCCTCATTCCTTTCAGACACCCTTTTTAATCTTACAGCATCTTGCTGCAGAGCAGTGCAGTGTGGTGCAACAACATTAATTTCAATTGCCTGCCCAGGAATCCTATTTGCTTTTTGTTGACTGGTACTGAATATTGCACCGATATTTTCAAGGAACTCTCAGCAGCAAGAGTCAGGTGTCATCCCTCAGTGGGAACTGCTAATTTAGAGAACATTACTGTGTAGGTATAGCTACCTACTCATTTGTGTGCACGGACACTGAATTTCATCAGTCTTTTTCACAATCACTTCTGTGGTGGAATTGTTGGATCAAACCAGAAACCCTGATTCCAGGACTCAGCAGACCTGCAGCACAAGGAAGTTTTCTCCTTTGCTTGTCCTAAGCTGTCTCCTAAGCTGCATTTAGATACAGCTATGAGTTAAAAATAAAAGTCTGTGCAAAATTTAATTGATTTAAAATTCTCTTAGGTTTATGCCAGTATCACAGCTTAGGTCACAATAATTGGGAAGATTTTATCATCTTTCTACTACAAGCAGGACTGACTATTTCCCAGAGCAGGACAAAGCTGTTCTTGGATGTTACCCAAGAGTGACTAAGCCAACTCTGAAAGTCCAGTGAAAACAAACAAGAGACTTGACAGAATAAAAATATCAAGATTTGACCCAACAGTTACAACAGTTATGGGATGGGATATCTCTCAAGCATTAACTCTTCACCAGCAGGAACAAGCATGAATTTCTAAAAGACACATTCAGCCCTCCAGTCTGGTAGCCTGAGTGTGCCATTAACACTGAACATCTCGTTCTCTTCATTCACACACCAGTGAGATCAGCCACAGATGCAAGAGGTTAATTTCAGTGGCCTTGATGCCTTTGACATATTTGTTCACAGGTTAAGAGCTGAGGGAACGACTGCAGCGTCTCTCCCCCCAGTTATTCTGCCACCCTCAGTTGTTTCTCAGCTGTTGCAAGTCACTCATAGCTGGTCACTTGTGCCAATAATGTCCTTTTTCAGGGACAATAACATCTGAAATGACACACAAAACAGGCATTGCACATGGAATGGGGAGTTGGGCAGTACATTCATGTTTTTTTGAATGCTACTAAACATCTGCAAGTATCACCCACGTTGAGCTGTCCTACCACCACCTACTTCTGTAAGAAACTGCCGCAAGCCCTGCAGGATGGAGTCTTCAAACCCCAGGAAAATGATATTCAACAACCCATCTATTAGCACATCTCTTCAGGCCTTCCAGCCCGCTTCTCCCCAAGCCCTTGCAGTATAGTACATTAATTTTATACTGAACTATTAATTGCAGTTGACTTTGCAAAGCTCTTTTCTTTACATTTTTTATTCAGTTTCACAAACCCAATCCCAAAGGAGTTCATCTTATTCCCCACAGTTGTTTGATCAAATTGCAAATATTTCCTTTAATCTTTTCAGGCATTAACTATGGAGCAGAGCCTCTTCATCTCCTTCTACTGATGGTCTGGGAGAAACAATCTTTCACATATTTCTCATTTTATGCAAGTGCTTGTTCCTGCGAGTACATATTAGTAAGCATAACATTAAAACACGTCTACCTAACCTAAATAAAAACACTTTGAACCAAATTTGCAAGCTAACCTGCTTTAGTTCTTAATGATATTAATCTGAAGTCATTTTTCCCAGAGGTTGTGGTCCATAATTCACTGAGGTCAATAAAAAGTAGCTGCTGATGTTAGTGAGTTTTAGGGTTGGTAATAAACACGTATGAGTGTCTTTTCCTTTGAGAAGCTGTATGAGAAATTTCCCAAAGGCAGGAGAAAAGGCCTTTGGGATACAATTTTAATTTTCTTCATGCCTATTCATAGAATTAGGAATAACAATAATAATAATCATCATCATAATTTCACAGTCACTTCACATTTCTCATTAATACATACATTTTATAAAGAAAGGTAAATTATTCAATTTTGCTCCATACTTAAACATTTATGATTAAGTTCCACACTTAATCATTTATGTCAATTGTCCCTGTTCTATTTTTCACTAGGAAATTCAGAATGAAATATTTTATGAAATCGAGATGTGCACTCATGGTTTTAAAAATTACTATTTCCTACTTCATTATTTTGCTGGTTTTATTCTATGAAATATGATAAGCTTTAGCCAAAAAAAAAAAAAAAGTGGCACCTTAACCTGAGTCTTAGTCTGAATTTGTAATTGTAGATGACCTTCTAGAGTAAAAGTAGACGTCAAATGTCTTATTTTTTTAATATGTTCTACTTTTCCACCATCCAAGTAAAGTTTTTTTAAAAATAAATTAAGGTTTCCTTCTATTTTTTTCCAGCAGAAAAACCAAGGGAAGGATTTTTTTTTTCATTTTGCTGTAGTATGAAAAAAATATCTGAATAGCAGAGTAAGAGAATGAGCAAGAAAGGACTTTTCAGTTCTCTGGAAAACAGGGACATATTAGTTCAGATGTAAAAAAAACCCTTGTGTATATCAATTCTTTTCCTCAAAATACATAATTTAGGATAAGAATAAACTTTCAACATAACTAAGGATTTTCCCAAACACTTTTAATTTTATCGGAGTAAGTTTCCACCACAAGTTTTTTTTCACAATCTCATTAACTATGTTCATTTCTTCCTCCTCTCCACATCTGCCTTCAGCCTCTGCTGAATTCTTCCAGAAGTGATATAGCTTATTTTTTATTTTGTTTAGTAGCTCAGCTGCCTCCCACCTGACATGACTCTAAGCTGTTTTTCTTCATTTTACTCAATGTTGTTGGTAATTATTTAACCTAATTGATAGGATTCCTCCTCTGGGTAGAACTGGTTGCCATGACACTGTAAGAAATTACTCCATATTTCTCCATTCCTGAATCTTCCTGAAGAATTTATGCAGAACATCTTCAGAGCCTTCACCAGCTCCCTACCTTCGCACACATCCATAAAAAACAATTAATGAGCTGATCCTTGCAGGCAGATTTCACTGGAATAATAGGGCTAAAATTGGGGGTGTTTTTTTGCAAAGCCTTCTGCTGATGCTGACCAACACTGCAGAGCTTTACGCAATCACAGAATTGTTTAGGTTGGAGAAGACCTTTGAGATCCTGGAGCCCAACTCTTCACCCAACACTGCCAAGGCCACCATCAAACCCCAAGTGCCACATCCACACCTACTTCAAATTCTGCCAGGGATGGGGACTCCACCACTGCCCTGGGCAGCCTGTGCCAGTGCTTGACAATCCCTTGCATGAAGAAATTATTCCTGGTATTCAATTTAAACCTCTCCTGGAGCAACTTGACACCATTTCCTTTTCTCCCATTGCCTTTTACCCAGGAGCAGAGCCTGACCCCCACTTGGCTGGATCCTCCAGTCAGGGAGTTGTAGAAAATTATGAGATCTTCCCTTGAACCTCCTTTTCTCCAGGCTAAACACCCCCAGCTCCTTCAGCTGCTCCTCATTTGACTTGTTCTCCAGACCCTTCCCCAGCTCTGTTCCCTTCCCTGCACACGCTCCAGCCCCTCCACACCCATCCTGCCACGAGGGCCCCAAAATTGGGCACAGGATTTGAGGTGCAGCCTCCCCAGTGCCCAGCACAGGGGGACAATCACTGCCCTGGCCACGCTGCTGCTGGCACAAGCCAGGGTGTGAAGGCACACAGGTCGTGCTTGATGTGACAAGCCAAGGGCACCCAGAGCAAGGCACCAAGCAGCGAGGTGGCACAGCACCATCAGCACGAGGCAGCTCGTGAGGATGTGGTTTAGGAGACAAGCTGGGTCACAGCTGAGCGCTTTTGCAAAGCATTCACATCAATTAAAAACATGGAAGGAAAAAAAATGGAGTTTACAGTATCTAAGAAGATGGAGCATCACCCTAAAGTGCCAGGCAAGCTTCCTGTAATTGCAGCAATGGGACTGAGACTGTGCATTTCAGAGCAGACACGAATGGCTGAGATGCTTTTCAGGGCTCTGCAGCTCTCGAGGAGCTTTACAGGTACAGAAAAAAGGGCCACCTTGAGAGGAGCTCCTGCAAGGAGCAGGGGCACAGTCAGGAGCTCCAGATTAATTTGACATCCTACTTAGAATAGTGGTCCTTGGGACAAGTTCCCCTCAATTCTGACAAGCCCAACCCCTCCTGCCTGGCCCCTTTATCACTCCAAACTTTAATCCAAATTTTCTCACAACCTCCTCTACCTCCTGACCCAGACCTTTCCAACCAAGACATTAATTTGAAAACATGAAATTAAGCCAAAGCATGTGAAGTACACACCAAGCAGCATTCACAGCTCAATCCCTACAATCCCTTTTGGCCTTGCTTTGGACACTGATCACACTGCTGATATTACAACCCTCTGGGCAATTATGAACAGTTTAGAAGACCACAGTTTGTATCTAAGGCAGTCTGAAATGCACAGTGTGGACACAGTGTATTTGTCCTTGTGAATGTCTCTAGCAAAACAGAATATTAACTATATTCATTATTTTTACTTACACACACCACTAGAGCTGTGGTTCTGCTCGTCAAAACTATGCACTCAATACTGCAGAAGTTATACAGATTGGGAATAGCCAGGCTTTGCATGGTATGAAAAAATCCATTTATTTTCATTTATACATTATTAAGAAACTTGCTGAGCAAAACCTGCTTTTATTGTTGTTGATGAGGATTCATTCACAAGGCTAGGATAAAAAGCTAATGAAAACTTAAGGAAAAAGTCAAATAACAAAACTGTATCTGAAGTCCTTGATGTTATCTCCCTTTCACACTTCACAGGCATAAGGCTATTATGAAATTCCATTTTTAAAAATTATCATTTGGGGCAGATTCACACCAGATTCAATAACTGATTTATTCAGCTAATATATTTATTTTCATTTGTGAAACATTTCTGAGCGCTGCAACCAAAGTAACATCAAATTAAAATTCTCAAAAGCTACAATTTACTGACTATAATTACTAGGAGCTTGCCCATCTCCCATCTCATTTACACAAAATAAATTTACAGCCCATTTCCAGGTTCCTCCCTACAAGTAGTCAGCCAGCAGCAAGTATTTCAAAGAACGTAGAATTAGAGGGACTGTGTGGAGGGTGAGAAATCATCCTTTTGACTCTGTACAGGACCCACAGATAATTTAAGCAAACCTGTGCCTACCCCATAAATCTCCTGCCACAAGCAGACATGGAGTAATTAATTGCTCCATAATTTGACAAGTAAAAGAAATTAATGTCACTGAGAAATTAATGAAGTCCACATGCCAAAGCATGTCCACTCATGGTCTCCTAATTAACAGGTACCTTATATATATATATATTTGCCTTTGCAATCTCCCTCAAAAATGCATAGAGATTGATATGGCTCAGATTTTCTTCTTCCTAGGAAGCTTTGATTTTAAGTCCAAATGGGAAAGAAAGAATCATTTTTAGATTTAAAAACTGTGGGCAGATGGGGGTGGGTTATGGTGATAGGAATTAAAATTGAATTGGTTTTCCACTATTTTATATTCCACTAGGTAACACGAGACAATAAAAAACTCAAAGCTAAGGATGCTTAATGACAAAATTGATAGGTCAGTTTGTCCCATATGGAATTCATCAGCCCATAATGGAATGAAGGAGACACAGAGTGCTAACAAGTTTATAAAAGACATTTTGGCAAGATCAGTCAAATGCCTCCTTTTTTGACAAATTATCTTCTTCTATTGAGATAATATTCTCCCTCAAAGATTTTAACTGGCTTTAATCATCTCCCAATTTGTTTCCTAGGAAGGGATTTCTGCAGTGCTCCAATGGTACTTGCATTCAGGGCATTCAGACTCACAAGGGCCACATTGAATATTGAATATCTGTGTACTGAAACTCATGAGGATGTGCAGGCCAGTTACCATTGTGGCACAGTCCAGTACTAAATTACTACAAGTAATTTGAAAGCAATTGTTCATCCAGTATCTTGATTTTTCTTCATTACCAGAAGAAGAAAACTCTTCTCTTTTTGATCTCATGATCCTCACATAGGCTGAGATGACATCTGGGAAAGGCTACTGAGCACATTTACCATGACTGATCCCCACATGACATTTTTCACTTTCCTTCAGAGAAAAATAAAAAATAGAACTTCTCAGTGTCAACTTCTAAAAATACACAGCACAGTCTTTCAGAAGCAAGTCTATTTCTCACTATGTTTCACCTACTTTATTTCAAATAGAAACTGAATCATTAAAACTCCTCTTTGTTAAAATCATGACAGGGGCAGCACACCTGTCCGCAGAGAAGCAGTGGCTTTGTCCTCTGCATGGATCTAAAAGATGACTTAATGCTGTACTGTCACTGATGAACTGGAGGCTCTGGAGGCTGTTCACCAGCTCTTCGTATCCAGCAGTTGGTCAGAGAAAAGAACATTACCCAGCACTTTCTTTTCCTAACTAAAAATAATTTTTAACAGGTTCTAAATTTATGGGCTTTACATTTAAATGACAAAAAAGACAAGAAGAATCTGTATTAAGTGTAATGTCTTCTATTCAGAGAAGAGTGACAATAGACGCTCGGCAGAAAAAAAAAAGTTACATAAAACTGGAATCAGAAGAATCAAACTCCAGTGATTGCAGCAGTCCTTCCCTATGAGCTGACAGAACTTCTTTCAACAGCCCCTTGCTGGGAAGAGAAAGGAAGGGAATGGAAAAGGGTGAAAGATGAGGAAGGAGGACTGAGGCTAGACTGAAAATATGTAATATTTTTTTCCTGTTGTTGGTAGTAATGGTTTTAGAATCCTTTTACCTTTGCTACATGAACTTTTCATGATCCATTCAAAATCGATACAGAAAGGCTGCCACCTATTTTGAGAAGCCAAAAAGTGTCTGTATCCTGACAGTTTGACATTATCTGCATTGTTGGAGGTGCTGAATTAACACCACTCTGACAACAAAACCTCCGGAGTGACTCCTTTGCCCCAGGCAACTCCAGAGACGTTTCTGGGAGTTGTGTATTGATTTTAGCACCAGCAGAAGCAAAGAGGAAATGAAAGGGAAAAGGCAAAAGAATTTAGGTAGCGCTTTGCCTTGCTAGCCAAGCACTATTTCTGACTGAGAAAAGAAATGACAAACTGGGTGATCAAGGATTTTAAGAAGTCAGCTGCACTGGGATGGCACACACAGGTGCAATCTTCTCCTCTCTGCCCGTATCCCCAACATCCACCTGACCGTGGTTATTTTAAGCTGCCTGTTTTCAGCTTTTCTTCTCAAGGAACGTACCATAGCTGCTGCTTTTCCCACAAATAGCAGTAAACATGCAGTGAAAGGCATTTGACAAATAAAAGACTATTACTTATGCAAAAAGTATACCTTTTTTAAAAAAGGCAAAACATTATCTTCATTTTCTCCCTTCTTTGTAAGGAGTATAAAATGGCTACAGTGTTCTCAGATGTTTTTCAATTGCTTGTTAATGCACTCAACTGTTTTTGCAAAAGTTGAAAAATAAAGCCTTCAAAAGTAGGAAGCATTTGCACAAAAAATACCATCTTGATAATCTGATTTTTTCCAAGAAGAAGGCTTTTTTTAAAGTCTTTTAAAATACCAATTTTGGAAGAAGCACTCCATTTAAAAAATTTTACTTTTTCTTCTAATGCAATTATGTAATTGTATTAAATGCTCTTAGTCACAGAATTTAATTAAAAAAAAAAAAAAACAACCAGGGGCAGGGTACTGCAGGCAAAACTGGTCTGTACACGCAGCTTTGCTGCCATGCCAGGGCATTTCAGCATAAACATTCAGGACGCAGAACTTCACTTGGATGAGTGCATTGCATAGTGAAAACTGAATCATTGTTAGGGTCTTTGTACAGCGTGGAACAGATCCAGAGCAAGAACAGAAGCAAAAAAACAAACTTTAAGAAAATTCTGATGCCTGCATCATTGTGCTGCAATAAGGAGTAACCCTGGAATTACTCAGAATCATCAGCTGCTTCTCTTTTTAATCTAAATATTCCCAAGTCACCTTGAATGCTGCTGTTCTGCAGAGACTGAGAGACTCAGCAAAGATATGGGAGGCACCAGGCAGAAGTTCCCGCAATCAGTGGAGGCTGCTGAAAACTCAGAGGATGTGGGAAAGGGTTCAGAAGAGTGGCCAGGTCCTAGAGGAGTGAGTTCACCTGGGAGAGAACACCTGGGGAAGAAACAGGCAGGAACCCAGGGCAGGAAGAGGGATAAGCTAGAAAGGTGACCTGGAACCTCTAGAGGGTGAGTGATGAGAGACTGAAATCCCTCAGCCCATGGATGGCTCCTCAGGGACATTTTCCTAGGGAAAGAGATGACCAGCTCCCCTCAGGAGCCAGGGGAGGGCAGGGACTCTGCCATGGGGAATCACCCCAGCTCCTGTCAAAGAGCAGCTTCTGACTCCTGCTGCCTTTGTAGGGGGGTCCCAGAAGGGCAGAGGATCCTGGCAGCCACCCTGACTTATAACCACTAAACCTCATCAAACACATCTGGCCATTTCCATAGTGTTCTGCCCCATGCTCTACAGAATGACAGAGTAATGAGGTTGGAAGTGACCTCTAAGATCATCAAGTCCAACCTGTGCCCTAACAGCTCAACTCAGAATCTGGACTACAGCACCAAGTGCCATGTCCAGCCAAATCACCACATCCAGAGATGGTGATTCTACCACCTCCCTGGGAAGATCATTCCAGTGCTTTATTATTCTCTCGGGGAAACATTTTTTCCTAATATCCAATCTATACCTTCCCTGATGTATCTTGAGACTGTGTCCTCTACGGGAAGCAGGGAAAAGGCACCTTTTCCTGGACAGAATTTATAAGGTTTGTAGCTTCAGCCAGTGCTTTGAAGATTTGTCATGGTGGGGGAATTTTTGTAACCTCTGGTGTTCATCCTTCAAAACACATCCTTGGAGAAGATCCTGTGGATCAGGTTTAGCTGTCCACATTCGGTCACCCTTGAAAGTGGGTATTTATTTTTGTCTTCAAATAACACTGCAAAGCTAGTTTCCTTTCACTAATACATCTCTATTAAATTTCTCTGCTAATTAAAGAAGCCAAGGCCATAGCTAAGGAATTGAAAAGTACTCTAATGGAATTACTGCTCTGAGGTGGCTTGAATGTCATAATTTCCTTCTCCTAACATGGCAAAATCTTGACAATCATCTTAAAGACAAAGAGCAAGAATAAATGCTGCTGGCTTTTTCAGGGGAAATATCATTATGGATATTAACACCTTCTGTGGTAACTGTAATACAGGCATTCAATATAGCAGCCTCAGTGACTGAAATGTCCATAAAGCATCTGCCACAAGATAAAGCATGAAGAAAACCCTGGGCTGGGAAGCACCCTGGAAAAATGCAATTAAAAGATCTCCAGCATAACCAAGCTATGGCTTCCATCAGACTACAAACACTGTCCATTTCAACTCTTCTTCATATTTAAGAATTTATCTAAGCTACTTCAACATCAGGTTATGCAACATTTGTGGTTTTACCATAATATCAAAGCTTCTTTTCACTGCAATATTCCTATAAAAGAGGGGTACAGTCTTTGCACTATCACATCATCTTAGGGAAGAGGTTAAATGATCCCTCAGCTTTACCCAGTGAACAGGGACATGGTTAAAGAGCCAGGCTGTCTAACATCAGGACTCTTGTCTTTCACACCACCACTGCTTCTGCATTTAACAAATTAAACACAACTAAGACCAACACTAAATTGTAGGGTGCACTGACATTCCTGGTTCTTGGGAGTTTTTCCAAGGGATTTTTTGCATTACAGCTCTTCCAGTGTATCATCTTTGAGAGTCCATGTACTGTCAGGTGTTTAATGTTTAAATTGCTGAGACTGTTGAGTGGATACAGAGCTGGCATTTAATTTTTTAAAAAGAGGATGGAAACAAAAAAAGGAAAGGTGGAAGAATAGCAGACAAAATCTTCTCTTTAATTAAAAACAGTGTTATTCAAATAATAATCGGGATGATAATTTGCACTGATGAATTTTACCCCAAGTCAGGCAAGACTAAGAAACAGAATCAGCAGGATAAAAAGGAAGGAGAGGATGTTCAGGAACAAATTTGACAATCCATTTCCTCCTCTTTTTTGTTTGATACTCTTGATGAACATCTTGTCACCAGTTTTAATATGTACCTCTAGAGCTGTTCAAAAGCTGAGATAAGCAAATGGAGAAGTTGAAAAGCAGTAATCTGTGGGTTTTCCAGCAAAGTGAGAGTAAAAAATAAACCAGCATTTGAAAAATGCCTTCCTGCTGTCAGTAGGAATAATTGCTTAGCAGTAGTTGAGTACCAAACCCCAAATTTACTCAGATTAACCTTTCCCCCCTTACACCTTCTACAGAAGGTGGAACACAAACCAGATCCTCACAGGGCCCAGAAAAAAAAATTACTGCAATGCTGAGCTCAAGGCTGTCCTAAAAACCAGCTCTAGGCCACAGCTGCACAACAGCACATCCCTGCTCGTGTGGATGCTGGGAGCCAGGGCCATTCCCAGCCTCCTGCACCACTCTGCCCCTGGAAAATCAACCCTGAGTATCCAGGCTGTCACAGGACCTCCAAGCCTGACTGTGCTTGCCAGCCACTGGACTCACCACAGACAAACACAAAGCAACTTCCAAATCAAACCTCCAAATACCAGGATTATTTCCACAGAGTGAAAGACAGAAAGAAACAAAATAAAGGGATTGAGCACTCAAAGCGACAAAATGTAAGCAGCAGATGGTTTTACATAAATGGCAAAAAGGGAAAAGTAAAGGAAAAAACCCAAACCTTCATTAAAGGGGATAAAATATTGTAGATTGAAGTCTCATTTTAAAAATTGATACATCCTGGGAAGCTGAAAAGCTCAAAAGGAGAGAAATTTTAGGATCCACAGGCTTTCATCTCTCCATCCTCAGCCTCTGCTCAGTGCTGGCCAGTAAATCCTTATTCCTGGCTGGGTTCAAATACAGGCACAGTGCACTCAAACCCAAACCTTCCTGACTCTCTGAGCCTCAACATCCAACTCTTCATTGCAAATCTTCCTAACTCAAATCCTCCCAGAGGACACTGCTGCAATCATATGATAATCACATTTACAAGACTCCTCACAGGAGTAGTTTAATGTTCATCTAAGCCAATGATACCCCTGGTAAGGTGACTTGCCACTGCCTGTCAACATTTCCTGCCCTAAAGGTCTCACGATAACTTCTGGGGTCAGAAATCACTGGCTGTCCCTTGGAATGTTTTTGGGTATGGGCATAAAAGCATTTTCTAATTCCCTCCCCACCATGTCAGCCTTTAATCAGAAACAAGGTAAGAAGGCACTGTACCAGATTCAAAGATGTGCTTACACAAAACTCCACTCCACCTGGAGCCCTGGAGTAGAATTAGCAAAGGGATTAAAACCACGAGGTCGAGGAACAGAATTTCTGATAGAATAAGGATCATGAGGTAAGGAATAAACTTCTTGAGGAGGAGGAGGAGAAAGTGCCTTGAAATCCCCCCTAAATGCTCCAAGCAGAAGATGCTGTCCCTCTCTTTTTCATCTTCCCCCACTGCATTTATTTTTTCAGGCCAATAAAAGAACTGACAGACTAAAAGCTCAGAACACTTAAATCTGGCAATGTTGATTGTTTTACGTATGGAAATTTTAGAATTGAAATGCACTTATTTTATTATAAATAAAATAATGCACTGTCCTTTCCATGAAGGCATTTCCACTGCAAACAAGCCCCTTGCACAGAACAACCACTCCAGTTTCACCCAGGTTTTAACATGAACTCGGGTCACTACTGACACTCCAAGTCTGGGCCCTTTTTCTTCCATGAATCTGGATGAGGAAAACCACACTTCTCTGCCATTTTTCCCTTGGATCATCTCTGCCTGTAGTTTTGCTTATCCTTTCCTGAGGTGAAATCTCAGGGATCCACATAAAACACACAGAAATGAGCTTTGCCAATGCAGCCACTGAGGCAAAATGAATCCTCCTCCTTGGAGAATTGAGCACATCCATTTGGGACTTGTATTTCCTTAGAAGTGGGGGTCCTTTGCTTCTGAAATAAGTTTGCTACACTCTCTACTAAGTGCTTGATTAATGGACAGCTCTGTAGGTGCTGACTACAAAAAGGTGGGAGTCCGTCCTTTGTGTGGGAAAAGTGTGCATCAGATTTTCCAGTGAAAAATGGGCAAGATTAAAGCCAAAGCAAACAGAATGACTGCTACGAAATGGGCCCAAAGTGCCTTTTTAATAGATGTTTAAAATGTCTCCAATATTCTGTACTTAAAGACTTTGACAACATAATTCTGTGAAAAAGCTTATTTATCCTGCATAAAGAACACAGAGCACTCACCTCCCAAAGGAAAGAAAATACTTATGGCTGTTGCTGTGATAAATGTTTCAGACAACAGCAGAAGCTCTCTCCTCTGCCAGCACAAAGAAACACAGGGAGGAGACCTCACATCCCAGTTCATTTACATAGATAGGGTTGGAAAAGAGGAAGAAAAATTCCTGACTGTAATTAATTTTAACCTTTTCTAATTTCATCATGATTCATGTTCAAAAATATTTTCATTAACTAATCCATACAATACTGAGCTACATACTTAGCCTAATTAGATTACAGAAATGGTTTTAAATCAGGAAGGTTTAATTAGCAGCAATTATTTCCCATGCTCCATGCTATTTCCACTGCATGATGGGACCACATGGATTATTTCACAACTAAACAAAAAAATGTATTTTTCTTGCAATTCCATATTCTACTGTGATGCGCAACACAGGCTTATAGAAACAGATCAGTCATAAAAAAAATAATTCTGAGTTGAGATATACTCACTTTTACATGTCAGCATCACAAATACACCCTGACTAAAGTCAGCTTGGTGAGAGGAGAAGGAGAAGGAGAAGGAGAAGGAGAAGGAGAAGGAGAAGGAGAAGGAGAAGGAGAAGGAGAAGGAGAAGGAGAAGGAGAAGGAGAAGGAGAAGGAGAAGAAGGATTGAGGATTTCCTTGTTGCATTGAAAGGATGCCCTGTAAATCAGCCTCCAAGATAACACACTCCATGCTCAACCTTGCCACAAAAAGTGACCTGAAATTATTATCACATTGCACAGCTGAGCCCATACATCCTGCAGGTCTCCCCTTATTGTCAAAACAACAGGGGTGACATGGGCATCAGGATTTTGCCCTGGGACAACACAGATGGCCTGATCCCAACAGCCAAACAGAACTCCATAGCTGCATGCATAGTTGTGTCACGACAGCAATTTGGGGAGAAAGATTAGGGAAAAAATTAATTACCATCTTCACAGAAACCACTTCAAGAAAAACAGCACATGAGGATGGAGCCTCTGAGGGTAACAACAGAATAATTGACAAAACATCTCAATCTGATCTCTGAGACACCCAGACTGCTTAAATGGAATTGAGTAAAGTCCATTGTTTACTACTGGGTTTTGAAATGAGCTAACAGAATCAAAACCGAAGAAATGGATTTGTCAAAAAATTACATTTTTCCTCATTTTGTGAAACTCTCAACCAAATCTTCTGAGTAGGATGTCAATTTTCTTGATGTTTTTATTTAGGCATCTTGAATGTGAAGCGACTATAAAATGAAGGAAAGAGGATATTGCAAATATAAAGCTGATTGCCAAATTTCATTTGGGGCAGGAAATGGAAGTAAGGCAATAGTATGTCTCACAAAAGTATAGTCAGCATTGGGGGTTTTTTTAATTAAAAAGTAAAAAAGTTAAACTGTCATCTGCAGACTGAACACTGCATTCCCCAGCTGAGACAGTTTCACCTCCCACTCTAAACTTCCTTCCTTTAGTCAGACTAATTTGTTTTGGCCTGATATTTTCCAACGTCAAGGTGAATGTTCCCAGGAAATTTGAGGGAAAATTATTTTGGCTGGTTTTCATCTGTTGTAGCTTTACATGAAAAATACAGACTTTTTCATTAATTTTTGGAAGTATGTCTAGGAGTAACAGCAGCTATTGGCACACACCTCAAATTCAATGCAATCATTGATCACAGCAGGATAAAATGCACATAAAAACTTTGGAAATATCCTTCTAATATGAAAAGCATTCGAAACCAACATTTGTTCATCCACAGAAGAACTGGATTTATTGTGTTTTTTTTAAACTTAATCCAAAATGTTTCAGACAGAAACAGGTTGAAAGAACAAAAATCCAAGAAAATCTAATGCAGAAATTGCAAAGCAATGTGAAAACTGAAACCAGTAAGATTGTGGTTTCCTGTTCTTTATGAAACAAAAAAGAGATGTCTAATATTAATTTACTCTCAAGGCTTAGCACTCCAAGACCTCATGTCAGAGGTCAGGGGCCTCTGAGTGGCATGATGGCTTATCTTAACCTTGCTATTATCTCACATTTCCTTTTTGTGACTAATATTGTGTTGTTTTGAAGAGCAAAAGGAGAGCGAGGAGCAGATCAAAACCAGTTTGAAATGTTCTATATTGATTGCAATGGGAAAGGCTTACAGAAAACAGGGACGTGATGTTAAAGCCAAGATCTCTCTGACAGTGAATGGGATATAAAACTCCCCAAAGCTGTGCTGGTGTTTTCAATATTTGCATATTATCCTATACAACTCCCATTTCCAGTGTCTGATAGGGGACTTTGGCATATTTATAGCAGATCCCTGTTGGGCTTTGCAATGTCAGCCAGGTATTTCTTGCCATTCAACTAAATAATATTGGCTCTGCCTTAAACACTGTCAATTTAAAAGATCAAGGTGTATCAGACCATTGCCTTGATGCCTACATATGTTCATCACATTTGTCTGAGAAGCATGAGACAGGGACTAATTTCAGCACAAATCTGTACAGTTCCCATGTACCCTGGCTATAATAATCCTGGAACTATTTACCATGGAACACACAGCTCCTGGCAGAAAGAATTGCCTCCAGCCTTACTTGATAGGCTCCATCCACTGAAGCAAAACAATGTATGTATTTTATTATTTTTTTAAATTAGGATGAACTACAAGGCTCATCTGATTTATTCCCACAAATGCTGCAGCCCAAGCCTGTGTGAGCTCTTGGCTACCACGGAATATCCTGACTGCAGACAATTAGGCCAGCCAGAGCAATGCACAGTACCCTACATTTACCTCTGCCTTCACCTCAGCTTTTAAGCTGTAGATTGGCAAAGATTAAATGTCTCCTGCACTCTTTGAACTTAACCCAAAACCTGAACCAGTTATGTGGACTCAGCTACAGAAATTCAGATTAATTCAGTGCAGTCAGACTTTTTTTTTTTCTTTGATTCCTGGAATATTGTAATTTGTTTTCTTCATTCCCTGTAACTCGTAAATGGTTTGGTAGGCACTTTACAAAAACATGTGGAGTTCCTGCCCCCAACCATTTAACATTTAAACCAACAAATCAGGCATGGGTTTGGAGAGTAATAAAGCACCACAGTATTTATCAAATACCAAAGCTCACGATTCTAAGAAATGTCAGATCTGGAAATGAAACCAAAAAGTTTCACTTTCCTAGATGAAAGCCTCAACCTTTAGACACCTCTACCCAAAAGCTCTTGTTTCTATATTAAATGTTGCCAATTAAAAGCAGCCACAGCTGAGTCCTTCTCCTTTTCATGTACACATCAGTAAACAACCTCCATGTGCTGCCATTACACCTGAGCATGCCTTGCTGCTGCAATTATAACCTGACACACAACAAACTTATGGGAAAGTCTGATTAATTCTGACATTCTCATTGTAGTAACACAAAAACCATTAAAGATATCATGCCACTGCAGAGATGTCTGTGTCACTTTGACACGATGATCTGCCTTTATCCACAGCAGAAATTTGGTTAGAAACAGCAGAGCAGCACACAAAGGAATAAAGGGATAAATGCCTTTTGCAGAGATAAAGAACAGAGGACTCTGTTCCCTTTGAATTGGTAATATTTCAGCAAACATCCTCTTTGTTGTCTTCTCAGCTGGCTGAAAATGGATTAGAAGGTGAGGATGCATAACTTCTCTGTGGCCCATTATTTCTTATTATCATCCAGATGGAGCGTGGCTATTAGAGCACCACTAAAAACCCTAATGAACTGCAGTGTTGTAGATTACTAATTCTTCAACAGCATGTTTGTGTATCAATAATAGACTGTAAAAACAACAACAACCTGACTAATTAGGCTGGATCAAATCTGCTCAGCTCGGTTTCCTGTCCCTCCTGCTCTGGGTGTCCGTGTGGGTGTTCAGTACTGCTGCAGCTCCCATTAAACTCCTTTCAAAGCCTCCAGTCACCCATGGAATATTGCAAACATTTAGAAACATTTGTTTAAATGCTTACAAGAAGCATTTAAACAAGAGCACACCCATGTTTAAAGCATATGAATAATTTTCTTGCTATTTTGTCTGTAATGCAGGGGAGTTTAAATCTCAGCTGTTCCTAAGACAGGAAGAAGTGGGAGGGCCCCAACATTTATCATTAAATCCTCTGTTTAGCAAAGCACTCAGGATTTAATTCATTAATACTTTCTGCTATTCCTGGCCTTGTTTGGATTTTTAGCAGGGTAAACAGAAACTTGTTCTAAGCTTGTGCTTTCATTTGCTTTGCTCCCTTAGCAGTTGGTGGAACATAAAAAAAGAGCTGCAGTGCTGGGCCCCACTCAAAAGCTTGGGAAAAAAATACTTTCTTCAAAAACATCGAATGCAGCCTGTGGGATCCACAAAGTAAAATTGTAACCCTGCTCCAAACCTCATCAACACACACAAAAATAAGGAGCATCTGTTGCAACCCCTGAAAAATATTAAGGAAGTTCAGCCAATGAAGATTTATTACTTTGACACAGAGTAATGTTTCAGACAAATCTCTCCAATTCTGTCATTTTACATCCCATTTAACAGCCAGTGCCACCCCTAGACTTCCCAGAAAGTGCAAGATGTGATGGGGCTCAGCACAGCATCACTGCCATGGACACTCAGCCTGGCTCCTCACTGCACAGGGCTCTGCTAAAATCACCCCAGGGCTGGCCCAGAACCCCCAAGGGCTGTGACAGGTTTTGTAGGGATCTCACACACTTGTCTTCCCCTTCTCTCCTCCTTCATTCATCTCCAGACAAGAAGATCTGATTACAAGATCCTTCTTGCATGACCAATCTTCACCCACACGTAATTATTTCACACTCACAGCCAATAAATAGTTTCTTATTTTGGCACTGATGCCAGCAGCTTTATTCTGAACTTCCTTCTTACATTATGGAATTGCCTTTTTTTTTCCCCCTCTTTCAAGATTGTGTTTGGTTAACTAGAAAGTTACATTTCCTCGAGGTAAGGTGGATTATCAATTTCAGCAGGAAATGCTTGCATTAATGAAGCTCAGTAGTAAACTTCTTTATGCTCCATCTCCTATTAAAAAATGAGGGAGTGGAAGCAGGCATCAGATTTTGTGCTTTGAAATGTTCCTGATGGAGGAGGAAAAGGAGGAAAATGAAGCTTGTCCTTTCACCATATACAGGAATGATGGTTTATTCCAATGTCTTTACCAATCCCTTGCCATTCAAACATATCAGGTAAAAAAACATAATTTCCATACATGGACCTCAATGAAATGGATACTGAGGTTTTTATAATACACCTACATGGATTTTAGGCACGAGCCTAAAAATGGGGCTTACCCCCATAATTCTTGCCAATACTTGGAAGATTCACCAATAAACCTGAAATGTCAGAAATGTTCCCTTCATCATGAAGAACACATGAAGGTAAGTTCTCATTAAGCAACAATGAGGTCTATGGGACTTAAAAACACACCACGAATTTAAAGTTCCCAGTTCAAGAAGCACTGAAGGACTGGGTAAAATTAATTTTAAAAACAGACAGGAATTCATCACATCTCATTCTGCCCTCCTAGCCTTTAACTTAACATCCTTTGGTCACAGGTGAGACCTGAGGGATGCAGCACCCACTCACAGGTGACAGTGTTTGCCTGGCTGACACCAATGCTGAGTTCAGGTTGTTCGACCTTGCCCATACCATGTAAGAACCACAATTTTTCAGTAGCTGCCACCATTACTGTTGGAATGTACATGCAAAACCACAAATTTTGTAGGGCCCTGGATATGACTGCTCCTCCTAGTGTTCCAGCTTTAGGAAAAATCCAATTTAAGGGGCTTTTAACTCAGAACTGACACAATTCTCCCAACATGATGCCTTTGGTACAGAGCTGGGCTTTTCCTGCAGAGGAATGCAGCCTCCACTCCATCTCCATTGTCACATCACCATGCAGAAATCAGCTGCAGATATTTATAAACCCTTTCCCACCAACTTCATCTTATTTCAATTCTGATTACACTTCACAATGGGGCTTTGAGATGTGTTTTAATTTTCATGAGACACTTTGGAAGAAATTAAATATTCTGCTCTATTAGAAAATCCTTCATGTTGTTACGCAGCAAAAATGTAGACAAAGTAAGATAAAAGCTTACTAATCTTTGAACTTTTTAAAAGTATTTTTTCTCTTTGTTAGTCTTCTTCCTTTTACCTGATTGCTTAGTTCCCCCTTGAAAAAGAGAAATGGATGAAAGTAAGAAAATTGCTCCCAAAATTTTTTTTTTTCCCCTCAGTCTTCAAGGAAAATTTTATTTCCATCCTTCTACTATACTTCCAGCATGTTATATCAAAAGATGCAGCATTTAAAAAACCCTAAACTTTAAAGAAAGACAAGAAAAAAGAAAAAAAAAAAAAAGGTGTGTGTGGGGGGAACAAAATGTCTTACATAATTTTTTCTTTCTTTAGTGTAAATCTTTATTAATTAGAAAGTCGTTATGAAAACCCAGAGGCAAGAACTTTTAGCTCAGAACTATATTTCAGTTACAAAAATTTTTAAAGCCAAAAAAAGTCAGAACTCCTGTGCTGAACTTAATTACTAGATGTTTAGGGATGGTCAACCACCTAGAAAAAGTGAGCTTTGCCAGCTTGGCCTTGCTAAGACAAAGCAGGGATTCTCTAGCTGTGCCTTACTCTCCTTCCAGCATCAGAGATTTGTAGGCTTGGGAGGGACCTCGAGGGAGTGCAGTCCTGAGGGAGGAGCAAGGATACCTGCAGCAGTGCTCATCAGTGAACTGGAGTCTCCAAATCTGGTGCTGCCTCTGCCCATGATCTGCAAAGTTTTGCCCAAGCTGTAAAATTTTTGGTGGCGTTGAAAATCCCTGTTTCCAACACCAGTCTTTTGTTCCCTCCTAAACGACCTGGCTGCCCTCCAGGAAACACAGAAGATCAATATCTTTTCCCTTTCAAGCACACTCTTTCCATGGTAGGAGTCAATCTCCGTGCTCTCCTTAAACTTCCATCAGCTGAAGCCAAAGTCAGTTCTTCCAACTGTTCCCCTGAGATCCTGCCTTGTAACACATTTTTATGATCTCCTCTCCCTCCAGCTGGTCTACAGATTCCTTAAAGTGCTGTTTCCTTTCTAAAAAAGAAAAGAAAAGGTGACTACAGTCCTAGTCCCAGCAGAATAAATACTTTTCAGCTTATTTGTAGCAATGTTCCTGATACTTTCCAGAGTGAAATTTACAGGTTTTACCCCACTGCTGTGTTGCTACTTTAGTCTGCAGTCATCTATCCCTTTTCTCCTCCAATATCCTCCAAAATCCTCTCCAGCCTTGCAGCAGCAGACCCAGTTACTCCATAAACTGTGCTTATGCATTTGATTTGTCCTCTTTGCACGTGGTGAAGCGCATTTCCCTCTCCTGACATTCACCTTGCTGATTTGGGGACGCCTTTCCAATTTATTGGGATCATTATGGATTCTGATGCTGTCTTCTGAACTGCTTGCAACCCTTCCCAGAACTCTCCCAATGTGCTCTCTCTGTTCTGTCACTCATCTCTGCTAATGAAAGTGTTGAGCAGAATCACACACAGGGTAAAAATCTCACAGGCAATTCCCTCCAAGTTTGACAGCGAAGCCCTTGTTTATATTTTGAGAGAGATTGTTCAATCAGTTATCACCAGCTTTGTTATGATTGTGTTGAGGTCATCTTTCACTCATTTGCTCTAAGGCCACTAAGTAAAAAACTGTCAGGAAGACTTCTAAAAAGTTCATATATATTGTATCTACTCAATTCCTTTTATTCTCTAGGCAGTTATCTTGTCAAAGACAGAAATCAGATTAATTTGCCATGAACTCATCTTGACAAATCCACGCTGGCTGCCAGCCAGTGGAAGAAAACTAGTCTTAATCATTCATGACCAAAATATTCCTACTGAAACACAACTGGATTTGACTCAGCACTGGCAGGGATGCACAGCAGGTACCCAGGGGAGAGATGCCAGTTTGGATGCTCTCCTGTCCTTCCTCCAAAATGGAAGGGAAAGGAGTAAAGCTCTTTAAGGAGGAACCCACAGTCACACTCCCACACAGAATATGCTTATTTTACCTCGTTCTACCAAAGTTCTTGCAGAAAAAGCCACAGGAAAGATGAACGAGGATGAGAGACACACAGGCTGAGTCCTCAGTGCTCAGAATGTTCAAGAGGAACACGACAATGTACTAGCTCAGACCTACAGAAAGAAAGCAACTAGGAACCAAGAACTGGTATCTGTCATCTTTCATCCAATTACCTGATATCCCCCAGTACCCCCAAATGTGTTACAGCACCACAGGCAGTGCTGTGATAACGAATCCTCCCAGAGACTGGGGCTTTTTGTATATTTTACAGAAACAACACAAAACCCCCAGCTCTGTCAGCGTCTCTGGATGTGTGACAATGTCACATGGTTTTTCCGTTCTGAAAGTCAACCTAACAAAATTTAAGCACAGAAATCTCTTGCTGAACATGAAAAATAGTATTTTAAGGCCTGATTCAGTAGACTCATTTTTTTTGCAGCAGGACACTTGTTAAAACATCTCCTCACTGAACTGCCCATCCTAACTTCCACTGAAGTTGATAAAACACAGCAGTTATCTGCAAGCAAAACTGGGCCAATATTAATAAGATTTAAGAGAAAATACCTGGTTTTCCACTGAAAGCAGGGCCTAGCAAAGAGCACATCTCCACTGATACCAGGCAGGACTTACCTGTTCACTGGCCTGACTTACTTGAGTAACTCTCTCTTTCAAATGCCAAACACACAGAGGTTTTATCTCCCGGGTACACAAAATTAACCAAGGATCTCTGTGCAGACACAGACTCAGATCACTCCCTTGGCTCTCTGAAACTTCAGAACAGGCAAACACAAAGGGGCTCCTGAGCCCCCTCCATCCAAGCAGTGTGACACCCTGGGGGTTATCTTTTATCTCAGATTTGTTTATCCCTCTAGCACAATATGCTATAAAACTGAGCTGTGTTGTGTTCTTAGCCAGTCAGATATATTTGCTGATCTGGCTGGGCTAATTAAAACTTACTGTTTCCTGAGAGATACAGTTGTTTTGAGTAATTCAGGAGTACTTGATAATCCCTCTGGGACCATCTCAGGTGATTGCTGGCACTCTGTGTGTGAGCATAAAGGTTCATTTTCAACATTTACGTATCATTTATTCGATAACAATTTTCAGTTGTTTTAAATAATATAGCTCTACAGCATAAAATAACATTTCCTTCTTCATTGCTACCTCTCCCACTCACTGTCCTATCTCTCTTGATACCATAATTTCCTTTAAACACATCAAGCCAATGACAATAAAAGTAAACCTTATATAAACACATGCTAGCTATAACCTTGACAAAAAAAAATCCCATAAAGCTTCCCAAGGAGGCTGTTTTGCAGTTTTAAAGCTCTTTATATAAAGACACATGTTTTTGCTATAGACTAGAACCTGAATATCTAAAAATCTCCTGCTCTGACAGAATTACAGCAAAACAAGGCACATATGGCTCCAACCTGGTGGATACAGCCAGATGCTGGAGCACGTCCTGAGAGGGGAAACAGAGCTGGGGAAGGGTCTGGAGCACAAACCTGATGAGGAGCAGCTGAGGGAGCTGGAGAAAAGAAAGATGGGAGGGATCTCATTGCTCTCTACAACTCCCTGGAAGGAGGGTGTAGCCAGAGGGTGGTAGCATCTTCTCCCAGGCAGCAAGCAACAGGAAAGAGGAAACAGCCTCAAGTTGCACCAGGAGAGGTTTAGATTGGATATTAGGAACAATTTCTTCATAGAAAGGGTGTCAAGCATCAGAACAGGCTGCCCAGGGCAGTGGTGGGGTCACCATCCCTAGAGATATTTAAAAGACATGTAGATGTGGTACTTGAGGACATGTTTTAGTGGTGGGCTTGGCAGCTTACCCCACAATAATGGTTTGGCTCAATGACATTGCTACTCTTTTCCAACTTAAACGATGATTTTACAATCTCACTCTTACACTCAAGTTCCATTAAAAAGTGGATGATGCTACATCTTTTACTCCCTAAGAGTAATTTGATTTTTTTTACTGTAGGCTATTGAGATGTGATTACACTCTTAAGGCTTTTCCATGCAGCTGCTCAGAGAATATTGAGATTGCCAAGTTCAACTGCTGCACTGACACCAATAACCTGGCTCAAAATACTTCATCTGCCCCAGCTGTGAGACATAAGGAAGATTAGTAACAACTAAAAGATATCACAGAAAGACCCTGATATCCTTTCTTTATAGAGCTAATAGCACTTGGGCTATGGTTCAGCAATCCAAAAGTGTCAAAATGCTTTTTCAACAGCACTCAAGAGGCGAAATTTTCCCTTGCAAGGCAACTTCTCGTAACTTTCTGTGCCACTTTCTGCTTTTTGCACTAATGGGTAAATGTGAATGTAAAGTTTTACTCTCTCCTGATTTGGATGTTGAAGTACTTATTGCCTTTCTCATTGCTTGAGGACTACATCTGTTTGTAGCAGAACAGTTTGTGCAGTGAAATTGTAGATGTGCCATTCCTGGAAGTGTTCAAGGCCAGGGATGGGACTCTGAGCAACCTGGTACAAGGTGTCCCAGCCCATGTCAGGGGTTTGCACCCAGACAAGCTTTAAGGTCCTTTCCAATCCAAATCATTTTATAATTTTGTGATTCTAAGAAACAATGAAGAGCTTGCTAGCAGGGCTGTATTGTTGGAAGAGACATCCCCTAGCTGGCCCCCATTTTAAGAAACTTGAAGAGCAGCACAAAAATGGCACCAGTCCTCTACTGCTGAAGAGGTCAAACAAACCCTTCTGCAGCTCCTTGATGCACAGCCACGTCTCTCCCACATCCCAGACCTCTGCAGGAAAAGAAACTGCCCTTCCACAGAACTACAGGACACCCTTAGGGGCTGTCCTGGATTTCAACCACAGCTAAACGCTCCAGCCCATGAATTCCTACAGGTGTAAAACCTCCTCATATTAGTATCTGTTGCTAGGAAAAATACAGTTTAATCTGGGTTGCTGGCAGTGATTTTTGCTGGAAGGTGCTATCTCACACACTTTCCTCAGGATCAAAAATTAAATCCTATGGGCTCTTGGGATTGCTTGTCTGGGAGGCTGCCAGACAAGCGCTTCCCTGCAACGATACACTGTTGTGTCAGCGCGTGGGCTTAGCCACTGCTCTACAAATTTGCTGGATAAACTTCCATGATTCATCCAAATGGCATCCAAGTGGCTAACGACCATGTACTGGCAGGGAACTGACGAGGGCTGCTGGAACAATGAGAGAACCCCCTTAAATCATGAGTTAGGTTTGACAGATCAATGGAGGCTTGACTGACGCCCCACGTCACAGCTGGGACAGAGCTGAGCAGCAGCAAGGGGGGTGCCACGAGCTGCCAGCAGCATTTCAGTGTTGTTTGCCAAATACAGGAGAGTTTAGGGCCAGAAGTGGCTCACATGAGAGCATCTCACTGGTTTTAAAAAGGAAAGATCAAGTCCTATCCTCTCTGTTTAATAAAATTAGAAAGAGAGCAGGACATGCATGTGTTTAATATAGATAACTAAGATATCAATGATATCTATATTTATGTGTCTAGCAGACACATTCTGGTGAAATATGTCCCAGCCCATGGCAGGGAGGCTGGTACTGGATGATCTTTAAGGTCCCTTCCAGCCCAAAGCATTCTGTGATTCTGGGATGTCAAGAGGAACCCACCCACACTCTCCTTCATCATCTCTCCCATGAGCAACTCAGGGTCCAAGTGACAGCAATTACATCTGTCTCCTTTTCAAAGCTGAAAATCATGAACCTGGGTATTTTAAGAGGAAAATAAGAAGTTAGCATTTTGAGCCATTAAACTAGAAATTTTTGGGAAGAGGAATCTAGAAATTACTCCCATTTTCCAGAGAAGGTATCCTATACAATCACTACAACAAATTTTTCTGCTCATTTGCAAAACCACTGTGAATTGCTAGGCCTGTTTTCACCATAATTTAAAACCAGTCACTGAAAAATATCATGTCTCCCACAACCATCTCCCCATAAAACTGGAGTAAATAGGAGCCAAAGTAATTATGTATATAGATAAAAGTATTTCCCTAAAGGAAGAACAACAAAGCACCCTTTGCTCAGCAATTCTGAGGACCAATGGATAACTAAGAGATTCTTCTGAGTTTTTCACAGCCTGAGACACAGCGAATTATTCAATGTTCACTGACACTCCTGCCTTCAGTATCTCATTCTGCCCTTCCCTTGCTGCACAGATCATCAGAGCATTTCAGTGACCAGTGGAATATACTGGATTTCTCCAGCTGCCTGGATGTACATGCCAGGCCCACTCAGCTGGACAAATAAACTCCCGTAATTGCTGTATTTATGGGCCCAGACTGATGCTGCAATCTGCTCTGTGCCACACAGAGCCATTTCACTGGTGCACCAAACCCATCACTCCAGGTTACAGCAGCAGCATGAAATGTCTCAGAGACCCTCTGAGCCCCAGGCTGGCTGCTGTGCTTCAACCTAGCAGGCAGCTAAAACTCCCCCAGACACCTGCTCACTCCCTCTCCCCCACTGGAATAGGGGAAAGAATCACAAAAAAAAGGCAAAACTCATGGGCTGAGATGAGCACAGCTTCGCAGGACAGAAAAGGAAGTGGAAATAATAATAATAATAATAATAATAATAACAAGAAGAATAGAATAGAATAGAATAGAATAGAATAGAATAGAATAGAATAGAATAGAATAGAATAGAATAGAATAGAATAGAATAGAAGAAACGAGTGATGCACAATGCTGTTGCTCACTGCCTGCTGACCAGTCACCCTCCAGCCCCCCCCAGTTTTGTTGTTCAGCACGATGCCATATGGTGTGCCATGTCCCCTTGGCCAGTTTGGGGCACTGTCCCAGCTGTGTCCCCTCATGGCTCCCTGTGCCCCCAGCCTCCTCGCTGGCAGGGAATGAGGAGCTGAAAAGTCCTTGCCTTCCTGTGAGCACTGCCCAGCAACAGCTGAAACATCAGTGCTCTATCCACATTATTCTCATTCCAAATCCAACACACAGCACTGTACCAGCTACTGGGAAGAAAATTAACTCTATCCCTGCCTAAACAAGGACTTTGGGAAGTTGGCTGCTGTTCTCACAGTGGAAGCACAGGAAGGAAGAAAGCATGTGACTGTACTCATGTTGTTTAAACATTCACACTTGTTCCTTCAAAAAACCCCATCTCTCCTGAACTTTTCAAGCTATTTCCCCCAATCACCCTGCCACCTTCCCCAAAATGCTTTCCCCCTTTTATTTTCTGCTCACTAAAGGCCTGACTGTGCAGAGTTGCAAGATAGTGATAGTGGTGTATGCACCAAAAGTTTCTTTCTGTTCTCTTTCTTGATATGATTTGGGGGATTTTCGGTGCTGGGGTTTTTTTTTGTTTTGGTTTTTTGGTTGCTGTTGTTGGTTTTTTGGATTTTTTTTTTTTTTTGTGAAAGACACAAATTCAGTCAGTTTTCCCTCTGCACCTATGGCTGTGCTGCAGGAGCCTTAGAGCTGCTTGTGGACAGAAGCAGAGCAACAGGCAGCAGCACAGGCTGAGATTTTGTTTGGAGGCTCTGAGCTGACAGGAGATAATGGGGGGTTTACAACAAAGGTCCTTCCTGAATGATAAACGATTCCTGGTGCATTTGAAGGATCTGACAGACCTACCTATTTGTTCTGTTCTGCACAGAGAGGGGATGAAATGACCTAGATCAACACAAAAGGCGCTACAAAAATCAGATTTTCAATGCATATTCAGCAACTCTAGGCAGCAAAAGCACAATAGGTATTTAAACAACAACCCTTGTAAAAACCTTGCTCCCTTGTCATAGGATGCTTTGTTGGCTATTTTTAGCTTTTCAAGTGTCAAGAAGCAACGCAAAAAAAAATACTGCTGAACACCACTGGACACCAAGATAAAACAAGTGAGGCAAAAAGAAATCTGAAGCAAGCTCCACAAGATGAGGTTAAGTTATTCAAAGCTCTCTTTCCTGCAAGACAGGTGATGTATTTCAGCTTAAATATCCCACTCGATCTGTCCTCAGTGAACAAGCAAGTGACAAGCTGCCAATCCAGCTGAAAAGCTCCCCATCCATCAGGGCTTCCCCCGCCCCTGCCCCGCACCAAGCAGTGCTTCATCAGCACCTACAGAATCTGCACCTGCCTATTTTTAAACAAGAACACCATCCCGCAATCCTGCCCACCCAGAAGGGTTTGCAAATCTCTCCAAATACTCCTCCCAGGTCCTGATAACTTTGCCAGCATGAATAGGAAACTTGGGGCTTCCAGAACAAGCTGCAGCTCGCTGACAAGGCTGGCAAGATTTCCTTTCCTATCTGCAGCGTGCATGAGTAGGCAGCTGGGATTGTGATGAATTACTATCTCTGATTCCAGTGCTAAGTTTAAAACATTTACTTGGCATAGTCTGTTAGAAAAAAAAAAAAACAAAAAACTGCCAATATCAGCTATTGGTATTAGCAAACTTCTTCAGGAGAACTACCAAAGGTATTTCACTGCCTCTCTCTGCTTATAACAGCAGCGTGTTTGGGGACCAGACATATTTATTGACTGAACTGTAATTGAATTTTACTGAATGTTTATCTCAAAACACTGTTTCAAAAGAGAAACTATATAATCTTGGTTTGAAAATAACTCAGTTCTTAGTTACACCTTTTCATGAGGCCAAATCCTTCTCCCGAGCTCAGTGGACACTCTGAATGCCTGGGAAATTGCATTTTCCATCAACTATTTGTTGTGCCTCCCTGTTTCATTTCGGAGCTCAGAGTGCCATGCTTTCAGCAGCTGGCTCTGAAAAGCATGTCTGTACAACCCTGCAGGTCTGATCTCTCTGCACAAATATTGCAAATATTAAGTCCATGACCAGTGCCTGATCCAAAGCTGGTTTATTCTCTAACCAGTGGAAAAAGATGGATCAAGGTTTGGATTTCAGTCAGGAGCACTCATCACACTGATGTGCATGGATCAGGAATCTTTAAATCTGCACTGATGTTGTTGCTAAGATTCACTATTTGATGATAATTGAGCACTTTTACTTGCAAATTTTACTTGTAAATAAACCAAAAAGGTTTCTCCTCTCTGTAGCCTTCCTGCCCAACACAGTGCTCTTCACTCCACTCACAAGAGGAGGCACATTTATTTTGGTGTTATTATTTTGATGCAATAAGCAACTCAGTAGTCCTTTTGGCATACTTCTTAAATTTTAGATTCTACTTTTGACTTTGTCTAAAAGCCTATAATCCTACACACAGTTCTCCAATTGGTAAGTTCACAGCTGCCACTTATAAATTTGATATGAACATTTAGTAATTTTGTAGGCAATAGTTATGGAAATTATTAGCCAGTGCCACATACACAGGCTGTTGTCAACTTTGATCCTGCTACTTTGTATTCACCATCTTTAATATGAGTTTCAGAGATGAAAAAAAAAAAAGGAAGCAACCCACCTAGAACAGACAGAAAGCAGGTTACAATCTCCCCTTCCTTTTCACCTGCTGAGGTCATGCACGTATTTTGTTGTTGTTATCATGATAAATAGCAATAGTGGCATTCACCATGTTTTTATGGTTCTCATCACACCCTAAGTCATTTACCACTTAGCTTTTCTGTCGAATCCCCCTCAACAGGACAACAGAAGTCACCACAAAAAAAAAAACCAAAACCAAAAAAAAACCCCAAACAAACAAACAAAAAATACCCCAAAACCACAAAAAAACAAAAACAAAAAAAAAAAACAAAAAAAACACCAAACAAACAAAAACCAAAAATAAAACAAGGGAAGTAAATATTACAATGTATAAAAATGTTCTATATCCACTTTATTCTCCAAGTCCCCAGGTTCTGTAAATACCACAAATCAATGTCAACAAACAGCATATCAACTCCTATGGGCTTTTGATGATTTATCTGCAATTGCTCACCAGTCCTCTGGCTTGGGGATTTGCTTTTTGTGGACTTGGAAATGTTTTGCAACACATCAACCCATCATGTAAAAATGATGTTCAGCAGAAATGTCATTGCACATCGCTGCAAGAGCCCTAAAATTGCAACTTCTCTTTTTAAAAAGCGTTTTAAAATCTCCAAACAATTGTCTTTAATCTCCTAAAGATCTAGAAAGACTGTGGCAAGAAAACTTCCTTTTTATAGTTCAGTATTTCTCAGAGATGAGCTCTAAGTGTTAGCTGAGATAATTATCAGAGAGATTATGCAGATCTTATTATCAAAAGGTTTTGTTTGCTCTCTTGTTACATAATTGCTTAGTGTTTGCATGGTGCTCAGAAAATAAAAGCACCAGAGAAATACCACGAGTTATTCATTTAACAGAAAATAATTCTCCAAATGGTATTAACATTTTAAGTTGTGTCTACTACATTTTGAAGATTTCTGGTTATCTGTAGAGCCCCTCAGTGACGTAACCTTGGCAGCACATAAAATAAGAGCTGTGCCTTACCACTCCTGATTTTGGACTCTTTCACCAGAGCTGTGAAACAGCAGGAAGAAGAAAAAAAGGTGCAATATATTGTCTCATCATTTCCTCCACTTCTAGCTCTGCTGGTGACAAAGGCTACCACATTCAGAAGATAAAATCATGATTTATATCTCATAGCAGTGCCATAAAGCAAACAATCAATTTGTGGAATCAGTAAATGTTTCAAGAATTGGATAAAACCACATCAAACAATTCCAGGCTTGTGTAAGTTTATGAGTGAAACTCAGACTACCCGAATTCAAATACACTTTGTAACTTTTAACCAAATTCCAGCAAAGACCTTACAAACACAATAAAAGTCATCTTTAGAGTGCAGAGATGAGGCCCCAAGTATAAACTTGCCACTGGGCACACTTATGCACCCAGACCACTTAGCCTTGCAAGCAATTTAAAAGGTACAGCAACTTCATAATTTCAATACCTGTTTTCAAGAATTCCAAGCTCATTTCATGATTATTTACAGGTAACATAGGTTTTTTTAGGATGACAAGAAAGCTTAAAGCAAGTGCACTATACAAGCATGGCGCTGGCCACAGAAACCCTCAAACCCAAGAAAATCAGATTTTACTTACAGCCAACCATCATCATGGCCACCGAAAAAATCTTCTCCCCATCCGTGGTCGGTGCTATGTTCCCAAATCCTATGGTTGTAAGGCTTGTCATGGTAAAGTAGAGGGAGGATATGTACAAGGAGTCCTTGCTGGGCCCTCCTTCCCACTGGCCCGAGCCCGTGGTGTTGTAGCGATATGGAGTCCCGATGCTCAGGGCCAGCTGGTACAGCCAGCTGTCTGTTTTGATGGTGTTGGTCAGTTCATCAATCACTTCGTAGTCCCCAATGCTGTACCAGATGCAGGCCAGCCAGTGGGCCACCAGCCCGAACACACACACCAAGAGCACCAGCACGGCAGCACCATATTCCAGGTAGTGGTCCAGCTTCCTGGCCACCCGACCCAGCCGCAGAAGGCGCACCACTTTTAAGGAGCTGAAGAGGCTACTGATTCCCTGGAAAGGAATAAAAAAGCATTATTTGGTCTGAAATGCCCTGCTGGTTAGCACAGAAGGCTATACAGCAATTCCTGCATCTGCTTAAAATCTTTCTGTGTAATTTTTCAGGCCTCAGATAACAGAACACAAGATCAAACCCTCCTGTCCCTCCAGTGCTTTTGTCCTCGTCAGGCTAAATTGAGTTTGGCACTCACTAGGTGGATAAATTACTTTGTTCAAGCTCGGTCTTTCAAAGCAACAGAAGGGTTCTGTAGAATCCAAAGTGGAAACAGCAAGTTTATTACAAAAGGAGTGGTTCAATGCTTCGCCAGTTTGAAGTAAATTGGAGACTCTTTTGACCCCAAGAAGATAAAAGGAAGTGGAAGAGGAGTCACAGATGGAACTACAACAACCCTGCGGAGTTTTCCTGAAGTTTCCCAGAGAACAACCTTCTATTAAATCCAAGCAGAGGATTGTTATTCTGGCCAAAAGGGGGGCACACCTACTTTAAGAACCCTCAACATTAAGAGATGCTCAAGAGAAATATCAGAACGTAATTGCAGTGGGAAACTCAGATAAATCTGCCTATTGCTACTGTCATCCACCAAACAGCAGCTGAGTAATTTCCTCCAGTACAACACTCTCCATCTCTTATTATCCTTCAAACATAACCCTGAATATTTTATTATTTACAAAAAGTCTCACTGACTGACCATGGAATTAAACAACTGTGGGCACATCACCTTCCTGAGCAAGGAAAATATGGATCACAAGGCACATGCCTTTGCATACAGGGTTAATTTCCTTTCCAATCAACAGATATTTTCCTAAAGCAAGTGTTGGTGCAGTGTTGTTGTTTCTTCCTGTCACGCAAGATAGATGACATACAAATAAATGGAAATACAAATATTTAGGGAATAAGAGCACAAGGACCATCAGAAAGTTAATAGAAACATCTGAGAAGGGATGAGAAATGTGTACGTCCTTCTCGATGCACAAATGGTTTGGGAGTTTAGAGATGCAGAAAGAGAACAAAAATATGCTCTTGATCTACTGCAATCCCATGATATAACTAACTTGTGCATTAAATTAACTGGTGTCTCAAAATAGAAGGTTTGTAAAGGAAGGTTTCTAATATAAAACATTCAGAAGCTGAAGACATTTAATTTAAAGTAGAAATTAAGACATAGAAAGCAATGAGGCAAACATTCCTAGTTACCGTGCCAAGATTAAATTGCCCTTTTCTATGCATCATTATCAAATCAGTCTAGTCAAAACACTGGCTAATTATATTATCAAACAGTTAAAGACTAGAGTTTCTGGAGTTTTCCACACCAGAAAAACATTTGTCTCATTTGCACCTCTGTTTCTTCTTCTTTTGCACCTTCCCTCCCTTTTCCCAGCATTTGAAGGGTAACACACATCTGATATTTCTAGATGTAATCAGTTTGGCACAGTTCTTGTATGCTTTTCAAATCCTGTTGGAATGTGTTTCAGATCCCCAAATCCTTAATAAATTGAAGCTCTATATTTGCATTCAAGATCTCATGATGACTAATACCACAGAGGGAAGTGGAATTTTCCCATTTTGATTTCTGCATTTTGCATTTACACAAGACAGAGATCACAGTATCATCCTTATTTCCATTTAAATGTATATCTACTTATTTGCTTTAGGATTTATGACTGGGAAACACTCTGAGCAACCAACTTTTCCAATAAACTGGGAAGTCCCTTCCAATATTCCTGACACAATGGATTGTGGCCAATGGTCTACCGAACGAGGGTCCAACACCACAGTAACAATATCTACATTTAAAAAAAACCAAACCAAACAAACAAACAAAAAAAACAGAGAGAATTTCAGACTAGTTTCATATTTATTCTGCAGTATATTTTACTGAGTTAACTTTGACTTTGAAAGCTTACAACTTGCAAACGAGGGAGAAAACAGCAGGGTGTTTTTCTCGTAGGACCAAATCCTGTTGCATTGGGCAAACAGAGATGCATTAATTCTGGCTTTTTATTAAAGTGTCACCTTTCATTTCCAGGATTAATGCTAGGAAAGGAGTTTAAAACCTGGAATTCAAACTTGGGGGGCCCTTTTTTAAAGCCAGTAGTTTAAGTTTGTCCCAGTGGCACAGCTTACACTGCACTTTTTACTGCACAAACAACCCCTGAACGGAAGAGTTTACAGAGTGACCTCCATCCCACACCCACACTCCATCTTCTCTAAGTTACACGGACAATTTAGCAGTTATATAAATAATACAAAAATACAGCATTTATTTCAAAGTCTGGGAGAAACTTTGTGCTGTCACTTTTTTTTCCCCTAAGCACAGGTAACAATCACATCTCTTATGTATAAAACAAAGAGAAATATTTCATTTTAGCTGACATTGAAATGTATTATTTTCAAAGAGTAATTCATTCCAGTAAGTTTCACTGTAAATCTTAAAGCCTGTTCAGTTTGACCCCTTACTTAAGGCCAAAGAAACAAGAGATATACTGAACATTCACATTTCATGTCTAACACTCCAAAACAGAAAGCAATATTGGAAGCTTCAAAAGCCTCTTCCATAGAGCACTTTGTAGGAAACAGCAACTAAACAAATGTGAAATGAATATTATATATATATATATATAACAAAAAAAAGGTGGGTGTGTGTGTGTGTATGTATATACATATATATATATATATATACACACACATGTACCAATCACATATGCACTAACTACTGTTGGGTCAAGCTGGTACCTTCATAATTATAAAACTGCAATTAATGCACAATTGTTAATATGGAAAGCTCTGCCTCAGATTCAGCAACATCTTTGACAAAAGTTATGTGAAAGACTAACTGCCTTGAATTACATTTGGGCAATTAAGAATTCAGTTTTCTAAACTCGATTGCAGGTTGCCTGTAATTTCATTTTTTCCTTTAACTGTATTTATGCTCCATAATGAATACTTTGGAAACCCTCCTACTCCAGGATGAGCGTCTGCTCTGGCAGAAGTAACTTCAGCACTCAAGGAACAGAGAGGTGATTAGAAATTGTGAATGGGGCATGTAATCCAGTTTGGATTTATGTAATTATTTTGTGAACAAAGCACGTGTTGGATCCTGGAGATCCAACCTTCTGGGAGGAGCATTTGTGACTCCATTGGCATTTCAGCTGGGCCAACTGTCTGTAACAGCTGCTGGGCTGTGATCTCTAATTGAGAATATCTCCTTATGTTATCAACCATCCAATCCACCCCCTTGGGGTTTTGGCTAATGTATTTTATCACGTCCTAATCAGATGAGGATACTCAGCTTGCTCATCATCAATCATCTCAGCTGCAGAAACCTTTCCACTGAAAAACCACCTACTCCAAAACTGCGTTTTGGGTGTCAAGTTTGGAACCAAGCTCCCATCTGACACACATCATCCATTTATCTGTTCCAAATGTGAGTCACAGGAGTCCTTCCCAGGGACTTCTAAGGATCAGGAGAGCCAAGACAAGAGCAATGGCTCTGAACCAGCCATTTCTGTACCACCATTTCAATTCAGGAGACAGATGAAGCTGTTCAAAAGATGTAGACTCTGTCAAATTTATCCAGAAAGATATTTTTGAGGGATGGATGTTTAACTTTGGAATTAACTTAGACATTCATGATTAAACAAAGCCCAAGTTGCTTGACACAAGAACCTTGCAAAGTCTGTGTTCTCAAATCCTCTTGATACACTAAGAAAGGAAATTAAATTTGATAGTGGAGTCACAACTGATAAAAGCACTCAGTCTGACATGCAGAGGGACCAATCCTTCCTTTTAAACTACCTGACTCTCGCCATTTCAGCCCCTAGATGTTACCACACTGTCAAACTGCCATCCTGCAGAATGAAAGAAGTGTCTAAGCTGTGTGTCTGCATCCAGCTGAACCTCTCCAGCCACAGGACTGAGACAGATGTTTCCCAAAATTGCCATGCACGGCATGGGAACAGATCTCTGCACCTCCAGCAAGAACAGGGAGCAAAGTTCTCTTGCACTTAATGAATCCCTGATAAGCCAGGCAGCAGGAAGAATGAAGCTGATAGAGTTGTGCTGTACAGGGGTCAAGAGCCAAACATGCAAGAGGATGAAGGGAACACTGTCACCAAAGGAAAAGAAAGGTTAACAAGGGCAGGAAATCATCTGAGTCCACAATGACTCTACCTAAAACCTCCTGAACCAGGGAAAATAGAGTGGAGTCTGCTCTACACTGAAGCAGCAGCAGAATAGCAGAGCTGCATGTTTGTAAAATCTAAAAAAGAATAGATGGTTGCTTGCTAATCTAATTAATCTTTTCTGAAGTTGGAAATTACTGCTTTTTTTTTAAAGTAAAATAAAAACAAAAACAGCCATTAATTTCAACCATCTAAATATACAAAATTCTGCTTAAACCTCGAAATTAAATCCCAGTATGCTGAAATGGTAAATCATGCATACATTTTTCTTTCTACTAGGGAACAATGTGTTTTTAACTCTAGGCACTTTTTCAATTAGATTTCACTCCATGATTATTTATTTATTTGCTGTTAGCTTTGGGTACACACGCAACAACAACAACAACAACAAAAAGAAACTAAATACACATTTTAAATGTGTTCTAAAACTGAAATACTCCAAGCTTTGAAAATGGGGATCGGTCCTGTGTCATTTAATAGAAAGCGCCATCTCAAAAAAGGTTAGAGGAAAGAAACAACTTTTCACTCAGTTTTAATGTCCAGCACACTGTGGGTTTGAAGAATTTATGGGGTGGCCAAGAACCAGAGCTATGAAATGTTGGTAGGATGTGTTGCAAATGCAGTGAAAGGGTGATTGCACCATATAGAGATGTTAAACTATATTTAAGCTAGGATCTTTATAGTGGACAGAAGCAACTACAGCAAAACTTTCATCACAGTGATAAATCCTAAGAGGAATTTGCAGCCAGGGCTCACCTGTGTGCAAGAGCAGAATGGTTTTGTGAGGCCACAGCATTACAAAACCACGGACTGAGCTCCAAGCACCCTCTGGATCCCACAGCACACTGCAAGCTGATGGCCAACCACCCCACCCTGTGAGCAGCCCATCCTTCCTCCCTGGAGAGGAGGAGTGGGGCATGCCAGGGGAGTGATTCACCCCATGCACCTCTGACAGATGGGGAGGGATGAATCACCTCCCTCCCCTGGCACTGAGCACACGGGAGCTGAGGGCTATCGCTGACACAGCTGCTGGGAGGAGAAACCAAACCCACCCCCAGAAACCCAGAGAGATGGAGCTGCACAGCTCCCAGTCTGTGCTGTGTACCGGAGAAACAGGCACTACAGAGCACTGCCTCCCAAGGTGAGACTCCAGAGGAGCTCGGGGAATAAATGCTATTAATAACAGGAGGCTGAGATGCTCTGCAGATGCAACAGCATGCTCATTTCTTCATTTAACAGCCAATTACTCCACATAATGTGATGCTACACTACCTTCGGTTCTGGCAGGGCTTTGCAGAAGTCCCCATTGGTTTGAAGAAGAAATTGAATCAGTTCATAAAAAAAATGAACAATCACAAAGTAAACTGGACTTGCTCTCAAAAGGGCAAGAGCTGGTAAATCATAAATATTGAACTAGAGACAGTAATAAGTGAAGACAGGTGGACTATGAGAGGTAGAAGAGTCAGGCACCTGGAATGTCCTTTCATCAAAAGGTACAAAAGGTTGCAACTCAAAGAAATGGAAAACTTGTAAAGCTGGGCATCAGTTATAAATGAGTAAATAATCACCCAGAGGAAGAAAACAGAAACAGAGAACTGACAATATATAAGAAATAAAAAATTGATCAACAGAAAACTACACCTTAGAGAGGAATCAGAGATAATGTAAGAATTGCCAAATGCCAGGCTGAACTCTTCCTTCGAAAGAATACTAAAACAAATACCCAAAGATTCTTCAAATTCAAAATTTAAAAAAAAATTTTAAAATATTTAAAAAAAAAAAGAAAATAAGAGAAAGGAGAAAAGAAAAGAAAAGAAAAGAAAAGAAAAGAAAAGAAAAGAAAAGAAAAGAAAAGAAAAGAAAAGAAAAGAAAAGAAAAGAAAAGAAAAGAAAAGAAAAGAAAAGAAAAGAAAAGAAAAGAAAAGAAAAGAAAAGAAAAGAAAAGAAAAGAGAAAAGAAAAGAACGACTAAAGTGATCAAGCTGCAATGGGGTAAAAATAATCCAGGCTTGGGCTAAAATTTAAATTAATCCTAGCATTAGTTTCCAAAAATGATGTTGCTATTTCCCAGAAAATCTCATGCATCAAGAAGGAAATAAACAGATACATTACCTGAACAAATATTAAGGGAAAGAGTAATTAGAAACTTTGAGATAAATCAAAATGCAATCAGTGGAGCAGTAGGTTAGCTAAGCTCAGGCTAGCTGGGATCTATCCAAGGTTTCCAGATAGCTTTCTCTGATAACACAGCCCATTTTCTAAATATAAGAAATGAAGTATTTCAGTAACATCAGAGGTGTAATTATTATGAAGCACAGGGAAAACAGGGACCACCACTGGGATACCAGGGTGACTGAAGAACTTGTGCACAGGGTGGAAAAATGGAAATCTTAAAAGGGGAGTCTAGCAGGGTGTACAAGTGGTGACTCCTAGTGATTTTTCTGGCTTCCTAGTGACATAAACAGAAATAGTACATGGTCACAGAATCTGCTAATGGCACCTTTGGAACAGAGAATAACCACGTGGGAATAAAGAAAAATGTGATAAAGCTTGACAATACAGAGTCCCAAGGCATCCATTACAGCACAAATTAACAAAAATGTCTACAACTACAAGGGTCTTTAACTGAAAATTACTGAGGAAAAGAAATATTTGGGTATATGGGTTAATCCCACCTACCCATCCCACATGGCAGAGCCATCAGTGAGCTGCACTCACAGAAGAGGCTAATCCAGCTCCAGGACAGATCAGCTGATGTTTCCACCATCAACAGGAAAAGCCAAACCCCAGCTGCAAAGTGAAGATGAATTCCCCACCTGGAGTAATCCATAAAGCTCTGCCCTAAAGAGATGTATTTGAACTTCACTTCCTGCAGAGAGAGGCAGCTGGAACAGCCACAAAAATGCTCATAAAATTACATAAATGAGTTGTCTAGACACGATCAGTTTGCTTGAACTAAGGAAAGGAAAATAGGGGTGTTTATGCAGGGGAGGGATGACTCTTCTTTCTAAGCACATCGAGGAGACAAACATGAGGGAGGGAAAAGAAATATTTAACCAAGAAGGCTGGCACAGGAAGGAATGCACAGACTGCAAATTAAGAGAGATTTATTAAGACATCATGAGAAAAGGTGGATTTTGACCTTTGAGTTTATAGGAGGGGTGATACAATGAACCTGCTCACCAAAGCTGATGACTCAGAGACTCAAAAGGACCCCGTGAGTTTTACACCTATTTTTTTCTGCTTTTGCTTTTATCCTTTGAAAAATCAAAGTGAGGCAAATACAGCCTCAAGGGGGGATATATTTCACCCCAGCCCAGACTAGACCACAGAGGAGTTTGCATCTGAGCTAGTCACAGTAGTGTCACTACTTTCAAGGGTGAGAAATAGAAGTTCTAGGGCAGAATGACTCCTCAGAGCTACTCTGGAGATACATCTTAGAACATGAGGAGCCCTGCCCCAAATTGCCTGTACCTCCTTGTTTCATCAGGTGAATCCATGCTTAGCACATTTTGAAACACAAATACTTTCTTTAAAGATGCCTGAGCAAACTTTTCCTTACCTTTCTCTCACCAGAAATAAAAACAAAAAACCACCCAAATAAGTCACGTAGCTGATTCTGTGAATTCTGTAATTAAAGTACTGAAGCAGTGAAAAGAGGCAGGGTTTTTGTAAACCTTGGGCAATCTCCACCAAACAGTTGCTACACGATGGCACACGATGTAAGAGGAAACAAAGTGCTTGCAGATTTTGGGAATGACTGCAATGGTGAGCCCTGCCAGCACCAGCAGGTGAGCCTGCAGGCACACAACAAAAAAGTTCCATTCTGTGCAGTGCAGGAGGAGTATCCTGGAGGAGGTAAAGGCTGTTTGAAATGCAACCAGCAAATCATTCCCAAAAGAAATTTTCGAGCTTAGCTACTTAAATAGAGCTTAGCTCCAAAATCCCTGGTTAGCTCCTTAATTCTGCTTTACTGGAGTTAATGTTAAAAGAAATCTTCTAACTTGTATCAGAAATCTTTATTTCTTGGTAAACAATTAATATAATGAAGCTGCATAGCTACAAAATCAAAATGAGCGAATGACCAAAAAAAAACCAAAAAAACCCACAGGGAAAAAAAAAAAACAAAAAACCACCAAAAATTGATATTTCTGATTTACCCCCACTTTAAGAGCAGAATTTAGAGTTGTATTTGATTATGAAGATACACACAGGAGTAAAGGGCTTTCCTTCTTCTGCACCAGCTCTCTAGATCCCAGGTCCAGATACAAGCAGAGCCCAGTTAATATCTGACCCTGCACCACTGGAAGCAGTAGGATTAATGACTTCAGAGAGCAAAAATTTGAGTCCTTACAGCAAAATGTAAAAAAGCAGATTTCTTCATGTATTTTCCAAAATTACCCCTAAATTTTTTGCTTGGGATTTATCTTCTGATTTTTTACCAGGGGGATGGAGAAACTTTCCTTTTTTTTCCCTTTAACACATATGTCAATAAGCTGTAACATTATAAATAAAATTCCAGTGAACTGTTTATGGCACAACCATACAGTGCAGCACATCTCAAACAGTAAACAACCGAGGCTACAAAGAGAAGGGTTATTGCAAAATATTATTTCTTCTAGATGCAAGATAAGGGGATTGTGGCATTTTGCACTATTTAATTTTTTAATGCATCAGTGTGCCCAAAAAAGGGGGGAAAGCCAGTATCATGAAATATGTTAATTTTCACTCATGTAGGAAAGGTAGGCAGGGAAGAAAATGGGAATTTGTGTTATTCCCATCAGCATCACTTCAGTGAGCATCTGATCAGATTTTTTCATTTCCTCATCTCCTTTGTAAGCCTTCTCTTCCTTTGTGAGCAAAAGGGATCACACAGAACTCCAAGCTTCCCTTGAAAGTGCTCCACAAACAATTTCCTCTGCTGGATTCTGTAGCAGCTTATACAGCTCTGACTGAAGATTTGATTTAAATGGCTTGTACCCAACATCTGCTTCCCAGTAATATATACATCACATTAAAACGAATATTAAAAAAATAAAATAAAACTAATAAAAAAAGACCACTGGGACATCTAGTTACAGTTCAGTATGCCATAACCCACACCAGAGAGGTGCATGAGGCTATCAGGTCACTCACCAGCCCCTGCCCTGCCTCTGGCTCAGCTCCTTCCTTTCACAAAATGCCCCTCACATCATGGAGACTCTCAGGTGTCTCCACAGGGAAACCTGCAGACATATCCCAGACCTTGTACAGCATTAAAGTAGCTGGTTAATTAATTAAAAGGAAAAAAAAAAAAGCTGATTAATTAAATAGTGGCAGAACTTTAATGAAACCTTAGAATAAAAGCCAAAGAGATGCAATTCTGCAAGTCAGCGCAATGGGGTGATAGAGGTGACTAAGTGAAAGGGGTGAAAATGGTTGAAATTCTACAAAATATATACCTACAGTGGACACATTTATAACTTAATGCCATACCCATGCCACTGTATTATTCTATTGTGAGTTTTCACACACTACAACACAATGACAGCATTCTCCAGATTTAATTGTCTTCTGAGTGCATAACAAGGGGGGAAATGCCAGGTCCCAGGGTTGTGCCTCTGTCATTACTTGCTAGGAATTTCCATTGTAGTTTAACGCTTGGTTGCAGCCAGGATTTAGTTCTGGGAATTATTTTCTCCATGTCAGCCACCAAGATTTTAAAAAGCCAGCTAGCCATAGACTGTACTTGAGAGCCAAAGTCACATTCCTGAAAGACACCAATTTTTCACCTTGCACACACCACTCAGCCTGGTGCCCAAAACCCTCCTTCAAATACCTCCCAGAAAGGGAATGTTTGCAGTAAAGCACTGCAGGTGTGAACGTGGCTACACCAGCTTAATCAGCTTTTATTTGCTTTCAATTTACAGACATTGCAATTTTAGTTTCTATTAATTGCAGTGATACAAAGAAGTTTCTGACGGTGCTGAAACAGATCGATAATAGCAATTAAAAGAAAATTTCAATTACAAGGAGTCTGTGCTTTAGTGTGCCCTGCATAGATCACTAAATTTTAAAGGCCACTGCGTCATGTAGCCTTACATTGTTAAACAACAGGTACAGAACTTTGCTTTAGGTAAGTTACATTTCTCTGCTTTCATTTCCAGCCACTGGCTTGCAAAAATTAATTTCTGCAGAAAGGATGATCTTTTATACAACTCATCTGAAAACCAAATGGATGCCACCCTGACTTCATGTCCCTTTCTTCATAGTATGTGACATGTCATTTCAGGACCACGTTTCTGGCACAGAGGAGATCTAGCTTCCAGATATTACTTCATGACAAACTCAGAAATTCATGAATCTAACTCAAAATTTTGATTAAAATTTAAAAAAAAAATCATATTTTTCAAAATAATAAGAGACTTTTTCAGCTGAATTTAACCCTTAATTTGTGGAAGTATTTTCCATTTGGCCAAAAGCTTGTCCATCCAGCTAGTCTGGAGAATATTCACTCAAAATACTTATTTGCAGAGGCTCAAGTGCATGTGAAGACAAGAGCCAAAAACCTGCCCAACATCCTGGTGTCCTGGGATGCCAATCAATGGATTTGATCCCAAAGAGAGATTTTAGCATGGTTTTACCATACCTGATCAGCATCCTTGGGCACCTGCAAATTTGCTGACAACTTCATCACAATATGAGGCTGATAATTCTGACTTGTATGGAAAAAATTATTACAAACAATTGTTTGGTGGCCCAGACTGAGAGAGGTTGCATATTTCTCTAATAGGCAGAGCACATATAAAGGCTAAGTTTCAAGGTTACATAATTCTCCAGCTTCAAAAGTTTATAAAATTTATAAAATTGTGACTCCCTTCAAAAGCAGGGAGTCACAATTTTATAAACTTTACAAACTGGGGCATACAGCAGTGCAAGGAATGTTACATGCAGCTCATTACCCAGGAAAAAGAAAATTAGAAGCACTACAAGAAACATGGAACTTCAAGACAAAAAATCCAATTTCCAGTCTCTACATATTTCACATCCTAATAGCTACAGGAATTTCATGGGACCAAAATTTTTGGATCCAGACACCATATTCCCCTTTAATCCAAAGTTTAGTGGTTTTGGTTTTTTTTCTTAATGTTAAAGAGGACACAGGCAGACACTTTTAGACTAAATCATTTCAGAGAACTCTTACACTAAAAAAAAAAAAAAAAATTCAGCCAATTTTCAGAGACTCTGAGCACACACACTCTGTTCTGGTTTGCTCCTTGAAAACTGCCTGGATTCCCCACTATGCCGTCCCCTGTCTCACTTCTGTACAGGAAAGGTTTTCTGTATGGTTTTGGTTTAGCCAGAATGTGTTTCAGTGCAGGATATGCTGCCCAATTAGGAAATACATTATGCATTTTTCTGATTTTCTGGGACTATCATCCTAGCAAGTTTCCTAAATCAAATGTCCCACTTTCCTCTCCATTAGTACATTTTTCTCCAGCCTATTTTACCTTGTTTTCCTGCCCTTTCAATACCACTTAGCCACTTAATTCCTCATCCATCACAAAAACTTAGATCACTCTGTGCTGTGCAAGGTGTCTCTCGTTATGTTCCCTTTCCCCCTCCTCTCACACATCCCAGTCCCCCTGAGCAGACTCCAGCAGCCTGGAAACCAACACCTCTAATTCTGCCTCAAATCATCTTAATCCCCCCCAGTCCTCAATTTGGGTGTCATAATCCTCTCCATCAAATCCTTCTACCAAGGATCTACGTGCACTCAGCCACAAAATAACTTTGATTTGCAGTCATGTTTGCCTCAGGTGGGAACTCCAGCCTTCACCTAAAGCCGTCTGTGAGGGAAATGCCACAGCTCCTACTCTGGCCCAGACTGGCTGCATTTGAAGGACTACAGCCCTTGGTAAGAAAACACCACACATTGCCTTTTTTCAGCCTTTTTTTTTTAAATCTTTCAATTTATCTCCTTAATTTTGGCATTATAAATAGCACTCTAGTGCTTAAGGCATCTTAGTTCACTTCAAGCACCTGTATCACATAGAGCAGACTACAGACACAACAGAGAGACAAAATCCCAACCCTCCTTGGCCATGTCCTTCTTCATAGGCAGGAAAAGAAACCCCTCCAATGATGTTCCCCCTCCTCATCTAGCTGCTTAAGAACTAGCAAAAAAGCATTTAATGCTTTATGTGGGACAGCAAGGGTCAGAGGTGGGAAAAACAAGGGAAATTTGGAGATTCATCTTTCACTCAGCTGGCTTTTTGGGCTGTTCACTCTGGTTTGGGTCCATCCCTCACCACCACACCAAGAACTCAAAGAGCACCAGGACCTGCACCCAAGGTCTTTATTGCTAGACTCATTTTCTGCAACTTTATCTGAAGTGCCATAATCATCAACTTTAAGACTTTTATCCAACACCCAGGGCCAAGACAGAGAGCTAAAACCTTGCAGAATCAAGAGCTAAAAGAACTCTCCTCTCTCCTGCTTGCCTTAAAAAGGAAAGACCCCTTTCTAACCAGAAACATTGCTTTTAATCAGAGTATCTCTCCCAAATTAAGATTATGGATTTACTTATTCTTTACCTCTGAACAGTGTTTGAACACCCTGCTGCTGGGGGTCCAAAAAGTTAAATCCCAGGCAAGAAGTACCAGTTAAAATAAATGTTAAAAACCAAATGAAGATAAAGAGCATTAATAACTGGAACCACCCAGAACACACCAACCAGCTCCAAAGACTTAAATGCCACAAATGAAAACAGATCACAAAAAAAATAAGATCTCCCCTGAAGGACAGGGAAAAGAGAAAATGTAGACCCAAGGAGGAAAGGCTGTTTACATACCTGTTTTCAAAATCACTTCAATTCTTTTCAGACACTAGGGAAAGCTGGAGTTGGAGGGGAGGGAAATCAAGTAAATATAAACCTGCTGGAGGCTCCAGAGCCATAACACAGCTCTTCATGACAAGGGAATCTTACTGTTGTCTCCTTTATTAAAAAGGAGTTAATGTTTCATTTGTTTGAAAGCAAATGACAGCTGCTCTAGGATCACTGGAGTTCATGATACCTTGCTACTGTTACTACATTTTGATTAAAGTTTGTCACTTTAGGTGTGTCTCAATTATAATGCTCTGTGTCAAGATTCTCTTCCCTGTCACAAATATTGCAGATGGTTTATTTCCCATCTGTATGTTAGAGAAAAAGGTTAACCTCATCCTTTAAATGTCCTGCTTGGGCACAGAAATTTTCTGTTTGTTTTACATATTAAAGCACAAAAATCTGGAGATAATGCTGCATTTTTAATAAAAATCAGGTTCCTCTGAGTCTGAAAGTGGTTACCTTAAAAAGATGTATTATGTCTACAATCTTGCTAATATCACCTTCTTACACAGCCTGACTGTACAACCTGGTTTCAGATGGGCAGCCCTCACAGGATATTGAATTTAAGCTGCAAGTATTATCACTTCTGTCATATTTGCTATAAATAAAATGGAACAATGTCAAAAGATGCTACTCAGCATGCAGAGGCAGGGATGGAATTTTAAAGGAGCTCTACAAAATTTGCAGCAAAGCCTGCATTAAAAAAAAAAAGAATGTAGGTTTTATATAGTGAGGATATTTAAGTGCAGAATTGAGAATTAAAAAACAAACAACCCCACTAAACGGTGTTCTAAGAAAAAACTGTTAAAATGTTCAAAAATTAACAGAGAGGCTTCTTCATCTGTTTATGGCCCTGAAGATAAAAAGCTCTAGAGAAAAATTAAAACAAGTCCTAAAGCCATTACAGTTCCATTTTAATAATGAATTTCTCTACACTGACTCGTGCATGCATTATTTGTTGTAGTTATTGCTTGTTTTCTGTATTAGCTTAGGCTGCAAGCTCGACTGCATAAATGTTAACACTCTTAGCAGTTAAAAAGCTTTAATTCAGCATCCATCTATGATATTTATGTTCTCTCTCCTCAATCCGTTTCTCAAATTTTAGTTGTAGTTGAATAAAAATAGAAATAAATCTCCCTCTCAATCAAACATTTAAAATAGCATTAAAAAAATTACAGCCTGGTTCAAAAGGTAGTCCTAGGGCAGGATTTAAAAAAATGCTAATTCAGAGCCATTCCCTGTTTTCATGTAAGTGGGAAATTTGTCACCAGCTTCATCCAGAGCAATACAGAACTGTAATCAGCTTTGGGTAGAGCTGCCCAAAGACTGAGCTGAAAAGGAAGGCTGTGACAGGGGACACCCCAACTGGCCCAGCCCACTGTGACAGGGATTTGCACCAATGCTTCTGGATGACATTCAAGCTATTCTAAAACCCCTGTCACTAAAATAAACATCCACCTGTGGTACTGGGACCCCCAGACACCCCTCCACCAAGACAGGAAAGTTTTGCTGGTAAATCCCAGCAGCTCAAGGCCACCCCCGGTATTTGCACAGAGCACGAGCTGCCTCACTGGGTGATGCCTCAGGTTTTAGCTTTTATATTTTTCACATTCTCTGCTGCTTTAGTGTGTGGGTCTGGGCTTCACATTAGGGGATGGTGAGCTCTCTGTACAAAGTAGGGAGACAAAACAATTCCTTCTCTATCTGGGGACCAAGGACAAATGATCCAAGTCTCAGGCCCAAGAGGAGAAACAACATGGGCTGAAGAGAGAAAAACAAGAAGGATGGGACTGTATAATCTAAAGATATAATTGGACAATTAACTCCAACATGCAAATGGACCAGAATTTATGAAAGTGAGAGACCCCATGACCAGTCATCCATTTTGTTACCATTTTGGCTCATTTTGGGTGTAGCCCTGGCTGGGCTCTTGTGCTGCCCAAGGTGGATCCATTGAGGCCTTTTAATAAATCCCTACTTTATTCTTTAACTCTGTTTAGCGTCTGTTCTAGGTCAGCCTTCACAAGGCACCAGGGAACAAGCTGCTACATGAATCCTTAGCTAAAACAATCCTTTTGAGACAGACTACAGCCACCTACCTCATCCACATTCTCAAAGGCATTGATGATGTCATATGGTAAACAGGACAGCAGATCAATCACAAACCACGTCTTCAGGTAGTTCATCCTTATGAGCTTGGGATCAGATATAACCTCTCCCCCAGGGCCAACAAAGGTGGTGTGAAAGTTCAAAACAATGTCAACCAGAAAAATAACGTCCACAACGCTGTCCAGCACCAGCCAGGCAATGTTGTTCTGCTTTGTCTTGAAGGACACGTTATATGGAACCATGATTGCTGTGTAGAAGGTTAGAATTAGGATGACCCAGTCCCAGGTGGTCTTAAAAGCACAGTAGTGGAGTATAATGTGTGGTGGAGTCTTTGGAGCTTCTTGCTTGTACTGAGGAAGAATATCAGATCCCAGCTGGAGAACCTGTAAGAGGCAGAGAGGCAAATGTGACTGTTTTCAGTGAATAGGATCCAGTGAGGGGTCTTACAGACTTCTGTGAGGAGCACAGAGACAGGACTGTGTTCATTGGACACTGCAACCCACAGTTTCTAAATAATCTGATTTATTTAGGATGTGTAGAGGCAGCTATCACTCAGTGAATGGGAGCAGCATGGCATCTGAGGACATTCCTGCAAAAAGGAAGGTCTTTGCAGATGGACTGAGGGGAAACCATGCCAACAGCAAGGGAAGAGAGGCTCCATACAGAGGTTTTGGGAACTGCTGCACTGGCAGATGCTTTGCAGTTATGAACATAAAATCACAGAATGGTTTAGGTTGGAAGGAACCTAAAGGATGATCTGTCTTCAACCCTCCTGCCATGGGCAGGGAATCTTCTACTAGATCAGGTTGTTCCAAGCCCTATACAACCTGACCTTGAACACTTTTAGGGATGGGGCAACCACACCTTTTCTGGCAACCTGTTCCTGTGCCTCACCACCCTCACAGAAAGGAGTTTCTTCCTAACACATATCTAAACATGAACACTCATTCAGATTTATATTAGTTACAAGACTAATTCTCAGTGCCTGAACTCTTTTTTTCAATCACTGCTAAGCCAGAGCAACACCCTATGAAAGGTGAAAGAGACCCCAGCCTTGCTGGCTGACCTCCTAAAAGGAGGCATCATGTGCACAAGCTCTGCCTAAAACCCTGCCAATATCACACTTCCTTCATATTTTCTTCAAAAAGTTGTTGTTCCCACAAGCTCAATATCACTAGTGGGTTCTCCTTTATTTCCTGTAATTACTTCTCATTTTTTCTGCATAGGACTATAATCTCCTGCATGCTCACTGCTGTAAAATTGTGGAATTGGAAACACTGCAAAAACCAAGCCAAATTCACTTAAGGCATTCCCAGCTAATCTAATTACCTCTTATCTCAGTCCAACACAAGAAACAAAAGCACAAAGGAATGCACACGTGGCAATTTATTGCACTGACAAATGAAAAATCCCATTTGGGGATCCATCTGGGGATCTGAAGTCTGTATGGGATAAAATAAGTAATTATACCAACTTTAAAACTCATTTCAGCCCTACACCTGCCCCATAATGGGTGATGCACCATGTTTCCAGGATTGAAAACAGCAGCCTCAGCAGTGAAAAGCTGATCAAACACAGGATCCTTCCTCAATGGAGAGGAGTAAATGGCTCTGAATAAACTGTATAATAGCTAAGAATATTAATTCAAGCACCACAGATAGGGATTCTCCATTAATTCTTTGCAGTCTTGTCTTTTAGATGTTTTAAAGAGGAAGCTGTTACTGAGATCAGACAGTAAAAGTCTGGCTCTGCTAAAAATCTGCTCTCCAGGAAACACCAAGGGACAACTACAGCTGCCTCCCTCATTCTGTGATGGAGGATGTGGCTCCCCAAGATGTCAAATCTGGGCCAGTGTCAGGCTGAAGGGATGCAAACCTGCCCTGCCTACCTGGTCCCACCCTCCCTAAGCCCAGATTCAGCAATCAGGATCTGCAGGGAAAGTCAGTGGAGCTGACACAACGAAAATCTAACTTGTTACGTTAATTAGCCATTTCTTTTCTACAGGGTCAGCAGAATTGCACAGATTTATCCCATGGCCAGAAGAGCACTGGATTCACTACACAGGCAGCAGGGAGAGAGCAGCAGAGACCTCCAGGAGCCCGTGGCTGCTCCCTTTGCCAGCAGCCCCGTGTCACACCAGCCCCTTTGTCACACAAAGCCCTCTGTGGAGTGGTGTGGTCCCCATGGCACTTGTCAGAGACAAGCACACATGCCAAACCCCTGGTGAGACCCATAAAACATCCAACTCCAGGCGTCCAGGACAGACTCACTGTCAGCACTTCTATAACCACCGCAGCACACTGAACTTTTTGGTGAATCCACGGGGTTTTCCCTGGAATTAAAGCAGCAATCAACATAGTCATTTCCTCACAGCTGCCTTGTGAAAATTTCTTTCAAAGCGAAAATTTCCACCTGCACTTAACACACCATTTTGGCTCTGCCTCGTAATTTGGTTGTTATCTCCAGATATCTCTTTGGACACATCAGTGTCCAATACTTCACTGATAAATCAGCACTGGGACTTCTTTCCCTGGTTTCTCCAGGCCTGTTTGTTCCCTACCTTGTTCACTGGGGCAGGAGCTAGAAATGTCCTCACTAGAGCTGGAAAAATGAACAACTTAGGGCTCAAGCAGAATGCAATTAACATATGCTTGATAGTTCCCTGTGCCTCTGGTGGTGGAGTGCTTGGGAGCTCCCACGATACTGTAAAAGCATAATTATTATTCTTAACATAATCTCATGCTGAGTTTGACATGGTGAGTGGGTGGCAAGTGGCTGTGGAGACCACTGAACTATAATGATTATTTCTTTCATGCTGCATGGATTTTTAATCACCAAATAATACACAATATCTTGTTAGTCAGCTGCATTCACCACAGACTGTCTCAATTATTCCTGTGTACAGCTAATAAAAATGACTGGTAACTATTAAGTCTGATAAGGTGAGCAGCACATTCTGCAAGGGATGAGCTATCAAGATAATGCTCCTCCTCAGATACAGAAATATGGAAATACAATGATGAACCCCCCCTCAGTCTGCCTTCCTCACAGCACTGTGCCTACAATGCACTTTCCAGCCATAAACTACTTTTAAGAGAGGAATTTGCACACTCTCCAAGCAACTGCTCCTGAGTACAACCTCATCCCAGCTATTCCTGAGCACACCTACTCCCTTACCTGAGGTTTTGCTGCTGCCTGATCTAAATCTCCCTTGCCATTTTTTGTCCCTCTAGCTATAGTGGTCCTGGTGAACAATTTCCTCCCTCACTCTACGCAGCTGCTTTGGACTCCTTTGAATATTGTTACCATAATATCTTCTCCAGTCTTCACTTCTTTTTCCAGACTAAACCAAGAATGGCTGCAACTGGATTTACAGGACACTGAAACACCATGAATGTGAAAAGAATGAGGTGTCAGTAATCCAGCATTTATTCAAGTTATAGGTATGGAATCATTCAAGGGAAAAGGCCACACTGACAACACCTGAAAACTGTGGGTTTCCATTCTGATAATTTGAGATTTTTATTATCAAAGTTCACTAAAACCAGAAAGGTAATGAAAACAAAACACCAAAAAATCAAACATTTAAAGCTGCTATCAGTTCTACCTCAAGGAGAACCTCAGGTAAGGGAGCAGGTGTGCTCAGGAATAGCTGGGATGAGGGCGTACTCAGGAGCAGTTGCTTGGAGAGTGTGCAAATTCCTCTCTCAAAAGTAGTTTATGGCTGGAAAGTGCATTGTAGGCACAGTGCTGTGAGGAAGGCAAACTGAGGGAGGGTTCACCATTGTATTTCCATATTTCTGTATCTGAGGAGGAGCATTATCTTGATAGCTCATCCCGTGCAGAATGCGCTGCTCACCTTATCAGACTTAACAGTTACCAATCATTTTTATTAGCTGTACACAGGAATAATTGAGACAGTCTGTGGTGAATGCAGCTGACTAACAAGATATTGTGTATTTTTTGGTGATTTAAAATTAGAAATCCATGCAGCATGAAAGAAATAATCATTATAGTTCAGTGGTCTCCACAGCCACTTGCCAGGATAAGTTCTCTGGCACAAGGGCTGTCTTTTTTCAGTAGCTCATATATTTTGACCCTGTATTTTTGACCAATTTATTTTTCATTACCAGTGGATGTGAAGATGAAAGCAGTATTTCTGTTTCAGAAGTTAACCTGAAGATATTCACTTGTTGAACCACCTGCACTGTTAAGGAGATATTTGCAACCTGCCAAAGAGTTCATTTCATCAGTTCTGAAGACAAAAGTGATGAGGGGAATATTGTAGGAATGGCTTTGCAGGAAAGTCAAGATCAGGGTATATATGCAGGCATCAGGGACCCAGACTGGGATGCTTCCATAGAGGTTCCTCAAACAATCCCATTTTCCTGGGAGAGGGACTCAAGGACATCAATCCTGGCTCCATGCTCCAGCACAGTAGAGAAGCACACCATGCACCTCAAGTTAAGGAATAAACAGGAAGCTGAGGACTGTGTGGACAGAAATAGTATTATTTAAATAAAAGTGTTTTTATGACCTGTCCTAAACATGTGAGCTTTCCATGTGGTGCTGCTTTCCGACGAGCAACGGCGAGGCTGAAAAAATCAGAGTCGGGAAATATTTTCCTCTAAGAACATCCTTTCCCGGTGGGAATTAGGATGGGTTTTCCTCCCCCCACCTCCCCAGGAAGGGAGCAGGCTGGTGCCCAGCCCACCTACCTCGGCCAGGCGGGAGTGCTTGTGCACCACCTCAGCCTTGTTCATCGGCGTCAGCTGCTGCAGGACGCTGCGGCTGTTGGTCAGCGCCCGCGTCAGCCGGGCAAACTTGGTCCAGCCTGCAGGGAAAGAAGGGAACCGTGTCAGAAATCACACCACAGCCACAGGCCTCACGCAGTGCTAGTAAAGCTCCTTTCTGCTCAGTGAAATTCGGTCTCAGAGCTGAATGGTTTCTCTAAACTGAGAAGCTTCAGGCTCCGGGCTTGAAGACTTTGCAAAAGGGAAAATTCTGCTCCTTCAAGGCAACACAGGTAAATGTGAAAGGAATCAAAACATTCTTTCTTCTGCCTTCTGGAGACATTGTGTTAGAGGGATGACATTCTGTTTTCAGCCTTCTGGGGACATTCTCTGCTGCTGAAATCTAATTCTAAGCCACTGAAGTTCATGCAAAAGCTTCCCAAACCTGCAAATCCCGCTGAAGGAAAATCCTTCCCCGCTACAGAAAGGCTCCTGCTGACTCAGGACCACTGGAGCAGCCCCAGAAGTCTGACCCTTAAGTCTTTACTGGTTTTTGCCCCAGCTAAACTTCAGGGACAAAAATAAACTGGGAAGAAAAAAAAAACAAAACCAAAAAAAAAAATACCAAAAAGACTGCACCAGCAGCAATGCTTCAAACCAAAAAAAAAAAAATCATTAAGCATTTAAAGTCAGATTAAGAACTTGATTTCAAATGGCATTAAGAAATAAATTTAGCTATTATACTAATGATAAACATCTGCTTTAACTGTAGCCTGGGACCCACACAGTGAGCTGCCCCTGAGGAACATTTTCCTGCAGCACCCAGCAAGGAGCAGCATGTTACTGACAGCAGCACCAGCCCAGGGACATGTCAGCAAGTCTCTCCTGCTGGAAAAACACCCCAGTGTTTGTGATGGTGTGGATGCATCAGTGGATGGAGTAGATGGGTGCAGCAAAGAAAACACCAGGATTTCCAGCAGTGTAGCACCTCAGTATTGGGCAGGAAAATTGAAAATCCAAGTATCTTTAGGAAGGAAACATATTCCCAAGGACACGGAAGGAGATGATGAACATTCAGTTTAGCCAGGTATAATGTCATTCTTTTATCAGAAAGTTGTGGGTAAAATATCAAACAAGTTACAGACAGGAGAGGGATTCAGGAGAAGGTTTAACTTTCATTTAATTTGAATGTTAAGTAGGTAAAAATTAGGAAAAATATTCGTATCTGAGGAAGGAAACACAGCATTTCTACATTAGAATCATCACAGAATGGTTTGAGTTGGAAGGGACCTTAAAGATCATCTCATTCCAAGCCATAGACAGAGACTCCTTCCACCAGACCAGGTTGCTCCAAGACCTCTCCAACCTGGCCCTGAACATATTTCCAGAGACGAGGGAGATACAGCTGCTCTGGGCAACCTGTGCCAGTGCTAGGCTTATATTTAAATGCCTTTTGCTGATAGGAGTCAGGGACTTGGAATGTTAAGGGAAGCCCTGAAGGAGACGAAATAACAAGCAGGGAACAGAAAAGACAGTAAAACTTCAAGAAAAAATGATGTACAAACTTGGCTTTGCCACTTACCACATACATATTGCATTCACTTAAATGTAAATCCATTGTTCACCATTTAACAATCAGAACAGCTTAAAATATCATGACACGCCACCAGCACTGCACAAACCTTTGTGTCTGGCTATTTATACATGACCTCAAAAATGCACATAAAAAATTCACTGGGAAAAGGTAAAAAATAGAAGCATTTTATTAACTTTTCAAATGTAAACTTTAAATGTGAGCTTTGGATGTGTCTCATGCTTCTGGAGCTTACAGGGATATTCAATTAGGAATATGCACTTTCTCTATTTAACAAAGTCAAGGCAGACTACAGTGATCTGTGAACTATTAATTTCTATTTAAAAAATCCTTGCACTTTTCCTTTTCCTAATTGTCTATAAAACTGCAGGAAGAAGACAGCTTCAAGACAGAAGTCAGAACTGTTCTTTATTTTTCTAAACCAGCAATTTCAAAGACCAAGTGAGCCTGGTAACAGCATTGTGACAGCTCTGCCCCAGCATTTCTAGTAATTGCTGGAGGCCACATTGCACGCAGGTGATTTATTTTGGGTCACTGCAAACACACAGCAAGAAGCAGGTAAAAAGAGCAGCTTTCCTCCAAGAAGGTGTTCACTCGCTTCCAGTCCTGGACAGGTACTCACACACTCATGTACTCAGTCATGGTCCTCTTCCCCTGGAAAAATATTTCCCTGTGGTCCAGAAGGACTAATATGGACTAGTCCCCAACCTTTATTTTGTCATCCTGCCTCACAGATGATATGAGAGCGATGGAAAGTGCCCAGAAAAAACAAAACCACCACAGACAAACTGCAGCCCAAATCACCCTCATTTGTCACATCCCAGCATTGTCAGCTACTCCAACTTCTGACAGGGACGTGGGGATGTACAGCAGGGAGAGGTAAAAGCCCTGTGCCTAAGGAGGTACAACCCCATGGACCAGTACATGCTGGGAAGTGGTTTGGCAGAAAATGGTGTGGGGATTCCCAGAGGACAGAGCTGAATCTGTCCATGGTGGAAATCCCTGGCTGAGTGAGACACAGAACTGCCAGCAGGTCCAGGAGGGTGATCCCTCCCATCCCCTCCTCACTGCTCAGCCCAGTTCCTGCACTGAGGAGGATTTGGAGAAGAGTCAGAGGCTGGCAATGACAGGAGACGGCTTCATGTACTCTAGAAATCCTCTGTCATGGTGCTTTGCAGGCTGAGAGATCCCTCTCATACAAACACGGGGTTTAAAATGCCCCTCTTATAAAAGCAGAACTGGTAAGAAATCCCTTGTCACTGTTTCAGGAAAGAAAAGCATCTGTCCTGCATTAACCACAAATGCAGAATTCCTGGGGAAGTTAGGGAAGATGGAGCAGTAAACTGCATACCAGACAACAGCAACCCTTTTGCTGTAAAAATAAAAAGAGAGGAAAAACTATGATTTTTTTCAAATCCTTCTTTACCACCACATGAGATCATCAATGTCATGTGAAAGAAAGAGGCCCCACATTTTAGCATTCAAAGTTACTATTCTGCTCATCTGCTGTGACCTCTTCTTTTCACAGGACAAACCATTTCATCGTGTCCTTTCTCCACCAAGGCCAAAGCTTTGCTTTGTGCCAGAACAGACCTTCTGCAAAACCCTTCCAGCCTCATTTAGAGACTTCACATTTCTTTCAGCCTGTGAAGGCCATGATTCTGGACACTGGAAGCACAGAACACACTAACATGGCTTTTTTCTACAATTCAGCACCAAGTCCATCATTATTTCACCTGCTCCAATCTACCCATATGCAATAGTGTGAAAAAAGTACCAGGATCTTTTGTTTCCTATTTACAACCCAAGAGAATGGAAAACACAGCAACAGCAATGCTGGGTTATGAGTGGGAAGGTGAAAATGCATACAGGCTGCCTTGTGTCTGAAATAATCTGCACAGGGAACATTTCTCTCTTTCTTGACCTTGTTGTAGACTAGACAAGTTCAGAATTATATTTAAAACCAATGCCTATGTTTAAATAGACCAGGGAAAATTTGCATAGCTGCCTACTGCTGTCAATGTTTCTTCAAACGATTCTCTCCTTTCTTTTCCTCTTTAGACAGACACTTGAAAAGAATGATAATTTTATCCCAAGTATTAGTGACCGCCTGTCCTCACAGATATTTTCAGTCTGGAAGGAGTAAAGGAGATGCACAAATAGCAGGTGCAAGAAAGGCAGAAACAAAAATGTACTTATGAGAAAATGCAACACTTTTGATGCTCTCTTCAGCTCAGCTGGATTGCATCTTTCTTCCACAGCACTGCCTGAAAAGTAGCACCCTGAACTTGCACCACTGCACTCACATTCTTGGGAAAAAAAAGCATCATCATCATCATCAGATCACACACCAGATCAGGCCAGCAGCTGCTTCTCCTTACAAGCAGTTAAACTGGGTGTTCCACACAAAGATGTGAACCACCTCGAAAGAAAAATTCTGGAATATAAATAAAATTATTGTTTCCCCTGGTTCTCTTTAATTACTTTCTTATCCAGGGACAAAATACGAAGCATTTGTTCCCCTGCTTTAAAAAAAACCCTCATGATCTGCATTCATTCTCAGGCTCCAAAACAATGATCTCTTAAACAGGAACCTAGCAAAATATTTGCCTGTTTCTATCCATTATCCAAGTAAAATTGCTGCATTCTCAGTAAACGGGAGGTTTAACAGTTACAAGAACAGGACACGAAGAAGGCAAGCATGCTGACAGACACAGGCTAAACTACTCTCTGCCCTGGCCCAGCTGTAATGCTGCCCTTCCAAGCTGGCAACTTCCTTCTTCCCCCATGAATTTTACACAAAATTAAATATTTTACATCCACTATTCTCTATGCCTCTTGCCCTAAACCAGACTGCCAATTTGACAGCCCTCTGACTGTGGGTCCAACTGAGACAGAGATGACTTTGTGGTGTCCTTCACACAACAGCTGAGCCAGAGGTTTCTCTGAAGAGAAATAAAAACAGGAATACCAAATTAATTTTTTTAAAAGGTATTTTTTCTAAACCTTAGATGCTGTGACAGTGATTGAAGTTGTTGATGCTGTGACAGGATGCCTGGGGGAGTGCAAGAGCATGGGGGGAGGTAGGGAACAGTCAGGTGAAGCAGACAGAGCACCCAAACACCTCCTCAGAGGAGGAAAAGCTTTCCAGAAGGGTCTGAGGAGCTCATTTAGCCACTCAGTGGTTTATGAATGTATAGATTCACACACCACTACAGAAGCTTCATGGTGCCTGAGGGGACAATGGCATTTCAGGGTTAGAACTCAATCCTTTTCTCCCTCCACCAGCAGAAAGTCCAAACTATCCCACTCACTACAGCACTGCCTTTCCATCAGCTCCTCCTCCAACAACAGCAGCGTTATGCCCACACAGCTTTCTCCCAGAGATCCCAAATCCATCATTCTGTTTTACACTGGACAGCTGGGATGGGCACATCTGTGCAGCATCTCTGGGATGGGCACAGCTCTGTGGCAGCTGCTCTGCACAAACCTCCCTCCACCGCCGCCCTCGCTGCTTTCTCTGCGTGCAAAATCCTTTCCAGACTCTTTTAGAGACTTCATATTTCTGCCAGCTGCACCCTTGCACTGCCACAGGGACCCCTCTCTGCCCTTCTGGTCAGCAGCCTGCTCCCCAAAAACACACCCTGCAGATGGGTGCAGCACACAAACACCCCCAGGCAGCTCCAATCCTGCTCCTCACCCCTGCTGCCTTCCCCGGGCAGGGACAAACGCCAGCCAGGTCCAAGGTGTTGATGCAGTGTATAAAAAAATGTGATGTTGATGCAGAGCATAAAAAAACCCAAAAAACAGTAAAATCTGTCCAAAGAAAGTGCAGCAAGGGAGGCTTCCCCAAGCAGAAGTGATGCTGGAATGGATGAGACAGAATCATTGAATTGTTTAGGTTGGAAAAGACATCTGAGACTCTTTCCTGAAGGTTATGTGGAGACCTTGGAGTCAGAAGGATTTCCAAGCTCACACAGCTCATGAAACAGAAAATATTTTCAAATATAACTAAATGCAAGTGATAAAACCTTTAGAACTCTCACCATAATTTAATTAAGAGTTGAAAATTTGCAGTCTCTCTGACTGGGTTTGTGTACAGTTCCAAATGCAGATCTAACCACCTAGCTAGCAGCCACACTGAAAAACCCACATTTACTTCATAAACTACATTATGTTATTTTAAAGCTAAATTCATACATCAGAGTTTATGAAGAGTTTGAAATCTCAAGGTGAAATGTTAATGTTCTTTATGGTGCACTTGCTCTGAAAAACCTCAACATGACTAGCTCCCCCTAATAAAGCATTAATGTACCTCTACTGGGTTGCAATTAACCTTTTTGTCAGGGTTTGTCTGGTCTTAAATAATGATGACTTTTTAATCAGTATAATAGGGAATTATCCCCTACCTTAGATTACAGGGAATACACTTGGGTTAAGAATTATATTCTGTGTGAAAAAAACAATTGTAGAGGGCAATTCCAGCAGTGCTTGTGTTGATTCCTGCACAGGGAACAGATCCCAGCCATGGAAAGATTGTTCTGATGTCATTGTGAAGCACAAAACAGTTAACATGCAGAATGCTTAAATAATACATAATTTATGACTTACCCACAAGAGCAAAGAGACAGCACTGCTCAGAGTTAGGAATTCAATTGGTAGCACAGATCATCCTTTGGCATAAATAGTTAGCATGTATAAATCCAAACTATTTCTAGACTCTCAAGCAGTAAAATCATGACAATGGCTGGCTGTTTGCTCTTTACTGCGGGCAAAGTATGTCTGAAAGAGTTCACTGTCTCTTTGAAAAACTTGATAATCCCAGTACTGGGTTTTTAGAGACAGAGGGGAATAAACAGGATTCCTGAATAAACAGATTAATAGTCAAACAATGTTCAGTCATTCCCATGGTGCAGTAAAAAATATTTCTGGACTTAGAGTCTATTAAAATGAAATTCAAAATATTGGGATAAATTTCTGGAATTGAAACTCTGTGTGCTCCACTCTCTGCAAATGCACTGCACTGCTGGGATAATTTTTACATCCAACCTCCCTTCTTGCTCAGTGTTGTCTTCCCAGTTACCATCCACCCACTGCAACTGCTGGGGAGCTCAGTATGGATGAAGAACTAATGGGTAATCTTGGGCATATCATTTTACCTCTCTGAGCTTCAGAGCTTCTCCTCCTTAAAATGAAGATAATGCTAATTACCTAATTTGCAAGCCATTTTGAGATCTACTGATAAGGAGAGCCAAGATTTATATAACTCTAGACTACACAAGGCATACATTTTAAAATTACAAAATATTTTTTTATTCAATTCTCAAACAGCCTTAAATGTACAGTGCCCAACTATTTACATTTCACTTTTCTGCAAATAAGGCTAAACTTTATACACAAACATTGGGCCACTGGGGAATTACTTCCCATAAGTGTACAAAAACAGGTGCAATTTTTGGGGAAGGGGGAAAAAAATACTAATTTCTGTAAATACCAGTTAACTCCTGGCTTTTACGAGTTGGTCAGATAGCAAAGTGCTCATCCCATCACATCACCTCATCCTGGCTCTGCATTTGAATCACCCCAGAGACACGGAGTGGCCAAAGCCTCTTGCACAGCAATCTTCACCAAACTGACCCTTGTGTGACACTCTCAACAAGATATTGAGAGCACACAGCTCATTAAATTACAGGTTAAATGGGTGAAGAATTTATTACTTGGTAAGTATCAAACAAGGAGCAGTGGAAAATAGTAAAAATTTATTACTGGGATCCTTCCAGACACCAGTGGCCAGGCATCCTGTTCAGTGCTTATCTCCAGGGTATGAAAGTCCTTATAAAATGACTGATAGAAGTGTCAAATGACAGGAGGATTAGAAGAATGTTAAAAGCACTGAGAACAGTCAAACAGAATGATGTGCCTGATGCCTGGACACGTGCCATTAGAACACATTTTAAATGGAAAACAGTCATCCAGAAAAAAGCAACGAAAATTGTAACTCCAGCACAGGAGGGGGAAATGTCCCAAGCAAGACAAGGTCTGAAAAGGATCCAAAGGTCTTGGTAGATGAGCAATTCAGCATGTAATTGGCTTTGGCAAAAGTCACCTGCTCCTTGGATACATAACAGTAAAAACTGGGCTTGGAGGCTGAGCAATGAGCAATAATGAGGAATTAGCTGGAAACCCACCCAGCCACGATAATTGCTGCAGAAACTCACTGGGGACCTGGGAGGATGAAATCCAGGCCACTACAGCTTCACCCCTGCTGCTGCCAATGAGCTGGATTAAAGGGCAGCTGAAATATCCATGTATCTGCCATCACCAGACCTCCAAATTCAGTCTAGACAGAGGTTTAAGGAGCAGAACTCATTTACTTTATCAAATGGAGGCACAGTGATGAGCTGATTATATGTGTAAATGCCTTAGTGGGACTTCCTTAATACAGTGGGAAAAAAGACATAAGAAGATGCCACTGCAAGAAGCTGAAGCCAGGCTAATTTGACACTTCTTTAATGCCAAAAGCCTAATGGAGAAGCACAAAACATAGCAAGCAAAGTAGTGGATGCTCAGCCTCTTCTAAATCAATACTGGATGCCTCCCTGGAGGGGATGATTTAGTTATACACAAGTTCATGGGTTCAGCAGAGGAGCAACTTAGTGAAGTGGAATGCCCTCTGTTACACAGATCAGACTTTTAAACCCCACCAAATCTATACTTATTATTTTAGATTTGGCTAATGATGAGTGTTCAGTTTTCTACACACTAAGTGTATCCATCTACAAACAGCTTCTGCTTCAAAGATCAGCTTCCAGTTTAATTCAATCTCTCACAGGGCTAGATTTCATTTCAACGGGATTTCATTTTCATTGCACATTAAACTTCCAGAAATTTGCAGACAGCTAATGTGCATTGATGGGTTGCTGATGGAGCACACAAAGGGCTCCAAAGGCTGTATCAGATTCAGAAAAAAAGTACTTCATTTCTGTGAAAGAAACTAAACAACCCGGGATATGGAAATGGAAATTCCCTCTTCTTCATGATGGTGGGTCTCCAGCAGCAGTAAAGCAAAAAAGGATACAGAGGGGGAAGAGGGAGTGAAAATAAGGCCTTGGGGCATCACTCCTGAAAGTGAGGAAGCAACTCTCCCTGTGACTATTCAGCCTGTGCAGTGTCTGCAGAAAGTGCCAGCAGCACACCACTGAAGGCGTGACAGGGATGAATAACAGGGATGCTTGTCCTGCAGAACAGGAAAAAAGCAACCTTGGAAGGCGTTCCAGGTTACTGGCAAGCTGTGCCTATCCCAAATGGATGGTTTAAAATGCTACCTAAAATAGTATTTTATCTGAATATTACCTAACTATCTAAATACTAAATACTAAGAGATTCTCTCTCAGCATCATTGCACTGAGTTGTCTGCTCTTGGCACTGAGAACCCACCTGGTGTCCTGGCAAATGCCCATTCTTGGCACCCCTCCCAAACCAAAGCCCTTTCTCCCAGCCCAGGAGTCCCTGGGTGCTGCACTCCAGACCCAGGGGAGAATGGAGAACTGGAGGTGATCCCCTTGCTGCCTGGAAGGGAGGGAAACCACAAATCACAGCAAAAGGAAGCAGCATGAGAACAAGTGGGTCTCTATTGTGACCCTTGTTATTACAGCCACAGAAAAGTGCAATAAAAACGTGTTAAGGATATCCAAATTGTAACCTATGAAATTACTGTGATGGATTACTGTCAAGGTGATGTACTCAACAGGGTACACTGTGCTTCAGCTAAAGGTAGAAACCTTATTTTCATGCTCTACTCCCTCCACCCACTTCTTCTATTATCACCAGGATGGATACCCCCTCAAGGAAAAAAAGGTTCCCATGTGCAACTAGTTATATATGCTTAATAACTCGCACTTATTAAAGATAAAAAGGGATCAGAATTATAGGCTTAGCAAGGATTAGCAAGCCATAAGTGCATATTTCTGCAACTACTACACTTTTTATAGCCCTGTCACACTCTGAGATAGAGTTGTATCATTATATAGAGTTATATAACCATAAAGAGTTATATCACTGGAAGCATTACAGCATTGTCCCAGACAGACTTGATTATCAGAGTCTGGCTCTATCAAGTGAAAAGGGAAAAGAAAAAAAAAGAAAAAAAAACAACTTCAGGATCCTGCTGTGCCATTTCCTGATCCCATCTGTTAACAGCACACAGTCCTGAGTTGTAGGGGGCTCTTTAACACAACTTTGCATCCTGATTCTACATCCCATCATTATATCATTATTCACTATGACTTCCCCATCACTACAGATGTGACAAGCCTGATGTTTCGCTCCACAGAGACTCCAGATAACCAGTGAGATAACCAGCCAATTCCAAAAATTCTAAGTTTACACAGACACCACACTTTTTCCTCACTGATGATAACAAAGGAAATAAAACCACTGCACAACTAGGTGAAAATCCACTATTAACCAAAATTGCTGGTGTTTTATATTTTTTCTATACTTAAACATTTTGTTCCATAGACTCTACACCACTCCTGGATTCAAATGGAGTTAAGATTTTAAGTGGCCCCATTCACCCTTCTAATAGTTAGGGCCCAGAAAAATGGCTTAATTTTTTTCCTGACAAATAAACAGAAGATTATTACCACTGTGTGTCTTTGGAGGAATTGAAAGTCTTCAGATGTTTTTAAAAGGCCATTGGGTAAAGACAGAATAAAAGCTCAGCAAGCTGATAAAAGCATCCAACTGTGACCTGACAATGGTACAAACATTAAAAAAAAAAGATCCTTTGGGTTTTATTCGCCTAAAGAAAATACATAATAGGATCTTTCATATGCTTGTAATGGCCTTCCACCTCTGCTGTGCACAGCCTCGAGCCAGGAGACCTGGGGATGTGTCCCTCTGCCACCACAGGTGGGACCTGCTGCTTGCTGCTGAATCCAGGCAAGACAAATGCTCAAATGCATTAGCAAAGAGGAGCAGGAGAAGGAAAGGAGAGATCAGACAAGCACAGCACAGCTCCTTAACCAGAAAATAAAGCACTGGCCCAGTGACCACCAAGGGCAGCCATCACCTCCTGCCTCACCTCAAATTCTCACACCTCTTCTTCCTCCACGCTGTCCCCATCCACAGCTCATCAGCCACTGGCTCAGGAGCTGGAGAATTGTATTTGCAGGGACCCTCGTGGCAGGGAGGAAGGATGAATCTGACTCCATGCTCTCAGAAGGCTAATTTATTATTTTATCATACCATATTATATTACAGAATACTAAACTATACTATACTAAAGAATACAGAAAGGATACTTACTGAATGCTAAAAAAAAACAATAAAGGATACTTACTGAATGCTAAAAAAAACAATAATGAAAACTCATGACTCTCTCCAGAGTCCCGACACAGCTTGACCCTGATTGGCCAAAGAGTGAAAACAACTCACACCAGAGTCCAATGAAACAATCACCTGTGGGTAAACAATCTATAAACACATTCCACATGGGAGCACAACACAGGAGAAGCAAATGAGATAAGAATTGTTTTCCTTTTCTCTGAGTCTTCTCAGCTTCCCAGAAGAAAAATCCTGGGGGAAGGGATTTTTCCAGAGAATGTGAATGCCACACTGGGGCACTATAAATCCAAACCCAAACCAATGGAGGGGCTTCTCTCCACCCTCCAGACCTCCAAGCTGCCAGTGGCACCTTCACCCAGGAGGGAACACATCAACCAGGATGATCCTTTCTTCCATCATCAGTTTTGCTGCTTTTGCTGGAGTTACTGGGGGGTTTTGACACTTTTGACTGCTTAGACACTTTTTGAAGTAATTTTCCATTTACAAGGAATGGCTTTACAGCAGGTTTTGGTCACTGTTACATTGCCATACATCAGAGGTCTCCCACGCCTCGCCCAGCAATAACAGATTGGAGCACAAGTAACAAGAAAACAAGCCAGTCCAATCTTCAGCCGGCAGGCGACTGCCTGTACCCTCTCGGAAAACAAGGGGTTTGATCTCTGTCACTGTATTTTATGAGAGGAAGGTGGCTTTTAAATATCCCTTTTCTCAAGTCTTGCTTACAGTCCAGTAAGTTTCAACAGCTTTCTGGTCTGCAGAAAATTCACAGCCCCCTGGGTGAGCCCAGGAAAAAATTTCATTACTTTTTGTCCCTCCGGCAAGCAAAGCTCCCTCCTCCTGCCTCCTTCCTCCTCCTCCTCCTCCTTTCAGCATTAACAGAGCAAGTGGTGAGCACACAGGTAAGCAGAGACACGCCATCTGTCACAGTGTCCCAGACCTCCCTGACTCCCTCTGCTCGCACGGGGCCTGTCCCCGTGAAGTCAACTGCATTTTTTGCCCTCAACAAACACGTTTTAAAACCCACATCAGGAAAAAGAAAATCCCACCTCACCCTGGTAATGTGCTCTGTAGTAAGACAAATGTTTCATTTGTCTGGTTTTCACAAACCCAACAAGCTTCTTGACACTTTTGGGCAGATCTGCATCCTCAGCACCACTCTCTGTCCCCCAAACCTGCTGTTCCCTGGCAAGGTCTCCAGGAGATGCCAACCCCACTGCAACCAGGTATTTCCAGGAGTGGGGACACACAGACACTCTGCAGCGTAGATAAACCAGTGGCATGATTTAAATACCTCACAGGAGCATGATATACTGAAGCTTCACAACAAAGCAACACACCTTTGAACAGTGCAGAACGTTTTGGTATGGAGAGATTATTGCATAATGGCATCAATATTTTATTCCTGCTGAATTTTTTATCTCAAATTTACTGCTCCCATAAGTAACACACAGTAACTCATCTGCACCTTAGTTACTTATGTATTATGTATTGCATGGTCCTGGCAGAATTTCTTAAGAAATATCCTTCTTTTAAAATAGCCCTTTCAATGGCAAATCCCAGCACTCAGCAGCAGCATTTTATTGAAACCCCTTTCCACAAAAGTTTAAAAATTCTCAGCTAAATTTTAACATATATGTTTACCAATCTCATCATTCAAAAAGAAAGTGGCCTGGCAGCTTCTAAGCACATTGTAATGTTATCTGCAGGGACAATGAATTATGTATCTCTCACAGCACCATGTCTGACACAAAACCACTATGATCCCAGTGCCGTGGGATCCCAGAGACCCACACAGCTGAGACACACAGGGTGATGCAACAGTGCTGCTTTCCCACCCCTGCAGTAAAGTGCTGCAAATATTTGAATATGTTTTCCTTGTATCAGGGGTGCAAAAGACAAGCTTTAATTTATACAGGAGCAGAAGAAAAATCGGGTCAGTAGTTTGTGATGATGAGGTTTGTGATGAGGCACAGATCAATGCTCTTCAATGCTCTAACCAAAGCAGATTCCTAAGTCTCCAATTCTGTGATTTAAAGAAATGTGGGAAATGTGGCTGCACTGCCTCTGCAATGTTCTGTTTCAGTTTGGGGGGTTTTAGAGTATGAATTTGACAGAAGTAAGGGCTCTTTAGACATAGAGCCAAACCTCTTTGGCTGCTGAGGGCAACGTTTTGTGATGTCCATCATTAATACCTGGCATTTTAACTAATGGTGCTCTCCAGTGCAGAGCAGCAGCACACAAGTCATGCCTTTCACTGCTACTGCTCCTTCCCATAGGAACATATATTCCTGCTCTGGATGCCACATGGGCTCTGCTCCTCCTCAGCCACAAGATGGGGAGGGGAAGAGCTCAGCCCCTGGAGCACATCCCTGCTTCCCCAGGGAAGGCAGCAGAGTTTGAATCTCCCAGGCTGAGAATCCAAAGGAGGCAACTTTCATCATTTCTGCATTTGAGAGCCACCTTCAGTGCATTCTCTCTGTCCTGCTGCAGTACAACACTTCCCAGTTCAATTCAGTCCTGCAGGAAGTGGGGCAGAGCTGGGAAAAAGGGGGGATTTGGGAGCTGGTTCCATGTGAGGTACATCTCAGCTCCTCCAGAAGGCATAAAAAGGGAACTTTACATGAGGATTCTTGCAAAGACTGGCTTTTCCTTGAAGAGCTCACACTATGTATTACATACACTGCAGCAAGGAGCCAGTGCCATGCCTCCAGATACCTATAAAGGCCTTTTAATTAACCATCATTTACCCTAAAAAACTCAGATTATTTCCAGGCAGAAGAATTCCAAATTATGGAGCTGAAAATGAAATAAAGAACATTTGCAGGTTGCTAGCAAAATTGTATAGGCAATAAAGTTTATGATGGCTGAGAAGGTATTCCTGTATCAGGATCTTATAATTTTATGGATAATACTCTCTAGACAAAAAGAAAAAATGTCATATTTAGTGTTAGCTAGGAGGGGAGCCTTTCATTTTAAGTCTACCTTTATAAACTGACTTTTCAGTTATCCAAACACTTGCAGCAAGTGCTATCTAGATATTAAGAAGCTTTTTGCATTCAAATGACACCAACTTTTTATCCTAAAGAAGATGGCTTAGAGCACACCAGCTCCAAGTAAGATATCAAGCCTTCTTCAAGCATGAAGGGAAAAACATAGTAGAGAATTAATCATCAGGAGGCAACTTCCAAGAGATGTGGATAATGTCCTTCTTTATGTAAGCATGCATTGTTTCACCCAAAGCCATACACATGTAAACCTGACACAAGACACGTGTTTTGTAACTAAAGCAGAGGATGGTGCTGTCAGATCCTCTGTACCTTTCCCCACAAATTTCTCCTGCAAGGCTGCAGGTCTGGCCAGGAGCTGTTCAGTGACAAGAGCATTCCAACAAAATCCTGCCCTGCAGCTGATAAGTAACAAGCACAATGCCCACTGCCATGCAGTCATCACTCCTCAGCAGTAATAAATGACTCAAGCAGGCTGCTTCATGTTTCACCTCCAAGAGGGAGAATGGGAAGGAATATCAGCATCTCATCACAAGGAGCTGGAATTATCTTTTCCCTGAAAAGATGACACCTGTCCCATAACACAAAGATCTCCCAAAACAGCACAGCATTCAAATGACTCAAAAACTGTAATTTTTAGAAAGGGCCTGCTGTAGTGATGAAGTGAATTACAAAGAAAAATGAAGGCTTATGACTCTAGAAAAACATTGGTAGGGAATTTCCACTCTTATCCTTTTTTTTTTTAATAATTTAGGAGAGTGGCATTGAAACTCTGACAGGTCACAAAACATTACCTCAGTTCAAGACACAGATCACAGACATGACACATCCTTGTGACAGATCTGAGCTCAAGCATTTACTTCTATCCTTCACAAAAAATAATAATATACTTCATGTTTACCTTTTGTTGAATCATCTTCGATCGGTTGCTTGAATAAAGTGATATCCTTAAAAGTGCACAAGAACAAAACCACTTTTTCGTGCTCATTTCTTATAGGTGCAATTTGCATGTAGAACCAAACTGGGGTTCCTGGGGCAGAGAAAAAAGGGACATTGGAATGTGGTGTAGCACAGACTACCCCCAACCCACAACACTTACACATTGTTAAAACACACATGTAGTTTAGCTGTGTATCTCAATATATCTGCATCTTCCAGAGTTTTTAACTTTACTTCCTCCAAGGAAAACAACATATTCCCATTTTTACAGCTTCATTAATCTAACTAGATGATAAACACAGACAGAAGGCTATATAAAAATTTATTCTGAAATAAAATACATTGTTCTTCCCCTCTTTCTCTTGTTTTGTCCCAGCATGTTGCACAAACTCAGGTCTGAAATGTAGAAAGGTGAGAAAAAAACAGGCGGATGGCATCTTTAATTCTCTCTTTACATAATATGGAGCTATCAAATCCAAAAATGATGGAATATACTGTGAAGTGCTCCAAATTTTATATGACTACAATATTTAAGAGGACCTGAGTTGGACTCTCAATGTCCTGTCAGGACAAATCAGATTTGATTTCTTTTTTTGTCTTTCAGGTCACACCTCCACCTCCTCACTGCCCTGCCCAGTGCAGCACTCTCCCAGCACAGTTATCTCTGCTTAACTTCTGAAATGAAACCAAGTGTTTTTCAAATCCTACCACCCACCAAATAAACAGCCCAAACCAGCCCTTGGTTTTGGAGTGGCCAGCTTGGCTTTTGGTAAATCTCCCCCGTTGGCAGAAGGGCTCCTGCAGCTGCTCAGGAGCTGAAGCTTCCAGGCTGACACACACGTGGCAGTCCCCTACACAGGCAGGTGTGCTCCACAAGGGTGAAATCCTAGAACTCTGGAGCAATTTTCTTAGAAAACCCTGTTCCCCTGCAGGGCTGGGAATGTCAGATGCTCTCCATCCAGCAAAGCTCTGTGTCCCTCCCTCCCAAACGAGCACCTACACACACTGCGCCATAAATGCCTTCACAGCCAGGTAATTACCTCTGGGATTTGATGTGCTTTCAGCCAGTTGACAGAATGGCTTTTCTCCTGAGCTGCCTGAGAGCTGACACATTGACACAAGCCTCTTGCCCACCGTTATCCCACATGGGCACTGCTGGCCCCCCCAAATCTCCTGTGATGCACCAGGTCTGGGAGCTGTGCCAGCAGCTGCAGCACAGATCCCAGAGGGCAGAGAAAACCATTTGGGCTAGGATTACTGTGGGGAAGGTTAAAACCCACAAGGGTTTATTGAAATTCAACCCAGATTAAACCAGTAACTCACTACCAGTAAACTGGAGAAGTGGGAGAGATGTGGGACTGCTTTTTGTGATAATTCCAAAGCTATTATGCTGATTACTTGATTATCTTAATTCCCAGTTGCTAACCCAAGACAAAAGACTTTTCATAACTGCTAAAACAGAGTGCTGCAGCTTTCTGGAGAAGTAATTTGCACTTATACCTGGGAATCCATTGGTACCCTTTGAGATGAAAGCAAGTAGGCAAAACACCCTGCACAGGGGTGCTGACAAAAATCAAAGACAGAGGCAAGGTGGCTACTGCTGTAGAAGCAGCAAAATGAGAAAAAGCAAGAAGTTTCCTGAGTATTACCATGTAGATATTCATATATAGAGAGAGGCATGCATATACATATATCCATATATACATATATATATATGTATATATGTATGTATATGCAGGCATGCCTAATGTAGTTGGTGAATAGCTGTGTGGGCAGAGGTAAGGACTATATAATAAGGGATTGCAGCAAAGCAGAAGAGAGTTGTAGCAAGCTTTCAAGTCTTGAAGCTGGAAGCTACAAGCTGGGTTAGAACACACCAAGGGGAATGTGAAAGCAGCAGTCAAACAGATGCTGCTGGAGAACATGAGCCCTTAAAGATCATCTCTAACAGAGCAGAGAAGGATGGGAAAACAACCTGAAAACCTCAAAATCTCCCTCTGTCAGAAGCAAAAGGGTAAAGAAAAAACAAACAAACAAAAACCCAAAAGGAAAAAAAACCACCACATTGTGCCACATTATGAAAATTACATAGCACACCTGGACCCAGTTTGAAAATGTGGGTGGGAGGGTGCTCTAAAGGCATTGCAAGCCTCATGTAGGTGATAAACACAAGCCCTTCCACAGAGTAACCACCTACACCCTGCAGAAGTACATTCATACCAACAGCTAACTAATCCTTGTTTCCTTCTCTGCTCCAGTTTTCAGCCTGGAGGATAAGCAGGCAGTGTCTTGAAGGACCATCTTCCACGAGGCTGAGAGAATGACAAATGGAAGGAAACCCTGAGCACATCAGCTGCTGAGCTGGAGCCCAGAGGTGAAACTGTTAGCATGAGTGAGGGGTTGAGGTTCTGGGCTTTGGGTGATGGAGAAGAAAGCTGACAACAGATGTTATGGATGGGAAGTGACTCAAGCCCAGAGAGGAATAGTGAGTAATTTTCCATAAAGTCCTTCTGTAATCCTGCATAATTTATGGAAAGTGTAGGCTCGGAGGTCTGGGCAAAGGTGAAGATTTTATTAAGGCAACTGCATCTCAATAAATCTCTGCAGCATCATCAAGCTCCAGCAGACAATCCACAACCCAAAGCAAAAAGCCTCTGCCTTGTTATAGGAAAGTCACCAAGAGAATATTTTTTTCTTTTCATACATAAATAAAATAGGAAGGAATAAAATTCAGGCCCATTCTAGAGCAAGAGTTAAGAGCAGCATTCACTAAGAGAAGCCAGGGTTGGGGAGAGCACAGAGTCTCTGGGATCCATTTTGGAAATAACATGGACACAGGGCATGGCAGTGCTGGGCATCACCACGGGCGAAGATACCCAACATGAGACCATCCCAGGAGATTCCCCTGATGTGAGGGGGCACCCAGGTGACCTGGAATGCACAGGAAACGGGAAGAGAAGCAGAAGATCTGTGGAACAGACACATCCATATGCTTAGGAACCAAAAAGAGGTCATTTGGAGGGCTCCCCTGGGCACCAGCAGGAACAGCTGGACTTCCGAGCTGCTCTGGATTCTCTCCTTAATTAACATGTTGGCTAAAATGCCTTGATGCAGGCAGAACTGAGAACTCTACAGGCATTTCCTGCTATTTTGGTGCCCACAGAGGAAGATTGAGTCTAAAAAGGGAAAACAGAGTGTAAAGCATAAGAGGAGGTGTCCAGGATGCTCCCTTCAATGTCATGAAAGGTTTAGGTGAGTTTGCAGTGAAATGGGGCAGTCAGGCACAGGGAACTCTTCCTGAGGCACAACATTCCCTTCCCTCAGCCACAGCACGCAGGGAAAAGCTCTGGCAATCCCATGTCAGCATCAGAGCCCACCCAGGGGAAGCATGGGCTCAGAGTCTGGGCTCCAGGCAGGTGAACCGGGGGAAAGATCCCCAGCCCCACAGCACCTGCATTCTGTACTGAGAGCCAAACTGAGGAGAACACCTCCATCAGGACTGCTTGGCCTGCTCTTGGCCACCAACCCAGTCACCTGGACTAATTCTGTGCAGAGCAGAGGAACCAGCTTTTTTGGAGCACCTGTAATCTGAGTTTTGGCTTTCTATCTTGGAAGATGGTCTGTGCTACTGAAGGAGGAAACTGCTTGTTTCCACTGGCAACAACAGGAATCACAACCACCAGCTCAGCAGATCTGTCCACCACGCACAAGTCCAGCGTGAGGCCACACAACAGCAAGGGCTGTGCTCAGAATGTGCTCTGAGATCAACAAGCCAGTACTGCCCAGGACAGAAAATGTGACTGCAATGGCTCATGGTTAAGACAAAATGAAGAAAATCTCTGGTTCTGACAAGCTCCTGCAAACCCAATGCCACCAAGAAGAAGGAACACAGGCCCTGAATTTCACTGAGCCACAAAAGTCCCTGCTTTTCTAACTAACCCCTGGGCTATGTGCCAGGCTTAGTGCTGTCCCCAGAGCTGGTACATGCTGGGTTACACACCACAGAGACATCCTGACACTGCCAGGAGCAGCCACTCCACAGCCAGGGCCTGGCTTCTCACTTGTGGAGACATGGGGGAGTTTCCTGAGGGGTGTGGGGGAACTTCATTCAGCATTTCTTTGCACTTAACCCAGTCAGTTTCCCTTCAGGGAAACAATCCTCAAAACTAAATATATTTTTGAAAGAAGGAGTCAGACTAGACACAGCAGGGAACAACTACTATTCTTGGCAATCTGAATGCTTGGCCTGAAAAAAGAGTTCTCTTCCTGAGCTGTGGCAACCAAAATGCCTGTTTGTTCTCCAAATCTTGCCCCAAATTTACCCATATGTCAAAATGAAAATTTCTTTCAGTCTATTACATGCTTTCAATATGCTTTATCACTCACTCCCAGCACCACACACACACATATATACATACTGTTTTTCTTGTAGAGGAGAATTTCAAAGCAGTTTGATTCATAGTTGTCGAAAGTCTGTCTGACTTTTTCAATGGTCTTCTTGTCTGTCAGTTCACCATACATAAAACTGAAAAAAGAAAAGAAAATTCTCTTTTTTTCTAGACAAGCAACAAGATTGTTACAGTCACCTTAAGTAGCAAAAGCATTAAAGATGCTATGAACTGTCATTTACCAAGGCTTAATTGTGATTTATACTCCATTTAAATATTTAGAGTGTCACAAGGACACCTACAATAGTGAATAACCATGACCACCTTCTTACTGCAAATAAATCCAACATAATGCTTCATTAAGTGCTTTACTGAGTATATCTTTAAGGATATAAGGTTAGAAAAAGAGCTGTCAACTTATGAAACCATTATCACCACAGCTGCAGGCCATGGCAGTATTCCTGTCAAAACAGAGAAAACTGAACAAAACCTCTAAAATCTCCCAAATTTTGTTCAATCCTCCTGAAAATCCTTCTGGAGGAGGGATGTAAGTTGCTACAGGTAAAGGCTGTTGGCTGAACCCATGGCTGCAAATCTAATCTTGTCAAGATGCATCTGGGACAATGAGATAATTGGAATTCTTTTACTAAATGCCAATACAAATACAGGTAGGATTGGAACAGTGAGGAGCAATGACTGCAGTGTGTAGTTATGTCTGCACTACTATCAAACAACCAAATTCATCCTCATTTTCCTTACTGTATACTGCATTTCTTTAATAGTTCAGTGGAAAGTACTAAAAAGGTTCTGGAGACTCATCCCTCTCCGGGCTAAGAATATAAAAATGTAATTTTAACTCTGCTATTTCTTGCCACTTAAGCATCTCATCTTTGCATTCTTTTCCAGGTCAGACCTCCAGCTGGTGTAAGCAAACCCAACCCCCTGACCTTGCTTTTGACAGCCTTTGTAAGGAAACAGCCAGGCTTTTATTGTCATTCTCCCCTGGATTAAAAATAAGTAAAGGCTGCTCTGTGCAAATTACAGGACTGAAAGAAAATGGAACATCAGATAAAAGCTTTCAGACGCTTGGATGAATATACTTTTTAATTGATCAGACTTTTCCCCCTCCCCATTCTCTTAGTTCACAAACAGTTTGAGCTTCAGCTGAAACCTACAACAGAAAACCCTGAGAATATGAAAGGGAAAAGCTATCAGAGCCTCTGTGGTTTCAGTGCAGCTTCTCTTATTGATCCACAGACCTCCAAAGGTTCAATAAACATTTATTTTATGTCTCCTGCTCTGAAAGAAACAATAAAACAACACAGTGGTTAGAGGCTCAGCAAGCATTAAAGTACTCAATGAAGGCCAGACCATGAATCTTTTCCCTTCCCAGCCAGCCCAGGGAAGCAATGGAGCTGCTCCCACAACAGGGTCCTGCCTGGTCTGGGTGATGGAGGCATCAGAGTGGCTGCAACATCACAGGTATTGATTAGATTGGGTACTGGGAAAACCAGCACTGAAGGGTGGCCAGGCACAGGAGCAGGCTGCCCAGGAATGCTGCGGGATCACCACCCTTGGAAGTGTTCAGAAAACACGATGTGGCACTTGGGAACATGGCTTTGTGGTGAAGGTGGCAGTGCTGGGGTAGTGTCACCTTTGGGACAGCAAAGGAGGTGCCACGGAGCAGCTGACAGCAGGAAATGGTTTCACCCAGGCACGAGGCTTCAGTAATTCCTGATTATCAGTTCTCAAATGGCCTGCCTTTCCCATTTCACCTGATAACCTCTTACACATTTATCTATGAGATGACAACAAAAAGAGTTTGATATTTTTCATTTTTTTAATCTATGCCTTTTTTAATGCTCTGTTGCATCTCTCTTTTTTTTGTTTTCTTGAGACTTAAAACAATGTTTCTCATAGTCCTGAAGGAAAAAAATAGCAAGAAGTTGTTGAGTGCTTGATTTTACATTATTTATAATACAGAAAGTCATTATTAATTAGTGTTAAAATGACAAATCCTACTTGATGATGAGAGGTGGACGATACCAGTTACTTCAGCAGAACATGATCAATCAACTTTATGTTTTAAATTACAAGCAGCTTATTGTTGCAGTAAACCTGTAATGCTCAAATCTCAAATTATATTCACACATAAAGAGACATTTTAAAGGCTTCTGAAACAATAAAAACATTTTTCAGAAGGCAATTTTTAACAGCACCAAAGGAACCTCAGAGCCTTTCACTGCACGAGTTATATAAGATTTTTGCTTATCACAAGTTTAATTTAATTTAGTCTGTCCTATTTTGTACACATGGAGGGACTCCTACTTCTTTAGTCAATCACTCTGTCTTTTTCTGCCTTTTCTCTTTTTTTTTTTTGTCATTTTGTGCTTGTCAAATGCCTTGAGTGCAAACTGTACAAGACAGAAATATCAAAATCACTCTGCTACTGGGAATCTTACTACATAGAAAACACACTTTTCAAAGAGAAGCAAGACTTGCTGAAGTACACAGAGAGAGGCACAGTCTTAGATATTTTCTCCACCTCCAAAAGAGACCAGTTGTCATTTAGGATGCCTGGGCTCCCACCTTCCTGTTAAAGCATCTCTTGGCATGGAAAAGCCTCGGCTGAAGTTTCACATTGTGCTGCTCTGTCCTTTGCCAGGATGCAGAGCAGCAGCATCGGAGCAGGTCTGGGTTTGCAGGGCAGTAGCAGCTCTTTGAGAGGAATTACCCAGCACAGAGGGAAAGTGAAGCACAGAAGGCATCCAGCCCTACACCAAACTTACAGCTCTCCTCATCCAAAAGCAGTCAGGGCATCAATTACAAGAGACAAACATCTGCCCAGGTGGAACAGCAAATACAGAGACACATCAACAGCTTCAAAACTCTGCAGGGTGAAGAGCAAACACCATTCCTCAGGTGCAGCTCTGTGGGTCCCACAGTCACCCTCAGTGGGGCTTCTTTGCACAGCTTTGGCACTGCAAGGACACACAAAACTCAGGCCACAGAGGTGCCATCCCAGCACCAAATCTCCTTCAAGTCCAGCTGTACCCACCATTAATAATCCCAGTTCTTGGAGCACAGTGGGAATTTTGCCATTAGGTTCACCAGAGCCAGGATTTCCCTTGCAGACTGGTTTTTAATCCCACTTGTCAGGGCAGTAAATCAAAACAAGGCAGGGCAGAGATACTGACCAAGTGTCCCAGTGGGAACAGTGGCTGTGAAAATCTCATGTGCAAGGAAAGGCAAGCAGAGCAAAGCCTGGGGTGAATGCCAAGTGCCAAATGCCAGGGTAGGTCCATTAAAGGATGCCTGCTCTTCCAGAGGCATGATGAAATCACAAAGCTTAGCTGATAAGCAGCAATATTTAGAAAACACTGATATAACTTGCAACATTAAACTGCATTTCAGTGTCTTACAACTGTTTATTCTTTCAATGTGTTCATGAAGATATACATGGTCATGTCTGGGGACCACTAGGCACAAAACCAGTGACTTTCCTGGATGCTGGCTGACCTACTGATACACCTCCAGCAGGGCTTTTTTTGGTTAAGTGGAGGTTAGAGGCGTCTCAGTCACACATAAGCCCTGTTCTTCCTGAACTGTCACCTCGTTTTCAATCACAGAATGGGTCAGGTTGAAAGGCGCCTCAAAGACCCAAACCCCCTGCCATGGGCAGGGACACCTTCTACCACACCAGGTTCCTCCAAGCTCTGTCCAGCCTGGCCTTTTATTCCAGATAATCCATGCTCTGTCCCCAATGCCTGGAATTGGTCAGTCCCTGAAGGCAGAAAGGGAAAACCCGCACAAACTTGTATCCCAGCCCTCCCTTCTTGCCCCTGTCCTTTGTTTGCTTTGCTCACACACATCAGGGAGCCAGTCCTTCCCCAAAAGCATCCCTTTCTAAAGGAGGCAGCAGGCACAGCTCAAATGCACATCCAGCCACAAATCACAGCTGCTGGCTCCTGAAAGACCACCAATAAAAGAAAAAAGCCATAAAGCTGCAATGCTTAGAGTAAATATCAGCAGCCTAATCACTCTCTTGGGAGTAAAGATGCACTTTGTGCATTACTGGGCTCTGTGTATGCTTAATAATAGTGGGCTGCAGAAGAGCCCACTGCCTCCTGGCTTGTAACAGCAGAACTCAGAACCATCTAGCAAAAGTGTCTTTGAACTGTATAACCTAAACCCCCACTCTCTTTAGTGGATCATTAGCTAGAGTCCATCCTCACCAATGCTAGCCAGGATAAATTTCATGGTGCTTTACCATGTTCTGTGTAAGTTGTGAGCTGTATAAATTCTGTATCAGTTTCATGTCAAGCCAATTTTAAGACTTCAACATCTGCAAAACAATGCCTTTCTCACTTCAATCCTTTCTCCCAAAACCTCACCATTCTTCCCAGCAGATTAAAAGTTTCCAAGGGCACCAAGTGGCAGCAAAAGAGGCAATGGGCATACCTGCAGGTGCTGCTCTTCTGCATGACGTCAGCTCGGTGGTATCCAGAGAGTTTACAAAATCCGTCATTACTGTAAACTACGGGCCAGTCCACAATCTGGGCGTTTCCCAACAAAAAACTGGATTCTGAAAGGACAAAGAGCAAAAGGGAGAAAGGGCTGCTGTCAGTGGCAAAGTACAATGAAATCCTCCCTGTGTTACACAGCAGATGCAGAGTTATTTGTGACAGTAATTTCTGCCTCAGCGTTTCAGAGGGAAATCCAAGTGGACATCTGAAAAGAATTTGTGATCAAACAGAATATCTGTATAATAATAATAATAAATAATAATAATAATAATCATCATCCTGGTAATAGAAGTACCTTCCTACACCACAAACACCAATATAAGCCCCAATGCTTTAACAATTTAGAAAGCACTCATTTATTCACAACCTGGGCAAGATAGTGTGTTTTATTTTAATTTGATACATATCTTGAAAGCAACATTAAATAAACGTGCAAACTGAGTTTTAAATGCTGAATTGTATGCGTGCCCAGAGCTGATAATGACTCTTTTTCTTGAGAGAAGGAATTTTTTTTTCCTGGCAGGTCTGAGTCTGTTTTGCAGGACACAGCCAGCATCCCTGGGAAGAGGGACAGAGTGCCAGGTGATACTGGGGAAAGCAGATGTTTTAAATTGCAGCCCATGGTAACCATCAGTGTTTTCTTTATTTTTATTGTTAGTTTTCAATTTCTTTTTGACTACAGCTATGGAACTACATGGTCCCATTCACTGGTGCTAAAAAGCTATTAAAATATAACTATTAACAATCATTGCTGCATAAAAATTACAGGAAATGTTTCTTTCAGCAGTCTTTGGGGGGGAAAAAAAAGGATATTTTTACAAATTTTCCTCATAATAGCCAAAGAATGGTTATGACAACAACAGACATTTACTCAGGTGTGCATTCTGATTTAAACATAAAAGTGACACTGAGTTTGCATGAGCTACACGTCCTACTCAGAGTGTTTATAACTGTGACTGGATTGTACATTCTGCAAATATTATTCTATTGGATATGGAACATGTATTTAAAAAAAATAGTATTTCTATCTTTTTTTCTCTGTATAAGCATGAATTTTGAAAAAAATAATCTGGAGATTATTGGATTTTCTACAGAAAAGCAGAGCTTACAATATTTAAAAGCCAACCAATGGGAGAAATAGAAGTTTAGATTTTGTGAAATCTAACACTTTTATACTCAAGGCATTTATTCAGATCCATCACAAAGTCTTTAAGCCCAAATGCCAACTTAAACAATTTGCTTTCCTGCCCACAGGAAGATGCCCGCACTACAAACAGTAGGAGACACAGAGTAAAGCATGAGTATTACATAAAATATCACTGGATTCCACCAGCACAAACCCCTGGGAACAACGGGTCTGCTGGAGCTCATCCCACTGTGCTGGCTGCAGTCCCCCCACACCTGCATCTCCACTGATGCCTAAAGATTTTTTAAGTTTTTATATATTTTCATATATCTGAAGCCTTGTAGATTTTTAACATGTGAATACCTTCTAGTACTTTTCCCGCCCTTTCTAACTAAACTAACCCTTTTCTAATACATTCTTGAAATTCTGTTTAATCTTATACTTAAGGAGAGAATTTCTCATAAGGACATTTTGTTTTCCACCAGAACTTAAAAAATATAACAAGAAAATAGGGCAAAGAAGCCCCGGGAGCAACTCCAAAGGGCTGACCCAAGGGTGGGTTACTGGGGAAGCTGATTTCCCATTGGATGTACTGGCTAGATACACTAATTAATTAACCTTAAAAAATTGTGAAACTCCTTTTTCACATGTGCACAGAGCCGTATTTGTGCACCATATTTTGCAGCTTTCATTAAAGAGTTCCTTTTTATCTTACCAATTTAACACTGTTGCAAGGTTGTTTTTTTTTTCCTTTTGTCATTAGGCAGCATCTCCAGTCTGGAAAAGTGGAGACACCCCCAACCCCCCAAACCCGGGCTGTCCCCATGGCTGCCACCCCATCACCACCAATAGCATTTAATGGTTGTTTTCTATGGATTTTATACTTCTTTGCACCTGAGGGTCTCAAAGTATTTGATAAGTCATTCACCAAACGGATCAAAGCCGCAAGAAACTTGGGAGGGAACAAAATATAAAGCCAAGCTATTGAAAAATTGTTGTGGGTTTGTTTTTATTTTAAATCCCATAAAATTGAGGTTAAAAACACACTAGAAACATCTTGGTAGACATTAGTATTTTTAATTTTTAAGGTTGGATCAGATTCAAAATATTCATATTAGAAACTTGACCAGATTTTAGATGGGGTTTTCTTTTGTCCCCCCGAATTTTCCTTTACTTAATTGACTTCTTTTTTTTTTTACCCTGGTCTCCTAAGCAAGCAAAGCTCATTCACCCATTCTCAGCACAGGAATATGAATCACAGAATCTTTTAGGTTTGAAAAGACCTCCAAGATGGTTGAGTCCAACTGCAAACTCAGCACTGCCAGGTCCTTTACCAATATCTGTGTGTGTGTGTGTGTGTGTGTGTGTGTGTGTGTGCGCAATTCCAATCGAAGGAAAATCTTGAATCAATCTCTGCCTCTTGTTAGAGACCAATAAATCCAAGTGCAGGCACAAAGCCACAGGAATCCATGTTTCATTAATGCTGCTGCTCACTGATCAAGCTGATAAAATTGCAGGAAGAACAGGTCAGTGTCTGATCCTTTGGTTTTACTGGGTACCCAAATCTCAGTATTCACAGTACCCTCTGTATTTAACCTACCTTATATTTTATCACAAGTTATTATTTTCTTCAATCAAGGCACAATTAATTCTTCACTATTTCTACAGTTACAAATCATAACTCCATGCAGATTTAATTCTACATAAGCCAGTCCATACCCAGTTGTAAAAATCCAAACTGTGTACTGGATGACAGGACATTTTGAGAGAACCTCTATGGTTTTGACCATAATTTTATAAAATTATGTTATCACCACTAACTAGTCACTGAAAGTCCATTTCTGCAGTTCCCTCCAATGAGGATGGATCCACAGCCTCTTCTGGACTAAATCCTGCATGCCTGCCTTTCATGTTCCCACAGTTCAGATTCATGATTTCCTGGCTAAGAAAGGTCATCACAGTTGTGTCTTTGATTATGATTTCCACAAGTCTATGGCAAATTCCACTCTGCCCAATTTCCAGCTGGTTGCCTGAATCAGGTGTAAGAGACAAGGGCTGGAAAAAACCTCATTTTATCTCCATCTCCAGTTGCCACAGGGTGGACAAGAATGCAGGTGTTCAGACTCCCTTCATGGGAGAGGCAACCTCTCCTTCCCTGCCCAAGTCTTTGACAGATAAAAGGGGTGTTTAGGTCTTCTTCAGAAGAAAAAGAAAAGGAGACAACAAAAGGTCTGGAAATGGCAGGGTGATGGGCATGGCAGCAGCACTGGGATCTCCATAGCCATATTCCTGTCAGATCCAATAGACAAGAACTATATTCTGCAAACAAGTCTTTTGAGAGGGTATGTTCTGTTGGAGGTATTCTCTTTAGAGAGTTTAGTTACTTGCAACTGGGCATCACTGAATCCAGCCACTACACCTACACCAGGACACATGAATTTACTTTAATTGTGTCACAACTTCACGGAAAGATCACAACAGGGATTGCCAAGGACAGCCAAAGCTATGAATGGCACGGCATAAATACATCTGACGTCAGCTGTAAGGTGCTGTAAACCAAAACTTGGGCAATATCCCTGCTGTGGCCCAGAAAGGAAAATCTCTCTCTGTGAAGCTCTCAGTCTCAAAAGTATTTTTCTACAGAAGCTGGGGACTTCCCCACTGGTCAGCGAGACACTGGTGACTGCTGAAAGCAGGCCAGTAACTCTGACAGACCCTGGTCTGATCCAGCACACGGAGAAACTCCAGGAAATTGGAATCCAGATGACCATAGTGTGGTATCTCAAACTCTGAAAACACTTACATGCAGCTAATTTCAAAACTCACACGATGATTACCCCAAAATCTCTGGTGATGTGTTCATCCTTCTTGGATTTCTCCGATGCACTGAAAGTGCACGTCCACTTCCCATTTCCTTACAGATAAAAGGTCAATTTTTATTATTTTTAAGCTTGTCTTGATGTAAATTTTTATTATTTCTAAGCTTGTCTTGATGTCATTGCCTCCACCAACCATCTTCTGCACCCATTCCCCTTTCTGGTGCACTGTAGGGAACCCAAATCACAACTCTGTAGGTTGTGCATGCTCCTTGACTGACACCTCTGAACACCAGTGTCTGTCTGTCTGTCAGGAAAGCAGGGTCTGCCAGCACACTCATCTGTCTCACAGTTGCCAGATTCCTCTCAGGAAGGCAGCAGGCCTTTTATTAACTATTTTATTAACTAACATAACTCTCCTATTTGCAAGGTTTAATGCTGATGGCAAGGAAACGGGGCATTATAGGCATACAGTCAGCAAAACTTCAGGCTGGAAAACACAATTGAGGAAAACAATTTTTTAAAAGGCACTGCATTTGCTGTTGCCATGCTTTTATTTTGTAAAAAGGCTCTTTTGTATAAAGGCAGCCTATGCTGTAGAGCAGCAAGCTTTTAATCTTACTCTCTCTTGCAGTAGCTAGCACTCAACACGGTGCTGAGCCTTGTGTTTGTTATTAAAACAAAATAAAAAGACCACAGTGTGCGAGCAATTTTTTTAACTAACAAAGTGCCTAAAGCAGTGTAAAATTCTTGTTATGTAATGACAGGAGAGCAAGAACAGCTAAATCATTCCAGGAGATATGCTTAACCAAGTGAGAAACGTTGTCTCTAATCATCTTTCCTCAAGAATGCTTGGGTACCACTTGCAACCAAAATTGTTTAAATCACCATTTTTGAGAATTCACTCTCTTCTCAAGAAACTGGCAAGTGACCTTCTTTAAAAAGGTCACCACTGAAAAGATGTTCTAAATAAAATAAAGTAGCAGCAGAACACAAACAACAATAATGATTATAATAACAAAAAAGCAGCAGTGTTTTCATGTAGGAACAAATTCCTACCTCTATCAACTTTACCCAGAGCTGTCCTTCAGAACTACCACCCTCCCACTGCACAGCAAAGGCAGCTCAGGCCTCACAGGGGCTGGGAAATATCTGGAATTTGCCCTTTTTTTGCTAATATGAAAGCTCCAAACCACTTCAACAGCTGTCAGTTGATTCTACTCAAAACTACACCAGGTCAGCAAATTGCTGCAGACTTGTTTAGAGCATCTTGGAAAGGGTGTACTCAGGAGGGATGTAATAAAAAAGGTCTCTTTTTGAATTTTCTTAGCTTTTCTGAGTGAGTCCTGGCCCTGACAATCCCCGGTGTTGTCTGTGGTGTCTCCAACCACGTGCCCAAGATGTGCTGTGTCCCCATGGAAGATAGAGAAAGATCCTCTTGGATCCAAGATCCTCTTGGATCAGAGGGCACAGCCCTCTGAAAACTGCCTCAACAGGCACCAACATCCCTCCAGCTCTGGGGCTGGCTGCAGACAAACCTCTGTTCTTGAAGCACTTTGTACTCCTGTCTGTAAAACCACAGTGCTGTTTTCTAACAAAGCTATAATTTCCCCCGTGTCTTCAAAGCATGCAAAACATCAGTGTCATCCAATTTACCCAGTACATTAAGTGTTGCTTGCCTGAAAAAAAAACAAACCAAACTCTCAAAGGACCGACTCTTTACGTCACCTTTCTGTGCCAGTGTTGTCTTTATTTAATACTCATGTTATGAAGATGGAGCGAGGGCTAAACCCAGAGTAAGGTGTGATCACACTGACTGTGCTGAAATTATCCACTTCCTGCCTCAAAAACGTGCTGCTCAAATAAAACAGAAGATGAATAATCCAGCACTGGCTGAAGTATTAAATCCACGTGTAAGCCACTCAGCTGGGAAAACAGCAGCTTTCAGCAATTCAGCAAGCGAGCTCAAGAAGAAAAATTAGAACCTGCCTGAAATTTACCTCCTCGAAAGTCAGAAAATTAACTGCAATCATTTGGAATGTGGAAGCACACAAACAGTCCCTGCCTTTACTGTGGCACATCACTGACCCCAGGAATAGCTCTGAGGCAGTAAGAACATGAGAGCATTTCTATGAATTACCTGGAAAATGACATTTCATACAATTCTGATCACTGTTTCTCCTCCACACATCCATTTATCCTAGAATTAAACAAACCCTCACCTATCCCAGTTATCATCTAAATGCTATGGCTGAATCTGCTCTCTGTAATTAAAATTGTGCAGAACACAACACAGATGTACTGAGATAAACTCAAACTGGAGCACGCTGTAGCTCTCACTCAAGGCATACAGGGAGAAGCAGAATCCAGACTTCCAGCTTTATACTTTCATTTAAGTGCTGCCTTTACATTCCCAGAGGAGAAAATTGTGGTAGCAGGAGCTCTTCAGACACGGGGCTCCTCTTGCACACACTGAGCCTGCACCAAGTCCTGGCTGCAGTTTCACAGAGCTTGGCTGCTTCTCAAAAAAAAAAAACAAAACCTGTTTGGGCAGAAAATCACCTGCACCTCCTGTGCTCTCCTCTCTGTGCCAGGGGCTGGAGCAAAGCTTTCACCAGGACTGATGCCAGGACCCCTCCAGGTGGGGAGTCAGGCCCTGGCCACTTGGGATGCTCAGCAGCTACAATAGCCAGTCTCCTGAGTGTGCTGATTAAACAAGTATTGTCCTTTTTTTTAATCTGAAAAGCAGATTACTAGAGTACCAACTCCAAAATCTTCTATTATTTAATGTTGTCAAATCAGAAAATCCCATTTCCTTCAGCTATCCAAGGGAGTAACTTAAAATGCCAGTTCACCACCAGACAGCCTATAAAACACACCTATAAAACAGGCTAATTAAATCTATTTCCACTTCCTGAGATTATTCTTTGGTTGTATACTCCTTCCAACTGCAACAGAAAACCTGAATGTTTCCTGAAAAAAAAAAAATCAATTTAATTATTTTCCTTCTCTCAGGTTTCAACATTAACCTGGGAATGCAGCAACTCTTGCAGTGACCTCTTGTGGCAAGTGCTCAGCAGCTCTCAAACTTCCCAAAAAGAGAGGAGGGAAACCTCTCCCACTACCCCACCAAGCACAGAAAGAAAGACAAGAAAGAAAAAAAATAGAAAAATATTACAAAAAAAGGAAGGAAGGAAGGAAGGAAGGAAGGAAGGAAGGAAGGAAGGAAGGAAGGAAGGAAGGAAGGAAGGAAGGAAGGAAGGAAGGAAGGAAGGAAGGAAGGAAGGAAGGAAGGAAGGAAGGAAGGAAGGAAGGAAGGAAGGAAGGAAGGAAGGAAGGAAGGAAGGAAGGAAGGAAGGAAGGAAGGAAGGAAGGAAGGAAGGAAGGAAGGAAGGAAGGAAGGAAGGAAGGAAGGAAGGAAGGAAGGAAGGAAGGAAGGAAGGAAGGAAGGAAGGAAGGAAGGAAGGAAGGAAGGAAGGAAGGAAGGAAGGAAGGAAGGAAGGAAGGAAGGAAGGAAGGAAGGAAGGAAGGAAGGAAGGAAGGAAGGAAGGAAGGAAGGAAGGAAGGAAGGAAGGAAGGAAGGAAGGAAGGAAGGAAGGAAGGAAGGAAGGAAGGAAGGAAGGAAGGAAGGAAGGAAGGAAGGAAGGAAGGAAGGAAGGAAGGAAGGAAGGAAGGAAGGAAGGAAGGAAGGAAGGAAGGAAGGAAGGAAGGAAGGGCCACAATTAGAAATAAGACCACAAAACAGCTGATCATATCTCAAGAAAATCCAGCTTTTCCTTTCACTAACAACATGGCATTCTTTAAGTTTCTAAATTAATAAAATGGCACAGAGCTTCCATAACTATTTTTAATGTAAAAATAAACACTTTAGACCATGCAGAACTCCCCCAATTTCAGCAGCAGCAAACAGAGATGCTTAATCTGTCTGTGCTCAGTGAGCCCATTTGAAGAGCAAGGAAAACAGGGTGTCTGCAATTGCAAACCCCTCACATATGTCATCTAGTAATGCTTGTCAGTGTAAAAATCCACTTTGCATTGATTTACGTGTCAGCAAGCTCCCTGCAGCCACAGAAACTGCAGAAGGAACCCTGTGCCTTCGAATGCCAAAGAAAACCCCAGTGACATGAGCACCTTGGTAATTCCTTCATTAACTTCTGAGCTGAACTGGAGGATGGAAACTTTCACCCCACGGTGCATCCTGCTTTACACAGGGATTTAGGGAACTGCTGAGCTCTGCATTGTTCTCTGAGGATCCCAAGTGATAGGCATCCACTAAACTTGAAGTACTTTGCTTTAAAGAACTTTCTCTGTGCAGCATGTGTAATTTAATTGGTGCCAGATGAAAATGCAGTTTGTTTTAATATAGGGGAGAGAAGCCCACATGCATCATGTCCCACATCCCTGCCTGGAAGACAGGAACCCTACACAGCTAGTAAGAACAGAAGAGAAAAGAGACACTTATTTTATCTGTAATACCAGTGGAATAAAAATTAAAAAGGTGTCTTACTGCTACAGATGTAACACTTGTTTCCCTCTCCTTTCCAGGTAACCTGCCTTCAGAAAGATCACCTATGAACAGGGCTGATCCTTCCACCCACCAGTCACAGGGAGCCAGGAGGGCATAAAGGTCTCTGTGAAGGAATTGCTTTTTAGGAACATAACATAAAGCTGAAAAAGGCCAGGAATAAAATGCTAGCTTCATTAAAACTCATGCTGAATTTCCCATGGAAGCCTTAGAGAGATAAGATTTCATCCCAGTGTCAAAATCCATTTGTGAAAGACCCACTTTCATGAGGAAGCTTCTAAGAGTTATTGCAACAGAAACAATATCCAATAATTATGACTCTTATCATACAGATAAGATTATATACAGTTTTTCACTAAATTCATCCCCTTATCCAAACTGTTAGCAATCTACTGCCAGACTCACCCTTCTCACAAATTCATGCTCTTCCATAAAAGCAAATTATGCCATTAACATTACTTAATTTTTCTGCTGACAGAACTTGTGAAGGCAAGACAGACTTCCATGGCTCAACTCACTGGATGACTCTGCCCATGGACAGGTCCATAAATCCCAGCCCTGATCTCGAGACTTGCCCAGTTCTGTACCCTCTGCACTTCCACAGTGCTGAACACAGGTCAGTATCTAAGCTCTGAATGCACTGAAGAAGTGAACAACAATATCTGTAATAACAGGCACAGCCTGCTGAGAACATCTTGGGAGAGAACATTGCCCTTAGGATGGTCCTTATTAAACATCCCAAATACTAATGGCAGTAAGAGGCAGTCACCTTAATGTGATTTAGCCCAGTGCTCTCACAAAACACCTTTCAGCTCAGCAAAATACCTGGTGCTCTTAAGATCTAGGGCACAGCCAAGGCTGTAGCGAGATCGTATCAATCTTTGTGAGCCTCAGATAAGCCTCCATGTATTTTCAGTGTGCTTTAAAAGAAGAAAGGAAAAAAAAATAGATTGCAGAGAGTGCACTGAGATTACCCTGAAGACAGGTCTGCTTGTCCCTCTCAGCAGGCACAGCAGCCCTAAGGACAGAGCCTGTTCTCCCTGTGGGCTTTGGCTCTCCTTTAGTGGAGCTCAGCTGTGGTGAGGGCAAAGACCAGGCTGCACACTGTGAGCACTTCTCCCACAATTTCAACCGGATGAGCAGCCAAAGATGAGGTAAAAGGAAGGATTCATGACATTCCTAAAGAGAAAGTGCCCAAATAATGCTGAAAATTTAATATATGATTGCTTTTAACACGAGGCTAGACATCTCACCAAGCCTGCACACCGTGTTCCCGCTACACCCGCTCCCAGTCCTGACTTTCCACATTTTAAAATTATTACAATTTTGTCTATAAATTTTGTTATTAGGATCCATCTCTGGTAACTCTGAGTAATTTGTCTCCATAAACACTTCATTTTGAAGCCATTGCTTCTATTTCACCAGAAGAAGAACCTATCTGCTGAAACACCTGCCTGATTTTTCCAGCAGTACCCGTAGCCTAATAGAAGTTATTACCCATACCTACAAACCTTCTCTTGGTTGTTAAGAAAAGATTTATGATCAAGAAGTGCAATGGGATTGCATAAATGTGACAAATCTCAAACGAGAATGCTCCTGAACCAGGAATGGTGACAGAAAGGCTTTCTGGGGGGGGAATGCTGAAGATGTATTTTTAAAAAACAATCATCAGTCTTTCTTTCATCCCATTCCTCAAATTGTCAATCTCTTGAAAAATCTCTTGGAACTTGGTGAATCCAAGTCTAAAAACAAACCCAGCAGAGAGCCAGCAGACCAAATCCTGGTCTTCTTCTGAGCACTGGCAGGAGATACCTGAAGCAGATTTGCCCCACAGTATACTGTTAAGTTTGGATTAAACAATACTGAATCCAATGAAAATTACTATTTCTATAAAGGATAAATAAGGCTATGTCCTGGATGACAAAAATAAGAACTAAATCATGTTTCAGCTCACAACACTGACAACTTACATGAGTTAAATACAAATTCCCAATCTACTTTCCTCTTTGTGTCCAACAGGGAAGATTCACCTCTCTAGCGAACACCATGCTTAGACATCATCAGTGGCACAAAAAAAGCAGAATGAATGACCAGATCAGCATGATTTACGCTCCTAAATTAAACCAGGCTAAAAACTGGAGGGGATACATGCTTTTAAAGTATAATGTTCAAAAGCCTACCGAGCTTTTCCAATTTTTGATGTCTCAAAGCTTTACTGAGCTTTCACCAGGGAGGATGTGGGATTTAATTAGACCACGATACAAAACCATGGCATTCCCAAACCATGCTCCCAGCCCTGCCACTGACATGCTGCATGACCTGGGGAAATCAGACGTGATGGCCCAAGCCCCCATTCACACCACAATTCGATGAACAGGTAGAGAAAAACCTCTGTATGTCCTCTTCCACAAGGAGCTGTGAAGTGTAATTAAATTCCACCCAACACTTTGAAATTGTCAGAGGGAAAGTGCTATATAAATGCCTATTAATTAAGCCTGCATTTAATATTCTGGGAAATAAATACACTATTGTGGGAAAGCAGCTCCTGGAGATCGGGCAGCTACAGGGCTTGACAGGGAGTCAGCTGCCGACCACAGAACTGACAGAGGCAACACGACAGGGAGGAAGCCCCCCAAAAACAGCTTAATACAAAGCTGGCATTTTAACACACAACATTTTAAAACAAATTCCAACTCCTCATCCCACTCCTGCTCATGAGGAAAATCCATGAATCACCAATTCACTACCTGCTGTCAAAATCCACTCCAAGCCAGCACACCAGACCATGCTGGTGTGACTGCGAGGTACACCCAGCACTGTGCAATATGGAAAGGTGGAAAGAAACGTTTTTCAGCATATTTCACAACCCACTGGTGTCTTGATTAATACTAAATGTAGTAACCCTTCTCAATGCTCTGCTCACTTTTCCCACTCCTGTCTCCAGGTGTACACTGGCACAGGGATGCTTCCCCATGGCAGCATCACCCTGAACTTGGGCTGACCAAGGAGTTATCTTTTAGCAAAACCCAAAGCCGAGCTCTCCTACATTTGTGCAAACACTCCTATGTCTCAGCAGTTCTATGCCAGTGCAAAAACTACATTAAAAAATTAAAGTACCTAGCACAGGACTTGCCTAAAGCAGCGTCTACACCAGCACACCCAAAGAGACAGTGAGCTGCAAACACATCGTAACTTTAATGGAGCTGTGTACACTGCTCTTGATCAGTGCTTTGCACTACAAAGGGTGAAACTGACTCCAGCAGCAAGGAATAACTGGATGCCACAGTCCCGAACTAGCCCGGTAAATATTCACCTAACAGAGGAGCCGTAAATGACCAAGTGCAGACAGTTCTTTAGCCATTTGCTCAGCCACAGGATTGCCATCATCCAAACCACAGTCACTCCCTCACCGCTTTCCCGGCACCTTCGCCACAGACTTTGAAGTCCCACAGAATTGCAAAAAAAAAACTTTGAACCCCCTGAATAGAAATAGTTGCAAGTCCTAATTATTACAAAACTATAAAACAAGAAAAAGGGGGGGAAGAAAGAAAGACCCGATGAGCGGAGCGGATGAGAATTTATTGTCTCGCAAAAGAGAAGAAGGTTGAAACTGGCAGTAGCGGTTGCGATGTAAGAAGTGCGGGGAGACAGGGCAAGGACCGCGAGGGGATGCTCCGCAGGGGACCAGCGCATCCCGTTCCTTGAAGGCACCGCTTTGGCACCAGCGGGGCGAGACACCGGAGGGACGGAGGGGATGGACGGACAGACAGATGGACGCATGACGGGGGAACCTCTCACCGCTGGAGCGCCGGACGATGTTCTCCAGGAAGGTGTTCTGCGGTGCCACCAGCCCTCTCTTGCCCCCCGGCATCCTGCAGCGCCGGGCTCGGGGGCCGGGGGTGCGCGGCGGCAGCGGCGGCGGCGGCGGCGGCGGGGGGGGGCCGGCGGCGGCGGCGGCGGCGGCAGCGCCCGGTGCCCGTGAGTCGCGCAGGGGCGGCCGCGGCCGCTCATGGTAGTGGCGCCCCCGCGGCGGCTGCAGCGCGGTCTGGGGCCGCGCCGCGCTCCGCGCCGCCAGCGCCGCGCCCGCCCCCCCTGCGCCTGCGCGCCCGCCCCGCCGGCCCGGGGGACGCCCGGGGATGGGGGGGACCGAAAGGGATGGGGGAGGACGGCACGGGATGGGGGAGGGACGGCACGGGATGGGGGGGGATGAGGGGGACACCCCGCGCAGTCCGCGAGCATCCCCCCCCCCACACACACACACCCTTCTCTGGTCCCCTGCGAAGTTCTGCCCTGAGCGAAACTCACGCCGACCCCCTGGTTTTGCATCTATTCTATATTTGTTTTTATATAATATATAATATATAATATATAACATATAACATATAATATATAATATATAATATATAATATATAATATATAATATATAATATATAATATATAATATATAATATATAATATATAATGTATAATGTATAACGTATAATATATAATATATAATATATGATATTATATGTTATGTATTATATCATATAATATATAATATGTAGTATAATGATATATAATATATGATATATAGTATATAATATATGATGTATAATATATAATGTATAGTGTATAATATATAATATAGTATTATGTATTATATCATATATAATATATGATATAATATATATTATATAATGTATACTGTATAATATATAATATATGATATCTAATATATAGTATATAATATATAATGTATAATATATAATGTATCTGTATGTGTATATTATATATTTGTTTTGTTTGTGGTTGTTCTTTGGGTTGTGGGTTTTTTGGTTTTTTTTCTTTTTCTTTTTCTTTTTTTCCTTTTCCTTTTTTTTTTCTTTTTCTTTTTTTTTCTTTTTCTTTTTTTTTCCTTTTTTTCTTTTCTTTTTTTTCTTTTTCTTTTTCTTTTTCTTTTTCTTTTTCTTTTTCTTTTTCTTTTTCTTTTTCTTTTTCTTTTTCTTTTTTCTTTTTTTTCCTTTTTTTTTCTTTTTCTTTTTTTTTCTTTTTTTTCTTTTTTTGTCTTTTTTTTTCTTTTTTTTTTCTTTTTTTCCCCCCCCAGCGGTTGGGTTTGAGTGAAAACACTCGGGGACGCTTCTGTGGCGCACTGGAAGGCGGACGCGCGTTGCCCGCAAAATTAAAGGCAAAGCGCAACGTAACGGGTTAAATGCCACTAAATGCCTGAAGGCATCAAGATGTTTCTTGGAGGATTCCCCCCCTCTCTCCCGTGAGAGGCAACAGCAGGCGGATTTGGGGCTGGAAACCGCTTTTTTCCACGAATTCAGGGAGCCCCAGAGGTGCAGGTGAGTCAGCGCCGGGAGCCGCCCCACCCGAGTCCCAGGGCACGCCTTGCCCTATTCCTGACCCAGCCGCCCTCCTCCCTCCGGCCCTTTCTTGACTAGGACAGTATTTTTTAAAGCTATGGACAGTAAAATCCTGGAAGGAATTTCTCGACCTACTGCTTCTGCCTCTGCCAATTTTGCATCCTGCTGCAGACGGGAAAGGATCGTAGAAGGAACTCAGACATGGAAAATCAGTGTTTGTCCAGAGCAGGAGCACGCTCTGCAGAGCACATCCCGCTGTGCCGAACGCTCCTGCCCTGCTTGGCACAAGCAGCAGTGCTTCTCCCAGAAGACATCATTCCACTGTGGAAAAATCAATTTATTTATTTTTTCATTCTGCTTGCAACACCTGCTCCTTCCTGTGCTTGAGTCTTGGTCCAGCAAGGCACACTGAGGTCACCTGCACTCCACGCCTTAAAGTTTGAAATCTCTACCACACCAGGAGCAGCACTTTCCTGGGTGCCACTGCTGCTGTTCCTGGAAAATAATCTGGTTTTTCTCTTTAATTTAAACAAATGCAAATCAGGAGCAGCTCAGTTGGGAATGCTGACAGGAAACAAGTTTGAGGTGTGAAGCACACCCGACTTGTCAAACATTCCTGTTTTCCTCCCAGCTCTGGCATCTTCAGGGCTTTCCTTAGTGGTGTGGTTTAAAGATGCTCCTGCTGAGCGCTGCCCCGAGGTACAGGGGAATTTTTCTCCCGGTAATTGGATGGTGGAGGGCAACACCTTTGTTTGTTTCAAGTGAGTTTGTTTCAGCTCACCTAACCCAGCTGTGCACAGGCAAATACTGCGTGACTGATCTGTCTGGACAGTGCTGCCAGGACCTCTGCTCCCCAGTTCCCTCCCTCCCAACCAATCTGAATTTTTCTAATTTACCAACCTCATTTTGAAACCTAGACTTGCTACTACTAGCCCTCCCACACCCTTTTTCATCAAACCCCTTCTTGTTCACCCTTTCTGCTAAACTTTTCATGCCCAAGAGTCACTCCATCCTTCCTGCTCCATCTCCTCAAATTCAGATCCCTCGTTTTTAAGTTCTGTTGCTGTATTTCCAGTGGCACTAATTAAACAATAGGTTATGGAGATGGTCCAGCTCCAAAAACGTGTCTTTAAATATCACAGACGTCAGATAGAAATGGCAAGACGTGGTGGGATGTTTCTATACCAAGGTTGCAAAAAACTCCAGAGGACACTTCTTTCTTTTCCTGGAATGCTGGATGAAGCTAAAGATAACCTTGAAAAGAAGAGTCTGACAAAGAAAGCAAACTGGGAACTACGAAGAGACTCTTGTCTTCTTTTGGGAATCTTCAAATCATGCTTGGAAACAGCATCGAACCACCACGCAGGAAACTGTCAGAAAGGTTTGAGGTCAGTGTAAGTAGGAAAAAGACAACTAGGCAGCTTCTTTCCACATCAAAAATACCCCAGTCTCAACCTGCTGTTCTCAAGTGCAGCAGAAAACCCACTGTGATTCAAAATGCCTTTTCTTTTCTTTTTTTTTTTGCAGAATAGGTAAGTCAAAACAGTTTCAATTTTAAGGAATTAATTGTTAGAACATTAAAAAGAAAAAAAAAGTAGTTTAAGCTAAATGTAACAACATTCCTGATGGATGATCAGAGCATTCCTAGTTCTTTCTTCCTGGTTTGCAAACTTCATTTCTTTAAGGGAAGAAACCAGTTTTCCTTTCCTAAAAGGAAAAAGGCAGAATGAGCACATCTCTGTACCAGAGTAAAAGTAATCATGATTCCTCCCTCTTCTGCTTCACCATTTCCTTTCTTCTGAAATTTGAAGCACTTGCTCAGGGTGACTTCCCTCTTTTCTGGTATTTCTACAAAAGGCACAATACCCCAAATCCACCCAGCAGTGGGCAAGCACGGAGCTCCCACAGCAAGTGGAGACAGCACACGCTGTGAAGTTCAGCTGCACGTGGTGAAGAGCTGACCCTTGGAATCTAAACCTACAGGAGAGGGTTATTTTTCTTCAGGGACTATTAAACATTTCAGAACTGGTTCTTATTCACAGCACAGAGCTTTAAATGTGTCTTCTGCGAATTTATGAATTGAAGAATCATCGCTCCCAGGGCTCCTAGGAGAGGAGGGAGAGACAGAGCAGCATAAACAGGTCAGGCACTGATCCAGCCCAACAGCCTGAGTCATTGGCACACCCGAGCTGCTGAACAGATCCACATCTCCTTTGCTCTCAGTGCTGTGTGTAACAAGGTGAGTCAGGTTCCCTGGGACTGCCCTGGGGACACAATGAGACTCACCCGTGTAGGTCTAAAAATGTTGTGAGCACGGCTGAGCCAAGGGATACCCTTGGCAAGGCTCAGAGCTGTTTGCTACCCCAGGTGCACACAGAAGACTTCCCATTCTAAAAGCCATCATTAAGATGACCATGGGCTTTGTTTATAAACAATGTGATTTGTACATATAAACTCCAAATTAGCACTATTTGATTTCCAATTTCCAACAACAGCTCAAGTGGGAAACAAATGCCAGAGACAGATATTTGAAGGATGTTAAATGGTAGAAAAGCAGGTAGAGTTTTCTCCTTAAAGCCAAAAAACTCTGCACCAAAGAATGTGACAGAAGAGACTTTTCTGCTAAGAGGCATTAGACCCTTAATAAATCTTTCTCCATGAGTGAAGTACATCTGTTGTCAGATACTGGGGTGGGACAACAGGGGAGCTCATGCTGCAACTTTTTCTCCTCAGGAGGGAGGACTATAAGGTCAGGAGTTTTTTTACTGACTCCAGAAACTTCCAAGAACTGTTTGGAGGTTTGTCAGAAATTGCAGGAAGCAAAGCAGCATCCCTGAGCCCACCATCCTGCTCACCATAAAGGTGGAATCTGAGTCTGAAAGTTGCTGAGGGGATGGCACCAGATCTGCATTTCTGCATTGCCTTCAGACAGTAGCTTTCAAAAAAGAGGAAATACCTCTGCTCATAGCAACAGCTGATAATGCCAGAAAAAATACTTAGGTGACAAAAAATAGAGAGGGGGAGGAAATAAATTGCTGTTTCTTTCCTAAAAATAAAAAGTTGCTGTTTCTTTCCTTCCCTGTTTTGAGGGGTTTTGCTTCTTACCCCATTACAAATTTGAAAAAGCACTTTGGCAGACAGGAAATCAATAAAAACTTGACAAAAGTTGCTGCTTTTGGTATAAAAATTGATGGAAAGTATTGATGAAACCTCAGACCTAAAGTACTCGCTGGATTCTAATTTGGCACCAATGAGAATTCTTTATTCTCTGTTGTGTTGGGCAAGTTAAGTCTGGACAACTAGACCTGGAGGTTATGAATCTCCTGTCCCTCAGTCCCTTTGGCAGTGCAAAGCCAAGGAATGCAGAACTTAAGGGAGGCAACAGCATTCAGCTGAGTCAAGCAGACAGGAATTAGGAAGAATTAAGGTTCCCTGTTTATCCTGGATGCACCTGGGATGCACTGAGGATGGCTCAGTGCATGGATAATGGCTAAGCCTCTCTCTTTTACACTTCTCATTCAACATGGCCCTGTGCCACATTCCTGGGACCCCAGCCAACCTCTGCTCAAGTATGGCATGATTAATTTTTTGTGTGTGTGGTGCTCATCACTAATCTGCTGGTGCTTTGGAGGCACCGTTGAATATCTTCATTTTACCTCGTCATACCAGGATCAGACAGGAAACTGGGGCACAGGGAGATTAAGGTCAAAATGGTCAGGGAAATCACAATGTCCAACTTGAGACATCCAGGATGCTTTTGGAGGAGTCCCAGTTCAGCAGAAGTTTGTGCATTCAGTGTCTGGAGGCTTTGGTTACAGCTGTGAGAGCAAAGCACTTCTCCAGATCACAACCTCTGCATTCCCCAGGAGCTCATGAAAAATAGAGGAAGAATGGGCAATGGGAGATCCTAGGCTTGAATGACTGGCACAGCTTCATGGAAGATCCCTGTTTAACAGGAGATTTAACATTAACAGCTTGCTTTTAACATGACACTTTTTATAGCCCTCGCCTTATTATTTCATAGCTTTCATTTTCTTTAGTGGGCACACCAAAGATATTACAGGCTAAAGTTGTACACAAGTCAGAAGTTTAGACACACACATACATGAAATATTGTGGGGAATGTAACTGTAGACTGTGTTGCAATGCACAGACATAAGGGCAGAAGCAACCCAGCCATTATAGGGCTATTGCCTCCCTTTGGAGTGCCTAAAAACCAAATTTTTCTTTTCCACAGTCTTTTCTTAAGCCAGAATCAGACACTTGGGAAAAGAGCCTTTAACACATTATCATTTTATTAATGTTGTTTTTCATATTCCTTCACCTCTGCTTCAGTTATCATGAGTCCAACTGTGCAGACATAGGGAGCCATTAAAGCTTCTGAAATGACCTAAAATAACACCTAGAATTGAACAGCATCAGAACTTTCAAAGTCCATTATCACAGCATCAGGCAGGTGCTGTAATGTCCAAACCAAGGCTCGTGTGTACTTTCTCCCTGGAAGGAAATAAGTCCCTAATTTTCAAGGGTACAGAGCTCATAATTCTAACCCTGAGAGGAAATCCTGACACATGCTGCAGCACATTTGAGGCTAGGGAAGCATACAGTGATAAGAGTGACAGTTTTCATGTCTTCAAGACCTTTCAGGAGAGAAGAGGTGGAAATCTCAGACTCCTGATTGGAAAGGAGAGAAGAGTCCTCTGATTTAACCTAAAACCCCAGGATGACCAGTGCCACGGGATGGCAGCTTGCAGATGCCCAGCAATGTTTGGGACAAGCAAATCACAGTCAGAGTCAGATGTGAAAAGTAAATGGTTGGTGTTCAGTAGTCAAAAATGTATGTGGAATAAGGGGAGGAAATGTTCTTCCATCATAAGGACAGCAAATATCAGGACCCACATTAATCACTGGGGGCTCTGATGAGTCCATGGCAACTTCCTCTCCCAGGGTTTCATCCTGAGAAATAAACTGATAGCAACCAATAATTTATTGGCAGGCTTTACAGAGATAAATCATTGTATTAATTACAGAGAACCAAGAGAAATGGACTCATGCATGCCCTTTCCTTCTTGCTGTTATTTTGGATGGGGGGTGTGTTTGTGTTTTTGTTTAGGGTTTTGGGTTTTTTTGTTTTGGTTTTTTTTTTTGGTGGGGCTATTTTTGCGGGGGTTTTTTGTTTGTTTTAGTGGGGGTTTTTGTTTTTGTTTTTTTTTGACGGGGGTTGTTGTTTTTGTTTGGTTTTTTTAAGGGTAAAATATTTTTACCCTGAACAGGTAATACATTAAAAAACAATCATGGGAAGATAGGATGACAGTGCTTCAACATCATACTCTTCAGCTTATTTTTGCCAGTAGCTGAATCATCACAAAAAAGATTCAGAATTGGAAACAATCCACTGGTTTATCTTAGAAGAAGCATTTTGCATTTAAAGTGGTGTCCATCTAAGAACACATTGCAGAAGCACGTTCTGCTTCTCTTGGCCTTTTTGACTAATCCTGGATTTTTACCCCAAAATCATCCTTGCAGGCATGCTCTGAGGAAATCCATGACAGAAGCAAGGACTGCTCAGGCTCTCAGGTCCTTCCTGGGTACAGCTTGCAATACACTTAAAAAACCTCTGCCCTTGACCCCAGTGTTCCATATTTTGGGGAGTCTTTGCACTACTTGAACTATAAATCCTTGGCACCATAGGGGCAGGCAGAAATAAATGCTACCCTAGTAGCAGAAAGGGATGTTTTTTCAGGCAGGAGTAGATAATAGCCTGGATTAAGTCTGATAGAAGCCCCAAACATCCTGACACCCCCCTCTTGCACCTCAAAGGTCACAATCCCAGCACACAGGGGAGCTGGGGGAGTGTGAAAGGAACAGCAGCAAATAAACCCCACTCTTCTGGAGCCATGGCCACACATGGGAGATGAGAGGAGAGCGAGCACCCTGCTGGAGAATGGAGCCATTTTCTGCATCAGAGCTGTTTTTCAGGCTTCCTGCAGATACCAAGACATTAATTGCTCCACAGGCTGTGCTCTGACCAGGTTTCCAGGCTTTTTGGGGGATTCCAAAGTGAAGACATTTTCTTTGCTAAAGAAAGGCAAGGTGAGAGTCCCTGGCCCTATGACTCAAGGATCTGGGGCTCTAGTTTTCATCGTGGCTCTTTTTTTATTTTTTTGCATGGTGAATATTTTTGTCCTTCCTCAGGTGGTAGCACACACGTGGGAAGCTGCACTGGCAGGAAGGGGGACAGAGCAGTCAGTCATCACAGGTGCCTGTGGCAAAGTGAGACACTTCATTTTCCTCCCCAGAGGTGGTACAGGTTATTCCACATCTGACACCTCTTCTGGACCCTTCTCCATGTGAGAATTGTGCCAGTTTTGGGGCCTCTTCTGAAATCAGCAGGAGCTACAGAAAAAAACCTTCCCCAGAACTAAAAGTCCACTGTGTTCACCACATTTTATGTTAGAGGGATACCTCTGAGAGCCTGGGGATTGTGCCACAAGTACACTAGAAAATCTCAAGGATGGACATAAGTGGGTGACATTAAATGGCCTGGAACTTAGGTACCTGAAAACCCAAACACCAGAAAAAGGTATTAAACACAACATTTGCTCCTAATGCAGAAAATCTAAGTGTTTTATATGTTTGGGGGAATATGTTATAATAACAGTGATGCGGTTAAGAACAAGTTGTTGGGTATTTTTTTCTAATTTTAAACTTATTTATATACACTTGTTTATAAAAATTATCTTTGAGAAGGAAATTACTTGCATCAGAGCTTAACTAATTGCAATTTTTTTTTTTTTTAGAAATTGTCATTAGAGCTCAGCATGGGACTAATTTTGCGTCTAAACATTCTTGTTAAAACTTGTGTTACTGGAAAGCCAGAAAGTGTAGCTGTCCAAGTGTAGGATGAGTGGTGGCTGGCTGCTTTTTCTTTTTTAGATTAATTCAGTGTGAGTTTTCATATTGATTTTCACGGGAGCAGAAAGAAGCCCTTAAATTGGTATGTTTATAATAGTGACTCTTCAGAGAAGTTAAAAAAGACTTAGCATGGAATTGCCTCTTTTTAGTGCAGTTAATCTCAACCTATCACCTCGCTGGCAATGTTTTCTCACATTAAGTTTTATTAGGATTTGTTGCTGGCTCTGCAGAAAAGCACAACACAGAGGCAGAATCTGCTGACACACAGACCTTTCATAACAAGTCACACAGCTGCTACTCCAGCACTTCTTTGGAAAGCAGGAGCATCTTATGTGACTAATTGATTAGCATGGAAAAGGTGTCCCTAATTTGCTGTTCTGTTGGATACACAGAATAACAGCACTCTGCACTAACACAGACTGGCCCAGCAGATGGGATCCTGTTTAAAATGCTGTTCAGCCTGAGTTATGTCTTGGAGGAGACAAAATTCTGCTCAGTGAGAAGGAGGGATGTGCCAGGGCATTGACCAAGCAACTTCAAAAAAAAAAATCTTTCTAGGTGATCTGGTTCCTTCCCTTGTGTTTACAAACAGGGTAAGATAAAACTCACTTTTCTGTTTATAGTGGGTGATCAGCTGAAACCTACAGACCTTGAACTGCCTGCAGCACATTGGGACTGTGGAAAAAAGTCTTTGGATGAGGTGTCCCTCAGAGTCAAGCCACTGATTAATTGGATCCAACCCTCCCTCCAAACAACTTCTTGCTGGATAAAAATGAACCAAGCTCATCTTGCCTTTTTTTTCTTTTATGGCAGATGTTTAAAGAGGGCTCAGGGGAAAGAAGTTACTGTGTGCCACTGATCCATTAGAATTTCTCTTCTCTGACAGTGGGGGAACAAGAGTTGCTGAGAGTATCCCAGCCAAAAAGTCTGCAACTGATGGAGGTTGATAATGTCTTTATTTCAAAATCCTAACTTTTGCTTTACTTTGGAAGAAGTTATTAGGTGGTGTAAAACCAATTTTAACATAAGGCAGGTAATTAAATCAACTTATTGAAACAGTGCATCTGAACATTTGGGACAATAATTTGTTTTGACATTGCTTTATGAAAGCAGGTCACAGCTGTATCCCCTAACTAGTTGACATCTAATTCCTTAATCTATTTTCGTGTTTCCAAATGGAGACTGTAGAAATCACTTCACCTAAAAAAGTTTTCCAGCTGCTGGGGTGAGACAGGAGTGCAGAGCAGGCTGCAGTTTTCCACTTCATGTGTGAAGAGGAAAATGTTGCCCCAACAGCCAGTGCTGTGAATACAAAATATAAATGTAAAAGGAGCGTGTATATGAATAACGCCGTGTACAGGAGTATGAGAGGTTGTAGCCATAATAATTATCTCTGTAATAAATATTACTTTCATTTCCAAAGACCACAGTTTGTGCTTGCACTGTTGCTCCTCACTGAAGTCCTTTGCATTCAGTAATCAAATAATTCAGAGCAAGGATTTCTCCAAAATTAAGGGCAGCAGTTGACTGTGCACTGCTGAATCTCATTTCCATCAGAAAGATATAATTGCAGCCTTACGTTCATTTCTGGTTAGAAAACTGGGAATTATCAATATAAACAAATTTGTACCAGAAACACTTCTATTTTTCAAGTGCTTTTTGAGCTGCAAATCATGCAAAAATCATCTGATTGTTAATTACATCTATCTCGCTTATCTTTGTCTCAGAATAGATACAGGCTAGACCTGAAGAAGAGCAGACTTATACAGTTACTAAATCTCTGGGGAAAAAAACGAACCAAACAAGAGAATCCTGCATCTTTTATAGGGTAAAAGATTCACATCCTGCTGTTTTCAATCAAACTACTCAGAGATTTTCCTCTGCTAGGAATAGAAATACACATTTAATAAGCATAAACCTAATGCCCCCTGTTGGTTATATCCAGCTTAAACCCTCGCCTGTGCCCACGGGGACTCCTCATCCCCTACTGCTGACTAAAGCATCCCATGGAACATTTAAGGTTTGCATGGGCACAGAGATTATGCTCCAGATTCACCTGAATTAATTTCTCTCCTCCCTCACAGGCACAGTGTCACATTCTGGTATATAAATTGTTCCTGTACCTACAAAGCCAGCCCATACCATCAGAGTGCTCTGCAATATCCTGCCCTCAATCACTGCACATGGAAATTGTAGGAAAATGGAATCATAGCATCATTAGGGTCAAAAAACACCTCTAAGATCACTGAGGCCAGCTGTTAAGCCAGCACTAAACCATGTCCCAAATGCCACATTCACACATCTCTCAAATCCCACCAGGGATGGTGACTCCACCACTGCCCTAGGCAGCCTGTTCCAATGCCTGGCACCCCTTCAGCAACAAAACCATTCCTAATATCCAATCTAAACCTCCCCTGGCACAGCTTGAGGCTATTTCCACTTGTCCTGTGACCTGGGAGAAGAGACCAGCTCCCACCTGGCTCCAGCCTTCTTGCAGGGAGCTGTAGGGAACAGCAAGGTCCCCCCTGAGCCTCCTGTTATCCTGACTGAAGAACCAGCAGTCGTACAGCCTGGGGCTTCTGTGTGGCCTGTTAGAAAAAGGCAAATGCTAATTGTGGGTCAGGTGTTTAAAGCCAAAATTACTCGGGGTTTTTGGCTTTTCCACCACACATTTCACTGGTTTCTGAGGAGACCTCCAAACTGAAAACTAACAGCATCTCCAGCTGGGTGTGTATTCTGTAGTCAATTTAACCTAAATTTGGAATTGCCCTTCCTTGAAAAAATGTCTTAGAAACAATTAAACAAAAATGCACAAAATTAAGTGAAGAGCTTTTTTACCAAAATTCCTCTGACCAGCAGCACTTTTTCTGTTGAGTGAATGTGGAGCACAGTGGTTCACCTGGCTCTTCACAGCAGAAGATGCTGAGAGGCTCCTGCTACCTGTGGTCTCAGGAGCAGCAAGAGCCAATATCTGCAGAGGCAGGAATCACTCCTGTGAGTGGCAGGAGGCTGCTTGTACCCCTCCCTGTACCTCTGCCAGCCACAGCTGAACACTCCCTGTCCCTCCTACCTGGCAGACACATCCCCAGAGGAGATGCTGGACCAATCCTCCAGAGCTGGCTGAGCACCTTGTCCCTCAGAAAGACTCCACTCAGTGTGGAATCACAGAGCCATTCAGCTGGAAAAATACCTTTAAGGTTATGGAAGTAACAAATGGCTCAGACCTCTGCAGCAGAGCAAAATGCAAAGATCATCCTCTTGTCCTCACATGGAAGCAGCATCAGAATTGGAGGCACACAGCAGGAATTACCATCCTCTCACATTTTGCTGCAAATGCCACCACTGAGGTTGTCACATTTGTGAGGAATCCTGTGCCACCCCCTCTTGTTTGAGCCTGTGATGCAGCAGACTCCAGGGCTCCTCAGGGACAGCAAGGCCAGGGCTGGGGGCCTGCAGTGGCATCCTCCTGCTGGGGACACAGAAACTGTTCAGAGCTGAAGGGACTGGCAGTGTCACAGAACCACAGCATGGTTTGGGCTGGAAGGAGCCTGAAAGATCCTCTATCCCAAATCCATGGAATTTGGGCATGGGCCATGGGCAGGGACACCTTCCACCAGACCAAGTTGCTCCAAGTCCTATCCAGCCTGGCCTTGAACATTTTCAGGGATGGAGCATCCACAGCTGCTCTGGGCTACCTGTGTGAGGGCCTCACCTCCCTGACAGTCCAGAAATTCCTCCTAATATCTAATCTAAGCCAGCCCTCTCTCAGTTTGAAACCATTGCCCCTTAATCCCACTCCATTCCTCAGCTCAGCTCCTGGAGTAGCTCCTCTCCCTGCAGGACACCCTAATTTCTGTCTTCAGATTAAAGAACACCAGAGATAGCAGGGTTAGGAGCAAGTGGGACAAACTGCTATGAAAAGACAGAACACTGAAGTGCAGGGGATCACACAAGCAGATATTTTTTGTCTGCTGGCCAAATGAACCTCATCTCCCTCAGCCAAAACCAGCTCTGCTCCTTTGTCTTGCTTAAATCACTGCAGAGATGTTTCTGCATGCTTCAGCCCTCCACACCCAGTTTTCCTCAAGCCACTCTCCTCACTCCCTGCCAGGCTGTAAGTGGCACCCATGCACTGCAGGGATGCTGAAATCCCCAGGGACACAGAGTGGGAGCCCAGGAGCCCCCCAAGTGCCCCCCAGCCCCTTGGTGCCCTGCAGGGGCACTGTGTCACTGGCAAAACCAGGCTTATTGGTCCCATTTTTACTTTTTGTCCCAGGCAGAAGGTACTAATTCATCCACCTGGGTCTCATCCAGGAGATCAGGAGGCAGCTGGTGCAGGTTTTGATCTTGCATGGTGGGAGCCAAGATCTGGGGTGCCACCCCTCCAGCCACCTCAGCTGTCTCTGGATGTGGGCAAAACTGAGCTTCACACCCAAAGTCTCCCAGTTCCCCATCTCTGGCACAGCTGAGCTGTAAGCTATAAAAGACCCAGGCTCCTTAATTGCAGCAGCACATGGAGAAAGACAGCATGGCCGAAATTACAGTGTAAAACACAGGCAATGGAGAACCAAGCTGTAAGCTTTTCTCTGAATCAAATCCAGCAAAGCCTGCAACAATTTTCCAATATCCAGTTGCTCCTTCAACAAATGCAAATGTAATTTCCTCTCTGCCCTTAATTTGAAAACATTCTACATGAGATTATTTTTTGGATACTCATTAATGAAATATAAACCCTATCAGTAGTTAGGCAACAAAATTCCTTTGCCACTTTTGTCATAAAATATCTTTACTGAGACACTCTCGTACCAGCATTATTTGGATGGAATGAAAATGTTATTTCAGGTCCTTTGAAAAAGGTTTGGGGATATTTTTGCTCTTCCTGGCACTTTCCCCTCCTATCTTCTTTTAAATAAACTCAAGAAATCTCATCAGTGATAGGAGAGAGGGGAAGCACTGCGAAGAGTATCTGGATTTATGTGTTAAAGTGTGTTTTGCAATCCAGTCTGACTTTATTCCATGCTGGGAAACCTGATGTTTATCCCCACATGTAGTTCTTTGTGACCTCCAAGGCCATGAAGATAAGAAGAGCAAAGCTTTTAAAATAATGCAGTGTCATATCTCTGAAAGATTCCTGTAAATCTGCCTTTGAGGCTGAAGGGAGGGAATGGGAATCCAGCTGAACAAAAGCTTTAAAAAACACATGTGATACACTACAAATCTGTGTAACCACTCAAGGAAACTGGAAGAAAAGGAGCAAAAAAACCCCTGGAAAACAGCACTGAAAATGGCATGTGATGCAAGAAAATGATAAAGAAACTCTTGCAGCCTTTAAGGACATCAAGTGAAATGCAAAATGCTCCAAGTTGGCTTGGCTTGATCTCTGCTTGATTTGAATTTCAAGCTCTGATGTACGAAAAGCTTTGTCTCCACACAAGGTTTTGAAGTCCTGCAGGACTGCCTGCCTGGATGCTTTTGCTTTGAAGCTGTCTAAACTTTCCCTTGCCATCACTGTTTTGCATTAAAATATATATTCTCCATTGCAGAACTTAGCAAATAGATTTTCTGCTATTCCATCCCCTTACTCCATCAGACTGTTTTCTTCAGGCTCCAAGTATATGCAGATTTAATGGGGAGATCTTTAAAAAATAATGCTTTCCTTAGAGAAAACAATAAGTTAAAAGCCATTTGTTGTCTCATGCTGTCAGCTATTTGCCAACAAAACCAGAAAACACAATACAATCAGAATTATCTATGCTGTGAAGCAAAACTGCCTGCCCCTTCTAAACCATTCTTTTGTCCTGGTTACATCAATTCCTGACACCGAAGTGTTTCCATGATTTCAGCCTCCTGCCTGGTGATGCCCAAGCCCAGTCCCATGAGCTGAGCAGAAAACAGAGGGATGCACTCGATGGTTCAGATCAGAGGTTCAGCAGATTCCCTGTGTCCTGCACTTCAGGCTCAGTGCTGGGTCCTCTGCCAGGCTCCAGTGGCTCCCACGTCCTCCCAGCTCAGAGTATCTGTGCCTTTCCCTCCTTTTGCAGCCTTTTCTTTCTCCCTCCACTTCATGCTTCCTCTCCCTTTTCCTCCTTTTGACCTGGATCTCTTTCCTCTTAAACTCCTCTTCTTGCACCTACCTCCTCCCCCGGCCTCTTCCAAGGGTGGAACAGGTTCAGAATGAATAAACACAATGGATTCAGAGAACAGCACTGCCATGGAGGGAACCACCAAACTCACCCAAGGATGTGAGTTTTTGCAAAGGGAAAAGAACACTCCCCTCTTTCATGTTCCATATCATGAGTAATAGTGATAAGGATCTGAAGATGATCTTTACCTGTGGCAAAATTTAAAAAGGTTTCAGGCAAAGTGTTATGTATTTTAGAAATGTGAATATACTGTGATGGTCTGTGAGCTGGCATAAGCAGACAGAGGAACAAGGAGGTGCATCAGTAAGGAGCACCCTTAAAAGAGATAAAAGCAATTTGATCTGCAGCATGAGCAGGTCTGTCTCCAGTTACTCTTGTCTTTGCCTAGGAGATTTATTGGAAACTAAATAACACAATTCTGCTTTTAATAAATAAAATTTACTAATCCTATATTGTGTAGTCTGAACAGAGACTCAGTATAGAAAACATTGCCTGAAATTTTTTCCAACTCCATCTACTAGTTTATTTCTCAAGTCCTGCAGCTTCAGGTTGCCCTTACATTCTGAATCCTGTTTCAACCCACAATCAATCAATCAATCAATCAATCAACCAATCAATAAACCTCAAAATGGTTTGGGTTGGAAGGGACCTTAAAAATCATTTCATTCCAACCTCTTGCCACAGTCAGAGACACCTTCCACTAGACCAAGTTGTTCAAAAACCCATCCAAACTGGCCTTGAGCACTTCCAGGGATGGAGCAGCCACAGCTTCTCTGGGCTGCCTGTGCCAGTGCCTCACCACCCTCACAGGGAAGAATTTCATATAAAATCTAAATCTGTCTTCCTTCACCTTAAAGCCATTCCCCCTTGCCCATGTCCCCACATGATCCAATCCCTCTCCATCCCCTCTGTGACCTGCAGACAGGAGCTCTGTGTCACACACACCTCCCCCAGATCATCACCCCTGCTTTCCCCTGGGTGCTGCCAATCCCCCTCCCTCTCCCCAGCACTCCTGCATAACCTGAGATCCCTCTGGAAGTGAAACACCCCAACCCCTTGCAGTGTTTACATCTCTCCAGCAGCTCGTGGTGGAAATCACTTGAGCAGCTCTGGTTTATATCTTTGTGAGGTTTCTTAAACTGCTGCCCAGCTCTGATTAATTTGTCAAGCCACTGGACTTTCTGTATTACTCCCTATGCTCTTGTTAACACAGCTCCCATAATGTTCTTGCCTTTTCACAGCTGCTTTGCATTGTGGAGACATTTTCCCCAGGTTCACAGGGACACCTAAAGCTGTTCTTTTCACACAATTCAGACCCTGTGTGCAAGGGTGCCTCTGGTCTGCCCTGATTTTCAATTTCCTCCAGTTTTCTTAGCTGAGAGTGTCTCAACTGGAAGATTTTGAGGAATTAATATGAATCTGGAGCAAAAGTAAATTTTGCTGGAAATTCACCAAGCTCCAAAGCACATGATCTCTTCCACGTTCCTGCAGGACATCTCAAATTTCTTTACATTTTCCAGGCTCTGAGGGACCAGCACGTCAAACACAGCACGCGATTCTGCCTGGGCCATCAGAGGCAGAAGCTGAGTCCTGCTTCCTTCTGGGCAGATTTCTATAAAAGAACACAGAAGACCTTAATAAATAATAGAAAAATTGGTAAATTGTCTTGGAGACTGCTGGTGAAAAATAGGCATAGCCTTATGTTACATCCTTCTGGGATTCCTCAAGCAGCTGTCCGGTTCAAATTAACTGAAGACATCTTTTAAGGCAACATGTCCTCTTAATTTGTAGTTTCCTTTTTTGAAATGTGTTTTGATTAAATGGTTTTTCAATTATCAAACTTGAAGTCTTGAGTACAAAATTTAGGAAAAAAAAAACCAAACCAACAAAAGGGAATGATGTATAGGTTTATTTTTGATAGCTGGGATATTTTCCAGGCAGGCTACCACAAGACAGGGTGCAGATACACCCCTCCACATGCATCAGTGTGACCAGAACTCATCCAAATGGCATCAGGTGAGGGAAAGAGGCACCCAGCACAGATAAACCAGATTAATTAGGTATTTGCAGAGAGGCCTTTTCTTTTCTAACACACAATCATCAATTCTTTATTGAAATTGAACCCATGAAAGAGCTCCCACTTTGTCCTGATGATGCCTTGTGAAGGCTGACCCAGAGCAGAGGCTGGACAGAGCTAAAGAACAAAGCAGGGGTTTATTAAAAGGCTTCAATGGATCCACCTTGGGCAGCACAAGAGCCCAGACAGGGCTGCACCTTAAACAAATCCAAAATTGTCACAAATGGATGACCAGTCACGAGGTCTCTCACTTTAAAAGTTTTGCTACATTTGCATATTGGAGTTAATTGTCCAATTACAGCTTTAGCCCATCCTTGTTTTTCCGTCTTCAGCCCACGTTGTTTCTGCTCTTGGGCCTGACATTTGGATCATTTGTCCTTGGTCCCCAGCTAGAGCAGGAATTGTTTTGTCTCTCTACTCTGTGAAGAAAGCTCACCATCCCCTAATATAAAGCTCAGAACTACACACTAAAGCAGCACAGAATCTGAAAAACATGAAAGCTAAAACCTGAGGCATTGCTGACAGTGGCTGCACCAAGGGGCTGGAGAAGTCCCAGCTGGGGCTCACAGCATCTTGGGGTCCACTGGTTATTTCCAGTACAGAGTTCTCCAAGACTTGTACAGCCAGATGACCCCATGTAAGTGCTGCACTGGCCTGAACCACTTATTGAAACTTTCCACTGCACTGCTGCTACCACGTGTTTCTTTCACACTTCCCTGGTCCAAACTGTGGATGCCAAAATGACTGGGACTGAGGAGAAGAATATGAGGTTGTTTCTGATTCCCTGGCAGCATTGAAAAATGATAATTTGGGCAATCTGATTAAATCAAGTATATGAAACTAACCCATTGTTTTTCCTGCCTTTGAGAGCAGCTCTCACAAAGAATTTAATCAAGAGAAAATCAAGCCACAAATGAGCTCATATGCCCAAAGTGAACCACAAATAGTTTACTGCTCTGATTGTTATTTAATGAAGTTTGTATTAAGCTTTTAAAGGATTTTCATGAGGTTTTGTCACATGCCTTTTTAATTTTTAGTGGTTACTTTCAAAATGCGACAGTTTCCAGAATTACCTGGGGTGCACTTCACTGCAGCACCTTTCTGTTTCAATACACTCTATTTTATTTTTTGTTCCACATCAAACTTTGCAATGTAGGTTACCATATCAACAAGCTGGTTTATCTTCTGCTGTGATATGCAGCCAAAGTAGCTCAAAAAATCAGGTGTGTTGCTGCTGAGAAACATTTTCAAAGCAACAAAGTTCTTGTGGTTTCATGACACGGAATAAGAGTACAAGGGCAAAAACCTGAGATGCTGCTGCAGATAAAAGACCCATTGTCCTGTTTCCAGCACTGACTGAGAACAGGTGTATGGGAGGGAATACAGCACGTGGCAGCCACGTGAAGATACAGTCCATGCACTCCAAAATGGATATTTTGCACTCCTGGAGTTTCCTCAGCCAGAGATATTTCCTTTGCATTTAACATTGACAGGCAGCTTCTTCCTCTGTGAGTTCATCTAGCTGCTCTTTGAGCACTGAGACAAATATCTGAACCAAAAGTTCTGGTTTTTTGTTTGTTTGTAATAGGAAATCTGAGGGCAGCAGCTGCCATCACGACTGAATCTGAGAAAAAAACTCTTACACAAAAAGTATAATAAACCTCACAAATGTTTATTATTCAACAAGGCCAAGTGCAACATCCTGCACATGGATCAGGACAATCTGAGGCTTAGAACAGGAATAATTTCTTGATTGTGAGGGTGGTGAGGCCATGGCACAGGCTGCCCAGAGAAGCTGTGGAAGCTCCATCCCTGGAAATGTCCAAGGCCAGGTTGGATGGGGCTTGGAGAAACCTGGGATAGTGGAAGCTGTGCCTGCCCATGGCAGGAGATGGAACAAGATGGTCTTTAAGGTCCCTTCCAACCCAAAACATTCTGTGATTCTTCATTCATGGATTTGGCTCCCAGGAAAACAAAACCAAAATAAACAGACTTAAACAACAAGCATTTCTCAAAGATCTAATTTTTGCACGTGTAAATGGCAAGCTGTACATAGCAAGACAATTTTTTGCAGCTCCTACTGGTAATTCCCAATAAACATCCTTGAGCCTAGGATGAAAAACAAAACTCAGAAAACCCCATCCCAACTGAAAATTCTAATTGCAGACAGTATTTTCTTTTTTTGGTAACAACAACAACAAAAGCACCCTATTTCAATCATCACTATCAAATTCTGTTTCAGAGGACAAAAATATCCCATACAAATGCAGGCTGTCAGAGATAATGTCACTTCTTGGGTTTTGATCTTTATTCACTGTTTGCAAAACACATTTCCCCAAAATGAATTAATTTGGTGTAGTTCCCTAAAACCCAGGTAACCCTCAGCTCCTGACTCCTCCCAGGAGAGCCACTTCAACACTGAAATAAAGTGAAGGAGCCAAGGACTGCCAAGCATCTGCCATTGCTGGGGCCTCCATTTCTTACATCACAAATGCTGCTCAGCCCAAACAAAGCTGATTTATGCCTGAAAACTCCTCTTTCTAATTGTCTGCCCCTGCCAGAACCCAGCTGACCAAGAAAGCTGCATGGGGTATATTTTCTCTCGGTGTGCACTTAACCACAGGAGCATATTTCTGTGGGAACATCACTGTGTCTCATAGATGTGCTGGTGCTGCCACGAGCTTTGCTCATTATTGCTTCCAAAAGCTTCTGGTCAGAGCCAGGCACAGTTTTTCCTCTCACAGCTAGACACAGACACAGAGTGGGGCACATCCTTCCCAGCCTGGGCAGTGTTTACTCGTGCTGAAGGGATAAACAGCTGGCTTCCCCCTTTTCCAGCTGTGTAACTCCAAGCCTTTGCACAGACACATCCTTTACATCTTCCTTCAAATGAATTGGCAAACCTTGAAGGAAAAAGATGCTTTTGGCACCTCTGAATCATAATGGAATAGGTCTCTGATAGACATGCAGCTTTCTGGTGACTTTAAATATCGCTGTGGTTTGTTCTTTGATCACACACTCAGTGCAGACACAAGCTTGAGGTAAGAGTTTTCATCTCAATTCCACATAAGGAAAGAGGCCACCCAGAAGGGCCTGATGAGCCTTGGACCCTGGTTTTGAAGAACAGATGCCTTTTAAATTTTATATTATTGCATTGTATCACTATATTAGGTTATACTTTATGTTGTGTTACGTAATGTCACACAGTAATACAGGAAGATTTGTAGACTCAAATTTTACTCTCAGCTCCCTGAATCTCTGTTTGTTAAAGGATGGAGCATGTACCTAATATGTCAACGAGCCTGTTTTTCTTCCTATTATAATAATGCTGCATTCTTATCCAGTGCTTTCTTCAAACTATTGAGTTAGTGGAGCTGTCATTGTTTAAAAGACATGAGGTTATTGGTTCTGCTTGTGAAGAAACAGACACTGAGGGATTAATTGCTTTAATTATGCAATAAGCTGTCTGTTCCCATCTAACTGCTGCTGCCTTTGCTCCTACAGGACCTGTGCCCCTCAGTTTTGGCAAGCAGGAATTGCCACTAGGCTTCCATTGCCTTAACATCAACAAACTTTCTTTTTGATTTTTCATCTTTTGTTAGGGTTCATCCATACAATCTCCTGGAAAACTTTTGATCACCTAGGGGGTTGTAGTTCACTCAAAAGTCCTTCTCTTGCCATATCTGTGGCCAGCAACCTTCCCAGGTGTCCCTCTGCAGCCTTTGAGCCACACCAGGAGGTGACAGAACAACATCTGGCACTTTGCAGGGTCAGTGGGTGACACTCGACCTCAGTTTGCCCAGGGCTCACAGCTGAGGGAGACCTCAGGGCCAGTGTCCCATGAGAGCCTTTTCTGAGGTCAGGGAGGACAGAAATAGTGACTGCCACCAGCTATGGCATGGAAACCTGCTCCAGACTTCAGCAGAAGGGTAAACAAGACACCCAGGAATGGTGGGATTTGGGGAATTTTCAGGCAATTTGCTGCTGTTCTCTAAAATTATCTTTTTGTGGTTTAATTTCCTGTGGAATGTTTCTACCACAAACCTTCATCTAGGTGCCCAAATTAGGGAATAAGTTACCCTGCTTGTCTAGTTAATATACATAATCCAGCTGCTCACCACTGCAACTGAAGATTTTACCTGTACAGACATAATTCTATTTCAGGGTATTTGAAAACTGCCAAGGGAAAAAGATAAGCAAGCATATATCAGAGGATGTGAGAAAAAAGTCACACATTTCATCCACACTGACTGTTGGGCAGGGCATTGTGCCTCATCTTCCGAAGGTAATTTTTTTTTTTTTTAAAGTTTTCCCAGACAATCACAATGGAGCTGTCAGTGCAGTTTCACACAGATCCCCAGTAGGTGTAGGACAGTGTGATCTCCAATAACTCTGTTTGTGTTCATGGAGGATTTGGCCCAAGGTGTTAAATATTTACTGCAGAGAGAGCCATACATCTATTAGAATTACATTTTATCTACTGATCCCACCTCTGACTGTTCCTAGTGCCTTAATTACTAAACTTGGATTTCTTCCAGGAAGAGATAAACACCAGTAGACAGATGGGGAAGAAAATAAAATATTATAATTTAACATTTCCCTGGAGAAAAAACAGAGAACAATAACCAAAATTAAGAATACATTAAGAAGTTCAGCAGTCATTGTTCAGGAACAAAATCAGACACACTACAAAGGGGCACAAGCCAGCTGGTCCCTGGTGCCCACTCACCCACCAAGGTTCCTTCTGCTCATCAAATAACCCTTTTTAGTGGACTTTTGGCACTCCTAACATGGATTATTCAAAGCTACAACACACCACTGAGAAAATTTTCTTGTTGTTCCACACAAGGTTTTACCTTCTGATCATCCCAGCTTTGGCTTTCAAGGCTCTGTGACCTGCTGGCTGCAGTTCTGTGACCCCACAGGAGTTCACCAGCTCCCTTGCAATAATTTGTTCTGGTTTTCAGCTGGGGATAGAATTAAACTAGAGGTAACACACAGGTAACTCACATTAATCATCTCAACTTCCCAGTGCTGCAGAGGGCCACCACGAGCTTTCCTGTGAGCTGAAGTCAGGAGGGCAAAAAAAGCAGACAGGAGCTGTGCAAGGCAGAGTTCCCACAGAGCCCTTCTTTCAGTACAAAGGTGTCTGGCATGAGCAAGAGCTCCAGGGAATCTGTTCCAAGTCCTTTCCTGGATGGGTATCACACACACACATGCTGCTGGCTGTTGGAGAAGAGTTTTCCATAAAGACCTCACACGTGCACACTGAAAAAAACCCCACCTGAACAAAACACTGCTCTGCCCACACTTTTCCTACCCAAAGAGAAGCCAAGAGCACAATCCAAACACACACAAGAGCTGGTTTATTTGTGTGCTGCTGCAAGGTGCTCAGAGGAGGGAAGGACATGCCAAGCTTGCAGACACTGTGTTGGCTGCTTCAAGATGTGGTATGGGATATTTTCCAGCTGGTGGCTTTCAGTTTGCTGCCAAAGGCCTGCAGATTCACTCCTCCCTAATGTTAAATTAAGGGGTCACAAATGGTAGAAAAATAATAAGATCAGAGCATTTAAATGCACTTTTACAGAAAAGAATAGAGGTGCCTCTCTATGAAAACTGCTGAAAAAAATCTGTTCTTGAAAAACAGTGTGGGGGTGTTCTCTGTCCTCATATCAAATCCCAAATCCCAGTTTTGGTATAAAGAAGGAAGAGAGATGAGGGTGTGCAATCTCATCTCTTCTGCTCACCTGCCCCTCACTTCCCAGGGGGATGAACTATCCAGACTCAGCTGGAAGCAAGCTCAGCCTGAGTCTTATCAAGCCCCAAACACCAGCCAAGAACACCATGTGCATGTGGAAGGCAGGGAGTGAGAGGGGAAAACCCCACTGTAGGTGGACAGGCAGTGTCAAGAGTTCAGCTCATGCTTTGAGCTGGTTGTTAGAAGAGCTGCCAAATCACATGCAGGGCAGAGATTTCACTTCTGACGTGGTCGTTCCTTCAGTGTGAAGTAATTAACCAAATCTGGACCCCATCCCTGCACAGCACCCAAACTTGCCTCTTCCTGACTTAATTTGGATGCTCATTTTGCCATTCCTGTACAGTACAGAACCATAAATCACATTTCCTGGAAGAGTAGAGGAAAATGCATACCTTACTCATCATACAGGACAGGACAGATATAATTTAAATACAGATGTTCTGAAGATGATGCATCTGAGGCATTTTTTCAGAAAATCAGACATAGCTCTGTAACCATCTGGAACTTCAAAATGAGTACACATTTCCCAGTTACATCATTAGAGTTTCAAAAATAGTCCATTACATCAGATACAAACTAATTTACCTGCATTATTAGTCTTCATTAGTTGAATTACTAATCCTCTCAGGAGACTCAGTTGTGAACAGCAACCACCATGAGCAAGGCTAAGTGCAAATAACATCAACAATTATCTTTTTACCTGTTTTTGACATTTATAAAATTTGTGCCAAGCTCTTCCCAAGAGCAACACAAAATTGACACCCTAGGTCAGTTCAGTCCCCTCCCCTCAAATCTTCAGTCAATGCTAATTTATTTTCTTGGACAGATTTCCTGTTTTCCCTAATTAAGCACGTTCTGTCTCAGACACCACACATTAAACATTATTTAACATTTAAATATATCCTAGAATTTCTTTTTAATTTTTTTTCTCCATCCAAAAGTCTCTCTTGGTTTTGCAGCATCATCAGCTCTTTCCAAGGGAGCAGAAATTAAGCAAAACCTTAATCCTAGCAAGATGTTTCTTGCTGTCTGCCTTCAGGAGGGATCTAATGAATTTCCATTCCCTGGCAAAGGAGAAGGCTTCAGCTTTCCTGTGTTTTGTAGGTTATTGTGGAGCTGTGCATTTCTTTGTCTCCCCAAAGCCAAAGAGAAATATCCCCTGAAATATCCTCAGCAGATTGTCACTGCTTTGTCCTCTGTACCTTCACAGGCAGCTTCAGAGGGCCAGCAACTCACCAGCCTGAATTATGGATGGCCTGATTGCTGAAACATCACTTAACTAGGTTTTATTTAAAAAGATAACTCCATGAGATAGGGCAAGCCAGCCAATTAACCAGGAGAAAAAGCAATGTGTACCTTTTCTTCACATCCCTTTCACTGACTTAGGATGAGGGCCCAGATTCTCTACCATTTTGAAAAGGTTGCATATATTCCAGCTTTTTTCAACACTCTGTTTCAGAAAGTGTAATTTGCTCAGTCTCTGCTCTTTCTGGGTGCTGGGTGTCAATTCATCATCATCAAGTAACACTCCACGGTTGATTTCTGCTATGTAATTATTTAATATTTCATATTAACAGGGACAGATGCTGTCCTGAGTTGCTTTAGAAGTGTTGCACCACTAAGTCAGTGAGGTTATTACCAAAGTAGAGGAGTGTTTGCACCAAAGGCTGTTCAACACCTCCAGGGTATTCCTAAATACCCAGTCATGGCAGTGCCTCAGGGCTAATGTTGTTGTCACTGCCCACTTTCACCTCACTTTTATTTAGATACATTCTTAGGATGCAAGATGTTTCCCGAGGGCCATTTTGTTAGCCACAAAAGAAATTTTAAAAGTGATTGTGTTTGTCTTGTGAGATGTCTTCCCAGCTAGGGTTTGTTAAAAGTTAAAATAGGTCTTGCTGAGACCACGGGGTCCCACAGGTTTCTCCACCACCAGGGAACACCAGGACACGAGTGCAGAAGCCAGTACCCCTGATCTCACTGAAAGCACAGGATTTATTCTCATAGCAACCCTTGGGTCACTTCCCCAGGAAGCAAGGTGATTGTACTTTGCAGCTGACCTCAAGCATTTATTGCACACCACTAGGCTGACAGGTTTTTCTGAAGGACTCTCCTTTATGCCTCTAGTGACCCTACAGTCAAATCTTTCTCATTTTAAGTACTCTTTTAGTGAGAGAAGGGGTGTACCTGCATAAGTGAGCTGCAGTCTGCCCTGTGAGCTTCCCATTAAATTGTCCCCAGTACTCTGTGAGCTTGGCTGCAGTTCCTGTTCATTGTGTCTGCAGACACTTGACTGAGAGCTCTCTGTAATGGAAATATTTGGCAACTGGGCTTTGTGACCACTTTTTCTGCTGACTTAATTTCTTCTGACCAAATACCGAAGGAATGAAGAAGAGATCTGTTTTAAATAATGACAATATTGGACTTGAGAGCATGATGCATCTGCTTTAGTATTAAGAAAAAAAATAATCACTTTTAAATTACTTTGTCTGTGACATGGGAAAGCACTGCAGAAAGGCAGAAAGGGAAAAGAAAACTACTTTCCATTAGCAAAGATTACTGAAAACTTGTGGTTTGAAGGAAAAACACCATGGTAGAACTCAAAGAGGACCTGATTTGGCAACCTTTTATTTTTATCATGAACCAGTTTGTGCCAGGTGGCCAAGGAGGCCAGAGGCACCTGGCCTGAATCAGCAGTGGTGTGGCCAGCAGGACCAGGGAAGTGATGCCCTGGCTGGGCACTGGTGAGGCCTCACCTCGAATCCTGGGTCCATTTTTGGGCTAAAATATTCCCTCACCTTCAGGAATTCAGTCATCCCCTTATTCCTTCAGAGTGTTGACTTGCATTTCATAGCAAGGGGCTAAGGTTGAGACATCCTACATGTAAAGAGAGAAGCCCAGGAACCACTGCATAGCATCAAAACTCCTCCTTAATGCTAAATAAAAAAATAGTTCTTGTGATGGTACACATCAAGAGTGTTTGAAACTGAAATTTATTATGACAAAATTATGGTATTTCCCCAAATTTTCATTTTCTAAGCTGTGAGGAATAGAAATCACAAACTCAGATCCAAGATAGCAGTGGTACACTTTGATTTAAGCATTTACTTTCCTTAATTGAAAGACAGGCAAAGGGAAAATTAAGAAGTTATTAATAACAAAAGTGTCTTCTGAATTTTCTGTACTTTTGCCTTGTGTTATGTTCTGAACAATAAAAAGGATGCAGTTGTCAGCAGCAAGAAGATAATAGTTTTCATAAGGGATGTTTGTATCTAGCACAGCTTATTAAGAAACTTTATATAAGCATCATGTCCCAGTACCTAATCCACCAAAATAGGTCAATCAAGAATTGCCAGAGAAAAAGAAACTTTTTTTAAAACAAACTGGGAACTTAATTCAGTTTTTATTAAACTACAGGGTTCTTTCATTTTTTTCAGCACCAGGGATTAATGTGGATATGACAGAAGTCACATGTCTGACTTTGGCCTGTCAGTTCTTTCAGTCCATCAGTGCATTCTGGAAAAGGCAAGTTTGGCTTTTCCACACTGGGAGATGGACAGCATTACACATCTGCCAAAATATCAAAATCCCAGCATCCAAACACCCAAATGTGGGATTCTGGTGATGCTCCAGTGTGTGAAATTCTTGTCTGGCAGATGCTTTTCTCCCTGCAGCCCATCCTGAGTGAGCCACCACTGCTGCCCCCCACCCTGTGCAAAGGTGGGATGCTGCTGCTGGCCCACCCTTTCCCTGCTGCCTTGTTATCTCTCTGAACATCCAGGTCCTAGAGCTGCTGTTGTTCCTGTTTAATCCTCGGGATGACTCAGAATAGTTGCTACAATGCAATATTAGTTTGCTGTTTCTTGCATAAAATGTTTTGTGTTGCACACCAGGAGAGTAAACAGAGTACTTTTCACTTTTAAAGGTGGAAAATTAGGGTCTGGGGAACCAAAAAACCATCAGTCTGGAAAGAGAATAGCTCAAATGATTAAACAATCTGTTTACAAACACCAGGAGAACTATAAAGTGATTTTATAAAAGCTAGAGTGAGTGTCAAGAACATGTAGTACCCAGCCCAAACTCATTTCCCTCTTTGACAGGATGAGTGGGAAAGCAGGAGGTGGTAGATGTTGGATGTCTTGATTTCAGTGGTGAGAAACAAGGGAAGTGTGGCTTCCAGGAGCTTGCAAAAAGGTGTCCCACCAATCTGTCCTCAGACTGAGAGCACACTGGGCTCCTGACGTGCTCTGTCCTGCTCAGTTGCACTCAATACTTCCATTCATCACGTTAATGACCTCAAGTAAAGCTTCAGAAGCATGCAGGTGGCCTCAGTGAGGAGGGTCCTACCCACCAAGGAGGGCAGGACATGCCCACAGCAAACCAGAGCTGGGTGTGACCAGGCAGGGCCAAGAGACAGGGTGGTGGGGAAGGGATGCTGTGACCAGCAAAGCATCATCAGCCCCACAGCCCTACAAACACACCCTTTAGGTGCTCAAGGTGTAAATTAGGGTTAGCTGCCAACCTAACCTAGTTTGGAATTAGTCAGTTAATCCACGTTGACAGCTTCTCTGGCACCCTCTGTAAAGGAAACATCTGCTGAAAATAAAAATATAAAAGCCCCCAAGCTCTCTAACATTGGCTGTCAGTAATGTCTTATTTAAGCAAGACAATGTGTCCACAGCCCTGTCCCATGCTGTTCTGTATTTCAGAACAGTTAGCAATAAATATCTGGCTGTATGTTTAGAGAGAGCCACGGCAGCTGGGAGCATTGACAAGTGAGCTCCATTTCCCTGTTATTTACTGAGGTATTGATAAGAGAGCTAGAGGGAGGATGCACATTTCTCTCCATCTGCTTTATTATACCACTCTAAGGCACAGCATGAAGGTCCCTGTAGAGTCAAGTGGAGAAAATAATAACTAGGTTTTAGCTGAGAAGGAATTTAACTTGCACTTCTTCCATCCCAAAATGATCCCACTGTACCTTTCAGAAACGTGGTGTCACATGTGGAAACCTCCTGCCAGACCTTTTTCCTCCTCCTCACCTGAGCCACAGGATAATTTGATCCCTTCCCATGGGCTTTCAGCTTCTCTCCCTGGTTTAGGTATTTGTTAAAGACAAAGTCAGTCTGACACCTGAGACAAGTGGTGGGAAGTTTGAGGGGAGACATCTGTCTTCTCTCCAGGGAAGCTTGTCCCAATTTGCTAGAGCTGAGAGCAGTTCAAATCTCAGTTAAAAGACTTTATTAGTGTGCAGCAGGGGAAAGCTCATCAGCAAGCAGTGAATTGGGTGTGCCAGGGTGAGATGGGGGAGCAGCATCGTGAGGGAGCAACCTCTGAGCCCCAGAGATCACCTGGGTCTGCATCCAGAGGGAAGGGACAAAGGGCTCAGGGATCCCCAGTTCCAGGGATTTCCTACAAAATTCTTCTGGGAATTTTGTCTGTTGGAATGTGAGCTGATGATCCAGACCCCTGCCTTGGCCCTGCCTCCACATCTGGGACAGGACAGGGGCTCCCTGGGACTTTTCCAGACAGAGAGGACACTCGAGCTGTCCTGTAAATGATAAAGCCTCTGTCAGCACTTTTGGCATAGCTGAAGTCTTTAATTACAGTTTTCAACTTTCATTTTCCAAGTTTTATTCGCAGCAAGAAAAATATCATTACCCTCATTTCACAGCTATAGATTAAGAAAATTGCAGTGAAGTTCTGGGAAACACAGCAGGAGATTATCTCATTCTGAGGCAGGGAGACATCCCTGGGTAACCCAGAGTCAGCACCAAGTACCAGCAGGGCTCATCTCTGTGATGTCTTGGGACCTGCTCTAAAGGAGGGGCAGGAAAAAAAAAACCCAAACAAACAAAAAAAAGCACTATTTTCCCCAAAAGGCCCACTCCCCATTGAATGTGTGATGAGCAGTCTCAGGGAAGGTAGTGGAATGTCTTAATGTCTTGTCTTACTATGACCATGTTTTTTCCTCCTATTTATTTTCCCCGTGTTACTGGTAACTCCTTAGGGCATTGGAATGGGAAGAATTCAAACTTTGCTTTCACTGCTCACTCTCCTGACTTACTTATTCATATTGAGGAGAGTCAGCATCAGCTTTGCTTAACATCCATATTAATTTTAATTTCATATTCCTCTCCCCTCACCCGATGCCACACTATTTCCAGAATTAACCACAGCCAGGCCAAACACACTGATGAGCAATGAAGATGTTTCTGTGCCTGTCACATTTCAGACTTGCTCTCACTCACCACAAAACCCACAGGAGGAGGATTACAGCAGAAGGAAAAATCAGCAGCCAGAGCCAAATCATTGGTTCATAGTAATTTCCTACCATCAGTTCAGTTTCTTACCCTCACCATATTTTAAGAGTGTGTTGGAGTAAAAAGGAAATCCTCCAGGGATCCTCCTCTCTGCTTTCATCTGAGCTAGATAACCTACAGCAAAGGGAGCAACCATCTCCTCCCTGATCTTCCCATTTTGTGCAAAAATCAGAGCATGGATCTGCTGCTGAGCACCCTGGTTTAGGCTGCTGTTCTGCTAAAAGGCTCTCAGTGACCACTAGGTGGGGAGAGAAACTTATGGTCCTTCAATCCCATGGAAAACAGGCCTCTCTCCCAAGCCTCAGTGCTCAACCTGACCTTTTCCCTCCCTTCCCAGATAAGCAGTGGGGCCATGAACTCGATGTGATTAGAATAAAAAAAAAATCTCAGTATGATCTGAAGGTTTCATTTATGATCTTCAGCTTTTCCGGACTCTGTTGCAATCCCTGAGATATAGGATCTTAAAATTTGTTGATAGTGCAGGAGTAAGTTTAATATTATGTACAGGAAATGTTGGGCCAAAGCAATTTTTAGGGGTGAGTTCCTTACTGACAGATTTATTTGGCAGAGGGATTTGGACTAGTGTGCATTTCTTTGGTTATTAAATAGAAGGTACTTTTAAAAAAGAACTGGGTTTGCAACTTGTGAGTCCTAGGAGAGCATGATAAGATTCAGAGAGTTTAAGATGACTGAAGAGATGCAAGACATGAGTTATCTCTCCAGTTATCTCCGAGATGCCAATATTCCCTCTTTCCAAAGACTCAGTCATCGAAATTCTCATTAGATGAGTACTTGTAGGGTGCCTGGGGTCTGTGGAGGGGTGGATCTCCCTAAAGAATATCAATCCTCCTCCCTTGGCAGCCAGGAGCCCCAGGTCAGCCACTTTTATGAGCTGGCATGAGTGTGAGCCTGAGTGCTGCCTTGCAGAGCACCATGCACCCTCTCAGGGTTAGCTCCAGGCTGAAATGCTGCCTTCCCCCTTGGCTGTGCAGACAGGCACAGCTGATGAAGGGGCTCAGTCCCTGCTCACAGCCAGCTCCTCCTTTCAGCCTGGCTCTGCCCTGAGAGCGTGGCTGCAGCACCAGCACGTCCTCAGAAACCCGGGCTCCCGGCGCTTGCTTTAGAGACAGAGCCAGCAGCTCTCCTTCTCACTTGCAGCCCGAGCTGAGAACTACAACAGCGCCCACAAACAACTGTGGTTGCTATAAAAATTGTCTTTTAGTCACCTCTCAGTAGCAAATACCTTGAAAGCATTTGGCTTCGGTAGCTGTAAGTTTCTCACTTCATGCCTGGTAGTAAACAACATTATCCTTCAAACAAGATGTGAAGGTTGCCATGGAGCTCCCAAATCTTTCTGGCCCAAGAGAAGTTAATGTTTCAACTCCAGCATTTGGAGGAGGATATTCTGTGTGGTCTCTTTCCTCCACATTCCCTGATAGAGGAATCATTACCTATGACCAAATAAGAGAAGCACTTGGCAGCTACTGCGCTCATCTACCAAGTTCAGTGTAATGTACTTCCAAGAGGAACATCTGGCTCTGTAATTTTGTTCCTTGGCAATGCAGCTGTTGTCTGCATGGCTGGCTTACCCCTCTCTGCTGGCAGCTGTGAAACTGCACTGGGGTATGCTTTGGACACAGACTGCTGCCTTATGATGTCTGGATGTTCTTTGTCCTTTCCTTCTTCCCAAAAACGCCTGCACCTAGGAATGATTTTGCTTTGCAAATGAATGCAAGGGGCACTCCCTCAAATTTCACCTCACTGCAGATGGAAGCAGCTAGAAAAGAACAACAGCATGAGCCTATTATTTACCTACTCAGCAGAATTAGCAGCAGGTGTTAGTGAATTTAACACCCCACCTGCAGTTAGCAGGCACACATCACCACATATGCTGCCCCCACACAAGGTAAGAGAGGAAAGAACTGCTCTCTCAATCACAGGCCATTTTATGTAAGCTTTGCTGAGATCTGAAGTGAATCTGAGACAGAAAATAATGAGTTTTCAAGGGAATTTAAATGTCAGATTTATCTGGTTAAGAATAGTAAAAATTCAGGATGTGCAGGTCTCAGGCCACCACCATTAAATCTGCAGAGGGGGAATGCAGCATTAATAACTACAATGCTGCTTAAACACCGAGGAAATGGCATGAACCTGGGTAGGGGGAGGTTTAGGGAAAAGTTTTTCTCCCAGAGGGTGTTTGGGCACTGGAACAGGCTCCCCAGGGCAGTGGTTACAGCACAAGAAGTGTTTGCACAATGCTCTCAGACACAGGGTGTGACTCTTGGGGTGTCCTGTGCAGGGCCAGGAGTTGGACTCCATGATCCTGGAGGGTCTCTTCCAACTCAGCATATTCTGTGATTCTCTAATTCTGCACTGACAGCTGACTGGTCCATCACTCAACTGTCCAGTGCATTCAAATCTTCTCAGAAACAATTTGTATTTTACAAAAGACTCATAGGATAAACATACCAGAGCAATGCCTAACACTAAAAGAATTATAGATTTTCATTTATGCTGGAGGAGAAATTCTTAGGCAGAAGAACCCAGGTATGGGCTAAAAGAAGGTGAAAATGCCAGTAATGCAATGGATACCTTAAAACCACCTTTGTGTTGGGAAAAATGAGCCTTGCAAGGGATATGTGAAACAAATAGGTTAATATTCTATCATCACAGAGTCATTAAGGTTGGAAAAGACTTCTGAGATCACGGAGTCCAACTGGTAATCCAGCAGCACCCTGTTCCCACTGAACCATGTCCTGAGCCACCAGAGAGCCCTGAATGATGTCTTGTGTTGAACACCACACCCTTCCTTGCTGAAGGTGGGCAACAACAGGAGAAAAGACAGAATAGGCTGTAAATTACTGAAGAATCATACATCAGTAATGAGAGGACAGAGTCCTTGATTGTAGCAACCAGATTGTGACTGGAATTTGGGGTAAAGTCAAGATACTCCAGAGGAATAAAGAAGTATCTTCCAACAGGGCACTTCAAGTTCATCAAGGAAAGGATGACACAAAATACCCCTGTCCAGGTAGAGCATGCACTGGGTGAACACTGCCATCAAATTTCATCAGGATAATGACAAAACACTTGAGACAGAACACCACATGAACCCAAAAGTTTGAGTCCACTGGAATAAAAACAAAACAAAGAAAAACCCCAACAAACAAAAACCCCCCACAGACTTGCAGATGCTATGGCCATTGTCACAGTGTCTGGCCCAAAAACTCAGGCAATTTGAAATGCCTAAGAATTACTGTGCAACACTGTGCTCCTACCAGAAATGGGCAGAGCAGGAGCAAAGTGATCACAAGAGCACTGAGAATAGTTTTTTGTAGAAACAACAGAAAAGCCCATTTCATAAAAGGAAAAAAACTCTCCATCAGCAACGGATGAAACAACAAAACCTTTATTTTAAATTAGTTTGGAGGTGACAAGGCAGGATCCCCTGAGGAGCAGTGACATTAAGGGTGTTAGAAGTCCCCTACCTGCCTGCTCCACAGAGAGTGGGAGCTTGGATAGACCACAATAACAGAGCTCAGTAGCTCAAGGTGACAGAAACCCTGTTTTTAAACTGTAATGTTCCCACTTTAGTGCTCTATGTTTTTTCCATCAAACAGTCGGAGCAGTTCCCCAGGATCCAAACCACAGTTGGCCTCTGACGCTTGGAATAACCTTTAGAGCAGATAAACCCCCCATTTTCTGTCAGGTACAGCTGAGTGTTTGTTACAGCTCCCTGGTGAGTTGCTATGAAAACCAGTGTCAAATTAATAAAAGCCTTAGGAAAAAAATGTCACAGGGTCAGACACTGCTCCATATTTGGGGCTGCTAATTACAGAGAGGCGGGAGAGGCTGGGGTTTCACCTGCTGGCACCCCGCTCGCCGCTACTCGTAAAACAGAAAATGCCTTCACGGCTGGACACGGAGGTCAGCTGTGGGAAAAAAGAGAGAGAAGGAGAAGCAAATGGCTTGTTAGGGTTTGAAAGCTCAAGTTCTCCCCCTGCATCTTAACAGCAAAGCTGTGTGTATCCACAGTGGGAAACAGCAGCTGTGAGCAGCTGCCTGTTGTGGGAAATTGCTTGTCCCACCAGATCCGTCCTGCTCGGATGTAAATGTGGTTTCTACACTCAGGAACGAAGAAAAGGTGGGATGTGATTATGCACCTGAGAAGATCTCATGTCTGTATTGTCTTATCTTTTTGTATTCCAAGCCCATTTTGAACCCATTCTTCTGAAACCCCCAAATTTGCCAGCTTTTTGGTTTCCAAACTGATTTGTGTTGGCTGGGAACCAAGGGACTTGCCAGCCAAAGAAATTTAGTCACAGGAAGTGTCCAGACTTGGATTTTGCCTCTTGGGGCAGAATGGCAGCAGCTGGTGGGAGCTGTGTGCTGCAACAAGCTCAAGAACAGATTCCAGCCCAGTCAATGGGATGGTCTCAATAAGAGATGCAACAAGAGGAGGATGAAAGAGCTGAACTAAGGAGAGGCCTCTGTGTCATCAGGTGTTCATTGCTGATGTCTTCATGGTCTTTGATGCAGCTGGGTAGGGAGAAGCAATATTCTTTCCTAAAGGACATTTCCAGGCAAACATCTCTGCTGTAACAGAGAGAAGCACAAGAGCCCTGACCTGAGCCCTGAGAATTGTCTGCTCTGCTTGAGTGGCACCTGCAGGACAGTTTACACAGAAATCACAGAGCCACAGAATGGTTTGAGTTGGAAGGGACCTCAAAAACCATCTGATTCTAACCCACCTTCCACTGGACCACGTTGGTCAAAGTCATGTCCAGCCTGGCCTTGAACATTTCCATGGATGGGGCAGCCACAGTTTCTGTGGGCAGCCTGGGCCAGGGCCTCAGCACCTCACAGTCAACAGCTCCTTCCTAGTATCTAATCCAAATCCACCCTCCTTCAGTTTGAAGCCATTCCTCCCTGTCCCATCACACTCTACCCATATAAATAGTTCCTCTCCAGCTCTCCTGGAGTCTATTTTGGTGCTGAAAGGTCACAATATGGTCACTCCAGAGCCTTCTTTTCTCCAGGCTGAACAGCCCTAATTCTCTCAGCCTTCCCTTGTAGCAGAAGAGCTCCATCCCTCTGATCATATTCATGGCCTACTCTGGACTCACTCCAGCAGCTCTTTGTCTTTCCATTTTAGCACCTTACACCCAGTCCTTCCCTAGTGCTGCAGAGTAGCAGGTCCCACAGCAGGAAAATCCCATAAGCAGCTACTCTGGCCCCCAGCTTGCACTCAGAGCAACCTGCTTCAGGCACAGCACATGACACAAAGGCATTTATCTCAGCCAGAGATAACCAGTGGCCATGGGTCAAGGGCATGGGCTGCTATTTCTGGCAAGCCCAGAGCCTCACACGTCAGCTGGACAACACTTCCCCTTCTGGTTCCCCTGCTGTCACTTGCAGCTCTGCCCTGCTGGAGCTGCTGGGTGTCCCTGTCCCTGTGCACAGTGCTGGCTGTGACAGGAGCGTGTTCCCAGTGGCTGCTGGGTGTAAACCCCGTGTGCCAGCTCAGAGCCATGGGAGCAGGGCCCAGAGACACGAGGGCATCTACATCAGATTATGCAAACATTGAATGAGAACGCAAACCAGACCTTTTACGGAAATAACAAGCTCTGGTTGAGTTTTCCCTGGTTTCCACTCACCCCAGTTCCATCAAAAGCGAGGCAGGCAGTGACATGGGTGAGTGCTGAAAGGCTGTTGCTCTGCTATTCACGGCATGACAAGTCACAGAAAGAGCTGTCACATGTCACCCACTCTCAGATGATTTCCCAGTGGACTCTTTTCCAGTCCTCCTTACCTCAGCACAAATTTGGAAAAGGACTGTTAACAGGACCCGGTCAAAAATTTGGGAAATCTCACGCGGACAGATTTCTGAAGAGCCTGACAGCTCCTTTTCTGGGCAAACCTATAAAGTAAGTTTATTTGTGTTACCCCATGTATTACTCTTTTTCTTTTTTTCTTTTTTTTATAATTTTTTTTCTTTTTCACCAAAAATTAAAATGTAGCCCAAAATTATCTTGGTGAAATTGAAAGGCATTGAAATGGTAGCAATCTAAGCTGCACTTCCAAACTGGTAAAAAAAAAGAAATTAACAGTACTCAAGACATTTAAGAAAGAGGAGAAATGTATGCAAGCACCATGCCATTATTCAGATGTCATGCCACAATTCAGATATTTAATGAGTGGCTTTAAATGGGGATTTTAATTTGTAATGGTTAACCAGTAACTAAAATTGGAAAATTGGTCTCAATGAGCATTTTGAAAGTGGATGAAGCTCTGAGGATGAGCTACAGGAAGGACTAAAACCCACTGGAGGATTTCAAACAGTGTGACAGCGACAGGCTGAAATGAAGCCTCATTCCTGCTGTTCCTTTGCAAACAAAGGGCTGTCACCCATGACAGAGGGAAAGTCACAACATATTCCAGGATTCCAACCCTTTTCCTCCTCAGGTAGGGCTGAGGCATGGCTGAGAGAGGACAGGAAGGGCAGAAATGCTGTTGGAAACCGTCTGCTCTCTTTGCTGTTGTGAGCCTGAACACAACATCTGCCACGGGGTGTTCCTGGCTCAGCTGATGGTGGTGATGAAGGCTAGTGGGCTCAGGACTGAGTGTGGGAGCCTGGCTGTGCTTCACCAGCCTCACAAGCCCTGTGGGCCAGGGGAAAAGGAGGAATTGCTCTGGAGGGTGTGACCACGATGGGATTTCTGCAGCCCTGTGCTCTCAGGCTGCTTGGGTGCCCCAGTGGCAAAAGACAAGAGTGTGTGACAAAAGGAAGCTTCACAGCTGGGACCCCTGGCAAATCCAGGGCAACACGTGGTCACAGGGCTCAGATGAGCATAGTGGGCTTTGGGAAAAGCTTTTCAAGGAAATGTTCTACTGGACGATGCCTCCTGAGATCAGGCTGTGTCTCCAGATTGCCTACAGGAAAACTGGGGGCTGTTCTGCTCCTACCAGGGATGAGCAAAATCCATCACAGAAGTCTGAAGTGGAAATTACTGATGCTCATCAGCTGCTTGTTGTCTTCAAGTCAGTTTCTCTAATATTTTGCTTCATTTGTGAAATAAACCCACTTGGTTTGAGATGTTTGTTCATCACCACACTGCACTGATCCCCTCCTGAGAGAGGACACAGAGACCTCTGCCCAAAATCCACCACCACAGGCAAGGAGGAGAAATTATACATTCTCTGCATATCAGAAAATGTATAGAGTTCGTCCCAATTCAACCCAAATAATCAGGTCTGATGCCTGCAGGGTGCAAATCAGAGAGACAAGAAAGAAAACTGATCTTCCTTTCTAAACATTGGCTGTTAAGCAGCAACCTACATCTGACTATTACCAAACACCTCCTGAAAACAGTAGAAAAATTATGTTGGAGTTAAGCTCAGTCAATAATATTTCACTGGGAATGGATCCACTTATTATTCACTGTAGCTGTCATCTACACCATATTTGTTTTATCAAACAAAATTGGAAAATATTAGGAGTCAATTGTGCCCACTAAACCTCCAGAGGTATCACCAGTGCAAAATACACATCCATGAAGACAGAATGCTCCCAACTGCTCCTAAATTAAGGAAAATAACCCACAGGGATTCCTGCCATTCAATGGCAGGCACTGGGAGCAAACCCAGAGGGCTCTGAGATGGTGGCTAATGTTCAGCCAGGCTCATTTTACATAAATGTGGGAGAACGTGGAGCAGGGAAAGGGAGCCCTGACCCCTGAAAGCTTCATGGGGCCAGAATTCACTGATTGCAGAGCACAGCAGCACTCACAGCATTCAGCAGCCACAGATCCCCAGGAGACATTATACCTGGATTTCACTTCTAAATAAGCAGGGTTCCTCCTGAGACATGTCAGCACCCTCTCAGAGAGGCACAGATGGGTGAAAAGCTCCTAAATCAGCCTGAGTGTGCCATGGATGCCCAGCATGGTGTGGCTGCAGGGCTGTGGCTGCAGCTCCTGCCACACTCAAAGCACACCCACCAGCACAGGTACACTGACAGCTGCATTCCCTGCAGCAAAAACGCTGCTTCTGACTACTTTCCACCTCTCCCTCGCCCTTCCATTGTATGCTCAGCTGTTTGTAGGTCCTGAGGCTTTGACCTAAGGGCTTCACCTTAAGCCTGGTGTGATTTTTGGACATTTCAGCAGCCTAGGTAGGCTGCCCACGCTCCTCACTCATTCTACCACCACACCCAGACACCTTTAAAGCAAGAGGATGATTTGGCAATGCAAATAAAGCCTCCAGTTCCTACAAAAGGAGCAAAGTAACCTGCTGCTGCCAGCACTTCTCCCATAATTCTCATCACTTGTGGAAAATCAAGCTGTCCCTATAGCGAGCTGGGGAACGTCAGCCCGCAGAAAACCAGTGCAAAGGGGGAAAAACAGCAGAATCATTTTCTCTGCATTTTCTCCTTTGAAAAGCTCATTGTCAGGTTAGACCAAGCACTTTCTGGGTGGCAATCAGCAAGTTGGTTTAGCTCTGTCATGGCCCACACCCTTCAGACAAGGCAGGAGCTGGTCCCTGCCCTGAAGATCAGCAGCACAAATAGACAGAAAAAAGGAAGCATTCCTCATTCCTCTTTCACTCGTGAGATAAGGGCTTTACTCGGATGATCCACTCCACTTGAGCCAGTCTGAGCAGCAGGTTTGGAGATGGTGCTCCCAGGCCTCGTTGCAGAGCTTTGGCACAGGGCTCTGCTGAGAGCAGGCTCAGCAAGGAGACACAGCACAAACACTGTGACATCCCTTTGCTTGCCACCTTGGTCCTCCTCCTGTCTGCCTGCTCCTGGATTGTGGAGGCAGCAGCAGCCTTCTGCTTATTTTTCAGCGGAGGCAGAAAGATCAGATGAAGCAAAAAAGCACATTCCCTTCCTGGAAGCAGCCTGCTCCCTTCTTTCCAAGAGAGTAAAAACTCTGCATGAATGTTTTATGAATCAGACTTGTGTTCATTTCAACGATAAAGCCAGCTTGGCAATTTGGGCTGGAAAGGGGGAAGCTGAAAACCTACAGATTCCAGCTGGCATGTTTTTAGACACGAACCTCTTCCCCCATTGGAAACATTACATTTGGACCCATCTAACTTGGGGAAGTTTCTCTGCTTTTAAAGAAATTGCAGATTACGTCCCAAGCATTACTCAGAGTTGAACAAAACAGATTTGTCCCTGTAATGACTTCACTGATTATCTGCACACACGGTGCTAATTGATCACAATGTTGGTGCCCTCAGTGCTGCTTGATTTCCTGATTGCAGCCCTTTTACATTCCCAGCAGTCCTCCATCAGCAGAGGCAAATGCCATTTCGAGATGCAGAAGAGGCATAGATGAGGCTTCTCTTTGTTTAACCTCCTGCTGTACTGCTCAACCTAAAATAAATGTAATTTAGGTTAAAAAAAATCTCTATGGAAAACATCATAGGTAGGGAGAAAGAAATTGCCTGATGTTTTTTTCTGCTATGCTAATCCCAGGCTGAATTCTTACCTAAGTCCACTTCTCCCCACTGTGACGGGGACAGGTAAACAAGAGAGGAGAGGAGAGGAGAGGAGAGGAGAGGAGAGGAGAGGAGAGGAGAGGAGAGGAGAGGAGAGGAGAGGAGAGGAGAGGAGAGGAGAGGAGAGGAGAGGAGAGGAGAGGAGAGGAGAGGAGAGGAGAGGAGAGGAGAGGAGAGGAGAGGAGAGGAGAGGAGAGGAGAGGAGAGGAGAGGAGAGGAGAGGAGAGGAGAGGAGAGGAGAGGAGAGGAGAGGAGAGGAGAGGAGAGGAGAGGAGAGGAGAGGAGAGGAGAGGAGAGGAGAGAAGAGAAGAGAAGAGAAGAGAAGAGAAGAGAAGAGAAGAGAAGAGAAGAGAAGAGAAGAGAAGAGAAGAGAAGAGAAGAGAAGAGAAGAGAAGAGAAGAGAAGAGAAGAGAAGAGAAGAACTGTGCAAAAACTAAACCATAAAGAAGAGAAGGCAGAGGCAACAGCCAGTGAATTTCTGGAAGGAAATGAGAGAATTCTGATGCAAACAGGGAGAATATGCACCAGGTGCAGATATTCCAGTGTCCAGAGGGAACTTTCACACCTCCAAGGAAAACTCATCCTCAAAGCCCAAATTCAAACACCTATGAAGAGAAAACAGCTGGGAATGCCGACTCTGGATAAGTACCACCAGCTGGGGGGTGGTGACACACACAGAGCACTGTCTGCTCAGTGATGCAGAATTAACTGTAAGGTAACAGCGAGAATCATCTGCCCTGGTAGAAAACTGCCCTCCCCATTCACAAACACAACACGTGCAGTTCTCATTTTACAGCAGCCACCCCTGGGAAGCAAGAGGGGTGTCTGCTGGACAGGAGGTGAAACTTTCTTTGCTTGACCTCCTCTCCCAGGAGCCTCTTGTTTCATTAGCTCCTCTTTGCAGAGGGAGATCCGATGGCACTAATTCTATCCATGGCAGCAGCAGCTTGAAGCAGGGAACCCCCCAGTGCTGGCATGGCATTGGTGCTGGTGGTGGTGCTGGTGGCAGCTGCCCGATGGGGTGGGATGGCTGCAGAGAGGCTTGCTCTCTCTCAACAAGCCTCAAAGCTGACTCTCAGCACCTGCCCATCAGCAAGATGCCTCTAGAAAGGCTTCACACAGAGCACTTCCAGACCCCTCCTGTGGTCACTGTCAAACTATCACTTTTTTTTTTTTTTACCCTGAATTTGCTTTTCAATATATCAAACTCACTTGAGAGCTCAGTGAGCACTTCACTGGGGTGGGTGGGAGGCTGAGGAATGGGACTGACAGAAAGAAAGGGGGAGAGAGGATGGAGGGAATAAGGATAAAATGCTCTCATTTAATTAAATCTTAGCACAATGTGGAGGGCCACCCAGGCAACCCTGGAACAAACAAGAGCCACCCCAATATCTAAGACTGGAGGTGAGAGAGATGGTGACTGTGGGGATTTCTTAAAGTCCCAAAGATTTTTTTTACTGCAAAAGGCTGGCTCTGACAACAGCATAGTCCAGGCAAGGTCCTGAATTTGGTGGCCAGAGAAACTTGGTTTTGAACAGCACAGTTATAGTTAAGCTTAATATAGTTTTGCTATGTTCAGTCCAATATCAACACAATCCCTGCCCTAAAAAATCTCAAAATCTAAACAGATTAGACAAAGGATAAGAAAAATGTGAGAAGATTTGCCTGAAATCAATTTACAGTTCAGTAGTAGTGCCAGAAACTTCATTTCCTCATCAACACTGGTAGGTGGAAGGAGAGTGGCTGAATGTGTCTATTTCTAGCAGCAAGGCATGGGGAGAAAAGCTTCACAGCAGCGTTGTCACCTTCAAAATCCCCCACTCTGGGGAGCTTCTTAAGGGTGAGAATGTAGAGACAGATCTGTTGGTTTAGGGCAGGAGAACAAGACCTAAGGAGGTCAAGTCTGGCAAGGAAAACACTTAATGCAGAACACTTAATGCTCTCACTGTCAGGTTTTAAACTCAAAAGATTGCACAAAGTTAGACCACTGCATTTCAGGAGACACTGGAGAAATGTGGGGATGGCAGGTTGGCCAGGGGAAGAGAGCATGACAGAGCATCATAGCCCTTTTTCCTCCTGTAAGCCTGCACAGAAATGCAGAATAAAGTTAACTGACCAAGATATTGCTAATTGCAGAGCTAATTAAAAAAATTTGCAAGTCCTTCATGTCCTGCAGATCTTGCCACCTAAAGTTTTTGCACCAGCCTTGAACTTGCTAATCCCCAAGGAAGCAGTGCCAGGCACCCCTGTCTGGCCTGTGCTGATGAAGATGAAGGTGATGCATCCCCACAGCACATGGGAGATGGAGATACTCCACAGCCTTAGGAACAGATCTGCTGCCAGTAAATCCATTAATTGGCAAAAGGTCAGAGGCTCTTCATCTATTGCAGAGACTGCCTGAGAAACTTGGCTAGAAAGTGCCTCAGGTGACATCTTCATCCATGGTGCTCATCCTCACTCCACCTGCCCACATCTGTTTGAGCTGTGGTGCCCTTGGCTAGAAACCTGTAAAATCAGTGGGAAACAAACTGGGCTGGTTACCCAAGAACCACACACATTTAAACAAGATTTCCAAGCATTCAGACTAGTTGGCTTTACCTTCTGTTTGGTTTCTTTTTTCTTTTTTTGCTTCAGACATGTCTTCCCAAGCTGTGACTTGTAACCAGCCTGCTCTTATTGGGTTTTTGAGGTGGTAATGATTGAAATCTTGTGAAAAAATCTGACCAATTCTAACCTGATTAGTGAAACAGCAAAAAAAAAAAAAAAAAAAAGCCCTAGATCTAGACTAAATCATTAGACCTCTCTGACATTTGCTAATGATTACCAATAACCCTGTGGCTTCCAGGCTGGGGCTTGAAGGCAGCTCCACTGTTCAGAAGGGCTCTTGGGGGAGCTGAAACTTGCACAGCAGTGCAGAAGGGTCAGCTTAACCTATAGAATTGCCTCTTGCCATTTGCAGGTTAACAAATCTTCTGCAAAATGCAACAGGATTGCCTCAAACTTTGCCAGGCTGCTAGATGACAGGTCTGGCCTGTTAATTCACACAGCCAACATAAATAAAACAACCACCCCAGAGTAGCAGAGGGGTAAACACTCTCTCAGTCCCCTGAGTAAAGTGGTGTAAAACAATGTGATCAAACTTTGCTGAAGCTAAACCAGCTTTTAAAATGTTTTGATCCAGCTGATCTAAATGGTGCCAAACTGAGTTAAAGTCAGGAGATTAAAAGAACATGTGTTTTTAGTCTGGATACGATTTTTATTTTATAACTTTATCATAACTCCTCTAAAGCTCCACATATCACCTATATAGGGAAAGCAAACTTGTAGCACTGAGTTTGAGTTTTGCAGGTCAGATGTCAGCCTTCCTTCACCTTCAAGATAAACTCCTCCTGTTGGTTTATTCCAGGCCATCCATTATTTAGGCTCTGGCTTCATGGCTGCACTTCCATTATTCACACTGAGGGATATAAGGCCTTTTATAGATGCATTTTTTACTAAAACTGGTCCCCCACAAAGTGTCCTGTGCATCACAGCTTAGAATTAGAAGGGTCTGCAAAGACCTAAGGAGTTCAGGAAGAATTTCTGCCTTGAAAGGATGGTCCAGCATTGAATGGGTTGTCCAGGGAGGTGGTGGAGTCACCACCCATGGAAGTGTTCAAGAAATGATTGGATGTGGCACTCAGTGCTGTGATTTCATTGATGTGTGATAATGGAGCAAAGCTTGGACTCGATCACCATGGACATTTTTCCCAACTTTAATGATTTTGGGATTCTCTGATTCTATGATCCTCCAGTTCAGCCCCTTAATAGCACAAGAAAACCTTTAAATTTTGGAAGATTTTTTTTTTTTAAGGGGAAGAGAGAATAAAGTCACTTTAATCCTCTAGGAAAAACAGCAAGGAAATTTCATCATTTAACCTCTTGCAAAAGAAGGGGATGTGGGCACAGTCCTGCTGGGACTTGGCCAGCTTTATGATCAGGGAGGAATGAGCCACGGGGGATTTTGTTACAGACCTAAATCTGGCCCAATGAGTATTAAATCTTGACTTGACTGGAGTATGTCTGATGTTGGAAAAAAGCTTGCAGATAGATTATGCCAGTGTAAAATGGGAAGCAAGACAGCTTTTGCTTCTGTCTGATAGAGGCAGTGGGGAACTGAACCATGAATTGCTGGAATGTTTTTCTTCCTCTGGCTCTGCAGTCACCTTGCAACAGCATGCACCTACATATTTGGCAAACTTTCCCCACCAGGTCACCAGGCTAGTAAGCAAAGGCACAGAGGGAATCAGAGTGCTGGTACCTACTCAGAGCACAGGCTTGGAGTTTGACCTTGATTGCAGCTAGAAATAAACTCAAAGAATAAATCCCTGTAACTTGTGCTGCACCTCAGGATGGCCCAGCCAGGTTGCTGATGGTGGAAGTGATCAGCAGAGCAAATGCTTGGAGAATGGGAGTTCTGATGCCCAGAGCTCACAGGTTTTCTTGGATGAAGCTTGGCCTTGGGCTGCAGTTTGGAGCTGGGAGGATGCACTTGATCTCCTAACTCTGGGAAACACTTTAGTGATGCCTCTGATGGCAGGTGGGATGCTGGACCTGACACTGCCTGCTCAGCTCCCTGTTACCAGCAGGGAAGGGTGGATGGATGGTCACAGGGCACAAATTACAGAATGACCAAGACTCCTGGATAGAGACAGGAAACAGAGCTCCCCGGGGCTCTCCAGGTGAACAGACAAACCTTGCTCACGTTTTATCCATCCTCCATCCCCTGAAGTGTTCAAGGCCAGGCTGGATGGGGCTGGGAGACACCTGGTCTAGTGGAAGGTGCCCCATGGCAGGGGGATTAGGGCTAGATGATCTCTGGAGTCCCATCTAACCCAAACTATTACAGGATTCTCTAACTCTAGCACCTCTTGGGGAAGGTGTCCAGAGCTGATTCAGCACAGGTAGATGATTGAAGAGCTCTGACAGACTTAGCCTGTCCAGGGGAGCTTGCAGGTGGGTCTGGTGTGCCTTTTCACCACAAACAAATTGAAGGACACATATTTTGGGACTACAGACTTCCATTATTATGGCTGTGTTTGTCCTTGCTCCTATAGTCTGGGGCTATAAGATTTCCTTTCTAAGGCTGTGTTGCTCTTTCCACTTCCAGGTGTGCACTTGCGTGTACTTTTGGGCATTTATCTCTCACCAGGTGTGAGCAGGGCAGGGGAAGTGTTTATCACCGGTGGAGTGCCAGCAGGGGGGTGTTTCCCCCTCTCAAAGCCTTCCAGCCTCGTGGAGGGGAAATGCAGCCAGCAGGATGTGCTGGGCTGCTGCACTGGGGTTTGTGTCAATGTCTGGCTCGTTTCTGCTGGAAATTGCAAAATCTTTCCTGTGCAAGGAGCGGGAAGTTTTGCCCTTTGTGTACACGTAGATTGTTGTGAATTTAAATGGGGAGAAGACGTAGGAAGCACGTGAAGCACCAGAACAAACCAGAGGAGGGGGCAGGAACCATGTAGTTCAAAGCTGTTTTTTTTACAGACATACAGGGGGTTGTTTTTCATACAGGGGGTTGTTTGTTTGTTTTATTTCTTTATTTCTCTAACTCCACTTTATTCTCTGTCTGTGTTTACATCTTTACATTAGGAGGGGAAAATCTGTCTTTTTTGGAGGAGGAGGGACAAGAAAAAGGCAAGAGAAACTTTCTGAGTGCATGAACAGAAAAATCAGTTATTTATTCTTTATAACAAACACTTTAAAGAGCTATAGAGACAGAAAGTTTACATTATCCAGCCACTATACCTCCTCTCTGCTTCTCCACCTCCCCCTTTCCCTTTCCCAAAATGGGAGAAAATTTGAGATGAGAGGAGGTCGTGCCTGGGGTCAGCAGAATCCCTGGGACAGGAGCAGATCTCACAGCGTCTCCAGCACTCCCGTATTCTGAATTCTCCCAAATCCTCCTCGCCAGGGACGGCAGCCTGGAGAGCAGCTGGATGGAGCAGAGAGCCTAAAAAACTTCATTCTGCAGGGGGACCTCTAGTGTTTTCCTTTCTCCATGTCCTGGCAGAGTTCCTCCAAAGTACAAATACACACAGAGCTCCCATTGTTTGCAGCCCTTCACAAGCCCACTGATCCTAATATGGAATTCAGCAGGAAACCCATGATTTCCTGACACACAGCAAGCTGGAGAAAGAAAGGAAAAACTCCATTTAAAACCTCCAGACTCTCCTCCATGTAGAAATGCAATGGAAAATGGAGTGGATTTAACAGGAATGCCTGGTTCCTGCGGCCAGGCTGGAGGAAGGGAGACGCGGATCGAAGCCGCAGGCTGCTGATATTTTCTGAAGTCGCAATAAAGACTGGGAACGGCCGGGCAGGATGAGGATTTCCTGACTGGGACAAACGAAAAAGGACAGATCGCTCTCTTTTTCTGCTATTCCTCTCTGTGTGTTTAATTTATTCACCTCGATGATCCTCTTGACTGATCTGGTAACTGTTAGAAGCGGCTGTGACAGCCTGGAAACATTAGTATGATTTCCTGAGCTTGAGATTTGCTGCTCCCCCCCCCCCCCCCAACCCCCCTCCTTCTCCAAACTCAGGAAAAGTCAATACAATCGCACTTCATTTTTCCTTCATGTGCACTTGGAAGTCCTGGGAGCAGCCAGAGCAGCGGCAGCAGCAAGAATGAACTGCAAGGAGGAAAATGACAACTGCACTGACGGGAGCAGGAGCAACACCAAGAAGATGCTGAAATGCGTGGTGGTTGGGGATGGTGCTGTTGGGAAAACCTGTTTGCTGATGAGCTATGCCAATGATGCCTTCCCAGAGGAGTACGTCCCCACTGTGTTTGACCACTATGCAGGTAAGAAAGCGCTTTAAAAGGAATTTAATCGAGAGCTGCAGGACAGCCAGGTGGGAGGTGAAGGCAGCGCGAGGAGAGGACAGTTCAAAAGGGATGCACGGGTTGCTTCTTGTCTGGGAATGTCATTCAGGCCTGGATGGTTGCCAGGCAGCTTAGATGGCAGCTCATAAAATTGGGACAATGCAGGATTTATTCAGAGAACTTATTTGTTTGCTTCTGATTTTTGTCTTGTTTTTGGCAAATAAGAAGCGTTAGGGATGCAGTTAAATCCACTGTGTTTTGGGACAACAAATATAATTCAGCCTCTATCACTTGGTATTCTTGGTTAGTTTTTGAAGTTCTGAGCTTTGCAGTTTGCAGTTAGGAAGACTATATATATATATGTGTGTGTGTGTATATATATATATATGCTATCATAATCTTGTCCCTCTTGGCAAATGATGCATAAATTACAATCTTTATATCCTATTTAAGGAATAATCTTTGAGAATATGTCCTATTTAAGGAGTGATCTTTGAGGAAACCAGCATAGTCTCTTTCCAAGCTGTCAGTATATAACTCTCCTTCCAGAGACGTTTGTCACTCCATCTATAAATAGATTTTAATACTACAACTTGATGGTAGTGAAAAGCAGAAGAGGTGATTGACTTAAATCCTTCATAGTGGGGGAATTTGTAGTATAGGAAAAAAGCACAAACATAATCAAGATCATCAATTATATTCATTGCATTTCTGTGCAGAACAGACCCACAGATTAAGTACAATATTCACAGGCCTCTTTCTGTAGCAATTACTGACTTTGTCCAGCTGTGTCCAAAGTTATCACGCAGATGTTTTATAGGCTAAAACTGGTGTTCAATCATCTGTTTAAGTTTTACTATCCCAAATTCTGCTGTTTTTCTTCTCACAGTGCTCCTTTGGCTTATGGGGGTTTTTTATGAGATCCCTGACACAGATTCTAGAAGCACTGCAAAACTCATTGCTTATCTTGCAGCAGCAGTTGGAGTTTCCCTCATTCTCTCCCCACCTCCTTAAAAACTGCATTTTCATGGCGTGGCTTATCATAGATTTGGTATTCTGTAATGGGAAAAATCCCTGTTTGCATTCTGGCTCTGTGTCAGGTTTAGCAGATGAACTGGCCAAACAAGAAAGCTGTGTAATTGCAGAATCTGATCCGTGGAAATGTGAAGACCTTTTCCTCCACAAGAGTGGGCAGCGTCACTTCTAATGCAGACAGCTCTCTCTTTTCTCTGCCCTTCCCACCAGATAGACTGAGTGATCCCTTTAGAAAAAAACATTTCCACAGACAAGATATACAACACATATTAAACATAATGCATTGCTTGTTGGAAATATGTGCTTCCATGAGCCAAAATCCCTAAGGGCTGCCTCACACTGCAACAGCAGCCACTTTCCTGTGATACCTTCAGATCTGCTCATCCCTTACAAAATGCTGATCCCAGCACCCACTGCCCTTCTCCCACTCTCCTCCATGTCCTGCAAATACTCTGCCTATGGGAAAAGCCATCCAATAGCTGGTGCCAGACCAGCTGGGCATCAGTCTTGGTGGTTTTGGTGTGAACCTGAACCTGCTCACATCACAAGGGCAGTGATGCCAGCCAGCCAGGCTGGCACTTGGTGGGGGCAGCACTCTGAGTTTCTCCTCCCTAACCAGCCACAGGTGGCTCTCAGGGACTTGCTTTGATTCCCTTTCCTCTGTCAGAAGTGTTGGAAACTGCCACTAGGCTCAAAAGTTACTGAGGGACACAAGAGCTGAGGGAAGAATGGGAAGATGAGCAACATAATCCTGATTTCCTTGGGGTAAAAGGAGTATGAAGGCACTTTTAAATCAAGCCTCATTTTCAGAGCTTGAAGATTTAACCTTTAAAATATCTCCAGCTATTTTTATCTGCCTTCTTAACTGCTATAACACATAAATATAAAAGTATTTTCAGTGAGAAAACTTACAAAGATAAGAGGAAAAAATAGCTCGGTTTATTAACATGCTGTTCTGAGACAATCCCTGTCCAGTGGCATTGGTCAAAACTAGCATTGATCACAAATGGAATTTCAGTTTTTTGAGGAATCCCATCATTTATTAAACTGATTTCACTACAAAATTGCACACAGAGTCGAGCAGCAGGAATTACTTCTAGAGCAGAGTGCTGGAAAAAAATCCCACTCATAAAAATATTACATGGCATAAAGTGTACCACAGCCTATTTAAAATACTGTGGGTATTGACTGCAAATAACTCATTTGAGGCAACCCCTGAGCTTACAGGTTTTAGGATCTTCCATTGGATTTTCCACATCCATCTGCGTGGCAGCCCATGGAGAAGAGGAGAGATGGGACAGCAGTACCATGGTCACAGAGGTTCCATGGGCATGGTGGCAGCACAGCACATGGGAAAGCTGCACACTTGGACAGATCCTGAAGGGTGTAGGAGGCTCTGGAAAATCACATTTAAATTTACCCCAGGAAAATGGTTTGTCTATCCCTGTCCCTGCCACTGCTGAAACCAACTGTTTCAATTTTCCCAAACAAACAAGCTGAAAACATCAGATTCAATGGTTCATTTCTATGCTGGAAATGCTCACAAGTAATTAATTGCTTCAGATTTTTGCAAAGCTTCACTTTCCATGGAAGGTTTTCCACCCAGGCATTATTACCAGCAGTGGTGTGTTAGCAAGGGCTTCCTCTTGCCTCACCAGGTCACAGCCTGGTTGTGACTCCTGGAGCATTTACCAATTTACTTCTTTCTAATGGAAAATGTAGGGGGTGGGGAGGGGAAGCATTAAAACCCAAGGATTCCAGTGGTGATCTCAGAGCAGTTTCTCACTGCCACGACTCCAGCGACTCGGGGGAGACAGTGATGCTCTCCAGCCCAGCTTTGGGAAAAGCTCCAGCTGCACCAGTGCTGTGGCCAAGGCATTAACTGTTCATGGCCTGAAGCACCAGCTCTGTGCACTTGCCCTGCTGCATCTCATCTCCTCAGCTCCTGCAGCTGAAGCAGGTGGACGTAGAACAGGAGTGGTCAGGGGAAGCAAACAGCTGAGCTCCTGCACTATTAGATCTGCACGGTGCTTATTCAGTGCCTTTCACGTGAAAGAGCTTGAAACCACTTTATAAAAGTTGGGCCCAACCTGCCTCTAAGAAAACCAAAGGCAGGAGGTGAGTGTCACCCAGGGAAGGAGCAGATATTCATGCAGATAACTCACACAGCATGCGCAGCTTGGATGCAGCGGTGCCTGGCACGAAAAGCTCTTGGTGGCTCACCACGTGTGCAGCTGCACTGTACGAAAGTCCAGACCAGTTATTAGCTCCACACTAGTAATATCCTGCCTCAGGTTTCACCCACAGTCCACAAAACCGAATTTCTCCAGGGTCTGTTGCCAGTGTTGGGATGTGACGGGTGTAGAGTGGATCAGAGCAGTGCCAGACAGATGGGGAGGGAGGGTAAATTTGTTACTTGGATATGAAAATGGTTTCTTTCATTGGATACATGGAATTTTATGAGTCTGGTTATTTCTCAAGGCATTTTGAAGAGGTTTTTCTGGAGGCCAGAGCCCTGAGTAGGTTTCCTTGCTTTGGTGAATTTCCAAGTCCGGCACTGGAAGTGTTTAGCCACAAGGCTGTTCCTAGGGCAGGCTCACCAAAGTGCTATCCCAGTGACAAACAGGATATTGCTGGCAATAACTGTAACAATAGGGGCTGTTTGGATAGTGAGTAGATGCTGGTTCCACTCTGCCTTTTGAACATCAAATGCTGGTTTTCCGTGAGCAAAGGTCTCTCCGTCAGGGTGACTTGTATTGTGCCTAGCTATGTGAGGTTACAAATGTTTATTTAGGGCTGAGGTTGGACCAACAAAAAAACTCAATTCAACAGCTAGCAGAGTTGGTTTAATAGTACCAAAGGTAGCTGGCTTGCTCTGTGAAATACATAAGAAAAATGTGTATTGTTACTTAGGAAGCCACTGAGTATCCCATTTTATATTTATGAAGCCTAAAAAACATAGCAACTTTTAGCACGAAATTTGTTTGCTCTAAAATTTATATTCAGGCTTCCTGGAGAGGTGATCAATGCCCCAAGGCTGTCAGCATTTAATAGGCATTTGTATAATGCCCTCAATTATGTGCTGTGAGTTTTGGTCAGCCCTGAAATGGTTGAGCAGGACTAAATGATCAGTGTAAGCCCCATCCATCTGCAACTATTCCATTCTATTCCAGAAGTACATTTCTTGTAAGTTAAAAAAGAGACATCTCCATGCTTAAGGAGCAGTAACAATGGCATGCAGCTAACTTGGCCCACTGTGCAGACAGGGGTGATTGGATTCATTAGATGGCTGAAATCTTAGGAAAAGAGGGTTGTGAGTCTAAAACTCAGCTCTAATTCAGGCATAGTACACAGATGAATACCATGCAAACAGCTTTAGGAGACAAAGTTGCATCTTTGATAAATGAGGGGGGTCAATCCCTCCAAAGGGGAACTGCAAAGCATCTGCAAGAAGTAGATGGTGTAAATATGTCCCTCCCTCCCCTCGTGTGTCGGCACAAACTGGTGAGCGTTTATAAATAGTGAACCCATTTGAAAAAAATTAGCATTGGCATGTGATCAGCTAATTAATAGCATACAGAACAGCTCAGCCCTGACTGGGGCTCTGTAAAGTAAAAGCAATATAGAAGAAGAGAGACATTACTTACTGTTTGGAGACACATTTTTTGTTCTTCAGTGATGATTCAATGTAATCTGTCTGACTTTGCACTGAAGTGAGCTGGAGCACCACCAGTCTCACAGAGCAGTGATCCCAACCTTGTGGCCAGACAAGCCATGCAAGAAGGGAGAGTCTCCTGCTCTGGCATTTTTAATAGCATAGAGGATGTATACTACTGCTCTTGCCCAGAGCCGGCAGCTGTCCCTGTGCAAACTCACAGATCCATTATATCCTGCCTGTCTGTCACAGCACTGACCCAAATCCTTGTTCCTCGTGTGCCCCCGTGGAGGGAAGGAGTTGGAAGTGGGCTCTCAGTGATCCTGGAGCTGCCATGGCTGGCTGCTCTCTGTCCTGGGGCAGGCAGGAGCACCCAGGGGAGACAGGCCAAGCACCAGGCTGCAGCTCTGCCTTGCAGCCTCTCTCAAGGAGCAGGAAACACCAGCCAAGACATGGCAGAAACCCAAGGGGAGCCCTAACATCCCAAATTTCTCCAGCTACAGGCACGAGAGCACATCTGGCCACACTTTTGGTGTGCTAGCCATTTTGAATTGATTGCTAATGCACACTGCTTTCAACCCATCCCTGGCTTGCCACCATGTGCAAGTGATAACCCCAAGCCCATCACTTTTTTTTCCCTGTTGAAACTCTGACAGGAAAAGGCTGCCCAAGTAGATCTGCAATTTCTGCATGGGTGCTGCCGTGGGAGTCTTCACACTGCCACATTCTTGAGACAGTTGTCTCCTATAAACAGTCTTGGTAGCACATTAGAGAAACTCTTCATACAATGTTTGGGGTCATTAAACTGAAATAGATATAAATAGCACTGAAAGAGAGCTGTGATGTTTATTTGCATGGATATTTGCAGTGGAGCTTTTTTTCCTTTTAATGTTCATCCAATTTTGATCACACAGATTTGAACTTTAGCCTTGAGACAAGGAAGCATTGACTCTCTTAAGAGCTGGCTCTTTAAACTGGCAGCCACTGAACAGATATGTTCATTTTGCCTCTCAGGAGCTGAAAAGACTTCTCTGCCAATCTTCCTGGTATCATCCAGAACAGACCAGGGATCTCAGTAAAACAATTAAGGTATGAGGACACAACAAACACACCAGTGCAATTCAAATGTTTCCATGGCTGGATTTTTTGAAAATGAATTTTACAGAACCACAAATTCTCAGTCTCCCCACAGAAGGTTTAATCCTGTCCTGAGTCATACACGTCAGAGGTGATGTAGTGACCCTCAGGTTTTTCACATCCAGGAAGCCTGAACAGTCTTTTTACCGAAAAGATGCCTTTTGCCTGAATCACCATGGTTATTCCACACTCATTTGGGAGGCTCCACATACACCCCCAAGCATCTTAGGGCCTTTTCCTTCTGAGGGTGCTGTCAGTATGCAGAGACCTGAGATAACTATCGCTGCTATCTCTTCCTCACACACATCCCTGTATTGTCCTGAGGCTGCACAGTCCACTTGAAGCCCATGGAGACAGAGGTGTGTGCTTTGGGTTTCTGTTTCTCAGGGCAGATGGTTTCTGCAGCAGTGCTCTGTGACAAAACCCCCATTGTCCCCTGCAGCTGTGAATGGGGACGAGCCTGCAGCACCTAGCTGCTGCTTGCCTTTGCCTCTGGCTGTGTTATGCAGCTTCTCTTAGCACTGCTGCCACTCCTGGCTTGGTTTTACTTGGGCTTTGTGCTCCAGAGAGGCCCAGAAGAGCTCTGCACCAATCCCACACCCACCAGCAGCCAGGGCTCAGCTGGCAGCCCAGCACAGAGAACTGATGTCTGCAGCCCATGCCAGCAGCCAGTGGATGTCCTTGTACTCCAAGCACAGCAGGGGACAACACTGCACCATGAATGACATTGGCAGTCTGAAAACTGGGTGTAGAGAGTAAGGGAACTACAGCACACTTCACAAAGGACAGGGCCAGGAATTAGAGGAGTAGATGGAGCAGCCATGTTGCTTTATCCAGATTTATCCAGCCTAAATTCCACCTAAGCCCTGCTGTCTCCTCTTTTGTATTAGATATGTGGTGCTTGAAGGGCAAGAGGAATCACAAAGAATACTAAACAAGGAGTTAGACCATTTGAATGTGTGTTGGTGGTTTGGATGTAGAATGATGGGATTTTTCTTAAGGTCAGCCACAGGCCTGAGGGAATGGATTGGAAAGAAGGAAAAGTCAAATGGCTTAAAAAGAAATATTTCTTTGCATGGTATGTGATTAACCCAAGGAACTCATCACTTTATAAAAGTTCTTGAGGACAGAATTTCAACAAGGTGTGCAAAAAAATGGGGTTGAACCAATGTGTTGGTGAGATTGAGTACTATCATAAGCTAATGAAAAAGACTTCTGCAGGAAATAAGCTGGCACAACCTTGGTTTAGAGTTCAGGACAAGACCTAAATTTGGCCTGGTGAATGACAAATTATCTTAAAGCTGCCCAGTGCTATGTCAGAGATGGAGACACCAGGCTGTGAGTTTGGCCCAACCCAGCACCTTGTGCCCAGAGCTTTAGAAAATAACTTTTTGGCATGATTCTTCTGATATATGGATGGGCAAACAGATTTTGAAATTTTGCTTACCCAGCAATGGACTGCTGCAAGGAGACATGAAAGGATTTGAAAAAATGACTGTTTTCTTCTCCACAACTCAAAGGAAGTCAGGCCTAGCCTTTCCCTCCCCTTGTCATCTGCCTAGCATTGCAGGAGGTGACATCAGCTGAGAAGACCAAAACTGAAACTGTGGCCTCTGGCCCTTGAAGGACAATCTCTACAGCTTGAACTCAATCACAATCACTATCTCAAAATCAATAATTGACTCAGTATGTGTGGCCAAGCAACCCAGGTGAGGGGACAAAGCCACTTTATGGGTGGTGGCAGACCAGGAAGCCAAGCAGATGCTTCACAGCAGATGATTCTCCACATGTAGGAAAGAAAAACAAAAATTTAGCAAAGCAGTCTGAGAAACCAAATTCCTAGACATCAAAACTTCATTTCTGCCAGATGTGGCAGTGTTTTCACTAAGTCAATGTCTTAATTACCAATCAAGTCAATGCTAAATGCCTCTGCTAAAACTTGCTTCTCATTTTCTGCTCTCTTGATAAACTTGATACTTTGATGTCTCTACCACTGATACACATCATGGCTGCTCTGCATCACTGAGTAGATTTTGCCATGAAGGCAGTGCCTTTCCTATGTTCTGAATTTCCAGTTGTTATGGCCAGACTTAATGACATCATGGAAATGGCAAGGGATGAGGAAGAGCAAACATATTTCCTTCAATTGTTCTGTTCAGACAAAGTCATTAAACACTAATGACATCTCCTGTCAAATTATTCTTTATCTTTGCAATGAAAAAATACAGGTTGTTATATTTCTCATCTTCTTTTAAGAGTTTGCTATTTGCCATTCTCCACTTCTATTGTCCTTGTACCTTGAGCTATGGGTCTTCCACCTAAATCAGGGAATGTGTTACTAAAGAATGAAAGTTTTACAAATTGTCACCCAGTGTTTTATGTCAAGGGGGAGTGAATGAATGAATTCTAAACAGGATTATTCAAGTAGTATTCACCTCCCCTTTCTCCCCAGATTATATCTGGGGAAATTAGATTGAATTACTTTTAAGCCTAATAATTAAAAGATTACCAAAAAAAAGTTTATTTACCTTATTTAGTATCTAGCATCATTTGCATTCAAAATGAGAGGTCTCCCCCCTTCATAGATTTGAGGCTGAGATCAAAACCCTGTTCTTAAATGGCAAGACATGTGTGAGGCAAGATGGCTTGGAAGGGTCCTGGGGGTCACTTGCTGGGAGTTGTCCCCTATCTAGTCCTTATATCCAAAGTGGTGTTTGGGGTCCCAGGGAAGGGGGAGGCATGAAGGACCGTGACAGGCTGTTATTTCAGCTAACACAGCTCTCCACGTTCAGTGTGTGTCCCGTGGAGCAGCAAAGCCAGCAGTGGGGCTGCCCCAGGGTTGCCTTTTTACCTCGGGAACTGGCACAGCAATGAATCCATAAATACACCAACCACCCTCAGGGGAAGAAAAGGCTGGAAAAAAAATTTCACTGACAGAAGAAATACTGGGGAAAAAAAATCAAAAAACAACTTCCAAAGGAAGGAGATGGACAGCTGTAAAAATATTCCCAAGCACAGTGGCACGGGAGGCACAGTCAGGAGGGTGATGGCATTGGAGCAAGAGGGAAAAAGCAGCACAGTGCTGTGCCAGCATCCTCACTCCTGGTTCAGGACAGCGTGCAAGTGTCTCATGGAAACAGCTGTCCCAGGGATGAGCACAGGAGCCAGCACTTAGGCACCTGAAAGAGTTAAAGAGGGCTGTGCAGAGGGGCTGGACAGAAAGGTCCTGCCACAGTGCAGGAGGATGCCTGACTCACTGGAACTGCTTTCCAACCCCTGCAAACAGAGGCCACGTCTCTTACTGAAGACTCTCTGGCACTGACTCCAGCTATAACTTTGAAGTAATGGCATTAACAGTATCTGCTTGGCTCTCTGCAGACTTTAAGGAACAGCACAGCTTCAGCAATGAGTGGGAAAACATACATGTTCAAACATAGCATTAATTTCTATCCCCTGGGAGATGGGACCAAAAGAGCATCTATTTGCAATAATATGCTGCTTTTCTGAGAACAGACTTAAAGGAAAATCCCATAAGGTTGGAAAATGTGTTTTGAGTTCACAAACTGTCTCATGCTCCATCTTCAGAGCTGGCAGCCATCCAGGTGCTGTGTCCTCAGAGGCCAGACCCTCCCCATCTAGGACACACATGGTTCCTGAGCAATGCCCCCAGCTCCATTTCAGAACTGGCTTTCTCCAATAACTGGGTGTAAAGTCAACATCTATGTCTATGTCTAATTTTGGGAGCCCAGTTGCTGAAGTCCCTGTCCTCGAGCAGCAGAAATGCAGAGACTTGATTTTTTATTTAGAAGTTGAGGCATTTCCACAAGGGAATCTCAGCTCTGGCACAAACTCACACTGAAAATGCCTCCTGAGACCATCTATTTTATGCTGTCTGTATCAAGCAATAGCTTGTGGCAGTAATGCCCAGGACCTCACGTTGTCCTCCCCAGCTGGGTTTGGGCTGTGTGATCCTGCTTCCCAAATGGCTCCACATGGGCACACAAACTTCCCTGAGGGCTCGTGGTGTATCTGCATATAAATCACAAAATAGCTCTAGAGAGCTGTTTGAAACTGCATCTTTATTTCTGTTTAGTTATAGCTGCTCACAAACCTTTTCAGCTGTATCAAGAACACAAAGGAGACTGTAGAATTGCTTGTAGTTTCTGTCCAGTTTGAGCCCATTTTTGCTCACTGAAAACTTTCCATCACAATTTTCAGCAGAACCATGAACAACTTCTAGGAGCCCATTAGGATGATATGATTTAAGCTCCTAGAAAGACCCTTTACCTCCACAGTACAGCTCTGCTTTGTTCTGGATAGCCAGTAATGTAACCAGTGAGTTGCAAAAATCCTGCACGGTTCCCTTCATCTCATTACTTTCTAGTTACTGCTCAGGATATTTTAAGCTTTTTCCAGCAATACAAGGGAGCAACACCTCTCATTAAAAAATATATATATATATGTGAAGTACAGCTTTAAGAAAATATTTTCCAGGAATATCAGCCATGAAAACAGGATCAATCTCAACATTAAAAGAGGAGTTCATACTCAAAAAAAATTCAGCTAATCTGCCAGAAACCAGGCCTTATGGATGAAGTCCAAATTAACTGAGCCAGTTCATGATATCATTAAAATAGAGAATTTTCCTTGCCACACACAGAAACAGTCTCTCACGGATTGTGCCACTTGAAGATCTGCTGGGCATTTACCTAAACTATTTGGTTTGGTTAAAGTCCAGTTGGATGAGGTTGCTGTGGTTCTTTTATTTTAATACTTTGGAGTGTTAAGTGCATTTTCTCCCTCAAGTGTCCCTCACGGGAAACTGCTAAAATGGTGAAATAATTCATTCTTCCATTATTTGAATCACATTGCCCAATTTACTTCCCTTCCTGTAAAGAGCTCCTTGTAGCAATACCATAAGTCCCTCCTAATGCTTCCAAGGAAGGAAGAAGCAACAGGGAGTGTGAATACAAAATGAAGTCCCAAATCTGAAGTAATGTTTGACAAAGGAAATCTGTGCCAAGATAATGGGGGAACAGCAATAACTTGTGTTCTCTCCATATGGTGCTCCCAACTGGGTTTCTCTCCCCCTGCCTTCTATTTAAATGCATGAACGTGAGAGATTAGGAAAAGAAAAATAATAATGCAAGTCTTGCAATGGTTTTGCAAGGAGAACAGTATTTTGAGACTGTGCCCAACAGGGTGGAAAATCCTGAGGACACGAGGGAGCCTTGTCCCTGGCCAAATACATTCACAGTACATCCTAGTGAGGTGCATGAGACAGTTCTTACAAAAACCTCCTGACTAGAAAGCACCTTGTACTTTCCATCACATGTAGTCTTTCCAGGTCCTGATTTCCTTTCTGCTGCTTCCTCCAGCTTTCAGAATGAATAGCCACATTTCCTTTTCTTGGTATTTATTTTCCACGCTGCTTTTTTTTCTCATGAGCAGGGTCTTTCCACCTGAAATGCTAAAGAAAAAGAAAGACAGATTGTCTTCCCAAAGCTTTCCTGGGTACAGCATAGGCCATGGAGCTGGCCAGAACCAGCTGTGGATCCTGCAGAGCCACTTCTGAGGCAGCTGTGTCCAAACCCAAACCACAGACATTGCACACACAGCAGCTGCCCCGCACGTCCTGGGTGATAATTGTTACTGGGTGCCTCTTCTGATTCCCCCCATGCTGCCAGGCTGGCCAGGGCTGGGGGCATGAGAGCAGATGTCCTTCCTCCTGGCAGATGTCAGCTCTGCCCCGTGGAAAATGTCATCTGAGATGAGTGAGAACCAGCAAGCAGCCAGACAGGGCTTTGCAGGGTGGTGGTGGGACCACCCCACGGTGACCACTGTCCATTCCAGCAGCCACCTCTTTCCTGGCAAAGCCCTGCCACAGAATTCCATAAAAATATTATCTCAGCATTGTCTAAGTTAGAGAAGGTTGAACGAGCCAAGGAGCTGCATGAGAACCAAAAATTGCCCAAGTAAATAGGAGAGAAGAAGTGGAAGAGTGTGGGAAAGAAATGTACATCCTTAGAAGATGGGGGGAAAGGTATGTTTAAGAGCAGACACTCCATTAGATGTCCGTAAATCATAAAACAACTGATTTGTTACAACTATGTTTTGGGGGATATGATTCATAGTTTTGAACTTTTGGGGTTAGCAAAAGCTCTGGCCAGAGCATTTTTCATGAACTGTCCCACCAAGAGAAAATGCTGATTCACGAAAGCTGAAGCATTTTTTAAATACTTGAGAGGACAAATTTTTGAGGTCCAGGGCCCTCTGGTTATTTCTGACAGTGCAGCAAAAAAGGCTCAAATTGAAAACATAATATCTGAAGGTTTTGTTTTCATTCCATTGTAAAATGAAAACAAATTGTAAAACCTCAGAAGTTGTCGCAAAGCTGAATTATCATCCCCTGGCCAGTTCTACTTAGTTGTTGTTATTATCCTTTTTCCAGTTGCTGTATTGCAATCATTATTAACCAAGGGCAGGCTTCCTCTAAGTGAAATATTTGTGCAGCAAAGACAAAAAATTCCAAGGAAAGTGCTTCAAATAGCTTGACTTTAGGTGTGGTTTGGGGCTCTCTCAACATGAAGAGCTCCAGTGGTTGCAGGGAGAGGTTGGCAATCCTCACAAGCCTTGGCTAAACCTGATGGCAGAACAAGGCAAGTGCTCAGGAGAAGGGAAAACAGTTTTTGAGCTGAGTGTTGCTCATTCTGTCTTCACTCTCTCTGGTACAGGCTACTGCACAGGGGTTTTTCCTCTTCTCTTTTGATGACTTCTGTCATCACATAAATGTCCAATAAATCCACATTTCTGATTTATAAGACAATATATGTTTGATTCCCAGAAGAAGGAACGCTCTGAAAGGTTTTCAAGGGACATCTTCCCTCTGCCAGACACAGTCTTGCTCCAGTCGTGGTCCCCAAAGTTAATGACACTGGAACAAGGACTTAGCTGTGCTGCTCAGTGGACATGGAGAGAGTATTTGTGCCCACATTCTAGAAATGCTCTTTGTGAACTATGAAGGAAATATAAAGGACCTGACTGGGAGCTCATTCTGCATTCACTTAGGAAGAACACCACTATAGTTAGGGGAACTGGGTTCTGTGCAATCTGCTCAGTTGAAATTCAACCTATATTCCCATTTCTGTCACGTCACCTCCAGGATCCCTCCCATATATCTGCATTCCTGTTGTCTGTCATGTTAACAAGCCAAGGCACTGCTGTTTGATAGGAGGGATTCATTCCATAAGCCTGGAGCTAAAACAGTCAGTCCTTCCCAGGAGCTTCTCCAGGGAGGGCTCAAAATCCTGTCATAAGCATGAATTACATCTGACCTAAGGAAGTTCATTTGGGGTGTCTGAGGACCACTGAATTTCAGATTTCCTATGTGGGCAACACTTTTGAATGTGTTCCTGCTGTGAGCTGTCAGGCAAGAAATAAAACAGAGACAACAGAAGTAGTGAGAAGTCACTACTGATGGTGCCTGATGGATTTTCTTCCTCAGAAGAGCTGGAAGCACAACCTGAAAGAGGCTGGTTTCCTTTCCCAGTCAGTGTGGTGGGTGTGGGTGCCTAAAATTAGATATAAACTCTATTAGTTGTAAATATTTATGCCTGTTGCCATAATAAATGGCTTTTAGTCTGACGATCTTCAGCATGAAGAAGTTGTGGTAAATACATTTTCAGATAGAAAAAGGAAGAGGTAATAGATTTTAGGCAATCTTTTTCAAGGCTGGCTGTGCTCACACAAGACTTGGGTTCATCTGGTTTTGGAAGGCTCACAGAGCTGGGGCCAAGCAAATCTAAGTCAGGAAACCCTTGAGGTGAAGGAATGTATGACATATGATAAAAAGACAATAGATGAGTAAATTAAGAAAAAGAAGCAGGTATTTTAATTAATGCAATTCTGTGCAAAATTCTAAGCTCCCAAGGAATCAGAATAAAGATACAGACACACAGCAGATAATTTCTCAAGAAGAAAGTATCAACTTTCTCCTTATATATTTACAGAACATGCAGGGAAAAGTTCATCTATTAATAATTCCATGCTTTATTTTTGTCAGAGAATTAGATTACAAACAAGCCATATGTTTGGGGAATTTTTTTCCCAAATTTCATTCTTTGTTGTATTAATTTGTATAAACAATTAGAGAAGTATCTATAGTTTCCGTTTCAGGGAATTTCCCCCAAAATAATTTCACAGATGCCTTTTGCTAAGCAAAGACAACAGTACTAATGTCCCTCTCTATTTCAATCCCTGTCAATTACAGGGGCTCATTAATGAGCTTTATTTCTCTCCATGTTTTGGAAAAATCAGAGGAATGAGAGGTTGATCAGCAGGGGAATACAGATGCCATTTCTCCAGTTCTGGGAAATCTCCCATGTACCTGCTCAGAGAAAAGCAACCCCACCAAAATCCTGGTAAGGGCCAGAGTTCACCAGCAACAATAGGAGAGAACAGTAACAGGAACCAGAAAGTCAGGGCAGATCAGGCAAAATAAACACCAACTTCAAAAAATGTGCAGAGCCCAGAAGGAAACTGGGCTTTGGCATTCACACTGTACAATGGAGTCTTTCCCAGGGTGGAAAAATATGTAGTTGGCTGGAAAATTTTTCTCTCTTGCCTGCACACCTCACGGCACAGCCAGATGTGTGAGGATGTAAAATATATCTACTTCTTATGGAAAATTAGGGCAGGGTTTTTGGAGCCCCCTTGTAGAGGTGGAGATCCCATTCAAATTCAGCTTGGAAACAGAAATATTGGGTTCCTTGGGAAATCCTCCCCCCTCATTTTGACTTCTCAGATGTTCAAATCCCCCCATTCAGCTTCCTGAGCTGCCGAAGGCTCCCAACTCCTCCATGGCCAAGAGTTCTGTCACAGCCACCAGGGTCTTCCCTGCAGGCCAGCAGGAAGCCCACCCTCAGCACCCCCTGCATTCATTTATTTGGGTGGTCATTAACCCCTTGGCTGTGGAAATACAAGAGCTCAGTAGGAGTCTCAGCATCAGAGGCTTTGGTAGCTGCAGCAGAGGATGTTTGACATCACAATTCCTGCAGTCACCCAGTTGGAGAGAAGGCCACGAATTCCCTTAGCTCAGCAAAAGCACAGAGTGACTGGGAGATGATCACTGACACAGGGAGTGCAATGGACACACTCCAGATGTCTCTTTAACATCTGCTGGGATTTATATTCACCCATTGGCAGATGGGAAACCTCAGGTCTGAAAAAGAAAAAAAAAATCTATGGGCTGAGTTTATAGTAAGGTAGCCAAGACAAGAACTTCTAGTGGTTTGTTTGTCATCCAGCTATTTCTAGAAATACCTCCCTCTGCCCTCTTGGACACCAGGGTGTGTATTTCCCAGACTTGTAGCTGTCTTAAAAGAAAACAGATCTTATACCAGGAAGAAGTGAGACTGTGGAGATCAATATGTCTGAAAGAACAGGGGTGGGAAAAACCCCAGGGAAAAATGTTCAAGAGACAAAGCATATTTGCTAGAAAAAACCTCTGCAGTTTGCCATCATCCACATAGCCTTGGGTGAAAAAAAGAGCTTTTTTGGAGTGAGCAAACACAGGCAAACATGGCAGCAGAGGCTAAGGGATGTGGCCCTGAGTTCAAAAGGATATAGCCCTTGTTTCACCTCAAAATTACAACGTGAACAGAAGGTTATGAGAAAGAAATTATTTGTAGGATTGAGTTAATTTGTCCCTGGTGCATTCCTGTGATTACAATAAGATATAATTTTTCCCTAACTCACCCACAGCTCACTTTAGCCCTGGTTTTGTGACACCAATCTGTCACTGACCAGGTAGATGTAACCTGAGGAGTGTCTGACTTCCACCATCTGTTTGTTAAATGTCAGGGAGCCCCTCAGACACCCCAGGCTGCCTTGTGAACATACCAGCAACAATTTAGCATTTTAGCTGAAGGGGATGGGCTTGAAGGGATATAGAGGGGTACATTTCCTGTCATTTTTCTCATCCTAATTTCTCCAGAGGGTCTCAGCAGTGGTCAATCCATCTTTTATTTGAGAATCTGCTCCTAACTCAAAGTCCAAAGATCCTGAGTGTACAGAGGAATGTTGCTGTTCTGAGAGGGCAGAGATTTTTGAGAAACCCCTTTGTTTTGAAATCCTCTTAAAACCAAACCAAACCAAACCAGTTTCTTAGTGGTCCTCAGTGGTGCGGTATAAACAAGATTTAATTCTCATATCTTTGCCATTTGCTCACTGCTTTCCCCACTGAAATGGCACCAGCTGGCCATTATTATTTCACACTCTGGAGGGTTCAAATGTTCATGAGCTCTCCGATTCTGGGAGCTCTCATTACCAAGAGCAAGAAAGGTTTCTGGGCTGTTTGGTCAAAAAACACACTTCATATATGAGCAGAGCATAATAATGCATACTCTGCCTAATGTTAAGCAACCCACTGCACACTGTTGAATGCTTAAAAACAAAATGAACCACTGTTATTTTAGATGACCTTGATCATTAAAGCCCTGTGGGCAGCAGGCATCACAGCAGTTAATAGTAACAGCATTTAACATCAAGGAGTGGGATATATTAAGCAAACATTAAGTTCAACCCATAAGCAGTCTCTAGTAAAAGCACAGCAATACATAAAAGCAGGTTTGTGTCAATACTCGCATTTTATTTGGAGGGAGGCACTGGCTTGGGAGGGTCACACAGCTGCAGGGCAGGAACCATGGCCAAATCATCTGTGTCATGGACCAAAGCCTCACCCACAGCCCGCCCCGCTGCTCCCCTCCGTGTGCACTAAAGCTGCTCCTGCCTTTATTTTTCCCCTGGAAGGGCCCGAGGTTTAAGCCCTGTTTGCTTTGCCAAAACAGTTCCCAGTCGGCCATCACATCGTGATTTCTTTTCTGTTTCAGTGTCTGTTCATACACAGGGAGTGGAATCACCCTGCTGAAGGCAATATTCCCGTTGGCATGGCCAGGACAGGGATTTCACCCTGTGCCCCAAAGCTTTTCCAGCTGGGCAGCCAGGCTTTCCCTCTGCTGCCCTGCATGCTGTTCCTCCCAGCATTGCTGAGCCCATACCCAAATGAGTGATCACTGAGCTCTGCCCTGAGGGGAGCAGCAGAAACACAGAGTGAGGGACTATGGACCACAGCAAGTTCTTGTGCTTTCTGGCACTAAAAGCTTCCCTCCATATCTTCATTCAGCCCCTGTGCAGGTGTAATTACACGTTTGCCTCCATGCATGGCAAGGAAAGTCCTTCCCATAGTCATGTTTACACTCATCTGGGTTTAAACACTCATTAAAGATAAGCACACACTTGCGTGTTCTGCTGAAAAAAAAACCCAGAATGAGGAAAGTCAGAATTACGCAATATGGAAAGAATACTCTCCATTTATTAAGCGTGTCTTGACAGTACATAAAAAAAAAAAAAACATTCTGGAGCTTTCTTCTGGGCCAAATATTTCTCCCACTTCATACCATAGGTATGCTCCAATTGTGCTGGGAGCAGAATGGCAATACTATGACTCACTCCATATTGTAGGCTGGAAGAACCATATTTTGTTCCAGAATGAAATAGATCGTAGGCATAAGATTTAAAAGGCAGCTTTTTGTAAACTTTACTCCAGTGTGTTCTGGAGCACGTTTTGATCAGTTGCACCATCCAGTCCCTCTCCAACTACAGCCCTGGCTGTGCTTATTTTTAAATTTACAGCTGTGCTGGGAATATAGCATGTCCAAATTACCTTGCAGTGGCGAGTGCAGGAGTTAAATTAATTTTTTGTGTTTCTTTCCAGAGCAACCCTCACGGCAGTAATTGCTGCCACACACTTTTGCCATCAATTCAGTGTTGTGACTGTGCGGAAGCACTCAGGCACAGATGAAATGATGCTGTTCTTGCATCTCATAAGGGCCTACCGAAGTGATCCAAATCCTTTTGTCTGCCAGCCTATAGGGAGGGAGAATGATCATCCTCCTGCTTTTGTTTTGCATAAATTACACAGGGTTGGCCCCCCAAGACCTCCACAAGCTGAAGGTTTAGATTTAAACTTTCTTGGTAGGGTGGAAGCAAAAAATAATTTAATTCCTGGTTTTTGGCAGATGATGCAAAGCCTCTATGCTGTTTTTGCTGTTTAGCACCAGTTTCATTTGTAACAATCCAGCATTGTCCCCTCTGCATAGGCTCAGGCACCAGCCAGCATCACTGGCCCCAGCACAGCCAAACTGGAAGCTTCAGAGGCAGTATTTTAGGTATGCAGTCCCTAAAAACACCCACAGGGTTAAAAACAAACCCTGGGAAACAGTCCCCTGACCCACAGCCTTTCTCACTAGGACTGAAGCATTTTTAAATACAACTGCGTGTCTCAGAACTGAAGGGACTGTTGCTGGTGTTTATTCTGGAAGTGCCTTAAGCACCAGCCATGTTTTCCACTTCTGACCAGCAAAGCCCATGTGGCAGGGCTTTGGCAGCCACATCAGCCAGCCACGCTTTCTAGGGCTTGCCTCTGAAAAAAATAGCATCAGTATCCCTGTGTGGAACACACAGAAATCATGGACAGTGTTGGAGTTCCTGCATATCCCAGCCCAGCAGGATACATGTTCCTGTATGTCCAGCAGCTGAAAAGCAAGGATTCCTTGCTGCAATTCCCATTTCACACGTGGGTTTGTGTTTAACCTGCCCAGTCCCCGACCGCCCTCTGCACACCTCAGTGGCTGCTCCACATCTGAGAAATCAGGGCAGATAGAGCAGCTCTGGAAATCCCCAGCTGCCTGGCCTTGGGTTCTGGCCAGAAATCCTTCCTTCCCCCCTCCATGGCCCACTCAACCCTCGTAAGCCCTGAGCTTTCCCGGGATCAGCTGCACCTGACGCCTTCGGTTCAGGGCCACATTCCTTTGCATCCCTCAAAGGGTCTGCTCCAAGCAGGGTTGTTTTTTTTCTTCCCTTAGGAAACCAACAGTTCATGATACCAGAGACTTCCTTCAGGGGATATACGTGCAGATAAAGCCTTAAAACTGTTGGTTGTGTGGAAATAGTTGGATGGCAGACAGAGGCATTTTGCTTTTGGTGGCAGCATCCTCCAGAGACAGCCTTCCCCATCAACACAGCAACCCACACAGCTCTGGGAAAGCTCCACACTCCCTGGGTGCACACCAGAGCTGTGCACAGCACCCGTGGGAGCACAGGGAAGGACACTGCAGGGTTAAAAACACACACTCTCAGGGTGTAAAAACATGTTCCATAAAAACGGGTTGGAATTATTTCTCTCTATATCATGTCTGCCTTGCAAAGAATGCTCTTGAAATGGAAAGTATTCCAAAAGGTCACAAAAATAATAGAAGGTTTCAAAAATAAGGTGTGTAAAGGAAAAAAAAAATCCAGCATTGCAGACATCAAAGTTAGGGACTGTGTGGAAAAACAATACAGAACAGCAAGGTAAAAGCCCAGAGGGAACAGGGAGGAAGAGAGTATAGGAAGCTCAGGGCAGAAGGATCCTCTTTTTTTAAATGGAGTTCATACCTACAGCATAGCCTAAATGACCTTCAACTACCCAAAATTTAGAATAAAAGTTTTCTACTAAAATTCAACTACCCAGTGAAATTCCTGTGGCAAGGTCAAAGCAGATATAGAGTTCAGAGGAAGAGTGGGCAGGGCATGGATGCTCATTCACGTGGCCCAGAATCACATCTTCACCTTCTGCAGTCACACTGTCTGTTCTTGTTCTGTTTATTTGGTCAAATAAGAATCTAGAGTAATATCCAAAAAAAGCCATTGTACCATCAACATACTGTGATGGTTGAAGAGTGCACAGGCAAAGTAAAACAACCTTCACAGCATCCCTCCATCCTGAATCCAGTGGAAGTCCCAAGGAGAAGGGCATGTCTGTGGTGTCCCATTTGCTGTTGATATAGCCTCTGGTTTTAAGTTTTAAACCTTCTGTGTCATAATGAGATTTCCATTTCTTTTCTGATGTGTTTGAGGCCTGCAGGTTATTGAGTTTGAAAGCCAAAACATACACACGTAAAATTTTGCTTCAGGGTTGAGAAAACATATAACCTATTGGAAGGGTGGGATCAAGTTAGCCTTTGTTCTCCCAAATTTCACATAAACAAGCACGCTCATGTATCATGTGCAAGACAAGCAAAACCAAGAGTGCCTTTCTGAGCTGGAATATTACTAGCCCTTGGTGGGTGGCAGGAGCATATGTGCAAGTTACAAAGCTTGAAATTTAGGACTTTGCTCCATAAAATGCCCACACGGATCAGATGAGAGATTGCCACTTGTTGAATGAAGTGCTGTGGGCTGGGTCAGATCCTGACAGCCTGAGCCACCTGGGACAGCATTTGCAGGCTGTAAGTGCATCAGAATTTAGTAAGAGACATTTTGGTCCTCAGCAGTATTATTTGCCAGTGAATTGTTCTTGATAAATATGCATGGACAACATGTAGAGATTGATGCAAAACAAAACCACAACAATATAAAACAAGTAATTTCCAATTCCTGTAGTGGATAATACTTTATGATGCATGAAATAGCTGTAATGCAAAAATAAAACAGAACAGACAGAGAACAGATTAATGATTTTATGATTTGGGGTTTTTTAAATTGTGATAATTATCCTTATGACTGCAATATAACCATATAATTATACATTGAAACTTATATTCTGCCTTTGCAAGACTTCTGGTGTGATTTCTCAGTCATTCAAAGCAGTCATTAAATGATGCTGGGAAACAGTCCACATTGTCTGATGTATTGCCTGCGTCCTCCCCCTCTGCTTTTGTGTGCTCCTCCTCTCTCCTCCTCCTCCTCCTCCTCCCAGTCAATTTCTACAAAATACACTGCCTGCCTCAAACTGTGGAAACCAGGAGCAATTCCACCAAGGCCAAACCTGAGGGAGGTGGATCTCCTCAAACAGTGAGGGAGTCCCCTGGTCAGAGATGGGGTTGAAGCCAGCTCATGGCAAGTGATGCCAAGGGAATGCTTTAAATCTGCAAAGTCCATCTGAAATTCTTTCTAAATGTAAATGTGAGTGCAAGTCTGTGTGTAAACATGTTCCTACAAAAACCCATTGCTTTTAGAATACCAATTTCCCCTGAGGACATTAACTGAGTACAAGGACAGCCAGACCCATAGTAGAGCCCATGGCAGATTCTGGTTTGCCATATTTAGCATATCTTCATGAGATCTTATATGTGTGCAAATATTAGACACTGAATCACCTGTCAGCATCTCTGGGAGATATCTGCCATCTGCTGTTTTCCTGCTATCTGCCATTTCCTATTTCCAGTGTCTTGCCTTGGACTGACAAGTAAATATAAAGGCAGGAGGTTCCCTGGGACCCTATTTCTACCCTATCCCTCCTTGTGGACCTGCATGTAGTATCTTCAAGCCTCACATAATTGTCTTTGGAGAACTGTGTTGTGTGAGCAGAAAGCTTTTTGTTAAAGGTTACTTATCAAAGGAACAAGGACAAAAAACAATAATTAAATCTAAGGAGACAGGGAAGAGAAAGAGAGAGAGGAGGAGGACAAGAAAACTATGACAACTTTCACCCCTTTATGTAAAATTATGTGCAAACATTCTCTGCTGTGAAAAAACAATTTATATCTAAATATATATGGCCAGATGGGTATGGTAACTCAGTGCTGCTTCAGACACAGGATCATTGGAAAAAAAAATTATTATTAAAGCAGGCCCTTCCCAAGCTATGCAAGGGCTGGTTTCTGATTTTGGTAGTTGTTTTAAATTATGTTATGTTTTGCTCAATAATAGAGAATCAAAAGCACAACTTAATTTCCAGACCAGTTCTGACCTCTTAGCCAAAATAATGGAAAATTTTCAAGAAACGCCAGGAGGGGATAGAAAACTCATCACAATGCTTTTGCTGTCATTGCTCTGTTTTCCCAGGGAAAGCTGATGGAGGGCTTTTCCACTGGAGGTGGAATTTCAATTAAGGACTTAACATTTTAGTGAGTAGAGACTGTAAGAACCAACTTGTGGAAGCAGAACAGCCATATGAACTGTATTTATGGATTTGCATTCAGGCTGTGCCTGGAAAGGACAATGCAGGCTCTTTCATTTCCTATGGAAAGCTGGGTACAACAGAGCCATTCTCCTGAGTACGTTGCATCCAGCAGAGGCATTGGCTGCTTTTCATGTTGTGCAGAGCTCAGCCTCAGTGCTCTCAGCAGATGGAGTCCCCATTGTGTCCCAGATGCAGCACACACTCATCTGAGTACAGCACATGATCCAGAGCTGCCTCTCTTCTGAAGTGAAAATGAGTCTTCAGCTTCTGCAGAACTTAGTGCTTCTGAAAGCTCCTTCCTGAAGCATTTTGTTCTTCCTCTCCCTATTTTTTTAGTCCAAATACATAACATCTCTTGTGCCTGGGCTGAAGGCAGTAGGGTGTGCCAGCCAACAAGCTCAGATGCTATCATCCTTATTCATCATTACGTGCAGCCTGTGAGCTTGCCTTCAGAGCAAGGGCAAGCTCTCCTGGGTGATCCGGGAGTCCAAAGCAGTGCCCTAAACTTCAGCTGTCATTTGTTGTTGGACCACACCAGCCGTGTGCTGCTTGAGGGCTGATTTCCATACAGCCACAGAAGGGACATGTATCAGGTCTGAAGCTCCTGTGATTCATTAATGGGACAGGACTCCAAATGGCCATTTTCTCCTGGTTTGGCTGGTCTTGAACACCAGCCTAAATCACCTGACATGGCTCATGATGTTTTTTTTTTTTTTTCTTTTCATATTCAAACTGACAGCACTTAAACCTTTTGTGCCAACTATCATCACTATCCTAAAGAAAGATCTCTAAGAGCAGAGCGTAACAGAGTAGAGAGGGGTGAGCACAAGTATCCTCTTTGCATAGTGATTTCACTTTTAAGGGTGACAGTTAACCTTCTTTCCTAGGCTGTTATTGTCCTTCTAGTTGCATATGTTGTGAATTGCAGTCAGTGTCAAGGTCAGATTAGGAAGGGGGTCTTAAAAGCCAGTTCCAGCTTTCAATATTATCTACACAATTTTTCCATTGACTCACTGGGATTCTACCCAAGGGAGACATCAGAAATGCTGGAACACCAAAGAACAGAAAACATAACCAAAGCAATAGGCTGGGGGCTCTGGGCATCTACACAAAAGTCACTACAGCAGCAGAGGAGCAGGCTGAAAAACACCAAGTTTGGTAGCACAGTCGATGGAGTTTCTCTGCATTTTTAAGCTTACACAGCAATACAAAAAAAAAAAAGACAGCTACGACAGCTTACTCAGCCTCTGAGTGCACTTACCAGATTGTCCCACTATTCCCTGTCATGTGAGATTTTCAAGTCTCATGGTGAAGCACGACCTTGGGAAGCCTGGAAGGGAAGACATCTTTTAGGAACAGACATCTCTTGAGAGTGCAGCTCCTCCATGCTCTCCACACAAATTTGAGACTGTCACTGACAGACTGACAAACAGCCACATTGGCAGGACAAACTTCTGGGGCAGCTTCTAGCAGCAGAGAGACAGAAAGACAGAAGTGGTGTGGTCTCACTTAAAATTCACAAAGTGAATTTCAGGAGCTCTGTTCTCTCAGTTCTTATTTCTGCCACATAAATAACTTGGGTGCACACACAAAACCCAGGTTCTAATATCTGAAACTAAATGTTCAACTATGCCCTTAATGTCTGCTGGTTTGTCTTCAAAAAGATTTGAGTAAAAAATCATGATTCACTAAAAACTTAATTTTGTTTTTAGACAATTTAATGATTTTTCATACTCCAGGAATCACTACATAATGCAACATGCCCATGGAAACCTCATGGATCTCTGTGTGTTTCCATGCAAGGCTAATCTAATCCTTAACCTAGCTGGTGTCTAATTGGTTGATGATGAGGATTTGCATGAACAGCTGAGGGCAAAATTCAGGTCCTCATGACTGGTCACAAGGTAGGACTTGACAGAAAATTGTAAATGTTTGGAGGAGAAAAAAGGAAAACTAGAAAGATTTAGACAATTTCTTAAATAATAAAGCAACTTTGGAGTTTCAAAAGAGCCTGACTTCTTTTCTGATATACAGTTCCCAGTGAGAATTGGTGGCTTTGTGCTCTTCTGTCATTCATCTACCTCTCAAAACTCCTTGCTAAAACTCTGTCCAGCAAAAAGCTCAAGGCAAATAGCTGATTTAAAAATATGTGTCGTCTCCCAGCAGTCAGAGAGGGTCTGCAGGAACACACATCTGCTGACACACACCCAACCGCAAGATCACGCCAAAGTGTTTATCAGTGGAACCTCACCAGATATTTTTTTAGATCTGTTTGCATAAATGTCAACATTGGCTTCTAAGCTTTTCCTCTATTTGACAGCAAGTGACATTTAAAGGGACAAAAGATCTTTTCACACACAGGGCAACAGAGGTTGTCACGCAACTGTAAAATCCACAGAGTAACACGCAAGTCCAGAGACACAAGCACCATATCCACTCAGATGAATGCTACCATCTCCTCAGTCTTCTGCAAGGAAAGCAGTGCCTGTCAGATGCATTTCCCTGTCTTTTAACTCTGCTGTCAGCACAACTGTCACTTGTTTGCAAGTCCACACGTGAAGCAACCTTGCTAAGAATAGTTTTAACATTTGCACACACAGAAGCAGTGTGACGGGGAGGTGAATGTGGACAACACTCACAACCTGTGATACAGGAGGAGGAAAAAGTCATACATTTGCCATCCAGGTCCAAAAGGTTTTCTTCCTTCCTTCTGAGGTGTGGATAAAAGACATCATGGAAGAGTGGAATGGTTTGGGTGGAAAGGAACCTTTAAGACCATCTCATTCCAGCCTCCTTGTCCCTGGCACTGGCACCTTCCTCTAGATGAGGTGTCTTAGATCTCACTCCAGCCTGGCCTTGAACACTTCCAGGGAGGGGGCATCCATATCTTCTCTGAGCTATATTGCACTAGCCACAATTCTCAACAGAACTGATTAAAACCAGGCTTCCTTTCCCCTCCCGTAATTTCATTCAATTCAATTCAATATTTTCCAAAGAAACACCTACACCTCTCACTTAATCTGTCTTTAGAGAAAAGTAATCAGTTTCACCTTTCATAGACAACATTTCCTTTTATAGACTTTAATTGGAAAGCAAGCTTCTTAGGAAATGGCCGTTCTTTTAAATGAACATATTATAAAAAGCCAGCACAAGACACAGGGAAATACTCTTTTTTTGCATTCATTGCTGAGCCAGTTTTGATGCTCCAGGCACCTTGTTGGTCCAGGGGGATGAAGTTTAAGGTCCCTTCAACCCAAATCATTTTATGATTCTGTGATTCCATGATTCTGGGACTTCAGAAGACAAATTGTTTGAAGTGGACCACATTAGAGCAAGCCAGAAGCACATTAAGCACCTCCCTGACTGCCTCTGTCTGTCGTACACAACACAGCTGAGGGAGCCCTGCTGTTATTCAGAGCACTTCAGCCACGAGGTGCAGTGACAAACAGCAACTCTGACTCATTGTTGATGTACCTCCAATGCCGAGTGTGTCTAATTTCCACTGAGTGTGTCTAATGAGCTGATATTTTATGGGTATTTCCTAAGTGCTGTAATATGAGTCCTACAGATCCCCGTGCTGGAAGCTAGCCTGCTGTTCCCTAAACACAAGGCTTGGTGCTGCAAGCCAGCAGTGGCTGTAGAAGCCCTGGTTTCTGTGGGGTGAGCACAGCATGGCAGAGAGGGCAGAGCTTCCCTCCGTGTGGTGTGAGTGGGGAGGATGCAATGCTCCACGTCAGGGTGCAGAGGGAGGATGCAGTGTGTGAGCAGAGCCCATCCCTTTTTCCGTCTGCTCGCTCCGGTCCAGCTGCCAGACTGACTCAGAGGCAGGAAGTCTCTCCCCCAGTGGGGAAGGACAGGGCAGTATGAACCACCAGAGCAAGATTAACACTAGTGATGACCTTGTGGGGAAAGGGGAAAATGAGACACCAGCATTTGAGAGGAACATCCTCAGAAGGGATTTATCAGGCCTGCCCTGGCAATGTATTGAGCTGTGAATAAACCCAGTGGAAGTGTGTCCCACTCCTCTCTACCCACACTGTAACACCAGTCCTTCTGAGCAAGGACCCCAGAGCAGCAGTGGGATCAGGGTCAGCCTCTTTCCCTGGCTGAGAGAAAGATGATCTGCAAGTTGCAATGCAGCAAAATTCCAGGAAGAAAAAATGCCACCGACTCAGGGAAGCAATTGGCCTCTGGCCCTGGGCTGCCTTTGCACAGACACATCCTGGCTCCTCTCTGTGCAACTGCTTTGGATTCACAGCAAGCACCAGCCACGGCCAGGGGCCAGCAGCAAAGTTCAAGAATTAAATTATGCTTTTGACTCTTCATTGACCTGTGGAGCTGGATGATCTTCTAATAACCAGATTAGAAGTGGGTTGCCTTTTTACATTAGTCAGGGGGAAAGGCACCAAGGTGTGAGCTTCTTAAAAATAGAGTGTGTAAAACCAGGAACAGAATATCTAACCAGCCTGTCCAGACACACAGGGCTGCAGCAGGCTTCTGCTCTCCAGGCAGAATTGCTGAATACATTTTTAGGATGGCAAGGCTGTACTGACATTTCAGTATCTAGGGCAAGGTGCTGTTCCTTCCACAGGCAGCACTCTCTTGCAGATATCTCCATACATGTGGACTAGAGACATATTTCAAAACAGCCAGAAAAGACAGAAGTGTGGCAAGACGAAAGGGAAATTATTCAGGAATATGCACCGAGCAGCAGTGCTTGCCATCTGAGCCCCAGCAGTGAAGCCTGCCAGCTTGCATCAGACCAGACTCATCACTGACCGTGCAGTTAAATTGCCAAAAATAGTGCTGTGCACCTCAGACAGGGAGACTCCATCCATCCAGCTCCCATGCCAGGCTTCTGCATCACATTCCCTCTGTCACAGAGCTGTGGCTCCACTGACTTTGGGCAGAGGGATTTCCACCACAGATTCTGATTCACAATCCTTGTGCTGATTTTAAACTGATGCCATGTGGTGCAGTTTCACCAATGGGCAGGGAGAAATCCTGCAGTGAGAGAAGGCTGCAGTTGTGCCTGTGCTCTCTCTTTCCCATCCTCCTCCAAATCCTGGTTCTGATTAACAAAGGATCCCTAATCCTTACATATTTCAACAGTCACTACATCAACTACTTCACATGGCTACCACTATCTCCAATCTGAGTTGTCTCAAACAAGCCAGGAAGTCACTCCCAACTTTCTGTCTCCAAATGGCCACTCTCCAGAAGACCAGGAAGCCTTTCAATGTTGCCATATTTATATCCACTGAAAGAGCTGCCCATTTCCTCTAGCATCTCTCTAGGAACCATAGCAAACTGGAATGGTGGTCAGGCACTGGAACAGGCTGCCCAGGCAGGTGGTGGAATCACCATCCCTAGAAGTATTCAAAAGACATGTAGGTGTGGCACTTGGGGACATGGCTTAGTGGCAACGTGGCAGAGATGGATTTAATGTCTGGGCTCAACAATCTTATGTTCCAACCTTAATTAATCTGTGATTCTATGAAATACAGCCCTGTCAATCTAATATGAAAGTATGTGTGTTAAACCAGAGAAAGCCCTCCATGAATATTTTCAGTCTTATTTAATAAGGCATGTATAGCCCACAGATATTGCAGCTTACTTTTCAGCTCTGATGCTAAATGCTTTGAAAATAAACAAAAAAAATGTCTGTTTGTCAGAGGAGAAAGAGAGGAACATCAGGTTCACTTTATGTGGTAGGAAAGGCAGTAATTGCAGCGTGTCTATTTTGCAGCACAGGTTTGCTGCATGCAGCAGATCAAATTGTTAGAAAGGGGAGCTGCGAGCATGGGGTGGGGGGGAAGAAAAAAGAGCTGAAACCACAGTTGTTCAGACAAATGGGCTAATCACAGCCTGGGTTACACACACGTGCAGGTGCAGACTGATCCCAGCCAGCATCTGTGGAAAATGTCACTTGGCAGAGGGGCACACAAAGCAAACTCTGTGTGCTCACACAGAGCCTGCTGCTGGGAAAGGGTCCTCTGGGGTCTCCATTGGACCATGGCCTCTCAGAAGGGCATGTAAAATGGTAAAATGTCCATATTCCATCAGGGCTGGCTCAGCTGTTTCCCTGACCTGCAGAGGGGCTCTGGCTGATGGGGAGCCCTGGGTGGGAGCTGCCATGAGAGCTGGCAGAGGGGCAGCAGAGCAGGGAGTGGGGGGCTGCGAGGCTCACACTGGAATAAACACACCACCCCAAGCAGAATTTTTCTCACCTTCCTGCTCCCAGTTCCATGTGGTCGAGATTGCACAGCCCTTCCCTTGCCTCTCCTCCTTGCCTGGTTGTGTAACATCTACAGCCAACCCTTCCGTACACAGACTTTGTCCTGTTTCTTCTTTGATGTAAGAGCCCTGGATAACCCTGGGATCAAAGAAAAAGACAGATGGATAAAGTACACTAGGTGAAAGGAACTGAGTTCATTCTGCCTTCTGTGTTTCACTTACACCCTGCCTCCCTGTGAGAAAAGTTGGGTGGAAGGAGAACAGAAAAACACAGGCAGAAGGAAAATAGAAATGATGTTTTGCTCAGAGCACTAGAAATATCAGAAATTTAAACAAAAGTTATTCCTTTTGTTGTACTTCAGCTGTGCCTTTGGGCTTTTGGACACAGCTCTGTGGTCCACACTCACTTCTTCTTCCCTTCCACTTTGTTTGGCCCCAAGCTGTGGCTGAGCACACAATGTGGTCAGTGACTGCAGAGCAGAGTTCCAGTGCATCAGAGCATTAGCTGGCAGCTGGGCAGACAGATTTACACATCCCAGATGTCCAGGGGGCTGCCTCCAACTCATGCAGGCAGCGTCAGAGAGGGTTTAAAACCAGCACCATCCTCCCCCTTGAATTTCTCTCCTGGTGCAGCTCGGTGGCAGCTCTCCTTATATGGATGGGTTAGAAAGCAGTCAAAGGGATATCCTTAATAATTCCAGCCTGTGGCAGCAACAGAGATCTTCAAAATGCAACCTGGGGTTGCTACATGAGAGCCCTGGCCCCACTATAACCTCTGCAAATTCAGCTTTCGACCCCTGCAGCCTTTCTAAACCAGTTCTCCACACCAGAGCTCACTCACACCACTGGCATGAGTGAGAGTGTGGCAGGGGATGGCTAAACCCATCCAAAAATAATGGAATTAATTGGGTTGGAAATTACCTTAAAGACCATCTAGTTCTGACCCCCCTGCCACAGGCAGAGACAATTTTCAGTAGAATTAGTTTCTCAAAGCCCCATCCAGCCTGACCTTGAACATTTCCAGCAATGGGTCATCTGAAACTTCTCTGGGCTTGGTTTAAAATGCTTCAGAATATTTTGTTCACTCCAATTTTGTGACACCAAAGTAGAAAGTTGAAAGTTTCTCAATCTTTTCTAAATCTGTTGCTATGAGAATGCACAAAAATGCTCAAAACCCTTTTAAACAAGAAAACAAAGCAAACAAATTTGCTTTTGTCTGTGCACACAAGTATGTTTCAGCTGAGCCCAGAGGTGTCTGAGTTAATATCTGTTTTACTTAATCTGGCAGCCTGATTTCTTCGAGGATGTACTTCCTGAATTGATTTCTGTGCACCTGTCAGACACATTGCTCCAACAAGGCAGGAACTGGGAAAAAAAAATGTTATCTGATGAGTTCAGCTCTGGACAAAATCAGCACAAGACCCTGAGGTGCATTTTTATACAAGCATCAGCATGTTTCATTAAAAATCAATAGAAAATTGCAGAATGCCTAAAAACTCAGCAACATCCCAGTGACTACAGAGAAACAAGCCCTGCCAGGCAGCTGTGGCTGAGAGGGACGCATGCCTTGCTGATGCTCAACATCAATTTCCAGCAGCAGTGATGCTTCACCACTCTAATCATGTTGTCAGGGAAAACAGCTCAAATAAAATATTGCAGGGACTTTAACTTCCCAAAAGCACACGTGGACAATGCACTCTGTTCTCTGCTGCTCCACACACCTGCCAGAGCAAAGAAACAAGCAGACGTGGATCCTGAAATGCAGTTTAGTGTGAGATGGGATGGACAAAAGGGTGGACTGGATGATCTTGGAGATCTTTTCCAGCCCTAATGATTCTATGATTCTGTAATTCTGTGGCCTGGGATGAGCAGGGATGGGCAGGTCAGGCTTATCAACAGCCAGGCTCTGAGCCACACATCCAGTCCTGTGTCCAGTTCTGGGCCCCTCAGTTTGGGAAGGAGATTGAGGTGCTGGAGCAGGTTCATAAAAGGGCAATGAAGCCGGTGAAGGGAGCACAAATTCTTTGAGAAGCAGCTGAGGGTTCTGGGAGTGTTTAGCCAGGAGAAGAGGAGGCTGAGGGGGGACTTTATTGCTTTGCAACTCCCTGACAGAAGGCTGTAGCCAAATGAAGGTCAGATTCTTCTCCCAGGCAGCCAGACAAAAGGACAAGGCCTCAAACTGCACCAGGGGAGGTTTAGGTTGGACATCAGGAGGAATTTCTTCACAGCAAGGGTGATCAGACACCGGAATGGGCTGTCCAGGGAGGAGATGGAATCACCATCCCTGGAGGTGTGTAAGGGGAGGCTGGGGGGGACACTCAGTGCCATGGCCTGGTTAGCACAGCACAGTTTGATCATGGGTTGGATTCAGTGATCCCAGAGGTCTTTTCCAAGCCCACTGGTTCTGTGATTCCATGATCACTCAGCAGGATGTGCTGCCTTTAAGGATGGCCAAAGCCAATCTCTGTGCTGAGACGAAGCCACAGGCTGAGGCTCAGGGTTTTGTTCCCCAGCTGCCCGGCGCAGCCCCGAAGAGCCACGTCCCCTCTGTGCACCTTTTTTCCCTCTCTGTGAAACAGGAAATTTCCTTTCTCCACCTTCATTGTTGGTGCTTGCTCTGCAGGGCCTCTCTCAGCCTGTTTGCACTGGCCTCATACAATGGAGTCATAATCCGAGGTGTTGCCACTGCAAAAGTAGAAACGGAGAACAATGTCGCTCTTCAAAACAAGACTTTTCATGTATCTCATTGTGTAAAATACACTGTTTAAAATCCATTCACTGTGCTAAGCAGCAACTTAAATCAAAGGCAGAATTCACATCATACTTGGTAATCAACTGGGGGAAGTAGCTGTAGATTTTCTACCTTGATTCTTTCTCCTTTATTTGCAGTTTTCTGTGATTTTTCTTCAAAGTCCCTCTTCTCTGAAGTCAGATGGGATCCCCATTAGTGACACTTTCATGTAACTGAAGAAGTGTGTCAACGTTTTCTAATATAGATTAAAGCTCCAGAAAACAAGAGGGAATAACTGTTGGGCTCTCAGGAGAGCAGTGGGAAATAGAAAAATTACCAGGCATGATGTTTAAGACTCTCTCAGAATGCTCAAGAGCTGTGTATTTCAGTCAGTCCCCAAGCAAATACAGCTTTAAATAAAGCTAGGTATAAAATAAATAATATTTATGCCCTGTAAAAGAATAATTTGGAGAGATGCCCAATTTCATATAGGCTTATATTTTGATTTTTAATTGTGCTATTTGCTGCTATCCTGTATTTTTCCAACTGTCTTCCTTTCTCACCTAAGGCAAAAAATGAAATGTTATAAAAATAATAATTTCCTCATAAGTTTCTACTTGCTGCTCCTAGTGACCCTTGCATGCATAACATTTTAACAGCAATTTACATGAAAATATACACTGCTTGTTTCAAAATTAGTTCACTTGTTTTTCAGCTACATGATTGATGTTTTTCCCAACCAAAAGTAACCCCTCTGAGCTCAGCAGAGCTGCCTCTGATGTTCACAAGGCAGCAGAGAAGGTGAAATTAAACCTAATAAATCTTTCTAGGAGTAAATACACTCTAAATGGAGTTACAGCTAACAGGCAGTACAAGAAATTCATGGAATTACCACTGAATTAGAACATTTGATTCAGAAATTGTATTCAAGCATGGAATGATTAACAGAACAGTTAAATTATTTAATCCTAACATGACAGTTAGAAGTTTAAAGAGCTTTGGTTAGAGCAGAAACCCATCACTAATTCCTGTCACTTGGAAAAGCTACACATTTCAGGATTCATTTTCATTGTACATGTGGATGAAAGGTTTAAAATTGTAACATTTTCATAAGAACAAACTTCCTGCAAACAAAAAAAAAGTAGATAAATGGATCTTCTGAAAAATACTCAACCATTTCACATCAAAACTTTTAAATCAAGGTGAGGTCGTGCTTATCCATGCCAGCAGTTTAATGCATTTCCAACAGCCTGGAAAATCTGGACTCTGTGCTAAAAGCTCATTTTCACCTTTGTGTAGAGCAGCTGGAGGACCAGATCTGGTTATTTGTTATATTTGTTTATATATATTTGTTATATGTATCTCAGCCCAGGCTGCAGCTCTGGTCTCCCAGAAAGCCACCAGTTGTCCCAGTGCCCCCCTGGCACCCCAGGGCTGTGCTCCCATCCAGGGTCACTGCCTCAGGTGCAGGAGTCACTGTCACTGTCAGGCAAAGAGCTTTGCTCAAACTGGCTCATGTCTTCTTAAGAGGGAACAGAGGGAGCAGTTCAGATCAGGGTCAGTTGGTTCACACCATTTCACCTCACCTCTCCCAGTGGAAACATCTGAACTCCTCTCTTGAAAGTGATAGCTTCCCATGGAAACTTCGGATTCTGTAGGAATCGCATTTTATAGCTGAAAATGCCTCTCCAGCTCTACAGAGGAATTTGGATTTATTTTTTCTGTTCAGATGGAAAATCCTCTGGCCTCAGCTCAACCAGACACTTCAGCAGCTCCTCTGCACACCCTGGGCTGCAGCCAACCTGCAGCCTCTTGCTCTCCTGAGAGGAGCCTGCAAGACCCAGGCCACCAAATCATCCCTACAAATTGCCCTCCTGAGATCACGGAGTATCACCCTCTACTTCATGTGAGTGCAACCATGCTGAAATAAAGGATAAGGGTATCCAGAGCTCAGGTTTGCTCTCACCTCTCCCTTTCACAGGCACACAAAAGCACACTGAGGTTTAAGACCATTTCGTCCATCTCCATCTGTTGCTTTTCCAACATTACAATCACTCCATTGTCTGCAGCACTGCCACACTGGACAGGAAAGTGGAAAGATCCTCAGCAGGGTGCAGAGCAAGCATTTAGCAGCATTTAAAACCTTTGTGGTAGCCAAGAGAAAAATAATAATTCCTAACTTCAGATTTTCTTATCAGAAAGTTTAAATATTTCCAAGACTTTTGTTTGCAGTGTTTAACATTTCTGATTCTCAAGCCATACAGGCTTAGAGCTGCTGCCCAAATGTTTGGCTAATCTCTGCAAGCTGCAGGGCAAATAGCAGCTGAGGTTTGGTCCTGGTGCAAAGGACAGTGGGCCTGACTCTTTTTCTGGGAAATGCAAAGCAGAGTTTCTGTCCTGGTCCTCCTTAGGCTCAGGAACAGGTGTTTGTTTTCAAGCCTCTCAAGCAACACTTCATGGGGAAAAATACATGGGAAAAACCAGCATTAGACAAAGTGTCAGAGGCTGATGATGGGAAGGGGTTGCAAAATACCATTTAATCTCCTCCTGACCAAAACAGGACTGATGGCATGTAAAATGTCAGCTACAGAAGCACTGGGGTTTGGGCAAAGCTGATGCTCCTGAGCTCTCACGCTGACCTCAGCACTAGACTGGAGCCTGCTGGATTCAGTTCAGTGTGCCAAACGTGCCCCTGCCCCATCAGTTCACAGCTCAGAGGATCAGATGCTATTTTAAGGCACAGTATCCAGAGACATCAGATGCTATTTTAAACTGCCCTAACTCTGGAATGATGCCCGAGGCATGGCTGTGCTGGCTGTGCCTCTGACTGCAGAGGTCCTGCTCGAGTGCTCATGGCAATGCCTGGGACACACACACACACACACACACACACGTGTCCTGCAGGTCTGTGCCCAAATACAGCACCCAAAACACCTCAGCCTGGCACCAGGCACATCTTGGCTTTAGGTACCACAGCCAGCTCAGGACAGGCCTGCCCAGCTTACCTGGCACCAAGGCTGAGGAAGAGGAGTCCCAGGCTCTTTGCACAGACAGCAGCCAAGCTGTGGCTGCTTCCTGGTTTATCTTCCTCTATTATATTATAAATCTTATTTCCCCTAATATCAGGTTCTTATGGAAAGCACACTTTTGTCCCCACCTTGTATATCAGGCAATTTTTTTCTTCCTTTCCTGCTTTGGTACCTGTAATTTTTATTGAAGATGCTGGTAAGCAGAAAAGCCATTTTTTCCCCCAGAATCACACCTGGTGCAGGTAGGATGTGCCATAGTGCTCTGCCAGTACTGATAGGGCCTTCTGCCAGTGTAAATCACTGGCACAGAGTCACTCCATCACTGGAAGGTCCAGCCCACAACCCACCCACTGCAGAGCTGACTTTCTGTGCCCTTCCATCAGCATTGTCTGCTCCCACTGCCATCTCACCCAGACCAAAGCAGATCACCACAGCCTTCAGAAGGACACCTAGAGCAAGGAGCCAGCACTGTTAGGCAGCACTGCCTCTGCAGGCTGCATTCCTCTCCTTTCCAGGGAAAAATATCCCCCTATCCTGACCTTTGAACAGGGCAAGCAGTGTAGAGATGAGCTGCCTTGATTCCCCCCAGCCACACAGGGAGACTTGTCCTCCCATGCTCTGGGAAACACCCTGTGTATTGCCTGGATACATTTCAGTGCAATTTGTTTCATTTTGCCACTAATCTCCCATTTATTCTGATGCTATTTACCAAGTCTCATGTTCCCTTGATATCCAGATGCCTGACATAACTTTGGGGATATTCTTTTCCCCAGCACTCAGCTGAGTTAGGGGAATGACTTTTGCCTCACATGAATAGTAGACAGGAGACAGGAAAACGGTCAAAAACTCTTTACTCCTTTATTTTTCTCCTTTCATTCCCACTTTCTGTGTTTGGTGGAAAATTCCCACTCCTTTCTGTGCTTACCATGATCTCAGCATCACTGCCAGGAGTCTCCAAATACATCCTTCACTGTTAGGTTTCAAGATTTAATTAAAGAGTCCTGACTGACTTTATCTGTATTAAAAGAAACTGAAAATGTTGTAGTATCTGGTCTTTTGCAGGTCAGGTCAGCATAACTTGTTAAAATACTAAGATACTCCAGTTATCAGTTACACTTTAATAATCTCAGAGCTTTACTGTGTTTGCTGTGTTGCTATTGACTTGAGTTATAAACCCAGGTCTGAAAAACAGATTTTCCTAAATATTGTGTTAGAGTAATGGGAACTTCAAAAATATTTAGTAGAGCTAAAAATATTTTAAAATCTACGTGTTGCCTTTTTTTTTCTTTTGTAATAGGTTTATACTACAGTCGCAGCCAAAATTTTGTTCTTTCATTCACCTCAATGTCACAGACAATCATATGGTCTCAGAAGAGGCATTTCCCCTCCATCAGGATTAAGATAATATCCAGTATTCCTCATTGTTCAGGAACAATCACATTTTTTTAAAGAACACGATCAGGTTCTATCTAGTTATGTTGCTCAATGCTACAGTTGTTACTCTGTCTTGCATTTGGCTGGATTTAGTTCTGTAACTTTCAGTAAAGAGCAAAAAGACCTTCAATTAGATTACCACTGAAATTCACACATCAGAGCCTATTTACCCACAAATTTACTACATTTATCTGGCAGTTATTACTGGTTTCTAACTCAGGAGCAGAGCTGCCTTCCAGGAGGACAGCTGATGGTGCACAGGGAGCTGAAACACTCAGGAAGCACCTCCCAGGCTGTGGCGGTGCTCAGCCCTCCATTTAAGACAGAAAGGAATCTAAGAAAACACTCTCTTGGACACAATGTCAATTGCTCTTCAATTCCCCAAGGACTGTAATCTTGTTTGCCTTTTCCATCCAGCAGGGCTTTGCACAACCTTGAGGTCCCAAGAGCTCCCTCCACATTGTGTTACTGCAGAAACTGGGCATGGTTTTCTTGGGTTCCTTGGACTCTGCTATCAGTGGAGCTGAATTTGTTCAAGGATTGATTAGCACAGCAATAATTCATGGGGATACGGGGGAAATCCTCCAGTGCTGATTTTACAGACAATGAGGTCGATGATTCCGATAAATCAACTTCATTCATGCTGTCTATAAATAAGTAATGTCCCAGACTGAGAAGAAGCTGGCTCAAGATGTAATGTTGTGCTTGTTTCTAAAAGCTTTGGGAATTTCCATTCTCTTTCATCCATTTCTGGACCAAATTCATTCTGTTTTATTTTCCTAATCAACCTCCACTACTTTTGTGTTCCATGTCATGTACGTTGGCCAGCGCTGAAGTCTGACTTCTCAGTGCATTTTGAAAGTTTTAGAATATTTCATTAGAGCTGCCTGATTAAAAATATTTGGAGGACTGGTACATCTCCTCTGGTTGCTGTCTCTGAGTGGCAAATACCCAGTTGTGAAGAGCTGCATTGTTTTTTCTCTCAGGTTCCAAAAAAACTACACAGAACAAGTTGTGAATCCTCCTCTAGGATGGCACTGTCTCCATGAATCTGTTGCTGCTGCAGAATGGGACAATGGAAATGTCATTTGGTGCCAGCCTCCTTCCCCAGGGAGGCTGCAGCATGAGTCAGGATTGGGCATTTTCCCACTGGAATCTTCAAACCTGTATGGACAAGGAAGTGAGGAGTTGGTGCCCCTTAGAAATAAGAGCCCAGGGTGAAGAGCTGTCTCTAGAGGCAATGGGGAGATGTCTGGAAAGAGAACATTGAGAAGTGTTTGGATATAATTTTTCTGACCTGAAACATTCTGTTGAAAATCTTGTCACTGCATAGACAACCCCAGATTTCCCAAAACCTTTAATGTTGACTTCCAAAAATCCTTTATTGTTGACTTCCATACTCCGGGAACATTGCAGGAGTGTTCCACTCCCCTTTTGTGAGATGCCTTCAGTGGGTGTCTGAGTTACAGTCTCCAGATTTTCCACTCAGCCACAGAGTTAAAAAATAATGTAATAAAAAGGCTTGCAAATACAAAAGCCAAGAATGACTGGACTTTAGCCTTAAGAAAGGGATAAAGCACTGTAAGACTCATTAAATAATGGGGATAATCAACCAATGAGAGCTTTAGATGAGCCATTGGGGGATGACAGGTAGGAATAGGAAAGTCATGTCACCTCTGGCTAGATCATTAATGAAACCATTGCTAGACCACACTGTCTGGTCACAGCAACTGCTCAACAAAATATTTGGAAAACAGCTGCAAGAATGATTCAAGAACAAGAAAATATGCCTTGTAGATAAGCTATTTAGAGCAGAATAAATGATGCTATGAATCCTATCTGGCTTTAGAATCACTAAATGTCTGTGGCCTAAAGACAAAGCAGTGAATTCCTCACCACCTCATTAGACCAAGAGCTACAGGAGTGAAATCAGCTGAATCCCAGCCCTGGAGGCCTCTCTGTGCTCCCACCACAGGGAGCAGACTGGAAATATTTTTCAGATATTGTAAATATCAGATGGGCAGAAGTATTTGCTCAGCAGAACATAGATCTCATCCATTGATGAGGTGACAGGGAATGGTGAGGTTTACTCAGAGCCCTTCTTTTGGAAAACACTGGCTCTCAGAGATCTTCGTGTGAGTGGTGGTAGATGATTACAAGAGCAATTCAAAGCATTTAGTAAAATTTACATAAAAAGTGGGGTATTTCGGCCAATTACAGGGTAAAATAGCATGCTTTTGATTTTTTTTTCAGAAGAATGTAGCTCAGCTGCAGGGTAAGTTTGGGGTGGAACATTGATTTGGCTGTAACCAAATCTTGTTTGTCCTGAAGGAGGGAGTGGGGAAACATTCCTTGAGCATCAAATCACTGGAGTTCCTGGAGATGAGCCTTATGCATGGAAGTGAAGAAAGGCCCAGGCTGGAGTCACAGACCCTTGTTGAGCCAAGTCCTGTAACACCAGCTCTTACCTGCCCTGGGTGTGTTGGCCATGAAATATTGCAGGATTGCCTTTCAGCCAAAGAAAAAAAGGATATTTCCAAGGGCAACACTGCAAGTGAGGCTTCTGGCTAAAGTGGGAACCAGTCACAGAGCTCAGCGGACCTCATGGATTGGCCTGGATGTCTGTCCTTAAGGTCCTTCTTACTCTTTTTTTTTTTTTCCTTTTACTGTCTTCCTTTGGTGGCTGCTGGATTGTAGCATCCCCAAGGCCTTGATTTGCAGTTTTCAGAGCATTCCCAGCTTCAGTTGCAGCAGTGCCACATCTTCTGAAAGGTGGTCTACAGCAACAGAAGTTAAGTTTCCCAGACAGTGACCCAAACAAAATCAAAGCAGTGTGTGGCACCCAATCCCTGAGTTTTATTTTCTCCACCTGGATTAGCCAAAGAAAGGTATTCTAAAGAAAAATATCCCAAAATAGGATTCAGAAATGTAGATGAGGCACTTAGAAGGTGCTATAAAAATGCACTGCCCACATTCACTTTGTTTTCTGATGGAATATTCAAAGCTCCTTTTCTTAAAGCCTGGGATATGTAGTTCCAGTTCAGATACTTAGATGCCTGACCATTATGGGAACCAAAGGGAATTAGAGATCTGAATATCTTTGATCTAAATGCCTTTGAGGTATTTTTGAGTTTCAGTGCCTAGCTGGGAGAGGGATTCTCAAATTCCAGCCACAGAGACCCTTATTTAGGAGCTATGCAGTACAAAAAGAAGGCAATTTATAAAACAGATATTTGAAATCATTCTTCTTCAAACAAACTCCTACCAGAACACTCCTGTTCCATCTAGTGTAAGCTCCATAGAGCATCTGTAGAGTGGAGGGAAATTCCCAGTTCATTACAAGAGATTTCACAAAACTGCATTTAGGAAGGAAGGAAAAATGTTACCCAGTGAGCAAACACACAGTCAGTATCCCCAGGGACATCAGCTGCTGGAGAACAGACCACATTCACTGTATCAGGAACTTCACCTCACAGAAATTACCCTGAAAAGTGCCTTAGAAGGAACTTGCTGACCAAGATCTGTCCTTTTGCCCATGCTCTGGTTTTATCCTTTTTTCCCAGATGAAAAAGAAACAGACTTGGGCATTTCTAGTGCCAGCAGGTCAACCAGAAGTGCAGCTGTTCTCATACTGTGGCCATCCCTGGGAGCGTTCAAGGTCAGGCTGGATGGGGCATTGAGCAACCTGGTCTAGTGCCAGATATCCCTGCCATGGCAGGGGGCTTGGAGCTAGATTGTCTTTAAGGTCCCTTCCACCACAATCATTTTATCATATTTTGATTATTCTGAGTTCAGTAATATGCACGAGGTACATAGTGAACAGTCAAATGCACAGATTAATACTCAGAGGTTGCTGCCTGGGGCAGAAGATGCCCTTGTAAAAATCTGAGGCTTGAAGCAGTCCAATTTGCCCAAAACCACGAGAAACTCTTTCCACCCAGGCAGGTGCCACCATCTCTGCTTGCTCACAGGCTCCTGGCTTCTCTCTCTGAAGCAGCTGGACCTTAATTTGTTGGCAGGAAGGCACTGGAATAAATAGATGACTTTTCCCGTCTGATGTCACATCAGACACTGCTTGGCTCTTGTGTGTATTCTGGCTGGGGGTTTCACAGTCTTTGGGTTCTGCAAGCACTTCTTCACTGGCATGGAAAAAATCCCCTGATGTGCAAATCCATTCTCCCATGCCACAGCTAAGCATGGCTGAGATATTGCGTCCTAGCTTGGTGTCATACAGAGATTTATGTGTTGCTTTGCTCCATTAATCAAAGTGAAGGTGTTCTGAGAGTTCAGCAGACAATTTATGTCCCATTTCTGTCAGAGCAGTGAACATTGCTGCTGTCTGGCTGAAGGGCTCTTCCACGGGTGCAGTTCACTCCCTAAAAGTTACCAAACAAAGCACAACAGGAGGAGAGTTTGGCAAAGATTGGCCACTGACAGGTGGATCTGGGGCAACCTGGGCATCGAGAATATCAATGACAATTGTCACATTGTCCCCAGAAACACAAACTAAACACAGATTTAAAACAGAGCTCCCAGCTCAGACCAGTTCATGCTCCACACACCAGGTCCATCCCATACAAAGTCCATCTACACTTTGTCCTTCTGCTGTGGTGGTCAAGCTCTGTGTTGAGGTTCATTAGCAGAACCCCAGACACACAGACCTGTGACAAAGCCTTGGAAGTGACCCAAAATAGCTATTCAAACTCTAGTAAGCAATACCCAGCTAATTTATGACCTAGAAATCATTTTTTATGCAGTATTTTATACATTCTGCACTTGGTTAAAACCACCTAGTGAAGGGAGAGGAACATCTGCCCTGCTGCATCATCTGGTGGAACCCAGACTGGAGAGAAATGAGGGCCAGGACTGTGCAAATATTCAGCCTCATATTAATGCACTCCCTACTGCAGTCAGTGTTAGAGGCCAGGTTGTTTCAGCTTAATCAATACATCAATACAGTCAGTAAATGACAAAGAGAGTTCATATTTGTCCTGTTACTCCAAGACTGCTCATAAAGTCGAGTTCACAATCCCATAAAGGAGCCTGCATTACCCCAGTGGCTGGGAAGGAATTCCGCATTGGCTTCCCATAGGCCTGTCCACAGAGAGAACAGGAAAAGATAGTAACAGGGTAAGTAAGAGTAAACTGGAATAAAGCCAAAAGTAAGGCCTACAAATCCAGCAGGGCAATCTCAGCTCATAAATATGACCCACCAAGTGGATACTCTGAATATACTTTTGCCTGACAGAGGCAGACTGATAAACTAGTGGTATAAAAACACCACAAAGTTTTCACAGGCAAAAGCCATTTATTTCACAAGCAAAAGCCATCTATTTTCACATCTGTTTTGCCTGCTTGGAAGTGTGGTGGAAATTTTAGCACCAATCCATTAATCTGGACATCACTGTTTCAAGAGCCAGGGATCATTTAATTTGCCAGTGTGAGCCATTTGGTCCCCACTGCATTCAGAGCCAGGAATCCAAAGACAACACTCAAGGTTTAGCTAACAAGGCAGTTTTGCTGGGGTGGTAGCTGCAAATTCAGAGGTGATATGGGCAGGAAGAATATCCTCTGATGATGAAACAGGTTAAAAAAATCGACAAGAAAGAAAATATAAAGTTTGATGGGCAAAAGAAAAAGCAGGGGAGGGGGGAAAAAGAGGAAAAAGTAAAAACAGAAAGAAAGAGAGAAAAAGAAAGAGAGAAAAAGTAAAAATATAGGACTGATGCCATACAGAAATTCACAGCAGGACACATAAGGGACAAGATGTAGAAGCAGAATTAAATGTGATATGCAAGCTGGGTAGACTCAGGATGTATTTCTCCAAGAGCCCTTGCAATTCTTATCCCTTGTGTGGGAGAAGAGTAATGGTAGGACACCACCAATCTCTTTATTCCCCCTCAGCATTTCCCAGAGGTGACCAGGAGCCAAACTGCACTGCACAAGCCATCAATCACTGCTCAGTGTGTGGCTCCACAGACCTGCTGCAAAACATCCACCGTGACTTCATGGACCACAAAGCACAGATAAGAGTCGAGGAGTTAAATCCTTCTGGCAGAGCTAGCACACTCGAGGTGGACAGATCCTCTATCCAAACAGCTTATCTCCAAACCATATTAATTACTGGAACACGGCAGCAATTTGTATCTGCACCAGGGCTTTTTGCCAGTGCAGCTCTCTCAGTCAGATGCCACCAAGAAAGAGATGGGCCAGCAAAGCTTCACAGCAGAGTAAATTTCAGTGCAGCTTTTAAGCATTTAAGCACTGAAGACATCTTTGAAGCAGGACCCAACCCAGTCTGCCTGTGCTGAGGGTGAGCCAGCAGGAGAGGCAGAGCTGGATAACCCTGTCAGCACTGATGTATGGCACATGTCTCTTCAGATTCATCAGAAACATCAGCTGGCCTGCACCTCCATGTGCCTCACAGCTGTCCTTAGAGCATCCTGCTTTGAGGAAGGAGCTCTGCAGGCTCCATGCACATTCCACCAAGGACTGACAGTGCAACTGCTGCTCGCAGTCCTAAAGACCTCCTGAACAGCACCTCAGCCAGCTGTGCACTGCAGCTGGAAAATTGCCTTCAGCTGAAGGGTACATCTTCCCAGCTGGTCCTTGAGCAGAGTAAAATCTTCAGAGCAGGTCTGGCTCCTGCATTTCTTGGCACAAGGGTGGATTGGAGGCTTGCCAAGGTTGCAGCTGGGGGAAAAAGAAGCACATTTCCCCCTGCCTCCGGTGAGCTGTGCTGACCACCTGTAACCCCCACTGCTTCTGAGAAGGCAGCTAAGAAAAGCAGGAGTGCTGCCAGTAACTTACACAGTTCATAGCCCTGCTGGAGCATTCTGGGATTCCCTACAGCACAAGAAGTTGAAAACCACGGCGCCAGGGAGGATTATTTTAAATTATTTCATTCAAGTCAGGTTGAAGGAAGAGGATGGCGTATCTGGACTGTCTCCTGTCAGTGTTGGTGCCCATTCCCCACTCGTGTACTTCTTCCCCAAGGTGATCCACCCTTGGGCATCCATGCCCAGTGTCCATGAGTTCCTTGGGAGCTGCAGAGTGCAGAGCTACCTTGGAGATGAGGAGAGGGAGCTCTCTCCCTTCCCCACCTCCTCCTGCAGTGCACATCACAAGGCAGCCCCAGCAGTGGGCGAGTGCAGCCCATCCTGCTCTCATCAGCAAGTCTGGTCCTTGCTGAGCATTTGTACTTCCAGGATGTCAGGTTTGCTCTCTTTATGTGCTGACAACACTACTGTGTCTATGCAAGCAAATAAAGCTCCTGAATAGTCAGCCTGTCCAGTCACACTGGCAGAGACTTTCAGTCCAAGATATTTCAAACAGAACATTGTTCCCCAGTGCAGGAGGTATTAAATTCCATAATTTTGTAGCTGCTTTTCTACTACAAATTTTATCACCAAACAAACAAACAAACAAATCAGCAAGATACTGTGTGATGTTTTCAAGTCTCTTTTATTTTTATTGTCCAAAATAACTATTTCTCTTTTCCAGCCCTCATTAATTGCAAGTTGTGATCACCTGATGGGCACCAGTCTGAGCCTCTTCCCCCATTCCTGACAAAGTTTTATGTTCATTCTCATGTTCTTCCACTTGTCCTCATGTTTAAAAAAATTAATAGTCCATATGCTGCAACAATATAATTATTTTAAGCAACCTTCCTGACAAATGTTTGAAGGCTTCCTGTTGACTAATGGGTGGAACTGGACTGCCCCTCTTTCTTTCCAGTTGAGTAGTAATGATTCAAGCAGATTAACTGGTTAAATAAATGTCATTAACCCAGATCATGTCCTTTACAAGAAATAACACTGCTTACAGGAATCAGCTAATAATGGGGTTCATCCAAAGGCAATGAGAAAATATTTTTGTCAATGTCAAAATTTGTCAATGGGCTCAAAATGAAGTTCAACGTGATTTCTGCTAAAGGAGTAAATATGCTGCATGTGATCAACAAACTAAGCTTTCCTTCATTTGCAACAGAATGTGGTCAACATCCCTGAAAATATTCAATATTCTCCTCCTTCCTGTCCTTCAAATCATCCACCACATAGCCCCAGGTACTAAACACTGCCCTTCACCTGTGATGGCAGAGAGCAGGACAGCTGCACCCCCAGTGAGACCCACCAAACACCAGCCACTGCTGAATGCTTCATCATTGCACAGCCTGGAAGAAATAAAATAATAAAAGACCCTCCCAATGATCCACGACCAACCCACCCCAATGCCCGTGGTGGGGAGGCAGGAATCCTGTGCTTTCAAGCCCAGGATGCTCAGTTGGTGGCTGCAGAGACAGGCAAATGTCCCCCTGCCTCTGACCCTGATGGCAGCAGTGTGTGCAGCTCATCACCCCTGGCTGCCTGTACAGAAATAAGATCTTGGTATAAAGGATTTGCTTTTGTTGGGACTTAGGTTGCCTTCAGTTTGGGTTGGATAGATGGGCTGGGTTCAGGATGCCCAACGGAGGACACGTGCTGATGTGTCTGTTGGCATTTTGGGATTGAAACACATCAAAATGAGGTCACTGGCCTGTGCATAAACATTTCTTGCTTCTCTCTTCCAGTAACCGTGACTGTGGGAGGACAACAACACTTGCTGGGGCTTTATGACACTGCAGGACAGGTAAAGGACTGCAAAACATTTATCATTTTCCTTCCCCATGGTTTGTTTGTTGCTATCATGCACTGGGGTTTGTTGTTCATAATGTTTGTGGACTTTGCTGGGGGTTTTTTCACAAATAATAACAATCAGGTTTGAGTTGTAATGGTTAAACTGCTGATCTTCTCCCTTTTGTTTCCATTCTTTTTCAGCAGTAAAATACACACAAATACATTCATCCCTAAGACTGTGTCTTGCCCAATCAAAAAAACAAAGCCTGATGAGACTGTGCAACCCCCCCATATATCCACCTCCTACTGCAAATACAATGTTTTGTGTAATCAGTGTTTTCTTACCTTTACCACATGGTGGCATTGAAGATACAGAGAATAATTCCCATTTTTGAGATCAGAAAACTGGTATAATTCAGCACCAGTCACCAGCTGTTGACTTTTTAAGTGGTAACCCAGCCAGATTTGCATCCATCCCAACATCCCAACATTCTTCTCCCAGGACAAGGGTGTCATTACAAGAGAGTCTGTGTCCCATGCTTACTTACATTTAGAATTCTCTTGCTGTTTCCACTGTCTACACTCTGATATGGTGTGATTGCACTCAAAGCTTGCAGAATAATTTCACTCCCCTGGAGAAGAGGAGAAATTATTTCTCACTGCTTTGCTCTGCCAGCAGAAGGGCAGAAGGAAGTACAGGGAGTAATTCTTTTTTTGTGGTTAAATTTCCATCTCCCGACTCCAAATGCCAGTGAGTGACAAAATCAAGAAAGGGACATAGTCTGCACAAAAACCTGCAAAAAATCATCTGCTGAGAGCAGAGGGAGGAGGTTCCAGGTTCCTCACAGACTGGGAATGTTGTAACCCACATCCACCAGCTCCTCCAGTCACAGCTGACACTGAAGCCAGCAGGAGAGAAAGCAGATTTGGGAACTTGCTTCACTCCCTCTGGTTCCAGCAGCCCTGGATGCAGGGCTTTGCTTTCACCTCTTCTTGGCTGTACCACTTTTGGCCATGGCTGACTGCTATGAAAGGCACAAACAGTGCAGAAGGAGACCCTCCTGTCTGCAAAAGGCCACTTCTGGCAGAATATACTTTGCAGCACTATGCAGAGAGATCAAAAAACCCCCACTAGAACAGACTGTCACTTCCAGAAAAACCTGCACTCAGCAGAACTGGGGCTTTGATGCTTTGGGTTTCACTTTCTTTAATTTTATTCTTATCATGTTTCTGTAGGCAGCATGAGTCTTAGCTGCTTTGGTGGCCCTTACAGACCACACATCTTTCCTATCCACATGGTGCAAACAGATGATTCAACAGACAATCCCAAAATATGACCCAAGCCCTTGCCCCATGTCCAAATCCTGTTCAGTCTTTTATTCTGTGTCCACAGAGCTCAGAGCCTGTGCCACAATCCATCAGCCCTGCAAGCCTTTGCAAGGCAGACTGGAGTTATATTCAGTTCCCAGTCACTTTTCACCCCGTGCCTTAATATTCCTACTTGTTTTGTAGGGCTGACAGTTCCACCTGCCACCCATTCCCACAGCAACACCTCCTCTCATTTGTCCTCCTGAGCCAGAAGGAACACTCAGCTCTCTCTTTGACAAGCCTCACCCCTCCATCCATTCCTCACCAGTTTGCCATCCCCTGCTTCCAACTAGACAGTTCACCACCTGCCTCCAAACCCTTTTTCCAGCTCACCAAGCTCAGATCCCTTCCAAACCCTGCTCCAGAGGACGTGGTCATCTAGCCAGAGCTCAGAGAGTGAATCAGCCCTTGATGCCTGGATTGTCCCCGTGGAGGCTGGAGGGATGATGCTTCCCACATGCTCCAGTTATAACAACAGATCATCTGGGTTGTTTCCTCCCTCCTTCTCCTTGTGCCGTGTGGCTTTCCAAAGGCATCAGTGTGAAGTCATAGCCAGAAATAGCCCTTGACACTGCGATGCTATAAAACACATGCTAATGAAATAACAATTGAAAAATGCACTCCTGCAGCAGGACCCTCTGTCAGCCTGAAGGGAGAGCTGGCAGAGACCCCAGATTTGAGGTATCTGGCTTTCTGTATCCCTGGCACAAATGGTCCTAGGAGGAAAAAACTGTGGTCTTTTTGCTGGGCTGGACTCAGGTGCAAAATGCTTTAGCAGAGTGTACAAGAGATCAGCACAGCCACAACATAAAAACAAAAAAAAAGCCAATTCTGCTGCATTTTTGGGCCCAAACACTGCTGAGCTGATGGCCGTGGTGGAGGGGAAGGAGCAGCACCAACTGATCTTGGTCCTGGCAAGTCACAGGCAAATAACTCAGCAGGACCAGGTCTGGCACTGGCATTTCCAGGCAAACCAGTGGCCAGGCAACGTTAACTGGGAAATCTCGAGCTCCCTAAATAGCAGGCAGCACAATGCAAGCACGAGCTGGGAAAATAAACAAATAAAAATAAATTATTGATCAGCCACAGCCCAAGCCCACAAGGATTCAAGTCCCTTCCCAAACACGACTGTCACTTGCTAGAGCAGCCCTCCCTGGATGGGCCCCATACCCATGCAAATTTTCAGTCCCTTTTTTACATTATTTGTGTGGCTGACCATCTCTGAAGGAGAAATTGCCCAGTAGGGCTGTCTTTTCTAAAGGTCTATTGTAAGGTTTTATTTTATTTTATTTTATTTTATTTTATTTTATTTTATTTTATTTTATTTTATTTTGTGGTAGAGAGAAGGGGTCATTGTCTGATGTGGTCTGGAGGATCCTGTTCACGTACAGGAGTCCAGATTGACTCTTATCCATGATATTTGTGTTTTAATCTGTCTGTGAAAAATCCCATGTGCCCTGCTGGGAGGTGAGACCTCTCCTATGAGATGCATGGCCGTCCCTGCTTACAACTTATATTATGCTCTGTGCCAATAGCTCAGATCAGGAATGATCTTCCTGAAAAAGGAATTTCTAGGGATTTGGAAGGTATAAGGAAAATGAAATTAAATGCGTGCTCCTGGAGCTGTCACAGCCAAGCAGAGCGCTCATGGTTTTAATCTGTAGTTTTAATGGTACAGTAAGTCCCAGCCCCTCTAAATATGCACGTCTGGAATATTGAAAATTGCTATATTTAGCCAATTTCTTCCCAAAAACTCCTAGATGAGCATTCCTTGAGGCTTGCTGCCACCACGTGGCTGGCTCAGGAGCTAAACCAAAAGCACAGAAAGGATCTTTGCCCAGCAGCCGGTATCAGCCCGAGGTGGCTGTGCCACAATCAGCCTCAGGTTTGATGTTCTGGCTTCAAATAATGTCCCATAATCAGGCCAGGCTTTCCTAACCCACAGCATCCACATAAAACTGTCTCTACAACGCAATTTCTCTGCTTATCCCATCACCTTGGCATCCTCTTTGTCTCTGTTAACCTCTGCTGGGAGCTGGCTGCCATCCCCAGAGCCTTGGATAAATCTCCTGTCACTGACTTTTCTTCTTCATGAACTGCATCACTGGTGTACCCAAAAAATCTCTGAGGGGCTTTTTCCTGCTATTCCTTGAAGGTAGAGAATCCACTTTCTTGGAGGTGATACATCCAAACATTTCTCTTCCTGTAAATCCTTCTTCAGATCTTTCTATGCCATTGGAAAAATGCAGTTATGCCACTTGAAAAATACTCTGTTTTTACCCCAGATATCATGGCTGTGAGGGCTGGAGGTAGTAAATGAGAATTTATTCTTCCTGTCAGAGTAGGTTTGGGACAATAAACATCCAGTTAGACAAAACAAAACATTCTGTTTGTGTTTTAGGATGCTTTTTGAAACTTCTCTTTCATGACACAGAGCTAAATTTGGGCTCATGCTTCCTTTCAGAATGAATAATTAAATTTTGGGGGATTTTTTTTAGAAATGGTTGGTGCAAACTGGTGTTGAGTAATTCATTGGTATATTTTGGAAAGTAGCGTTGATTCAAATGTAGTCTGCATCAACTTATTAGTATATAGTCAGTGAAAAAGAGACTTCAGAAAGGTGATTTGCCAGTCTCACTTCACAATTTAAGCCCTCTCATTCGCTGACCCAATCAAAGCAAGGCAGAACTAAGTCTGCACTAAAACATCATCTGTTCTGACACACACTGATACAGCCCTGCATCACTTTCTCCTGCAGGACAGACAGCAGCTTGCATTGTTCCTGCCTCTAATGTGGGCTTCCCCTGCCTAAAATAAATGTTCTTGAGTCTGAGAAACAGCACCCAGGTGTCTTTTTCCCCCCTTTTATTAGATTTATTTCCTTTTATTAACTAGTCTGTATCTGCAAAGCAAATCACACCAATTGAATTTTCACACAGTTATAGCCAAAAGTGACCAGACTGCAGAGATCTGAGACTTGTCCTGAATGCAGAAACTATAAACTGCAGATCTACATCGCAGCCAGGCTTGACAGCAGCATGTATTATTGTTTCCCACACTCCAGCTTTGTGTTCCTTTCCCCTTTTTTCAATTCTGGAACCCTTAAAAAAGCCTTTGGAACAGATGTATCCCCTCCAAAAAGCATCTGTTTCATTGCACTGAAGTTTCCTAAGAGGTTACATTGAATAGTACCCACAGACACAGCTACAAATGCTCCCACTGTCAGAAAGAGCCAGGCTATCCCTTTCACATGGCTTGCAAAACCTCTGCTTGCTCTCAGCTTCTCAAGCCTGAAAACAGACCTAAATTCTTCCCTGAAACTCAGCTATCAAAGCCAGCTAATGACATATCTCAGCTGTGATTCGAGTGTTTGAAAATTCACCTTCTTCACCACTAGCCCATGGAGAAAACATCCCTCCTTCCACCACCCATGGCCTGTGGAAACTCTAAATCACCCACAGTGAGTACCCAGGTACTGCAGGCTGGATTTGATCTGCTTTTTGCTTTCAGGATGAGTGCACCCTGCAGGACTGTTCAGCATCACCTTCTGCACCACCATCCCCACAGACAGCACAAACAAGACTTGTTCACACAGTCACAGGATGGTTGAGCTGGAAGGGACCTTCAAAATTATCTCATTTCACACACACACATCCCACCAGGGATAGGGACACTTTTCAATAGACCAGGTTACTCACAGCCATCCAATATGGCTTTGGACACTTCCAAAGATGGGGCATTTTCAGCTCTTTTTGGTAAAATGCTGATAAATCAGCACCCTTGTCCTGTGAGGGGTAGTTCCTCCCACCTCCAGCAGCCACCTGGAGCTTAGAAGTATGAATGAGTATGTCACCCTGTTCTTATAAATTCTTCTAAGTCTTCTGATGTTTACATTCTTGTAACGAACTTTCTCACGCACTTTATGTAAATAATTATTGGTTTTGCATTCCTTCTGGAGTAAAAAAAATTGATAGACTGTTATCTTGTCCAGTGTCATTGGAGAGGTGGCACTGTCCTCCTCCAATCCACTGTCACTTTTAAAAATCTATAAATGTTACAGTTAGAAAATAAACTTCCCTTCTTTTTACCTGAGAAATCCCAGTGTGTGTGCTGTTTTATTTCATGTCCTAAAGCCACAAGTATGGACAGTGCTGGCCACTTCATCAAACCCAACGTGACACCCTCCCTTGCAGCCATCCCCTCCTTGTGACACTCTTGCTGTTGTCCCCTGGCAGGAGGATTACAACCAGCTGAGACCCCTGTCCTACCCCAACACAGACGTGTTCCTGATCTGCTTCTCCGTGGTGAATCCTGCCTCCTACCACAACGTGCAGGAGGAGTGGGTGCCTGAGCTGAAGGTCTGCATGCCCAACGTGCCTTATGTCCTCATAGGAACACAGGTAAAGCTTCTCCTGAGCATCTGGAAAGGTTTCCTATTTAATTCATAGGAAATTCAGCCAGATTTTCCCATTAGAGGAAATTTCAGGGACTGGGAATGGAATCCAATGTGCAGGTGTCCAGTCTGGCAAAGCTCATCCCATCTTTTTATTCAAATGTATATTAATGTGTCACAAATACCTATAGGGAGAAAAGTTTTCATACAGGTCTCAAATGAGGAAGGAAAAAAACCATCAAGGTTTGTGGCTAGAAGATGAAGCTAAACTTCAAACTAAACTTTAAGAATGGTAGTAATCAGCCAAATGACATGGGAAGGAAGTAGCCTCCCTTCATGCTTTTGCATCAACATTACAACTGGTGACTCACCATCCTGCTTGTGTTATAGTGATTGTCAGACTGAATGATCAAATCCCTTTATTTTGGCCTTAAAATCTATTAATCTGTCAATCAAATAAAAATGCCTTAAATACGGGTTTGTTACCAAGACACAGAGAGGATAGAGACTGTGAGGGTAGGAATACAACCACATGGAAAATGTCAGAGAACTGGACAGTAACCTAAGTCAAATTAAAGAAACAGATCAAATTCTCATCAAAACCAAAGTCCTCATGCCACAGGAAAGGCAAATAATTCAAACAATGGCTTTGTTTTCTACAATGGAATAATTTAAAACACCCATTTAAAAATAAAAGCATTACCCTTTGAATCACACAGTCTGAAAATGGATAGGTTTGAAATGCCAGAATACTTTGATGTTTCCCGTGGAAACAAAGGATTTTGTTTCAAGTCAGACTGAGCTGTGTCTCTCTGGCCTGTCAGGGTGGGGTTTGGGTGATGCAGTGCAGGGTTGCAGCAGCTTCCCCTGCCAGTGGGGTTCTTTCCTGTACCACACCCATCTGAGCTGGGGCCCAATAACCTGCAAAGAACTAATTCATGGTAAAATTAAAAAATTTAAAAAAATAAAAAGGTGAGTAAATGTGCAATTCACTTCTGAAGTATCACCTGAGTTGAGGAGTGATAAGAGATGCCCTGATGTAAAGCCATGAGTATCCGCCTCAAGAATTACAGCACAGATTTTGTGTATTTTGCACTAGATTGACCTCCGGGATGATCCCAAAACTTTGGCGCGGCTGCTTTACATGAAGGAGAAACCACTCACCTATGAGCACGGAGTGAAGCTGGCAAAGGAGGTAACAGCTTCTTCTGATGCCACATGAGGCTGACTGATCACAGCTTTCCTCTGGGTTTCTTTCCTTCAAAGCTCCCCCAAGGCCCCTTGGTCCCAGGCAGAGATTGGAGCCTCTGTTCAAACAGGCTGGACCCCTTGTGACTCCTGAGCCTGCACTTCTGCTGTAATGTTAGTGGGAACATAGAATATCCTGAGTGGGAAGGGTCCCAAAAGGGTAAATGATTCCAGCTCCTGGGCACGCACATGGCAACCCCAAAAATCACACCATGTGTCAGAGAGAATGGTCCAAACACTTCTGATCTCTGGCAGGTGCCATGACCAAGCTCTAAGAAAAGCATGGAGGAACACAGGGCAGCAGGTGGCAAATGGGCATCAAAACAGGTTTTACTGCCTGTTTTACCTAAGTGTTTCTTGCTCAGGGTTCTGCCAGGTGATGCATGTGGCAAACCCCTCTCTGCAGCCAAGACACCTCTTGTTAAACTCCTCCTTATCCCTTACAAAAGCACTGACAGCTGGATTCCCACATCCATTGCACTTCAGGCAGCAGAGAAGGTGTTCCCAAAGTTTCTGTGGCATTGTACATTTCTTCTGGAAAGGCAGAGGGTTAGAAGCATTCCCCAAGCCCCGGGGTGCAGGATTCTGGATCCTGGCCTTGTCCTCTTTTATGCTGCAGGTGTTATTACTGTGTCTGGCCTCAAAATCAGAGCATCCATGAGCAGAACAAGCTGAATAAGCCTCAAGGTTGCTGAAGAAGCTGAGGCTGCTTTCCCAGACCTCTGTGGGTGTTTGTGTCTTGCCAGCATACCCAGGAGTTCCTATCTCAAAATGATGCTTCCCCACTCCCAGAAACCAGCTGGAAGCCCTCCCCAGGTAGCAGCTCCCAGGGACTGGGGGAGGCAGGACACAAGAGTGGCAGTTCAGGGCAGAAGAGCCAAGTGTGTGAAGGGGCTCAGCTACAGCCCAGGATTTCCTCAGAAGCCTCCCCAGCTGCACAGACAGGATGCCAAGCTCCTGGTCCAGCCCTCAAACATGGGTGCAGCCCCTCTCTCTGGAGGGTCATGCACGGAATTCCTGCAGCCATTCACCCCCATGTGGTCAGATACTCATGTTGATGCTGATTCCTCGGGACGACCACATGAGCTCGTCCCTTCACCCCACAGGCAGCCAGATACAAAACAGAGAAATGGTCTGATGTAGAAAGATGCTGGAACAGCATCACTCTGTGTCTCCCAGCAGTGGATACTGACTCTCATTTTCCCTCCTCTCTTTCAGATCGGAGCCCAGTGCTACCTGGAGTGCTCAGCACTCACACAGAAAGGCCTTAAGACTGTCTTTGACGAAGCAATCATGACCATTTTCCACCCCAAGAAGAAGAAGAAGCGCTGTGCAAAGTGCCACAGGTGCTGCACCCTTGTGTGACGTCCCCTGGGAAGCAGAGCCAGCTGAGTTCAGTGAAACCAAGCAGGTTAGAAAGGCAATGAAGGTCACACACAACTGAAAAGGGGAGCATGACCAGAAAAGGGTCCTTCTTACCCAAATATAGGAGCTCTCCATGCTGTGAAACCTCCAAGCTGTATCACCCTTGGCCAACTCCTGTCTCTGTGCTTTCCTAACCCTCCAGAGCTGTTTTGCAGCCTGTTCCCACTGCTGCAGACTGCACCAACAGAAACCAGGATGCCTGCTTGGCTCCTCACCTTGGGAATAAGGTGAAGGTGGCTTGTGACAAAACAAAGAGCTAAAGACAGCAAAAGAAACAGGAGAAACTTCTTTTGTGGCCTTAAGTAAGAATTGATCCAAATTAGGAATTTGCAGTCCTTAGGAATTGAATCTGAATTGACTGAAAACACATGGAGATCTGTAGAAATCTAATATGTAAGATATACACTATAGGTAGGAATGTACTTTAAAATTGCTTTTCTTTTATAAGACTTGCTAGTTCAGGAGATACTTTAGTTTGTTCAAACCACATGGAAGCAAAGGTGGAGTGATTCCAGTTTATTTTCACTTAATGGTGAAACTTCACAGCATCAGGATGTTGCTGCACCCAAGCTATCAAAATGGATCAACATTTACCTCCAGACTCAAGGAATGTTCTTACAACTGAAAAAAAAAAATGCAAATAACTGTATTTTTACAAAAGAATGTTCAGGCTGAGCCATGTTTCCTTAAGCTGGGAAAGGAACTACAGAATTGTAGCATTAATGTACTGAAACAAAGAAATTCTGCCACCAAAGAATGTTGCCCTAGACATGAAATAGCAGCACGGAACAATCTCTCTTCCAGCTGAGAACAAGAACGAGACATATTGCCATGGCAACTGAGAATTTACCTTACAGATCAGCTGGATTTCTACATCTCACCCAACAGCCAATAATAGAAAAAAAAGCCAAAGGTCATACTGACTTTAAGTGCTTTGAGGTGATCCAATTGCCTTAAAATTATCCTTTTTTTATGAAGTATTTCTGTACAAAACCTCATCAAAGTGGAGTTGCGAAGTTGTTGACTTTTTGTAGCCTCCGTCCTCCCATTCATTTCTTCTCTCTATGCTCCCATTTTTCCATCTCCACAGAGAGCTCTGTTCCACAGCCCTCAGGAGTGGACTTTTCCACGAGTGGCAGCTGATGGGCTGCAGCCAAAAGCATGGAGATGGGATGCCCACAGGGGAAGGGAAGCTCCTGTGACCTCCCCTTCCTGCTGGGGAAATTGTGCCTTGTCATTAAAGCGTGTCCCAGGACCCTGCAGTTTGCACATGGCAGCAGACAGACACTCAGAGGTGAACTCAAGGGTGTCTTGTTACTTGCAGCTGCCTCTGGGTACCCTGGCAGTGCCACAAGACTGTCTTGTCCTGGATTTCAGTCCCCAAGCAGGAAACCCCAGCACCAGCACACACAGATTTGAAGAAGTAACTCCTTGCAGAAGCTGTGTCTGTAGCCAGCATGTCCAGGAGTGCCAGGAGGGAGCAAGTGACAGCAGTGGGACAACAGTGGCAGCCCGGGGGCACAGGCCCTGCTCCCCTCTGCACCCCATCCCAGGAGACTGGCAGCCCTCTCCCCTTGGGAATCACAGTGCCCTGACTGAGAACACTCCTGTCACCAGACAAACCAGGCAACTCCAGACCTGGTGTTAGCCAGAGTGACTGCAACAGGACCATGGGAATGGCACCCAGGGCACATGGAAGGGACAAGCTTGGTGCAGTGCCCAGTCCTGCATCAGGACCAGGCTCATGGATCTGAGCTCCTCCTTCAGCACTAATTTCATACAGTCGTAGGATGGTTTGGGTTGGAAGGGACCTCAAAGATCATCTAATTCCAACCCCAGTTTACTATGGACAGCTACAGAAACCAGCTCTGACACCCCACAACATTTCCAGGTAGAAATCAACAATTCTCTCTGACCAAAGCCATCAGACTCGAGGCAAATGCTTTGCTCTTATTTTTACCCAGTGCCTTCCACTCACCATCCTTTTCCCCTTGCACACAAACATGGATGAAACACAGTTGAGCCATACCTGAGACAGATAAGTTCCCCTCATTTCTGGTGACTTTTTGTGCATATTTTCCGTTTGCTTTATTATGTCCCAGGTATTTACTTCAGAGGGCCTGGCTGCTAAAACCCAGCTCAGAGTGAGGTGCAGGGGTCCATGACGTGCCACAGAGTTTGTGTCCATCCCCAGTGTGTGTTCACCTCAACAGGACACTATCAGCTGAACTATAATGTGTAAAAATATATTAGAGGGATACGAGGACAACTAGGCATGGATTAAATAAATTAATATTTAGGCTTACAACATGACTAGAAATCCACTGAAACAACAACAACAAAAAGGCCTTGAACAGATTTCAGGGGAATTATATCTGCACTGCGCTGCCTTTTACTTCAGTGGAAATTAATTAGGATGATTGTTTTAGCCCATGTAGGTGGCTGGAGAGTGATGTGTGAGTCTCTGGTGGAAGAAGGTGAAGTCTGGTTTAGCTGAAGCACAATGCAAGGACTCAGGTTGGAGCTGCCTGGTTTTCTTAGCGCTTCAAAAAAAGTGGAAATAGAGGAAATAGAAAATCCAGAGTGACAGCTGAGCTCATCCTAATGAGCACACTGGAAAAGTGAAATGGAGCACCCTGGCATGCAGCAGGGAATGCCACAAATAATCAAATTCTTTTTTTGCCTGCCACAGAGTACCAGGAGTGATTGTTAATCTTAATGGAATGGCATAGGATTGGCAGTAAAATCAAAATCAAGTGGGAAGTTGTAGCACTGATGTAACTGCAGTGGTTTGAGGGAAACAAACTACAAAACATATGGTGATGGAAAAACTAAAATGCTGCTGCTCTAATGTGTTAAACTGCAGCATCCTGAAAAAAATCTTTGCATAGAGAAAGCAGATAGAAAAGTGTTAATGTACATACAAAAAAATGTTAGGGCTAAGCAGGCGTTTCTTTGCACTTACAAAATGGAACATGTCAAGCTTGTGAGGCAGTAAAATTTCAAGTTTTTCAAACTGATTTTAACCAGAATTTGAATTCCGGAACCTGCAAGAGAGGGACAGTGGTCACAATCCACTGAGAAACGGCCTCTGCGCTCCATTTATTTTAATTTTTCTTCCAGCAGAAATAAATGTTTTTTGAAAAGACATGTTTAATGCAGGTCCCATAAATATTATCCCTGTGTTAGGTTACATACACACACCTGTCCATGAAATGTAGCAATTTCTCAAGGATCTGCCCTGTTACATTATTTTTTCGGGGGGAGGCAGGGACAGCACAGGCCAAGAGGTTTTAGAAAGGGATTGTAGGCAGATGTAAGGAGAGTCATTGACTATCTGGCAAGTCATACCTAATGCCTTTTTTAAAAGCAGCAGATGGTGTGTGAACAGGCACTAAAGCTTATTTTAAGAAAAACCACAACACCAGACATAGTGCAAGTGCAGGCATAAGGCCACAGATATAAACTTCAAGTTATTTTTCAAGCACCATTAGTAATAAGGAAAGAAAATCAATAAAGGACTGCCAGGTGAAAGAAGATGCGTTTACTCACTGTGAGATGAGCTAGAAATCAGATCCCAATTTCACCTTAAAAGGAACACTGTTAAGGAGAGTCATAAAGGTTAGAAACCATCCCTGGAACTTATTTGACAATGTCCCCTTAATGCAGCTGATGTCAAAGCCTTTCTTGACAGAGCTGCCTTTGCTAATAGTCTGCTGTCATTTCAGAAGCACTCACAACTTACAGGAAACTTGCTGGATCCTGTAAAACTCATCTCCTTTGGCCTCTTCTGGAACCTTGCTGTTCTACCAAGAGTTTTTAACCTGAAGCTGCAGTTTCCAACAGAGTTCCCAAAGTATTTTCCTGCAAACCCCTGCAAGGAGATATTAGAGGTATTTGAGAGAGATCTCAATTCATCAGAGAGTTGTTATCACATTAAAACCACCCACAGATGCCTCTGCCCTTCAGAGCCCTGTGAAAACAACAGGACAGTGGAACTGGGACAGTCCTGCCACTTCCAGCATGACTTGAAGGAGGTCCCACAAAAACTCACAGACACCTTGTCCTGTGCCTTCCAGAGCTCTGAAAAGTTGGGGAGAAGGCAGAAACAAGGCTCTAACCCCACTCAGGTCCATTCTCATTTGTTCAACTGGATATACACCCTGTGTAGGTAGGTACCAGATTCACCCCAAGTCCAGTACGACAATCTAAACAATCATTTCTACAGCTGATGTTGATATTTGTCACCTTTTTTCTCTTTTGAAGCCCTCAAAACATTCAAAATGGACACAAAATTAAATAGCAAAAATATAGCACTGCATCTTAATATGACATAAAGTTATTCCAAATACTTTTATTAAAGGGACAGATTTTGGCAGTCCTCCTCATACTGAAGAGAATCTCTCTTCACAAGTAACTGTCTCCAAGTTGTTCATGTCTCATTCCATCGCAGTGGCACCGCTCAGGTCGTGAGGGAGGCTGGTTGGTGATCTGTCCTTGCAGTTTAATTACCAGAGCTAGCTGCTAGAGCTAGCTGCTCTAGTGGTGGTGGCCTGTGTTCCTTTGAATCCCTTCAGGAATGGTGACTCAATCATTTCCCTGGGCAGCCTATCTCTCCCTTTAATTCATATATGAATTATGCCCATCTGCTTTTATACCTTGCTTAGAGCCCGTGACTTTTCCCTGTACATTTTTCCCCCAAGTAGCAAATGCCTCTTGACTTACCATACAGAAACCTCATCTGGATTAAAAATAATCTGCAGTGGCATCAATCTGTCTCAGGCCAGGATTGTCTAAAAGCACATTTGTCTTCTCCCACAAAGCAATCCATATGCTCATGTTGGCCCAGGGACCATTTATTAAACAAAGAGGGAGAATGTAGGAATGTGGCTGCACATGCCTTTCTCCATTTATTTTCTTTTTCCCTGAGGAGGACCTGTAATGTTGTTTTATCCTACATTAAAAAAGGAAAATCTGGAAATAACAGAACATTTTGTTGGTTCACAACTCTATAGGACTGGAGGAGCATCTGCTGTGACAGGAGGTGAGCATGGAGTGACCTACGTCAGATAACTTCTAGTCACATTTGAGCTCTTTGCAAAAATGAAGACAAATTTCCACTATGAATGTTTATTTTCCTCCTCGTGAATAAAGACCATCTGAAAGCAGGAAAAAGCCTCCCACTGATTTCGGTAGTGGCTTGTGATCTCAGCTGTCTTCACCTATCAAAACAAAACAGGAATAGAAATATTTTTGCATCAAAAAGTCAGGACAAAATCACCAAGTCATGAATGCAACAGAATCACTTCTGCTTCGGGGGAGAGCTGCAAAATCAGGGCCTAGAGCCACAATTAGTCAGTTTGATCCTAAACCATAAATTTCATTTTAAGATGTTAAGGGGACGCCCATAACTAGAACAGCAACAACAAAAAAATCTTCAAATTCTCTTTTCTTTGTTACAGTTAAATCTTTCAGAAACATGGGAACAAAACTCTGTTCTCTTGGGCATTTCCAGGAGCCACACCATAACAGCAAAAAGAGTCAGAAGCTCATTGTAAGAGGAAAATTAGTTCAGAAACCCAGAGCAACAAGCAAACAATCATGTGAATTGCTGTCAGTGGTGAAAAATCTCTTCAACTTTGAAAATATGGATCCCCATCCCTTTTCAGATTGTACAGGCCATAATGCAGTGTTTGGCTGCTTCCAGCTATAATGGTAGGGTGGGATTTTCAAAGATGCTCTATGTTGGCTTCATTTCAATTCTCATGAAGGCAATGGAAAATTTCAATGGGGTTTTCCACATGACTAATGTGGAAAATGTTTGAGTCTTTATGTTTCCTCTTTTTCTGACCTTTTATTTTGGCTGACCAAGCTTTGAGCACACAGATACAATGAGCCAGGTCCAAGAATCCTTTATACCTTCTAGCTGCTGGTTAAGGACCCCTGAAAGGAGTTGGGGCATCCAACGACTTTGCTGATCTCACCTTTGGAGGCTGGATCTCAAACACTTCAGTTCAACCACTGCTGAGCTGAAGATGAAAGTTACATTTTATTAAAAGTGTAATATTCAAGACATATGGTTATCTTTGCTTAAAGACCCTAAACTCATTGCTGTCACTTAATTTCATCTCATGCCATTCAGGACACCAGGTTTGATGTGGTTTTGGTGAAGATCATTTTGAGCTCCCACTGATATCAACTCTGGTGAATTTTAACTTTGATTGGAGGCTAATAAATTCAGAGTAAACAGTTGTCACCAGTCTACAGTTTCCAGATCTTCCAACACAACATTTGTTCGTATTGATAACATGCAGAAAAATTTGTCTGATGTCCGTCAAAGTAGTTTGTGGGTAAATCATATCCAGTGTGGCTATCATGCTGTCCTTCTCCAGTATTTTTCCCCTAAATAGGCAGCTGCTCTAACTGCATCACAGACCTGGCAGGCACTGAACTGCCCTGTCAGCATGGAGCAAATGAGCCCAAACTCTCCCCAAGCTTGTAAATATTAATTTACTAATAAGCAATAACAAAAAGTTATGTGAGAGGGGAAAGACACTGGCAAAGCCTTCTCCACTCACAAGCAGAAGTGACCCAAGCCCAGGGTGCCAGGTGGGAAATGCTACAGTGGAGGACATGGTGTGGTGGCCCTGATGCCCAAAAAACATGGATTGAGGCTGGTGAATGGGCTGGGAAGTGCCTCTGTGGAGTCACACCTGGGGCTCAGCAGCACCTTGAGACTGGGAGGACTCAAAGAAGGCTTCAGAGGGGAGCAGGGAGATGGAGTGTGAGGACAACTGAATCCAGTTTCATGTGTCATGATGTTGATGCACTTCTACAAATGCAAAAATTTCCCTGCACAGAGATTCTCTGCTCCCCTGAGAACAAAAAGACAAGGACACTTCAATCCATTATTTTTGTGCTTACTTAATAGTAATACTTAAAATTATTCCTTAATAAATGCTCAAAACTAACAGTTCAACAAGTTATTCAGATTGAGTTTGTGAAGCAGATATAATGACCTCAACACAGATCAGGACCTAACTCATCACCAGTCAGGTCTCAGCCAGTTAGGAGAAAGAGGCACCTACTTGATGTGAGCAACTGAATTTTTCTCTCTTAAAAGTTGCTGTGCACAATATTGCTGGAATATGGGGCTGTTGAAACCAAAGGATGGGCACTAAAACAGTATGTCTGATTTTTGTGTGGTATAGCTTTTTTCCAAAGATTAACCAAATCTTCAGAATTGAAAGCAAAACAATTTCAAACCAAGGAAATTCAGTTTTCAAGCAAATGCATTCTGCATAGTTTAAAATTCATGTAAACGTTATTAATTTCCTATTTAGAGCACATAATTCTGTACTCTTTTGTTTATCATCTTTTAAACATGTAATTACTGTATATTGTAATGCACATTAATATCATTTATTGTACATAGTTTATTTTAACAAAATAAATGTATTTCAAAGTATTTTGACAGCATCCTTTTGGGGAGGTGTGTTTATTTTCCCAGATACTAATCACATGCACCTTGCAGGATGTTTCAGGTAGGAAAAACACCTACCAACATATTGGCAAGGAAGATGAGCTGTGCACCCTGTGGTCCAACAGCCAGGGCTGGAAGGGTCAGGAGGGAAAGTGAAAGGCTTATGGTGATGAAGAATTTACATGAGGAAAGACAGCCCTGCTGGTCTGGAAATAAGAATATGACTGGCTCCAGTCTTCCAGTGCAGAGATGTGGATCTTGTTTGGTTTTTTTTAAATGGCAAAATTAGTTACCAAAAAAAAAAAAAAAAGCCTTTGTTACCCAGCTGTTCATTAAAGTTCATTTCAAGACCAGAAGCAATCTCATTGACCAGCTGGTCTGATCTTCAAGTTAAGCCTAGAAATCCCACCATTCCTGAGCAACATCCATCATTTGGTTGGACCAAAGCAAGTTTCACCAGAGGAAGGGTCTTTTCATGTTCCTGCGGCTTGTGAACCTCAGCAGGTTTAACTAGCCCTGCCTGCAGCACTTGCAGAGGAAAGACAAAGCATATCAAGGTTTATTCCTAATAAAAAGGCACTGCAGCCCAAATCCCTGGCTGCTATAAATGGATACATCCTCAGAGGAGCCAGGACAATCCAAGAGGGCACAGCACATAGCCTGCAATATATTTTATTCACCTTTCCCAGAGGAAGGTGGCATTACTCACCAGACTTTCCATGGTTTGATTTTATCTGGGAAGAAGTGGCACAGAGGACCCACATGTCTGGGGTTAACAGCAATGTGCCAAAGGAATCCCCCAGAGCAGAAAATTCCTAAATTGCTGCCAGATAAGGCTGGGTGGATGTAGCCAAGGGAAGGATGGAGCCATGCAGCCCTGATGCTCTCACATTTCCCTGAATACCCACGGCTGGCTACACTCCCTGGCAGGATGTTGGGCGAGACAGGCTTTGCTCTGAGCCTGGGTGCTGGTTCCAGTCTTTCCATGTGGGTACAATGAGAGCAGGAGGCAGCTGCCTGTCCCATCTCCCAAAGAGAAATCCAGTCAGTACAGGGAACACCCATCCAGGGAGACATCCTGCCCTCCCTCTCATGGCAACTCAGCTCTGTGCTGGGGTAAATACACTGATTTCTGGCATGGTCACTGGGGCTGGGCACACCAGCTGCAGGGGAGCCGAGCTTCCAGGGCCACTGGACTACTGTGGCTGTCATGGAACAGGAGGGCATTTTGGCAAATCAAAGAACTGCATGGCAGAGACCATTGCTGTTCAGGTTCAATGAGCTACAATAAACCTGAGGCACTGAATGCCCTGAAGGATACAGATGTGACTGGGCACAAGGGGCCTCAGCACACACACTGCAGAACACACTTAGAGAAGAAAAAACCATCTGCAGCATCATCCCCAGTGTCCAAAAGGGAAACTGAGGCACAAAGAAATCCACTGCTTTTCATGGGAGAGAGAATACCTGAGGTGTCACTGCCCTTGTGACAAACACTCCTTGCAAACACATACCAAAGACAAGCTGTTCAACTGCTTTGGACAGGTTGGGTGGTGACATCTAAATCCATGGCTTTAAAGAGCATTAAAATGCTCCCAAGGAGGTGACGTTTGCCTGGGAAGAAGCTTCTCATGCTCTGAAATATGTGGGCTGTGTTGGCTGCCTACTGATTCTGGGCAGGATGTACCACCCCAGCTGCAGAATTAAGGATGTGAAAGCTAAAGATCTGGTCACAAGTTGTGACAAGACAAGGAGTAATGGTTTTAAACAAAAAGAGGGTTGATTTATATAAGTTTTTTCAGTGAGGATGGTGAAACACTGGCTAGAGAGGTGATGGATGCCCCCTCCCTGGAAACATTCTAGGTGAGGTAGGACAGGGCTCTGAGGAATCTGGTCTGGTGGAAGATGTTCCTGCTCTTTGCAGGCAGGCTGGACTAGAAACAACTCAGACTACTCTGTGATTTTAAGTATGGAAATTGATGTGAATTTAACAGAGTTAAAACCTACTAGTATAATAATTTCAGTGGGGAAAGTTCCACATTTGCAATCTGGTGTTGATTGAGCTTCTGTCACCCAGGGCAGATCCACAGCATCTCTTTTGCTCTCCTCCTTGAAAGATCATCTCAAAGTGGCATTTTGCTGACTTGGTTTCAGTCAATACATCCTTCCCACCTCCCCCTTCTGTTCCCCAGGCTGGCTGCATCAGTCAAAACCCTTTTCCCACCCTGCAGTGTTTTGTTCTGATCATTTGCTGAGGTTTCTGCTGTCTCACCATGTCCAGGTACAGCCCTGACTTCCTGCTGGCTGTTAAGGAAGGAAGTTTGCCACTTTCTAACCCTGCCTCTAATCCTGAGACTGCAGCACAGCCAGACTCCATCAGAGAAACTCAGTGAAGGAAATGACTTCACACCAAGGAGATGTTTTGCAGGTGTTCACAGCTCTGGAAAAGAGTTTGTAGGAGCTTATAAATATTCTACGTGAGAAATCTCTACACACAGAAAAGGAGGGACACATTGCTTGAAATTTCTTTCATACTACAGTTTTGAGGTTTATTAAGGACACAAAACAATCTGCAGGTTTCCCATAATAACTGTAATGACAAGTGACAATATCAGAGGGATCGGGAGGTGCAATTTGAAACAAAACATGAGGACTTTTTAAAGGGTAGTTAAACTCTCAATCAGCCAAAAAACTGCTTCTCCTGCTGTTGGACATAGCAGTCTCTATTCAGAATTACAGAAAGCAGGGTGATCTTCCTACTCAGTCATAGTACAGCTTTTACAGATGAAAAAAATTATATCAACCAATAAATTACGGGTTAAATTAAATCTGTTTCAGTGTCCACAGGACACCTGGGGTAGCTTCAAGCATACATCCCTGTAAATGAAGGTGACTGCATCCAGGAGACAAGGCACTGTGTGGGAGAGACAGGTGCAGGTATTAGTCTGAGCAGCAATTCTCTCCTAATGGCTATCTGAGAAGGTGTCTTTGTTTTGTGAGTTCCTTTGGGCCTCTCCCATTTGGTAAATCTTCCTTCGTTCACTTAATTTTCCATTTTGCTCAGGGGAGAAATGAGGGATGAATGTGAGTGTGTCCTCCTGCAGGTGGGAACCAGGGAACAAAGGCACTTTGTGTGGCTGTGGTCACAGGGGGCTCTTGTGGCAGGTCCCAGGTGTCCCCCTGGTTTGTAAAGAGTGGGTTTGAGGAGGTGTGAAGTGTCCTGTGGAACGTCTGCTCTCTTTCCTGTGCTGGACTTGTCCCACTTGTCCATTACTGGACACTCCACAGCTTTGCTGCAAGCACATCTGGCTGTCCCCCAGCTCTGTGTGCACCCTCAGAGGCACAGGTCTCCACGGAGCTGAGCAGCTCAGGGAGCTGTGGGAGCACCTTTCCTCAGCTCCCTCTTTCCCACCACCTCAGCCAGGGGCTTGCTAAACCAAACCATGATCGTTGCATTTTGGCTTGGTCCCTCTGACTCTGGAAATTGTCAGGAGAGATGCCTTGGGCTCTGCAGAGTCTCACTGATTCCATGTGAAGCCATTTCCCCTCCAATCCCTGGACAAAAGCAGATGGTTCTGCACGTAATGTGTATCTCTCTTTTTTTTTTCTTTTTTTTCAGGAATTGTCCCTTGTGAGGTAATTTTTTTTTCCCCAACAAAATAGCTCCAATAAAGCAAAGCACTGAAATACATGCTTAACTGTAAAAGTCCACTGATATTAAACAAAACACTTAATCATGAGCTTAAGTCCTTGGCTGAGTCAGGGCTGAGTATGCATTCTCCCTAATTTCAAGGTAGTGATCTGAATACTTATTTCCATTTCATTGGTCTTGAGACCTTTTCCTTTGACTGTTATTCCTGAATGACTGCAGGGTAAGATTAACTAATGGGGCTGGGAGGGGGAGGTGGTGGAAGTGTTGGTAACTGCATTCATGTTACTGGAAGAAGCTAAACCCCAGATGAATCAGGCTGTTGTGGAGAAGGCAATACTCCTCCCTGGGGTGTGGAAATACCCTTTGTGGGGTATTTCCACACCCCAGTGGCTGTTCACTCCATGTGCACTTTGTGCAGGGAGAAAGGTCACACAGAGTGAAAAGCTCATGAGGAGGAAGGGAAACTGCAACATTTCTTTTTACCACAGGATTTGCTATTGTAAGGATGTGGGTTTCTACAGCAATAATGCTTTGAGCAGCATGAGGAGAGGGGATTAAGCCTCATCTGCCCAGAAAAATCAGTGAGCATTACAGGGAGAGATCAAATTCTGGGCTGAATTAAACCCTCCAGAAGGATGGAGGTACCAAGGGTATGAAGCTCGGGGAGAATTTGTCCCCTCCTTGCCCAGGCTGGGGCAGGAGGTCAGTAGGTCTCACACTCGGTGGTGGCAGTGGAGCAGATGTCACAGTCACAGCGGATGGCCACCGGGTAGGTGTAGAAGGGGTCCACGTTGGGGGCACACCTGGGCAGCTTCACCGTCACCATCCTGGTCTCGTTGTAGGTGCAGATCCGGTGGTGGGACTCGATGTAGGGAGGCTCCAGGATCGGTTTCTGTGGGACAGAGATTCTCAGGCAAGATGCAAGACAAACATCTGGAGCCCCAGTTTCCTCAAGGGGATTTTGTGAGAATAGAGGAGCTACTGGATCAGGTGGAAGGGGCCGTGGAAATAAATTTTAGGCTACATCCTTCAACGCTTGCCTCTTGGAGTCCTGCCATGGAGGGGAGTGGGTGCATGTATGTGTTTCAGTTTGCTTAAAGCATAAAGCTCCAATTAAAACCTGCTTGAAGGAAGACAAAATATTATCCCAAAAGCTGGTTTTTAGCAGAGTATGAGTGTTTCGATCAAATGCTGCCAAAAGCAGCTGCTTTCTTCCAAGAGCATTGATTTTCCATTAAACACATTCTGCTGGAAACACTTCGTGTGCACAAGCTGCTTAAGAGCAGGGGTGCATCCAGGTGCCAAGAGCTGGGGTTTTTTCTCAGCCAGACCAGTCTTCCCTGTCAGGCTCACTTCCCACATATCCCAGTGGCTGTACACTGTGGGGAAGGCTCTTGGCACAGCAGCCAGCAGAGAAGTCTGCAATTCCTCTGGAGAAAATCAGCTTAGCCAGAGACCCCAGCCATCAGAAGATGATGGGAGAAAGCCTTGAAACCCACCCTGTCATGTGGTATCACACTGACATTGGTTTTGCTGAAAAATCGGTTTCTCCTTAACAGGGGCACCCATTTTCCAAAGACTCCAGGAAAGGGGAGCACACAGGGGAATGGGAGCCCACTGCCTAATATCTCCCAGCCAGGAGACATTTTAATTTCCTTCTTTGCGTCTGTGCTGTGGAAAGAGCCCTCCCTGGGAACCAAGAAGTGGGAGAGAACAAATACATTTCAGCAAGAAGTGCAGAAACCCTGCCTCTTACAAAGGCCCTTGTGGTGCCTTCTGGAAGATGTTGAACCCACAGCCAGGTGCATTCAGTTGAGCTACACCCCAGTACAGCAGGAGAGGCTGCAAGGTCTGAGCCTGGGAGCAGGGGGAAGCAGGGGTCAAAAGATCCCTCACAGGCACCTTATCCCAGCATGGATTCTATGGAATGTGGCCACTGGTGGCATTTCCCCTCATCCCACCCAGTCATGACAAAGGGGAGTCAGGGCTGGCACACAGACCCTGCTCCTCCTCTGGTCACTTATGTAGAGTCCTTGTTTTCATGTGGACAAAATCCCTGAGTCACTCAAGGATTTCTGAATAAATTAAACTGGGCTTGGCCCCTTGTGCTTTCCAGCTGCTGAACAGCAAAGAGTCAGAAACTTGTTCTCTGGCATGTGTGTGGATGTACTTATGCTCCTTCTTTCTCTCTCTGTACACCCCTAAAACTTAAGTACTTAATATTTGTACAGGGCTGTGACTTAAAACAGGACCAAATTAGAAACAGACATTATCTTTGGGATCTGCTTTTTGGGACAAAATATTACCCATTAATAGGGAGCTCCATCTTGATCTCCAAGAAATACTTTTTTTTTTTTTTCAAACGAAGTAATAATGTCCCCCTCTCCTTAAGTGTTCAAGCTGTAAGAGGCTTCCAGAGTGCGTAGTAAGAGCATTACATAAGTGCTTCGTTAATGTCATCACACGGCTGCCATTCCCCTGCGGGGCAGCGGCAGGAGGGAGGGGACGGCCAACAACGCAGGCGGGCAGCGCAGCCCCATGGACGCTGAGGGTGGGTGTCTTCAGAGGGCTTTTCTGAGGGGACAAACACCAGCCAGGCGTGTCCCTGGGTCACAGCCTCACCTCCCAGGTCTCGCAGCGTCCCCAGCAGGCGTCCGTGGTGACGCGGAGCCCGCGGCAGCCGGCTTTCCTGGCCACGAAGGTGAATTCCCTCACGGCGCAGCCCACGAACGTGCGCAGCTCCAGCGCCGCGGCCTGGGCGGCGCCGCCGCGGCCGGGCAGCAGCAGCAGCGCAAGGAGAGCTGCCGGGAGCAGCCAGGGCAGCTTCATGCTGAGGGCAGAGGGAGAGGAGGGTTGGGAGAGCCAGCAGAGCCCAGCAGGCGAGAAGTGCAAGTGGATGGGCTCAGCTGAAGCGGGGGCAGCCCTTCCTCCCTTCAAACCTCATCCTCACTCAGCCTGGGAGAAGAGGGGAGGAATGAGGGGTCCATTCCTCCATGACAGCCTTCCGGTGGAGGAATGAGGGGTCACTACTCCCAGAAGTGGAAAATCTCAGTAAAAATGTCTGTCACACAATGCAAGAGTGTGAAATCTTTCCCTGCAGAGCAGTAGGAGTTTGCCTGGAAGACATAAAGTCACCAGGCCATGCTTCAGCCCCGCTGAAATCTCCATGCTGCACATTTGTTTTGCAGCACATGCCCTTCTACCGCCCTGCCTGGGCTGTGCTGAGCTCACACAAAGCCAAGAGCTGCACAGCTGGGAGCCAAGCATCCCCGAATTCGTGCTGCAATCTCAGCATCTCCCAGAAGTATTGCTGGAGTCGCCAGGACCAGCACCCAGTGCACCGGTGCCATTCCTCCCTCTCCCTGGGCTGCAGCCAGAGGGGCTGGCTGTCCCTTCAGCACAGCTCAGACCCAGCCCAGGCTGCCACACCAGTGACCAGAGCTGGGCAGACAGCGGGACCTGGCCAAGGTGACCAGAAAAACCCTGCACTCCTCACACCTGAGCAGCCCAGCGCCCACCAAGACCCTCCGATACCTGTTGACCTTCTGTCTCAGCAAAGAAAGCGATCAACCTCTCTGGAACAGCTTTTCTGTCAAAAAAAGAGAGCTGGGAAATACTCTGAGCCACGAGGTCCATTTTACAATTCACATACTATCACTGCATTTAAATACATCTGTCTTAGAAAGCCCAGATTTGATACTGAAATTTGAGAAAGTCAGCTACGGCATGGGGCACAGACTGGTGTGTGCTGGGGTCTGTCCTCGGCTGGACAGAACAAAATTAAGTGAGCTGGGACTGCCATTTGCCTGGCTGATGCTTGAGTCTCTAGGCTCCTCTTAAACAAAATGATTTAAATTTGCTAAATCAGAGCTTCAGATCAGCATGTGATGTTTGCATCATATATGTCACCATTTTTACACTAGAGTCTTACATGTGATTAAAGAGAGTATGATTATATATAACCTTCAACGGGGTAAAAAAATGCTAAAATTCCTTATTTTTAAAAAAGTATATGTAGAGCAAAATAGACAAACTTCAGAACAAATCAAACATTTATCCTTTGCCACTTCAGCAAATCCTGCTGCTTTATTGATGAGCCAGAGCCATGACAGGGAGCAAACACGGACATGCACTCACCTAACTCGTTGGAGTCAGAATTCCTTTTGCAGTTTTAAATTGCAGATGGTGTTTCAGGATGTCAGAGTGAGCAGCAGGAGACCTGCACTGAAATCTCTGTCAGCTTTGTGACCAGTAGATCTCCCCAGCAGCTGCTACTGGGATGTCTAATTGCTCAAATTTATAGAAAGGGTCTTGTCAATCAAGGCAGATCCTTACTTGAACCACCCAAGGCATCAAAGCCATTGACTGTAAAGCAAGGCTCCCCTTTCCAGCAGTGATTAGCTTCAAGGGAATTATTGTTATTGCAGTTTATTGTTTCATAACCTGATCAAAAAAGGAGTATCTCGGTGAGTGAAATTATGAGCATGCACTGGGGCAAAATGGATCTTCTTTTCCATAATGGAATATCAACACCTTTGTGAAGAAATTGGAAGCTGGCTCTGAAATTATCATTACCCCTATAATTAACAAGCCCTAAGTAAACATCCTCAAGGGAAACTTCTCAGATACTTGTACAAAAAATTGCCTGGATTTTGTCAGCTGCAGAAGATCTTTTTTACGTGATTTCTCTGTACAAGAAAGGACAAGAGATGGGGGGAGGAGGTGAGAGCTTGTAAGGAAAGAAAGTGTTCTCTTGGCAAGCCAGGCAGCTGAAACACAGGTGAGCTCCACTGTGAAAGGAAATTTAGAAATCACTGTCCACTCTCTTCACTGTGCAAACCCAGTTCTCAGCTGTCCACAGGACAGGGAGCAGATGAGGAACTTGGTTCTGTGAAAAACTTGCTGGTCAGGGAGTTCATAAAAGATGAATGGGAGAAAGAAGTGCAGCCATAAGCTCAGTGGCCTGGAGAAAGCCAGCTGCCTTCCTTTCCACCAGTGACCTCCCAGCTCCAGGACCCAGAACAATCCAGAACAGACAGGGCAAGTGTCAGGGATTATGGAGCTCTCAGGATGATGCTGTCAGAGGTCAGAGGCAGCCACAGAATTACAACCCAGCCATGAGAACAGAAAACACAGGGGAAACCTTGATTCAAATAAAGGCCATGCTACAATGGACAAAATAAAATAAAATAGACAAAAACAAAATAAGTAGAAATCAAAAAAAAAAAAAAAAAGAATAGAGGGGAAAAAAAACCACAACAACCAAGGAAAACAGCATCTGTTGATGTTCAGAACATGCATCTTATCAAATATGAAGCAGTGATTACTATGAGCTGGTTAATTTACCTCACAAATATTCCATACATACTTCTGATGGATTACATTCAGATTTTCTGTAGTGTGAGCTATGGAAAAGAGCAAATTGACATTGAGGAAAAGAGATGTTATTTACTCTCAAGGTCTACCTTTTCTGTCTAAATTAGGAAACAGTGTTTGGAACAAGTGAAAGAGGGAAGGGACTGTTTGGAAAGCAGAAAAGCAGCAGGCATTTAGTGTTGTTGCCATATTACCATCTGACATGGGAAGGAGCTGCTTCAAATAGTTAATTCACTTAACAGACACTAAAAGAATAATAAAAATAAAAGAAAGAACAGAATTTTTAATAAAAAATTTGAAAAGTTAGGAGGCAGGGGTTGTTTAAAATCTACCCCAGTATTCTTCCTCATTATTGTTCCCAGTCTCACTGGCAGTAAATGACTCCAGAGTCAAGTGAAGGGGGATCAGGTGAGATTTTGGAGGTGGAATGTTGAATGGAGGTGTTGTAAATGTCTCCATCAGATCACCAGACAATGTCCTAGACACCTTTTTCCCCCATTGAAACCAGTGAGAAAATCAGGAAATTCAAAGACAAATGAGATCACAAGAAGTCAAGAGGATCAGCCCAAGTCCTGTCACTGATCTAAAATGATCACTTTCCACTAAAATAACCCTAAAACTACTTTTCTGTAATTTCCACTGAACAAAAATAAAGCTAGAAAATGAACTTTTAAAGCTTTTTCAAAAATATACAGTTTAAAAGTTCCTGACTTATGGGGAAAGCATGTAAAAATACTGAGCTTAAGTCCCCTTTATTTGATGCTGGAAATGTACCAGCAAACATCAGCCCAAGATTAGAGGCAGGTACAGGAAATACGTGCCAGATGGCAGATGAACCAGCTTTGACAGATCCCTCTTCTTCTATGGATTAAAAACCCAGGTGCTGGAGTTTTTGTGTAATTCAGCTTGGTTTCAGTGACTCCAGCTAAGATCCTGTTCTCTCATCTCCATTTGTACTGAACGGCCTCTTAGGGTGAAACAAAAGAGAAATTGCAGACTCTCACTTATTCTGTCTCTAGAAAATCCTGTCTGCTTGTGGGACAGGCACCAATTCCTGAAGGATTTGCATTGTGTTGTGTGAAAAGCCTGAGTGCTGACTTTTCCCACGCAGAGTTTTTGCTGTCTTACTGTTCTGTGAGTTTATCTCATTTAAGTTAATCAATAAATACACCAGTGGGATCTCAAATCGGGTTGATCATGAGAAAGGAGCTGAGATGAGCTATTTAATGAGAGTGACCAAGGGAAATGCCAATGCTGAGTGGCTGCACACAGTAAGCACTGCACAGAGCCTTGTAGGCCAGAAGAAGCTGGTGACCATTCGGGTCAGAAAAGTCAGTGACTGGACAGGAGATATTTAATGCACTGCCCACAGCAGGGGTTTGGAAAGGTGGGTGTTAGTTCAGAGGTAAGACAGAAGGAGAAATGGGTGAGGAATCAAGGTAGTGTGGGATGGCTGGCCAAGTTCACAGGAGGTGGCACCCATAAGAGATTAGGGTTCAGTTTAGAAGAGAGTGAATCATAAATATATCAGTTAGGATACACAGCCATAAATGTTGTATGTAATTTGATGAACTCACGGGGAAAAAAAAGCATTTGAATCACTTTTCCCTATACAAGTTAACATCAGATTTTATGTCAATAGGTTGTTTACTCTTTTCTGGTAGTTTTGAAAAAAAGATAACCTTTATGTCCTGAAAACAGCATTTCAAACAAGTGCATTAAGATTGTTTAATCCATCCCCACAGCTACCGTGTGTTTGTCTTGGAGAGTGACTTTCTGTCATTTTCTACATTTTGAAAGAATGCAAAGAGTTGGTTTGGAAAGGGACAGACAAAGCAGGTTTAACCTTGAGAGGGCACAGCTGATCTGTAAATGAAAATCAAAGGCAGCAAGTAAAGCTCCTTGAAAGGCTCTGACAGAAACACTGCCAAGTGCAAGCACAGGGAGCAAAATGCAGCCATCAGGAAATGTGTTCCCGAGCAGGAATGAGATAAATGTGGGCTCTCCCTGCTAACAATGGGACACCAGTCCCCGCTGAAGGTCTCGGGCACACAAAGCCACTTCTGCTTTAAAAGACTTTCTGCTCATTTTGCTTCCTGGGCTTAACACAACACGAGCTGGCAGCGGCTGAATGAGCATTAGGAGAAGAATGTAGTCAGGAAAGAGGATTTCTTGAGGCTGCTGTGGCAGTAAATCACACCACACTCAGTACTCGGGGGAGTGAGCCCTCTTACAGAGGAGATAAACACTTCTTGCAGCCTGTGGGGGTACCTGTGTTAGGAATGGCAGAGCAGCCCCGTGAGCACACCTGTAAAATCCAGCCCTGCAGATCTGAAATGCTGGGGGAAAGCTCTGTGCTGACTGCAGCAGAATCCCAGCTGTTTCAGCACAGACACTGCCTCAGCAGCACGCTGTTATGAGGAATCTGTCAGACACTATTCTTCTCTTCCTTTTCCATCAGACTTGGAAAATGAAGTCCAAGGGTGAGGCTTAACAGTAACAAAAAAAGCTAATCCACAGTTTGCTTGAGGCACATCTATCCCGGGGAGATAACACTCTTCTGCTAAACAAGTCCTGCTGCTATGATGGATTCAATCCAGAAGAGAACTGATGAAGATCCTACAGACACTACAAGAGCTGAAGCTTCTGAAATTTGGTAGTGCACATCTCTAACATACAGGTATTGCACCCTAAACAAGGTAATTCCCATAAAGATAAATCCATAGCAGAACTTCACATTCAGTTCAGAACCTGATCATAACCTGATTTGGTACTATATGGACAAAAAACTATAGTTTGAACACATTTACTAAAATTCCTTTTTTATATGTTTATATACAGGGTACCTCAGCAAAGCTAGTTTCTCAACCCTTAAACTTGGAGCAAAATGCTTCACAAGTAGAAATCAGAAAGAAAAATATAAAGGCAAAAAAGGAAGTAAAGACTCTCCATTGTCAAGAAAATAACAGGTTCAAACAAAATTCATCCTGACCCAATGCCAAATGATAGCAAAATTTAAAATAAAAGATGTTAAATTTTTTTTTTAAACTAAAAGATAGACCAGACCAGTTTGTCTGATATCTGTCCCAGTCTAACTAATGTAAATACTGATTCCAGAGTTGTACTCTACTGTGGCTGTAAGTTACATGTTGCAAAGATTAACAGCTGCTGAAGACACATTTCTCAAAGACTGACTGGCAGGAAGAATTTACCTTCTACAGGGTCATTCCTGAGGAGTTCCTGAAGGTTCAGGGGTTGTGATATATACAATGGTGAGGGGACAAACACAAAACCACATCTCCAGGATGGATGAGGAGGAGAGTAAAGGTACAGCACTGAGCCCAGGCTGTGGAACTCCTTTGTCATGGTCCTTAGGAAAGTCAGGAGACTCATTTCTTAAGGCTGCCATATCCTTGCTCTGGAAAGGTGTATTTGTCAAGCATAGCTCCTGAGAGTAAGCAATCAAGCACCACTTTGCCACATCATGCCAATGTTGGTATCATTCTTCTCACTTTTCTCAGGCACTTTGGAAGCATGTGCACCCTCACACTGTCATCAAATACAGCCACATTTCCTTCCTATGAAACTGTCCCTTCATGGTGATGATGCTGATCACATTCAGCCCAGAATATGGATACAAGGATTCAAATCCAATGGAATTGGCTAAATATTGATGGGAGAGAGAACTGTACTCTGTAATTATACACCAGGGAATTGCCTGGAGATTTGATCTGAGTTCCTTACAGTGTGGAAAAGATTTTTCCTATAAATACAGATGCTGTACAAACATTATGTGGCTGACAATAACCACTGTAGCTCAAGTCACTTCTGCACTCCATAGCTCTCCTCTGACAGTCTTTTTAGAAAAGACATTTTAGTCTTTTAGGACAGAATAATGAGCAATGACACAGCTGCTCTGGCCTCAGAATTTGAAGATGAAGCTTCTTAATCAAAACTACAGAAGTTCAAAGATACATTACCTTAATTCAATAATTTCCCTGCTGTTCATGGCCAGTGCACTGGAGAACAGACCCTTGTGTGAGTCACATCACCCCAGTGCTAATGCTCCCTTTTTAACATTGCCCTGGTGATGAGTGAAGTTTGCAAATTACACAAAGCTGGAAATGAAGTCTCCTGAAACAAAGCTACTGTCTCTTCCTGTGTATCCTGTCAGAATAATCTCATAGAACTATTGAACTAATCAAAATCCAGCCAGGATCCAAACAGGATCAGAGTCCCAAACCCCAGAGAGGCACTTGGCCAAATCAAACCTCGGCACAGCATTGACCCAGACAAGGCAAGAAGTGTCAGAAGCAGAGAGAACCAAATCTTCCAGCCTGACCTCTTTTTACCCCCTGGGGAAATGTGGATCTCAGACAACATTTTGAGTCCTCAGACTATTTCCAGAGCCAGTTCTTCACCCTATTCCCACTGATTTTAACAAGTTCCTTGTGGGTGCAAATTCACCCCATGTCATGGGACCACCAGGGCTCACAGAGGCCAGGAAGAAAAATATGTTCCAGCAGGGCAGAAGCAAACCCCACCACCCTACAGAGACAGCTGAGGTACCAGAGGCTGCCCAGGTTTCTGTTGTCTGTCTTGAGTCACCAACTTATCAGCAACTGAAGAATTACCAGGGGAGGAAGATAAGAAGAGTGAGAGATAAGAAAGATCCATCTTTCACTCTGAGCATCACTGCCACAGGCACATCACACTGTGACTGTCTCACCACCCTCTTAGGGAAGAATTTCTTCCTAATTAACATCAGTCATTATAGTTTACAGCTTATTTACAAATTCTGATATCACAGTAGTAATCATTTCACCTGAGCTGAAAGTTCAGGTCAGAGCCTGCACTCTCCTCTATATGGATTAATCAATAGACATTAACTGAAAAAAGTACCACAAAATCAATTTTATGGTGCTAGTGCTACACACCTCTGCCTTTCTTCAAGCATGCTTTTTATCCTGCAGTCTTTGTAAGCTATGTCTACTTTAATTAGATCAGACAGATAAATCCTGATAAAAACAAAACACTTTTGTCATTTAAAGACACTTTCAAACCAGACATTAATTTATAAAGATCAGACAGTCTAACAAGACAAGGTTCATGTTTCACAGAGCTTCATACAGTGTTTGACTCTGACAATGTCAGCTATATCCTCTGAAGTTCAAAGGTCAAATATGTAAATCATGGCTAAGTATAATAATTTCTTGCTTTGCTTGCAGCTGGCATGTGGCAAATAGATGTTGAAATCCAGCTGCTTAAATCCTTGATCATCCATTTAGGTTTTAACCCAGCAGTAAATGACTAAAATGTATGTTTGCAGAGGTGTGTGCCAAACTGTACCCCAGGGATTCCCACTCGACTCAAAGTACTAAAAGACTCTGAACTTCTTGGACATGTAAAGAATACAACATACAGATGTTGCTTTGTAAGGAAAATGCATTACAAATTACTCACAGATTAAGCTGGAATTATAATAAAATGCTGGGTTTGACTTGAAACATAAGGCTAGAAAATTAAATTTAAGTTTTGCCTCTTTAATTAGCATCAAGGATCAGGTGTCCTGCAGGCTCCAGTTTCTGAACACTTTATAAAGCATCACCCAAGAGCAACAAGCACTGTAGGTTAAATTTACCAAGGTTAACAATGGCCAAATCTCCACTGACACTGCAAGGGGAAAACTGCTGGTCTGGACTTCCTTTAGAAAACCCTCCTCACAGAGGTTGGCCACAGAAGGCCGAGAAGACACAGAACAAACTCCAGAGCCACAGCCCAACATTTACTGATCTTCCTGTTTTGGGTGGCATTCCCTGCACAGCATGGAGAGCCCTGGTGGAAGTATAATGTGTCTCTAAAGAGACTGGTACCAGTGGCAGCTTCTGGACATCACAGTTGCACAGCCTTTTTCAACTGAGAAATTGCCTTATTTTTTTTAATCCAAGGAGCCAGAGTGTTGACAGATTAAAATTATCTAATGTACTCTTTTCTCCCATTTAAGTTGTTTGAGTGCATGCAGAGGACCATGTACAGGCAAAGGTTTTCCAAACCTTCTAATTACTATATAAGAAACAGACAGTGGCTGCAGGATGAGCAACACAGATTTTGCCTGACCCAAGAGGAACTCTGGAATAAAAGGATTCTCCATGTCACAGGAAAGTGGGAACTTCAAACCATGGTCCAAGGGTAGATCCCTGCTTTAAGTGTGGTCTTCTTGACATCATTGTCAAGGGGTTTTTATCAACATAGACATTGGACACTGAATTTTCATACATTTTTTTAAAAGGCTCAGGGCATTTCATCCCTGACATGGTGTTATTCAGAATCTCTCTGTTTGGCACATGCAAATAGGAAATTACTGGAGGCACTGAATACAGCTCCCCACTCCTTCTGTTGCCCTCTCCTCAGCACCTGAAGAGAAGGACAACAACCTCTCTAAACCCCCCACAGAGGTCAGCCTAAAATAGTCACATACAAGGACAGGTAAAACCACAGAATCGTTAAGGATGGAAAATGCTTTTAAGATCACTGAATCAAATTGTTCATCCAGCACTGCCAAGGCCACCACTAAACCATGTCCCCAACTAACACATCTGCAAATATTTTAAACACCTCCAGGAATGGTGATTTCATTTCCCCAAGCAGCCTCTGCCAGTGTTTGACCACCCTTTGGGTGAATAAATTTTTCCTAATGCCCAGTCTAAATGTCGTCTGACACAATTTGAGGTGGTTTCTCTTTTCCTGTTCCTTGTTACTTGGGAAAACAGACCCACCCCCAGCTGGCTACAGCTTCTCTTCAGGGAGTTGTAGAGAATAGGAAGCCTCCCTGAGCCTCCTTTTCTCCAGGCTGCTCCTCACAGGACGTGTGCTCCAGACCCTTCTCCAGCTCTGCTGTCCTTCTCCGGACCTGTTCCAACCCTCAATGTCCTTCTTGTAGTGAGGGGCCCAAAAGTGAGCCCAGGATTTGAGGTGCAGCCTCCCCAGTGCCCAGCACAGGGGACAATCCCTGCCCTGCTCCTGCTGGCCACGCTGCTGCTGACACTGGCCAGGCTCCACTGGCCTTTTTGGCCACCTGGGCACACCTGGCTCATGTTCAGCCACTGCTGACCAGCACCCCCAGGCAGTCAAGAGATCCAGACTGAGCTTTTCACTGACATGCCTGAGACAACCCTATCCTGTGACATCTTCAAAAATGCCTTGTCTCCTTAATTCTTTAAACATCTGATCATCTTTCAAGGCAGATAAGTGTTTGAACAGATTTTTGCTGGTCTTTTCACCTCACTGTAGCACCTCCAGTTTTAAACTTTATTCCAAGCCCATGTTTTTCCTTCTCCTGTCAGGCCTGGGGCAGAGCAGCACATTCTGTGCAAGGTCTCTTTTTCCACAGTCTACAAAGTGCTGGTCCACTTCCATTACAGGGTGCCAAAACAGAGGGTGCACACCTTTCTTCTCAGCATTACAGTGACATTTACTGCAGTCCATACAAAATACCTCTCCTGGATGCATTTCTCCAAAGAAAGCAGGTGAAATTATACTCTTACTTTCCATTTATTTTCTCCTGTCAAAGAATAGGTTAGCAGGGTTTTTTTGCAAGACAGCATGTTTTACGTAATTAGTAATAATGGAGAGTCTCAGAGGAGAAAATTTTTAGTAACACCAGTCATGAAATGACAACTGCACCAGGAAAGGGCAGTTCCCTGCTCCTGAGAGAGAGAAAAAAAAGTCTTTTCCATTTCCCCAGTAGCAGAATAACATCTTTTGAACAATGCTGCCCTGTTCATAACCAAATTCTTTTGTAGGCAGACATTGTGTCTAGACAGCCTCAGAAAAACTGCCTCATTTAACATCCCAGGGCTGGGTTCATTGCATGTGCTGGAGGGTTTACCTGAATGCTCAGGTACAGCTCACAAATTATGCAGCAGAGATTAATTCAGTTTTTTTTCTGGAGCTGATGGGTGTCACTGTAAAACAGGCAGGAAGCAAACTGGGATCACACATTCCCTCTAAGCTCATATCCATAAAAGCTTTCTAGAGGTCACGCAGACAATGTACACACAATAGTGCATGATGTGAAGAGGATCCATTTACTGCAGGAAGAGGAAATGAGTCCAGGTCACCCCTGTTAGTGCTGACCACTTTCCCACATAGACACAGCAGATTTGTCCAATCTCCTCACAGATCTTTATTTTACTTTTGGTGACAGCAACGGGGCTTCCATCATTGGCTCTGGCAGGAAGAGAATTAAGTCCTGTAGTTTACAGAAGAGCTGTACTTAATCTGTCTCGTCGTGTTTCTGTACTTGGAAGAGGCAAGGTCTCCATAATTCAAGCTCATATTAGTGTAGTCATGGTAAAAAGAATACAATATTCTTTAAAAAGACCCCAAACCTTAGCCTTGGATAGAAAACAACTGATTTATCTTTGAGATTTAAACAAAATCCCCTTCTGCAGAGGGACAAACTCTATTCCAGACTAACACAAACTTTTTTTCTGCATATCCTCCCCTCCAGGCATCTGATTCTTTGGGAAGGGAAGAACTCAGGGAAGTGTCTGGTGGGATGGAAAACCTAAGGGCTGGGGATCCAATGGAGAGTGGGTGAGGGTTACCCCACAGCCCTCTCCCCTCAGGGAAGGGAGCAGGGATGTCCTCCCTGCATCACTCACGCTCCCACCCCACTGGCACAGGGATTTCAGAAACCTTCTCCTCCTCCTCCTCCTCCCCTCACCTTCTCAGTCCTCCTTCTGAGGACAAAGAGATGACAGCCCCAGCTCTGGAGAGAGACACTTCCAGAAGGGGAGACTCCACTTGGAAAATGTATTAGCATGAACGGCCTGATGGGGATAATGGATGGGGATGAGAGAATGTGAACACATGGAAAACAATTCAGGGTTACAGTAAAGGAAAATACATTTTAAAGATGTGTTTTAGGGAATTCATCTGCTGCCAAGTCAGGCAGCACAGAAGGAGACAAGCCAGTGTGGAAGTAAGGTCACAGAAGTTTAACTACCAGCATTTCCATAGCAAGCTTGAAATCACTGCTGCTAAGCCTTACCTGTATTCTGCCCACCCTGGCTACTGAAAAAAGAATATTGTGGTGGAAATGCTTTCTTTTCATCTGATTTTTCTGTTTCTGGTCAATAAAGCACTGGGATATAAAACTGAACCCACTTCTGCCTTGAACTACCCTGCCACAATGGAAGAAGGTTGCCCCAACAGCAATCCCATAAAATCAGGCTTATGTTGAAGCAACAACTTAAGCATTAGAAATAAAGTTTTATTTATTGCTGCAAGATCTGGATTCCATGCCCACACTCTCTGCTGCACTCATGATGCAATCAAAACAGAATATTCTACATCAGTGACTAACTGACACACAAAAAAAACACCAAAAAACCACTATGACATTAAATGGCTTATTTGTAGATTCTGTTTTCCTAGACAATTAATTCAAGCATATAAATTTACATTATTAGATTTCAAATCCTAGTAATAGATTGGATATTGTCCCATGAAATTATATACAGCATACATATCATTGTCAATTATTTTAGAGGGGATTGGTAAATTAGAATAGGAAGCAAGAAGCACTTTGATTGTGGATTTAACAGAAACATAAATTATAGAAATTATTATTGGAAAGCAATAGGAACAATTGTGTGTGTGTGTGCTTTTACAGTTTAGTTAATCTCTTTTCCAAGCAACTGAAATCATAGGGTAAAGGGTACATTGTGGGCACACCTGATTCCTGCTGGAAGAATGCTCTTTTGCACCTGAATGCCAGGTTTGGTCCAGTCTGAAGTACTTGATGCAAACCAGGAGGATCTTTGTTACTAAAGTGTGTTTGAACTGCAGAGAAAGTCACTAACTCACACCCAGTGCAAGAAAACCAGATGAAAAGTTCAGGGGAAAAAAAAAAGAAGCTGAAAAAGTTGGAAATTCAGGGACTAAAATTGCATGGGACAAGCGGCCACTTCTGCTCTCCCAAATTCAGACAAAAAACAAGCAAGCACAAACTCTTGCACATGCTTGGCCTGTCTAAACTGTATTAGCAGAAGAATCCAGAAGGTTTGTGCAGCTTGTGAGCTTGGAATCTTTGCAGACATTGATCAGAGGACTTTTTACAACGGTGTGTAGTGAGAGAACAAAGGGGAATGGCTTCAAACTGATGGAGGGCAGGGTTAGACAGGATATTAGAAAAAATTCTTTATTGTGAGGATGGCGAAGCCTCAGGCTGCCCAGAGAAGTCGTGGCTGCCCCACCCCTGGATTGTTCAAGCCAGATTGGATGGGGTTTGGAAGAACCTGATCTGGTGGAAGGACCTCTAAAAAAGTCCCATTTCCTCAGCTGACCACTTGGAAAGGCATTTGTTTGGAAAAGGCTGAAGTGCCCCCTGGTCTGTAGTTATGTTCCCCGTACGACATTCTCAACTAGAACAGCACATTTTGCTTCAGTTCAGTCCAACACAAGTCCTTACACTTGTGTTTGCAGAACCTAGTGCAGGACAGGAGAAAGAGGGGCTGGGGGCACCACTGCAGTGGGAAATATTCTTTTCTTTGTATTCCTGAGTCATTTTTGTCTGGCCAGAACTGATGTTTGAAATGTGCATAATCACTAACCATGACAATTATTGTCTGATGAGTGTCATGGAGAGCAAATACCAATAATATCCCCTTGTGCTTGTGAAATAGTCTGTGGGCTAACAAAGTAATTACCACTGTCTGAATTCCACATTTCCTTCCTCCAGAAATCAAGAGTGCCCTTTGCCAAGTTGTAGTTTACTCCAAGATCTGGCACCTGCAGACTTGAGCTTGGTGTGTCCAAGATGCCTGAAATGGAAGTTTATGTAATGCAGATGCCCATGTTGGTTGGAGACAGATAAATAAATATACAGTGACTTTCCACTCATGCACATCATTTACATTGCTAAATATCTGAAAAGGCTGGGGAGTTGCTGGGATGAGCATAAGCTGTAACCCCACTCAGCACACTTTGCAGAATTAATATAAAAGCCTAAAACTGAGCTGGATCACTTGTCCAGTTGGCTCACACAGCTCAGCCACATGTGCTGAAGGTTCAAAAAGATTCAAACCTTGCCGAGTTGCTGTCCGAGGTTTTTTCTCTACTCCCCCGGGCGGGGGAGGAGGCTGCACCGGCCGAGCTGTGGCACAGCAACTGACAGCCGGGGGGCACTGCCCAGATGCGCCGGGGGCGTCCGGGCAGCGCCTCAGCAGGAGGCAGCAGTGATCAGCAAGAAGGCGAAGGAGAAAAGAGGGACCCGAGTCAGGGCAAAGTCCACAGTGCTTTAATGTCTCCAGGGAACGCCAGCCGAGTCGGGACCACGAGGCAGGGGTACAGCCGATTATAAAGGGACGGAACATAGAACATTTCAACCAATGAGAGAGAACTTGGGACGGAACAAACCCGTGACAAACATGCCGGCTCGCCAATAGGGAATGTGACAGGGAGGGACCCTTGTTCCCGATCCAGTCACCCACCGAGGAGGGGAGAACTTTCTGGAAATAGGGAAGGGGACAGTGGCTGATGGACAGGAACTCAGGGAGGGATTGACAGAGGGTAACCAGGGGAACAGGGGTGGAGACAAAAAACTGATACTCTCAAAAGGAGGGGTTGCCAGGGGAGGTGGGGGGGGGAACCCTAGGACCGAACCATTATAACTTTAGGGGGAAACGGGAGAAACCAAATGAACCCTGCACCACAACATCTCCCTCTTCTTTGTTTAAAATAAAAATAAAACTGAAATTGTCCTTAAACTGGTGTAGTAACTGAAAACCATAGGGAGGATTGAGGGGCTTGCTCCCAATGCGTCTTTTCACAGGAAGGTTCTTCAGGGATGGGAGCAGGGTCAGCAGGAGCCTCAACATGGTTGATTTGGGGGGTTGAGGCAAACAAAATTCTGGTCAGTAACTTATAGATTATGCAGAAACCAAAAATTAAACAGAGCAAAACGAAGATAATAACTAAAATGGTACGAATGATGGAGCCCACCCAGCCTGTCACCCCCATTTTGGATAGCCAGTCCCCCAACCAGTCCGAGGTCTGTTGTCGGATGTTGTTGACGTCCTCGGACATCTGGCGGATGGTGTGTCTGGCGTCCTCGGCTCGTGACGACAGGTTCATGCAGCAGAGCCCCTCGAACTCCTCACAGTGATGGTTGTGGAGTAACAAAAGGAAATCGATTGCCGCCCTATTTTGGAGGGTCGCTTTCCTCGTTGTTTCCTCGTCAGCTAGGAGGTCTGCTAGGGCAGTTGAGGTCAAATTCGCTTGCTTCGCCACCCAGCACTCGAGGTTGCCCAATTCCCCTAGTGCTTTAGCTGCGGCCACCCACGGCAAAAATACCGAAACCGCAATATTTCTGGGTCTAGACCAATGAACAATTTCGGTGTCACATTCTGGGTCAATTTTGTGGGTGTCTCTCTTAACTCTGGCCAAATCCTGTGTGACATTTTTCCTTTTCCAATTGAGAATTTCAGTATAGTTGGGGGTAAGCAGCGTCAACCGCCCAAAAGTGCAGGGCCCTCCGGACAGGCGAGGGGGAATTCCAGCCCACGCTCGGTTACCACAAATTAGGAACGCGCCTTTAGGGAGGAGTGCGGGTTTCAAATAAAAGGTATTGGGAACATAAACGGTGGTGGTGAAATTGCACCAGTTCTTTGTTTGATACCTCTCATTCTTAAAGTGTACCACCCGGTCTGGGATCGCACCTTGGTGAGGGAGGAAATGGAGGCAGAGGGAGGCGCGTGCGGAGCCGAGCAGCTCGAATTCCGTGGGCTCATCAGTGGTATAATTAAGAAGTTTCATTATTTTTTCCCACCAGTAACTGGGATTGATGGAACCAACAGGGTCGAACTCCGGAAACAGGTGCTTTAGGTGGGGGAGTAAGGGAGGGGGAAAATCATCCAACCCAAATGGAATTCCCACAAGACAAGTCGAGAGGGGGTCTGCTGCAGAAGCTGTTGATAGGCAAAGGTGGTCTTGCCCCATCGCTTGAGCCAAGGTTCGCCAGACATTCGCCTTTGGTTGGGGAACAATCCAGGGGTCGGCTGGGTGGATCATCAACAGGAGCGAAATCATGATGAAGAAGGGTCTAACTGAAACAAACGAAGGAAATAGGTTAATACAGAGGGTTCAGCTGGTGGCGGTTCAGCCTGGGGGGTACCGGACCTACAGACTTCTTTTCTTCGTCGTCTCCAAGCTGCCTCCTCCACCTGTGCTGCAGAACCGATGTTACGGGCTCTTCCTGGAAGGTAGGGCTTCACCCACTTGGAAGGGACCCACCTCAACCCTGTGGGGGTGGACACGCAGGCGTATCCACGACCCCACGTAACCAGGTCAAAGGGGCCCTCCACCTTCCAGGTTTCAGGGTCTTTCACCAGCACAGGGGGTTTCGCCCTCAGGTGTATGTCTTTATAGGTATTAAAGTGTCTTGCGATGGGCGGGTTCAGGCAGTCAAAACTACAGTTAAGGAAGTTGATGGCGAATAAGGCCCTGGCCAGCCGGATCTGAGGGGACTCCACCTTCATAGCACCTTTTTGATGTTCTAATGTACGCTTGATGCTCTGGTGGGCCCGCTCAACCACCGCTTGTCCTGTGGGAGAGTAAGGGATGCCGGTTTTGTGGCTTACCCCCCACTCCTGGAGGAAGCTCCGGAATTCCCTGGATTTATATCCTGGCCCGTTATCAGTTTTTATCTCCTTGGGGATGCCCAGCACAGAGAAGGCATGTAACAGATGCTTTTTAACATCTGTCGTCTTCTCTCCTGTGTGGGCAGAGGCGTAGACGGCCCCAGAAAAGGTGTCCACGGAGACATGTACGCACTGGAACTTGCCGAATTCTGGGATGTGTGTGACATCCGTCTGCCAGATCTCGCAACTTTTGAGTCCCCGTGGGTTGGCGCCGGTAGCCACTACGGGCAGTTGGAACGCCTGGCACTGTGGGCATGTGGCCACAATTGCTCTCGCCTGGTCCCTCGTCAGGTGGAATTGACGGACCAGGCCAGGAGCATTTTGATGGAATCGTTGGTGGCTGAGTTTCGCCTGTTGAAAGGCGTCTGGGAGTGGGGCCATCTCAACTGGGGCGGCTAGGGCATCGGCACGCCGGTTGCCCTCCGCGATGAACCCCGGTAAGTCGGTGTGTGACCTCACATGCATAACATAGAAGGGTTGCTCTCGGTGGGAGACCAGATCTATCAGTCTCGAGAGCAAACTGAACAGGTCCATGTTGGAAACCTCCTGAAGAATTGCACTCTCCGCTCTGGAAACGACACCAGCGACATATGCAGAGTCGGTTACTAGATTAAAAGGCTGAGAGAACCTTTCAAAGACTCTGACCACTGCGGCCAACTCGGCAATTTGAGGTGAACCCTCAACCTTTTCAATGTCTGTCTTCCACCGCCGAGTTTGAGGATCCCGCCAAGTCACCACAGACTTGTGGGATGCTCCGGACGCGTCTGTGAAAATTGTCAGAGCTTTCAAAGGCTTCCGACTCTGAACTGTCTTTAACGACAGTTTGAAATTCATCCCTGAATTAAACAATTTGTGGGCCGGTTTGTGAATCGAAATTTGCCCAGTGAACGAGTCCAGAGCAAATTGGAGAGCTTCGTTTTCCAGGAGTAGATGTTCCAGCATGGCCTTGGTTAATTGGCCCGAGTTCAAATTAATTGGAACATGAATGCATGAAAAGTCAACACCGGCCAACTCCCGGATCCGGAGGCGAGCCTTCCGGATCAACTCAGCTACCAACTCTTGTGGCCTCGTCATCCTCTTGGACCTATGATGGCTGAGGAAAACCCACTCTATAATCAAGAGAGGGTCCCTCGAACCCTGGTCCTTAGATGTTTTGGTGGATGACTCCCACTGAAAAATCAACCCATGCGGGTGTGGCAGCCTTCCCAGTATGATAAAATTGAACGGCAAGTCTGGGTTGTACCGATGTGCCTGTCTCTGCGATAAGATGTTTTGCACCTTTTCCAAGGCTGTGGCGGCCTCCTGGGTAAGGGTCCTGGGAGAACTAAGCTCCTCTCCCCCTTTCAAAAGATTGAAAAGGGGGGCTAGGTCTTCCGTAGGAATACCCAGCCAAGGTCTTACCCAATTCAAAGACCCACACAGCTGGTGAACATCAGCCAAGGTTTCAATTTTGGTGTTAAAGGCCAATTTCTGCGGAACAATGGTCCGCTTGGTGATCTCCAGGCCAAGATACTTCCAGGGTGGCATCCTTTGAATTTTTTCTTCCTGGAGCTCGAACCCTGCAGAAGTCAATGCATTGATTGTCAGGAAAAGCGAGTGGGTAAGTGTGCTGTCATCAGGTGCACACACCAGGATGTCATCCATGTAATGTAGGATGATGGCATCTTTTGCTGCCTCTCGAACAGGGGACAGCAAGGAAGAGACGTACCACTGGCAGATCACAGGACTTGCCTTCATTCCTTGTGGTAGGACTTTCCAATGATACCTCTTCCTTGGGGCTTCTCGGTTGATGGTGGGAACCGAGAAGGCAAAGCGTGGGGCATCGTCAGGGTGTAGAGGAATTTGAAAGAAACAGTCCTTTATATCCAATACAGCCAACTTCCAATTTTGAGGGAGCATGGTTGGGGACGGCATCCCTGGTTGGAGAGCGCCCATATCTTCAATAACATTATTAATTTGGCGAAGGTCGTGCAGGAGCCGCCATTTGTCCTTGTTTGGTTTTTTAATAACAAAGACAGGGGAGTTCCATGGTGAATTGGACTCCACGATGTTGCCTTTGTCCAGCTGCTCCTGTACGAGCTCCGTGAGCGCCTTTAACTTTTGTTTGTTGAGCGGCCACTGCTCTACCCATATCGGAGAATTTGATTTCCAGGTTAATTTTTGGGTAGGGCGCTCTTCAGTGGCCGCTACTGAAAAACCTGAGGAGCCGTTGGCAGGTCAATTGTGGCTCCCCATTGGGCTAAAACATCTCTCCCCCACAGGGGTTCCGTATAGTCCATTACAAATGGGCGAATAGAAGCCAATTGCCCATTTGGCCCCGTAATTTGTACCACGCTCTTAGACTGCTTAGCCAATTGTATGCCCCCTACACCTTGAACGCGTTCAGCCGCGCGTTGCAACTCCCAATGTGGCGGCCATTCCTCACTAGGAATGATCGTCACATCCGCCCCTGTGTCGAGCATGCCACTGATTCTGGTCAATTGACCATCCCTGCTCACACTACACGTTAGTCGGGGTTTCCCCTTTCCAATTGCATGAGTCCAGTTTACGCGCAATGTTGGTGTTGTAGCATGTGTTGAAGGTGGTATTGTGTTTTCTACTGATTCAAATAACTCTACAGGGATGGCCTGGGCTATAATTTGACCTTTTTGCAATGTAACCGGTGGGCGTATGCAAAAAAATCCCACTGCAAATGAATCAATGGCATGTGGTAATAAACCCGGAATGATGGTGATTTCCGGTGGTGTGCACTTAGTGTCGCCAATGACAACGCACTCACTCTTGATCCGGTTCCAGGTACCTGGTGCCTGAGGTGCGACCATCGCAAGATGGCACTGGGAGTCCATGATCTTAACTGACTCGACTAACTGCAACCTGTAGGGCGAAACCAAAGAGGAGGTGGTTAGAGACGTAAGAATCGGTGTTTTGCAAGAAGTCAAGTCTGGTAAATTGTGTTGAAGAGTTGGGTGGGTAAATTGGGATCCCCTCCCCAAATCCCCTTTCTTAGATGTTGAGTCACCCGCCCCATTTTTGTCATCGCGCAGGGAGGGGCTGCGCTTCTGCCTTAGTTTTTTTGATCTTTCTTAAAACCCTCCTGGGATGCCGTCTGCTTCCTCCTGAACTCATAAAACTCAGTTCGGAGTGGGCAGTCCGGCATCCAGTGTTCGGTGTTGCCACAGAGGTGACACTGTCCACGCGGCGGCGGCCTTGGCAGGGTAGGAGTCCGTTGTGGCTGTGCGGGCATTGCTTCAAAGAAGTTCCTTGGTTCGGCGAAGGACACCCGGCGGGTCGATGGCTTGGTGTCAGTGTCCTGCCGAACGATGACCGGAACCTTCGTCTGGCAAACCTCTATCATTGCCTGGATGGTGGGAGGCGGGTCCAAGGGCAGGCTGAGGATGGCTGCCTTGCAGGCGGTGTTTGCATTGGTGGCAGCCATCTCGAGCAGGACGCTCAGTCGAGCGCTCTCGCTGTGGACTTGCTGCTCTATAGCCCTGCGGAGACGCTCGACAAAGATTATAAAAGGCTCTTCACTGCCCTGGATTATTTTAGAAAATGTAAGAGATGGTACTGCAGTCTTCAATGATAGGAAAGCCCGCTCCGCTACCTTGGCACTTTCCCGGAGCACAGCACGGGGGATATCCCTTGCTTGGATCGCCCCGTCAGCCCAATTTCCGGTACCGATAAGGTGCTCGGTACACACCGCTTCACCACCACGGATTGTGCTTGTTTGGGTATCTGCCCATAAGTCTGGGAGAATGTCCCTTATTCCCTTTTTCCATGCCTCTTCCCATACCCCGAATTCAGTGGGGTTGAGAAGACATGAAAAAAGTGTCCGCAAATCAGCAGGAACAACATTAGTTTCTAATAAAGAGGCTCGAAGGAGTCCCCGGAAATATTCACTCTCCCGGGAGAACTCCTTTTGAGCCTTGCACAGCTCCTTGATGGTGGAGTGGGGGAATGGGGTCCACTGCGCTTTGACCGGTCCCTGTCCCTCCTGCTGGTATGTGACAGGGGCTGCAGTGATCACTGGTGCAAGCCCTGTGTTCCGGTTCTCCAACCCTGCCCCCCCCCCCGGGAACCGGGTTGTGGGAACCAGGAGGTGGGGCGTGGGAACCAGAACAGGGGAGGGAGGGGCATTGCGTGGGAACCTGGGCGGGGCTGGGAGCCTGGGCGGAGTCGAGAGCTGGTACATGCTCCGCCTGTGGGTGGTAACTTGGGGGCGGGGCTAGGGGAGGGGGAGGAGGAAAGGGCGTGGAAGAGGGTGGAGGAACAAAGGGTGGAGCGAAGCAGGGGTGGGCAGGGTTTTGTAGGGGAGGGGAGGGGACAACAGGCTTGGAGGGAAAAAGAAAAGGATTGTGGGAAGAAGACAGGGTTTTGGAGGGAAAAGCCATGTGGCCACCTCCATCTTGAGCTCCATGGGAGCCATTTTGAGACAGAGTCTGAGAGTAGTCACCCTCTGGAACTAAGAACTCAGCTTTGGGTTTGACAACCGGGGACTTCGGGGTGGGGGAAACAGGGTTCGGGGAAGAATCCCCCGAAGTCTGGCCAGGACTTCGGAGGTGGGGGGTTGGAGGACCCTGAGGAAAACCCGGGGGATGGCAAGAACCCGGCACTGTGCCTGTGTGAGCTGTTTCCCTCAGGATTCCCTTATTCTGAGGTACAGAGGAGGTGGAACAAGGATCTAGGACTTGGGGACAGGGTGAACATGAACCAGGGGATAGTTGTTTCCTCAGTTTCCCTTGTTCTTTTAAAGCTGTAATAATTTGGAAGCTCCAATAAACTAATTTTTTACTCTTTGATTCCCCCTCAGAATCCAATTGAGATAATTTTGTTCCAACTGAATTCCAAAAATCTATCCTATGAACCATTTCAGGGGTAATCTGAGGAAACTGAGTAAACAACCACATTATCAACTGCTTTAATTCCCTCTTAATTAACTTAATATTTCTCCCAGCAAGGATAGTTATAACTTGGAGATAAACTCTTTTCTGCTGTGTCGACAGTTTAGCACCCATGCCGACACAGAAAACCCACCCTTGGAGTAAAAATAAATATAACAAGAACAGAAAAAAACCCTCAGCCACCAGCCCTAACCCCACCGGGTCTGGGACGAAACCACTGACCCGACCAGACGAAACCGGGGGGGGTTAAGCGAGGGGGACCACCCGAAGATGGGGAGCTGGGGGTACTCACCCTCTGACCAGCGCCGACTGGGATAAAACTCCAAGGGAAGGGACTTCGCCGGGGACCGACTCCGGGGTGCAGAAGCTGTCGATCCCGTCCCGGTCCGGAGCCACGCCTCTACAACGAGGTCTGCTCACAGACAGGGTAGTCTTGACGTCCACGGAGCAACCGATGAACCATGCAGGAAGGGCAAAACCTGCCTGCTGGCCACTAACCTCCTGCCGCGGGGTCCGGGGCTGTCCAGTGCCCCACGGTGGAGCGCCAAAACTGCCGAGTTGCTGTCCGAGGTTTTTTCTCTACTCCCCCGGGCGGGGGAGGAGGCTGCACCGGCCGAGCTGTGGCACAGCAACTGACAGCCGGGGGGCACTGCCCAGATGCGCCGGGGGCGTCCGGGCAGCGCCTCAGCAGGAGGCAGCAGTGATCAGCAAGAAGGCGAAGGAGAAAAGAGGGACCCGAGTCAGGGCAAAGTCCACAGTGCTTTAATGTCTCCAGGGAACGCCAGCCGAGTCGGGACCACGAGGCAGGGGTACAGCCGATTATAAAGGGACGGAACATAGAACATTTCAACCAATGAGAGAGAACTTGGGACGGAACAAACCCGTGACAAACATGCCGGCTCGCCAATAGGGAATGTGACAGGGAGGGACCCTTGTTCCCGATCCAGTCACCCACCGAGGAGGGGAGAACTTTCTGGAAATAGGGAAGGGGACAGTGGCTGATGGACAGGAACTCAGGGAGGGATTGACAGAGGGTAACCAGGGGAACAGGGGTGGAGACAAAAAACTGATACTCTCAAAAGGAGGGGTTGCCAGGGGAGGTGGGGGGGGGAACCCTAGGACCGAACCATTATAACTTTAGGGGGAAACGGGAGAAACCAAATGAACCCTGCACCACAACATCACCTGACCTGAGCCTGCTCAGTTCACAAAAGGTTTGCAGGCAGCCTCTGCCTTTACTGCTGGAGGGCTGCACAAATCCTTGGGCAAACACAAGGATTTCCTTCCTGGCTGTCACAGCCACTCTGCCCCAGCGTGCTCCTGCTGTGGCTGGGGCTCCAGGAATATTCACTGCTGGGTCACTGCTTCCTCTGCCAGGGAAGTGCACAGGCTTCGTACACAGGGAAAAGCTTGCAAAGTAAGGGTTTTGACAAGATTCAGGTGGTGTGTAGAATATTCTTCTCCCATTCTCTTTTTGGAAGCCCTTCCCAGATGCAGGGATAATGCCAAGTTCCCAGACACTTTCAGTGTGTATCAAAGACTGAACCACTGAATTAAAACCAGACATTTCTTTAAATGCATCTCAAGCTTTCCATCCTTCCCGAGTGACCCCCAGCTTCTCACACCTTCAGTGACTGAAGGGGGGATAATACTGAATAGACAAGATGGACATGGGGGAAACAAAACCAAACAAACATAAAAATATTGCAAGATAAAGTTTTTGCATGGCCTATTTTCATGGCATGAAAACTCCCAGAAAAGCCTGTGCTCACTGCTCACGGTGGGTTGGAACAATTGCTTTCAAGATATTTAGTAACAAATTCAGGATATGTGATTCAGTCAGCTCCATCTTTAAAACCACAGATCATAATTTGAGACCTTGTATCAGTGTCCAGTTAACTCCCAAGCTATTCCTTCAGAGTATTCTGAGGCACTAATTAATGCAGCCTTGGGAACAACCTGTACCTGCACACAAAACTACAAAACTACTGCACACGTGATCTGAGGTCCAAACTTAATGTAAGATAAACCAGACATGCTGCTGCTGCCTGAGAAACCAAAACATCCCTGAGAAGGAAAGACCCAGATGAAAAATTAGCAAAGCAATTATCATTACTGAAAGTAGGAAACTAATTTAAGTTTTTAATTCCAATCCTGTGAAGGTTGATTTCTAACTTGTAAGTAAGAAGACAAATCCTACCCTGGAGGCCAACTTACTACATGTTCTTTTTTTTTTTTTTTTTTTCTTCTTTAGAAAATACTTGCCTTGCAATAAGTAGAGAGACATGGAGTTGTTGTTAAGCTGAATTGCTCTCAATATTGTCTTACAAGTATGTAAAGAGATTTGTGATAATGAGCTCTTCTAACAAAGGCAGGCAAGATCCGACTGATTAAAATTAAAGTTGGAAAAAAATTGGAAAGAATTAGGGATTAGACTATTGGAACAAATAAAGTTTAAAATGCTGTATTTAAAAATCAGATGTTAAATAAATATTTTTTCATTTTATTTTAGCAACCAGCTCTCCTACACTGCTGCTAAAGCCCTTTACCTCAGTGCCCCTTTCCAGGCTCTATCCATGGCTCTCTCCAGAGGGTTTCCCCTGATGACCTCCAGCCTTTCCCTTCACCTCCAAACTGCACGGCAGAGCAGAGCACTCAAACACTACAATGCTGCCACAAAGGAACAAATTCCTCCAGCAGCTGCACAGTGGAAGGCTCTGAGGGCTCCCAAAGAACTCTGTGTGGCTTTAATGCCTCTTTCCTGCAGCCACAGGGGGGTTGTGTGAGGGACAAGGATACTCACCATCATCAGAGGACCTCTGAAAAAAATTAACTTAATGAGAGCTTAGTGTTTACTATGGTAATTCTGACTGAAATTTAAAATTACCACCTCATTGCTTCATTTTTTGGGGTTTTTTTTTGGTTGGTTTTTTTTTTTTTTTTTCCTCCAGATAACATTCCTTACATTTGATACCTGCAGATGGGCACCGGATTGCTCCAATGCTGAAAAGGCTCAAGAACTTTAGATGGGAAGAGGTGGGAAAAAAAAGCCAAGCACCTGGAAAACACTTCATTGCTTCTTTATTTAGATGCACCCACAGTACAGAGCCTCTTGAGCATGTGCAAAAGAGGAAGATAACACATTTATAGCTGGGAGCACCATTGAGTTTGAGTTTCTTTGATACCACTTTTAAGAAAGTAAACTGTTTCCAAAGAATGACATTTGAATCCAAGAGTTTAAGACCTGCTTGTACTTTATCCAGAGGTGGAAGATATTTTTATTATTACTTGGATGTAGAGTAGAAGACATTTTCACAGTCTGGTTGGACCAGTATTTTCATATGCACCTTTTAATAGATATTTAAAAAGTTTCATTTCCCCCGCCCCTACCCACAGAAAGTTAAATGCACCCAAGTTTAAAAACAGTAATGGGACCAGAGCATTCCTATGGGGAAAAATGAACTTTTGCTGCCCTCTCCTGCTTAAACAATGAAATGCTAAAATATTAAGATCTATGAATCTAATGCTAACCTTGAAACAAAAAGCGTGACAGGTCATTCGCTATACTACAATCAAAAATAGGACAACAACAAGAAATGTATTGGTACTATTTATATTTGAAAACTCCTCATGGCTCCATGAGGTTATGAATACAACATATTTACAGCACGTGATCCAGGTAACAAAAACACTTACTCACAGAGGTCGTGATAAAAAGCACACGCTTCTGTGGATGGGAAGCAACACTTGGATAAAAGTTTTCATCCGAAAGTAGCTCCATCCTCTTTCAAGATGCTGTTTCATAGAGTTCAAAATGGAAAACTGGGCTACATAAAATGCTGCACATACCAACTAGGAAGAACTAATTAATGGCTCACTCCAGAGCTGCTAAGGGAAGCACAGGAGCCAAATTAAAAAAGCTGTAAGTAAATAAAAACATTCTTCAACCTTGAGCATCATCGCCTTTGTCTTCTTTTTAAGGGCAATTGCTTTGGGATAGTGGTGTCACACAATTAAGAGAAAAGGGCATCTTTGTTTTCTAAGACACAACTAAAAGGAAATTATGTCAGTTTTACTTGGAGGGAGAATAATCTCATCTTTCCCACTCCTCAGAAAACAATAAAGAGCTTTTTAGAGCTCCTAATGTATTTTCTTTTCCATCAAGTGAGAGAGCCTGAGGCTGTAGTTAAGCACCTATAATGCAAGTACAGCTGCTGCATTTCTTACTCAAGCAATTTTTGGCTCCAACACCCTCGATTTTTCCATATATGAGAACAGATAAAAAAATAAATTAAACCCTTTTACTTATGCTAACAAAACCAAGATTAAATTTACTGTAACCCTGCAAGCAAACGCTCCAATGGCATTAGAATACCTTTATTTAAAGCATTCCAACCTCTGGAAAAGAGACAAAACCACTCGAAAGCAACAAAAGGAAAACAGTAAGGGAGACGTGCAAGATGAAGAAAGCAACATGTGGTCAATTCAGAGTGCATGAGAGGAACTTTACTTGTACAGTTGTTACATCCCCATGACCCAATGCCCTCGCAGCTCCTTCCTGTGAGTGCTCAACCCTTCCCCTGAGACCAATGTGGCCCAGGGCACGCAGACCCCCCAGTGCCTGCCGGACGAGCAGTCGAGAACAACACTGACACCAACAAAGGTGGCTTGTGGAACTCAAGAATCAAACAAAAGTGTAATTTATGATGCACTGATCACACTTGGGCCCATGGGCTGCCTTCCTCTTCCTCCTGCTGCTGCAGCTCCAGCTCCAGCAGCAGCGGGAGCCCTGCGGGGCCGGACACGGCGCTGGGGCTGCGGCACACGCGGGGTCCTGGCAGCAGCTGCTTCTTCAGGTGCATCACCCAGCCTTTAGAGTCAAGTGACTTCATAACAACAGCACAGCATCTCCTTCTCCTCGAAGGAACACTCCTTCCCAGAAGTGATAAATCATTTATAAACGTCAGACACTCCCCGCTGTCCCCGTGGCAGAGGCCAGGAAATATTGCAACCCACACCAGGTTCTGGTCAGTTCTGTATGATCAATAGGAGAATGACATGGCAAAACCAAAAATAGTTATGAACAAACAACACTCACCTAAACTCTAAGTACAGGACAAGGTGCTTTTTCTAATTTTCACATTGTTGTGTTTGACTCCACCAGGTGAAGAACATCAAGTTTTATTCCTCCATTCTTTCTCAGTTTTTCACAATGGAACATAGTCTTTGAGCATGAGTTTGAGTCCACCCTCTTGTACTGTGAAATGATCATTTCACACAGAAATCACACTAGCAAGTTTGGTTTTTTGGTAACAGAAATAAAAGACTGTCAAAATCAATGGGCTAAGGGACATGATTTGTTATAAATTTATTTAATCTTCAGTATTTCAGCTTGCACCTTTGCTTCAGCACTTTAAAATAAAATGTTTCAACTATGACAGTAACTGCCTAATTTACATTGAGTCCCAGTCAATGTTCTTAAAAGAAGCTCATAATAATCCCATTAAATCATGTCGTGTTTGGTGTTGCATATGACTAGTTCCACTTTTTTTTTTTTTCCAGAATTAACAGTGTCAAGTTCTTACAAAGCCTTGAGTTTACAACATTTGTGTGTGCAGACCCAGGAGTACAAACTGTGACCTGATAATCCTGAAACAGTCAGTAGTCTAGGAGGGAATTCTTTTTTACTTTTTTTTCCGTGCCTGAAAACAAGAAAACTTCAAAGTCTACTGTATATTTAAATGGTAGGAAGAAAAATATACAAGCTTGTATTTATACTGTATTTCTATCAATGGCAACAGGTCATAAATTCATGTTTGCAACTATCACAAAGACTCATGAACACCAATTCATTTTTATACTGTAAATACTGCTGGATTGATGGTTTAGGATTATCAATTCACTGTTGTCATATGTCTATAACAGTTCAAAAGCATCCTGGAGAAAAATCCTGAAACACATACCTTCCGGTATAGAATAATGCAACTGCATTAGCTAAATATATACTGTACAGAAGTCTTATCAGCATTTTACCTACCAAAGATGTAAGATTCCACTTTCAAATACAAAGCAGATAGCCAATAATGTATACTTATAATACAGCCCTCTTCTTTGTTTTTGTATTTTTTTTCCTCTTTTGTTTTAAACAATTTGGTCACAATGCACCTTTGATATAAAAGCATTTTAAACTTTATTATTAATACTCAGAACATTAGGATTTCCAGAATTTTTTTTTTTCAGTAGCATTTGTAGAACCACTTTTGGTAACAAATACAGTAGTTAGGAATGAGCATCCAGATGAGAATGCAGAAGTGTATTATCCAGAATCCTTTCCAGCTACGACCATAGGGCTGGTACTGTGATGTGTAATAGTACTAGAACCACAAAAACACTAGAGTATGTTTCTTAGAGGCTACATCCTCTTTTGCTGGAACACTTTATAAATACATATTAAAAAGTAAGGCAACAACTCCAAACTGTCCAAACTGCCATCTCAACTCAAGTTCCAATTAGATCCATGACCACTGGAGATCAATTTCATGCTTGTGTTGTTCAGCATGTGTCTTTATTCTTTCAGAATGGTCCAATAAGAACATACTGTAATAATTTAGCAATTGGTGTTTCTAAACCAACTCTGGTACATGTGTCCAGTGCTGCATCACTAATACTGGTTAGGTATTGAAGTCCAGGGTGTTACCACTGCCCCTTTTTTTTTTCCATGGATTGTGGACACTAATTTGGATTTGCAATAAATAGGTGCACGAATCCAAAGCTCCCTTTCCTACTATGTTTATCACCTACTTTTTTTTTAATTCCTAATGTTCAAATTAAGGAAGCACCAGAGACAGCCTGGTACTAAAAAAATGCTCACACCAGTAAACAAAACTTTTATTCAGGACCGATGTTTTTCATGGCCCTGATCTGAATGGACATTCAACTTATGAAGATATGCAAAAGGAAAAGAAAGTCAAATTACAGTAAAGTTATCCAGAGAAGGAGGATGTTACACAAACTCATAAGGAAATGACAGTCTTTTTTCTCTTTTACTATAAATACACGTAACAGTTTAGCAGAAAGACAAGCTAAATTTTAAGATTGTTCACATTTGAAAGTTGTATTATACTCTCTGCTAACGATAAATAAGGAACAGGTCCTGACAATGGAATCTGACATTGCAATTTTCATCAACAGATCTTTGAAGACTGGTTTTAAAGAAGGGTTAAAACAATGATTATGTTTGCAAAGTTCTGAGAAGTCCATCTGTTGTCCAAACTTTGGATTAAAGTCCTTATTTTTTTTCCTTTACTTAGAGACAGGTATATACAGTGCTGTTGTAATAATGAAACAAATGTGAAATCTACTGTAAAGTTGCACAATACAGAAAACTGTTGCTCCATCTTCTACTACATAAATGTGTGACTCCACAGGTTAATAATGCTGTTTTGTATTTTTGTTAAGTTGGAATTATTCCATCACGTCTAAGACCTCTCTTTAATTCCAAATCCTCCAGTTTTTTCCACAGTTCTTCACGCTCTTTCTCTTTCTTCTTCTCACTGACAGATGGAATAAAAGAAAGAGTTAGCAGGAGAGAAGACTGGAGATAAATAATAGTTATGTTAAAAAATATATAGTTGACATTAAATAGCTGCACTAATTTTCTTGAACACAACTGCAATTTTCCTAACATATATTTAACATTTTAAAAAATATTTTCTTTTTTTTTCTTTTTGTTACGTCCATAAATTTAACTAAAGAGTATGAGAAGACCATAGAATGTAAGCTGAGCAGAGTGACAGTGTTCACAGACACTAATTTGCAATGAGGAATTAAAAAATGTAGTGGACTTTTACTATAGAATGATCTGTCAAAATTTAAAAAATTAACATTTTGGACTAAGTTATGTAATTATTTTTATGTTTATTTATTTAAGACATAAATAATCTTTTAAATCACAGCAACTTTCCAGAAAGCATTCCCTGATCCTTTTAGAATCACTGTTTTTACTTACATTAACTGCTGGCTTCCCTATAGCTTAGACACCAACCAAGGCCAAGTTCAACCTACAATTTGTGCCTTTTGTTCAGTGAGTTACTCTTTTTCCACACCAAATTCCTGCAAGATCTGTGTAGCATTTGCTTTAAAAACAGACTTTAGTGGCTGATTTGAGAAAATTAAACAGCAAACCTAACATTTACTTTACCTGCATTGTTTGCTTTCTAAATTTCCTGTCTCTGCCACAGCTTACTGTGAATAAATCTCCTTGAGACTGCAAGGCACAAAATGCTCTCAAGTTCTATGACATCACCTTGGGTTTAGATGAAATGGAAATCTAACAATGACAGATACACAGATTCTCTGCCAGTCACATTACAGAAGTCTTGAGAAGTATTTCAAGGGATTAGAAACATTCCTACACACTTTGATTCACTCAACATACCAACATCTGGCTCATTTGTTTGGAATTTTGATTTCCCAAGTGGATTTTAAATATATAAAAAAAACCACAAACAACTTTTGGATAAATCCCTGAAGAATAGTAAAGGAAAAATAACAGCCTATTGTTACTGGAGAGTATTTAAAATTAAATACAAGAATAAGTAAAATAGCCTTACATTTTCAGGCTACTTACCAATATTTATCTTCTAATCATTAGGAAATACATGTCTGCTTACCTAAAGGTCTGTTAGAGGATAATCACCTCATCCAACCCACCTATTTCACCTATCCTAGCCATTAATATTGAATGTATTTCTCCTCAAGCTTGACGAGGTATCAAAGCTACCCTTGTAAAATGAGGTTTTACTAAGATGCTAAAGATTTTCTGAAAACCTTAAGGTAAATATCCTGGTTTATACATTCAGATTTTAAAATTATAAGAAGCAAATAAAAATGGTGAAATGGTTAGCACCAGCCTTGGTAAGAAATACAATGTCAGCAGGTGCAAAAGAAATTCTTTGTGCAGTTCAGCCACTAAACCTCCCCCATTACTGAGACATGGGACACACCACTGCAGTGTCTGGTCCTGTTCAGAGCAGAGTTTATCATCCTAAGGGGCAAAGTGCAACCACAAATTGAATCAGATCACCAAGCTGCCTCAGTGAATATCTGGACTAAATGATCAGTCCTAAAACTCTCTGCCTTCTTGCTAGGAAAGCAGAGTTTGTCTCAACTGCACTACATGATTGGCACTTACTTTTCAATACATATCAAGAACATCTGGCTTCTTAGTTCTGATATATCTCTAAATAAGTCTCTACAAGTAAAATACTGTATTAGTGAAATAGCCTGTTATGTGCAGATTTTTTGGGCTATAAAACAAAGAGGAATGAAAGGCCAGTGACTCCAGTCACACATGCCAAAAAACTACAACAGCCAAGAGACTTTCAAGGCTGGACCACCCTAAAAACCTCTGCTGATGTGCAGTGTCCTTTGCAGTGTTTGGGGGAACCCTGAGTCACAGTCAAGGTATGGCTTAAATGAAATTGCAACCTGTTCAAAGTTCCTGAAATTTCCTCCTTTTTTTCACCTCATCTTTGCACAAGGTGAAACTTTTGAGAAAAGATGCTGCACTGTAATGGAGAAATAAAGATTAGGGAAAATGGGAGAAAAGACAAGAAGCCACTGGAGTTGAACTAATGCCTCTATAAGTGGTGTATTTAATGGATCCTGGATGCTGAAAGACTCAGATACAGTAGGACCTCTGAATAAGAAATAAAAAGGCTGAGAGATGTCTCTTTGCTTTAAGATCACATCCAGCCAACAAACAGCAGCTTGGAAAAAAAATCTTAGGAGTTTCCCTCATGTCTCTTTCCAAACCTCAGTGTAACTTTTTTTCTGTAAGTCTTTGAAGCAAAGTGTTACCTTTCAACCCTTGTTTTCCTTTCATCATTGTAGATCTTGATACACTTAAGAGTTTTGGAATGTGGAGCCAAAAAGGAATTGCACCAGGAATGTGGATTCCCAAACCATGCAATGGATACTGTATTTAATAAAGGCTAAAGAACAACCTGCACACAATCTCACATCCTACAATGAGAAGCCTAACCAGCAGGCAAGGGCAAAAATGGGGCAGTGTCTATAAAGCCTGAGATTCTGCAACTGCACCCGGGTGTAAGGGGAGAGCTAAACTGCAGGCCATGTGCACAGCTGACAAAAAAAAAGCTTTAAAAAGTTACCGCTGACGATCTGACTTGTAAGTGGCTGTCAGCTCGTCAAACATGGTGCTGTTCATTTCCATGAATGCCTTCAACACATTGTAGACTAAAGCCACAATAGCCCTGTGAAACATGGAGAAAGAAGAAGGAAAGGAATCCATTAGTTTCAGGTGAAATAAAACGTGAAATAAGAAGTGTCTTCTCTTCCCAGCCTGTCTGTGACCAATTCTGTTCCTGCAAGTATGGTTATGTAAATTCTTCGATTTCACTGAAACTACTTTTGATTAACATTCTTAAAGGTGAGAATCAGCTTTCATGTCCCTACTGACTACTGAAATGGAGCAGGCCAAAACTCTAGGGCAAAAGGCAACAACAGAAAGCTATTACATATAACTACAGTCTCTTCCCTCATGCTGTGGAGCAATTCTGAATGCAACTTCAGAGATTCAAATCATCAATGCTGGCAGAAGGAATAGAATTCAAACACAAAATGAAAGTGATTCATATTTCCTTATGACTCTTCTATGAAGCTGAATATTCAGTGCATCTATGCAAAATACAAAGCTGTATTTCAAGAGTGATTTCCTTGTGCTCATGCAGTTCATATTCATTTTCCCTTTCACAGTTCCTGATCCACTACTCTGGCTGTCATATTCAGACCCAGGGCTGCTTAAGAAGCAGCTCTTCAGCCAGGAGGCAGTGAATCAACAGTACAAGTGCCAGGAACCTTTGGAGCTAATCCTTACAGGACACACAAGCTATGTGCCATTTCCCAAGCACCCCTGTCTCTCATCTCTTTAAATAAACTTTCATTTTTGTTGCCTACATGAAAAATTTTCTTATAAATATAAAAATTCTTTAAATAGCTTCTTTATTTTAGATGTGTCTGTACCTGGCTCATGTAACAAAATTACCATGGGTATAAAAACTCTGAATTGGGATACTGGAATATTCTCATTACCAGAAGCACCCAGTGCATACTATTAAAAGGTTGGAGACTGTACTGGAGTAATGTGCCATGAAAAGCATCTTTTTGTGACCAGTGTTAAATTACAGAGGCTTTCCAGCAGCACTAGATTTGTCAGGTAAGCCCACAAACTTCAGAATTTGACTAGGTACACAACAGGAAAAATGTCTGAAAAGATGAAACATTTTATAGTAAGGTATAAAAGCAACTGGGAGCTGCATATATAGCACAGATTATTAAAAATACTGTGTTTACTAAATGCTAATCATCTTGACTAAGAAAAACTTTCCAACTAAAATAAAGGATATATATCATCTCACTGTAATAGATTTTTTCATAAAAGAACTTTTTACTAGGGTATTCACTTTGGAATAAAATTGCCTAGTTATCACAATATCAATATTAAGTAACTGCACAATTATTGCCACAGAGAACAGCTGTATTTAAATAAGTTTAGAAAAAACAACCCAACCTAAGAATATACTGTCTATAGGTTTCATGGATGTTTAAAAAAATGCCAACACCAAAAGCCTCCCAGAGGTATCAGTTGATGATACAGCCACAAAGTTTTATTAATGCCAAGTGATATTCTTCTAGACAATTTAGAATCAGGCTTAAGAGCCAACCCGTTTATAAAAAAACTGCGTAGGAGAAACACTTGATGAGCAACATTTTTCCTTCAATAACAATGTAACATTTAATTTCTTCTTTTTTTCCAGCTTGTGAGAAGGCCTATTTTTATCCTACAAAGTAGTGATTTTTGTACACATACCAGTTAATTAAAAACACTGAGACAAGCTCATGTGCAGACTAATATATATTGTCATTAACAGAGTTGCACTTGCTCAGAGCAGCTTTGAGTCTGCATCTCTCCCATTCAGATGTTCTTCAGCAGACATCCCCCGAGTTTATCAGTGGGATGTCAAATGGTAAGAGATGAAGTGTAAATGCACAAACTTACGGATTCCAGTGCTCTTTAGAAATCCTGTAAAGGCTGGAAAACATGATGGGAAGTATAACGTTTGAGTTCTCCTCTATCAAACTCATGATGTATTCATTATTCCAATAATACAGCGCTCTTTCAGCCACCTTTGAGTCAAAGAAATAAAACATGAACAAGAATTCAGATACCTGTAATTTTGTGATTTTCTGCTGGAAGAACAAATCACAGAGAAACTCCACAAAGATGAGCTAACAGAAGTCATTAGTTTTGGAATTAAACTACTATAATCAGTAGCACAACATGCATTAATGGAATAAATTTCTATCCTGTAGCTCTGATCCCACAGCACCCACTCTCTATTTCCTGAGCAATGTGTTATTGCTCACTGAAGACTGGGTGCAGACACAGCATCAGTGCTGCAGTTGAGGAGGGGAAGAGCAGACAGACTTCCCATCACCCTTTCCCTCAAAATCAGGAAGAGTGCAGTTGGAAAAAACCCAGCAGTGCTGGGATACCAGAGGAAGGAGACAGGGAAAGGCCCAGTAGCTGGGCTGGATAAGGGAGGAGAAATCTTAAGTGTGGGGAAGTTACCAAGGACAGGAATTACCCTGGAGAGGAGCTGGGGGTTAGGAAGGAGGATACTGATCTGAATTATGATTTTAAAAAAAGATGTAATCCAAGGAAGAACTGAAAAGTCACATCTGCCTTTGTGCCAGGACAGATCACCAGGCTTAATACTGAGACACTACAGGCCATGAACTCTCTATCCTCTTCACATATCCATTTACATCCCATTCATTGCCCTTCCTCCCATTACACAATGTGATTAAAACAGGCTACAGCTTGTGTCACCTCTAACCAGACACGTGGTCACACAGTTAGAAGGAATCAAGTCAGAAAACAGGAACTGCACAAGACAGCACCAAAACCAGGGAGCAAATCCATCCTCCAGGGTCTACAGGGCCAGCACCTGCCACCCACAGTGGGAAGGGCTCAAAGCCTGCTTGGACACAGGCTAAGGATTTGTGAGGGGCTCGGAAGGACAAGCTCTGTGCTGTAACCCCAACACCTCTAACAAGTTATTCATGGAGCTCAGACCTAACCTTCCACCCCAACATATCGTCTTCCACAGAAGACAAGTACTTAAAAACATAACATAGAATAATATTTACATTTGGGGGCAGTTGTGTTTGAAACTGAGACTATACATTCCTATATAAACAATAACCTTTACCACTGACCTGAAAATGAGGGCTAGAGACACACTTGGCAATTTGTTTAAACAAGGGTTCCTGGATTTTGACAAATTGTGATGGTTCAATTACATCCAAGATTTCCTCCAGCTCCCCTAGGAACATGACCTAAAGACAAAAAAGAAAGCATTGAATATAAAACCTCCAAATCTTCTTACTCTGCAGAATGCTGGTAACCTCCAAATTCTACTGCTTCAGGAAGAAATGGAAACCTCCCTAGCTCAGTGAGACCCTCTCTCAAAAAATGTCATCAGTTCTACCACTGGCAGCTTTTGGACTCAGTCCCTTAAAACAAGGACAAGTTTCTTCAAGTGCTGCATTTAAAGTATTTTGAATGAAATTCAGAATTGCACCAGTATATACATCCAGGCTGAAAGCCTTGCCTCATACAAAAATCTGAACAAAGGCTTAAACTTCAGTAACTAAGGAGATTCTCCTAATTTTACCTCATTTTTGACAGCAATATTGAAAATAACAGTTTTGCTGTTTCACAAAACCTCACTAGGGAAACTCTGGCATCTGAAACAAAAATGCACATGTTTAACTGCATCTTTTACATGTTTAGTAGGTAAACAGCACATAAAGTATATTTCATCCTCACTGGAAAAACACTTCCTTAATGTATAAACAATTCAAAATCTAACAGAGTTTTCCAAACTATCCTCAACTACGTTTATTTTCTCCTTTCTAAAAAATTCTCTGCAGCAGTACCAGGAATTATTTTGTGAATGAAAACCAGACTTATCAAAATTCTCACAGTCAAAACCGTTCAAAAAACTACAATTAAAGTATTGAAAAATCATCTACAAGAAATAATACCAAGATTCACCACAGCATGTGCTATCAACCACAAATTATTTAAAGATTCCCTGCTTATTATGTTTTAGAGCAAAATGACTTTTTTTTTTCCTTTGTAATACTAGCATATCACTTACCTCTTTCTGACTGCAGGTTTTTGGCCAGAATTTCATTAAACCTCTAATGACCTAAATGAGAAGGAAAAAGAAGTTAGATTTTTCTCTTTTCTATCTACAGGGTAAATCATTCATAGTGAATAAAAAGTAGGAAAGAAATATTTACTGGTTCTGTGAGTGAGGGGTCTTTCTCCAGAAACTGTACTATGCAATACGCCAGCTGTGAAGAGGTAAGAATTTACAAAAACAAAATTAGAACATTTCTATAAAGAAACCACAAAACCCCAAGTTTTTTAAAGAGAAAAACTTAAGGCAAGATGCTATTCAGCTCTCAAACTACATCCAATTTTAGACTGAGATGCACAGTTTGCACTGTGTAAATCCATTCAAAGTTCAGTTTACAAGAACAATTAGAGTGACAAAATAGTATATAAAATACAAATCAGAACAACTTGGAATTCTAAATACAGTCATACAATGTGGATAGATAGAAGGTAGGAGAATAGATAGTGGTGAAGGTAACCTCATCCCTAATGAGTTACAGCTGTGCTAATTATCAAGCATTAAGAACAAGCCTGCCCTTAATAGGCCACAGCTGGATCCAGTTAAGAGGGGTATTATAAAAGAGGTTGGCTGGTGGAGATGCGAGATGGAGTTTGTTGGCTGTGCTGAGGAGAAGAAGAAAAAGTCAGTGCTGTGAGGAGCTGCCCATGAGATATCACTGAGAAGGTATGAAACCTTTGCAATAAGATGGCAACAATACAAGCAATGTTTTGAAGCTTCTGCTACTTTCTTAAAGTGCAACTTTTCTCATGACTTTGCCGTATAAAATTAGTAAATTCTTGCAAGATGAGTTGACACAGTTAAAACCTGGAATAACATACTTAGAAAGCAGAGCTTTATCACCATAAGAAATACTGAAAATTTTCACTATCTGAAAATCAGAGAGAAAGGCAACATGTAGCAGTTATAGAGGAAAAAATTATATCCTGAAAGTTGAAGGTATAAAAAGATGTATGAGAGAATAAATGCAGTATTAAGGAATCTGTGAGGGAGAATATTAAATGAAAAAATGTGGGTATTAGTATTCAGAAGGTTGCCAGGGTGTAGAAGAGCCTTAACAGGACAAGACTAAGGAAACCCAAACATCCCCTTGGGAGAGAGAATGGGAAAGGCAAACTTGTGAGAATGAGAAAGGAGCCGAGAGGAAAACCTAGAGAGCAAGTCAACTACTAAATAAAATTTCCAAACTATTACAGATGTATATTATGCTTTTAATTGCCTAATCAGAACAGAAGCTAGATATTGATCATACAAAGGATATTTAAATCATTTTGGAAAAAATTGATTGTATTTTTTTCCACGTTTAGAATTCCCCCCCCCCCTCACCCTTTTTATGTGGATGCAATTAAATTTACAAAGCAATCTTAAAAAATATACATATAATTCTTACTGAACAGAAAATATTTTAGTAATTTCTACCTGTGCATGGAAGAGTGATAAACTCCTGACTGTGTGTAAAGGGATCAGCACCTTCACCAGAAACTGTTTATGCTCTGCCTTGAGAGGTAAAGCAAAACCATTGATAATACTGGAAATGAGAAAAGAAATATTTGTTAGTATCATCATCACAGAGAACAATACTGAGGTCTGAACAAGCACTTTCTAGATTAAAATATATTTAGCAGTCAGCAGCTGTTTACAAACAGCACTTGCAAACAGCTGCTGACTTTGGTCCTGCTTTATATTAGTAGGACACTACATATCTAGGTAGCAACCCAGCTCCCATTAGGAATAATCACATAAACAGCTGCCCAAACCTGCTGCCAAACAGAGAAGATCTTGTCTATGTGGTCTGTAAATTTATGTGAGCAAGGTGGTCTTGAGTAATTAACCTACCACAATTAGATTCACCCAAAACATTCACTCTGCTAAGTGTGCTCAGCAGAAAATAATCCTCCAGCATGCAAGGATGTAGTGTGCAGTATTTAATGGACTCACACACATAAAATCAATCCAACACTTGGGCTGCAACTTGCATGTAGTTATATATTCTTGGCAAAGATGTGACAGAGAGTTGCACATGGGCTTAACGATGAGCATGTGCACACATCTGTTTTCAGAATCAGGGATTATCATAATGTTTTTTCTGAATCTGACACTATCCTGACGTGTCCACAAGGGAAGTCTGAGTTAGATAATAAAGAAAGACTCCTTTACCTTCCTAAAATTTCCAACAGTTCAGCTACGCCATTGAAGTGTTCAGTTTCATAAACAAATCTAAAAAAAGAAAAGTTAAATATAAGCAATATATCAGTTTCCTAAAGGGTTCATAAGTGAAAAGCCCCCTTCTTCCACAACTTACCGTAGAAAAATATTATTAATCTGTTTTCGGATAAATGCTCTAAGACCCAGGAACTTGCCGTAAATTCTGTGCAAGACTGTTTTTAGGTAGTCTCGTTCCCGAGGGTCTTCGCTGTCAAACAGCTCCAACAGCTGTGTTTAAAGGAAAAAGAGAACTGAAACAGGAGACATTTGACAAGTTGGACATGCAGACTTCTGTATGAAACTGAATTCATGAAAACACATGAATGAAAGAATGTGACATCCGTGGTACCCCAGGAGTAGATAACCAGCAATAAAAATATCAGCTGGAACCTCAGTACAGCATCCTAAACCTCAGAATGATAAATTTGTGATTAACTAGCTCCAAAATGCTGACTTCCTTCTCCTCAAAAATAAATATGATAAGACAGTTTGCCTTTTACCATCCACCATTCCCTGACTCTGCAGAACCAGAAGATCCTCCTTTGCTCTAATACTTTGCTCTCACAAGGTTGTGTCAAGGTCACAGTTTGCTAATTGCTTATAATTCATATGATGAGCTCTTAAGCCTTCCTAGTAATTGCATGGCCCTCACACTGTGGAAAGACTCAACAGGGAAGTCCATGACTGTTGGGAAGGATGAAAGTTTGACAAGAAAGTCTCACAGATATGTATGCTTAGCAGAAAGATTTTTGAATGTAGAAGCTGAGGAAGGAATAGAGATGGAAGCAAGTTTTGATATAGAAGAAAACAATTGCTGAGCCAGTCTTACTGGATAACCAAGGAGGCAAAGGGTCTGTTAGTTAGAAGGGGGTTTTTATTCTTGTTTAAGCAACCCCTTGTGTGAGGACACGAGGCTTGACTCCATTTTCATCAGAAGGCTGATTTATTATGTTATATATTATATTCAAATACTACATTAAAACTATACTAAAAGAACAGAGAGAAAAGAATCAGAAGGCTCCCAAGACAAGAATAGAATAGGAATCAATAACAAAATCCTGTGACTGCTCACAGCCTTGGCACAGGTGGCTGTGAGTGGTCACCAATGGAAAACAATCCACATGGACCAATGGAAGATGCACCTGTGGCACTCCACAGCAGCAGATAGTTATCGTTTACATTTCTTTCCTGAGGCTCTCAGCTCCTCAGGACAGGAAAAATCCTAGGAAAGGATTTTTCATAGAATATCATGGCTACATTTTTATGACTTAGAACAAAGCATAAACCCACCTCAAACAAGATGTTTCTACCAAGCAGAAAGATAGCACAGGCAAACAAGTCAGCAAATGTTGCAAGTAGAAAAAAGGTCTCAGAATTTTCCACTGCAAGAAAACTGAAAAGCAACTTCTAGCTTAAAATGTAATGTGCTAACATTTAGTGACTGGAGAATACTAACATGAATATGGTAATTGTAGTAGTTATGATAGGCTATAGATAAAAGTTAAGGTATAGATTGGTTCTACTGGATTAAGATGCTCAGCAAAGAAAAGTATATAATGCATTTGTAACCTAAACTCAGGGTCTCCAGGCCTGCCTGCAGCTGCAGCTGACAGCTCTAGGCACAGGCTCTGTCGCCCATGACCCTGGACTGCTGTAACATCTTGCATGTAATAAACTGCGTTTTGGAAGAGCCGCCTGGAGTCCCGCATCTCTCAATTAGGGTCTCACAGTGGCGCCCACGTTTTAGTTGGCAAACTCGGAGTTATTGGCAGTAAGAGACCTCTCAGTGAACTCAGTAAAAAGCGGCCGCACGGATCAGGCACCTGAAACGAGGGTGACCGGGGCCCGGACAGGAGTTGCTGCTGGACAGTGCCTGGATCGGAGCCTCTATACACAGCGCCTGCTGCATAGCTGGACAGCAGGTGAGCACCGGGAATAATGGGGCAGAATAAGTCTGTTCCTCGGAGAGATATCAGCATTTAAAATCATTAATTAAATCAAGTCCAAAATCCTTGCCTAAGTGAGAGCTCAAAGAGCTTTTTAAATGGACTATAACTCGTATCCCAAATGCTGACTCTGAAGCCTTCTATACCAGAGACTTTTGGGAATCTGTGGGGGTTAAATTATACAATGCTATCTCTCGGCGTGACAAAACAGCAGCGGAACTTCTCCCCGCTTGCCGAGTCCTTGTGGAAATCTTTGCCGTGAATCCCCCACCACCAAGCCCCTGCCCCATTCCACCTGCACCCTCTGAGCGGGCCCAGCCGGCCTCTCCAACCGCGAGGAAAAGGGGAAGGGGGAGCAGAAAACAGCAACCGCCCATGTAGCAGGAGAGACAGACAATACTAACGATGTCTCGGAGAGAGAGGGGAATTGCTTTATTCCAAAGCCAGGAAACCCCGACAACCAAGTAGAAATGTTTCCAAATAACGCTAGGGCTTGCCCCGGGAATGGAGATTTTTCAACCCAGAAAGAAATACCAAGCCCCGGGAATTCTCCGGCGCTGCCTCCTGGTTCGGAAGAATCCCCACAGGGATCAGATTTCCAGCAGCTCAGCAGTCCCAGAACGGGGGTTGCCATCCCCGCTCGTGAAATTAAAGAACCAGTTTTACACAAGAGCAGCCTCCACAGCCCGGCACCTATCCCTGTGCAGCAGGGCCGGCGTGGGCTCCATGCCCGAGGTGCACCGGAGCCGGCAGCCCTGCGGGGTGCAGCCCGGCCACTCCAGCCGCGGCTCGGGCACCGGGGCCCGCCGGGTGCTGCCCGCCATCGAGGCACCCAAGGCGGTCGAAAAGGACCAAGACGAGAGCCAGAAGATGACTCCTCAGAGGCAGCATTGGGACCTGCACCTCATCGCTGCGCAGGTCGCCACTGGCACCAACAACCACTGAGGGAGCCAAAAAATCATCCCCCAGATCTCCTACCCCTAAAACTAGCAAAGCTTTGGAGAACATTGCCGATGTTCTGCAAAATAGAGAAACACATCACTATGTTCCAGATAAACTTTTTTTCCTTGCAGTTCTAGGAGAAACGCTGAGACAGTATGGCCTCATTTTCCAATGGGATTCCTCTCAAAATGAGCCTTTGTTAATAATTGAATGGGTTTTTCTTTCTTACAGGTCACCAAAGACAATCTTCACATCTTTAGAGATGATTTCTCAAATTATCATTAAGGGCAGAGCAAGGCTTCTATCTATAGCAGGTTGCGAATTTGAAATCATCTATTTACCTACAATTAAATCCTATTTTGATTGGGCCATGCAAAAGTCATAAGATTTGCTCTATGCCTTGTTAGATTTTCCAGGTGTTTGCTCCATTCATTACCCAGCACACAAACTGATCAAAGCTAAATTGTGCTACAAAGAGAAACCCCTTATCAGTGAAGAACCATTAGATGCAGTTACTCTTTTCACTGATGGGCCAGGACAAACACACAAAGCAGTGATTACATGGCAAAATAAAACCACTAAATCCTGGGAGCAAGATGTTCAAAAAGTTGAGGGTTCTCCTCAGATTGTTGAATTGGCTGCAGTAGTAAGAGCATTTCAGCTCTTTCCAGAGCCCTTTAACTTAGGCACTGATTCAGCATATGTTGCTAATGTTGTTAAGAGAATTGAAGGGTCTGCTTTAAAAGATGTTAGCAATGACACATTGTGTCTTTGGCTTACCTGTCTTTATCAAATTTTGTTACACAGAACTAACCCTTACTTTGTTGCTCACATTAGAGCTCACTCTGGTCTCCCAGGATTTATGGCAGAAGGGAATGCACGAGCTGATGCATTGGCATCAGCAGCGTGTGATGAGGGAACTGCAGGAGACATTAAAGATTTCACTTCAGTGCTTCCTGCAGCTACCTTACCTGACATTGTTGAACAAGCTAAATTGAGTCATGCCTTTTTTCACCAAAATGCACAGGCGCTCAGATGAGATTTTCACATCTCCCTAGAGCAGGCACAAGCCATTGTACGGGCCTGCTCTGACTGCCATCTTGTTCAGCCTATCTCTTCTACAGGAGCAACCAACCCAAGGGGGTTGGAAAGTTTGCAAAAGTGGCAAACAGATGTCACAAAGTACCCTTCTTTTGGGAAATTTAAAAATGTCCATGTCTTTATTGATACATTTTCAAAAGCAGTTTTTGCGTCTGTACGTACAGGAGAAACAGCTAAGCATGTTTGCCAGCATTTTTCACAAGAATTTTCTTCATTAGGTGTCCCTCAAGAAATCAAAACTGATAATGGTCCTTCATATGCTTCACAAGAATTGGCCACATTTTTAAATGACTGGGGTGTTCACCATACATTTGGTATTCCCTATTCTCCTACAGGTCAGGGAATGGTAGAAAGAACACATCAAACTCTAAAATGCATTTTAGATCAACAAAAAGTGGGGGGAGTCCAGGATACACCTCAAAGAAGGCTGAATAAGGCTTTGTACGTTTGTAACTTTTTGAATAGCTCTGCAGAAGAGCCTGATCCCCCTATTTACAGACATTTCAAGAACAACAAAAAAGCAAAACTGAAGGAACACCCTCCTCTAGTTTTAATTAAAAATCTAGAATCAGGAAAAATAGAGGGATCATTTGATCTTATTACATGGGGCAAGGGGTTTGCGTGTGTTTCTACAGATACAGGACTCAAGTGGATTCCAGCAAAAAACAGGTGAAATTGTACCACCCCTCAAAGCCTGTGGACATTTCCACTCCAGCCAGTGACCCTGCGAGTGGAAGCCGAGAGACAGGCACGCAAACGTGATCTACGCAGGATCACCCAGAGAAAACTGTCTGCCAGAAACTGTTCAAGAAGAGAATGGAGTTGTATTATAATTTGCGCGGGTGTATGTTACTTTTAACCTTTTGTTTTTATCTTTGCAGTGAAGCTTTACCTGTAACTCAACCAAAAACAAAGGTTTGGGTTTCTTTAGCCAAGTCTGCGGGCTCTGACACCATTTGCTCATCTAACACTAGCCCTGATAAACCTTTTTCAACTTGTTTAGTTGGAGTGCCTTTCCCAGAAGGCTTTGACAATGTTACTTTTGAGAAATATTGGCCATATGAGGATCACCACATTTCCCCAACTCCTAGCCCAAGACACCAAACTTATATTGATAATTTTAAAGTTGATAAATCTGATCTTCAAGAATTAGAAATTTTAGGCTCATTACTATGGACACTTGTTATTTTTTTCATTTTATAGGACAAAATGGGCCACATTTAAATGTTACTCCTTATCACCCAGTTTATAACAATATGACTCCTTGGTGTAATCAAACTAAGCTTCTTATATATGATGAACCTTATGCAGATCGTTTTAACAAACTTCCAATTCGATTTCCTAAAGGAATTTGGCTCATATGTGGAGACAGGGCTTGGCAGGGTATTCCCTCAGAACTAGATGGTGGCCCTTGTGCTCTGGGACAACTTACAGTAATTGCTCCCAGTATCAAAAAAGCAATGAAAAAGAAAAATAAGATCTTCCTTAGGGCATCATTATGAGAGCAAATGTGATAGTGAGTTTCACCCTTGGAACTCTGGAAATTCAATTGTTACAAGCATTTTTTTACCTCAGTTAAGTTCTGCAATTGCATTGAAACAGTTAAACAAATTAGGGTGTTGGCTCAGTAAAGAAGTGAATGCCACCTCTACAATAATTAGTGATTTGCTGACAGATGAGGAGGCAGTCAGACATGCCACTTTACAAAACAGAGCTGCTATTGACTTTCTTTTACTAGCACATGGGCATGGTTGTGAAGATTTTGAAGGATTGTGTTGTATGAATTTGTCTGATCACTCTGCTTCTATTCATAAACAGCTGCAAAACTTAAGAGATTTAGCTAACCAAATTACAACAGATGAATCATCTTGGTTAGACAATTTGTTTGATGGTTGGAGCTTTGCGCCTTGGCTGAAGGAACTTTGTAAGTTAGGTTTGATTGTGTTAGTGGTGATAATTACAATTATGCTAGTGGTACCCTGTGCACTTCAGTGTGTGCAAAGAATGATGAATAAGACAGTTTCTAGCATCTTTGTTGTTCATCAGAACAGGGGAGATGTTGGGAAGGATGAAAGTTTGACAAGAAAGTCTCACAGATATGTATGCTTAGCAGAAAGATTTTTGAATGTAGAAGCTGAGGAAGGAATAGAGATGGAAGCAAGTTTCGATATAGAAGAAAAGAATTGCTGAGCCACTCTTACTGGATACCCTTTGCCTCCTTGGTTATGTTAGTTAGAAGGGGGTTTTTATGACTTAGAACAAAGCATAAACCCACCTCAAACAAGAAGATGTTTTTACCAAGCAGAAAGATAGCACAGGCAAACAAGTCAGCAAATGTTGCAAGTAGAAAAAAGGTCTCAGAATTTTCCACTGCAAGAAAACTGAACTGAAGCAACTTCTAGCTTAAACTGTAATGTACTAACATTTAGTGATTGGAGAATACTAACATGAATATGGTAATTGTAGTAGTTATGATAGGCTATAGATAAAAGTTAAGGTATAGATTGGTTCTACTGTATTAAGATGCTGAGGGGAGAGAAAAGTATATAATGCATTTGTAACCTAAACTAAGGGTCTCCAGGTCTGCCTGCAGCTGACAGCTGTAGGCACAGGCTCTGTTGCCCATGACCCTGGACTGCTGTAACATCTTGCACATAATAAACTGCGTTTTGGAAGAGCTGCCTGGAGTCCCACATCTCTCATTCAGGCTCTTACACATGACAGCACTGGATCTGCGGCTACAGGACCTCCACCAATTGTCAAAAATCAAAAGCACCAGAGGGAATTAATCCTTCACTTTGAACAAAATGGTGATTTCATTATCAATATCACTTAAAAAACCAAAACAATGAATAATAAAAAACTACAATAACAAAGAACCCACATTTACTAAGTAGCCCTTAAATACACAGCAAAATGGTTATGTGAGACTCAGTGAAGAGAGAAGGTGTTTTAGTGTCTGGTATTGTACAGAACATATCCCAAACACTGGCACCTGAAGCTGCACGAAATGAGCAGCAGGAATATCACCTGCAGATCTTTGTTTTATTCCCCTTGAATCCTCTGCCACAACAGTATCAGCCTTCCCTTAACCACCTTCTTCATTTTTTTAATGACACCATGACATTGAGTATTCTGGTGGATGTTTGGAATAAATTCAGAGGTAAACTTTAAAGCAAAAAGCACAACCACCTGCCACAACTGTACAGAATCCAGGGAATTCTAATTTTTAGTAATCATAGTATCTGTCTTGCATGAAAAAAGTAACTGTGAACCAGTACCTGTCTTGCAAGAGAAATAAAGACAGTTTGTCAAACAGGTCTTACAAATGGGTAAGACATTGTCAGAAAATCATTACAGGAGTGACAGAAAACAAAATTATCCTAGATTCACAAACAGATAAATTATAAATACCTATTACAAGTAGATATGTCAGTGTATGCATGCTATACATGATCTCTGTTAAACTGCTACACAACTTTGAGGAGGTGAAAAAAGACATGAAAAAAATGATGAAAAGTTGTTAGGCTGTCTGGGATTTTGCTTTCTAACATGCAGGTCTAGGACTGATGCACACATTCTTCCTCATTGTTTGGAACATTTCTGCAGCTTGCAATGAGACCTCACTGTATTTTCCTTGCTGTAAGAATCTGTGGTGGGAATGTACGAGGGAAGTATGAGGTTTGTCAGCTGCCCTCCAGAGGTTATCAACACACTGCTCTGCTCAATTAGTTCTAGATTTTAATAAATAAATAGTCACCTCATCCTTCCCCAAATAGCACATTTCAGCCTAAGACAGCAAACAGCTGGAAGCACATTTTTTGTTTTCTTACTGGATTGAAAAGTATTTATATTTCCAGTTCTCTTTTGCAGATTCTCTCTGGAAACACTGCTAAACTAAGTCTCTCATTAAAATAAAAAAAAATTTAAAAAAAACAAAACAAAACAACCCCAAAAAAACCAACTAATAATAAGACTATTATTTTGCTATGTCCAATTTGCTTTCAGGTTTCAGCAATAAAGTCTTATTTTTATGAATAAGCTACAAGACTTCCATAATTTATTTTGACTATTCTAAACACACACAGAAAAGGGAAATTAATTTTCCAAAATAGCAACCTACATAACACAGAGACTTGTGGATATATTTGAATAGTATGTCTCTTAGCAACCACTGCCAACCAGTTCAAACTGTACATAAGCAGGCTTTAGAAATGAACAGCTACACTGGTAAATACAGTATTTTATTAAAACATACAGCTGAAAGACAGAAACACAGCTATACTTTAAAAAAAAGGCAAAAAGCAAGTAAACAAGCAAAAAGTTTTTTAAAAGTCCATTAAAATAGCTTTTTTTATGTTTTTTTTTTTCATACAGGCATCCTCACTGCCAAGAAACACTTCATTAAAATTTTAAAAAAAGAAACCTAAAAATTAATTTTGAGAAAAAGCTGATTCCAAACACTCCAAATGTCCCATTTGTGTTGTCATTGTCACAAGACACAAAAATACTGAATGTTCTTAAGTCTCAAATTGCTTTCCTGTGTAAGGGACCTCAGCTGCAGATACTCAGGAGTTACCCCTGACACACAACAAACACAATAGGAAGTGGAAGAACACTCCAGTTCCTACAGTTCACCACAAAGTATTTACACACATGGAAATATAACTACTTACTTGTGTGGGTATATGTATACATATATGTCTGAATAGAACTTTTTATAGAAAAATGTGAATTTTAAATTGACACACTGTGCACAGCAATATAAAAATGTGCATCACCAAACCCCATGGCAAGAACATAGGAATCCTTACAACTCCTTTGACCTCCTAATTGTCATATCATGTTTTCTGATGTGTAGGTTTTTAAATCTCATATTCCCCTCTTTCAGTAGATAACATTCTTCCATTTAGTAGAATTAATGAAAACTACCAAGATTTAAAAAAAAACAATAATAAATCCTCAGTTTAGACCATTCTCCTGGGCCAAACTGACAGTTCTGAATGTCTTAAAAAGGTTGAGTGGGATGTTGCCAGTCATGACCAAGTTCAGCAGCAGAGAACAGGAGCATCTAAGAATTATTTTTACCAGATTTTGGAGGAGAGCACATGCATTCATCCTAATACAATCCTGCTCTATCTAATCAAACCAAAACCAGCCTGGAAAAACCTGTCAGGAGTGATTTGTCATGCATATTCTTTTATCTCCACCAGGTACTGGATGAACACATTGGTGCACCTCCTTCTCAAATCAGTACTGAGATGAACAAAAAGGAAACCACCAGAGGTTTGATCCAGATGAAAAATGCTCCTGTGTTTAGGAGATGGATAAAATAAAAACTCAAGTATATCCTATTGCTTTTGTAGGATGAAAAAGGTCTTGTGATACTAAGAAGGAAACTGATTTCCCTTCTTTGAAACTTTGAATCTAAGGACAGAAATTGCTCTGTTCACTACATTTTTCAGGTATTCTTCAACCAAACAACATAGATGAACAATAAAAGCACAACTTTTATTGCCTCAGCAAAACAAGGGAAAAATAAAAGCTCCAGGAGTGATAAGAGGCACAAGAAACTCAGCATTTCTGAAGACCTTTCTCCAGACAACTCTAGTTGCTTTTTCATTCAAGTGTCAGACTGCAAGGAAACTCCATTTTCTAACTAAATAGGAATCATTCTAAAGTCCCCTGATTTCAAAAGCAAGCTAAAGACAGCATCAGCCACAAGGTTCTTTTTGACTTTGCAGTTACACAAAAACTCACTAAAAGGGAAAATAAAACCCAAGACAGGCCTGTTCTAAAATCTGAAGACAAAAAAGCTATCTGTGGACTGTCTTGGCTTATTCCAGAAAACAAATGTATAAACAATACTAAGACACATTAAAACTGGTGTTCAAGTAGTCTCTTTCTCTAGAGAGAACTGCATTTTGAGACTACCTGGTAGCAAACTTTTAATTTTTCAACAGTTACTGTTTCAACTCTGTCTCAAAATCAGTAAGTCAAATATTTTGACTGAGGTATTGAAACTGGATCCAAACCATCTATTTTATGTAGCTATAGTAACAGAGACTGACATATAAACACACACACCTTTTTCCACTACCTCCATAGATTGAAAACCTTCATTGTAGATGCTGGTTTTGCCTTTTTCTGTTGCAAATGAAGTTACACTTTCAAATTCTAAACTAAATCTTTTTAAAGGATTTTTTTTTTTCCCAAAAGCAGCACTAAGCCTTAAAGAAAACACACCAGCTTACCTGCAATACAAATTTCTGATCTATGTACTTTTTGGCAATGCTGGGCTGAAATTCTTGGCTTTCCAAAAATCGAATGAAAAACTCATATACAAGCTGCAAAAGAAAAGAATAACCAAAACATGGGTTTAGTTTATGACTTGATTGCTCTTTATATTTTTTAGTATTTCCCTAAATTATTTTGTTAGAAGATTAAATGCTTATTTTTCCCCAGTACAAAGGGTTAAAAAAATGGAAAACATTTTTCTCCTTTACCAAATTGCCACCTTTTAGTTAAAATTAATTACATGAGCTTTTTAAGCTGCCTCTGCTTATTTAACTCCAGTCAAAGACATTTCATCACCAAGAACAGGCACTGCCATCTTGTAATGCTTGTTATCATCTTGTAAAGCTTCCCAGAGTAATTGGGAAGCACATTTAAACTGCCCTCTGAACTGCTGAAGTCACATCAAATACAGACATTACAATTCTGAAGGGGTTGGTGAAACAGTTGGAAATATTTAAATTAAATTAGAAACTGCTTAGAGTAGTGTTCTAGTACAACTTGAAACACAGAAGGAGAATACAAACCAGAATTTATTCAGAAGTTCCTAACTTACTGTAAAGATTAGCCTCAGGGCTGGAGAAAATCTGCTTATTTTCATGCAATTCCATCTCTACCTAAACTCTTCAGTGGGACAGCAAGACTTTTCATTTAGTGGAGAAAAAGAAGAGTATAAAAACCAGGGAACAAGGAAGTGAAGTGAAACAGAGACTGCTGTGGCCTCATAAGACAGCAGCTCTGATCTGTCACTGATAATGAGCTACCAGCCAGCCATTCTCTTTGCAGAACCTTTTCATAAAGAGCAGCCATTGAAAACTTTTTCCTTTTTGTCTTTAGTGAGTATGAATATTGATACTGAAAGGAGAAAGGAAGCTTAAAAATTACATTTTAAAATAATTTTAAACTTTTCCATGACAGAAATATGCTGCAAAACTGCTGCTGGTACTTTGTAACAGTGTTCTCTGACTTCTCAAAGGAAGCAATAGGAAATCAAAAAGAAGGGGAGAGGTTTAGAAGTAAGCTGTGGGAAAAGTGACAGCTTACACAACACCAACATTAAATCATCAGGAAATCAATTCCATTGACTTTTCACAAATACTTTGGTGAATTTCTTCTTGACAATGCTAAGTCATCCACTGGATAAGAAATTCCATAATTTCCATGCAAGTAATGACATTTTGAACTACAGCACCAGTGTCACTGAATGTGCTGTTTCCAGGCAGGCACAGCTCCTCAGAGCTGCCTTGAAGTTTTGAAGATTCTTATTTTTTTGTGAAATTTAAATATAAATGAGGGATGAACCTACATTTCAACAGATTCTGAATTAGAGAGCACAAAAGAGTGAAAAAAACTGCTCACAGGATTGTGCATGCAACTGTAAAATAAAATCCTCATTTCAGGCTGAGATCAACTCTGCTTCTTTGCTCACAAAAACTCCCAAGCTCCACAAACTGTTACTCAAGCAAACTTCCTGTAAATTTACCAGTGGTGTGAGTCATGATCCTGACTAACACACACAGGATCTTCATCTATATTTTCTATAAAAGAATCTACTGCATTAGTATCAATGATGTTTTCTCCAGTTTAGTTTACATTCATTCAAAATCACAGAACGATGGAATGGTTTGGGGTGGAAAGGACTTTAAAGACCACCTCATTTCACACCCTCTGCCATAGGCAGGACACCTTTCCCAAGACCAGGCTGCTCATCCAACCTGGCCTTCAACACTGCCAGAGATGGGGCAGCCACAGCTTCTCTGGGCAACCTCTGTGCCAGGCCCTCACAAGTCAAGAGCTTCTTATTAAAGTGTAATCTGAATCTCTACTTGTCCTACCACTATCTGACCATGTAAAAAGCCACTCTCTCCCTTGGTTTTTTACGAGCTCCCTTTCAAGTATGGGAAGGTTGCAATGAGATTTCCCTGGGGCCTTCTCTCCTCCAGGATGAACAACCCCTGCTCTCTCAGCCTGTGCTCACAGGACAGGTGCTCCAGCCCTCTGATCATCTTTGCACCCTCCTCTCTGGACCCATTCCAACAGGTCTACAATTTTCTTGTGCTAATAACTCCAGACCTGGATGCAGTGTTATTCCACATGGGGGTCTCAAAATCCCTTGTTTTGACAACTGAAATTCAGAGGAAGGAATGCTACTCAGTGAGCTTGAATCCTGCTCCAAACACCTGGGAGCAAACCTTGACTCGAGGAGGGGAAGGAGGACTTAGATAGGGATGCAGCTTCACATTCATTTTTCTGATCAGCTGCCAACACCTGTGCACCTTCCTATGAATATTAACCACTCTCAATAAAGCAAAACTGCCAGCAGTGTCATCCTCACAATGCTCTTGCTGCAGTTGTTGAAAAATACTTGTGCATCAAAGCAGTTGGGAAAGCAAAACAATTTTTAAATCAGTGAAGGACAACAGGAATATGAGGGACACCATCAATATAATTTTGAAAGAAAGCTTTAACATTTTGCAAATATCACAAAGTTCTCTCCCTTCTCTGCAGGTACTTTACTAGAATCATAAACAGTATTAATAAATGTTAGTATCTCACAGACTAGTTCTGATTCACAGGTTTAAAAAAAAGGCCGAGAAAATTATTAGATACACCAAGAAACGACAAGAATTTCTTCTGAGGTAAATAAAAACCTGTAAGTGCGGCCACGATGCCTCCAAGGTGGGCTCATCCTCTTCTGGATCAAATTCATTGCTGTCACTAGGTGGGAGAGTTCTGAAGATATTGCAAGATACCTGAAAAGGCAAAGAGAGGAGGATGAAATCCATTCTGCAAACAGGTAACAGATTTCAGGACTCCCTATGTCTGTACCTGCTCCATCCTTCATCACTTGAACACTGTTTCTTTTTCCTGCTGTCTGAAAAGGTTCTTTAGCAACAGCACAGGGCTAACAACCTGTCACTTTGCAAACCTGCCCCCAGCCTTGGCTTTTCTCCTTTCCTCTGATACCCCAGCATTACCCAGTCTGCCACCATGTTCCAGAGGAGCCCACCAACACGTAATTCCCAGTCCTGATGGGCATCAGTGGGAGCCAGGACTGCTAAAGAGTTGTAGGAAATACCATCAACTCATCTTTGTAAGTGTTGTCATATAGCATTTGGTTATTTTTGTCTGGACGGAGAAACATTAATGATTAAGGTCTCATCTGTCAGTACTTGTTAGGAGCTGCCAGTGCTACTCACACATTAAATGCTTGGACACCTCATGCCAAGTACAGAACTTGGTACTAAATGAAAGCAAATAATAGTATTTGCTCGACACTTAGCCTACATTTTATTTCATGGCTGGCTCGCTTTGCTTAATCTTATTTAGAGGTACTTTGGTGAGACTGCCTGGCTTTGTGAGGTTCATGCTATCAGCAAAGACTGAGCCAGAGAGCTTTCCTGGGTTAATTAGAGTGCTGAATGGAGCGTACAGCTTATTATGCAGCAAATCTGATAACTGCAAACATGCTGTAGGGCCCCTCTGCACTTGGAAGGTGATGATGTGCCTTCCTTGCTCTGCTCCTGCGCATTTGACCCATCCTTAAGCTGGTTAATCAAACAGCTGGGAAAAGCAGCATGTTATCCCCTAATCTATACATGACCCCTTCATAGTAGTTCAGACAAACTAAGCTGTCAGAACCCAGGACACCTCTCTGGATGCCCTGGATGTCTCAAAGCCCTGGCAGGGGCTCGGAGACCCTGGCAGGAAGCCAAAGACACCTGGAAATTCGACCTTAATTCATGGAGCAAATTGCCAACTTTATATGAAGAATTACAGGCCACAAAAGTTTAAGCAGCACAGTAGTAGGAATCACAGGGTGAAGGAAAAAACTTTGGAACCTTGTACAGGGGGGTTTGAAATTCTGTACATGGGGGTCAGGAGTCCCAAGATGGAGGGATTTGGGCGTGCCCTGTCCTTCTTCTTTCTTCTCCTTGGCATCCATGTTCAGGATGATGTTGGCATGTGTGGATTGGTTCATGGTGAAGGTGCACTTGCCAACAAGGGCGAAAAGTATTGGAAATTAAAGGTAAATATCTTATACGTAGTTTTGACTATAAAAGAGACAACTGCCCCGTGGGCGGGAGAGAGTGCCCTTGGCTGTCCTGCTGATCAGACCTCGGCTGGACAGACAGAAAAACTTTGTAGATAAGGAACAATAAACTCAACTGAAGACCAAAAGCAAGAGTCCAGACTCCTTCAAAAGCACAGCCTGCCCAGAACCACCTTTTCCCATGCTGGGGCAGAGACAAGTGAGAGCCGACCCCGGCACTAAGCTATTTAAGACACAAAACTACTATGTTCTTCAGCATCCTTGTTTATTTTTCCAGCTTTTTTGCTCCTGTAAATGTTTTAGTCTGTAAGGAGTATTTTCAGTATGTTGGTGACTTAGTGAGAAAAGGCACTTTAAAGTCCACAATTTAAATACAATCCAAATACTGATAAAACCAGATTTAAATAGGGTGAAGTTTTAGAATTTGCGACGAACAGAACAGATTCAGGCACTGCAGAAACAGAAAGATGAAAGAGGCAAGTGCAGGAAAGCACACGTGGTGCACCCAGTGAGGGATGTTGACTGAACACAGAAGAGTGAGCAAGGCAAACCAGTGAGCACAGAAAACAAGAGGCCACGCTGGTTTGTGCTGGGACTTGTCCCTTCCTGCCACAAGAGGGTGTGTGCCACTGCAGTTCCAGTCCTGCAGGCTCTGCAGGAGCCCCACTCTGTAAAGCTCAGCACTGCTTTCAGCCTGGAGACTCAGGCCTTCCTGCAGCCTGTGCTGATGGGCACCGAGCTCCTCCTGCCCTGAGCCCACAGCAGAGACTGCCAGCATTCATCAGGAGATCTTTTCCTCCTTTCTCCAGCCTCTTCCCCAACTCATTCACTTTTCTCAAGAGCCCCTTCGTGAACAGACATTTCTAATCTCATGAGAGGTCAAATAACTATTCCAGGAATACACAGATGTTACAGTTTGTCTTTCCTCAAGGATTCCTGAGCTCCTCCTTCTACTATCCCCGATATGAAAATGCAGGGAGGGGAGGAGAGTGATCACAATTAGCAAGACAGAGTTTCTATGGCACAACACAAAAGAGGGCAGACAGCAGAAAAGATTTTTAAATAATAAGTGGGAAATGTACATTGTATCCAAACATTTGGGATTCTAAAATACTTACTCAAGCATTTTTTTGTTAATGCTTCACAGTCAAAAATTCCAGCTCTCTCAGGATTTGGATCAAAATAAGAAACTAAGAAAACCAAAGACAGCTTTTTTTTCCCGTTTCCGGTTTAAACTTCATTTGAAACAAGAAAGAAAATTTTCTGCAAATTTAACTATACATGTATTATTAAAACTTGTACCTACAGATCACTCATCAGCTGTTTTGTTTAGAAACTGGAACAAATACTGAATTATGGCACAAGCAAAACCTGCAAGGGAAAGTACATACTTTCAGAATGAAGACCTAAACAAAGACAAATTCCTCTAAGACTCAAATTAAGTCAAATCAAGCCTCAAGCAGTTAGTGCCAGGGCCTTACTAGCATGACAGAAGTATGAGGTTCAGCAACAATTAGCTAAGTTCCAGCACAGACACCTGGATCTTGAGCTTGGGACAAAATTAGTATGATCTCTGGAGAGTGCCTATTAAAAAATGCCAGTCTCAAGGCAGCTCAAAAGCAGGGGTTTTTGCATAAGAAAATTAACATACAGGAGTAAATGCAATTCAAACTAGAATATGGTCCAAGCATGCAGTTTGCTCTCTTTAATTTTCTGGAGTAAAGATAAGCTATGTGGAGCCAAAATGCAGATATTCTCTTGAGGAGAACAGACAGAACAGGTTATCTTTAAGTGATTTCCCCAGGTTACCATAACTTCAGGAGATAATGTGTGCCATTACAGTTACATTCATCACCACAACACAGCACGATAGCTCATTTACATGCAGTGTCAATTTATAGCATGCTTATCTAAATCAGTAGCCTCTGGGTGGTTAATGTTTATAAGCCTCTAAGGGAGAACTGAAGGCAACAAGTCCTTCCATGCATGAACTGCCCAGCTGTACATTGGAGACCCTGACAGCCACCACGTAACACAGGAATGCACTACATCAGATCTGGAAAGACTTCTTCTCAGATAGGCATAAGGCAGCTATTTAGAATTTATCCCTGGGCCCAAGCAACATGCCAAAACTCCTTCAGCTGGATAAGCTGAACCATTTCTCTCCTGACCTTTCTTGGATCATCAAGCCAGAGGACATCCCTGCCAGCCTGCACACACACTCCCCAGTGATGCCTGTCCCAAAGCCAACACAAATGACTATGGATCAATGCTGACTTCCGTCTGCCACTGATTAGGAACACCTCCAAGCCCAGATGATCCTTTTGGAGGCAAAACCAGAACTCAAATATTCTAGAAAGATGTATAAAGACAGATGTCCCCTCTCTGCCCTCAAAAACACCTGCACCCTCTTCTCCATGGCTGTACCTTTCAGAAGCACCACACTGGGTTTGTAACAAAGTCCACCACACAGAATATGAACACCCAAGTGCCAGAAACCAACTTAACAAGCTAAATCTACCCCTTGGCACAGAATCAAAAACATCCCAGAGCCAAGTGGAAATGCCAAAATGACATTTCCAGAATGGAGATGCACAGAAACCTCTGAGCTCTGTGTCAGTCAGGCACAAGTCACAGAATCATGGAGTGGTTTGGGTTGGAAGGGACCTTTAAGGTCATCTCATTCCAACACCCTGCCACCCACTAGACCAGGCTGCTCCAAACCCAGCCTGGCTTTGAACACTTCCAGGGATAGGGCAATCACAACTTCTCTGGGCAACCTGTGCCAGTGCTTCACTTGCCCTCTTCATAAAGAATTTGTTCTTCAGATCTGATCTAACACCTAACTCCAACCAGATACAAGACAAAACTCTCCGGGGCAATTACAAGTCAATGTCAATTTGTTAAAAACAAACAAGAGAGGGAAGGCTGCTCTGTAACCCCCCAGAGAGTGAGCTGCAATTTCTGAACAGATCTGATGGCTGGTACCTGGCAATGCACAACCACAAAATTAGGAATAGACAGGTAAAAGCATCAAGATTCAAGAAATCTTTATCACCACATTTATATTTGAATTAACTTTTAGAAAAGAAGGTAGTAAGAGGCTCAAGTCTGAAGTCAAAATTCATGTTTTGAGAAGTCCTCTCTTTGCCCCTCACTGGAGTGCTATAAAAGTGACAATGCTGTAACAGAAACACTTCACAAATTGAATTGCAGCTGAGCACTTCTATTCTGTGCTGTTTGAAACAAAGATTTTTATCAGTAATAGTCTTCCTGAATGAAAGCTGAAATGAAAACAAACACACACAGCAAAGTTTAATGTATTCTCTATATAAAACCAGGGTAAGTGGATACCCATTTAGCTTACAGGGAACACCTGTTCTTCAATTAAAAATATGTGGAATCATCCAAATAAACCCCATGTACATATAAAATTGAAACCCAGTATCTCTGCTCACAATGTTTAAACTGCTGTGCATAATAATAACATAGAGAAGCAATAAAATGTAATTAAGTCATAACATGAAGCCATGCTAACCTGGCGACAACACTGGCCCCTGGAAAAGCCACTAGACTTGTCCTTCTGAAACCTATCTGCATAAGTGGAGTTTTTTTTAATATCATTTATGGATTTACATATTCTAGAGCCTGAAGGAACTACTGCAGTCACTCAGCTATAATCTCTCTACAAAACCGCTGAATTGTTCCCAGAAGTTTGACTAAAGAACATCTTACAAAATGTAGTATCTAATTTTATCTTAAAAGATTATAAACTGTTCCACCAGCTCTCTTTTCCTAAAGTTTCACTACTAATTTAGCTACAGCACTGTTTGTGATCTCAAGGTTGAATCTGCCTGATACCCTGTTGGTTCTTATTAAACCACCAGATCCCTTTTACACCTGTATACATACTTGCATATGCAGTATGTGTCTATCTATAGATAGGTGTTTTTATATAGACATGACAACTCTCAACCTCTGTGTCGTTAAATGGAAAAACAAAGCTCCTAAACCCAGGCAGTTGTTGCTTTCTCTGTTTGTTTTTAATCCTGTGATTATTTTTACTTCCTTCCTTTGACCTCCCACCTGTGCACAAGTGCACTGGGGTATATAAAAGGCAGACCATCTCCCTCTTTTTTTCCTGCATATTGTCATATTAATTTATCGACATTCACTTCTTTGAACAGAGCAGCGTACCAGAAATTCATATTAAGATACTCATGATAAGCAATCCACAATGCTCAGGTTCTTTTCTGCACCACTGCTTGCCTGAATACAGTCTTTCAGGCCTTAATATTATGTGCCTTCTTTTGCCCAGAAGCATTACTTTTGACTTGGCTGCATCAAAATGAACTACACTGGACTGTGAACAGTCAACAATCCAGATCACAGGCTGGGGGGAAAACAGTTCTTCTCATTTTCCCTTGACCTTTAAGTCTTCTAAAAATTCAATCAATAACCTGGAAGAATTTAGCTCTGGATCAGGGCTCCTAAACTTGTTAACTTACCATCACCCACCTCAGTGGTGGTAGCAGCTTCCATCCATACAGATGAGGAAGCAGCAAACCTGAGATCCTTGGGCAATGCTTCTCTTGGCAGAACTACAACAGGAGTGACTGTAGGACAAAACAGCTGGAGCTCAGGTGCAATGTCCACACCATGTTTTTAGAGGGAGAAGCTGCTTTCTAGTGATATCTTGCACTGAAAAAAGCAGTAGCTATACTCCTGCAGGGGATGATTTGCCCAAAAGAAACCCAATTTACAAACCCTGAAACCTATCCTAGAACCACAGAATGGTTTGGTCTGGAAGGGACCTTACAGGTCATCTAATTCCAATCTGCCCTGCCACAGGCAGAGACACTTTTCCACTAGACCAGATTGCTCCAAGCCTCATCCAACCTGGCCTTAAACAATTCCAGGGATGAGGCAGCCACAGCTTCTCCGGGCAACCTGGGCCAGTGGCTCACCAACCTAATAGTGAAGAATTCCATCCTAACATGTAATCAGTCCCTGTCCCTTTCCAAATTCAAACCATTACCATTTGCTCTCCCTCTCCAGTTCAAAACCACACTCCCTTGCACTAATCTTGTTCACTCTAACAAGAACCAAGGTGGATTATGACACTCTGGATCTGAATTAGAAGTGTTAGCTCAGCCCCCAGCCCAGGCAGCAGCCCTGGGTACAACTCTGCTGGGAACTGGAGCTCTGCAATTCCACTCTAGGTCACCCAGACCCAAACTATATCTGGGTACCCTACCAGTAACCCCATTCCTCACTATCTCCCTGTAACTAAGTTTTCAGAAGATTCAATGGAAGAATTATTTATTTAATGTGTGCCAAGGTAATTCTATAATACAGTCTGAAAAATCATAGCAGTGGCTAAGTATCTTGGCGAAATTCAAACACAGTACCAGCAGAAAGAGCCCCTCACCTCTAGAGCAGGCAGGAGATCAAGTGAAAGCCTGCCAATAAATGAACTTGAACTCTAGACAGCATTACAAAACTCAAGCTGTCCTACACTCCAAACTAAAGAACAAAACATACAATTCAAAACTCAGGAAAACAATCCCTCGGAAGCAGATTAACACTGTGCTTGTCTGTAGACATAATGCTTTAAAGGTACTTCAGAGGATGACACAGCCAAAAGAGGGTGTGGGGATGTAAAGGTGCTTTAAGTAATTAGTTAAATAAATAAATCTCAACTGCTTTTTGAACAATAAAGTGTTTTTCCAGTTTATTTCTTTGCTTCAGACCTAGTCACTGCACTGTTATGCAGATAAAGCCTGACAGATGCAAGGCCCATGTATCCAACCGCAGCAATAACGGATACGGGTAAATGTAATTACAGACTGTCCAGGAAAATTATTAGGGACAACTGCTGCAAGAGGAGCTGCCTCCAACTGGTTTTTTGAGAAGGGCACAAAACATCAGAGCCTCTTCTTTTAATAAGCATTGTGCATTTAATACGAGCTAGGTGTATAAAGAATGTGAATAACAAAAACATCTAACAAAAGTATTTTGAAATAATGCACAAAAGAAATCAAAGTTAGATTCTTTTCTTGCCTCTACAGAATTGATAACCCTCACATTAAAGAAAGAACAGAATTTAAAATATTATGTGATCATTATGCTTTTTTTTCTTTTTAACAATAGCATGTTTGTTCCATTGTGGCTGCACCTACATGACAATTTTTAATCAAAAAACATTTGGGGGGGGGGGGGAATCAAAGGACATTGCATTTTCCTTCCAACATTTCAGATGGCTTCAAAATCTGTTCTACTTCCACTGAGTCAAGTTAAGTTCAAGATTAATTCCTAATATATTACAGAATTCCTGAACTTGTACAAAATTCCCATTAGAAAGGGATTTGACTTGTCAGTTCTTGTGAGAGTATATGATTTCACTAATTTCCCTTAAACTCAAAATGACATTCAGTATTATATTTTGAAATCTAATGCAAGAAGCAACAGGAACATACACGTGTTTTTTGTTAAATCAAAAAGGTAAGACTGAATATAGGTGGGCCTGCAGAAAAATCTCTATCCAAGAACATTTTAATACAGAAACTCTGAAGATGTCATACTTAGTCACAAGACACAGCCAAAGCTATAGAAAATATAAAAACCATAATGCCTATGAAGTCTAACAGCTAGAACACTTCCTAAAAATAGGTTCCTCAACATACTAAAAAAATCATGGCTTAGCAAGATATTCTTTATGTTTAACGGGTCTGTCACAAACAAACTCCTGAGCAGACTCTGCCCTCACATCTGTTGAGACAAACCTGCAGTAAAAACGAATGCAAGCTCTTTAGATTTATGTCAGTAGAAAGAAGAGAGAGAGGGAAAAAAAAAAGAAAAACAAACCCAAACCAGAATCTGACCTTTAAAGTGCATTTTTTGTGTTTATTTGGGTATTGATTTAACCAAGTTTCTTCCCCTGTGTTGCTTAACACAGCTTCTACACCACATGACATCTCCTATGATGTTTCACTTGGGCTGTACAGAAATTACTGTCTTATTTTACTCAATTTGCCATTACAGAAAAGATAAAGATGACAATGGGAAGCCAGAGGCATTTCAGCACTTAGAAAAGAGAACAAAGTATCACTACTGCATTCTAAAAGATGTATCTGCAGAGGGTTTCATTAGCCATCTCCTGTGGGCTGGCAAACACACACTGATGTGTAAACGTCAGGGCCAGGGTCTACAATTTCTAAAGAAGCAAGTAGGAGAGCTGAAAGGCTGCTCACCAACAAAGAGATTCACCCAGACTTCTCACTTTAACAGCTTGTCAATTTTTTCATCCATTTTTTAAATTAAATAGATCAGTTTCCTCCATCTATGTCTTAACATCCATAAAACACAAACAGCTCTACAACATACACTCTTCAGGATATCACAGATAAAAACAAACATTTATTTCCTTCAACTACCACTGCTTAATCTACTAGCAAAAATCAGTATCATTAGTTTAAGCCTCCACATTTTGCTCAGACAGGAATAAATTTTAGATTAAGTGTCCAATTATTGGCTCATAAAGTCCTATTACTGGCATTTCCTTCTTAGCAGAGCGTGGCTTAATTGGCATGGCCATTTTTCCTAAGACTTGCCTAATTCTAAAGAATGTCATCTGCCCTTCTGAACAACACATCAAACTGCAGGGGGAGCACGCTGAGCAATCCCCTCCTGAATAAATCTGTTCAGCTCATGGCCATTACCACAATTCCCAATTGTGCTCCCCACCAACTGATATTGATGACATGGATGAGTCCTCCGCAACTTGCTTTGCTGGTCATTAGGAGATTCTGTTTTATTTTATTTTTTGAATAACAAATAATATGCCAGACACTGTATCGAGCTATAGAGAGTGGTTTAAGGAAGCAGATTTGCACACAGGTTGACAAACAGCCAAGTGGTTTCACATTTAGCTATATACAACATCATATCACATGCTCAAGAGAAGAAAATGAAAACATGTGATGTTACAAGCATGGATAAAGCTTTTAATGGCATAAATTTTAGATGGTTGGCATGAAAAACATGTATAAGTTATCTGGCTGCTACAAATGACTTTTTCAAACCCTTATATTTTAGAAGCAATTAAAAATCTTAGCTCTTCTGAAGAATTCTACTGGCAACCTTCCCCTAGCCTAGTATATCTAGAGCCGAACACCTTTTGTGCCACTAACAGAGATCATTAACATACACATACATTACAAAACCTTAAAACAAAAGAAGTCTTCCACACAAATTACTTTTTCAAACATTTCAGATTATTTAGAATAGAAAACACTTGAGCTATTAATCCTTCTCTATGAATATTAGTAACTTTAAAAATACCAGTTTTAGACTGGTACACTTTTTTTTCCTGCTCCTGGATGATGTTAAAACTCACAAAAGAACTTTTTCCCCCTTCACCTCCAAATCACAGTAGCCCAAAGAAACAAGCAAGAAATATTAATTCTCAGATTCATAAACACTAAACATAAGAAGGCAGAGATCTTTGAAAGGGACATAGAAAAACTGGGCTCCGTTTTGATCAGTTTTAAGATCCTGGTCTTTCAATGAAAACACTCCCATGACAATTGTGGCAGGCAGGCAGGGGGGATGCTAATTTGGTCAGGACATAGATACTGCTGTTTTCTTCATTATCATGACAGGTCTGAGACTGTCAACATGACTGCTCCCTTGTGAACCCAGCTGGAGACTTTGGTGGAAATCCCCAAAAGCACATGAAGGGGGTGGCTGCACTCCTGAAGTCAACTCTGCACATTTAAGTGTGTCTCAGTGTATGACTATGGGCACAAAAGTGCCTGAAACAAGAACATGTACTTACTGCAAAGAATAAGTTATACCAAAAAAACAGTGCTTCAGTACAAAGTGATTAATGCCATCTCTTCACCAGGCAGTATGGGCTGAAAACTTATTCTATATCATATTATAAGAACTACCTTTCCCTGTAGGGCCTGTGTAACTGTTCTCAAAGTGATGAAGTCTTGCTTTCATAGGCAAAGACCAGCAGGTAAAAACAGCATTTTTACCAGACAGTCCATCTATAAAAAACAAAATACCTGCAAGCCTCAAAAGCCCTGGTGATGTGGTTTAGCAGAAACACTGCAACAGCACTCATTGGGACCATGGGCAGTAATCATTCATGGATCTGCTATGGGTTCACTCACACAAATTCAGCATCACAGCACTGCATCCTGCTCCCATGGAATACAACCACCAAAGTGGTTTCCCAGCAGCACAAGCACCCAAAACACCACTGGCTGTGACAGGCACAATCAGGGGAGTCCAGCTGGCAACTGCTTACACCTCCACCAAAGCTCAGGTGGCTGTTGCAGGCTAGAGTTTCATCCAAAATCTAAATTACAATTTACAGTTACATTTACTAAAAATTTCTCAGGAAATATTTTAGGAAAAAATCATGTTCACTTCCTTAAATATTTAGGCATCTTTTTACTTGAAAAAAAATCAGGTTTGGGCAGTCAGGGGCAACTGGGTAGCCAGACACAGGACATGAGAATATTCACAGTCCTTCCCTGCTCCAGTATCCCAGCACTGAAGACGAAACAGCCTGGGCTCAGCACCACAAATGCAAAGTAGGAGAAAGCAGAATGAAGAAGGGCATGATGCAATGAAAGGAAAAGATGAGAGAACAGATTTCTATCAAAAAGGATCCAAGGTGAAACTGGAATTTTTAAAGCACCATGAGTAAATGTCTGTGAAATCCACTGGAAATATTCAGAGTGTATCTTTAGTGCCAATAATTCCTCCATATCATAGATACAGACTATATTTAAGGAAATTATTCAAAACCATGCTTTTCAAACTCTTTAGGCAATACATCATTTCCTTAAGTTAAAAACTGTTGTGTGAATCAATACAAGTGACTGCAGGGACAGTAGGACATGATACCAAAGGGGTTTTACTTTACTCTTCAAGATCACATTGTTTCATAGACTATTATTTATTATTCAAATTGAACCTTATAAACAATTACAAATCAAATTATTTTTGCTTCCTGGTGCCCAAGCTAAGGCAACACTAATTTGCAAAGTTTTTATTCAAGAGATGCTGCTGCAGCAAAAAACTATAACCAGCGTCAACCCAAGAACAGAACCTCAGTAACAGAAATGCTAAAAAAATGACCAAATTCTCTGAGGGGATGAGTTTGGAGGCATTTGCTACACACAGAAAAAGACCCCCATTTTATTGAAATTATCTGTGCATTAACATCCTTTCTAGGCAACAGGTGTGATATACTTTGTTCATCACAAGGGGCACACATTAAATTAAACTAACATTTGCAAACCATTTAGATACTACAGTGCAGCACCAGCAGAAAAATTGAGAAAAAAAAATAAACTATTCTGTATTCTGCCTGGTATTTGAATGGTGCATGAGTTCACATTCTGAAGAAATAACTCAGCAAGCAGTTCATTCACAAGACTGGTCCAGTGCAGAAAGGGGCAGGAGAGGGTGAGGGAGAAGGGAAAGAATCTGATCTCATAATTATAGGCTTTCTGGCAATGCATACACACAAAGAAGCCATATTAAGATTTTTTTCATAAACCCTTAATTCTGGTTTTTTCCTTCAAGATTAACTGCTTGATGGCTCTGTCACAATTTACAGTTATTTTTAAGTGTTACAGACAAGCAACACAGCATGTATCTGTGTGTCAAAAAGAAGTGAGGAGCACACACAATGCAATGCAAAAACTATTCATGTTTTTCTTCTTGCAGCACATAGCCAGTGGATTCCACAATCACATAATACTGTTAGGAAACTGTCAAGATCAAATCTATATTTAATTAATTGCTTTCTCATTTAGAGAACAGGTTATAAGGGTTCTGTTCAGTAGCACAGAACAAACATTTTAAGCAGTGATTGATTTTGCCAGTTGCAATGAACATTCTTCACCATACAGCATCTGGTACTGTTTCCATTTTTACAATGAAAACACTATTATTTAACAATTTATATATACAAGGTATGGCTTTATAGTTGAGCAATTTTGCTCACTCTAACAGCACCTGCAAAGAATCCACATAACCCAACCAGGAAATTGTAGCAACAACCCTATACAACATTTTTTAGCATTTATTATTTAAAAAATATTATCCATGCATACTTAAAGGTATCTCTACCTAAAGCAGACACCCAAGAACTTGGAGACAGTTCAAAGAAAGATAAAAACTTGCAAAAATTATTGCATTATTTATACTGGGAGGAGAGGGAAGATAGATTGGAGGAAATATGAGGGACTCTGATTTAATGGCTGCTGGCTTTCTCTATCAAGAAACAATCCAGGTTTCCTTTCATACACTTATGACACTATAATAACCATACTCTATACTTGACTTTCATTAAAAATACATAAAAAATTAATATTTTTGTCTTTGGAGAATTATCCCCAAGCAATGTCTATTAGCAAATCCAAGCCAAAGGCATCATTTATTCCACCTACTCCAGGGTTCAATTTCACCCACAATGTGTAACTGGAAGTGCAAGTGGATTTAAAAAGAGACCATGAGAAAGAAAGAACTCACCATTCTAACTACTTCAGGGTAAGTCTGCTCTGTCAAACAGCCTCTGCTTATTGTAATGTAGTCCACCAGTTCATTAAGAGTGGAGCGCTTGTATTCTTTCATTTTAAGGTCTGAAAGCGTGTCCATGAAGTCAAAAATGACACAGCACTGTTGAAGTTTCTTTAGGAACAGTTCAGGCTGCTCTGAAGATGGAACGTCTATGAAACAAGAAAGGAAATCTTTGTGAGTCTGGCATCTTATTATACAAAACAGGATTTCTTTTTGAAGATCAATTTCAAAGGAAAGCAGCATTCATACAATTCTTGTAAAACAGAGCTCAGATTAACAAATGAACCACTTACAGGAACTGTATTGCTATGGTGTGTTTGAGATCTTGAACGTATTGTAGAAGGAATTTAATCATCAACTGCTATAAGGAAAATAAAGTTCACCAAGAAAGTCCAGGCTGAAGTAGAGAATGGAAACACACCAGCACTCAAAACTTTATTTTACAGTAAAGAACTACTTTGACTGGAGGCTGGCATTTACCATCATTAACTCAACTCCAAAGAAGGATGAAAGAACTGTCAAACACATCAAGCTTGATTAATTTGTATTTCTAAAAACACCACATCATTTTTAACCCTGTATGAATATACATGAATACATATATATGAATACACAGCAAGACCATAATTCCACAAACAAGTTTTGAGTTTCAATAATTATCCCCACATTGACACTTCCCACAGCAAAATCAATTTCATTTAAATATAGTGAGGATCTTTTTGCTGTACTGTGAACACATAACATGCATCAATAGAAACATTTTCACAATAAACAGTATGTGCTTGACCAATAAAGTAAGCAGAACTCACTACTCTTGCTGTTTTCTTAATTCACAGCAAATGAAAAGACTTAATACAATAATAAAAGGAATGTCAACTTCTTAGTTGTTGGTTACTTTACCAAATGCATCAAAAGAATACAGAGGCAGCTTCATTTATCCAATGTTCATGTACACAAGAGGACAGCAATAGCAGAAAGTTGCAGAGATGAAATCCACATTTTTACTCTGAAGGTCTGTCCTCAGACTAGGGAGCACTTCACTTCCCTTTGAACTACCTGGTTTCATTTAAGGCACCAATACCTGCCTCAGCACCAAAATCCATTGGTTAACCTTCCTGATCACACTTAAAAAAAGCTTTAATAGTAAAGAATTTATGTTTATTTCTTAAAACCTGGACTTCCAAAAGGCCAATCTAAGATTAAACTTCTCATTGCTGGCACAAGAATAAGTCATAGTAAGGAATACCTGGCAAATGCTGGGAGGTGTTGGTAATTGTATGGTACTTTTAAAAGTAGTTTTAAGGCTTAAGTACCACAAATCTATTTTGCTTAAACACAGAGCTTCAACTTAATTAAAACCAGTGCTTAAACACTAAAAAGAATAAACATGGTTTGCAGTACAAGCAAAGATGCAACAGTTTGTTCAACCCGTTTTTGTTTACAGCACTGAAGTAGTGACAGGATTCAACAGGCAATCTACATGGGAGAAGAATCCCCCACAAACATCCCTGGAATACTGAAGGGCCCAAAACCAGGAACCCTGAAGCCATTCCACTGGCCAGGTCTCTCTCACACACTCAAACACCTCAGAGGAGGCAAAGCTGAAACCTAAGATGAGCCAAGGAGACAGAGAAACTCATTAGCCTTCACCCACAACAAAAAAAGATCATTTCTATCCACGACCTTTCTAAGGTTACAGGACACAAAGGGCCTGGGGAAGCAGAGCTCTGTGACTGCTCTCCTGACTACCTGCCTTCAAATGACAGAGAGATAAATGGACTTCAGAATTCACTGTTCTAAACAAGCAGGCAACAGTTAAATGATGAAATATTTCTTCCAAAGACAGCCTTATACACAGGCTGAAAAAAAGAAAAAAGTGCAATTGGTTACTTTTCAAAAGCCTGATGTTTAAAACTTACACTCTTTCTTCTTTATTACACCTATAATCCACCACAGACCTTGAAAATATTTAAAAGGTATCAATAAGATCTATGTTGCTACATGACCATAATGGGGTTTTGGTTGCACTGTTCTACATGACTTTTACATGTTTATTTTGACCAACAAGGACATTATAGTTAAAGAAAAACAGGCTGAAATCAAGTGGAATCCATTAGGTTACAATTCAGCACAAGTTAAAACCAGACTCATATATATGACTCAAGATTACAGTCATTTTAAGCAGGGTTCATATTAAATGAAAATTTTAAAATTACCAAAGCATTAAAATAAGTCATAAAAGTTTGTTTTCTTTTTCTTTCTCCAGTTAACTATCTGGAGGTGTGGGAACAGAACAGAAAATATAATTACATTCTTCTCAAGAAAAACCACTCTAAAACCCTTCATGAAATTCATGCCAGTCTGACTACATCATCATGCCATATGAACCATAGGAGAAGCTAAGAAAAACCAAACCACAGCCAACCAAAAAACCTCCAAACAAACAAAAGAACCTCAAAGCCCCACAGAATATAACCCCACAAACCAATTGTTCTGGTCATATCTGCTTTTCTTTACTAAGCAAGTTGACACTCACACTAGGGAATACAATTCTAAGAAGTTTCACTCAGTAATTTTTCTCAATGTTCCTGGAAATTTCGGGTGCCTTGGGAAGAGGGTAACATGTAATGCCAGAGCTTTTTTGTACTTGGAAACATGGGAAGTATGTGAGAGTAAATATACTTGAAAAATTAGGGGGTCCTAAGACAAGAAAAGGGTGGTAGAAATAAATAAAATGAGTGTTCTGTGTTCCCAGCCTTCCCACACAGACCACGGCATCAGCTGGTTTGAGATTCTGGGGTGGGGGATTCTTTTTCTGGTATTTGGGGCACATACCTGCAGACCCCACAGCACAACTCCTGAGCTCCTTAATGCAGCAGCTTGGAATGAAACACACAGTTCCTTACAGATGTTCACAGCTGGCTGGGGAAAGACAGCAAACCCTTTTCTTCCCAGTAGATACTCAGAGCTTTCAATGAATTTTATTCCCATGCTAACACACAGCCACACATTTAGGTCCCAAAATTTAATAACCTGCAATATTACCATTGTATCTACTTTCACATAAAAGAACAGAAAATTGAGCAACCGCTCTAATAAATCTGTGTAAATACACATTACACTTTAATAACCTACAAAATAAAATTAAAGTGACACTATTAAGTGGCATGTGTGATTTATGTCAAATACACAGAGGAGTATACATTTATTAAAACCAAAATTTAAAGCAAGATAAATTTCTGTTTGGGTGACTGTGAGAACTCTCCTCATTTACAGGTCTTTGCTACAATTTAATTTTCAGGTTTGTCAGTCTTCTCTTCAGCCATTTAAAACTGTTCAGGGCTTTTGAAATACAGCGAGTATTCACAGACTCAAAGGAAATCGGCTTAGTGAAAGCATGTACTAGTACATCTGAATGCTGATTATCAAGACAGAATCAGAGCTTTAAAGTCAAGGTTTTATAAAGTTATCAGAAAAACTGACAGAAAGTGCTATAATATTTTTTTAGACATGGACCAACACTTTTTACTGCAAGGGCTGAAATATTAAAATGGCTAAAGCAATTCTGTTTCTCTCTTAATAGCCTTTTCCCAAAATAATCCTAATCCAACCAGCCCATCCCTTCTCATCAGCCTCTGCCTTCTGCATCCTTTTATCAACTAAAGACATAACAATCTGATGGCACACTTTTAGTGCAAGTCTCTAACATCCATAAAAGCATATTAACATTTATACCACATTCATGTTTTAATTAAAGTCATTTACAAGTAACTCATTTTGGATTATAGGAAACAAACTATGCACCAGAGAAATGGCATCCAGGGAAGTGAGCTCTGGCTCTCCTTTCCCTGGCAAGTGAACAACCAGGAACGGGGAGAACCTGGATCAGTCCCCTCCTGCCCCTCATTTTGCAATGCAGGATAAAATGCTGGGGAGAAGTGAAGGTGTAGGAACGGATTGAGCTGCTCAAAGCATGATGACAACTGTGAGGAAAAGCCATGGGACTGCAGACACAGGGCAGTAAAAATCAGAATGAAACAAGACAAATATGCAGATTACATATGAAGTATTAAGCAGAACTAGAGGATGCTCACACATGCTACCCTTCACCCACATATGCACTATCAGAACGTTTATGAATCATTAAAATCAAAATGCTCTCAGAATAAGCATTGCTTCCCGTATATACATTACTGGTATTCATTAGCTTGAAGATGATATTTGCATAGAGAATTGGCATCATCTTCTTGTATGATGGCAAAAGTAAACACCACATTAAATACAAAAAATAAAACACATATTAAAACCAAAGTAAGTCCAAAATGGGGAAGAGAGACTAATAGTAACACATTAATTTTAAGAACTTCCTTAAAATGTCCCATCATCTGAGAACTCTGCATTCACTCCACCTCTGAGATTTCCTCTTTCAATTAAGTTGTAAAATTTCAACTTTCCCTTTGACCTAACAGCAAAATAATTTCTTAACTCTTCTTCAATTTTCAGATCTTCTAGTTACTAACTAAACCTAGCACAATTCTTTTTCTACTTAAGCAAAATCTCCTTGTGACAAAAAAAAAAAAAAATCTTCCAAACCCCAAACAGCCCTAACTTTGCTGCCACTCACCAAATCACATTAAATACAACCAAGAGCTGCCTGCACAAAGGGGGCAGCGGTGCACAGAACTCTGCTACAGGCAGCCCTCACAAATCACTATGAAGATTTTATTATGGAAGAAGTTACCTTTCCAGTGTCATTCCAACAAAACTGGCAAATTTGAACCTGAAAAACCTTTTGTTTTCTTTGAGAAGCTGACTTCAAGAGAAGGTCTAACAACACCCAGCTCAGAGCTTTCCCTAACTTACAGTCCTGAAATACAGAACAACCACGTACCTACAGGTCACTTTTCACAACTGAATATTGGTCTTAACATTCCAAGAAGTACAAATGTTTGCCCTCTTTTTCTTAAACAAACACTTCTTGAGAAAAATAATCACTATCCTGATTGCATTGATTTAATTTCCTAACTGGCTGTCAATATTATGAATGCTTTGCCAAGTCAGTAATCATTCATTTATAAGAGGTGCTTTTCTCAAAGCTGTTTTCCCAACCTATTCTCTAGACTTAATAATTACACAGGCAGGGCAGCAGTTAGGCACTGTGTTCCAAATATGTAAAATCTAACCAGTACAATTATTCACACAGCAATAAATACAGTGGGACAAACTCAAGCTGACTTTCCTGAGTGAAAACACTCAGAAAGCAAAAGCACAACATTACCATACCATTTCCAGCACATTCAAATTGCATTGTTAGAAATGCAATACAGGACATAATCCACCAATTTCCTGATAATCACTGCCTCTTCAGCTAATCTGTCACAAAATTGAGTATTATTTCCCTGGCCATAAATTTGCCCTGACTCAAACTGAGCAAATTCTCACCAAGTGGGAATCTCCTGGGAAGTTCCACAGTGATCCTGGATCCACAAATGCCTCCACTGCTTATAACACTCCCCCATCATTTCAGAGATATTCAACAAACAGCATTTACTGGGGTGGGTATCATAAACCCAGTGCAGATCTAACATCTCATTTGAGTGCCTTGAGTGCAGATGGGGCAGCATCACAAACAACACAGGGTACTCCTTAACAGATGTATTCTTAGTCATATAAACTGCCCAAATTTTGTAATATAGATATATTTTAGATATATTAATAAAAATTCTGCCTTTACTCACATATGTGATACCTCAATAGAATAATACATGGGTGAAGGGCTAGAAATTGACAATAAAAAGAATTTATTAAACCATATTTTTCAAAATTATACTTTTACACTTTATGAAGTTTCAGTTGGACCTTTTGCCTATTTCCATAGCAGGCAACAGTGCAAGCAATAGTTTAATTTCTCTTCATTTTCAAACAGCTCAATCCAGAGCCACAGCAGTCAAAGTTTCAAGGAAAAGCCTCCTTTGGGCTATGGTTCCTTAACCTGGGACCAACACTTGTCCATCCTCACCAAGGGTGTCTGTGCTGTGAACATCTTACAACTTGGAAGTGAACCAAGACTACAAGCCTGGTTGTCAAAGCTATTTATGAGCCATAACAAAACATTACTCCATGAATACTGACTGCAAAAGGTCTGTATTAGTGCAAACTGGCATCGATGATGTGCACCCTCAAGTGAGCAGAGAGACACCAAGGGACCTGAGGTTTTACAAGTTTGGGTTCTCTCACTCATCACTGACCTACAGGAGGCATCTGTTATGAAACAGTTTCATCAAACATCTCAGATAATGATATGGACTCAAGGAAATACATGGTGGATAGTGAGAATTCCTGAGCAATTAATGGAAGACAGGACTGCCAGGGTATTTTGGTACACCAACTGGTGTCCCACAAAAATAGACTCACGAGATATTTGGTCTATACATTATCAGGCCTTATGCTTGGACTGATAATCACCACTCAGCAGAACTGAGTCTCTTCATAATCAAGTAGCAATACCTTGGTTTTTAGGTAAACTGACAACATTTGCAACATTTCCCCATTAGTTCTTCAAGAACTGGGATGAGTTTAATGAAATAACCCCAAGACAGTCAATGATTACCTGTTCTACATGCAAGTCCATTCAAGCCAAAAATGATCCAGGCCAAAGAAGGTGAAAGAGAAGGTAAGGACAAGGATTCAAATGACAAGATTTCAGAGCAAAATTGACAGAAAAATAGCAAGTAGGTGAGTGTACCAAAAAAATCCAGCAGAGATGGAAGAAAAGCAAAGAGGCTGTGAATATTATGAGGAGGGTAGACAGAGGGAAGTTAAAGAAGGCAGGGAAACAACATAAATTATTAAAAGACCAAGAGAGAGAATGAGGTAGAGCAGGAGACTTGGACGATGGAGGAAAAATGTTTAGAGAATATGTACACAATGAAATTAGAATATTTCAAAAGAAAAAAAAAACTAGTAGCTCAAAGTGGTTAAGCAAAACAAGAACAAAGGGGTTAGAGGTTAGGGGCTGGATTTGATTAAGCAGACACATATCTGGAGGTTCTTGACACTCTGACATCTTTAATATATCCAATTACATTACTTGGGGTGAGTTTGCCTAGACATCAAATTAACACTTACATTTTAGCCCCAGGCTGATCAAAAGTTTTGTAGGTTGCTTTTGCTCTCTCCCCTGCCCAGTTTTAACTAATATTTCAAAAACATTTATTAGTCATTTCTTTTTTTTTTCCAGGAAAGCAAGAAGGCTGGCAAAAATACAGAAAAATATGATTTCAATTCTCTAAATTGAACGCACAGCATAAAGTTTCAAAAGAAGACAAAAATACTTTGCTGAAACTCTTAAGAGTTACTGTGGCCAGTTTCTTGGACTGACTCAAGTTTCTTTTACACTGGCTCAGAAAGCTCATGCCAGTTGTTTAAGTAGGTTTTTTACTGAATTGCACTTTCAAAGTACAAGCTACCCTTCACTCAGCTGAAGTCACTGAGTTGGCTGAACAGTCACGAGGGACAGCTCGTGCCAATGTCTGTCCTGCCACTTGAAAACACTGACCTGAGGTAGCAAAGAAGTTATCAGGATACCTTTGCCCAATACCATCCAGCATCACACATGACACATTAAATAGTTACTTTTCAATGTCTTCTCCAAGAAGGGGAAAAAAAGTGCAACAGATTGCAAATGTTCTTTATTAAAAGAAAAAACCCCACAAAAAAATCCCCACTGTTTATTTCCTGAATTCCACATGTATATAAACATAAGCATCTTTCCCTTTAGTTTTTTGTTTGTTTCTTGAATGGTTTATTGCTTCTGGTTTCTTTCTGACACTAACCTCTTAATTTAGCCAGATGTATTAAAAAAACCAAACCTGGGAGACAACACTAGGACACAGTACACTCAGCTCATGCTTTGCAACTCCCAGAGCTGTTAGAACATCCTCTGTGTAAGAATCAAAATACCCACAAACTCAGAAGATCTCCTGAATTTTAGCACCATGCTCGGGTACAAACACAAGACTGACTCCTTGAGGCTCCAGGATTAGTCACTAAGTGTTATTCCTTCCACCTTTGCTCAGCTCTAGCTGCTAATGCCTCCAGTGCAGAGCCCTGCACCAGATCCTTTCAGCCCTTACCAGGAGGAGCTGCACACCAGAATTAAAGTCAGATTTTTCTGTAGATATTTGAATACCAAAAGCTATAGGTAGAGCAAATGCAAAGTAAGCTGAACTTAGCTAAGTGCTCAGCTCCTCTACACTAAATCACATCCCAAAATCCAGAGGCAGGAACACCACGTAAACAAAGCCACCTCGTTTTCCAAGGGATTTTCTCAAACATCCAGTCTAGAGCAAAGCTGCACAATGGTAGCTTAGTGCTCCATGGAAAGCACCCTTTCCTTTAAAATCTCTAACAGTTCTTCAAGGTGCTTTTTAGTATATTTTTAATTGCTTGTCTCTAGGACCTGCCATCCTCCATCCATTCCAAAGTTCTTAGTAGAGCACTGGAACCCAAAACATCAATAGAAACACCAAGTCTCAACTCATTATTTCAACTTGGTCATGCTATGCTCAAATATCTTTTATCTCATATTGTTTTCTGTTAATTTCAGAGAGCATGATGGATTGCATTGCAGTTTCAGCTTTATCTTGCTACACAATGTGTACAATTTTTTTTCCATTGTAAATTAATGGCAATATTATGGCAAGACCAAGCATTTATAATGAACAGGACTTTGTTTCCAGGTTTCTTAGATGGCAAAAAATTTAAAATGTTTACAACTTCCAGGACTCTAAGAAATAAACCTTTGCAAAAACCCCATGATGGCCTCCTGACCTAAGACAGAAGAATCCTTAAGAGGATTATTGTCTTTCTTTTGATAAGATTCTTACCAGATCACAATTTTTTTTTCTGCATGACATGAGAGGCCCGTGCTCCGTAATGATCATTAAATATAACAACACAAACACGTCACAGCAATCTTACAGTTAACTTCCACCCTAAATGCAGTCACAAGGCAGTCCAGGATTTGCATAGCAATTCATTTCTTCAGTGCATTAAGTACATAATGAAATAATTATAAAATTATACATCTGTACATGCTTCCTGTAAGAATGCAAAAATTGTATCTTGCTTAGTAAGTGCTCTGAAACTGCCATCTGTCCAAATAAAATATGCAATATTCATTTTGCTTCAACTACAGAGCTGCTCTAAGAAATTTATACAGAAATGCCCAGACACTTGCAAAAAAGCTTGAACCAAGAGCACAGGAAACCCAACTCATAACTCTTATCCAAGCAGGCTCAGAGCAAGTGCCAGAATTGCTGCTTTGCTTGATACTGACCCACTAATTTATCCCAGAAGTTACAGGAATTCATTCTCGAGTGAAACAAATAATTATGTGACAGCTGTTCTACATACATAACCCACTGTCTAAGAGCTCAGGCTTATATTCTAAAATATTCACATTTATTAGCTTAAATAATAAACATACATATAAAATATACATTTCTATAGTCCTGTTTATACATTGAGAAGAGTTTAATTGAACCCTGAAAACATGATTTCCATTCTCTTCTCATTTGGCAGTATAAATTCAGTCAGCAACATATTTTACTTCATGCTAATTTACCACAATAGTCTCCCAACATTTTCCAGTAATGTGCTACACAACCCAACTGTTTGCTCTCTCACTCCCTCCACAGAGGGGACAAATGTGTGTAATGGAATAAGGATTTTAAGGAACTGCACATCATTAAGATACTATGTTTGTGTAAGAAAAGAACCCAGTATTTCCTAAATATACCCCAAAGTTATGACAAAAGATGCAGACACAAGCTGGGAATTCACTCCAAAGTCCCCAAATGGACACAGTGAAAGCTCAACTTCTTACACATTTTATTCTTATCTCCTCTTTCCTGTATAACCTCCAGCATGACACAACAACAAAATCATGGGGTTTGGCCTTCATTATTCATTTATTTTCTTTAATTCTTCTTTCAGCCCACTGAGATGTCCAAGATGAGAATCAACACGTCGAGCTGGACTCCACGTTATGCCAAAAGCAAGCTGGGGTTGCAGGGATGCTCCACCTGCAGCACCAAGTCCCTCGGGGACAGCAGCCCCCGTGTTTCCTGAGCACGAGAACAAAACCCCTGCTGCATCCCAGCCACAGCAAACACAGGAACACCTGGAGGTACAGCCTGATGTGCACGCTGGGCTAACAGCTCCTGGCCAGCTGGGAAACTCCAGAGCATTACTCAGAAGATGCTACGTGAGGGCTCTGCAGCAGGACCAGCCCATGCGGTTTCCTCGCCAGGAAGGCGGCTCCCGCAGCCGGCCCCAGACACGGTCACCTGTGAGCCTCACACTCTGTTATTCAACACCTTGTGGCAATAACTCAAATAACTCAAAGGGAACACCCTTTTTCATACTGCCGAGCCCAGTGCATATGTCTAAATGACAGAAAATAAATATATAAATCTACTTTATTTTGCTATTGCGATTGCTGTAGAGCTCTGTCACACTCCCCGGTGCACAGAAACACATTGCCATTCCAAACCACTTCTACAGCAACTTTTTGATCTTCAGATTATTCAGGATCTGGAACAACTCAGCAATAGAAGGGAAAAACATGACATTTATATAATACTCATCTATAACCTGTCAAGTTAATATGTGCTGTGCTGGGTATTTTATGTTATTATGTATTATCATTACATATGTCTATGTAAAAATAACAGCTATTCCTTTAGAAATAGGATCTTGTCCATCACAGAATGGCTCAGCTCAGTTTCAAAGCAATGTAAATGAGAAAGTCATTTACTAGTAATTATCTACCTTTAGAGTCTATTGCTCTGTTATACCTAAACCAGGTATTTTTGCTAAAACTTGCAAAATTGACTGACATAGACTATTAGGCCACTTTTCTCTCTTTTGAACAGAAACTTTTTATTCTGCTTCTTGAACCCTAAATGGGATAGGCATTTTATCTCCCTAACATGGTTTTAGAGAGCAAAGATCTAATTTCAGAATATTTATAATTGTTTAAAGAACAACCTCTATCATAACCTTGCACTAGCATGATGTACATGGATCTTTTTTCACAAGACCTTTACCTCTCAGCTCTTCAAAAATACTGAAGAAAATAATCCAGTGTTTCTTAGGCAGAACATTATCTACCTGCTTGTGTGCAAATCATAAGGGGTTTTGTCCCTCAGAAATGCTGTCTGCTCCTGGACAGACAAATATATCTGATGACCACTGGGCCTTGGCACCTGAATTTCTCTAGAAGTTACTTAAGACTCTCTGCAATATCACTATCAGTCTACAACAGCACATTGCTATTAAAAATAAATATTTGGCCCATAACAAATTAAAAATTCTGTATTAAATTCTCAAGAACAAGTCTGCGAAAATGAGAAACTTTACAGACAAGGTTATGTCATGCAAGTAACATAACCAAAGGTATAGCTCTGCTGGGTTTAGAGTCACTTTGCAAAGCCTTCTTAGTTCAGACTGTTACAAATATTAACCAGACGTAACAGTTTAAGCATTAAATATAATTAAAACATTTCCTTTGTGGTTACCAAACAATACCCTTCATCATCAACTGCTACCCTCTCTACCTCTTGCAAGCTACTCATTAGTTCAGCTGCTTCTCTGTTGAAGATGATAAACTGAAATTAGATTTCCAGCAATACTCATCCCCAGCTGTGCTGTGGTCACAAACTTCATCTTGAAGGTGGTACCCTGGCCAAAGTGAAGTCAAGGAGTGTTACTCTGGTTCATTACAACTGTGATTACACCTTTTCTCTAATTGGCAGAAAGCTCATTGCTTAATGAATAAAAAAATTAAAACAAGGAAGAGCAATCACATCAGTTATGTATTCCACAACAAATTAAATGGAGAAAAACTCAGCAGGAAAAGCGTGTGCTCTGCAGGTTTATACAAATATAGGTAACTCTAAAAGTGAGGTGATCCAAATACACTACTGGTGAATTAGCATAACATTCTGCAAGCATTTTTACAGAGCTTTTGCAGGTACAGATCAGCAAACATACTTTTTATCTGTCCAAAGGAATACACAGATCACACCTTCCCTGGCTTGCACTTTTCAGAAAGCTGCCAGCTCACTACCAGACCACTAGTAAGAAATTTTTAACTTACACCCTTTGTGTTTAGAGATCGGACTTCAAGTGCATCCCTCATGCCTTCTCTTTCTTCCATGAAATATCTAATTCACTAACACATTACTAAATGCCAAGTGAAGCAAGCCATTCACAGTAAAATTGACTATTTTAAGTAATTGCCTCCCCTGGACTGAGGTTTATCAAGAGAAGGCAGACAGCATCCTAGGTTCTCTTTCCACTCAGGCTGTACCAGTGGGCACATATACAGATGGTCCTTTCCCAATCCAATAGCTAACATGCAGCCAAAGTAGGTCAGTGGGCAACAAAAGAGTTTTTAACTATACTAATCCAGCAGCTTCAGTATCCTAGGAAAACAACAGGGCAGGACCATCAAAGCTGCTGTGGTCCCAGGACTAAGTCGTAACTCTAAAGGCTAGAAAGCAAAATCTCAGCCCATCTAGTTCTCCTCCCTGTACCCCACATGATAGTTAATTATTTAGTCTCAGAGATGCCAGCAGTAGTCAACTAATTGCCTTCAAGCAAATCAACTGAAGCATCACTGGTGTGTGACTTGCTCCTGCCTCTGACAGAGGCATTAATGTATCCATCCTGAACATAAGAGCTAACAATCTAGCGAGCTGTACACCCACACCTCTGGTTCCTGTCATTTTCAGAGGATGCTACAGTTTGTTTCATTTTCATATCAATGCCAGCCTTATGCTCTCGTCAAATGGAAGTACGAGCCCAGCTCAGGAACTCCTCTGGCAGCAGAGGCCTGCTGGTTTCAGGGTCTAATTTGGTATTGCTTTTTGCCATTCCTCTGGCCTGCTCCTACCTTTGCCTGCTCATGGAATTTCTCACAGTCCTGTACTACTCCTTTCTGAAGGGTGCCTCCTTCTCTTGTTTCTCTCAGTCTGCAGCTGAAGACCTCCTCCAAGCCAGCCCCCAGCTCCTCCAAATGCCATCTATTTTTACCGAGGCGCTGCCGTCTCATCCGGATGCTGCTAATTGGCCCCTTAGTCACAACTGGAAAAGTAACCTGCCTGAGTAACTCCTTCTGAGCTGCTCGCATCCATTCAGACAGGGAAGCTTCCAGTAAATTTGTTCCAGGGTTTAACACAAATTAACCAGAATTTAGTTTCTGAGATTTTACAGCAGTGTCACTTACACACTTTTTCTTTTTTAATAATAGCTTTCCTGCACAAGATGTTTAAAGTTCAAAATCCTTAAGCAAGCACCATATAAAACATGAGACAACTGCAGCACTAGAGATCAACTTTACCCTGCCTATTCACCAGGTTCTTTTCCCCCCACATATTACCTACATCAACATGCAAACTTGCAAGGATTACTCAAAAGAAATTACAAAAAAACCCATGTAAATTTAGATTTTTGAAGGCTGAGACAAGCAAAGATAATACACACATAAAAGCAACCCATTTTGAGGAGGATGCTTTTCCACATGGACTTCTTTCTTACATATGTGACACAGCCCAGCTTGTTACACAGCTACAAAATGATGTTTCAGACATCTCAGTGAACCCTCCTTGTTTCTCAATCACTTTGCTAATGAAAAGTTGAAACATCTTGGAATTTCCTCCCAACTATTCTGCTTCTGTATAGTTATCAACCAAATTGGTACAAACAGGAAAAACAGACCATGAGAAAGACAGACTAGTTAGGCAGCCTTTACTAGGAAAACACTGGGAAAAACAAATAACTAAATGATCTGAATTCATCTTAATTTATTTGACAGCCTTTGTAATACTTCATTATTCCATTAAAAAGCCAAATTTAAATGCTTGGTACTTAAAAGCCATTACTTCAGAAATATAGTACATAATTAGAAAATTACCATTTTATTAAGAGAACCTGACTCATTTTTACTAATAGAGACTGGAATAATTTAATACTAATATAACAAATCCCTTCTAGAAAATCTGATTGTTACCACAGACAAATACATCACGTGTTTTTGACAACATGAATGCAACTCTCAGCTATCCTGAGTATCATCTGTAGTAACTAAAAGCAGAGTTTGACAGGTTAGTAATTCTGGATTCAGTTCAATACTGGATTAATACTATTTCCTAGGACCAAAGAGAGATCCTGTTCCACCTTATGAAGACAGCTCAGGCTGCCAAGAGTAAAGGAAGGACCTTCAGCTGTGGATCATTAAGAAACAGCCATTTAAAAAAAACTGATGTTTTGGAGAACACAGCATCCAGTAAAACGATGGAACACTTTTTCCATGCTGGACTCAAGAGAACTTAAAATCATTTATTCTGCAAATGAGAAACTGAATGTTTCTATGATTGTTTTTGCTGAGAAAGGAACTTCTTTTCACTTGAAATAAAGGCTAAAACAATCTGCTTTAAATGTGATTTTGCTGAAAAGAAAGAACACATACAACAAACTGCAAAATCCTTGCCCAGCAAACCACCACCACCACTAGCTGGCAAATCCCTTCTTCCCACTCTCACATTAGTGGGCTTGGCTGGGGCTGTTTCTCTTTCTAAAGGAACAGTTCCATATGGCTGTGTACAGCCTCGGTGCTGACTGAGGCTCGAGCCAGGCCTCCAGTTAAGTACAGAACGGGTGTGCACATCTCTTTGGGTTCCAACACATGCAGGTACCTCAAAACCAATGAGGAATGCCTGCTTCCCACGACATAGCACTGTGAGGGACATCGAGCGCCTGGAGAGAGCTCGGAGTGAGCAGAGGCAGAACCAGACCCCACAGGACACAGCGAGCCCATCACAAGAGCAGCAGGAAACCTGGGCCCTACAACCCAGCTCCAGAGCTCTGGGTTTCCTGCAGTCAGGATCACCCCAAGTCCTTTTTTCCCAGCCCAATGGTCAAAGAAGGAGTCGGAACTCCTTGGCTCTGGTTTTCAAGGTTGTTTGCTGTCTCTTATCTAAAACATTCTTTTTCTGACCTGCCGAGGTCTGTTCAGCAGGTCTGTCCGAGGCACACTGCACTGCCCTGAGGCGGTGCTATCTCTTTATACTAAAAACTAGGTGTGCTTTATTTACCATTATTTTCCAATACCTACCACCTATGTTAAACTGTCTATTTAAACCAATCCAAAAGTGCCAACATCACACAGAAGATGGAAGCTAGGAAGAAGAAGGAAGGAGGACAGGACAACGTCCAAATCCCTCCATCTCGCCTCCTAGACCCCTATAGTAAAATCCCCAAAATTCCACTTTTTTCACCCTGTGATAAATTCATTACCATTCTACTTAAACTTTTGTGACTTGTAATTTTTCATACAAGGTTAGTAATTTGCTCTGTGGGTTAAAATCAAAATCCCAAGCCTTTGGCTTCCTGCCAGGGGCTTGAGCCATCCAGGGCACCCAGAGGGATGTCCTGGGTTCTGACAGAGAGCATCCCTCTCACTCCTCCTCCAACTCCCAAACCTTATGGTTGCTCACCCAAAATGCTGGAAAAAATGTTTGGGAGCTTTCAGCTGTGGACAGACACGGTTACTCCCAGTTACATACTCCAACTCTCCAAGAAATGGTTCAGGCATATCCAAGAAGTTTTTGCCCAGGTAAAGGCCTGATGATTTTCTCACCATTTTACAGGAGACTCCTCTCATCCAATCTCCAAGCCAGACCTCTCCCACTGCACACAGCCTTACCTGGGCACCCAGGCTGCCTTGGCCTAATGCAAGGTTTCAATCAGGATTCAGCAAGGCAGAGGAAATTAAAAAAGCTGTTTGTGTAATGAAGAGGAAAACGACAGGTTCTTCTGCTTTGGGCACTACTCTTCCCACTCTGAGATAATCCTTCCTTGAGGCACCTGCACCACACTTTAGGGCACTCATGAGGCAAGTATTTACTCTTGGCCCTCCCTTCAATAACTCAAAAAACTGAGGAAAAAGCAAATTATTCCAAAATTCAACCAACTGGTAGACAGATGTAAGCTCACGCACAGGCATTCTGATTAAAATGACAGTAAGGCAAACAAAATTGTATTATTATACAGTAGTGTATTATTGTACAGAGCTTTAGCTCAGCCCCTCTCAGCTGCAGAATAACAGGGCTGGATCAGAGCTCCCTGTGCTCACCCTGTCCCAGGGAGCTGCAGCTCCCTGCCCTGCTCCTGACACAGCTCCTCCCATACAACAGGTCTGGCCAGTTCCTCTCTGCTCCCCTCCTGTCACTGAGCAACAAACCTCCCTGCCTTTTCTCCCCTTCCCTGATCATCCCACCTTTTCCATGGCACCCCCTCGAAAGCTGCCATTAACCCTTAAATTTCGGGTAGGTCTAAGATAACAATCTTTAGTTTTGGGTTTCCTGAGCCCTTAAAGCAAACAGAAAACAACCAACAACAAACAGGAAGTTTATTTTCTCACTCTAAGTAAGGAACTCACTGAAATCTGTAGGAAGAAGAAGTTTAAAGCTATTTGAAAATGTTTGGGGGGGAAAAGAAAAACAAAACTACCCTGTGACCACAGTAAATGTGTGGCTTACAGTACTTGAAACTCTTAATGGTTTCTTAATGTCCATGGGGGAGAATACACAGGAGGTGTATGAAATTCCCACTGGACTGGTATTTTGAAACTAAGCTACTTTTTGATTATGCCTAATAAGCAATGCTGATGTCCTTTCTTAAACCAAAGTGAAACACAGTATTTTATTCCTATTAAAAATATTAAAGAAAACACATCACTGGTACAAAAAACTTCTGGATTTATAACTTTCACATAAGACCTTTGAAAACTCTAGTTCCAGTTTATTTTTATAAGTAAATTTTACCTTTATTCTGAGCATAATTCTCTACCTCCAACCGGAGGAGAACAAACTCAGGCCCTGGCACATTCAACAACTTCAAAACTTGTCTTAACTTCAGCAAAAAGATGGGAAAAAAATAAACTGAAAAACTCTCTTTGGGATTAGAATATAAATACAGCCCCTCTTAACATCCTTCAACACAATGATCAGCTCTTGCTTTATTAAAATGTTACCACAAAACACACCAGCCAGAGTCACAAACATTAACACTCATCTTCCTTCACCTTTCAAATACTGAACCTCATTCAGCAATCCTTAATCAGGCCAAGTGCTAATATAATCAAATGAGAATTATTTCTGAGCATCACAAAAAAAAACAAAACCCAAAACTGATCAATTCTGGAATGCAGGAAAAACTGTTACAAAGTGGGGACTGATCCTACACTTCCTCAGATTTGGGCCTCTCAAGCCTACCAGAACTTTGCAGCTAGGATCAGGTTATATGTTGATTTGATTTCCACGCACTGTCTCAAAGCTCTAAAACCCAGAAACAAAAGTATCATTTAAAAAAGTACAGATCAGCTTTCCTCTGACTCCACTGCTTTGCTACAGCAAGCAAAGAGGAAATATTCTTAAATGGTATCAGCTGCTAAAGTAGTCAAACCAAACGAAAAAGCGTCCTACTTGAAATTCAGAGCCTAAAACATAAACCACTAGAAAAAGCAAATAAAACAACATCCCACCAAAAAGAAACCCTAACACCATATCCTTTGTTTATGCATGAAAATTTCAGTCAAAACCGTATTTTAGAAAATACACCTTTTAACTATATAAGAAACTATAATAAAAATTTCTTTTTTTTACCGACCTCTCCAAACTGAAGAGCATTACCTTCATTACATCCACAAGATGAATATGAAATTTCCCTCAAAAAAGCACTCCAAGTAGCATCCCTCCTTTTAACCTGAATGTTTACTGAAGGTATGTTTAGAAGTCCAGCACTAGCCTGTAGTTAATTCACTTGTCTAACGAGTGAATTATATTCATAACTGGATGGTGATTAACACTAAACAACCCAACGCTCACACAAACAGCACAGCAAATCATTCTTTTCAAACTGCCAATCGCTGAGGTCAAAACATTCATGCTTTTAAGTCAAATTACAATCAACTTCCTCCCCACCCATTCTATTATTTCTTATTCATGCATTGACAAGAGCATGGAAGTCACTTCACAAAAAATCATGGGTCTCTTGGAACAACCTACACTATTTAAAGATCAAACTATTTAAAAACCAAAAAGAGGGAAAGGATTTCTTGATTTTTAAAAATAAAACAAAGAAAACAAAGGAGAAAAACCCCAAAAACAACCAAACAAACCAAATCAAATTTAGTTTCCCCTTTGATTTGTTTTAGATACTTCCTTTTATCCTCTCATCATTTCATCCTTTATAGTCCTCAACAAAACCACCTTTAAGATCAAGCCAAACATTTGTTTTCTACTGCACATTTTTTTCAGAAGCTTTCCTGACAAATACAGCAACACTTTAAATTACAAGCAATTCACAGGCTTCAGTTCTGATCTATGAGGAAATGTTAGGTTTAGAAAAAATCAAGAGGAGATTTTAAAAATACTGCTTTTCACTTCTATTGGAATTGATGCTAGAACCCCTCTATCTTTCTGAACTATGTTAACATAATCAAGTATTTTCCAACAAAATATTATCAACCTCCTGGAAACACCACTTCTGACAGCAGCAACAGCACAGGGAAGCCAACACTGGGAAGGACTTGTAAGAGCTGGAGGTTTTGCTTGCAGCAAAGCTGCTGACACAGGTTTCTGCTTACCCAGCCTGGATCCTCAGGGCAGCTGTGACGAGGGAGCCACGGCCATGGGCTGCCACAGGAGGTGGCTCCAGCTCCTGCCTGCTACAACTTCACTCCAGTTTTCCTGGATAAACCCACACCAGCCGGTCCTTTCATCATCTGCATAATCCCAACCTCTCTGATTGCTGCGCTGTAACACCAGTGCCCCAGTGAGTTTTCTTTCCTGAATTATGGCCACGTAGAACATGACCAGGGGTGTGCCAAACAAGATGATTAAGCAGCAAAATACGACGAGGCATGAGTTATATTATTAATATTCCTATCTAGCACTGGCCACAGACACGAGGGGTTTGTGCAGCCAATAGCAGCTGTGTACAAAGCAAGCTCCTCCACTCTGACTCGCTTTCAAAAGAGGAGCAACTATTTCTTTTGAGCAATTCTACTCTCTGGTTGCTTTGACACTAAGCTGTATTTCAGCAGTTCATAAACTACTTCCTTTTTCAAACTCTACCTTGAGACAGTGTTGGAGGAAACTCTTAAAAAGGCAGTCTCAGGTTACAAGCCTTTATTTTCAGAGAACAAGAGCATAGCCATTTTTCAACAAGATATACTGAATAGCAATTCACTGATATAAACATTTCATATATTTAAGAATAGATAGATATATATCAAATCTCCATAAATTTCAAATTCATCAGCACAGTTTCATCTTTCCAAACTTACTAAAAAATAAACCAAAAAGTAAGTTTTAAGGAGTTCATATAAAATAATATAATGTCCAGGAAACCTTATTTAACCTTATTTCGCTTTCCCTTTTGATATATGAATATGTAACACACGACAATAAATTACTGTATGCTCCAATACCAAATTAGTAGAATAAACACTGAAAGCCCACACAGATGAATTTTCTGCTGCCATAAAAGATCACTTCACAGAGTAGGGATGTGCTGTTCAATATTCCCTAAGACAAAGCCTTTGCTACTGAACTCCTCGCAGCTGACAATGAGGATCTCCAATGCATGTGGTATCAGCCTGTCCTCAGCAGTAAACAAAAGAGGGGAGAAAGGGCAGGCAAAGATAGCTGTGCTCAGTCAGGAAGTGAGAAAATAGAAGAGCTTAAGCAGGATCCCAATTTAAAATTATTTTAACACTATGGCCTTTCTTTAACCTGGTGAGCCTTGCTAAAATGTGCTAAGGAGAGGAAAAAGATCCGGTGAAGCAACAAAACAAACTATGGATTTCAGTTAAAAAAATTTTTAAAATCCTAAGAGTGCACTACCTCTTAGGAAAACAAATTAATTAATTTTGCATAATAAAATCAGGAAATAGTGTATTATACTAAAACCAAGAATAATTAATTTTTAAATTTTATTCCTAAAGAAAAATAGGATCTGATTGGAAAGCAAAAGACTTCATGTTCAAAATGAACCAATGAAGCAACACTGCTCCAGTCTGGATACTTGAATTTCACTAGGCACTTCATTCATCACCTCTAATCAAGATTTTTAAAAATGTTTGTGATAGTCTCATTTTTGAAAAGAAAAACAGAAATAATTCAATCAGATTTGTTTCTATTAAAATAAAATTAGAGCAATCTTTCAGTTACTTAGCTGTAATAAAAGCAGTGAATCTTAAAGAGTTAGCATAATGTCATATGTAATTTTTATCTTGTTTTTCCTCAAAGCTGACAATAATAATTTTTTTTAAAGACTGTCATTTTTATGCTGTATTACTCACAAGATACCAATGTAAAAGAACACTGAGAAATAAAAAGAGTCAGATTAAAAGCATCCATTAATTCTCAATGCTCAACTGGAGACATCCTGATTTCTCTGGATGTTTACTTAGCACTGTGTGATACTCAGGACTAGCTCCCACCAAGTTCACTTGCACTTTGAGTCATCCTCATTCTGTAAATGGATAAAAAAATCACCCCCTCGTGTCTCAGGCTGAGCAGCAGAAGCAGTAAACGAGCAGTCCTCAACAATGAGCAGAGATTCACCCAAGATACAAAGAGCAGAGGAAAGAACAGAGGCTAATTCCTCCAAGGAAACGTCCCACTAGTCTAAGTCATGAAAGCCTCACTTTTCTTCCCAAATTCCTTGCTGCTTTACTAACAACTCTGACAGCTTCACAAGGGGGAGAAGCTGGGGTCTTAGAGGTACAGATTCAGGAGACTGCAAGCTGGAAGAGGCTACAAAAGGAGGCAGTTCAACCTAAATTAAAACAGTCCCTAAGATACGCCACAGAAGTAACCCTCCACAAATTAATCTGGTAACATGTGCTCAACTACAACTTCCCAAATCAAGAGTCATGACTTTTAGGAAACTCACACAGAATTTATCATCCATTTAAAGAGCTCCTGCCAGCACAGACTTTTCCTCACTATTAAAACCACATGGATCCTGCTGTAGCCGACAGCATCAGTTCTTCTATTTAACCAGTATTTCCTCCCCATAAGACACTATCCCCACTATCTGCAAGTAAAAAACTATTTTTTAATTGTATTGCATAAGGCATTTTCTCTGGGTTTTCCATCATTTAATGGGGCTACATTTCTCTTATCCTCCTGCAAGTTTGGCCATGATGCATCCTTATATTGCTGTTACCAGAGCCCCAGCCAGATCTAACAACGATGCCTCCATCACACCTCAGAGGAAACAAATCACCCTCATCTGCACAGTGAGGATGACACACCTACACTCTGGTTAATAACAGATGCTAAAATGCCTGGTCATTCTTAATTATGATAACCCTATCTAGCTGTTACACACAGAGGAATCTGCTGTCTCAGAATTCAGCCAGTTTTGGGCTGGTGTTCACAGACAAAGCTGACCTAGGGCACAAACATCACCCCTGACAAACAGCAAGGGACCACCAGGAGAGTTTTAAAGCCCCACTTCATGTGGGCAAACAGTGACTCTTTCAGAAATAGATTTTTATAAACTCTGAAAAACACCCCTGAAATTTAAGAAACTATACAGCAATTTTAGCCACATTACTGTATAGTGCAGTAACAAAAAAAAAAAAGTAATCAAACAACCAAGCAGGTATTTATGAAAACTGAAAACTCAAAAGCAGAACTAGCAGGCAAGATAGATCAACACAGACCCTCTGAAAAGTCTCGTCATTTTCTTTGCCTCACTTTAAAAGTGAATACCTTTTTTTTTTCTTTTTTTTTTTCTTGTAACTCTGACAAAGTCTCCTAGATTTTAGTTAAATCTGCCTACAATGAAATGATCATTTCTAGAATAAGTAGGCCATGGAAAACTCCATTTTCCATTTAGATTCAAACAAGAGATTGGCATTCATTTGGATATTATTTTGTGGCTCAACGTGAACTTTGAGTGCAACATGCTGAAAAGATAAAATGTTTTTCCCTGGTTTCTATAGCACCTGCTAGAAGCTTCAGGCACACAAAATCAAACCTATTCCAAAGGTACAAAACATTAATCACCTCTTTTGACATTTTGCAGGTTAAGTATCAAACATGCTCTACTGGAAACTCTTTGTTACCCACACGTGTGCAAACCTCTGCTTCAGAAGCAAAACTATCTCCCTTGAAGTTAACTATTTAATAACCTGGCATAGAGATCCTCTCATCAACTCTCCCCATGGAACAGGCCATAATAGGAACCCCACTTAGAAATTAATTAGAAGTTCATCCTCCCTGTTAAATCAACTACCCTGGTCCTGAGCAGTGGATTCCTTAGGCCTTTTCTCTATGTTTACTCAGGCTGCACAACACTTTCACTGCTTCTAGCTCCCCTCTCCATCCCTAAAAGAGAAAATAACAAACAATGCTGGGATACTTCATTTCATGTGTCCTGCACAGCATCTCACAGGTCAGAAATGAAATGGCTAAAGAGCCTTTAAACTCAGGCTCACCAACAAGGTAAGAAACCATGGCAGCTCCCAGGACTATCCAACCTGCAGGGACAAAGAAAACTTCCCCTCTTGGACCATCCATGAAGCTCTACACACACCCAGCAGAAAGCCAAGCCCAGTCCCAAGACCTCAGTAATGATGCTCATGGTGGTCTTAGGGTGCTGCCAAAGGCTGCAGCACAAAATAAACCCTTTAGGTAAATTTTCATTGTGCTATGGCTTAGAAAAATGTTAATAGTTAACACTGAGCTTTCTGAAAATGTCAGAAAACAACACTCCACAGCTTTCAGCTTACATAATCAAGATCAGAAACAGTATTGCTCCCTTTGAAAATGAAGTTCAAAATGTTGCATAAACTGACATAATTTAAAAAAAAAAGTAAGACAGGTGGGAAGAGAAAGGGCTTGGGGTTGGATTTCTTCTGCCTTCCTGTCAAGATTAGCAAAATATTTGTAGCTGAACTCTTTTTTTTATTCAACATGAACAGCAGATCACATCCAGACAGTAAGTACCTTTTTAAACTGCAAGTCCATTGTCATATTTGTCCCACTAATTCTTCCAGTCATTAAATGTCTCTTTTTTTAGGCAAACCTACTAAACAGCTTCCTAATATTTTCAAGTAGTTTTGGTCCAGGTAGCATCTGCCAACCTCTGAGCTACATTTAGCATCCTCCCACAGCTGAAGCCTAACAGACTTCTCTATTGAGACTTAAATCAGCAGCCTCTTTGTCTCCATGCAACTGCTCTTTTACTGAAAATGGTATGGCAGCACAGAGAGCACAACACGAATTTAAGCAGTGAAGCTGGGAGAAAACTTCTTGCTGTCTGAAGGGGAAAAAAAAGAGCAAAATCCCACTTATTTCCTCACTGGAAAAAATAAAATGCAGGCCCTCCCTGCCTGCAGCCACATGGATGCCATCACTGTGGCTGAGACATTTCTGTGTTCAGGATCACCCACTGCCCTGTCAGCCAGTTCCCATCCCTTCCAGGGAATGGATCAGATGGAATGATTTTTAAGGGTCTGTACCAAACAAGGCTATGTTTTGCATGGTAGCTTTTTTTTTTTCTATAAAGGAAATCTGTACTCATGTAAATAAGTTTCCCTGCAATTTACATCTCCTCGCAAGATTGTCCTAAATTTTACAAGTACAGTATACTGAAATTCCACACTAACTTATTTCTAATGTTTAGTATTAGAAGCATGTGGTTTTTTTCAGTATTATGCAGGCTGTTGTAAGAACAAATATTAGGACAGATGAGCCAGATTTACTTAACATTGCTGATCATCTTGCTTCTTCTTAAATATGAAACCAGAAGTATTTGTGTTTAACACCAACTACTTAAAACAAAACAAAATAAATACTTGCAGACTTTGAACTCAGGCCTGCTATGCAGTGTGCCTTCATTGCAAAAAGACTGTGCTGTGCAAACCTGCCATCTGACATGATCATTATCCTCATTCCCCAAACACCTTATAAAATCAGATTATTTATCACTAGGTGAAATGACAAATCCATCATCCCCTAACAAACAGTACTTAACACCTTTATTAGACAAACACAGACACCTGACCTTTGACAACTTGTTTTACTTAAGGATAAAAAAAAGGAGGATTTTTTCCAGGAGTTTTTTCTCCTTCTATTCCTCTAAGGAAGCAATCCCACAGAAGCACTTTGTGCAATCCTTAGCAAAGCCAGCACCTCAAAGTGTCAAAGCCACCCTAAACAATCCCAGGACACACTCATTTTTCCCAGCACAGACTTCAAGACACGTGTGTGGATGCACACACCTTCTCCTTGAACACAAGGTTAAATTTGTTCACATTAATGCATCCACTCACTCCCAAGTGGTCAGTGCTAAAAAATGCACTCTGGTTTCTGCCTTAGTCATGCACACATAGGTAAATATTTTGAAGTTCAATTCAACTTCACAAAAGAAAAATAAAACAGAAAATAAATCAATTCCTTTTGCTTAACACTGTAGGAGATGTTTAATATTAGCCAAGTGGGAAATTTCATCTTCAATTTTATTTTATTTCTAGCAATGAAACACTACAAAACCTCTGTTACTTATTTGTTTATTCCATAGGCATGGAAATATGAGTCGTGTTTATTTTTTTACTAGTCATTTATTTTATCAGTTATTTGCCAAAATCTATCAATCTAACTTCAGAAGTAAATTAAATCTTCCAAACTTTATAACCTTAGATACCATCTATCACAATATATTCTCCCCAATTCCAAAGATTTAGTTCTGCAGGAGATAAAGTGGATTAAAGACATATTGAGGATTATAGATTATGCAGTTAGAACAAACACAGGCAAGTATTTCAAGTAGCTGACCCTACAGAAAGGAATCACATTCTGTTCTCAAGATGATATACAAAAATAGAAAGCACATTCCACTAGGAAAATATTTACTTAATAATTTATCATTTAAGAACTACTACTGTACAAATGGAAGTACAAAAGACAGCATATTGAAATCCATGTGAAGATACATATGCAGGGATTACAAGACATCTTCAGTTTCAATTGTGATTGGATTTACAAAGTTTACTCTATTCCAGCATGAATCACACTTCAGTTTTCCCTGAAAGTCCTACGTTTTAAACAGATTCCATTTTTTTTTGGATAGAAGAGGCTGACACACACAATGCTGCCAAAAAGTCTGGAAATAAAAGGATAAAAATCTCCAAGTATCCAACTGGAAAAAAATGCCAGTGAGATATAAGAATCAATTTAGTCCAGACATTAATAACTTCCTTAATGATCTAATGATTAAAATAGCATATAGATAACATCTTCTGAGGATATTAAATAGAGAACTTTGAGTAGCAGTAAAGTCAGAAATAATACAAAGGAACCTAAGCACATTCATTACACAGCCAGAAAATAATGGGAAATTCAGTTTGGAAAAACATCAGCTAATACATCTGGGAAAAATAATCCCAAATATAGATATTCAATATGGACAAGAAACCTGGGAAACAATAATGCAGAAAAACTATATTAACCACAAAAGCAGCATGGGCAAAAAAAAAAAAAAAAAAAAAAAAAAAAAAAAAAAAGAGGGAGGGAGTGTCTGTCCAGCCACTGAATGGGGGAAAGACTGAATTACTTCCCTTTCACCCATTTGACAATTCTCCCAAAATGAAGCACACACGAGTGGGTGCTCTATTCCACCCCTTGCTGCAGCTCTGGACATGAGATAGGTCCTGCTCCTTCAGACATTTGAAACTACATAGGCAAAACCTACTAACAAGTACTGAGTGCTTTAGCTTAAAAATGAAAAACAGTCTGTGAATTTTTTATTGTATATGATGTGGTGTTTCAGAGCTTTTTGTTATATTTGATATATCAGAACACTTTAATCCAGAAGTATAATACTTCTCCAAAAGCAAATAAACATGAAAATATGCTCATTTCCAAACCATTTGCTTTTTATTGACCATGAAGTTTTGGCACATCTCACCACAACTGAAATTACTTTGAAGATTTTGGCTCTCAAATGAATTTTTGCCATAGTGCAATGCCTGTTCATGTTGGGAACAACTGTACAAAACAAGAGAAGACAAACCAACACTGCACTCATGTCAAATGAGGTCACCTTACAATCTATATGAAGGGCATGGCAATCCTCCTCTCTATAAAGTCCTTGATTAATAAAGTTTCTGCAAGAGGAATGACTGTTACTTACCAAACAGGAAATAAGAGAAACTTGCTTTGAGATGCTCAAAGCCTGCTTCTAGCCATTTTTTTTTCCTAGGTACTATGGCATTCTTTCATTAGGAGAATAACCCAAAAACTTAAGAAAAATAGTTTTACATTGCTAATGGAAATTAGAATATCCCCAATTCCCTTACACTCAGAATCAGCTCAGAAGCACATACAGAAATTCTAAGTATTATTTGGGATTTGTAGATTGGTTTTTTCTGCTCTGAGGGTGGGATTTCACCTTAAGGGTGTTAATTGGCAGATTTTGTCCCATTTGAGATTATGGGATACCTGAACCAAAACTTAAACTTGGCCCATGAATCAAGAACTCCAAATGCTGTTTATTGAACTTGACTGTGCACACTATGGATGTGTAGTTTAGGGACAAACAGGACAATAAAAGAGCAGGAAGAGGAACAGACTTGTCCTGAAAAATTCAACACATTTCTCTTGCCACTGGAATTTCCTACAGTTGAAGAGCGACTAAATAGTAAAAAAGAGATTCTGACAAAATCATCGACTCTGTGGCTGTCTTTTTAAGAAAAGAAAATCTTTTTTATTTATTATTTGGGACACTTGTTTTTCCTGAAATTAAAGAAGAGTGAGAAATTTCACTCTGTGACCTGGAATTTCACAGTTAATAGGAGGATGGAGTAAACATAACCTCAAGTACTTTGTTACTCTCTCCCTCCTTGCCCCAATTCCCGCTGACTCATGGCAACGAAGTGTTTAGAATTTTTCCAGGAGCCTTTCCACTGCCTGGCTTATGCCTAACCCACACTTATAGAGCTCCTTTGCTCATTTCTCTAATATTAGGAGACTCACAGCAGCTCCTTTTACTTGTGACTGCAGAGATTTAATCTGGCAGCCCAGATCATATTCCAAAGCAATTTACAGCAACAGACACTTCTTCTGAGATTATGGGATCCAAAACACAGGCTAACAACCACCCTGAAATGCTGACTTCTTCTTGAAGGTCATCTAAAAAGCCCTGCATCCCAACCCTCTCCCACATACATAATGGATCTGCTCCCACAACTCTGTCATCCAGCCACACCACACCACTTTTCCAAGAGCCAAGCCCGGGTGCCAGAACTCTAGTCATGGTCTCTACCACTTAAGGAATACAATTTTGGAGCTGCTCTTGTCAGAGGGACTAAGAACCATTTATTTCCATCAGCCTTCCTAGCCCTAAAAAGAAAAACTCAAGCAGCATCTAGTCCTGAGTAAAATACTTGTTCAAGTCTGGGTACAGGCAAAACCAGATACAAATTTATGCTAAGATTCTCTATCACAGCAGTGGCTGGTTTTCTCTCTCTCTCTGCCTCACCTTTTCATTCTTTATGCACTTTTTAAAGAGGAATAGAAATTTCAACCACTGCAGTTTCATAGGACCAATGAAGGAGGTTTTGTATACTAGTAAACAGGAGAGGGAGGGGAAAAAAGCAAGAAATACTCATGAGAGTGCAGAGGGGAGAATGGAAAAGGAAAATTATTGCATGAATAACAGATAAAAAGTCTTGCAGCAAGGTCTGATTACTGCAACAGAGGCAGGATGGAGCTGGCATGTTCTTCCCAGGGTGGATCTCCATCCTGACAGGTCTAGTCTTGCCTCCAGAAGTGCACACAAACAACCACTGTAACACATGGATGGAGATGAAGGTGACCAGATGATTTTTTTCTGTATAAGTACAAGTAATTTAATTCTATTGAGTTTTTCAATAACCTCTGCAATCCCCTCCACCTGGAGTGCTCGTTTTAACACGTGTGAGTTTTATCACCCTCTTGTGGAAAAGTATGTTATCGTATCCATCAGAGGGTGCAGGAAGAAAAAGAAGTGGGAGTGAGGAAGGCAGTGATAAGGAACAAGCACAGAAGAAAACAGGAGAAGTATGGGCTGGGTGGAATAAAGGGAAAGTGAAGGAGAACCAAGATGACACAGTACCACCTCAACTTCTTCAAAAAGCTATCCCAAAAATGTTATTTGAAAACATCAAGAGAGCAAGCTGCCAAATTTACTCTCCCTTGGTAACGCTGACAATATTCAACCAATAAGTTTTGTTCTCGACAGCGATTCAAGTACTGTCTCAGCTGTAATCACCACCTTTTGCATTTCTGTTTACACATAGATGGGAAAACATATTCTCTATAAACAGTTTTCAACAGTTAACCTTATATGAAATCAGAAAACACTAACTAGACTTTCTAATTTATGGAGAGACTGTATATAACATCTATGTCCTGCTGTTGGAATGTGAAAGTGGAGAGCACATGAGCGAAACTTGCCAAGAAAACTAATGAAAGTTTATGCATTCACAGTACATCCTACTGGGTAACATAAAGGAAAAAGAAGAATATTTAATTCCTCAAAAATCTGAAATCATCCTTCCCTCAGTTTCTGACTATCCACAGTATCAATTTGTAATACGAGAAATTTAACTTACAGTAGATTTTCTATGCAGCATAATCCATATGACAAACGTATTGAAAGCAACAAACAAATTTGCTACCACCTACACTGTAAAACTTGAAAATCCAAGTTCAGTGCAAGCACATGCAAAAAAAAAAAAAGCCAAGGAAGTCATAATAACATTAAAGTCATGACACTGCAAAGAAGCATAGAAATCCCAAACAACACACAACTCAGACTAGGGAGCTATATCACGAGCATTATGAAAAAACAGATCACACACAATGCATCCCTAAAACTTCCTAAAAACCTTCCAGGAATCCCACAGAAAACTACAGACCACATCCAACTACAGTTACTTCTTAATGGCACTAAACTTTTTTTTCTCCTCAAAGAGTTAGAAATTCACAAACAATTCTAGTGACAGATCTCCTTAACCTTATGATAAAATAATACCCAAAGAAATGCTACCCCCAATTTTTACCCCAATGTAGTTTGCTACCCAAACTACATTTTTGCCCAGTCAGCCTTCACAATGAAAAATATAGAACAGATAACCATGCTTATATTTATTTCATTGTTTTAATCAAAATCTGACAGCAAAGAACTCCAGACAACATACAATTTCAACTTAACCTTATCCTTCATGATAGTATCTGATTTTTCAGAATAAAAATGTTTGTAACCAAGTAGTTTATCATCTCTCCTGCTGGGAGGTCAAGTTCTAAAACAGATACTTTTAACCAGCAGGGGCACAAAATCAGCATTTACTCATGATGCCTGAGATATCACTGATGGTTTACTTCAACTTCTGCAAAATGCCATCAAGTAAGGACAGCTGAATCTGTGACTCGTGTTCTGCAGGAGATGCACCTTTTCCGATTCATAAAAATCTTCAGAAATACCCTAATTATGCACAAACTTCTATAATCAGAACAGTCTCCACATCTCTTGTAACTCGGTCAGCTCTGAAGTCCAACACTGAGGTATCAGAACAAGCTCTTCAGCTGGGGAACACGAGAAACTGCTGTTACAGAAGCGCTGGCACCATGTCCAACCCTGTAAAACAGACTGTACAGCAATCTGATATTCTAATTTTTCTTTTGGGAAGCTACCCAGAAATGATCCATTTCACTTTTTTGTTTTCTGCCCATTTAACTAGGTACAGCAATTCTGATGCATTATTTTCTTTCTCTGCCCTAGACTCTTGTAGATGCTACAGGAAGGACCTTGCACTTCACACACGAGGAAAATACTACAGTCTAAGAATCTGTCATACATATTGGAAAGGAAGAAGAGTGGAAAAATCAGTAAAGAGAATAAATACAAAATAATTATCTTTTTTATAAAATGTACCAAAAATATTCAAGTGTTCTAAAATAAAATCTTACTTTGTTTTCAAGCAAAAAAAAAGTTAATATCAGACATACTGTGACATGCAAAATAAACTTCCTACAGGAAATTCAAAAATAAAATGATACTGACATACATAATTCTGAAACTGTACATAGTCTTAGATTTGTTTAATATAACAATTAGAAAAAAACTACTGGTGAAAAACCTTCCATTACTGTCAATCATTATTACTCCTAATCAAACTGATTCCTCTTTGGTCTAACTTCAAGACTTCGCTGAAAAGAGACAAAATTTTCAATCAAGTGCAACAACTAAGGGCAGAAAAGTATTTTACACTGATTCTTTGGACAGGTGCCTTATCTTTTGAAATGCTTGATAAAGATGCTCAGACTGTAGCTGCAGTATTTTTTACTTCGACACAGAAACTACCAACCCTACATAAATATCCACCAGCATTCCAGATTTGCTGAATTAACTGTTTGAGAGGACACAGGATCAAGCACATCACTAAAATCAGAAGGAGGGGGAAGGTTTCTAACAATCTGTTTTACACTGTGGCCCCTGACACTTCTCTCAGCAGATGAGAGGACACACTTGGCTCAAGAACTTCTTCAAGAAGTTTCACCACCAAAAAAACCCCTCCTGTCACTATGTGCAACCAGAATGACATTACCAGGGAGGTTGCCAAGGAAGATTCTGGTATTTTTCTAATAGATTTGCCTGAACCTCTTATGAAGCAAAGTGAGCCCATTTGCTGACACTTGTGAGTTATACAGTTATCAAGAGTACAGTAATCCATAAATACCCACCCTACCAAAACTCCCTGAACTCCCCAAGTCCCCTCCTCTGTTACTAAGGATTTTTGCCTGATTGAGTCAAAGAAACAGTAATAACTTGAATGAAAAAACTGTAGGTGAAAGGAAGTTACCCTGAGCCTAAAAATAGTTGTGTGTCCTCCTCCCACTCCCCAGAAAGCATTAATGAAAGTGCTCTTTTCTCAGGGACGCAGTAGCTTACAATGGAGGAATGTGAAAGGACTGCTGCCTTACTATAAAGCTCTGCCAATAAACAGAAGCACTCTCCCATTTGAAAAACAGAAGAGAAAATTAAATAAACTCAAAACAGAAACTTTGTATAAGACATTAAATATGTCTATAGCTTATTTATATACACTTATATATTATACACATGTAATATACACAAACACAGATTTTATAAATACACACATAATTCCAGATATATGGAAAATGTGTTCTTTCACAAGAGTAGAGCTCCATAACATAATCAATTATAAAGGCAGCACTATACTTCAACAATCATGTGCACTATATAGAAATAATAGCTTGGCTGAACCAGAACTTGTATTTGTTGAAGGTACTTCAGGAAAGGAATATAAAGGAGGTACTTATTACAGAAACAGGAGGTTTTATTACAGACCCACAGAGTTACACTCGGGCCAGAAAAGAAAATGGCAATATTATTATATAGATAAGTATTACTGGGGAACATTAGAGACATACTGTACAAGTACAGACTGAAACCAGAAGTTTTTCATGATGATGGCCAGGTTGGATGGAGCTTTGAGCAACCTGGTCTGTGGAAGGTGTCCCTGTCCATGGCAGGGGCTGGAACAAGATGATCTTTAAGGTCCCTTCCAACCCAAACCGTTCTGTGACTGTGATTCTATGATAAAGTCCAAATATCCTGCAGAAAGTTATCAAGATTTTAGACTCAGTCTTGTGAAGAGTACAGAAACACATTTGACATAATTACAACTTACTTCACTTTAAAAATTATTAAAAAGAAAAAAGGAAAAGGTGGGAATCATCATCACTAAACACTTCCAGAAGCCAGACTGAGAAATTCCGGAAGTAAAACAATTACACTGGAAGCTTCAAAAGCAAAGCAAAACAAAACCAAACCACCTTCTCCCCCAAAAAACACCCTAAAAAATAACCCATCACTACTCTGGCCATAGGAAAATTGTCAGTCCTAGGGAGACTCAGAAATTAATACAGAGAACTGACTGGAAACATTGGGGATAAGCTGACAGAATTCCTCACCCACTGCATTTTCACCCATACACTGTTAAGATAAGTGGGTATTTCTTTTACTTAACCTGCCCATTCTCTACAAATGCTGTCCTACAAAAATACATTCCTAATGTGGGAGACAGCAACAAGCAACCAAAAAAAAAAAACCCCAAAAAAAAACCCAAAAAAAAAAAAAACCAAAAAAAAAAAAAAACCCCAATCCAGAATGTAATCAGTGTATTGAAACAACCAGAAACCTTTATGATTACTGGAAAAAAAATTTCTACAATCAACAGATGTAAACAAATTATAAAGAAGGTTAAGTGCATATTCAAAAACCAACTGATAAAGAGCACAAAGAAAGTGATGAAATTTATTACTTATGACTAGAACATCATACATATTCATAAAGAAAATACTAAATGGGCTAAGTCCTCCTCCCTTTTGAGATTGTGGCCCTGTTCCCAAATTTTGCACAGAGATGGCCCGTTATGTCCAGATTTATATCAACCAGAATGGGCATAAAATTCCTAGAAGCAGTTCCAGGATTCATCCCTGATTATGTACATGCAGCTCAAACCAAGTTCCAGTGTTTCTTCCATGCAATAAATTAGGAGTCCTAAGATGTATTTCTAATTCTGTAAATAAAGCTGAATTTTATTTTGGGAAATCATAACCACTATGACCCTAAATTCCTGTTTATATATGAGAAGACAGCATTTAGCTCAGTGATTTTATTAACAGTTTACTGGTATTTGTATATCTGATATCTGTAAAACATTCCAAAAGTCTCAAATCAAGAGCAGCAAAGACAAGATAAGCAGGCAGCTCCCATGGAAGTCAACAAACTCCTTCTTCTTCTACAACTCAAATCATAACTTTCCCATATAATAAGTTTTAGGTGACATCCATAGGTCTGCAAAGGCCTGGATAGTTTTTTTATGAGAAAGGAATATTTTAAAAATTCAAAAGTAACAAGTAACATTTGAACAAGAAGTGCACATCTTGCAGTTCTCAGCCAAGAGTCTTTTCGAATTGTTAGGATTTTTTACTCTTTAGGAACCTCAGCATTTGACCAATAGATAAGATTCACAAGAAAAGCTTATAATAAATTCTCAGCTATAGGGAAATAATTTAATGATCAAAAGCAAATTGCAAGTGGAAAGAGATTTTTCACTTTTTGACTATGCAATGCTCTTTTGTTGCCACCACACCAATTCTTTAATGCCATGGAAACTATCTGATAAATGTATTAGAAGCTCAATAAATTTCATAATATTGAGGTAGCAAAGCAATTGGTACTGTTGACAGAGAACTTCTGCTCTAAGTGCTTATTTAAGGAGGAAAAACCATCTAAAAATAAAAATCCTACTTTGAAATGTTTTCAACAAAAATATACAATAGTTGCAGAGAACATGCAAGTAACCTTCACTAATTATATTAAATCATTGGAAAATGTGGAAGGATGACAGGAAAAAAACACATCCTGAATTACAAAAATGGGATACAAATGATTTAACAATTAACAGTCTTGCTTTTGGATGGTTTGCTTTGCCTAACTTCTATATTTGTAATGAGGGCCAGGGGGGTGGAATGATGCTGTGAGCAACATACAAGTTTTCTGTGCAATTTCTCAGGATGCTAAATGTGTATTTTTAAGACACATGATGTTTTTAATCATCTCTGTGTATGCTTTCATCCTCTGAACACTCCCCTACCTCTACAGACACCAGGCAGAAATACAAATGAGCTCCCCCTCCCCCCTTTGCAGGTAATACTGAAATTGCTCTGTTTTCACATGTCCAGCACTTACAATATACTCTTTTTCCAGCCAAATGCTTTCTAACATTGCACTCCTGCTGTTCCACCTCTAGAGACTTCTAAGTAAAAAGAGCAGCTATACAAAATGAAAGCAAAATAGTCCTCCAATAAATAATACACCTATCCAATGCATCTACAATCCTATTTTCCTCTACAGAACAAGCTCGATTTGAGGCAAGCCACAAACCTGGTTAGCAAACCTGGGAGGGAATCTCAGGCACAGAGATGGAATTACAATCCCAAAAAAGGGCCCTTCACCAGGACTGCTCTGTCACAAGCCAGTTACACCTAAGGCACCTGTCAGCCTGGGTAATACCAGCAGCCTCTTCAAAGTAAAGCCAAAATCCATCATGCACTGCAAGAGACACCCGGGAAAAGCATGCAACCTTCAAAAAATGCATGTGAGAAACATACAGAAGAGCACACCCAGGCAAAATGCAACTGTGCCACAACTCCCATGTGCACTTCCCATCGCATTCCTCGGCACTTGAAACAAGGGAGAAAACACTGGGTTTAAAGTGTTACATTGTACATTCGTTAGATTTTAAAAGATAACATCAATTCAGATTTAGTCACAATGTAATAAATAAAAATATAATGAAATCATCTAAAAATTTAAGTCTTTACTCTAGGCAAACAGCAGTTTTTTGACTTGGGGTTTTTCAAAACCTCAACTCAGCCCAGCAGAGCCTCAGAAAGAACACCTTGCTTTCCAAATACATTAAGTGTTTGTTTACAAACTGATACAATACACACGTGGTTTTTTTTAAATATGAGAGCAACAACTTCATTTCTCTATACTTTTTTTTTCCTGAAATGAGCAACACTGAAAATTCCAGTTGTTTTCATTCCATTTCTTAAATAGCAGCTTATCCTTCAGACAGCATCAAAACACAGCATCTCTCTTATTTTTCTTTCCCAAAATATTTTTATTACCAAATGAACAACAACAAGACTGGCTCATCTATCTGTTTTTGCAATACAGGCGTGTATACTCACAGAAGGCAACAGACTGCATGAAAACACTACCAAAACAAGCCATTTCACTATATGTGACTCTGCCCCCAGGGAAAGGAAGGAGAGCAGATAAGATGTGACAGATGTGCAGTCACGTCACTTAATACACTACTGGAAGGTGCTCAGATCATTATGGTGACAGGCAGAGTATAAAAACTTGCAAGGAATGGACCAAGCAGTTACCCAGTTTTCTGCATACATGATTCTTGTAATAACAGAAGATACTGAAGGCCATAAAGTGCTGTTTGAGATAAAGCAGCCTGCCAATGTCAGTATGCAATATATCCACCCAAAAAAATTAAAAAAAAATAATAGAAGGGAGCACAGCATGTTTGTGTAAGCAAAACCCCTCCATGATGCATATCAAATACTTCTGATGAGTATGAATTTGAGGTCTGTCCTCTAAAAATTTCCCATATTGAAATACTTCTGAAGAGGTTTAATTAAACTTGAAATTTACCCAACTGTACATCTCCAAACTAAGTTCAGTTTTCTGAGACTTTAAAAGGCTACTTTGCTGGTGTCTCTTCTTTATTTGGGTTAAAAGACAAAATTTTCCAGGATAAAACTGGAAATCATACAGTTACTGGACAGAAGGAATGGGACTGGTCACTTGTTGGAAAGTGAGAGTAACCATAAGAGTTTAAAAATAATCAGGACATTCATTAAATTGGTCAAGAAAAGGATGAAAAACACAGGAGAAAATAATTCCCTCACTTCTTGCAGACTTAACAATCCTGAATGTTACAAATATTAATGTAGGTCAAGAGTATTTCCAAACAGCAGCATGATTTTTAGCTGCCAGTGTCCCTTCTGCAGGGACCAACAGCTCAGCTGTTCAGAGATTCTTAGGCCCAAATCCCACAAATTAATCTGCACAGGTAGATCCCTGTGCCTCTGGGAATCCGTATTGAGGGAAAACCAACTCCCAGGATCACATTCTTAATTTGAAGCTGGACCACTGTAACTCATTATGACACTAATCATAAATGTCTCACCAACACTCTCTGCTCCCCATCTGTTTGTTTTATCTTATTATAGTTTTATATCTCAATCCTCAGGACTGGCTGCAGTAGTCAAATTAAGCACCTGGACACGCCTGTGTTTCTGCAAGGTGAGGTTCTCACTGTTTTACTTATGCTTGTGCCCATGCCTGGTTTACTCCCTCAATGGGACTGCAGAATAGAGTGAAATAATTACAACAATAATTTCTTCATTTCTACAAATCCAAATCCAAATGTTTTCCACTAATCCCATCGTTTAAGCCAAAGGATAAACTCCAGTCACCTTCCGAAATGCAACAACTAGCATGAAATAACCTGCATATCAAAAATTACCTGAAAAAGTGTAGAACTGAGCTTTCAAATTATTTGAAAGAAGTATTTGCTTCTTTAACATATTGGCACGAAACAACAAAAGAGTTCAACAACAAAGAGAAAAAAAATTTTAGAATCACAGAATAACCTGAGTTGAAAGGAACCCACAGGATCATTGAAGTCCAACTCCTGGCCCTGCACAGGATCATCCAAAGAATCACAAATAATATTCACTGCAGACTACAAAGTCAAATCCAATGGTACCAACCAACCCTGAACTGAGAAATACTGGATAAAATTCACCACCAGGCACAGTGCAGGGGGGCTGGGTGCACATTTCACTTGACTCAGGATATTCCATTTGTGCATTCTTACAGGGAGCCACAGAAAGAACCCCACAATACTGCAATGACAGGTCCACTGGAACTAATCCTAGAATCCTACTTTTAATCAAATTTAAAGACCCACACTAGGCTGAGAGATTTTTGGGGGGTTTGAGATTTGTTGAGGTTTTTGTTTTTGCAACTACTGCATCCTTATGAAGTGGGGTTGAGAACTAACCAAAGTGCAGCTCCATATTTGTTACATATTTCAATGCTCTGATTAACAGATTTGTCAAACAAGGTAGATGAGAGAACGTGGGGAATATACTTGCCCCAAAAGGAAGAAAAGGGACAGACACAGTATTAAACCTAATAAACTTCCTATTTTCCAGAATTATCAGCACCAGCCATGCCTATTTTCACTACTCAAGGCAGAAATGAAGAATAGCAATGAAAAAAATACACAGAAGTAAATAAACCACTTGAGAAGTCAGTGTTGAAGACTTCTGAAAGGTGATTTCCCCTTCCTCACCAGACATTCTGAGAGGTGCTCTTGACCCCTGGATTTGTTCTGAAATTCAGTGACAACTGGAATTCAGGGGAAGCAGTCAAGGTATCACAGAGATATTGGCATCCTTTTAAGAGCAGTATGCTGGATCATATTTTTCCTTCTCCAATCACAGGTTAAATCTGCCAGCAGAAACTCAACCAGCATTGGCATATGCAAGATCTCACAACAGTAGGGCCTTGCCTAAGACCAGATTGGCAGCATCTTTCCCCTTGGGAGGCTGCAGCTCATGGGACCTTTCCATTTCAAAATCCAGCAGAAGGCAGGACCTGGGAGCTATCCATGCACAAACGGTATGAGAGGGGATCCCATCTCCTCTCTTGCTGTAGGGGCTGCAGTTGGCACCACTACCACAGGGTGCAGATCCACATACCAAGGAAAGATACTAAAAAGCAGTTTCCTTCAGCTCACAAGTCCATTTACCCTTACCAAAATTACTGCTGATTTATGTCAGCTGCTGAGGATTCACAAACCAGAACACTCTTGCACAAAGACTGAGAGCCTTGCAAATTCGAGTCATGGTAGGGGTTAACATCAGCATTTGAAACTGTCAAAAGTATTGCAAACAATTACCACACCCTCAAGTCACAGATAAAATATTTTGTAGAGCTTAAATACATATATATCTGGCATGAAACATTTCTCAATGCCTGCAAAATTTCCCTGTGATTCCTGACAATAGAATACTTTGATTTTCAAAGTCGGTTGTAGAGCAAAAATTGTTTTATTTATTAAAAACTGTGTTTGATCTTACCTTTCAGCAGAGGCAGTGGAGTTAACTCGATAGGCTTGCCCTGAGACCTGAACTGGGAGGAGCTTTGTGACCTCTTCTGTCTGGCTTTTCTGACGGACTTCCGAGAAAATCCGTCTACTTTATCCACTGATGGAGGAGTAGTTGGTGCTGAGGACATATCCCTACTGAAGGAAAGCACGTGTTAAAAATGTGTTCCAAATGAGTGAAACAGGTAGAGATTAATCTAAACTTTCCAAATATCTTCTTCCTGCTCTGCTCTCCTGTTGACAACTCACATAGATAAACTGTTGAGAGATCTAACCCATCTTATGGATGGAATAAACTCAATGGAACTTAATTATTAGTGTAGTAATTCCTCTTGCTTACTTTTTGATCTGTGTCTCCCATTTGCCAAAAATTTCAGACCTCATGCTGACATCACTGCATTCAGAACTTCATCAGAGCAGAACTTCATACACCTGCAGACCTGACTGTAGCTTTAAATTATGCATTCCTTGGGATGAAGTCATTTCAACTTACTCTGCTAAGAATGGGTACACAAAAAGGCATAGATGGTTTTTTGGCATTAAGGTTACCTATATGCACAGGACAGAACAAAAACTCCATTTATTTGCCACACCTACACACAAGATTCTATAGAAATTTAGGAAAGGATAGTAAAAACGTTATAGTAGAAACGTTCCACAATTTCACTAACACTGACAAACTGTGCATGTTACTTCTTTATTCTCCACTTCAGAAACACTCAGTTATTTTCCTGTGAGTGCCTTTGCATGTAGTTATTCCATGTCCTGGCATTTCTGGACGACTGGCAGTGTGGTAGCAGTAGCTGCTCTAAGGGCATGAGACAGACAAGGTTTGCAGGGAGAGGCAGAGAGCCAAAAAAGGCTTCTGCAAGCAAAAGTTTGTTTGTTTCCCAACTTCAGCTGGCCTAAGCAATGGGCATTGCTTCTTCCTACAAAACCTGCCTTGGTGGTACCCCTGCAGCTGATTCTGTACCACTAGCAAACACTGAATTAATACATCCAGCTATTTTATTTACCAGCCTGGTCCTGTCTCTTAAAAAGGCCCATCAGAGCTTGATGAAATACATGAGTAATACCCAAGGGAGAGGAGACAGGAGGAATTCAGGCCTACACGTTACAAGCAGCTCGGTGCACAGCTAACTCCAGCAGCCTCATCTGCACTAATGACTGCACCATTAACGAGGGCAGCTCCGTCCATTTCGGCCAGGACAGGCACCCGGGCAAAGTTAAGCATCGGCGTAAGCACTTGCAGGATCAGGGTCTTAGAGCATGTCCTTGGAAAGCATTACTCATCCTCAATGTCTGTTGACTTCAATTACAGAAGTGACTCGTGTGCTACAAGAAGTTGATTCCACAACATACAGAACACTTTCGAGTAGCTATTATTTTTATTGAAATAGCTGGTGTGCTTTGTAGATTACTAAATCCACTGAAACAGGCATTGTTTGGGTTTGTCTTTTGTAAGAAAAGCTTTCGAAAGCATCATTTGTTGCAACAGTGTAAACAAGCTCCAAAAGATAAGAACTATTTAATGCAAAATTACATATAGGTGCATTGAATCCATCCAAAAAATGGAGTATAAACTCCATAGCTTCTTCAAGGAAGCATGTGCAGCACACAGAAGCTGAACTGTGCAGCTGGCATTACAATAATGAAAAAAACCTTATTCCATCTTTTTGATTTCTCCTGAGGTATTCTTTCACTACCAGCTTAGGCTTTCTAAATATAATATACTATCAGCAACATGAACCCGTACCTTAAACTGGTCTTGTTTATCACCCGGGCAAGAAAAAAAAAAAAAAAAGCCACCATCACCAGGGCATTCAGGCCCCAGCCAAGATTAATAAATAAAAAAGTCAGATAAACTGGAATAGAATGGCCTGTACTTTAGTAACCCACTTCTAAGATTTCAACAGTCCGCCAAAAAACACACAAAGTTACCTGTTACATAAACCAAATTCTGAGTATATCAGCAAAAATATATTCCCTAAACCTGAATCGGTTTGGCCCTGTCTCATCTCATCAGAAAGCTTCCCCTCCTCATCACGTGCATCATTAAAGTGTAACCATCCCTGCAGAAACGTTTGCACGCTCTCTCCAAATTAAATTACAAAAAATAAAAAAAATAGTAATAATGGACAGCGACTAAAGTAGATCACTTAAACTGCAGGATCATTGTGTCAGCAAGGAGCTTTACTGACACTTCTCTGCTGTAAATTTAGTAACAGTTTCCCTAACCTGCTTTATAAATTATTAAAATCTAATTCTAATTCAACAAGACTACATCCAGCCTAACAACCTTACAGTAAACACTGATCTTTTTTTTCGCCCCTCCAAATGAACATTCGCTGCCCTGCATACACTATCACAGGGAAATACTCTGTTTCCACCAACACTGGGGGGGAGGGGGGGAATAAAGCCCGAGATTATTTATTGTGTGCGAGGGGGAAAGCTGCAAACCCGGCCACCGCTTCCTCCGCTCCATTCCCCGAGTATTTTGGTAAATACGAAGCCACGCTCATCAGATCCGCCGGTCCCGGGGGTGGGGGAGCTGGGGGGGGGAAGTGAAAATACCGACGGCTATCGGCGGGGAAGGGAGCAGAGGCGCAATTATCCGCTCTCGGCTGTCATTTCCAGACGGGATCTCCGCAGCTGGAACATGTCCTCCCGCAGCCCCCCGCGCCGCCTCCCGCACCGCCGGGCCGCCGATGGAGTTACCTTGGCGCTCCCGGTAGAGAAGCAGGAGACGGAGGGAGGCGGCGGCGGCCTTGGCGGAGCGCGGCCGATGCCTGGCGGCGGCGGCGGCCCGAGTGCGGTTCTCGCCGGGCTCGGTCGCTGCCGCGGCGGCGCAGGAGCCCTGTAGGCCTCGGCCTCGGCGGCGGCGGCAGCGCGGCCTCCCCGGCGCAGGGCGGCGTCGGCGGCGGGTTCAGGCGCGGGCGGCTCCGCTCAGTCCCGTGCACTCCCCGCTGCCTGCGGTGCTGCTGCCTCTTCACATTCCCGGAGAAGGGCCCTGCGAGGCGGGAGGCAGCCGAGCCGAGCCGAGGGGGAGCGGCGGGCGCGGGGTGGGGGGGCAGTGCCGGGCAGGGCGGGGAGCGCTGCTGTTCCGCCGGCGGCTGGCGCGGGGGAGAGCGAGCGGGGGGTCCCGGTGGGCGTCGGGGTCTCGCTCCTATTGTGGCTCTCAGCGGGCTCCGGCCATGGCACTCGCTCGCACGCACTCGCTCTTCGCTCACAACCGAGCGCGCTGCTGCCACCGCCCCCCGCCCGCGGACCGCCCCCGACCGCCCACCGGAGCCGCCGCCGGGACGCGCCGCCTCAGTGGCGCCCGGAGCCGCCTTGGCCGCCGGGACCGCCGGGAAAGGGCCGCCCCCTCCGCCGGCAGCGCGGCCCCGCCGTCCCTCGCCGCTCTCTCGGCTCTCTCGGCTCCCTCGCCCGCGCGTCGCTCGCATCCCTCGCATCCCTCGCCCGGGCGAGCGGCGGGGCCCGTCGGCTGAGCAGTAAAACCCGGCGCTGCTGAGGGGAAACCGCGCTCAGGCTGAGGTAAAGCCCCGTCGGAGCCTCTCGGGGGGCACAGAGCCGCTTCTTCCCGCGGCGGACTGCGGGCGAGGGGCCGGAGGGACGGACCCGGCAGCTCCCTGCCTTGGGAAGCAGCCGCTGCACCCCTCACTCATCTCTGCTGCCCTTGGGTTTCTTAGCTCAGTGTGTGAGCGCTGTCTGCTTTTTTCTTTTTTTTCTTTTTTTCTTTTTTTTTTTTTTTTTTTTTTTTTTTTTTTTTTGCCCCCAAGTATATTTATATATACTTGGAACCAGGGACCAGCGCAAGGACTGCTTGTAGATAGCATAGTTAAATATCGTAAATTTTGTTTAAATTTGTCTACCCGATGGCTTGGTGTTTGATGGTTTTGGTGTGTTTGGTTTTGCTGGGTTTTTTTTTCCCAAAATGCATGTAATGGCTACAGGGTGAGGAAGCTGGGCGAGGGTCTGCGGCACACAGGTCCTGTGAGGAGCAGCTGAGGGAGCTGGGGGTGTTTAGTCTGGAGAGGAGGAGGCTCAGGGGTGATTTTAGTGCTCTGCAACTCCCTGAAAGGAGGTGTAGCCAGGGGTTTGGTCTCTTCTCCCTCAGACAAGTGACAGAAATGAAGGGACGCAGTAGGGGATGTCAGGGAACGTCCCTGCTGAGCCAGGGGAGGTTCAGGTTGGACATTAGAAAGAATTATCTGTGCAGGAAGGGTAATTAGACATTGGAATGGGCTGCCCAGGGAGATCGGCGGAGTTGGTGTCCCTGGAGGTGTTTAAGGAAAGACTGGATGTGCCATGGTCTGGTTGACAAGGTGGTGTTCAGTCATGGATCTCAGATGTCCCTTCCAGCTTGACTGTGTGATTCTCTAATGGTGTTAATAAAAATGTTCTGTTTTAAAAGTTGACATCTATGAGTATCAGCCCTCCTATGTTGATATGATGAAATCCCTGTGGTGTACAGTCTTTTTTTTTTAAAGAAATTAGCTCAAAGGCAGTTTGAGAGCTGGTTGCTTTGGTGGGTCAGCCACATCCCTGCTGTTTGTGCAGGTACTGAACCCTCTCAACATTCCTAACCCTGCAAAGGATATCTAGTTGTTGTCCTACTCAGCTTCCTGACTCAGCTTTTGGCATAACGGAGGAAGTGAGACTGTGTCAGACTTGATTTAAAGTCATTTAAGCTGTTGTCAAACTGCTTTCAAAACTGCTAATTTTCAGCCAGTTCCCTGGTCCAGCTCCCACTGAGGAACCTGCAACACTAGTTAAAAGCTCATGGCCACTGAAGTATAACTGTAATGGATGTGAGTGGTTTTACCTCAAAATGCCTCTTTATATCTTAAGATAAATGCCTCCCCTATATTTTTTTTTTACCTATAGACAAAGCAATTTTGCTTCCTTTCAATCCTTTTTGGTGTGGCACAGTTTTAAACCTCTTAAGATGCTTATGTCTTCTCCTTGCGTTGTCTCAAAATCATTCATGTCTTTTTTTCTTTTCCAACTGTAGCACCCAAGACTGGACACTACTAAAATTAAGGCCTCAACAAGGCCAGCATCTGCTGTCCTGCCTGTCACAGACCCCATTCCTGTTCACACATGCCAGTACAAATGCTTTTGAGTCAATCTGATCTATTCACAATCTTGCTGACCTGTTTTACCCCCACATCCATTTCTGCTGACCTCCCAAGCCAGGTATTTCTCCCTCAAGTAGACAGTAATGCTGCTTGAGAAATTATTTCCTGCAACAGCCTAATGCTATGCCTTCATTTTTATTTTATAATCAAGCAGTCAAGACATCTTTCAAAATGAAATTCCAAGTGATATTAAGTCAGAGAACTGTAGAATTTGTCATCCTCTGTAAATCGATTGCACTTCTGGGAAGGATTGTATTTAAAAAAGCAAAACTAAGATTGAACTGTGCCACGGTTACAGAAGGGTTGTGTAACTCTAAGTTTAGAAGAGTGAATTGTACATATTTGTAGACATTTAAAATTTTAAATTTTCTTAAACTAAACCAGCTAAAATAATCTAAATGCAAACAAGGGTGGATAACAAAGAATGTGGGTCGGAGTTATACCAATACAAGGTAAAATATGGCAAAAACAGTGTAATGTCCCATTAGTGAGGGACAGAACCTGTATTTATATGTGTTTTGCTATTCCATGTGCTTAATTCTGATAGCTCAGAATTCCTCAGTTGTGCTCACTGTCCTGTGTGCTGCTTTTGATGTGAACAGTGCAGTGAGCAGCTCATAAAGCTACTGGCAGCATGCTCTGCAGAAGGGAGGTTCTAGCACAGCCTGATGGCTACACTGGCACTTCAGGTGCAGTTGAGCAAGTCATTTTACATGATTGTACTTCAGTTTTCCTAGTGTGAGATTAATCCATCTTTGTAAAACACCAAGTACCTAAAACTGAAGCCTGTGATGTGGGTATCTATTAAAATAACTGCCATAGAAGGGATAAAAATCAACAGTGCTGTCCAAGTCCACTGTCCAGTGTGCACAGATGTTTTTTACCCTTCATTCTGACTTTGTATAATAACTACAGAATTAGTTCTTCAGTGCAGCTGAACAAGCTGGTAAATAACGCATTCAGCTAAACAATTTCTTAGATGGTCATCATGTAGTCTGGTTGGTCCATTTTGGCTGTGTAAAGCATTTTTCTGATGTGTTTTATATCAGGTGATGTTTGGACAGTAACAATTCGAGAAAAAAATACAGGCTTTATCAGGAAATAAACAGAAATCTTACCTTTTCTTTATCATGTGGCCATCAGATTTTATGCAGTGGGCTTCCCATTTATTTCCTGGTCGCTTTCTTTTTTCTGCTTTAATCTGTGAAGTCCTCATCTGTGGTGAGATTTCAGAGCACAACATAAGGTATGAATGTAAAACTGCTGATGTTTCAGAGGGATACTGTTACTTGTCCTTCTATTCTCTGTTTAGCATGTATTTTTTTAAAATTGCTACTTTGAAAATGGTTATGTGAATCCCAAACAGAGATGGAGAAGAACGGAGTACTGCAGGTATTTTATATAGGTGTGTATCTGTATGTGTTTGTATAAATACATGTAATACCAATTTGCAGAAATAAAAATTAACTTTCCTCAGATAAAAGTTCACATGACCAACATCTCCCATACAAGTGTGTGGGCATATATATGAAAATGTGTGCACGTTCAGTACCTGCAGCCCCTCCTGGAGATCTACAAGCAATAATAAATCCTTTTGATCAGTGTTTTTCCATTGCTATCAAAGGTACAAGACAAACCTATTCTTTTTAAAACTTACACTGCCTCACTCTCCTACAAAAGGGCTTTTTAAAAATAGCTGGAAAGGAATTTTCAGGGCCAGCTCCTCACCAGTTCAGCTCTGCTTTTTAGCACCCAGACAGTTGGAACAGCAGTCAAGAGCCCTCCAGAACAGAGATTTTTGTACCAGTGACTCAGATTTGTGCCACTTCACGTTTTTTTGTGTGTCTGTAGTTCCACTATAGACCATCTGTTATGGCCACCCAGGCAAGAATACAGGAGCTCTCATCCACATTGGCATTCTGCTCTTTGCAGAGCAGCTTATCAAACAGGATTGCTGCAGAGACACCACTGTGCAAGTCCTGCTGTATTGAGTGATAAACACAAATGGATCTAGCTGGAGCTTGTTTCACCTGGCACATGTGACATCTGTTTGTCTACAGGAAGGGTCACATAATGCTCCATAAAGGATCTCCTATATGTCAAAGGGAGCATTATCAGGGAACCATGGGATTAGTCCAGATATTCCCTGTTCCAATACTAGGAAGCAAGGAAAGACTTGATCTCCCCAGAGAACTAATTATTCAGACCATCAGGAATAAGACCAGCCAGAGAAAGTGTTATGGGGGAAGCAGCAAAGCTGTTTGAAGAGGCAAATCAGCATCTGAACAAGGCTTTTCTGATACATCTTTTAACAAAAATGAACACTGTGGAATACAGCATCATAGTAATTGTCCTGCTCCATCGCTGTGATTGAAAGGGCACAATCTGAGACTTTTTTGCTTACTTTAGAATCCAATTCACGTGTAACAAGAAAGCATTCTGCTCAAGTCTGTTCTGATTCATGTTTTTGGTTTTGGGGAGGAGTGGTGTGGCTTTTAGGCAGCGTTTGCAATTGCCATACCAAGTTTCTCTAGCAATAAGCAAGTGCTTAGTTACAGCTTCCTCCTGCTCCTCCTCATATCAGCTGTGCCATGGCACTGTCAGTGCCCTCAGGAACTGAATTCCTGGTGCGTGTGGGGTAAGCATTTTAGGGTCATAGACACAACCAACAGAATGGGAACTAATTCTTCCTCTCTGTTTATAGACACTGCGTCATTTGAGGTCTGTTTCTGTAGTCAACATGGCAAGATAAGTAGGAGCTTGCTCGCCTTGGCAGCTGGCTAGCTGCCTCCTCCAGCACAACACTGCTCTCACTTATTCCCCAATTCATGGGTTTGGTCCTGCTTTGTTCCCTTCCCCCAGCATCTTAACTTGCCTCCAGGCCCCAGGCACTCCTTTAAGCCAAGTTTTGTGAATTTTTTTGTTCTCTTTCCTTCGCTGCCCGTTTACCTCTTACCTTCCTCAGGCCTTGCGCTCCACTGCTGGGCCAACTCCCCTCCCCAACTGTCCCTGCCCGCCCCAACTGTCACCTGCAACGGCCTCAGAAGGTTCTGGTGCTGCCCCTGCTCCCAGGGCAGCACCCACAGGGCACCTGAAACTGCCTGGAAACAGCCACGTCTGTTATGTGGTCCCCTGGGGGATGTCAGAGTCTCAGGTGAAACGAGCTCAGCTTCTGCGCTTTGCTTTGTGATCAAGTCTCCTTCAAAGACCTGAAAGGATCTACAAGAAAGATGGAGAGGGATTTTTTGGAGAGCATGAAGTGACAGGACAAGGGGGAATGGCTTCAAACTGAAAGAGAATAAGTTTAGATTATGTATTACAAAAAAATTCCTTACTCTGAGGGTGCTGGCACAGGTTGCCCAGAGCAGCTGTGGCTGCCCCATCCCAGCAGTGTTCAAAGCCAGGTTGGATGGGGCTTGGAGCAGCCTGGCGTGGTGGAAATTGTCCCTGCCTATGGCATTGGGTTGGAACAAGATGATCTTTCAGGTCTCTCTCAACTCAAACCATTCCTTGGTTCTCTCTCCTCAGTTATCTCTGCATTTAATGTATTAAAAACCAATATATGCTCTGCCATAAAACCATCCTGTTCAAGTGAGCACCTTCAGTTGTGGCCCAGCTTCCTACTTACAACACCACCTTGGAAAGAACAAATAAAGAGTAAAATATCTCTGTGTGTGTGTGGTGCAGGTACCCAGGAAGTGTGTGACCTGTAGCACTTCCCAATCTCCACTGAAGCATCACCAGCTCCCTCCCAAGCTTGGTGCATCTCTTGTGATCATAACAGCAGTTGATAAAACTTGGATTTTTCCACAAGTGCAGAGACCCCAAGGATGGAGTAGGCTGAGACAGAGATATCTTGTTCTCTTTGTTGTAAAAGAGAACAAGCAAGTATTCATGTTGTATTTTTGACACCTGCTTTATCTCTATCTCATTGTACATCTTTAACCTATTAGATACTTTTTAAATTTTTAAATTACAGCAAATGGAAGTGTTCTATAGTCAGTGGCTCAGTTCAGCATTCTAAGGCTAGGCACTTAAGTTTAAAATACTTTAAACTTAATGCTTGGAACTTTATGGGTTCCAAATTTTGCAGTAGGGATGAGTAGATATGTAGGAATACTGCCAAAATGGGAAGGATAGAAAAACAAAGGTAATAGGAGCATTTTCTAGAGTCTTCCAAGATTCACTGTCAGGTAAACAAAGAGGATAATTTTGCCACTGAGAAAATTACATTATTTAGGAGGTTGTAGTTCTGTCATGACCCTGTACAGGAATTTCAGATACCCTATAAATGACCAGTAAGGAAGGACTTTGTGTGAGAGAGGAACTGGAATTGGGATCCAAAAGCTATCAATCCTAGAAAAAGGCAGAAATTCATTAGATGGAGATGGAAAATAGCAAAGAAATGCCTAAATAATCTCATGACTAAGCAGACCACAGAAAAATAGATAACTGGAACAAGAACAAAACTGATGTTTTTCTGTACTAGAACTGGAAGTTTAAAAACTTGAAGAGATGAGGACATCTCACTTTAAAGGAGCACTCTGGTAGGACTGATTTTTAGGAGGAATGGCATTAAAGCTTCCTCCATACTTGATGACCAAAAGAGTTGAGGATGCCAAAGTTAGGAAATGAATAGCAAATAAACAGAAAATATATCACTGTACAAATCCATCATGCACCCTTCCTTATCTCTAACTCTGTAATTTAGAGAAAGCCAAGAAATGAGATGGCTTGGTACGATTCCCACAGAAGGAGAGGATTCACACAGTGGTGATCTTGATCTCAGAATTAAGAAAGCTTCGTGCTGAATTTGACAGAGGTTTGTCAAGATCTTCAGTGGAAGAGAGACGGGTGAATGAGTGAGTTATTTATCAAAACTGCTTTGTATTTTTTGTTCTTATGTTACCTGGCAAGGTGGAATATTGCAAGCTTCCACATCATGTTAGGGAGGTAAAAGGTTTGAACAGGTTCAGTAAAGCAAAATTTTAAAAAGCAGATGCTCAAGGGCACTGAGGTGATTAAATTGTCCTCATATTTAATGGGCTGTCTTAATTGCAATATACATGACACATACAACATATTAATGAGTGGAGAAGCCTATCTAAACACTAAATAAAAGTGCACAACTATCAGTTTTAAAAGTCTGCTCTACAGAGAAGTCTAGACACCAGATTTAGGTTAAGATAGCTCAGTAAATACAGAAGGATTGGAACCAATATAAAATCTGTGATGTGGTAATGTTTGACATATTATCATTATTGAGTGGCTTCTTTGACACGCTGTGCAGTCCCCACACTTAGGGAATTTTCAACATTATCCAGTGTCAGGTGGGACCTGGAAGAATTTATAGCAAGAACAATAGTCATGACTTAAGTGAGAGCTGATCAAAAACAGAGTTGAGATTTCCTTTTCCAAGAAGCAAGAAGAAGTTAAAACCACAATTTGCTGGGGCACCAAGTGGCACCAGAGGACAATTGGAAAATTATCTGGACAATCTGGAAAATTTGTCTTAAGCTATATTTAGTACATCCAGATAAATTGTAGCTCCCACTTGAGCCATTTCAGCTCAAATACAAACAAATAAAGAAATATTTGAGAGAGTTATATGCTTCTGAGTCATGTTTAGTTCTACTATATCCCTTTCTAGGTGAGCTCTTGCCTTGGAGCAGATTCATTTCTAACTGCAGTTCTATAGGTGTGCACCTCTATTTCATGTGTTAAAGGCCATCAAAAATACACTAGGCACTGAAATCCTAATATTGAAAGCTTTTAGTAAAATGGCTAATAAGAGCCCTTCAGACAAGCACTTCTCAGCAAGTTTGTTTTAGAATAATTATAGTTTCTTGCAATTACTGGCTTTTAATGACAGGTTGTTGAGACATTTTTTTTAGTTCCATAATCTTTGTAGAGTCTTTTGTTCCTGAAATTTTATCACCATCTTGATGCATGAGTGTGAGATACTCCAGGGAAATGCTCTTCAATGCCTGCTTGAGTACAATTTTAAAATGTAATTTTTTGTCTTTTATCTGATTTATAGCTAGGTCAAATTCATATTATGATCTTGGGTTCCTTCTTGAAAACTCACTGCATCTTCATTTAAGATCTTTATTATGTAAGTCACATCCTGGGAGATGTGAAAATAGATTTTTTTTCATCATCTTCATAAAGCCTCCTTTCTGAGTTACTAAACTTTCCTCCAAAGTACACTGATTTTCATCCAGAATTTCATTCCATGACATTCAAAGTTTCTGATCACATCAAATGTAATTCTACCCCCACTGAAATCCACCTCAGGCCTTCTCCCAGCGTGATCCAGGGAATTTGCTTTGGGATGTTACAGAAGTTGCACACTGCCATTCTGATACACAACAGTGAATACACTTTGGAGATTTTTTTCAGAATTCCTGGTAGCATTGCAACTCAGCAAACTGGTTTGATACATCTGTGTAAGCAATTTAACTTGTCCCCTGTTCCCTCACTGCTTTGCTTTTGACTGATTGACAGAATTCTGACAAATATACTCACCAAAGCTTTCATACAGTGCCTATCATCCCATTCAAATGGTTTCTTCACAGAAAATACCAGCAGTGTTAGTCCTGCTGGTGATCATCTACAGGATATTTCAACCTCAATGCCACACATGCAGAATGTTTTATTTTATTTTTGTTGCAAAAATATTTGCCACCTGAAATGTTCTCCACTTATTCAAGCCATTAGACAGAAATATAAACAAGGTTGTCTGCTTTTGACAGAGATCTACAAAAATCTTCATTACCTCCTGGGGAAAACAGGGTAAAAGACATTTGCAGAGAAAAGTGGGGCATCCATTGTTGCTGCATGTTTCATTTTATTTGATTTACTATACTTAACTTTTTCCCTTGTTGGCAAGAACAGCCTTAGCTGCTGCTCATGCTGTTTGCCAGCACCTCCATCTGCATCTTTGGTTACTCCTCAGGTTCCTTCTCCCCCTGCATTTCCAGAATGCTGCTTGCATCCTCTGCTCCCGTGGGAATGCTTCCCCTTTGTGGCTAACATCCACAGCAGCGTGGAGTTACTCTCCTTGTGGATGACATTTTCCTGCAGCTGCAGACACCTGAGCCCAGCTCCCTCTGAGTCTCCTCCGTGGCCTTGGTGATCACTGCCAGTGATAAGGGAATGCCTCTGTCTCCTCTTCCGAAGTCTTGGATTGGTGCTGTGAATCCACACCCACGTTTCAGTTCTGTCAGTAATCCCAAATCCCCCGTGGGAGAGTTTATCTGAATTAATCTCATCTTGTAATTTTGCCATGTAGGTTTATTTTGCAACTGGACCATTCCTTATCTTACCCTTTGTAGATTTTTTTCTCTTGGGAGTGGTTTCGATAAAACACCTCAGAAATCATTTAATTCAGTCTCAAAGTTAGTGCTGCATTTGCTTGGAATTTGTGTCTGGCCTGTTTTCTGCTGACCTTTACTTAAATGATTATGTATATTCATGTGTGCATGTGTATTTGCAGTGCTTTCTATCTTGTTCAAGCTTAATTTTACCCCATAAGGCAAGCTTTCCTCTCAAGTGTGATGTCCCAGTTGTTTTATTAGGATTGTGACAAGTCTGCTCATACGAGGCACATCCACAGCACATCTGAATGAAAGCAAACATCCTGTGTTCCTCAGCCTTCTCTAAACCCCAGCAGATGGCTGCTGCTTCGGCAAACTGTGAGCAATAGGATGGATCACATTTCCCATGCAGCAGACTTATTTCTGGAATCCAAACCCAGTATACTTCCAGAAGGTGGGAACGTGGATCCAGCCACAAAGCAGTTTAGCCCAAATCAGTCCTACATGGTGGTTCTCCATAGCTCAGCCCCTCTTGCTTTTTTGGGTTGGATGGGCAGCAGTGCTGAGCCAGGTGGACTGGTAACAGCTTCCATGTGCAAGTGTTTAAACCCAAAGCCTGAAAGTCCTTTGTGCATTTGTTAGAATTTGTGTATGTTTATTTTTTCTCTCTGTGATTAAGCTTCTTGTGGAGATAAATGCTTTTTTTTTTTTGGAATGACTGGGTTTCCTTGATGCTCAGAGCCAGTTCCTGGCCAGGATGCTGACAGGATCTGCAGGAGGTGATGTGTATTTTCTGTGCCTCAGGTAACACTGAGGGGACACAGACAAATGTCCTTGCAGCAGCAGCAGCACCCTGACATGTCTGTGCTTAACCCCAGGTGTGGAATCAGGGGCACTTCAGTGTCTGGGTGAATTGGCAGGAATCACAGAATCATGGAATGGTTTGGGCTGGAAGAGACCTCAAAGATCATCTTATTCCACCCACTGCTGTGGACAGGGGCACTTTTCAGTAGATCAGGTTGCTCCAAGGATCATCCAGCCTGGCCTGACCAGGGATGGGGCATCCACAACTTCTCTGGGCAACTTTTCTCAGCTTGAAACTTGACCTTGCATGAGTGTGGCGTGTTCAGGGACCCATTCTCACTCATTTTTTCTCCCAGAAGGAGGCAACAAAGGAGTTACTTGGGCTGCACGTCCAGGCAGATAGCTTCTACTGGGTCTGTTGAGAATGTTGTCTTGAGGAAAGGGCAGTTTGGGAGGGGGTTTCATCTTTTCTTGCTTAAAACTTCACTGAGCAACAGGCTCAGTCTCAGCCATTTGTGCCCACTTTCCATCTCATGTTGGAGTATTTAGCATCAAAGAAGGCTTTTGAAAGAACACCTGCATTCTTCTACAACTTGTGCACTGATTTCTTTGCATGGATGATCTTCAATTGGCTACACATCTGTTCTGTTGCATTCAGAGGCCCTAAAAATGATGCCATTTGTTTAGAATCATAGAATCATTAGGGCTGGAAAATACCTCCAAGATCATCAAATCCAGGAAGTAATTCTAAAGAATTACAACATTTCTGATGTTTCTCCTCCAAATATACTGATTATAAAAATGTCTGTGTGCAAGCTAGGCTAGCATTAACAATCCTTCATCATCCAGAACCTCTCTGGTCAGGCAAACCCAATTCACAATTAATGTTTACCATAGGATATTTTCCTCCATCACACCAAGGCAGAAAGCTCCCAGTGGCTCTGGAGTGCATCTTTCCATTAGGGATTCAGTAGATTACTCACAGTCCAAAACAGTCTTCATTATTTCCTAAATCAAAGTTATTCACACTTCCAATTTCATTGGAGTTTTTTTTTTAACAAACTGTTGTTAAGCCCAGCACACTGTTGGTCATAACCTCTGACTAGCTGGAGTAAGAGATGAAATTGTTGATCCTGTCTTCCCACAGCTGTTTCTGTACTTCCCTAGCTGGTTATGACTTTTTTTCCCACTAATGGGACTAAGTGTCATTGACTGGGGTAGGCAGACAAAGACTTTCTTGAGATTATTTTATTTTTACTAAAGGCTGTGCTCAGAAAAATCAATATTACAGAAAAAAACAACCTATCAACATTTCCCTTTACATACATTTGCTTTATTTTATTATGTATCCCAGCCACAGAAGGATATGGGCACTGAAATCAGGTGGATAACCTGCAGCCATGGAACTCTGCCAATAATTGACTATATTTTGCAAATTGCAATATTTCTGCTGTTAATTTTGCTCTTGTTTCTGCTCTTTCTTTAATCAAGAAGAAAGATTTACAACTGGTTGTGCTGACCCACTCAAAGGTGTTCGAGAATAAAGTATGAACCACAAAGCTGTATCTAGTCCTTTTTCTTACAGCTTTTCACCACAGCAGTGCCTCTTGGGCTTTTCCACTGACTTTTTCAAACTCAACAAAAGCATCTGTGAACCATTTTGCCTGCTGCAGCAAAAAACCACGGGGTTTTGCATCTGGGAAGAGGGACAACAGTATAAACTATGCAAAACGAGACAAAGTCATGGAGTCATTTGGTTGGAAAAACCCTCTAAGATCATTGATTCCAACCACTAATCCACCACTGCCAAGCCCACCACTAAACCACGTCCCCAAGTGCCACATCTACACGTTTTTTGAACACTTCCAGGGATGGTGACTCCACCACTTTTCTGGGCAGCCTGTTCCAATGTCTGTCAACCCCTTCAGTGAAGAAATTATTCTTAGTACTTTTCCACCTCTACAAAAATTTATGTTTCTGGCACAAGTGGGCTTGATAAAATTGTCATGAATGATACCTGTGATCAAATGAGACATCAAAATCACTTATTCCTCAACAAGAGAGCTGGAATCAAGTGTAAGTACCTGAAGGGAGCCTGTAAGAAAGGAGAGGGACTTTTTACCAGAGCCTGGAGTGACAGGACAAGAGGGAATGGCTTCATAGTGAAAGAGAGTAGGTTTGGATTGGATATTAGTAGAAAAATTTTTTACTGTGAGGGTGGTGAGGCCCTGGCATAGATTGTCCAGTGAAGCTGTGGCTGCCCCATCCCTGGACATGTTCAAGGCCAGGTTGGATGGGGCTTGGAGAAAGCTGGTCTGGTGGAAGGTGTCTCTGCCCATGGCAGGGGGTTAAAACGAGGTGATTTCAGGTCCTTTCCAACCCAAACCATTCTGTTGATTCCATTTCTATTGATGTTTGCTATAATCAGCAGCAAAGGGCCATGTGCAGAGGCTTGAAAATTTTAAGTGGGAGAGAAGCTTCCTACAAAATTCCTGACCAGAGTCACAGCCCAGAACACACTCAGCCAGAAGCCTTTGGTGAACACTGAGCCTCTCACCTTCCTGTTCCCTACCCACACCCTGTGGATATCCCACATCCAGCTCAGGGTTTCTCCCTGTAGCTGCTGTGGGTGCCTTACACTGCCCAAAATCTCTGCTACCCAGCCAGGGCCCCCGCACTGCCCCAGAGGAGGGCAGCAAGCTCCAGCTCATCAGGCCCTTGAAGAGGGCAGTGACCCTGTGGGGCTATTAAAGTAGGCTCAAGCTGTTCAGGAGAGAAATACAAATAAATCCCTACAAGCACAAATAAGGCACATTCAAATGTGTTTAACTGTGTGTGCCTGTCTGGAAGCGTGGCTCATCATTCCTCTTTCCATTTCTCACTCAGAGGGTCACCAGTGCCTGAAAACACTGATGTGCCAAGGATGCCAGTTCCTTGTGGGGGCATGACTCTGCTCCACACAGACATTTTCCCTTCTGTCACTTGGCAAAATTCAGTATGTGACTTGAAAATTCAAAATATAAACAAGAGAGATGAACCAGGGCCAATCATGTTGCAAGCAGAAGTCTCAAACCTTCCCAGTAAGTGCAGAATGCCTCTCCTCTAGAAATACCACCAATGTCTCCATTCTTTTCAGCTTAACCAGAACTATTCCTTTGCAGCTTTTAACCTGTGAGGAAATAGGGGCAAAAATATCATAGTTGAGCACACATGTATGAGACTATAAAACCACTCAGTGCCTCACAATACACAATTTATCAGGCAAGTTTCTCCCATCTCCTAGCTCTCCTATTCCTTTGAATTGCTTATTGCTTTTCTTTCTTCCTCAGGATCATTTTCTCCTGTAACTTTGTTATTCTTTAACAGTTCTTTCACAGTTAAAAACCCTCAGGGTATTTAGGTATCATTCTAAGAATGACAGAACTGTCCCCTGTATTGTCCTTTAGTGGCTTCTGGTTATTCCCACGTTCCAGGATACACCAAGTTACTGCAGTTTTTTCCTGAAAATTGATAAATCATATACCTGAGCTAAACAAATAGAAAAAAGCCAAGAATTTATGAGAGTGAGGAGGACATGATCCTTTCAGAAAACTACTAAACTGAATTAACAAGAGTGACAATTTCTTAACTGTGAGGGAAAGCAGGGAGAAGAATTCAATGAAAATTAATACTTCTGGCTAAAGAATGGAAATATCTATTCTGCATTTTGTCAGGGAAATTATTTTGAGGAAGAAAAATAAAAAATTGTATAAGTATATGAAAATACACTCCAATATATGAAAGTATATATGAGTATGAAAATATTTGTGATGCTTTAGTAAATGAGGAGTTGCCATCTCTTGTGAAGGAAACCCATTCTTAATTTTTAGTATTTCCTGTACTTGTGGCCTTGTGTGGTGTAGGCAAGTTGCTGAATGGTTAATTTTGACCTCTGCCATTATAATGTACCTTCTTTGTTATTGGAGTTATGTCCAATTTTGGCTACCAGACATTCATCCTGTCATATGTTGATTACTGTAATAAATATTGTCATTACTGAATTTATTCCTATGTGCAAACTGAAGATCAGAATCTGCAGTGCTCACAGGCTGTTTGAAGCAGGATAAGCAGCCTCTTAAAACCTTCTGTCTTCTCTCCTGTGGTTTCCCAACCCAGGAGAGGGAAAGGACTGCAGGGTCAGGGGAGAAGAGGTCCTGGAGCCAGGCTTGTACTTTTGGGGGTTGATTTTTCCCCCTGTACATTATGACCTCTGCAAGGAAAATACTGATGAGTTTAGACATCCCACTCTGGCAGCCCTCCCACCAAACCTGAATTCAGCAGTTCTCACAGATGTGTGGCAGGATTAGATACTCATATTCTCGGCTGTTAATTAATTTTACTATTAATTGTGATGTCTTCACAGAAGCCTCCGTTGCAAAAGAAATTTTAAACATGCTTAAGTCTGGGTGTTTCTCACATGTAAATAGATGTGGCACACAGGCTGTGTTAAATACTGTATTTGAGTTTAAGCACCTAGAGAAAGACAATTCCTTGCAGTGGGCTGAAGCCAGGTGCCCACCAAGCCACCCTGTGAGTCCTCTCCTTCAGCAGGATGGGGACAAGGGGAAATAAGATGGAAAAAAACTCATGGATCTCGATAAAGGTAGTTAAATAAAGTAGAAGCAAAGGCCGTGCATGGAAGCAAAGGAAAACAAAGTATTTATTCCCTACTTCCCACCAGCAGGCAGGGTCCAGCCCCTTCCCGGGAAGTGCTTCAGCATGGGGCAGCTGTAAGGATGGAATGCTCTCTCTCTTTTTCCACTCTCAGCTTCTGTTGATGACCAGGCTTCAAATGATTGAAACGTCCCTTTGGTCACTTGGGGTCAGCTGTCCTGGCTGTGTCCTCTCCCAAATCCTTGTCCACCCGCAGGCCCCTGGTGAGGGGAGGATGCTGGAGAGGCAGCTCGATGCTGGGGAGTGCTGGGCAGCACAGCAGTGTGTTTGTTATTTATCAACAGCTTCCCAGCCTCCAATACACAGCAGAGCCCTGTGAGGGCTGCTGTGGGCACAGTTAACTCCATCCCAGCCAGACCAGCACAGAACAAAACACATCTTCAGCCTTCCCAGGGTGGAGGCTGTGAACACTCACAGCCATTTCAGACCTGTCCTGGCTTCCCAGAACGATGATTTTAAAGGGATTGTCAGTGCCCTCAGGGCAGTAAATGCAACACTGCTAAAGTGTTGGTAGGCAAACAGAGCCGCAGGAGAGATCCACGGGTTTTTCAGACTAAAGTGAAATGAAACAGACTTGGTTTATCGTCTCTTCCTACATGATGCAGAATGGCAGCAAGCACAGACGGGCTCCTGCACACCCTTCATGCTGTTTCCCAAGTGTGTGTGGTGTTAAGAGCTCCCAAAATTTCTAAAACCCACACAGGAACACAGCAGGGAAGTCAAGTCCCTGCAGCAGAGGACAGAAGGCAACAGCCCCTGTGTGCCCCGTGGTCTCTCATCTCACAGCATCTCCTCCACATCACCCTCAGCCTCGCTGTTCTTGTTCCCCCATCCAGCTCTTTAAGGATAAAACATGCAAAAGAAAACACCAAAAAAGTTTCTTTAGTGCCACCCATGGTAAAAAGCCTCTATTCATCTTTATCTTGAGGCTGCAGAGGATCAGAGCCTGGACTTTTCAGAGGGCAGAGTTTGGTGCAAGCTCTAGCTCAGGGGAGAGGAGCTGGGCTAAGCACAAACCTCAGCCCCACTGCCCCCATCCCCAGGCCCAGCTCCTGCTGCACTGGCACAAGAGGTTCCCTGCCTGTGTTTCCCTTCCCCTCACACTCATCAGCAAGGAAAACAGAGCTGGCAGCAATCCCAGCACTGCGTTTGCTAAATGGATCTATTAAAATGTAAACAGAGATCACGTTGCAGGGCATCATCATAAAACACCGGGGGTGAGAGCTCAGCTGGTTCCCAAACACTGGCTGGGCTGTGCTGAGCTCCTCCTGCACATCCCAGTCCCAGCTCTCCTGGCTCTTCCTCCTCTCTCCAAACATTTGCCCACTGGGTGTTTTGAAGGCTCATCATTATCTGTCAGTGCCCTGCAGCCTCACACCAACAGGAGCCTCGCTGCATCTCCAGCACATTTTGGAGCCCCACAATCTCTCTCAGCCCTTCTGCTTCAGGAAAACAGAAATGACTGTATGTAATAAGGGCCTCCTCAGGGGCCCCTTGCCGTGCCTTCGGAAGGGATGCAAACCTTCAGAAGGGATGCAAACTTTGCAGTTTGGCACTGGTGGAGCACAGGACAGGCCACACGGGTTACACCTGTCCTACTCCTGCCTGATACACATCTAGGAGGAGTTTTATCACCTCTTTGTCTGACTTCCAAATGAAGCTTTTCCTGCTCTCTCCCCTGCTGCCCCTCCTCGCTCTCCCCAGAGGCTCTCAGGAAACCACCAAGCCATTGCTTTATTCTTTAAGAATTCTTTAAAATCTTGTGTTCATTCCTCTCCCTGCCAGCTAGTCTGCCAAAGCTTGACAGAAATGGGAAGGGGCTGGGGAAAGGTTGGGGGTTTCTGGTTTGATGACCTTGACTTGCATTGCTGCTGTTCTCATCTCCTTCCCCTTCCTTGAGTGGTTTATTCCCTCAGCACATCAGCTGTGTGCCCCTTGTCTCTCTGTCCTCTGGGGTTCCAGACCCCAAGCTTCAAATCTTTAAATTGACAAAATAAATTACCCCTTGATGACTTTATAAACTCCACGAGAGGCCAAAGCAGCAGCAGCCTTGTGGAGCAGAGGGATGGAAGAGAGGCAGGAGTTCATGATTCTGATCAGCTCTGGCACAGATTTCTTATGTGCAGCTGGGAAGGTTTTTCTCTCACTTTCCCTCTCTAAAATGAAAAATACAACATCCAGTCCCTGTTTGAGACACTCAAAGGACAAGCTCTCTGGCAGGACAATCCACAAAACACCACAGGCAGCATGTACAGAGCTGTTCATCCCTGCAGGAAAACCTTGGGCCCTGCTGGTCACAATGAACACCACGAGCAGGTGGGAACACCTCAGAAAAAAATTAGTGGCACTCAGAGAAGACTTTTCTAAGGAAGCTAAAGAGAGATGCTGTTTTGTACCATTTTCTAAAAGCTGATACAATATGTATCAATGGTTTTCAAGACCATTCTGCTCATGAAATATATTGTAATTAAACCCTCCTGATGGAACAAAATGCATACTTTTTATATTTAAAAAAATCTGTGATTTTAGAAACCTAGATTCCATTTGGGTTCTAAAGTTTAGAGGTTTTAATTTCATTGCTTGAGAATAACTATGTAACATAACTTTAAAAATGAGCCAGTTTATTTTAGTTATACTGGAGATGGGCTGGGGGGTGGGGGGGCAGCTTAGATCCTGTCTAAAATCTGGGAAAAATAATCTTTGAGTGACAGAGGACCATTTTCTTCCAGGAGATTAGCAATAGTTTATTATTCCAAGTATATATTTAGAGTATTCCACTTAACACAGTTGCTTTAATGTCAACCATGTTAAAACCCTTCTGATAGCTGTTGGCATTCATAAGTGATTCCAAGCTCCTAAAAGTGGAGCAAAGTGCCTCTCAGACCACCATCTGAGCAGGTCTGCTCACACCTGATCCCTCTGCACATTCCAGCAGGGAACAGGGCAGGTGGGCACAATGCCCTGCACTTCCCACTCTCCTTCCAATATCCTGCAAGAAGCCCCACAGCCCAAAATGTCAGGGAGCAAGAGAGTGCTCTTGGAGCACTCAGTAACATTCTTGCAGTTTGGGATTTAAGATATTTATTTTAAAACAGCATGTTTCCTGTTTCTTTGGTGCTGTCCCAGTGTGTGCTGAGCCAGGGAGGTGGAATTTTCCTGGTAACTGTCAGGTTCACCTTTGCCTAAAGAACAGAAATGGTTTGAGATCAGGAAGAGCAAGGCAGGGAACAGGAGGTTCTCAGAGATCACAGAATCATTGAGGCTGGATTCTAAGATCACTGAGTCCAACCATCAGCCCAGCACTGCCAAGGCCACCACTAAACCACGTCCCCAAGTGCCACATCTACACCTTCTTAATCCCTCCAGGGATGGCGACTCCCCCACTGCCCTGGACAGCCTGTTCCAATGCTTGACAACCCTTTTCTGTGAAGAATTTTTTATTACATTCAATCTAAGTCTCCCCAGGTCCAGTTTGAGGCCATTTCCTCTTATCCTGCTCCTTGTTCCCTGGGAGCAGAGTCCGGTCCCCACCTGGCTCCACCCTCCTGGCAGGGACTGGCAGAGAGTGACACGTTCTCCAGGTTAAACACCCCCTGCTCCTCATCTGACTTGTGCTCCTGCCCCTTCCCCAGCTCCACGCCCTTCTCCAGGCTCACTCCAGCCTCTCAGTGTCTTTCTTGCAGTGAGGGGCCAGGACTGGACACAGGGTTTGAGGTGTGCCCTCACCAGTGCCCAGCACAGGGGGACAATCACTGCCCTGACAAAGACCAGGTGCCATTGGCCTTCTTGGCTACCTGGGTTCTGCTGTCTCAAGTATCAGTTCAGTAACACTCTCTTTTTCTAGTGAGATGACACCAGATTGCACAGGAAGTTAAAGAATCACTAAAAAAAAAAAAATAGGGAAAAGAATGGGAAGACATGAACACAGCAGCAACTGCTCTCATCTCTTCTTCCTCTAGCCAGCCACACGTGCAGGATTTATTCTCCTGGACCTTGGATTCTGACCCAGCTCTGGTGTGCACCCACATGAGCTGTGTGGAGCTCCCTGTGGCCTTTCTCCCCTGAGCTCCTGAGCATGGTCCAGGTGGAAGCCCAGGATCCACAGGGAGAAGCTGCTCCGTGGCTGAACTCGCCTGGCAGGGTGGAAAACACCTTAAGGACTGGAGGGGTTTTGTATTTTGCAAACAAAAGGAAGTTCATTTCCTCTATTAGCTCACCATAGCACTATGTGCAAAAACACGCCTGGAGCTCTTGAAATACCTTCACTAATTTCTGCATCTACCAAATTTATTTATAGAGCCATCTGGAAAATACTGGCTCTTCATTTACAAGATACTGTGGAGCTTTTTGGAATTGTTGCACCAACAAAACTCTAAAAGCACCCCCACCTAGAGAAATTGTAATCAAATTTTGGGAATTTTTTTGTGTGTCTGTGTCTTTAAAGAGTATTGACCAGGCAGTTAAAACTACTGTATTAATGCATAAATAGGTAATTGTCCACATGCTAATTTTGCCATGCTAGTAAATCTGTTAAATGAGGCTAATAATAAATCAGCAAATGGGTCTAATACACACCCCTGTGAGAAACCACAAATACTTCAGCTATGTCTCGTTTAAATGCAGTCCTGGGGCATTCTAACAGTTTGGAAAATAAATGGGAGCAAATTTTTCTATGAAATAGAATAAACCTGCTGACTTAGAACATCTGAAACAAAAGCAAGGTGAAGCCTGGGAGACAGGAGTGTCCTGGCTGGCAGGTGGGGACAAGAGAGGGAAGAGCAGCTCTCACCCCCTGCACATGGCCCAGAGCTCACCCAGCACAGCTGAGTTACAGCTCACTCACTGTCTAGGCATCCTGGCAATAAACCACAACAGAAATGTTAAAATAATAACACTATTAAGAATAAATAAGGATTTGGGCTTATTTTAGCCAAAATGTTTTAACAAAGCGCCACTATTCATTCCTTGGCATGTGCTGGGATGCCTGTGTGCTCCTTTTACTGCATTCCTGAATTGCCTTCATACTTTCTCCTGTTTGCTACAGTTAGGACTCCATAAATTCAACCCAACTATAATAATTAATTCCAAAAATGATTTAATCTACCTGTGGCTCTAATGCCACACACATCTAGAAAGCCACACAAGGTCTTTATTACTGCCATGTTGATGGGTTGCTATCTCAAGGTATCCTCCTGACCCATACAGCATTATGTGTCTGCATTTAGCAAAACAAGATTGTTTTCTAAAATGCTCATTCCTTTCTAATAAACACTGGGCTGTCCAGTGCTGGCCTCAGCCAGTCTTTGGTTTTTGGGGTGTAAAGCACAACCACCATCCTAATTGATCCAAGGAACAATTTGTTTATCCTGATCCCTCATCCATCAGTCCTAAACTGAGATAATTCACCCAGATCATTGCTAGAGTGAAGTGAGTGCTCAGGAGTGCTGAGCCTTCCTTCTTCAAATGAAGCCCAAATTTCTGTTTGAAAACACTGCACTCTGCATTCTCTAAATGCCTGAGTGGAAAACCTTTAAAGGAACCTTTGAGATCTCCTTGTACCAGTCAGAGTTCCCAACAGAAAACTGTGTTAGCCTCAGTTTCTTCAAGACATGTCAGTCTACCTTTCTGCCTTCATTTGTCATGTATCTGCATTTCTGAAATCAAAGACAAAAATCAGAAGCACTGTGCTTGGTCGATGGGCATTGCTCTCCAGAAGTCCCTGTAAAAGTTAAGGGAGCCACTTCCAGCTGTTTGGCCTACTATTTATTAAAATTAATTAAATTTATTTAATCTGGACCTGAAGTAGTGAGGGCTGGTATACATTGTACTTGCAGGTATAAATTTCCTTTAAAAATCAAGAATTCCTGTATTAAAAACATCCAGAAAACTGGACTCAGTCTCTAAAACTGCTTCAGTTTTTATCTAATATACTCTCCAAATCAGTAATATCCAATAAATTACCTGAGATGCAAGAGTCCTTTAGTGTCCTACTGTGTATTTTGAGTTATTGGACCTTCTTTTTTTCCCACTTTTAGGACACTTCTCCAAATGATTATTTTAAATCACCACTGAGAGCTCTCCTGAAATCCTCCCAGCATTTCTCACTGCCAGTTCTGAGTTCCTGCAGCCACAGGCTGCTCAAGTACCACCTTTATGAGATTGGAGCTCCATCAAATCTTAAATCAGAGCATGAGAGAGTAAGACTGAAATTGCTATTCAAAATGTAATCTATTCCCTTAAAAATATTGGTGCCAAGATTGCAGAAGAGTATACAGAATAGTATTTTCTGACATTCTATTCCCAGAAAAGTAGTTAACTTTCAAAATACAGATTTCGAAGTATGCAAAGGCACGAGGAGGAAGGCTGGCTGTAGAAATCCCAGCAGGACAGAACAGCCTGTCAGGAAGCTGAGGCCACACCTGCAGTGGCAGCAACTGCAGGTGATGCCTCTCCCCTGAGCCAGGTCAGAACTGGTGCAGAAAAAGAAAGCAGAAACCAAGAAGTTATCAAAGATCCAGAATTGGTCGACAGGTTATCAGCAAATAACTCTGCTGAGGAAGCAGGGAGCTGTATAACCACCCCAGCTGCAGCAACTTCACAGAGTGAATTGCTGCCTTTAGCTGTCACCTCCACACCAACTCCTGCCCTCCTGCTTTTTCATGGTACTTGGAATCCCCAAATCCATTGGTTCCTGCAGAGCAGGGAGAGCAAGAGTGGCTCATCCAGTGGCTGTGCTCAGTGCTCCTGGAATAAAGAACACCCAGCCCTGGAGAGTGAACACCTCCTGCTTCTCACACGCTTCACTGCCAAATCACACAGACAATCTCAGACAAACCCCATCTCACAGACATACAGGAACTGGCTTTTATGCTTACAGGGTGTTTATCTCTTGCATAATTTATTTGAGGTCCTATCCTCCTTCCATCAAGCTCAAGAGTAAGCTCTTACAGGTATTTCAAAAGGCAGAGGGTCCAGCTCCTTATCCAGGGGCTTCCCTGGAGAGATGCCCTGTCAGAGGGTCAGCTGGGGCCACCCTCCCCTTTTTCTTCCCTCCCTCTGCTTCCCACTCTCCATTTAGTGGTTGGAAGTGCAGAGTCCAGCAGACCATGCACAGGGCAGGAGAGCTCCCAGAGCAAAGGAACAGGACTCATCTCTTCAGAAAAGCAGGGGCCAACACAACTTGCCACTACCCTGTCCAAAAAGAGACCAAGAAGCCAAACAACAGATGATTTTGAAGTGGTGAAGAGAAAAAAATCCAAATTAACCACAGAAAATGCAGATCTTTAGGAGGTGGGCAAGTGTGTAAATTCTTTCAGGAGTACAAAAGCTTTGCTGATGGACTGACAGTGAATTAACTGCATCCATACCCAACCCCTCCTGAGAGAAGGGAGCCTCTCCCCAAAACACAAATACTTAAGGGTGAGTGCCAGGAGGATGGGACCAGGCTCTTTTCAGTGACAGGACAAGGGGCAATGGGCAGAAACTGATGCACAGGAAGTTCCATCTGAATATGAGGAAAAACTTGTTTATTGTGAGGGTGGCAGAGCACTGGAACAGCTGCCCACAGAGGCTGTGGAGTCTCTTGGAGATACTCAAACCCTGCCTGAACACAATCCTGTGCAACCTGCTCTAGGTGAACCTGCCAGAGCAGGGGCTTGGATCAGGTGATCTCCAGAGGTGCCTTCCAACCCCAGCCAGTCCAGGATCCTGTAAAACACAAGATGCAGCTCCAGGGGTGTGCAGGGGCTGAGTCAGCACTTCCCATGACAAAATGCACTGCTTCACACAACACTCTGACCTAGAGAGCCCCAGCAGGAGCCAGGAGAAAGCTGTCATTTGGAACAGTGTGAAGCTTGCAGTCTGTGTCTTTACAATGTTTTACTGCATCAGCTTCTCTGCTGAGGGATATTTGAGTGTAGATATGCAGTTTGAATACACAGGACATGTGCCATAAACAATCTGACCACAGAATAGCTTCTGGCTGGCAACTGGCTAAATATATTCCACCCAGAAATGAATTTACAACTTTAGATTTGTCAAACAATTTCCACCTCAACTCCAAAGTGTGGGTAAAATCCTACACTCGAGTAATTGATGGAAGTTCTCCACAGACTGTAGGATGTCATCCTGAACATATTTTACTTGGAAAACAGCGATGAGCATGCAAGTACTGCACTTTAATTACAGAGACAAGAGAGAGAAACAAAGAGTACATTTCAGGACATGCCAAATGCAAGTAAGTTAATTTTCATATGTTTACAGCAGGATAATTTGCTGCTCAGATATATCATACAGCAGGTTTACTATAAACTCTGAATAAAAATGGACACTGTTTTTTGCATTTAAGTAGTCTATCTGGATTTCTGCTTTTCATTTACTGGAACAAATCTGATACTGCTTCCGGAATGAAACCTTCCCCTGGGGTTAAACAATTCACACAGTGATGATTTCCAAAAGCTACTTGCACATAGCTTTAATGACGTAAGGTTTATAAAGGTCAGGGCTGGACTCCTGCAGGGCCTTTGACACAGTCCCCTCCTGCCTCCTTCTGAAGTGGAGAGAGATGGATTTGATGATGGGCTGTTGGCTGGATGAGGAGTTGGTTAATGGTGATGGTCACCAGCTCAATGTCCAGCCAGAGGCCAGGGGTCTCTACTGGGACCAGCACTGGTGAATTAATGGCACACGCAGTGGGATCCAGGGCAGCCTCAGCAGATGGCACCAAGCCCAGAGGGGCTGCTGACACTCCTGAAGGATGAGATGCCATCCAGAGGGACCTGCACAAGCTCAAGCAGTGGGACCACAGGAATCTCATGAGGCCGAACACGACCAAGTGCTGGTGCTGCACCTGGCTCAGGGCAGCCCTCGCATCCCTGGGGATGAAGGGATCAGCCCTGCCAAGGACTCTGCTGCTCTGGAGAGGCTGGCCAGGAGCTGGCAGGGCATGCCTGCAGCCCAGAAAGCCAACCCCACCCTGGGCTGCACCCCCAGCAGCATGGGAGAGCCCTGTGAGAGCTCCTTGCAGTGCTGCATCCAGCTCTGGGACCCCAGCACAGGAGAGATGGATCATGAGAGGCCACAGAGCTGCTCAGAGGGCTGGAGCACCTGCTCTGTGAACAGAGAGGCAGCCTGGAGAAGAGAAGGCTCTGGACAGACCTTACTGAAGTCCTTCAACACCTGAAGGGGACCTATGGAAAAGATGGGGACAAATGTTTCAGCAGACCCTGCTGGGATGGGACAAGGGGTAAAGGTTTTGAACTGAGAGGGCAGATTCAGGTTTTTTTTTTACAATGAGGGTGGTAAAACACTGGCACATGTTGCCCAGAGAGGTGGTGGATGCCCCAAACCTGAAAACATTCAAGGTCAGGTTGGATGGGGCTCTGAGGAACCTGGTTGAATTGAAGATGTCCCTTCCCCTTGCAGGGGGGTTGGACTAAATGGCCTTTAAAGGTCCCTTCCAACCCAAACCATTCTGTGATTCCATGATTCACAGTTTCTTATCAATGCCAAAGCCAAGCTGGAGATGTCAAAATTAACCCAAGAGATTAAATACTGTTGGACAAGTTACCTCATTTTGAGTCTATTATTATTTATTTCATCATACATGGATTCTGCCTGTGCTCTGTCTATGAAATAGTGTCTGCAGCCTACAGGAGCAAGCAGTGCTAATTACTTGTTCACATGTGGTTTCCATCTATGTTTATTTTGTGGGTATTAACCTGAAATTAAGTCAACACAAAAGAAAAAGAGGAACAACAAAACTGAGTATTTTCAGAGGCAACACAAGCCTCAGTCTCGTGACAGCTGCTGTGCCTTTGCAGAATTTTAAGACACAGACACACATTTTTTTCCCTTCTGCTGCTATTTCTGTTATGCACGTAAAAGGGAGAAATCAGCTTCCCAGAGAAAATAATGCCTTCAGCTGTGACTGATACAGAACAAATCAATATCCACCTAATCCAGAAACAAGACAACAGGCACACGTTGCATAGTGCAAACTCTTCAGTCCCAGATCTCCCACCTCTGCTGCTTTAATTCAGAGGCAGCTGGCACAGCACACTGGAATTTCACTCAGCAGACACTTGAAAGCAAGTGGGGCAACCACAAGCTCCCTCTCTGTGCATTTCTGTACGTGCACACAAACCTGTCTTCAAGAGATCAGGCATGAGACAGACCCAATGACTTTACTCCCATGAATGTGTCAAGATACCAGGGAAAGAGTGGATAAACATCTAAAAAGCAAGTTATACACTGGGTACCTGCAATGAAATAGGTCTCAGAGTCATCCTTCAGTCCCCCACCCCAATCTGGCACTGAACCAAGTCAGGCCCACGAGGGTTTGCAGTGAATTCAGAGTCTGAAGCTCTTGGTCCACTCAGTCACACAACAGGCAACAAAACCTGACCTGGGATAATAAATCTTGAGAGGGCACATGATCCAGGTGCATGATAGCCCTGACACTCACTGCCCACCTCATCTCAAAATAGCACAATGTAATCTGGAAAGCAGCAGATAAGGATGTTGGGGACAACATGAATTTAACACAAGTGACAAAAAAAAGGTGTAGAGAGCTGTGATTTCCAAATTGAAGCTGTACTTTTAAATAACCAGCAGTAACAAAACCAAGTGAATCATCTTACTTACCACCAACAGGCAAACCCAAATCAACAATGGATTCACAGTTGTGGCTAAAGGGTATTAACAGTTTGTGAAAAATCATGTGGAAACTCAATACTTGTGGTTGAAAAGGATTCAATTCCAGAGATGATTCAGGCATCTTCAGCACAGCTGTAACCACACACTAGAGTATGTTCTGTACCTCAGAAACTGCTTCTAAACTCCAGGATAATCTTCTAAACCTGATGTTCAGGAGTTGTTCTGAAAGAACTGCCCATTCACCCTCAAGAGAAAAAAAATAAACCCAACCCCTCTTAAATCCTCTGCCAGCTAATCTATAAGACAGCAATTCTTAAATATACTCAGTTGTAGTGCACTTGTGTAACTACAGCCTAAATAGCAACAGCATTTGCCTGCAGTGCTCCTGGGAAGGCTGGAGGTGAGTGTGTGTGCAGAGCCAGGAGCACAGGCTGGAGTCTGCCAGAAAAGCAGAATAAGCATGAAGTCTCACCCCTTTTACAAGTACAGGGCTGGTTTTGCACTCAGTGGGTATTTGGTGGAATAATAAAACAAAGCTCTCCTGGGGAGATGTCCAAACATAAACCTCTCTGCAGAGAGAAACTTTTTTTAAAGGACCCAGCCAACCTCTAAAAGGTTTTGGTAAAGTCTCCTCATATCAGTCTGTTCCTCCATAACTCTGAAGGCAGTGTTCATTTTTGGGTTTCAACATCCCCGCTGAGCATGTGATACCAGTTTCTTTCAAATCAGGGTTTGGGATTTTAAAACACCACTGGTGTAATTACACCCATCAATTTCTCCAACCCGCCAAAGATCTCCCCAGTCTTCCAGGTGCACTTAGGAGGAGAGAATGAAGCTGCTTGCAAAATTCTTGGGTATTTTCATGCAGGAAATAATGCCACTTGAACAGTTCTCATACTCATACAAATTAGCTGCTGTTTGGTTGAATACATTCATATCTGCTATGAAAAAGATGGCTCTATCAGCTGCTTCTTTATGAGCTTGTTCTAAACCAGTGATGTGACAGTGCAAAACTACTTATTTTCTGTTTCATCAAGAAGTAATTCCTTCAGGCATTAAGATGTGACATAAAATCTTTTACTAAATTGAGCAATTTCATTAAGTTTCCTGTGAAGAAAGCAGAATACAGCATGGAATACAAAAGCTGTTGAAATGTGCCAGGGGAATATCATTGGGAAGGTAACAAACTAAGCAAGCCATAGGCCTGTATTACACATTTAAAACATTGTCTGAGACATTAAATAACCACAGAAACAGTTTTATATAATATGATTTAGCATCTGTTGCTCAAGAACTCAGGAGCAAACATTTACTCTTGTCTGATTAATATTAGCAACTTTAAAAAAATAAAAGGCATTCTTCTGATGACTGAAATACATTCCCGGGGGGAATTCAAGCACCACAGTTCTTTCCACAGAAAACCTCCAAATAAAACATGGCCAAGTATTGCCTAGAGAGATTAAACACCAGGAAAGCTCTACACAGCAGAGATTCTCACTTCAGGCAATTCACTTTTTCCTGCTTTTGAGGGAGGTGTTGTGAACTCTCACTCTCTTCTGCACGGAAGAAGAGATCTTCAGAGATGCTTTCTTTGTGAGGGACCTTTCCACAGCCCCAGGTTTCCATAGCAACAGCTGAGCATCCTCTCCACCCGTCAGCAGAGACTCGTCCGTGGGGCTCCAGCAGAAGGAGCGCACGGTGGCCGAGTGTCCCCCACACAGGGTCCCCACCAGGCTCAGGCCAGCAGTGCTGCAGCTGATCAGGTGGATGTCTCCCGTGGAGGTTCCCCCAATCAGGAAGAGTTTCCCTGCCTTTTCGTGGTACAAGCCACCCACCAGGTAATGCAGGCCGTGGTTTTCGGCGCACACGGACTCTCTGACATCCACGACGTGCAGCAGGGTTATTGGCTCCTCGGTGTCCAGCTGAGCCATGTCCCACCAGCAGAACCCCTCATCGTGTGTCATGCAATAGACCTGTTTGTAGTCTTCCCCAGACCAGCCAAGAGAGCTCACTGATGAATCTGAATTGCAGGTCGATAGCAAAGCATCATCTTCATTATCCTTGTTGATGTCAAACACGTTCACCAAGCCGTCGGTCGACCCAGACACCACCAAATTGGGTTCGTTAGGATGAAAACAGATTTTGGTGATGTCATCATTGTGACTTTCAGAATAGACTCCCAAGGGCTCTTTAGTGGCACTGGCACAGTCTGTGATGCCTCTTGCATCCCAAAACACCAGAAACGTGTCCTTTTCAACTTTCTCCGTTCCGGCACAAACGACGAGGTCGCTGCAGCTGACGTCGAAGCTGATGAAGGCGTTGGAAGGATAACCACTGAACACCTGCACGGGCTCCTGCGTGGCCGAGCGAACGTCCCAGCACTTCACGGCGCCCTGGCTGCAGGCTGAGAACACCACGCTGTCACACGTGTGTGCAAACCTGACCCCGCTGAGCACGCCGCCGCCGCCGCGGAGCTCCCGCAGGCAGCGCAGCGTCTCCCTGTCGTACACCCTGATGGATTCGTTGGAGCAGCAAACGGCCACCAAGCAGCTGCCCCCGGGCTGGGCAGCCCTGGAGGTGTGCATGTCCAGCAGGTAGGCGGGCTCCTCGCTGGGCACGCAGCGCCTGGCGATGCGCAGCCCCGCCAGCTGCTCCTCCACCTTCTCCAGCGCCGTCATCTCACCAGGAACCTGCAACAAATAACAGCCAAGGAGAGCTTTAATTGCAACATTCTTCAACAGCGTTAGCTTTAAAAAGACCTACAAGGGAACATCTTGTGCAGAGGTGATGCACAGATGTGCATCAATTATCCCGATGTCCTCCCCACCACAACTTCATTCACAGGAACACAGGACAGGAAAGGGCTCCCTGATTCAAGGAGTTCAGTCTCTCATGTCTGTGAGCACTACACCAAATAATCCCCTTAACAGATTAAACAGTCTATCTGGGAATCCTGGGGAAGTCACTTAGCTAAATTATTTTGCTTTATTATTTTTATAATAAAGTAAATAAGCTAAATAATTTGCTTTATTATTTTTATAAAGGAACATGATGTTCTCCACAAGTGGAAACAAAATGAAGTCACCCCCTGTACCTGAGGAGAAATAAGTTTTGCTCTAGGAAGCACAGCCCACAAACAGCTGCATCACTACAACTGCAGGAGACTTCTTCAGTGAACTTGTGTGCACAGGACAGGCAGAGAACAAGACCAAAATGACACAGCACTACAGCCTGAAACGGCCTGGTGAGGTAATTTTACAAGTATTTAGGTGCCCAATGACGCACAGAAACACCTGCCAGCACAGCAGGGACCACCTAAACAGGCGGTGTGACCTGTGGAATGCACTGCAATTAAGCACCTCAGTGTTTTCTGAGCCTCCTGTAAAACCACAGAACACTGGCTTTTAGTGCAGCTGATAAAGATCTTCCCTTCAGAGGCAATTCCTCTCTGGCGCTACTGAACCCTTCTAGAAACCCAAACTATTTCAGCAATGCACAGAAATGCAAACTTTACCCAGCAAAACCAAAATTAAACAAAATTCTCTTGGATTCTCACACAGATTCACTTTGAAAATATGCCCTAAAAAAAAAAAAAAGAAAAACTTACTTTTCCTTTCTATAACACAAGAGAAAATTCTACTCTGTAATTGCAGTAAAGACTCCATCAATTCAGAGTCAGGAAAAAGCACAGCAGCATTTACATTTTAAAGAGATATTTGTAATGGTTTTAGTGGTTCACAAAGTACAACCATTTTTCAAAGGAAGATGTAGGTATGTCATTACAGTCATCCACTTCTGTCAAAAACACAGGTTCAATGAGACCACTATTCTGTGTTTAAAAAGAATCCAAACCAAAACATTCAGGGAATCACAGCAGGTTTTAAGGGGTCAACACTCCAGTGATTTCTCACTGGTATTGATATCTTCTTAAGGTCTGGACCAGCAGCCAACCCAGGTACCATATGCATGAAATGACCTTTTAAATAAAAAAAATCAAAAAACACAAAGAGAAATGGAATAAAAATCAGGCAGACAAAGAATGTAAGAAAATATTTTCATGCCTTCCCAGCTGTTCTATCATCAATTTTTCTGCAAATTCTCCAGGCTGGATTTTTAGGGGTGGAATGTGCAAGCTTCCATGTATTACTTGCTTTAGTTGCAATTATTTTAATTGCCCATGAGAGACCAAAAACAAAGGAGAAGTTGCTATGACAAAGCTGCATTCTGCTTTTTTTTTTCCTTCTTCTTGGTGTTGTTTGTGGTTTCAAGGGTTTGCTTTCCCTCCTCTGGTTTGGTGTACACAAATATTCACGACACCATGTGACAAACCAGCAAATTCTTAAAAAACAGCTTAAGCAGGCACACATAAAAACTTAATTCCCAAGTCACAAATAATCTCACTAAGCGATTTGCCTCAGCAATATCCTGACAATGAGGTCCCCAGGTTAATCTTCTACATCAAAGCAACCTTTCAGAGCACATCTACCAGTCATTTTTGCCATAAAATGCAGACATCCTGTGGAAACTCCTTCCCCCTCTGAAGCAAAGAAGTTCAACGTGTTTTCTGGCATTACCCTGTGCACAACCTACCCACAGAACTTGTTCCTTCCTTACTTTTCTGGGTATGTCCTCAAATGAAACAAGCTTTTACTAGAACTATTACATAAAGCCAACTGCTCTCAAATGCTGTTTGCTATGCTGCTTAAACACAAAACTGTAAAACAGCCATGCAAATGAATAATATTAACTGAAGAAATAAAATATTTTAAACATTATTAATTAGGAAAACTGCTTAATTCAATTTACTGAAGAATTACAATGGAAGCTTCTAGTTTCAAACACACATGCTCGAGGGTGGAGAAAGGAGTTTTTGTAAACCAGCTCTCCTGCAGTGCTATGGTTACTAAAAAAATCTAGTTCTCTCTGTAAATTTCTTGTAAGAAAAATATAGTTTTCCAAGCTGACCTGAATTTTAAGCTCTAAATATTCAGATTTAGTCTACTCAAAAGGCCAAGTAAACCCAAACAGACATGTTCCTGACAAATGCCATCCATTTGGAAGGCAAGCTGCAGTTGTTTAAATATTACTGACTATGATAGAGAGTATCTTTCAATAAGCAGTTTCTACAACACTCATGTCAGAGCTTTTACTGCTGGGGAAGGTGAGGGAACTCTGCAAATAGGCAGAAGTTGTAAAAAGCCAGAGTCTGCAAAAGGAGGTTCATTCAGTTTTAATAATATTTTCTGGGAAATAAAATTAGCTCAACACAACTCATAAGCTTTTGCCCAGAATGACTTAACTAGAGTTTTCTGAAATACCAGAAAATGATGTTCACGTTTTCAGACAGAAATGCAATTCCTACCATCAGGAAGGTGAAGGTTCAATTCTATTTCCACTGCAACAACTCAGACTTGTGTTCGATGGCAGCCAGGTTTTTGCTAAAAACTCAGCAAAATGTCTGCTTTAGCAAGAAAGTCTTCAGACTATTATGAAATTGTGATTGAAGGTTATATAAACAATTCATGCTCAAACTTCAGGGTGTAGCTGCCAGCCCTTCCTTTTCAGAAGGGGAAGTCACTGTTGTATTTTGATGGGAAAGTTTAAATGGCAGGAATAGGATCTGTGTTAAATTTATGAGACAAATAGGAAACAATGGTCTTCCAAACACAATAGAAGATAACTAAGCACTGGACTGCAGCCACCTACAGAGCACATGGTCCTCTGCACTGAAGCACTTTCAGTTCCTTAAGTTCAACAACAGAGGTATCTGTTTTCCAAAGAATCTTTGGCAAAATCAGAGTCTTTGAAATGTTTTGGACATAGCACAACAGCCAGTTGTGATGATCAGAGAGGAGTTCTGCTCATGTTTGTATGACAAAGTCTCTGACACAAAGACTCCTACCAACAGCTTGCTCTTGGACTACTCCAGGCTCAGGAAAAAATCACAGAGGGCACTGGCCAAAAGCTCTTCTTTCCCCATGGATCCTCCTCTGCTCAGAATGTGAGTTAATTGATGAAATTCAGGTTTTTCAGTTTCTCCAGCAAAGTCACGCACAGACTGGATCTATAGTCTCAACACTGACAAAATCCAGGGGATGCCAAGGTGCAGGAACCCCCACCACTGGGATGAAGGTACCTGGCTCTGGCACTCACTTGTGCTTGGCACAAGTGAATCCCATCCTTAGGGATCACCATGCCTTACGTGGAACAGCTGAATCTTTCAGCTGCATCCACACCTGCACCCCCCGAGCCAGGAAAAGCCACCTTTTATAAATTAAACCTGAAACTTCTATGTTATTACACCCAGACTTGGAACAACACTCAGGTGATCTGTTCTATGAATTTAGGTACACACTTACATGCAACCCCTGCACATCTCCTGGGTACCACAACTACCAGAAACAATAAGCTTCTGGAAGGACACTCAAAACTCACTACATCTTGGGAACTCAGAATAAATACCCTTCTCCGAAATAACCTAAAATATTTTGACCTCCAGGGCATCCTACAAGGCTCCTTTAAAAAAGAAATAAACTCAATGTTTAGAATAGAAGGCACGAAGTGGAAGTGATGCCAAAGAGGCAGGACAGGATTTCCAGATGCCTTTGTTATGTGCTTTTTACTTGTGGAGTGTGGAAACAACCACACAGCAAGACTAGAAGCAAACAGCTGTGCTAAGGCAGCCCTTTCCAATGGTGCAGAAAGGAAAAGCAAGCACCTATGTGCACAAACTAAACTTAACATTGTCCCAGCACTTACTGCTGTGCTGTTTGTGTAGCATTCTAAGCGTTGCAGCTTCAGTTCAAGCCAACAGGCTCATCAGTCCTCTTCAATCCAGAATGTTTTTCAAAAGATAAACCAGCAAATCATAAGTTATTTCCCTTTTCCTTTGAGTGGTGTACAGAAGATGCTGCCAAGTTGCATAGTTCTCCTTTCCAAAAGGGAATGTTAGCTCAAAAATATATAGAAATACAGATTTTCCTTTGAAAAATACAGGGAAAACATGGAAAAATGGCACATTCTCAAAGATTTAATCATTAACGTAAGAGTAACTTATGAGTAGGAGGGTAGAAACACGTAATAAAAATGAAAAAGACCTGTAGTTCTGGCAATCTTCTCTGCAGAGGTCAAATACCAAAAATAGCAAGGGATCTGAACAGCAGCAGATGAAATCTTGCACTGTTCTTTCCAACTATAAACAATACAAACAGACCCTCCCTTTATTTTCACAATTATTACAAGTTCCAGAGCAAGCTGAGAACAAACCCTGAGCTCTGGGCAGCAGGAGGCTGCTCGTGCATGCACAGGACATGTGGCTTGCATTTGGGAGCAGAGCTGCCAGTGCAGGGAGAACACACCAGGGCTGCACCTCTCCATGCAGGGAGAACACACCAGTGCTGCACCTCCCCAGTGCAGGGAGAACACACCAGTGCTGCCCTGCCCCATGCAGGGAGAACACACCAGTGCTGCACTGCCCCATGCAGGGAGAACACACCAGTGCTGCCCTGCTCCATGCAGGGAGAACACACCAGTGCTGCACTGCCCCATGCAGGGAGAACACACCAGTGCTGCCCTGCCCCATGCAGGGAGAACACACCAGTGCTGCACTGCCCCATGCAGGGAGAACACACCAGTGCTGCCCTGCCCCAGTGCAGGGAGAACACACCAGTGCTGCCCTGCTCCATGCAGGGAGAACACACCAGTGCTGCACCTCTCCATGCAGGGAGAACACACCAGTGCTGCACTGCCCCATGCAGGGAGAACACACCAGTGCTGCACTGCCCCAGTGCAGGGAGAACACACCAGTGCTGCACCTCTCCATGCAGGGAGAACACACCAGTGCTGCACTGCCCCATGCAGGGAGAACACACCAGTGCTGCCCTGCTCCATGCAGGGAGAACACACCAGTGCTGCACCTCTCCATGCAGGGAGAGCACACCAGTGCTGCCCTGCCCCAGTGCAGGGAGAACACACCAGTGCTGCACCTCTCCATGCAGGGAGAACACACCAGTGCTGCACTGCCCCATGCAGGGAGAACACACCAGTGCTGCACTGCCCCATGCAGGGAGAACACACCAGTGCTGCACCTCTCCATGCAGGGAGAGCACACCAGTGCTGCACCTCTCCATGCAGGGAGAGCACACCAGTGCTGCCCTGCCCCAGTGCAGGGAGAACACACCAGTGCTGCACTGCCCCATGCAGGGAGAACACACCAGTGCTGCCCTGCCCCAGTGCAGGGAGAACACACCAGTGCTGCACCTCTCCAGTGCAGGGAGAACACACCAGTGCTGCACTGCCCCATGCAGGGAGAACACACCAGTGCTGCACCTCTCCATGCAGGGAGAACACACCAGTGCTGCACCTCTCCATGCAGGGAGAACACACCAGTGCTGCACCTCTCCATGCAGGGAGAACACACCAGTGCTTCACTGCCCCATGCAGGGAGAACACACCAGTGCTGCACTGCCCCATGCAGGGAGAACACACCAGTGCTGCACCTCTCCATGCAGGGAGAACACACCAGTGCTGCACCTCTCCATGCAGGGAGAACACACCAGTGCTGCACCTCTCCATGCAGGGAGAACACACCAGTGCTGCACCTCTCCATGCAGGGAGAACACACCAGTGCTGCCCTGCCCCAGTGCAGGGAGAACACACCAGTGCTGCACTGCCCCATGCAGGGAGAACACACCGGTGCTGCCCTGCCCCATGCAGGGAGAACACACCAGTGCTGCACCTCTCCATGCAGGGAGAACACACCAGTGCAGCACTGCCCCAGTGCAGGGAGAACACACCAGTGCTGCACTGCCCCAGTGCAGGGAGAACACACCAGTGCTGCACCTCTCCGTGCAGGGAGAACACACCAGTGCTGCACCTCTCCGTGCAGGGAGAACACACCAGTGCTGCCCTGCCCCATGCAGGGAGAACACACCAGTGCTGCACTGCCCCATGCAGGGAGAACACACCAGTGCTGCCCTGCCCCAGTGCAGGGAGAACACACCAGTGCTGCCCTGCCCCAGTGCAGGGAGAACACACCAGTGCTGCACTGCCCCATGCAGGGAGAACACACCAGTGCTGCCCTGCCCCAGTGCAGGGAGAACACACCAGTGCTGCCCTGCCCCAGTGCAGCACCTGCAGAGACCTCTCCTCACTGGCACCACTCCCCAGCAGAAGACAGACCAGCAAATGACCTGGGCTCAGAGGGGAAGCACAAACCCCCCTCAGAGCGCTCAGTTTCTCCAGCACACACTCTCCCACAGCTGGGTTTGCTGTTTCACCCAAGCAGAGGGAGAAGGGGTTTCTCCAGCATTCCCATAAAGCCTGCTGAAGGCAAAGAGCATTTAGTCAATAAAATGCACGAGAGGCTATGCTAAAGTGCAGAGACAAGATGTAACTGCCAAGAGAATTATTTCATCCTCTCCAATCAGCTACATCTCCCTTCCAAATGTAAGAAAGAAGCTCTGTGTAATTCTTCATTTGCAGTACAGAGAAAATTATATCAGTAGAATAGAAAGGAGGAAAAAGATAAAACAGAAAGTCTGTGGGAAGATCAAAAACATTAGGTCTACCAAGCTACTTGCCTTTCATGAAATCAATTTGTGCCCTCCCACCAGGACTGAGCTTTGGGGTACAATCCTGTTTAGCAATGGAGAGAGGAGCTGTAGGTGGGAGAGAGAGCCAAGGAAATGGTCCTTAACAGTACTGCCTGAAGGGAAAAAGTAAGAGTCAGAGGTAGGAGAGAATAAAGGGAAAAAGGCCCAGGTGCTCAGTGCTTTGGGATTCAATAATTTTTAAAAAAAGTTTAAATGGAAACTACAACTGTTCTGAATTCATCTTTCGGGGACATAAGCAAATGTTCACATCAATGCAGATGAAACAAAACCTTTTTTGAATGTTATACTGGACATCCACAGAGAGAATGCAAAAACAACTTCTGAACTGGATCAAGCATAGCTTTAAATGCATAGATCACAAAAACCATACAGTGACTATTTTCATCAAAAGAAAACTTTCAATTTATTTTTTTGTTGTTGTTTGGTGTAAGATTCTGCATTCAAACTAGAAAGATCTATCCTGATTTTGCATCCAGCACTAGAAAATATGGTGGAGATCTACAGAGATCTAGAACATTTAGGCAAGCCTTCAGGTCTAAAGTGCAATTAACATTCAAGCTTTAGTAATTCAAAGCCTATTGGCAGAAATACATGAACCAAAGAGAATATCAGATGATCAATTGAAAAAGTGTAGAATAATCCAATGTACAATTAAAAAACTCAAGCTAGAAAGCACTATACAAAATAATAAAAGTGCCAAATTACAAATTTTGGCATCAAAATTAAGGCAAATTTATTAAAATGTGATGCTCAGATTGCTAACCTACCTTCTCTAGAACAATTTAGAAGACCCTGACATAAACATAGGAAACAGAGTTTCTAAATACTCTAAGAAACTGTGTAAAACAATGATTCAAACACATTTGAGACTATCCCTTTTTCACTCTTCTCTTTTCATCCAATTCCATGCCTGTGACACAGACCTGCTAAGAGAGGAGCCACAAAGGAAGCTGTGCCTGGAATCCCACTCTGCCATGAGCTGGACCCAGCCAAGAAGCTCCCTGTGAGGGGCAGCTTTCCTTGTAGTGACCTCTCCAGGCAGAGGATGTGACTGCATCCAGGTGTGGGTGAGGTGGTCATCCAATAAAGGAGTTATAAGAGGATAAGAGATGCTCTATTTTGCTCTCATGGCTATTCTCAGATCAAGCTGCAGCAGAAGCAATCCTATTTCATAAAGGCAGGTCTGAAAGAGTCCCAGGCAAAGGGTAAATTACAGAAAGAGACAGTAAAATTGGGCTATTTGTATTCCAAATTCTATTTATTATGTTTTTGGGGGTTTTTTTCTGGCAAAGAACACTGTATTTAAAGACACTCTGAAAGCTCATCTATGCCTAAATTGCACTCTCAGAAGCCTCTGAAGAGGTGAACAAATGCTGCATCCTCAGGTGGATTCTGGAGAACAGGGAAACTGTCCTAGTGCTGGGCTCTGGCTTTTGCACTGAGCCATGGGGGTCAAAGATGAGGCTTGTGCCTGTAATGGAAACCACAGCCATGCTGCCAGTCTGCTGCAAACCTTGAAGAGAATCCAAGTCTCAGCCTTCTGCACTTGTGCTTATCTCATCAGACCACAGGCACCACAGAAAAGTCATTTCCTTTCTCCTGTGAGCACCTCCCACCGAACACATCACACTGAGATGGCTTCTTGTAACCACAAACACAGGAAAGAAGATCCAGGACTAATCAGCCTCTCAAATAACAGACAGACACAGCTGCTGGAAATCAAACACAGAGGGTACAATGGTCACCTGCACGTAGCATTAAGTTTTGATCCATTCACACTTCAACACAGCAGCCACGAGCAGCTCAGAGGAGGTTCATGCTCTCCAGCAGCATTTTCCTTTGTGAAGAGATCCAACAGCTCTGCTGTCTGACTTGGCACTAGAGCCATGCACTGAGATGGTCATCTCAAATCAGACAGAAATGAAGTATTTATCTAAGTGGATCTGAACAAGAGCCTGGCCTACAAACACTTCCCAGTCCTGACTGTGGCAGAACAGCTTGCTGAGCAATTCCCAGCAAGGACCAACATTCACTCCTCACTTTCCCTATGAGTGAAACAAGGAGAATGTTTGCCCAGTTCACAATCCTTGTGCACACAAACATCAGTGAGTACAGTCAGCAGCACACTTTCACACAAAAAGCCTTGTTCTGAACGTCTACACTACAAGATACAATGCAGAAGTCACCGTGACACCGTGGTGCACCTGCAAATTCCACAATCAGAAAGTGCTCTGATGCCCTTTCAAGTCTGGGATTACAAGAAAGGACTCCAGGGGTGATGATTTTCAGGGCCATTTTAAGCTGAACAAAACACCACATGAACGGACAACACCAGTGATCCACCCTACAGAGAAAGGTGAAAGGAAAAAATTACTTACACAGCTGCATGAATAATTTAGTGACTGAAACAACACCATTTATTTCCTTCAATTTAGATACTCCCACTTATTACCAGCATCCTCATACAGAAGAAACCTGGAAATAAGTAAGAAGTCTTCCCAAAGATTAATAAAACTTGCTGAAATTCTTCCAAAGAATTTATTTCCACATCACAGGAAGCCTGGGAAATTTCAGCATGAATTTAGCAGCAACCATAATAAAAGGATATAAAGAAACTTTGCTGTAATTGGAAAAAGAGCTTCTACTACCACACACTGGTGCCAAAATACCTACAATGACATAAAGTCAAAGTTTTATTTACTGGAATACTTCAGAAATTCCTTCACAACAGTAATTTACCTTAAGTACACTTCATTATCAGAGCTCATTCTTCAAAACACAAACTATTATGTTTTCAGGACTCTTTTCTTAACAACCCAAGCTTAAATCAGTCACTGCTGAACAGATAAGAAGATTCCCCTACACATGCACATGTAGGGGAACACAAAACAAACAACACTTGTGTGCTTGGTAATTCTCAGCCCCACTCTAACATCACTGCCCAAGCAATGCTCTGCAGTTCCAGATCTATTCCACAGGCACAAACATCTGCCAAGCCTACGCAGGGAAAATGACTTCTCATTTTCCTCATCTGCTTCCCCAGAACTTGCAGATCACTGAGGTGTCTCTGCCAGTCACATCCCACAATATCCATGTTTTTTTTATTTTTAGCTACTCCAGAACATCCCCACGTCAAGGTAATTTGTCAGACCCTCTCCAGTTTCAAAGCAACAAGAGAAACCTGAGCTCCCTGTGTACCCGTGACAGTTCACAGACTATCAGTTTCCAAAACATGCTCTTTGTGCACAGGCTGACAGCTGGAGGCTCTGCTGAATCTTTATCATGCCCTAAGCTCCATTTTCAATGCTTTGTAGCAGACAAAAGGAAAAGATGTCATCTAAGTGACAACAGGAAGATGCAAGAGGAAGGGTTTCAGAGCTATGTTGCTTCATCCTGATCAGGAGGATTTACTTTTGAGTCTCCACAAAAGATGCTAAGGCATCGAGGATGTGGACATTGAAGCCATGCAAGGCACTCTCTGCAGCTCTTTGGTTCAAGAGTAAGCACTGTCTAAATGCTCCTGAAAACATACATGGAACTCCAGCAGCAGCTTCACCAATGCCATAAAGGATTAACATAAAAAAATCAGCTTTTACTTTTCATGACACTCAAATGCACAGTGATTTTTCATACTCCACTGGAAGTTCACATTCAACTGTTTTTTCACTAAGTGATTTAGGACTCAGTCACAAGAAATAAAATCATGAAAGGGAAGGACAAAGGAGAAAGTGGGCAGGTATTGATACTCCAGACTCTGATCAAGAGATCTGCTGTATGCAGCAGCACAGTCCCTGCTGGCAAAACCAGAACTCCATGTTTTTGTTAGGACCCACAAACCCTAAAGACCTAGGTGGGGAACTTACTTTTCTGAGTACCACAAACACCTTTGCAATGCCTTCAGCAGCCTGCTGCCCCCAAATAATGCATGGATAAAAAGCAAAGTCAAGAGCTTTCTGCATTTTAATAACCCTGCTCTAAAGCCATGTTTGTTCTCTTAAGTAAACCCACATTTCACAGGGTCATAGCAGGCTCCCAGCAGTGCCTTTGCTGAGGCCAATGTTTGATAGCTAAGCCATAACCAAGTGCAGAGAAGGAAGGGTGAGATGATGCAGGTAATGGACTGTTTATTTCACAAGAAGTAGCTGGATGCTTTGCCTTGTGTAGCTTGGCAAAGACAGAGACTGAAAGGGATACAATTACTATCTACAAATACATCAAAGGAATAAATGCTGGGGAGGGAGGGGAGCTACTCAAGAACAATACTGGCACAAGAGTTTAAGAGTATAAACTGACCATAAATAAAATATGGAGCAGAAATCATAAAGTTTATCTTACAAAATACTTCCCAGTTATAACAGTGGGGGTAAAGACTTTAACTGTCTTCATCTGCTTTTATAACCCCGCCAGCCTGGCACCCACCACTGGCCTTGCACAGCAAAGAACCCAAATAGGAAGGCAGACTGAGAAACAAGCAACTCTGAGATAAGCTGGCTCATTACTCCTTTCTGGAAGATACCACTCTGCCAGGCAGACAACAGCAAGCCACATTATTTGCTCACTCCACAGCTCCAAAAGCAGCATCAGGAATTTAGTGAGAGGGCATGTGTGTGCACAGAGAGCACGCAGCTTCCAGCTTAGGGTGGCCTCTCTCTCTCCTAGAACTGTGGGGACAGCCTAGGGAGCTGAGCGTGCCCCTCACACAGGCACGCCCAACGCCAAGGGTTTGGGTGGAAAAGCCCAAAAATCTGGGACAGACCGCCTGCGGCTGTCATTCCGCTCCCGGCCACCGGGGGTCGCCAGTGACCGCCGCAGAGCAGCGCAGATTTACCCGGGCCAGTAATAATAATAATAACAACAACAATAATAACAATAATATTAATAATAATAACAATGATTAACCCGAGCGTTAATAAAGCACCAGTATGTCTTTTCCTTCCTTTTAAGTCTCTGTTCCTCGAATCAGACTAAACTAAAAATCACAGTCTTCACTTAGAACTCTCTAGCACGGAAGAAAAAAAAAAAAACAACCACATTCAACTATGCCACAACTGTTCTTTCTGAACCATCAGAGGTTAACAATACACGCGTTCTTTATTAAAGTCTCATTTGGTGACTTTAATCCACAGACTTGGACCATTCAGACCTGATAACAATGTGAGATGCAGCTCCTAAGTCCATGCAAGGCACACATAAACACGCAGGGAATGACTGACCTGTGTGCATTTGAATTTGCCCTTGCAGCATCCAGCAAGTGCTGAGCCCAGAAACACCCAGCACTCATTTCCTAGGGAAGAGGGATCAACAAAACCCAGCAACTACAAAACCCTTCCTCTCTCAACCTCTTCCACTCATATCTACCTCCCACGAACATTCCTGAAGCAGGAGTGTTCAATGCACATGCAAAGTAATAGTTGCCCAAGATATTAAACCACTAGAATTAACTTTTCTTTACATCTATTTTTCTCCCTTTCAAAACTGAGTCATATATTTCCTTATATATCCTGGCAAACATTGAATAAACTAAAACCAAATCCTCTTACCTCAAAAAACTCCTTCATGAACTGCATAAAAACTGAAGTCAGAACTGCTACTAAGAGTTGTATGTTTCTAAACAAGAAATTTTGCTTTCACAGCTGCTTGTCCCTTCTGATTGCACAAAGGAGTAATAACACTTAATTCCAGCTCTCCCACTCATTCCCACAGCAACAAAGACACACAAATTATTATTATGAAAAGATCCCCCAATTATTGAAAAGTGAACAATAACTGAGGCTTCCTATTCCAGGTACTGCCAGCACACAACTCCAGTTTGCCAATTTTAACTAAATGATGGGCTGTCTTTTCACCAATTTAAATGCTCACTAACTGTACAGCACTTTTGTATCTTATTTTTAATGAGAAGCTGAGCAATGGTTTTGCCCTGAAATAACAAGCAGCAGAAAAAAGATTCAGTAGTTATGGTGAGCTGCAGAGAGGTGCAAGTGAAAAGTTGTTAATCAGTTAAAAATACAAAAAGAAATTAAGTTTCTGCTGAAGAAATAAAGCAATTGCAAGAAAGGTTATAAACAATACAGCAAAACAAACATTTTACTTTAAAACTAGTTTTGGATTTGCATAATTTAATTCAGGTCAGCATAAGAACTAAGAGTGCTTTAATGCACCTGCATTTTTACAGATAAAATTCAGTTGCCATATTAAACAAAGAACCCTTTCATTCTGATTTTTATTAGGCTTTTATTTATCTGGAAAAATACAGAATTAAAAACATAGCAGGTGCCCTTTCAAGGCCACAGTGCATTCTTATATAAAACAAATCTCAAAGAGGAAAACAATAGGAGCTAATAAGTTTTGAAATATTTGCATTCCTCTATCTGCTTCAAATTTAGTCTCAAACTAAACATTAAGGTCACCTCAAAACATTTTCAGCAATACAAACAGTGTGATAAAAAATAATACAAAAGCTTGATAATATTAACAATCTGGAAGAAGGGCTTTCAGATGAATGTGAAAAAGGGGTGATAAATTAAAGTCTGTAAAGGGTATAAACAACAGTACAGATGGCTTATGTTGCAAAGGAGATCAGACTAGATAATGTAATGTAAAATGTAATAGTCCTTCTGGACTTTAACACCTGACAGAAACAGAATCAAAATTTAGCAGACTGAAGAGTTTATAGCATAATATAGACTTGGAAAATGGACAGCTGCAAATATTTGCTTCCTGCCAATACTTCTCAATTATTTTGACTGTCGAAAAGACTCAATCTGTAAGGCCTAGACACAGGACAGAAAACACATTCTATGTTGGACCTTCAGAACAGCCTCGTGGAATCACCCAGTGTTTGTGCTGCTGCAATTTGAGTGTGATTTTTACAGCCCTGTACACTGCCTGAGCCTCTTCTTTCCCACCCCCACTTCCTGCTGCCTTCTCACTGAAATATTTTGTTAAAACTTGCACTGAAATATCAGCTAAGGCAAAAAATACATCATAAGAACAACTCAACCAAGGCAATATTCTGGCATCAGACATCCTTCACTCCCAGTCTGGAGCTTTATTTCCCAAAGCATCCATCTCTATCCCATTTCCCAGTCCCTCCACCTTCACTCACTGAAGCAGCTAAAGAAGCACTGCCTCAGTCATGTGCAGGAGTTGCCTCCACATGCATTTAACTAACCAGCCCCAAATTAAATGCAGGAGGAAACAAGAGAGGAAAATGCAGCAGCAAGAATTGATGGAACTCTTTTAACTCCCCTGTTGAAGGAAAGGGGACAGTTGCAGGGACATGAGAAGGGGAAGAGATGAAGGAGAAGTGGGTGGTGGCTCAGGGTGAAGGTCCCTGAGGAGGGCAAAGGCATGTTTGAGGTTGAGTTTCCTAACCCCACAAGGGATTGGGCAATATGCTCTTTTTCTGCTTTTCTTACACCCTCCATTGTCCATCTTGCACCTGAACTGCTCTGGAGTGCAAAAGCACACCCCAAAACCTTGCCAAGACCCTGATTCACAATTCTCAAAGCTTCTTTTTAATGTCTGCTGTGAAAGCCACTAATGGGCTTGTCCTCACACAGGAGAAGCTGAACCCCACAAAAACCTTCTTTTCATTCACCAAATAAACCCAAGTTTTAGATTGTCTGCAGAAGCAGCTTGGTATCAACACAGCTGAGCAGCATGGAAGTGCTGATTTCCTTCTGTTTTGCTCATTTTTCTTTTTTTTTTTTCGCTCCAGAAAAGCCTGAAAATACCATTATTTTTTATACTTCCAGTAAAAAGCACAACAAAGCTGGAAAATGCTGCCAGCAGGCAACAACCATCTGGTCTCTCAGGAGACCTCCCACACAGAGACCTCCCACAGGTACAGACCAGACCCCAGGGCTGCCCTGCAAAAATGATGCAGCAAAAGAAAAAAGCGTTTTTAAAAAATTCATCTTGAAAGGTTGAGAGAACTGGGATTGCTCAGCCTGGAGAGAAGGCTTTGGGGTGACATAACTGCAGCCTTCCAGGACCTGAAGGGAGCCTGCAAGAAAGATGGAGAGAGACTATTTACAAGGGTATGTAGTGACAGGACAAGGGGGAATGGATTTAAACTGACGGAGGGCAGAAGGAAATTCTTCCCTGTGAGGGTGGTGAGACCCTGGCACAGGCTGCCCAGAGCACCTGTGGCTGCCCCATCCCTGGGAATGTTCAAGGCCAGGCTTGGAGTAACCTGGTGAAAGATGCCCATGGCAGGGGCTTGGAATGAGGAGATTTAAGGCCCCTTTCAACCCAAACCATTCCACGATTCTATGCTCTTTTTTATAAAACATTTTAAGCCACCTGAGCATCATCAATCCACGCACAGAAGAGTTCTTATGTGCAAAAAAAAATTAATATATTTACTTCCAGAAGGATTAAGACTGCAGAAGAAACAGGCAGGGCCTGGGTCATGTCAATGTATGCAGAGGCTGCCCAGGAATTCCAGGCCCACCTTTCCCTGCAGGGCTGCTCCTTTACTCCATAAAGAGATATTTGGGGGAAAACACAAACAGCTACACCAGTCTTTAACTCTAAACAAACAGAAACCAACATGCAAACTTTAAACAAACTTCTAGGTGCTGTAAAATCAGCACACAGAAACCACGGGACTCACATGAACACAGACCTGTGCAATCTCTCTGCTGACAGGAACAATTACCTCCAGGAGCTGCTCTGCACACACTCTTCACTGAATCTGATTATTCTCTCCAACAGGAAACCCTCTGAAATAGGAGGAAATAAAAGGCATTAACATAACTTAGTTCTGAGAACAAAGTTTTTACAGACCTAAGAACCAGCATACTAAGAAAAGAGCTTGTGTTTCTGCATTCTTTCAAATATATAACACATGTCTAGGAAAAATTCATTTAGAATTATGGGATTATAACCATTATGTGCCAATAACAAAATACAGAATTGACAATTCCACTCCCTGTATCTTGTTAGGAAAGTTAATTCTGCAACACAGCATACTTAAGGATATCTGTTCATTATATAAAATAGAAGTTTAGGACATGCATATCACAGCTTTGGCAGTAGTTTCTGTAACTACTTTTTTATTCAAAACCATAGAAAAGTTTATTTTCCTTTTTTCCCCAAAGCAGTAAAACTACCAAACAAAAAAAAACACAAACTGCAACTTTCATTTCTTCTTCTGACCTTTTCCAGATTGTTTGGGTGTGGGGTTTTTGTTGTTTTAGATTGTCACTATTATTAATAAAGCTTCCCACCTGCACCAAACCTGGGTGAGGTCAGCATGACTTCCTAACACACAAATTGCATTAAATCACAACTCATTAAATCACAACTCATTAAGGCTGAAAAAGACATTTATGATCGGGACCAGACATCAACCCAGCGCTGCCAAGGCCACCACCCAAACCGTGTCCCCAGGCACCACATCCACAGGGTTCGGGACACTTCCAAGGGACGGGGATTCCACCACTGCCCTGGGCAGCCTGCTCCTTACCGGAGCCTTATCCCTATCCCTGTCCTGCCGGTGTTCCTTATCCCGATCCTTATCCCTATCCCTGTCCTGCCGGTGTTCCTTATCCCGATCCTTAACCCTGTCCCTGCCGGTGTTCCTTATCCCGATCCTTATCCCTGTTCCTGTCCCTGCCGGTGTTCCTTATCCCGATCCTTATCCCTGTTCCTGTCCCTGCTGGTGTTCCTTACCCGATCCTTATCCCGGCCTCTTCATGGGATCCCTGTCCCTGCCGGTGTTCCTTATCCCTATCCCTGTCCTGCCGGTGTTCCTTACCGGATCCTTATCCCTGTTCCTGTCCCTGCTGGTGTTCCTTACCGGATCCTTATCCCTGCCGGTGCTCCTCACCCAATCCTTATCCCTGTCCCTGCTGGTGTTCCTTTTCCCGATCCTTATCCCTGTTCCTTATCCCTATCCCTGTCCCTGCCGGTGTTCCTTATCCCGATCCCTATCCCGGTTCCTGTCCCTGCCGGTGTTCCTTACCGGACCCTTATCCCGGTCTCTTCATGGGGTCCCTGTCCCTGCCGGTGTTCCTTACTGGGATCCTTAACCCTGTCCCTGCCGGTGTTCCTCACCTGGATCCTTATCCCGGTCCCTATCCGTGCCGCTCTTCCTTATTCCTGTCCGTGCCGGTGTTCGTGTCCCGGATCCTTAGCCCTGATCCAGATCCCTGTCCCGGTCCCTGCCGGTGTTCCTTACCCCGGTCCCTGTCCGTGCCGGTGTTCCCGTCCCGGATCCTTATCCCGGCCGTGTCCCGGTCCCTGCCGGTGTTCCTTACCCCGGTCCCTGTCCGTGCCGGTGTTCCCGTCCCGGATCCTTATCCTTTTCCCGGTCCCGCTCCCGCTCCCCTCAGAGCCGCCCCGCCCCCGCCGCGTGCGCGCCGCGCGGCCGCTGCCAGCCCCGCCCCCGCCGCCCCATTGGCTGCAGCCGCCGCCATCTTCCGTCTGTGGAGGCGGGGAAGGAAGCGACGCACGGGAAGGGGATTGGCGCAAAGGCGGAGGGGCGGGGCCGGCGGCCAATCGGCGCGCTCTGATTGGCTGGCGCGGGGAGGCGCCGGGCTCGGCCATGGCGGGGTTGGAGCGCGGGAACGGGAATGGCGCACGGAGCTGCATCCCGGGAGAGCGGGGTTGTCTCCTAGGAGGGACCCAAACACGGAAAAGGACAAGAAGGCTAATTAGATTTCCCCAGATACTTTAACTTTTTTTTTCCAGTTAAACCTTCAAACAGTATTTTCGTATTTACCAATTACTAGGCTAACACATCCAGGTTATCAAAAGGAAGATGGCATAACTAATATATCCTTATTTTAATATTTTACTTATATTGTCACAAGTTTTTTTATTTTAAAATTCCTTGCTCTACTCTGAATTTACTGTGCAGCACTGATGAGCAGCATTAATCCATAACCTCGGGTGGATGTTATTCAGTGAGGAAAATAACTTGCACCTTTATTCTTATAGCAGTTAAAATCACATATATGGTCTTTTCTGATAAATGATGCTAATCATATTACCAATATCATGGACAAATAAATAATTTCAAGACTTTTTTTAAACATAGAAATATTTTCATTAGCTTAGTTTGCACTTCCATTTTTTAAACTGGAAATCTAAGAATTTGAGAAATGTATTGTTCTAGAAAGATAAAAAAGGCTAAACTCAATGACATGGTCAAGTTACACGGACAATGACCATAGAGCAGTATAAAAAACACACCTAGTCCAGTCTAATGCCACCTTAAAGCAGAAAGTCAAACAAAAGACTTTAAAATACTGACAATTTCATTTGTCTGTCACTAGCCGTGTGCAATATTTTAATTCTACATGCTCCAGTGTAACTGTTAATTTTACTGATTCTACTTACGTAGGCACATAAATAATGCATGTATTTATGTTCTACCAGTGCAGTTATCTGTCTGTGAGCAGAGATTTCCCCTTTATTGATAACTGCAACATTTTGAGTAGTTTATTAGAACCAGGTACTTGCATCCCTGAGGAGTCACAGATGCACAGCTCACCGAACTGCCACGAAAAAGTGCCCCTTTATGGTTTATTTTTGTTCCTTTAACAGTTATTTGGTTGACATTTTTACAGCGCAGTGCACACAGGAAAATATCGAGATACATCAAAGCACAAAGACCCAAATGACACACTCGTGTTTTCATAGGAAATACCTTTCCCTCTTTGTGAAGCCTCGTCCTGCCAGAGCTAAAGCCTGCTCCCACTGCTGAGATCAGTTCTGAAGAGTTCCAAACAGGAGGCAGATGATTTCACTGAGAACACAATTTGCATGATAAGACTGTAGTGCAAATGCCAGTGCTACAATAATATTTTCAGCTGGTAGTTTTTCATCTGAGTTTTCCCAGGGCAGTTGCCACAAATTCATCAAATAACTTCTGTTCGTTGTTCACATGGGAAAAACAGCTGCAGGATCAGCTGGAAAGCCACAGTTTACAGCCACGGGTTTGGTGCCCAGCACTCCCAGACAAGTGCAGCTGTATTAACAGAAAATTCCATTTTTTGGGTAGCACACCAATGCTGCTGAGTCACAGGGTACCGTGGGTAGAGATGCAGCTTTGGAGTTTACCAGAGGAATTGCAGGGCAGATGCTCCAGAGATCACTTGCAACTTTTGACAAACATAAGAGATATTTTGAGAAAGGAATCTTTAAGATCCCCACCTTAAAAGAAACCAAAGTCCAAACAAAACTGCGTTTCAGTGTCATGTACTCTAGGCTAGAGGTCAAAAACTCAAACAGCAAATTGTCTGGAATGAGAATTTTTTTTTTTTTTTTAATTTTCTTTTTTTGCTTGTGTTTGCATCTGCCTAATATGCCAAGGTTATTTTTGTATTTTGGCTTGCAACTTTTTCAGTATAACGATTTGTAATTAGCTCCTGTGTGCATAGAGACAAAGTGTTACATTCCAGGGATCAGTGAACACAACTCCATCAGCAGATTCCTGCAGCTGAAGTAGCAGAAGTTAATGCAGTTTGCTGGAGAAAGGGGTTTATTTTTAACATCTTTAAAAGGTACAGCTCATTGGTTTCACTTGTCAGTTCTCCTCTTTGTTGGGGATAAGGGGGAGGGAGGAGCTTGCAAATCTCTCTGGCATTTTTTGGCAGTTCTATCTGCAGAACTTGACAAAATGTACAAGTGAGGCAAATTTATTATGACTGATGATAATCAGGTTTTGGGATTCACTGAAGGCACTCCAATGCTTAATTGCCACTTAGTGTTGAATAAGCATTTAATAAACCAAAATCAAGGGCTGATTAAATTATATACTCTAATTGCATAGTACAATAAAAAGCAGTTTTGATTGCAAAGTCAAGTTGTAAGGACATAATTTTTAGAGGTCAGCTCAGAGTTAGCAGTGCCTGACATCACACAAACTAAAAAACTTCATTCATCCTGCAGTAACAGAGATGTGCCTTTCATCTCTTTGCTACAGCAATCCTTAATTTTAATAACGCTGCTGTCAGTAACAGTGCTCACAGTTTCTCATACCTGCACAGGGGGCCAGGTTAGGATTTTATATTGGATCCTGTTGAAAGCAAAAACCTGGGCCATGCACTGAGGGCTCCTCCTCAGCCTCCCTGTCCCTGTAGCTGCCCCTAAGAAGCTGAGTGGATGTTCTAGGCACATTCAGGTAGGAAAACAGACTGCAGACAGGTATTCCTGTTTTCCTGGTCATCCTCACTATCTGAACAGGCCTGCCAGGGGTGTACATATTGAAGTTTGATATTTTTTATTGTCAGTTTTGTTAGTGGCAAGAATTCCAGATTCCTCCCTGAAGCCAAAAGATCAAGCTGGGCACCAAAGCAGGAGCCTTCCTCCCACCTGAGAGGCAGCAGAGGGCACCTGAAGTGCACAGTTCACCCAGTGCATGCTCAGTTTTTCCTGTACTTTTAAAGAGACAAAACAGTGGAGCTGAGCTTGAGCATTACCTTCCTGCTGGCTTCTCCCAAGAACCTGAGTCAGCCCTCCCACGTGTGAGACTCCTGAATGCAAAAGGCATGCATGGTAAAGCAGCTCAGATGTGCTGCTTACTGCCTTTTGGGAGGGGCAATTTCCTGAGAAGGAAGATTTGCCAGATCCCACAGGCTGTACAGGTTTTTGTTGGGAGGGTACCATCTTTATTTTTGCTTCTGACACCAAGATCCCTTACAGAAGACTGGTCCCCAAAAGCCCAAGTTGAGCCCTAGGCCACTGTATCAGATGTGTATTCCAGAATTCTTGATCCTAGAACAGGGCTCTTGCATAACTACTGAAGTGTCATGTGTATAAATTCTAAAATAGTCATTTATTTGCATTGACAAGAAAGAAAACCTGGCAATCAGAGGTTTAAAAAAGGTGCCCAAACAGGCCACTAAGTGCAAAGAGCCAACCTGGCCCGAAGCATTTATGATTTTCCTCTCAACTGTACCTTAGTGAGGTTAGTCAGCCTGAAGTCTAGACACAACACCAACACTGACACACAGCCAGTGCATCAGGAAAGGACTGACCTGCTGCTGCAAGGCAAGCACAGTGCAGTGCTAATTACCATCGCTGGGAAATCACTCCAAGTGCCAGAGCTGTTGACTCTGTGCTTTTACCACTGTCTTAGAGATTAGCAACTTTTTCCACCTTCAAACCTTATTTAAAATGATCAGAGAAAGCATTATGTCCCATAAACATCACATCAGATAAAATATTCTCACTCTCAAGGCTGAAAGTGTCAATTTGAGTAAAAGCTTTATTTAATTTACAGTTCCAGCATCTGCAGCTGATGTACTGCAACCCACAGCAATAACCACCAAGCAATCAGGAGCCATTACAGCATGAATAATGCTGCAAACAGTAAATCACCAAAACCAAATTATTAAAGTACCTGCTGCACACAGTGAAGCATGGGAAACAGCATCCCTGAATTTCCACTTCAAAAATCTTTGCATGTTAGTAGAAATCTGGGTCATCATGTTCTGAAATTTAATCATTCTATACGAGGCAAACATGATTACATCCCTTTGCCCAACAGCATGAGGTAAGCAATTGCAAAGGAATTCTTCATTACAGGCATTATTTTGGCAATCTTCCCAAGGCAGTTGCAGATTTGATTAGCCACCAGGACTGAACTCTCTACAGCAGGAATTCCCACCCATGTATGGCTACTGCCATACCAGGAGAGATGAAAAACATGCTGGGTTAAATATTTCAAGGTAATTTTTCAACTGACACGGAAGCAGAATGTATTTTCTGCTCATGCTTGCTAAGCTACTGCATCAAATCAGCCTTACACATATAAGGGGGAAAAAACTTTTAGAAAACAAACTTTGAATCCATTCACAAACTCAAATCTTGTCCCTGAGCACTGGAAGGAATGAAGACAATAACACAACTGAATCCAACAGGAGTTTATTACCCACACACTGCAGGTGAAGTTAGACACTTCAGTTACCAGTCAATATAAGATTAATTGACAACTCAGAGAGTGTACAATGAGTACAAAATCATTAACAAGAGTAAAACAAAGTGCTGATGTCTTAATTTTTAAAACATCAGTTGTACACTATTATACAGCAAACATTATGTGATCCTCAACTAACTTGGGGCTCGCATCTCAATTGTTTGGGGTTTTTTTAAAATCAGGTTCTCCAAGAGGTTGAGAGACTGGGTTACAGCCTTACCTTACACAGACAATGCTGGTTTGTATTTTGTCAACTTCCTTTTATCAGGGAATGCAGTTAACAGGAAAAAAAATCTGTACATAAAAAATTAAGCTTCAATACACAATATTATATATGTATGTGTGTATATATATTGTACTACAGATTTCATATAAATCAAGTGTGGGCCAAATTTTGGCATAATTTTTAAGTTTAATACAAAATCCCCCTCAGACTCTACTCTGACTGTTCCCATTGCTTTCTCCTGAACTGATCTTTTTCAGTTTTGATACTTTAGTCATCTAGAATTATCTTAAGAGCTAATTTCCATTTCAGTAATATCACTCTTATCTTTCATTACACTTTCTAACAAAAATAAACTTGTGGGAAAACTTAATGACTAATTTAGTCAAAGTTCAGTGACGAATAAAATTCTCCAACTTGATGTGATTTACATTGACTAGTCAGTGTCTTTAAGGTACTGTTATCCCATGTACCCTCTCTTCTCCTCTGATCCCACAGGAACAGTTACTGATCATACACTGCGAGCACACCCTGCTTTCCTTTCTTTTCTTATAAAGCCTCTTACCAGGCTGCAAATAATTTCTGGTGCAGAATGGAGTGCAAAGAAATTTTTCTAATGCATGGCTAAATTTGCTTCAAAACCAGCATGTGACACTTGCTTTTTAGAGAACACCTAAAGTGCTTTATGCTCTCTGCCACACAATATCACATTTTGTTTCCAAATTCGGCTTTCATTTTCTTGCAATACTGAACAATGGCAAACTATGTTAGTGACCCAATTCATCTATCAATTTGACAAATATATCATTTGCAGTAAATTTGAAAACAGGCTTATATAATTTTTTCTGAAACAAAAGGCCACTTAAGTTTTCCTGTAGAATGAAGTCTGGCAAGAAGTCATTCAACTTCCTCCCACAAAAAAGTTAAAATTCCTCGAAGTTGTTTGTAGAATACAGAAATAAATTTTATCACCAACAAACATTCTACTTTAGACCAAAGAACCACTCAAGAACCAGTGACAGTAAGTTGAGTCACAATACCCCAAGAAACCAATGCTCCTCTCATTTTTTCTGCTGACTTTATTCGGGGGTCTCTTCATTCACAGAATTATGGTACAGAGGGGGAGTTTTAGCAATGTGCAGCCAGTTCCACCTACAGAGAATGGACTTCCAAGTTGAGCCCTTTAGCAATCTTGCAAAAACAGGGCAAAGTGTGATTTGAACAAGGGAAATCCCCCAAAAGCAAGGCTATCACATTTAGAGCTGAGTCACTTCACGCTCACTGAGCCTGCTCGCAGCTCAGCTCGGCCTTGCCCTTCAGGCTTCATTCCCAGCCTGGTGTGGAAGAACCAAGTGCAGGACTCCCAGCAAAGCCAGCAGGGCTTTGACAGCAATGCCCCTTCCTGCCATTGAATTATTTAATATCTTCTCTATTGTGTGTGAAAACTGGGGTTTTTAATTGAGAAAGCAAATACTGAAACAGAAATAACTTTTAGCACAACAGATGTGTTTACTTACAGCATGCAAGGATTTGTTTTTATATATTTTTGCAAGTAACAACCCTTAATTATTTACAAGTTCAAAATTACAATCTTCACATAAGTAGCAATTGTTTACAGAAGTTCTGGACACTCTCTCAGAAATAAGCAAAAAATGGAGTAAAAAATATTGCGAGAAGTAATTAAAAAAATAAACAATAAACAAAGGAAAACATATTAGCTTCTAATAGCCAGACAATTTAACACTGTTCTGGTAAGAAAAAAAATAAACAACACAAAAGCCACGTATCACATTTGGAGATGCCATTTTAAAAGAAATGCATCTTTCTGTTTGGTTTTTCTTTCCAGAAGAAATGCTGTACATAACCTTAAAAAATTCCAAATAAATAAACAAAACCCAACTCCCTTTGGTTTGCCAATTTACCTTCAGGTGGCTCCTCCACCTCCTGCTCAGAGACCCAACAGCTTCACAGGTGATCACACAGGAAAAAAGCAAAAGCAATGCTTTTTTATAAACATGAAACATTTTCCCAAAATAACAGATTCTAAAACTCACCCAAGATGCACATGTCAGTTCTGAGTGAGGGCCAGGCCAAAAAAAATCCTGCTCCTGTGTTTAAGGCAGTCTCAGACTAATTTGCATCTCTTCAGCCTCTTGGAAAAGAGAATTTTGTGTCAAACTGCTCTCTACCTGCCTGCTACTTTAAAGGTTTATTTCATACCATAATTAAAAAAGGCAAATTTAGCCTGCAGTTTTTTGTGATAAATGTGCATTTATACCTGGTTCTATGAAGTAGTATTTCTCTCTGGGACTGAGGGAGTTCACAAGCAGGATGTTTTTGCACCACGTCATAAAGGGTTTCAAGCATTTTTCCTTCTGGAAAGACATTTGACTACCTCTTAAAGCTATGGTAACTTATTTATAAAGTATTTGGTACCAGCTGGTGCTCAGACTAGAAACATTTTTCATGTTTAACTCTAACAATAGATTAGGGCAAAGAAAGTGCTCTAGTTTTATCTGCTGCTTTGTTCTGCCCAATTCCAAGGAATCTTAGCTTATCAGAACACAAAATTATACAACAATACAAATACTTTACTTGGATTTTGAAGCATTTGCATGTCTGTAATTCTTTATCTCTAAAGGTATTCATGTTGCATGACATTTTGTGCTGCCATCTCAAGCCTAACCTTTTATAAAACATGAAAATAGAACAGTAGAACTTTCTCTCATGTAAACTTCAGTGAAGTAATTGCTGAAGGTGCTGTACAGACATTCTGATGGACATTTCCTGGGTAGTGGTATATGGAACATGACATTTTGAGCTTACACAATGAACTGTATAAAAACATAAAAAACAAATTTATGACAGTAGAATAAGCTACAGTGCAATTTTCCTGAGCCTGTTGAAAGCTCTGTGTGATCTTTTTCACCCCTTCCAGATCCTCCACAGCACATTTCATGTTCCATTAATACTACAAGAGAGCAAGCACAGCTAGAAAATACAGCTTTAATTATGCTCTTTGTGATGTAAACTTGAAGTTTCTACAAGTCCAATATGTACCTTAAAAAATTAGTTTTGCTCACTTACCTTTTCTGTGCTAGAATTTAAGCATTTTTTGCTATAAATTGTAAAGCTACAACATTTAAGAATATGCCCTAAATTTCAGAGAAAGTTATCCTATTATTTTTAACAGTCCTCAGACTAATTAAACATCATTGAAACTACACCAGTTGCTTAGGGCTTTAAGCATAAGGCATTTTGTGTACATTCCCCCAGCTATTTATTTAATGGCTATCTTGGTGTGCAAAGCCGAATCAGTGGAAATCCCACTCTCAAAGCCCCAGAAACCAATTCACCTTTTACTGCACATTCTGCACTGAACTGCTAAAGAGGAACAGACACAAAAATCAAACCCAGAAATACACACTGAAACAAGCTAACCATTTTCTACTGGGTAAGGTCCTTTCAGCTGTGGAAGTTGTATGACAAACTCTCAGGTCTGAATAGCTCAGTTTGAATACATTCACAGCAGTGCATTCAGGATGCACAGCACAAATGCACCAGAAAAGTTGAGTTTTTCACATCATCCAGTGCCAGCGTACCATCAACTTCATCTGCTTCAAAGCAAGTGAAGTTAATTTAGTCAATTTACATATTAACAGCTTAGAGATATCATCTCCAACACAAAAAACCTTCTAAAACCAAAAAAATGTAGGCTTTGTATTCTATCTAATCACCATATTTCCCAACCAAATGATGCTTTTCCTGAAAAACAAGTACAACACAAAATTAATTAATTTGTGTCTGCTCAGACAGTGCTCCTGCAGTGTTCCTGACATGGAAAGAACAGATCAGGCAACACATGAACAAGACAAAATGAAACAGAAAAAAGGCACATGAAATTACACTTGAAGGGAAAAGGATCATGAAAAGCTGAAAAGCACATAATAAAATCCTGCCAAATTTAGACATCACAAACTGTTCATGCATTGACCATACTGTCCTGACTGCTCACAGTCTGTCAATCAGAATGATTAAAAGTTTACTTTAACTGTTACATTGTCTTATAACTATCTAAATTGGGTAAAAGTGATTATCACCTTTAAATATAGTATGTTAATGCATAAAAATACAGATCTTTCTAGAATAATATTTTCTAACCAAATACCTAAAAGCAGTGGTCCTTCTAGATTAGTTGGAATAATAAGTGAAGCCCATTTCTTTGCAGAATGGGGTGCTTTTATTGTTTATATGTTTAAATAATTAATTTTGAATATCCATCCACTGTATAAACAATCTCCAGAAAAATATATCCTCTTGCAGTAACTTACAATACACATTAAAAATACTTACAAAAGGGACTATTGTTCATTTACAATATCTTGAGCTCAAGGACACAATTCCTGGGTCATTTCATTTATGCAATTTTGTCAGGAAATACTGAACATTCTGGTTAACCTGGACCATGTCAGCAACATGGACAATTAAAGTTTTTTAATATCTGCCTAATTAAGTAGGATTTTCCATAAAATTAGGCATTTTTACATCACAGTATATATGGCATTTCTTAATTTAGCAACAAAAAGGCACAGTTATTAAACCATAAAATACAGTACCTGAATTATATATACTCTAGTGATATCTACCAATGCTAATCTAGACATTTTTCTCTGCAAATGGGGCCAAAGCAAAATGCTTTTGCTTGTTTATTTAGAAAAATTCAACCTCATTACAAGTTTGGTCCATTAAAAATACCTATTAGTTGAAATACCTTGAAGCAGGACTTCAGGAAAGAATAGAAGAAAGCAAATGTAACAGTTTATGGTCCAACAACTTGAATTAATTACTGTGAAATGGCAAACAGATCATGAGTGGAGCCTTCTGATCAGCTGTCAGACACCTGCTGGAGTGTCAGTGTACACAGGTACAGCCTGGCAGCCATCCCAGATACATTCACTGCACCACACACACACAGACTTGGTTACAGCAATGAGTCCAAAAAACAGCATTTACAGAGGTCAGCACTTCTCCTGGACTGATGCTCGACTGCTGGCCCTAAACCATCCCCAGAGATGTGCAAAGCCCTTTAAATGCTTTGCTTGCTTTGTATTGCTGTTAATAGGAAGACCTAAAGCCAAGCTGGCTGGCCTTCCCTTAGCAAACGAGTGCACCTTTTCCAAAAGCAACTAGCTCAGTCCTCCCTACCCACAGCGATCAAACTGCATCAGGAAAGACCGATGAAATGGAAGAGGCCAGGAACGATGAACATGAGGGAGAAGCCCACCATGCCGTAGGTGATGTAGCGGTAGGGCAGCTCCACCTCCATGCGCTGCCTGGCTCTCCGCACGTCGCCCTGCGCGATGCGGAACATTTTACAGGCCAGAGGAATCGTGGCTTTCTTCATGGCCACTTTTGTTAGCAGCAGCACGATGACTCCGATCAACAAGCGCAGGATGGCTTTTCCAAACACAGTCACGCTGAGGGAGGACAGGGACAAGGGCAAGGTGTGGGCAGGAGGATCCAGCTGCAGGCCCAGCATGTAGTTGACGTGAGAGCCGCAGGCCACGCCGGCGCCGCAGCCCAGGATCTGAGCTGTGTCCCCTCGTGACGTGCTCCACGTGTCCAGGGTGAAAGAGAAGATGCCCAGGGCCAAGTGGAGACTGATGATTATTAAGGGTGCATATTTGTAAGTTAAGTTGAAGTTGTCAATCAGGTCCACAACTGGATGGAAGATAACCAGGATAAGGATGGCATACAGAAATCCAGCAATAACGTCCTGTTGAAGAAAAAGGGATGGTTTCAGTGTAGTAACTATTTTTAAAAAAGCCCTCAAGTTGCATTAACAAGAATTCAAGCCTAGCTGCTGTAGTGTTAAAAGCAACTTGTGGATTCCCATATTTTACCTTTTACAGGATTAAATCTTTCTTATGTTAAACATAAGGTAAGGAATTGCATTTGATCACCTATTAACAAATCACCTGCATCCTGACCAGACCATGAATGAAGTTATGATCAAAGGATCCTTCACTGAAGTTGCAGGTCTGGACTTTTTAGTAAGGCCTGTTGCAACAGGGCAAGGGGTAATGGTTTTAAACTAAAAAAGGGGAGATTCAGACTGGAATAAGGAAGACTTTTTTTTCCAGTGAGCGTGGTGAGGCACTGGTACAGGCTGTTCAGAGAGGTGTGGATGCCCTGTCTCTGGAACCATACAAGGTCAGATTGGACAAGGCTCTGAGCAGCCTGTTCTGGCTGAAGATGTCCCTGCTTATTGCAGGGGGCTAGGATTAGATAATCTTTAAAGGTCTCTTCCAACCCAAAACGATTCTGTGATTCTTCTATGATTTTTCTGCTGGCAACACTGCTCCCTGTCCAGAGCCAGGGCATTCCAACCTACAGTCAGCACAAATCCAGCTCAGCTAAATATGTTCTGCCAACTTAAGTTTGCTGAAACAGCTCAACAGTGGCTCTGAGGGCCTGGGTGCCAACACACCCAACAGTGGCAGCAGTCAAGGACCACTGCAGTCAGGCACTAGAGCAGCTTCAACTTTCACTCCTGCTTCAGAATTAACAATGCTGGAAGACTGGGAACTGTTTCCTAATATTAAAGGAGAGGAAGAGATAACCTCTGTGGCTTCACAACTGATTTGCAGTGTTGCTACTGTTTTTAAAGGTCTTTTCTTAGTGGAAAGGTTACCCAAGGATTTTTGGCTTTCAGTTAACTGTTGACTGATCACTCAGTTGCATGGAACTCTCTGCTACTTTTGTCACCTTTGATTGTTAATGAAGAATTTGTGCAATCCAAGCACTACAAAGTGGCCTGCCTTCATTTTCATGCTTATCAGCTCTTCCACATGAGCCAGGAGGTGGGACTTCAATCAGCAGAGTCTGTATTGCTCCAGCATCAATGAATCATTTTTATTTGCTTCCACTAATTGAAAGCTTGATAAAAGCTCTAATAAAATTCACTGATATAAACATCAGACTTGTTCATTTCAGAAGCAACAAAAAAACCTTCCTGGCTGTATTTGCCACCTGCTCCCCCCAAACCTAGGCACTGTGCTTGATGTATATTGCAGGCACCACATGGTGAACTGTGTTCAACTCTGCAGATTCAGATGTGAAACTGCAAAACAGCTCTGTCTGCTTGCCTGCTATTCGTGGCACAGCTTTTTTCTATGACATTTTGTGTCAGCTGAACTATCAGTCCATCACATCACCCTTGACAGAGTGGTTTTAGATTGGAAAGCCTTCTAACTACTGATGCAAAAATGTAATTTCATTTTTCTGAGCTGCCTTATTTTCCCATGCTCCTTTTACACTGTGTTCATCTAGCAGCTTAGAACTCCCTACCAGGCTTATCCTTTTCTGTCTGTTAGCTTTTCTTCTAGCACATGATCCTCAAAAACATCTTTAGCCACCCTCATTGCATTGCAATTACCACTTTCTTCTTGTTTTCTCATTTCTACATTGCATACACTTGCGTTTCAGTTTGGAGAATTTTAATTTGTTTAATAAATGAGTTTGTTTTTCAAAGATGACAACTTAGTTACCTGGTTTTAAAACCTCTGGTAAGTGAAACTCTAGCATGCAGAGTGGCACACCAAAATGCACATGCTTTGAGCAGCTGACATGGACTGAACTTCAATGGCCACTTTCTCATTCTGCAAAATGATTTCTACTCTGTAGAGGAAAATTTACTCTACACTTTGGAGCAGTCATCAATTTCTGCACTAAAAAATGACATTAAACACCTTTTAGGTTTCAACTGTGGACAGAGTTTATAAAAGACAAGTATAAGTTTAGCATGAGAGCCACTTTTAGCTACTTTATCTATTTCTATGCTGAAGAAATGTAAGTCTTCTGTTTCTGTATGGTAGGACATTACAAAAAATACATATATAATTATTGCACTGTAAAACCTTCAATGTGATGGAAGTTTATAAAATGAGAACAAGATTATAACAGAAGTTCAGTAGATTAGATTATTTTCTTACCAAAATTGAATGCATTCCCATATAAATTCGACTGCAGCAAACCAAAGAACACCAGCAGAATGCCAGGATCAGTCCAAACACAAGAGGATACTGGTAGGGAAGAAAAATGCAGAAACCATATTAGAATTTGGAAAAAAAAGTAAAAAAAAAAAAAATCACTCTATGAATATTCTATAATTAAATCCAATTAATGCCACTGATGCTTACCCTCTTCTTTGCCCTAGCAGAGCACCTTTTCATAAAGTCATTGTTAAGTCAAGCTTTCAACCCTCCCCATCTTCTTTGCATTCAGGATATATGAATTTCAGTGCTTGGACCAGACTTTTTCAAAGCAGTAAGAAATGCATCAATCTCTGCAGCAGTTGTCTTACCACACTCTGATATCCCAAAAATGTGCAAAGACAAGTGTGTTAGACTGTGCAACAGTTTTACACTGGGTGAAGCAGCTCCACCACCTACTTGTACTGTCAGCCATCACCCAGGCAAAATCGAGTGGCTTCACTTTTTTTCCTGAAAAGGAGGAACTCATAATAAAATTACAAAGAAATTCAATTCCTTCCTCAATTCTTTGTTCTAGGGCTTCTGCAGTCATTGACTCAATATCTGGGCATCAGCATGAAACTCCTAAAACAGTAATCTTGTCTGTTCTTTCCAAACCCACATAAATTCCCTCCTGCAAGCCATATTTGTTAAACAAAAATCATCAAATAATTACTTCCAATTATTTTTGCCTTCTCACTTTTTTTTTAATTAATAAGGACTGTTTACCAGGAAGAAATAAAATACTTTGCTGTAGTAAGCAGATACCATGTAGAGAAAGAGGTTTTTAACTTTCTCAGATTTTGGACAAAACTATGCTAATTTACATATTACAGCACAGCAAGAAATACTTTCCCCACTATTGCAAAATGCCATACAACACAGGATACAGCTTCCTTTTTTGCCACTATTCTATAAAAGACACAGTGACACAGTCACAAGATAAAATGGCAAGTTTCCAAAATTGCTTCTCTTCCTACAATAAACATGTTCAATATAAACAGGCAGCCTAGATGTACTCAAACCTAGGAACAAAATCTACAGGCAGTTTTCTTGCCCTTTCCCTTGTTCCTTTTATAGGTAACCTGAAGGGTAGAATATCCAACAAATACAAGAAAATATCTTTAAAATTACTGGAGGAAGTTCTGTGTCCTCTGTGAAGGCCACTTAACAGATTAATAAATTCCAAAATCAGTCTTTCTGTAAAAGGTCTGAGATAGGATTATCACTCTTCTGCATTTTTCCAGCCTTCACTGAATTCTCAACTCCAGGACCACGTCATGTTGGCATGACAAAACTAAAATAACATTCTCAAACTAAGAGAAAATCAGGAAGCTTATGTTTCACATAAGAACCATATTTCATATTAAAATAAATACTAAACACCCAGCTCATAGTTGTGTTCCATCTAGACTAAACTCTACTTCCTGCAGCAACATTTGTCTTTGCTTCTATCACATCCATCTACAAACTGGATCTAAACAGAGCTGTGTACTTGTGACTCATTTCTGACTGCAATGATGAAGGAACAAACTCGCTTTCCTGCCTTTCAGAACTCTGCTAATCCCGGGCAATGCACCAGTAACTCTGTCACACACATGACTGCAGAGTTACCAGATACCGACATTGCTACAGCAGCCACAAAAGCAGCCCTTCTGGTGCCTTACACGTGCAGCCACATGCCCCTGCCCCACCGTGCTTCTCCCTTTGGTCTCAGGGTGGGAGGAATGCTGCCTGCAGCAGCCACTCGCCCTCCCTGCACAGGGCTCCCCCAGCACAAGCGCTCTGTGTGCGGGGACAGCTGTGCCCTGGGGCCTCGAGCAAAAAGCAGCTTCGAGTTTCAAACTCTTTGGCCATCACTTGACACCCTATGTCCATCCTTGCCACCTGACACATCTTTTGTGCTTTCAGAGCCCAGTCAGGGGTAAGGCTTTTCTTTAATAAAGCCTTGTCCTGTTTCTGCAGTACCTGGCAGAACGAGAGGCTGGAGCTTTAGCAGGAAGATGAATGAAGTGCCAGGCTCAGCAGCTGCTCACGACACTGTGGGTGAGAGGCTGGGACTGGGGGAGGGAAGGGGTTAGAGCAGCTAAACTACAAAGTCCTGAGAGTAAGGAGTACGAAGGAAATAGTTAGGTGAGAAGTCTGGTTTAAGAGTCCTGAGCAGAGGATTATAAACAGCAGGCAGACTACAATAATTCTGAAAATGAAAGAAGAAATGCTTGCTGTCAGGGAAGTCACAGGGGAGGGGTGTTTGAGTAAGAAAGAAACAAACTCCAGTTCTGACCAATGTTTTGGAAAGATTATTTGGCTCTGTCATATCTCACTCTAATTCTGAATTAAAACCATCTGAGAACATGGGAGAGCTTAGTTTCTCTGTAGCAAAACATAATAGAGTAACTTGAACATCTTCAACTAGAGCAGGTTGCTCAGAGCCCCATCCAACCAAGCCTTGAATGTTTCCAGGCATGGGGCATTCACCCCCTCACTGGGCAATCTGTGCCAGTGTTTCACCAGCTACAAAACTTCTTCCCTGCATCTGATCTAAATTAACCCTCATTCAGTCTGGAACCATCACCCCTTCTCCCATCACAAGAGGCCACAGGAGCTGGCTCCCATCTTTCTCACAGGCACCTTTTAAGTACTGATCACAAATTAAGAACAACACCCTGGGTCCTCCTCAGCCTGTTTGAACTCCTACCTTTTAAAGCAGCCACTGGGTTGGAGAATTCCCAGAACACCAAACTGGTAGCACCTGCTTCACATCTGCCCTGAGGTGGTGAGACAAGCATGTATTTGGTCCTCACAGGCAGGGCTAAGTGCACAAGGTGACTAAAGGAGAATATCAGCACTCCCACACACCTCTGAGCTCAGCAGCATGCCGAGTCATACCACCAACAGGGACATCACCTGGATCCTTGTAAAAAAAGCTGATGCCATAAACTTACTTCCAAATTGTTGCCTGCAAGGCTGAGGTACCAGCAAGCCTTGTAATAATACTGTTTTATGATAATGGATTTCAAAAATCTCCTCTCCAAATCATAAATGAATATTCAAAGAAAGGGAAAAAAACCAGCTTTTACTAGGTTTTCTACTTAAAAACAGGCATATTTTATGAAAGAGTAATATGAAAATTTGAATATAAACTTATATCAAGTGTTCAGGGAAGAAAGTGATAAGCACTTTTTATTGTGTTGACTCAGGTCTCCACTTAAATGAGAGCTATTAAGCAAGACAGCTGAATTCCAGCAGTTTCAGTCCCATGGTTCCTGGCATGCCAGATCAGACCTACAGAGGCACAAAGGACACAAGATCACAAGTTTACTTCTACCCCCTTCCCCAATTCACTGTTGGTTTTACTCATTTGGGCATCAGAAGGCAGGCTGGCATCCCGTGTCCTTCCAGACGAGGGTGTGGAAGGCTGTCACAGATCACAGCTGGCACAGCTGGACATAGAAACCAGCTTTCATTCTCTCAGCTTGCTGGTTTTGATGTATCATCAATCCTGACCACACCTGGTGTCACTTTCAGTCACATATTCAGGAGCAGCCCATTTTGGACACAAACACCTCAAACCTTTTCTCCATGCCCTCATTTAAGACCATCTCATGTATAGCCTCAAAAACTCCTTATGCCTCCCCATAGCCAACATGCCACCTCAACAATTCTGAGTGTGGTTTTTTTTTAACTGCATACTGCTTTTTTATAAATTAAAAAAACCCAAACCAATAAGCATGTTATTTCCAAAAAAAAAAATTTAAGAAAGTTAATTGATTTCTTAACTTTACCTATTAAGGTAAAATGAGGGGTAAAGCTGACTGAATAAACTACTCATTGTGTTTCAGACCCCAATTTTGTTCCCATATCCAGAATATTGTTTTGATTAAAGAAATTGAATTAAATTTGTGTTTGTAAAACAGCAGTGAAACCACTCTCAGTAAGTCCCTGAGAATTTTATGTCCTATATTTTTAAAAGAAAACTCCTATCCTATAGAAAATTCCACTACATCCTCCAAAACAGGTTTTCAAGCTTCTGACTGGACTACACACAAAACCCTCCCCTATCCTCCTCCCGCTCCTTGATCTTTTTGCCAAGAGTCTTAATAACATAACCATTGTTTAAAAATGCTTATAAGGAAACAATCTGTCCTAAAAGCTTTGACCTAGGTCAAAAAAAATTCCTTCTTTCAAAAGGGAACATTGTTAAAAGACACTAAATGCTCACTTCTTTACCTTTTTAAAGCACATTCTGCACCGGAGAAGTTTCCAACACCCACAAATGATTCCAAAGTAACTTTCTAATATTTTCCACGTTCTAGAGTATTCAATGATCTTTTTTTAATCATAACTCAGAAGTTCAACTGGAGTTTGAGACAATTATTTTGGGCTAAAGTTCACGGAAAGAATCCAAGCAGCACTTGCAGCACCAGGCTCTTAATAAGGTGTTTGGGCAGTGTGCTGGCAATAGTCATATCAAAACTATAATCAATGCTTGTGGGAATGACTCCAGCACCCTGGCTGCACAGATGAGTTCAAAAAGCACAGCACAAAAATGATTTTGTGAAGGGAGCAGAAGAAAAGGGAGAATAGGATTGTTAGAAAACAGAGACCAATCAGTCATTTTAGGAAAATGAAACTTTTTCTTTCAAATGGGCCAGGTGGTAAATACCACTGGTTAAGCTACATTTATCAATTATTTTCTCCTTTCTCACACTGACCAACATTAATACCAAGAGACATAAGGACCTCAGTGTTACATGTCACTACAAGAACTCTTTTTAAAATTCCAAGATAAACTTTTCAATGCCAGTCCTGAAGAAAGTTAAAACATTTAATTTTCTGCTACACCTAATCTGAAAAGAAATTAAGGAGTAACCATAGGAATTAGCTTGTTATTTCTTTTCATTGCAGTCATTAAAAAAATAATCCCTCTCTGAACAAAGCTAGGAAGAATCACTTATGGCTTGATCTGTTTATGCCCCAGTACCTAAAACTACATTTTTTCTGCAAAATCGTGTTTTCTCAGTTTAATCAGCACACCCTCTTTAAAGAACAAGGAGTGCATTTACCTTTGTAATGCACCAAGAAAAAGAAACTGCTTGAGAAGTATTTCCTCTGAATACCTTTTCATTAAAAACTCTGTATCCAACCTTAGAGCATTTGTTTTACGTGTTTTCTCCCAAAACCCTTTACATTAATTGAAGATTTGCTTAGGCAAAACCGAAAAATACATTTAATGACAATCAACACAGTCTAATGAGACAGGCTGCTGTACTCCTCTGGCAGAGATTCCCTAGTGACATTTGTCAGAACTGGCTGTGCTCTTTTAAAACTTCTAACATCTGCAAAAAATAACTTTTTTCAGCTTCATTACAAACTAATGGCCCACAGAACACCTTACATCTCATACACATAAGACAAGGCCAGTGCTGACCCTCCAAATTCCCATCTCTCTCTCTCAAATCATTGTGTGGGTAATTCTGTGTTTTCAGATCATCCCTTCAGCTGTGCTCCCCATGTCAGAAGAGTTTTTGTTTGACTGTTCAGGAAACATGCTCAAGAAGACCAATTAGACAAGCATGCACATATCTCTTTGCCAACATTTCTTCCCACCATTTTGGTATTTTAGCCAAAGGCCCATTTGGGCCTCTCTGAGGGGTGATGTGTCTCTTTCTGAAGGGACTGCACTTGCCCCTGCACACAGACTTTGTATGTAAAAGATGGCTTTATGTGCAGCTTCCAGTTTATCACTACATCAATCTTACTGAAAATGCAAGCCTTTCACCAAGGACAGACATTTAACACAAGGCTGTGCACCTTTCTGCAAAATTCTCACTACAACACTGTGATTAGGCTGTTTATTCATACCCAATAACCAATTATTCCCTCTTTCCAGCAGGGATCAGAGAGTTTAGCCTTTTGAAATGAAAGAGCAGGCAGACAATTCTAGAGGTAATCTTCAATAGGGGTCAGTCAGAACCACAGAGCAATGCAGATCCCCTGAAATCTCAATACAGATCCTGTCAAACCCATCTCATTTAATTACATTCACCAGCCCTGGCTGATAAGAGTCACAGTGCAGATGAAAGATTTCTGGAAGGGAGTTTCACGTGGTACCACATACGAGTGTTACACAACCAGTACCACAGAGAGTCAAAAGAGCACTGACTAAATGAAAACTGTAAATGAAAATGCATCAGAGAGGCCACTGGAGAAGAGATGCACCTAGTGCAGGTTCAGCAGTGTGTTTATCCAGGTCACCATTAGCAGCAGCAGGGTGCAAAGGCAGTCCCTGATGACAGGCTGTGCATATCAAACACTGCCACACACGTACCCAGGGAGGACAAGGCTGTCACATTCAGCACCACACGCTGCTTCAGAAGGTAAAGCAGCCTTGGTTAATGCAGTTAAAGGCCTGCTGCTCATCAACCCAGGCTCTGGGCTCCTGCTGAACATCAGCTGAAGTTTGCTCAGTGGCTACAGCGAGAGTCAGCAGCTCCTCACTGAGCTCATTAATGCAGAGCTCAGGAAGGAGTGCAAACCCATCATTTCCTAATGCCCACAGCCACTGCTACACCAAGGCTGCATCCTGGAGGAACTCTGGGAGAGAAGCAAATTTTCTGTATCCCCTGGCTGATATTTATTTTTCTTTATTTTCTGATATTTATTTTTCTGAATTTTCTGTATCCCCTGGCTGATATTTTTTTTCTCCTCAAAATAAATCAGCAGAGTTCTGACACATTCAGGTACCATCCCATTTCTAATAAAACACATCTTGGTGTCTGTTTGAAATCAGCAGTTCAACGTAATCAAACAAAATATAAAAAATACTTTTTCCAGTAGTCTCAGCCTGAGCCTTTGGAGATTTTGTGGATAATTAGCAGTTCACACTATCTCTTCCTCACTCCATCTGGGATATGATATAAGCCAGCCTGGCTCAAACTGTCATGACTTCAAAGAAAGTAAGTTTTCCCCAATTTGATAAAGGTTGCTTTTTCCTACATAGTATCAAGCTCTATAACCTCAATGTCTTTTAAATGTTTGCCCTCCTCTTTCAGGGTATCAGCACTTCAGAGGTGGTGGGGGAGGGAATCAACATTTATAACACTCCCAGATTCCCATGAGTCTTTGACATGAGCTTTTTATTTCATGGTTACTCAAGTGTTGTTGAAATAAATTGTTTTCCCCTGCAGAAATGTAACATAAATAAATAAATGGACATGGGTTATGCAAGTAGAATCAAAAGTTTCAGGCAAGCTCCCACAATACAAGTAGAAACTGAAAAATTTGGATACAATGGACAGAAAAGTTAGCTACTATCAATGTTATACTAATATGTAACTTGTTTCTGTATGAAAGACAGTTTCATTGATTATTCTCTATGTCCAAAATATCTAATTGTGATAATTTGCCAAAACGATCTTTAAAATACATTGTTTCTGAAAATATTTTACTTGAACAATAGAACTATTGCACTTACAGGAAGCATTTTAGTTTTATAGTCAAAAACCTTTTGAATACTATGTAAAAATAATTGTAACAGGATTGCTTAAAGGCATTGAAAAACTGAAAAGCACAAAGTCAACAGGTTAAGAAAAAACACTACTGCAATCCAAATTTGTTTTTAAATGGACAATCTGAGCCACACCTAGAAAAACAGGAGCACATTTTCTGTGTTCTGTTTTCTTCAAGAAAAAGACTCAAATAGACTGTCTTTGATAGAAAAGAACTATCACACAATAGCAGGAAGTCATAGATCACTGAAAGCAAACTGCAAATAAGCCACACAAGAAACAGATTCCCTCCTCACTGGTGTAACACCTTTTAGAGCAAAAGGAGCTTTCTTTGGTTGAGTATAAACTTCAAAGTGACAAACTCAAAGCTGCCTGTATTCCAGAGTCAGAGTCCCTGCAGAGAGTTACACCTGAATCTGCCTCAGTTCATCCTCAGCCTCGTTCCACTGGGATCTGCTGAGCCAACAGTCCCAAAATGTTGTCCCATCACAATCAGGCTCGGGATAAGGCTTGATACTAAACACACACAGAAAGAGGTTAAACCAACAGGTTCAATCTAGCAACCTGCACCTACTGGTAAATTTGTAGAATTAAATCAAAAATATTAAAAACTCCTTTATCTTTGATAAAGAACTTCAGGTCAGTCTTTTTTAACACCATTTCCAGAAAAACACCATTTTCCATGACAAAAAGATGTCACATAGGTTCTGTTCCCTTTCGACAGAAGTAAAACAGGGAGAACAGAAGAAGTGTCAGATGAAAGGTTAATGAAAAGACTCTTGACATGCCATTGGTTAATTATTGATTAATTTATGGAAGTAATTTAAAAATCAGAAGTGATTTTTTTTTACATGAGTATTTTGAAATGACAGAAGTTGGTTTCAGAGAGGTATTTTATTCATATTCGTTTTCTAAGAAAAAGGAAATCTTGACTCAAACACTTTGCTTCTGCATTTCTAAAGCACAGTCCTACACGAGAAACAAGGCTGAATGTTTATGATTTTCTTAATGGTAAAAACGTTTAGTGAATTAGCAGAGCGTTTCACAGACTGCAGCGGCAGGGCTGGCAAACCACAGATCGAACTCATTGGCAAAAACACCATTTCACACCCTGTTTGCTGCTCCTGCGGAGGCCATCGAGACGGGCTCTCCTGTGCACGCATGACACCAGCCTGGGCAAAGCCGACCCACTGGAACTGCTAAATGAGCTTTCCCACATGCAGAGAAGTGCAAATCCAGCTTTTCTTCCAACTGACACCAGCCCTACGCTAGCAACAACCAAACAAGCAACAATCAAACATACAGATTTTGGTCCTTTAGTAAGAACAACTTTGAGATTAGGCATCTCAGTGGCAAAACTTCAAATAACATGACATTATTATACACACACACATATATATATATATATGTGTAATTATTATGCCTGCATAACTCCAGCAGATAATACTTAACCTTTTCCTAGCAAATATGAATCCCTAAGAGCTTCCTTGTGGGCACATACACTCACCTTGCAGAAACAGATAAATAAACTTTGGTTAGAGAGGCCAAATCAAATCTGTAACCCTTAATCATCTCATTCCTTTCAGTCACCCATTCCAGATGCCACAAAGAGAGACAGAGCTACAAAGTGCCAGCAGACAACGGGTGATTGTTACCCGTAACTGGGAAGACAAGAGTTAAGCCCCTGCACGAAGCTCAGAATCAGAATTAGTTTTCTCTATCGACGTGACTTCTATCCAAATTAAACCAGGCAGGTATTATAGCAAGGATTAGTAAACGTTAACAGCTCAAGAATCTAATTATTGCCTAACTTCTTTAAAACGCTGCACTGGACATTTACCTGGGAAAGCTTCTCGCAGCTACTGCTGGAAGTGGTGCAGTGATTTCGAGAGCTGGATGTGCTTTCTTTGGAGCTGCTGCTGTTGCCATACTTCCAGCAGCCAGCGCCAAAGCACATGCCACTGCTTGCGTAAAGCAGGCGATCAACAGTGTTATTTTAACTTATCTATTGACCCCGAGTGCAACAGCCAGATTTTAGAGATTCTGCTGAATGAAGGTGATGAAAACATCACAGATTAGCGGTTCTTGCTAATTATGAACACACTGATAGATTGGAGAACATCCTGAAAGTACAAATACCAAAATCATTTCCAGGTTGTGGTTGATGAAAATAAAATCGTTAAAGAAAAGGCTAAAGCTGCAACTCAGTGACGCTACAACAAGAAGCCCTTTAGCTGCTGGCTCTCCACTAAATTCTCACTCTGTAAAACCAAATGCCTGTAAAAACACTGGATGCTTATCCAAACTTTGGGCAAATGGGCAAGCTGGAAAAAAACCCTCACAGGAACAAAACGCAGATTGTCACCGCGAATTTTTCATGCGTGCTGAGCTAATCCCCAAAACCAGCACAAATTCACAAAACAGAATTACTAGAACACTTCTCGTTACCTGAGCACTCGCTTAAATCACAGGAAAAAAAAAAAAAAAAGTAAGGCAAGGAAAAAAAGGTACGAATCTCACGTTTTCCCAACCAAACTCAGCCACCTCCCCCTCCTGAGGGGAAATCAGGTCTGCCACATCGTTGTCACACCTCGGGGCTGGAAAGCGCACGGAGGGGCGAGCATTACCTGCCAGCGGCCGTAGCTGAGCAGCAGGAGCGCCAGGGGGATGGCGGTGCCCGACATGGCGTGGGTGGAGGGCATGCTGTACTCGGAGTTGTAGAAAACCTCCAGCTTCACCACGGGCGGCGAGGCAGGACGCGGCCAGCGGATCACATCCTTGGTGCACTGCCCCAGGTACATCACCCACACCCAGATGATGATGAGCCTCCGGCCCAGCCAGGCGTCCACATTCCAGATGCAGAAGGGGAAAAAGAGGATGTAGAAGAGCTCGTTGCCCAGCTCCGTGCCCAGGCTGAACAGATAGTAGAGGAAGCGGCTGCGAGTGGCGAACTCCTGGCTGCCGTCCTCCTCCTCCGTCAGCGAGTTTCGGCGCGGCCTCCTCCTCCAGCGCCGCGGGGTTCCCGCCGCGCCGGGCACGGCCCCGTTCCCGGCGGGATGCGCCTGCCCGCCCGCGGGGCCGCCGTTCGCCACCGGCCCCCGCTGCTCCGCGTCGGCCCAGCCCGAGGGCCCCTCCACGCCGCAGAGCCGCTGGAACGCGGCCACCTTCCGCGGGTCCTGCAGGTGGGCGGCCAGCCGGGCCAGGCGCTGGCCGAGAGACATAGCGGCGGGACCGGGGGCGGGGGACTTCGTCTGAGGGGTGGAGGGGGGGACGGGGGCTCCGCGGAATAGGAGAGCCGTTCCCTAAAGAGAAACCCGCTGGAAGGCGAGGCGCCGCGGAAACCGCGGGACTCCCCTCGCCTCTCCCGCTGCCTCCCGCCGCTCGCTCCCTCCCTCACGCCCGCGCCGGCCCCGCCCCGCCGCACCGCGCCTGCGCGCAGCCCCCCCCCACCCCGCGGGAAACGCCCATCGCGGCGCGGATTGGCCGCGGCTCTCTCTCGGTCCCGCCCCCACGGGCGGCGCAGCCAATCGGAGCTCGGCACGGCGCGAGGCGGTGCACGGTGTGAGGCGGCCTCGAGCGTGAGGGGCAGAGGCGGCGGAGGGCGGTCTGTGGGGTGGGTCGGGGGATTGTGAAGGACCTTCCTTGTCCTCCTCCTCCTCCTCCTCCTTCTTCTCCTCCTCCTTCTTCTTCGTTGTAGAAACCCGAATCAGTTGCAGTGGAAGAGACCTCTGAGATCATCGAGTCCAGCCTGTCAGCGATCGCCGCCTTGTCCGCTAGACCATGGCACTGGTTGCCCCATCCAATCTTTTCTTGCCCCTCCAGGCACAGTGACCCCACCAGCTCTCTAGGCAGCCCATTCCCAATCATCCTTTCCGTGGAGAAATTCTTCCTAATATCGCACCCAAACCTGCCGCGGTGCTGCTGGAGATGTCTCGGAGCCCAGCTCTGGCGGTGTAAACACGAGAGGGGAGCGGCGTGGCGGCGGCCCCGGCGGCCGGGCCGGGACCGCGGGGCCGCTCGGGGAGGTTCTGCAGTGCCCCAGGCGAGCAGCCGTGCTTTGTCCCGTCTCCGTAGTCGGGAGGAGACTCCACATCTCCTGAGAGTGTGTGTGTGTGCAGGGCTGGGAGTTCAGCAGGGCGCGGGGGTTTGTGAGCAGGTGCTTTGCAAGCCCACAGTTCCTGCGGTTTCCAGCCTGGAAATGCTGTGGGAAATGCGGTCTCTGGTCTTCTCTGCTTTCTGCTGCTTTTGCCTGTACTACAGATGCTGCTCCTGCGTATTTGTATCTTAAAATCAGGAGCTTAAAGAAGTGATAAACTGTTGCTTTGTGCCAGTTTTAAAAGGATGAACAATATGACCCAAGCAACTGGTTACTTAACAGTTATCCTAAGCAAAACAGAAAATCTGATGTGGAATTCAAATAATAAAAAGTTGAAACAAAGGAATACGATGCAGATCTAGAGTGTTTTAATTAACATAGCTACCAATACTGTTTTGAGGATGTACTTGACTTGGTGCTGCGTGATATTCTCATTATACACTGCCAACAAACCATACAAATGGAATTTGCTGCCATATCTCAAGAAGAAATCTTTATGACATCTTAGTTGAAAGAGATGGTGTCTAAAAAGTCCCTAGCAGCAGTTTCCGTGTCCTGCTACATTTTTGGCAATGATCTGGAAGCAGATCCAAACCTGCTGCTGCAAAAATTCAGCTCCTGGATGAAGGGAATTGTAAATAATGACGAGGACGGGGCACTGATCAATGCAGGTTTATACAAGCAGCTTGTTCAAACCTAGAGAATTTCCATTCATCAAACCAAATAGCTGTCTATCTTAAAACCCAGGTGTGGAGACCATAACTGGAAAATAAAAGACTCTGAAGGTAATGACTTTGAGAAGGATTTAAGGGTCAGATAAGTAAGCTATCAGATAAGGGTTCTCCTCTATGCTGCTAAGGCAGAAAAGGATTAATCAATGTATAAACAAAGGAATTAAAAAGTGTTTATTTTACCTCTCATGTTTGACCTCAAAAATACCATCACAGAGTAGTGCATACAGTGGTGGCTTTCAGATTTTGAGAAGCACATTGGAAAATAAGAGAGAGCAAAAGAATGAAGCAAAATGTTCTGGTGGTTGGAGAAAATACCTTACACTGGGATGTTTTAAGAGCTCAGGCTGTTAAAGTTATCTGGAAGAGAGTTGGAAGATTGTAGTGCATAGGAACACTGAGGGGAAATACAGGATCTTAAAGGGTTCTTTAATCTATTGAAGAAAGGCATAATAAGAAATAATGGCCAGAAGCAAAAGCCAGACAAATTCAAGTAGGAAATAAGACACATTTTTCCATGGTTAACCACCAGAACACATTCCCAAGAGAAGCTCAGGATTTGGCATAATTTCATGTCTTCTGTTGAAGATCAGATGTATTTTTGAAAATTAGTTTTCAGCCGAGCAGAAGTTATGCTTTATTTTATTGGATGAACACAGGTTGAAATCTGATGGGCCATGATAAGCACAGCATCAAGTTGATCTGCTGGGACCATTGTGTTTCCAATTCTAAGTGCCAGAAGCAGACATTTCATTTATTACCATGAGCATTAGAATCAATTCCTTTTTTTGCCTTGAAATACCTACATGCCATAAAAAAGCTGATCTGAATTAAGCCTTTGGCTGCAGAATATATTTGCTAAGAAAATATCTAAAGGTTTTGGCCTTTTCCCTCCTAAATTTGCACTCTTGGGATTACTTGGGAAAATTTCTTTGCATTTTAATTTAAATCTCTGAAGGAGTAGATCCTTACAAGAAAATTCATTTAGTGCGTTCTGGTTCTCTTGGCCTTGAGGCAATTTTACCTATTTGATGTTCACGTTGTGAAATATTTCTTGTGGGATTATTATGCAGAGCGCTCAGGTAACTGCACCAAATGAATCCTGATAGATTTGCTATATTGTACATTATGTATATTTGTATGTGGCATATGTTTTCATCATACAGCCTTAACCTCACTTGAGGCATCATAATATAAACAATTCTATTACCAACAGAGGAGCTGCTGTTACTGAAAGAAGGATGAATGAAATAAAAATAAGATTTCAGATCAGTAGCTTAGCAGAGAAACATGAAAAAAATCCACCCCCAAAATGGTTCATGAGCAATTTTTCTGTCTTGAGACTGGAAGGTGTGCTGTCACTTCTCTGCCTTCTGAGAAATGCTAATCCTGCAAGATACATGTGCCTCCTAATTTACATGCTTCCCTGGCTCTTGGGCAGAAAATGCAAAGACAGGAGCTGAAAAACAAGCTGCTGCCTCGTTTGTGCATTTTCCCAGAGTCAAGCCACAAACAATCTCCCCTTAAACACAGAACAAACTGAAATCTGTTAATTAACCAGATGACGAATTCTGGAATGAGATCTGAATAACTGCACAGGGGGGAAATCAGCGATTACAAAGCAAGACTTGTCTTTATGGTATGTGCTTGGTAACTTAAAAAAGCAGAAAGTGTTTGTGTGTGTGCCTGAAACTTGTTTACTTTGACTTTGAACTGTTAGTGTGAAAATGCCATGACATTAATACCGAGGGAGCTTTTTTAATTACCTCTGTACATTTTAAGGCAATTAACGATCGCAGTGGGCACTCCAGGAGAGGGGTGGGGTGTGCCCTGACACTGAACTTGGACAGAAATTGTGTTTCTTTGTAGTATCTGCAGAAGATGGCCCTAAGGCTGTTCTGGATCCGTTTCAGCTCGGCACAGGAGGGCTGCCTGAGCTGACACCCATCCCGTGCATTTCCAAGGCCGCCTGGCAAAGCAGGGCACTCGCAGCGTGTTCTGCAGGCTGGCAGGATTTGAGGAGACAGCTGTGGGGATCGATGGCAAAATGAGGTGCAGAACACATCCCACTTACAGCTGCTGCTGCCACAGCCCTGCCCCGCTGAGAGGAACAGCACCAGGAGTTCCTTCTTGAAGCAGAACATCTTGCTTGGCACCCACTTAGATGAGCACAGGTATTTAACACCCCAGTTCTGCCTCGTAAAGCTTTTAACAATTGCAGTTTATCCCAGTCAGCAGAAGCCAGTTGTTTTTCTGTCCTAATAAAACTGAAGGAGCAGGTGTCAGGATGTTCTCCAGGACTGGGGGATTGTTTTCTGTCATCACCAGAAATAGCTTGAATCCAGTCATCTCTTTGTGCCAAAGGCGTGTAGGGTAGCATTTTGTCAGGAGAATTATTTCCCAGCATGAGGAAAGATGGAAAGGACCATCCATAGAGGTCTGAAGGACTGCCTTCCCATTTAAATAATTACTCTAATGCTGCTAGGGTTGTGTTATATTATTAATGATGTTAAAGTGCCTAGAGTCAGAGGAAAGCTTCATTTTAGATGATTTTTTGAATGTCAATGAATAAAATGTGCTAACCATATCAGGTTTATTATTAAAGAAATTGGTGAGTTGAGTGCCCAGATTTGAGAAGGCAAGAATATATTTATTATAAGGTTTATTATAAGTCTTGAAAAATACATGAGAGTATAAGGGAAAATGGATTTTATTTCTAATTAATGCTTATTTCTATAAGGAAAAAAAAATAAAGCCTGCGAGAGTTTTGATTTGTTTTTGAGTATGAGCTATTGCAACTTGGAGAAGGAGCTGCACAAGTGCTAATCTACAATTACAACAGTAGGAGAAAGAACAGACTGAAGGGTTTTCAGCTCACTTAGGCTGTACTTGGTTGTTACTGAGTTCTGTGCAGTACTTTACTTTGTAAGCAATTTAAGGTATTAAAATATTGCTTATCTCCATAAAAGTTACTGCTCATGAATCTCAGTGATGGCTTTTCCAATGGAACTTCAAGGAATTTAGCTGTCTTTAGTAAAAATGTATGTAATGAGCAAATATAGCACTTTTCTTAGATAAGGTGTAACAATTCTGTCATTCTACATGGACAAAAAACCCCAAAAATCATCAGCAGTTTGGAAAAAATAAGGTTTGGTTCTTGTGGGGTTTTTGTTTTGTTTTGGTTTGGTTTTTTTTTGTGGTGTTCTAATTGCTAAGCTAAAAACTTTACCATTGCAATAAAAAAAATAATTCAATGGCTTGCTGCAATCTCCTGACTTCAATTTAGCCTGGTTATGCATTTCTTTCTGCAGAATAATGCTCTAGGTTCTGTATGCAAGAGAACCTTTTTTGTTGGTAGTGGGGTTTTATAACACTTTGCCTGTATTATTTACTTTGTTAATCTGTTAAATTGTGCACATGCAGGGCTTTGGCATTTGGGTATGATAGGGAAAGGTCACTGGGTACCTCAGAAATCTGATCCCTTGGCAGTCTGGAAAAATTGCAAGATGAAGGCCCAATTAACATTACCTTAGCAATAGGACCACGAATGCCAAAAGCAGAAAGCACAGGCTTTGTTTGAATTGTGAATGTTTTGCTTCAGAGTTACAAGCTTGGATTTTGCAGGGAATGGAATCAGCTGGCTTTGGTGTGTTGCTATTTTAGCCCAGGGTGGCACAGCAGCACATGTCCTCATGTCACAAGATGCATTTCTCATTATGCTGCTGCCTCATTTAGGTGAGAGCCAAGTGTGCCCATCATGCCAGAGTCTGCCCAGCTGTTTGGGTTTATCTTTTTATTTTCTCTGCATGTCTGTGTGGGCACATCATCTGGGAAAGGCACAGAACTGTAGTGACAGCATGGTTGTATGCAGATGCCAGGTGTGCAATGCTGTGATTCATTACAGCAAACAGGAATAAAAAAGTTGAAAATAAGTCATGAAAGGGACTGCAGTGATGGAGTCTTCGCTCTTAAAGTTGTTCTAGGAATGCAGTTGTTATAGTCCATTCTTCTGTGAACTTAAATCCATGGATTTAACCCTGTCACATGCCATCTCAAACAGAATTCAGATAAGGTGTCATTATTTAAGGAGTGTTTCTGTTGTGTTAAAAATTAGATTATTCCATTTTCAACATTATCTTAACATACATTTGTCCCAGTGTCTTACAGCTCTTAATTGGCAGTGCATCAGAACAACTCTGTGAGGGAGTGGAACATGTGATTACCACCCCCTGAATTTTACTACTGGGAAAAAGATACTGATTTGGTAACAGTTTCATTATACTTCCATTTCTTCCATTTTCCCATGTTCCTGTAATTTTAAATTTTTAATTCAGTGATGTGCTGACTGTGTGGTGAGAAAATGGAGATTGTTTTATTTTCCCCTGTGGTTTCTCAAAGAGACTAACAAATCCTAAAGCAACAATAAACCCTTGCTCTTTTTTGCCTCCTCATCCCAGGATTTGCATTTGGGGAGGCAGGAGAGACATTGGTTGCTTTGTAGGTGGGCAGAGCAGGTTTGCTCTTTTTCAGAAACACAAAATAATAAAAAATAATTTAGAAAAAGAGGAGGAGGTTTGGGTTCCTGCTTTCTCTAAAGTTTGAGCTAATAATACTTAGTTGTGGGTGTGAAACTCTCATTTCTGGAAGTTGTTTCTTCACTCTGGCTGCCAGGGATTAAATTGTAGAATTGCTTGTTTTCACTCGGAATAACTGACTGTGCTCTCATTCCCATGCTTTCCTTTATTATCCACAACATTTTTCCATGGAAGAGGCAAGTTGCTAACTTGTGCCTGCACGTGTTTGGGTGCCATCACTGTGTTATTTCATAGCTCTGTTTTATTACTAGCAAGACAGCAGAGGAGGGGTAGAATTAAAAAACCCCAAACAACCAAAACTTGTGCACAGCCCTTCATCAACCTGGAGCCCAGAATTAGAGGGTTCCCTCTTCCACAACTCATCTCATACCATACTTTCAGCCTTTTATCCCTGGAATTCCTGCAGATCCCGCAGATACTTGTCCTTTAAGAAAGAAGTTCTTTCATGCTGACTCGCATCAGTTGCAGTTCCTGCACATTGGGCTGAATTTTGTGTGCAGGAGTGGCAGTTACATCCGTGTCTGAAAGCCAACTGTGCTGCAGGGGCAAACAGCTGCTGAGAGCTCCTGGGAGCAGGAGGATTCTTGTTGGAGCACGCTGAGAGCAGCAGGGATCTCACTCCTGGTTCTCCAGGAGCAGAACCTGCTCACTGATGGGACAGTCCCCAGGCCAAGGGTGAAAACAACCCTCTTCTTAGGGCATCACAGAGTTGGGAAGGCACCTGGGAATGTGATCACATCCTAGGAATTATACCTTTGTGGAAAAAAAAGAAAAAAAAAAGCTCCTTTTTAAGAAGCTAGAGCCATTTTGATTCCTTGGACTCATCAAAGGGATGCACACCACACCACAAGAATGGGAAGGAATTCATGGGAATCAGCCTGAAGAGCAGGAGCAGAAAGTTCACCACGTGGCATCCCATGACATGAAAGGGAGGAGCATGTTCAAATCTTCCCATCAGGCTCAAAAGTTCATATGTAGGTAACTAGGCAAGGCTTAGATGTGCCAAATAAATCCCTAGGGAAGAGGGATTTGATATGCTGAGAGAATCAGGATGCAGAGTGTAACATGTACAGCTGAGGGGAATTTGCCTTTGTGTTCACAGATGTGTGTTTTTTTAGTCAGTTCTGGACTCTTTTTCTTGGAAGATCGCAAATTGCCAAGATTATGAAATGGAGCAGATTCATGTTCAAGGGTGTGTCAACTTACTCATCCTTGAGTAGGAGGAGTGAAAGCTTCCCTAGGGTCCTTTCTGACAACATTTATTCATTTTCTATTCAGCAGGGGAAAAGAAGCCACAGTTTGGGAAATGTGTTCATCATTCACAGAATCATTCACTGGAAAAGGCAGATACCTTTGCAGGCAGACACAACCAGGAGATCTACAGGCAGATGAGAGAATTGTTTGGAGTTGGCTGATAACAAACCAGCTGTGGAGATGGCTCTGAAACTCCATCCCACACCTCAGGCAGGACTAAAAGGGAGATATCTTGAATTCAATGCAATACAGGTTCCACTGATGGTAGTCAGTTATGATTACTTTTATAAATAATTGGGTAGATGCCACTTTTTTACAGGGTAGGATTCCCACTTTTGCTATAAATGCCAAGTGGTCAGAGCTCTTGCCAGGGGAAGGACATTTCTAAGCCCTTTTAACAATGTAATAGCCAATATTAATTCACTCTTATTGTGGTCCTGTTTGTTGCAGGTGAGTTGAGAATATCCAACAACATCGCCAAGAGCCATTTTTTTCAATCTGGTGAAAATGCCAGCAATCTGCCTCCATTAGTCTTGGAGTGTTACGTACTCCCAGTCCTGGGGAGGTTCTCAGGAAAAGGCCAGGTGTGCTCAGCACACACGGTGATACTCAGAACAACTTGCCTGCCTTACTGCTGCACCCTTTTTCAGGTAATGCAACCTGTGCATCCCAGGGCGATTCAGAACCTGTATGACAAGTATTTGGGATGGCAGAACTGCCAGCTCTCATTCTCAGGGTAACATTTGCTGCTCTTTTTAATTACACAGAAAGTGCTCAGAATTACGTGTGTGTCTGTGATATTTCACAAAATCACAGAATATCCTGAGTTGGAAGGGACCCACAAGGATCATCAAAGTCCAGCTCCTGGCCCTACACAGGACACCCCACACAAGGTACCCTAGAGCATTGTTCAAATACTTCTTGAACTCCAGCAGGTTTGGTGCTGTAGCCATTTCCCTGAGGACCCTGAGCCATTTCCTCAAATGTAAATGAAGCCTTAAATATCCTAATGAAGGACGTAATTAGGTGTTGGGGGGAGTGAGTTAAAATACATATGGTTATGTGACTTGCCCTCAAACATCCTAGTCATTAAATAAATGCACTGTCATGATGGAGAGGTTAGATGGGACTCAGGTGGATCCATCTGGCCAGGTTCAAGAGCACTATCTATCTTCCAGATACCTATCAGGGAAACTATTTTCTGCTGTGGCAGCTGAGCCTAGAGGTATGTAAAAATTCCTACCACCAGCTGTCCTGGCAGTTCCCTAGGTGGCTAAACTGGGCTGCCATGCCTGCACAGGTCCAGTGACCAGTAGAACCAGACCCTCAGCCTGATTCAGGGACACAGCAAAGGGGTGACTGTTCCACCTGGATCCCAGGAGAAACCCACTCTGCTGTGCACACTCAGAGCCTTGTAGCACTGAGCCAGTGCCATGCTCAGAAAAACCACAGGCTTCTGTCAAAAGGGTAAGGGAAGAGAAGCAGCAGAGCTTTCTTCCCATAATATTTTAATAAATGTAATCAGCTAGGGAGTGGGAAATCTCAATTTAATTTCATCTTGGCCTGATGGGATGCAGCCCACTCATGACTCAGAAGGCTGCTGTAGCCACTAGGTTATGGCATAATCCAGGGCCTTGTGTCTTCCATCCCTCCTCCTGATTTTAAAACCTCTGTCAGAGGAGTAGAAAGAGATCTAGCATTGCAAGTAGTGCTGTGATTGGGATGTTGGAGATCCACATTTGGGGGAGCTTCACTGCTTTGGCTGAGGAGAGAGCAGAGACTCTTGATTAGGTGTTACCTCCCACAGGTGCTGGGAGCTGCAATTGGAGGCCCCCGAAGTCCTGCCCTTGGAGTTCAGTGAAATTAGTCCTGCAGACAAGTCATGCAGCTGTAGGTTTGGAGTCAGGATATGTAAATGGTAGAATTTGGCCAGGAACACAAGACTGCTGATTCACACAGCTGTGGAGAAACCATGCTTGAAGCATAACTTGAGGATGCAGCAGCTCTGTGTTTGTTTGCCTGGATGTCTTCTGATACTGCCCTCGTGATCTGCTGTGCCTCCTGAAAGGAAAATAAATGATGTATAGTAGGAGAAGCATTTTTTTAAAGAAGTTGCTAATTTTGGAGGCAGTAGGAGACTGCATAACTTTTTGATCACTGTATTTTAGAAAAAAAAAAAGGTGTTTATAACATGACTGGAGGAACTTGCAATGTCGGTTCATCAGTTAAGGACCTAAGCATTCTCAGGATTGTGTAGTTTTGCACCTCTGTTGTGCTAGAAATGACATCCTGCTGATGAAGGGACTTTTCAAACCAGCTTAGCTAGACAACAAAGGAAGATAAAACACTATTCGTGAAGGGGCTAGAGTTGTCACACTCACTTTGTCTTAAAATTTGCAGGTTCTCTGGCTAATCAGATGATTTTATCCTATCTCTTCTAGGTTGGAAGTACTCTTTTTCAGAATCTGACTTTTCTTTATGACTGTGGTGCTGTCCCCTTCTGTATGATGCATATTTGTGCCCATATACCTTTTTTATTATGCCTTGTTCTCATTAGCTCTGTCTGCCCTCTCCCCTGCATTTGTTTGGTTGATACTTCACCCACGTGTGCAGTCAGGAGAACTCTTCAAAGTCCCTTTGGCCTTTTGAACATAGAGTGTCTGGCAGAGCTTCTGCAGCCACAAGCTCTACAACCACTTCTGTCCTACTCTTTAATCACACCAGCACCAGTGGAGTGCTCACACTTCTGGTCATATGGTAGTATCAGGGTCACGTTACTATATTTCATATTTTTTTCACCCTTTAAGTGCCAGCTGCAGAAAAACACAGAGTCCTCCTGACAATGCCAATAACAAGAGCATAAGTGGATTTGTTGTGGAAAAAAAACAAACACCAGGCAGAATTACTCTCTCAGTAATTTATTTCTTGGATATGGATTGTAAGTCCTACATAGGACAGGACTTCCTCATTTTTCCTTATGAACTTGGACTTCATTAAGAAACTGGAGGCACAGGGTGACACAGTTGCTGGAGAACATATCATATGTTCTTGGAGGAACAGACAATAATTATCCCGTATCATTTACAAAACCAAATCATAAACAAAGCATAAGCAAAGTCAAAGCTTCTTAGATACAATCACAGGCTTCTGCATATTATCCAGAGTGTAAATAGAGCTTACCCTTCTGTCTTAGAGAAATTTCCAGCCTCTGAGTCTGCAAGATTTGGCATTCATGCCAATAGCAACATATCCAAAGATTAATGTGGAGAACAAGGCAAACATGGTGTAGCAATGACTAACAGACGTATTTCAGGTGTAATAAGAACACCTTCTTTGCCTAACAAAATCGCCACTCTCCAACAAAGCCCTGACTAAAATGGGACCAGGACATCTGTGTCCAGAAGGAAATCACATCTAAATGATGCAAGAGATTGGTCATCATCATCATGCTGCTATTGCATGCCACGTCCAGTGAAATCCTGGCAAACAGGACTTCACTCAAGTGCCAGATCTGATTGTTTAACTATAGACAACTGCCTGCAAGACTTTTAATGAGGACATGGTAATTTATTTTTTTTTCTGTAATTTAACAAGCTGGTTTCATTTTTGAAACAAATGCTTGGAAAAGCCACATGTGAGGTTCTCAGTGTCTGTTGGGGCACAGTCTTGCAGCGCCCCAGCAAGGTGAGCAGAGCAACCCTGGTGACACCAGGGGAAATCAGCTGCAGCCCTACAGTGGCTGTGCAAAGCCACAGCAGGCAAGAAGGGCAATGCCAAGCCAGGAAGGCAAGTCAAGGAGGTTAGGGCAGGATCAGGCACAAGACCAGGCAGATCTCAGCCTGGAGGAGACTTCTCACAGCTCTTTTCCCTTCAGTCTTATCCCAGGTTACAGCGCTGGCCCCGAACATGGGCACCAAACCCCTTGGAGCAGGGTTGAAGGGTGTGTTGGTGCTCAAACACCCCTGACACTATAAAAACTAAAATGCAGTTGTATTTGTTAGGGCATGCAAAACACTTGCAAGAAAACCTCAAACCAGCATAAATTACAAATCTGAAACTCAGATCAGGGTCTGTGTAAGCCTGTCTCAGTTTTATGATCTGTCTCACTGAACCTGAGCCATGCCTTCAGCAAGTCTGGCTTGAGTTATATATTTTGGCTTAAATGGTTTAAAACCTGAGGTTTAAAAGGTTTGTGAAATAGTCATTTATAGCCTTCTGGTTTCAGCAGCTTTTTGACCACATGCAGTCACTAATATAACTGCTCTTACATGCAAGAACCTGGGGCACTTAAACAAAGACCTTAGAAAATGGCACCTTTTAGTGTTAAAGGTCTTTCTTACAAGGCAGTCTGTGTAGGTTTGCAGCATGAAGTGATCTCCAAATTAAAGGCAGTCACACTATTCTCCCAAGTGTGTCATTACAAAATAATACCTGTTTGTAATGCCCCACCATGAAATATTTAATTTCCAGTGAAGACACTGACCAGTGCTGTGATTCTGCAAGGGATTATCTTTATGCATCGTGCTCACACATTCCTTTGAAGTCACAGGGAAGGCACTCAGTGCTGGAAGTTGAACATATTTGAATCTTGACAAGGTCATAAAATGTTTGGAATTAATTTTGAGAAGCCTGTGGGCCTACTGCTAATAGAATTAAGATGCAGCTTCTTTGCTTAATGTTGAAATACTCCCTGTAAAGATAATAAGTAGATTGAAATACAAAAAAAAAAAAAGTTAGGTGAAAATTTATAGTTTTTTAATAGGCTCCCAAGGCTCTCAACTCCAAATAAAGTTGAGAGGAGCCATGAGGCTTTAACCCCTCTGCAAGCAATCATGTTGCTAGGAAGAATAAACCTTATCAAGCCCTTTTACTTCCTGTGCTTATGTACCAGTAACAGTGAAATAAGAACACTGATTTCCTTTGTAAATCAACTGGTGAAAAGTACCAGAAAAGTTGTTATCAATGCAATGAAAACCTTCTTTTGTGAATAATTTCCATGTGCCATTTCAGATGCAGGATTTTTGGCACTCATGTAGAAAAATATTATTATATTGAATCCACTGATGTTTCCTTACCACAAGCAATTAAAATAAAAGGTATAAACTGCCCCTTTATACCTTTATGTGCCCCTTTAACTGCTCCTTGAAAAATTAAAATTGATGCTTTGAAAGGGCTGTTTTCACATTCTTTCCTGTGTGGTTTAACTACAGTCAAAATAACCGAGAATATTGGATTATAACAATATTTCTTTGTTGTGCTGGAAAATGGATGTCAAAGTATAGCAAAACAGTAAAAACATCATAGCACAGCACGCATGTGTCCCATGATTAACACAGAACTAACAAAGGCTTAGAAAGAAAGATAGTGAACCTGGACAGTGACAAGAGAAAAGCTTTGAAGAGGATGACATGACAGAAATACCAGCCCTGGGGAAAGTATCACATCCTCCCATGACCTATGGGTTTGCAGCAGGTATTTCCAAGGAATGAAAGAAGGGCAGGAGGTGGCCCTGGATGCTGGGCACAACTGGGAGGGGGTCCAGCTGCCTCCCAGAGCAGTTTTGGGCTGTCAGTTTGACATCCCCACCTGGGCACTGTCTCTGCCAGTGCTTGTGCCCACTGAGAGCCGCCCTGCTGAAATCCCTTTGTGTGGATGGATGGAATGAAGCAGAGTAAAGGTAGTGATGAAGGTAATTTCACCCCTAAGAAGTTACAGCTGCACTAATTATCAAGAATTAGGAACAGGCCTGCCCTTAATAGGCCACAGCTAGAGCCAATTAGGATGGGTATTGTAAAAGAGTAGGTTGGCTGCTCAAGAAGTTAGAGTTTTTTGGCTGTGTTGTGAAGAAGAAGGAGTCAGTACTGTGAGGAGCTGCCCGTGAGACCTCACCAAGAAGGCATGGAGCCTTTGCTGTAAGATGACAACACCTTTGTGCATCCAGACCTGCAGCACACCAGGAAACAGCTCTGGCACAGAGACCTCACCTCCTGCTGCTCCTGCACCACAGCTGCCTGCTCCAGCTTGTGGGCACAGAAGAGGTGACAGACATTCATGGAGGAGAGTGTTTGGAAACAACGCAGAGCTGGGATCAGAGCTTGCTTCCACAAGGACTCTTCAGCCACATGAACATTCTCAATGAGGTGAAGAGGAGGAAAGAAAGCATTTCACCTGTAAAATGTTCTGTATAAAGAGCAGAGCTGGCAGAGGAGTGAAGAGTTTGATTAGAAAAAATAAAGTCACAGGGCAAAATTTACAGACTGCTGGCGCAGGGAGGGGAGGCTGCAAAATGCTTAGCTGGACGAAGCTAAGGAAGAGACATGGAACTGTTTTTTAATTCCTCTGTCTGGGAGAAGATTATATAGAGATTAAGGGAAGTGCATGTTTGCAGTGATAATGCAGCTTGAGGACAGCCAAGAGATCAAGAATTGTTCAGAGGTTTACCACTCATGCAGTGTCTTTCAGCAAGTGAAGCCACAATTGAGGCACTTGCTGGCCAGGAAGCACTGCCAGCACTCACAGGTTCAAACTGTGCCAGGCCAAAGCAAAAGCACAGATTACAGTGCATCTGTCTGAGCATAAAAAGTCAAAACTTCATTTTGATTGGGATAATTCTAACCTAAAGATCAGTTTGGACATGCACCTAGACTGAGAGAACACAGATGGCTCTTGCCCATGCTCTATGCCCATCAAAAGCTGTGTTCCTGCATCCATGTGGTGCCAAGCTCCCACAAAAAAAGCTGCTGGGAGCAGAGTATATTGTCTTTGGATCAGCACCAGGCTACTGTGATAACACAGCTTTTACTTGGAATATACATGGATACTTATGCTGTATAAACATGGCTTGAAAGGTGCTTGTGTAATGAAAAAAAGCATCACATATTCCTAATTGATTTTTATTCAGCTATATTACTGCAGAATAACAGATTTGTTTAGAGTGTAAAAGACCTCTGAGATTATTGAGCCCAACCTTTGGCCAAACACCATCTTGTCAACTAAGCCATGGCTCCAAGTGCCACGTCCAGTTGTTTCTTGAACACCTCCAGGGATGGAAACTCCACCATTTCCTCAGGCAGCTCATTCCAATGCTTAACAAGCCTTTTTGTGAAGAAATTCCTCCTAATATCCAACTCAAACCTCCCCTGGTGCAGCTTTTGCCGAGCATCAGTTTTCTCCGACAAATTTAACTACAATCTTACTCTTCCCTCAACAATCCAGGGCCTCTGGGAAAGCTTTGTGTTGAAAACCAGCTGCTGTGAAAAGCTGGCTGCTACAATCAGTGCAGAGACTTGGATCCAAGCAGCACAAATCAGGACATGGCAACCAAGAGCACACCAAGCTGCAGCAGAGCAGCTCCAGGTGTGTTTTTCCCAACCCCTTGCCCAGCTGTGTCCCTCTTTGCTGAACATCTGGAGATAGGAACCAGCTTTACATAGGTATTCCAAATAAGACTCTGCTGTTTTCTAAAGCAGGAGCCTTCTCCAGGCTTTTCATCAATAGCTGACTTTCGTCTTTCAGATCTTACCTCCTGTGTGTTAAATTAGTTGCAGGATTAGCCCACCCCTAAAATTTACATGTAAATTCCATGTGTCCTACCTGCAAGAGCTGTTGATGCAATTTTTCACACCAATGAAGGGTACTTGTCAGGAGACAGCTCCATGGTCTCTCTCCATGTGAATCTATGACCATTTTAGTAACGGAAAACAGAAATTCAGGAAAGTCTGAAATGAATGAAAAATGCAAATCTTGAGCTCATCTGCCAAATTTCTAACATCTCTTAGGTCTGTATCTGCCCAACTCAGCTCCTTTATGCTTCAAATAAAATACATTCTATTCAACATGGCCAAGCTTAAACAAAAACTCAGGGAAGAGGGTGCGTGGGGTTTTTTTTGTTGTTTTTTTGTGTTTTTTTTTTGTTTGGTTGGTGTTTTGTTTTGTTTTGTTTTTTCCCTGTGGATTTGCAACCCTCATTCTCCTGCCCATTCTGTTCTGTACACAGTCAATGAGCCCCTTGGGGCTCTTCTTTTTTGGAGAAAACTTCAGACACTGAGTGATACTTGAAAAATATACTATCCTTAGTTAGATAATTGCAGTGCTTAGGTGTGAGCAAAGATCTATAATTGTTAAGTTAAAAAAGAAGTAAAATGTCTGAGAAGACAAAGCTGGATTTACTCTTCCTGAGAACATGGTGAGTCAACACTTTACAAATACACATCCTGATTCTGTGTTGCTAACTGGTTTATACTAATGAATTACAAAAATGCCTATTATAAAATTTGACACTTGCACTATTTTGCAAAGCTCCACAGCTACATAGAAATGTATCTGAGCCTTATGATACCCAAAATCTAGGAATAAGCCAGCTGTAACAAAGCCAAAACAATGCATTAGAAGGACAGATAAGGGATTGGTAAAGAATTCACTCTAAAACTGTGGGAAATTAAGAGCTCGTTTGCTGAAGGATGCCTTAGCTCTGTTCTCTCTTTTCCACCGGTTTGATGGTTGCACTTGGGAGCAGATTTCCCATTCTTGTAATGACTTTGGAGAACGAGGCACAAACTATGGGGTGGAAAAGCCACCTAGTGGTACAGGGACGTGGTGCCAGGCAGGAGCAGGTACCTCTGAATTCCAAGGAAAGTTTTGTTCTCATGCTGGGACATCGTGCCCTGGCATGTTATAAAGGGTACTTGTTATTATTCATGGAAGTCTGGAATGTGTGTTGTGGGATTGGGGGTGCGTGAAACCCACATGCAAATTAGAGAAATTTTCCAAAGGACAGCACCATGAAACTTTGTGTTGGATCATTGCCTGTTTTATATGTGCTGTGTAGACAATAACTTCTCATTAAGAGCTATTTCAAAGAATTAAGAGGATGAATGAGTTTGCCTCATTTTTCTTTCCACCTGTCCAAATAAAGGTAGGAATTGCTATAAGCCCAGCTGCCCAGAGCACAAAAAAAGAGAAGAAAGGTTATAAAGACAACACCCATCTGTACTTTATATTTTAATTTTCATTCTTTCATAGCTTTGAGGCATGACACAGTGCATTTGCAGGGCTGGTTATCCATATCTCTGCTCTGGATCCACTGGTGATTTTTCTGAGAATAATTTTGACATGTGCTAAAAAGAGATGGGAAAGCCATCCAATCTGGGGAAACAAAAATCCACCCTCTGACAAAAGGCTGCTGGATAGGGTTGAAAGGCTCACTGCATGATCAGCGTGTGAAAGTCTGCCTCCTCTGAAAGGCTGAGAGTGCTGGGGATTGACTACAACAGCTCCATTCCTTCAGGACCCTCCAGCTCAGCACAAGCAGCACAGAGTTATTGCAAGAATGAAGGTGTATCTCCCTTTGGCACACCAGTGATTAAAGCTGAGCCTCTGTAAAGAGTAATAGAACAGGCAGCATGTTCTTATCTAAATAGTCAAAATGCAAAGTCAAACACCTGTGCTGAGGTCTGAGGTTTATAACACTAAGGTCTTTGGGGTTTGTAACACCAAGGTCTTTGCAGCCTTGTGCTCAAAGCAGAGTGTTCTCTCATTTGCAGATTCATCTGTGAGCACATGGAGCAGGGAGCTCTGCAGGCTCGAGGGGTTGCACTCATGGCACGGGCAGGTCTCTCAGGGCTCTTTAGCCTGGCATGGTTGTTGAGTGGAAGGAGAGAGAGGGGGACGACCATGCCAGGCTAGAGCTAGGTTAAACAACTGCTGGAAATTGTGGGACTGTGCAAGCAAACACACAGCACGCTCCTGACTGCAGCCCCTCTGTAACATGTGCATCCAGCTGTGAGGCTCAAGCAGCCCTTGGACACTGCTCATCTGCAGTATCAGGGAAAGGGGATATGGCAAAGCTGTATAAGGGACAGATAGGAATAAAGGGGACTGTGAAAACGAAGCCTCTTTAGGTAAATGAATTTCATCTTCAGAATGGGAGACTTAACAAGTCAAGCTAGGCAATTAGAGTAATTACCACTAAATGTTTAATTAAATAAAGGCATGAGCAAATACATGCCAGGCCTGAGGTTTCCTCCTGTAGTAAATGCATGAATGTGCTGATCTGTGCACCAAATAAATCACAGCATTTAGGCATGTAAACTAACAGAACTGCATCTGCTGAGCTAGAGGAGGAGGGAGGACATGTAGGAAAATACCTGAAAGCACCAGCATTGCTCCAGTGGACATGCAGCGTGGCAGCCAGGGAGGTCAGTGGGAATAGCAGGGACATAGATTATGAAATGAAAATTCCTATCCAGAAGGGAAAGGGAATCTTGCAATTTCAATAGGGACCAACTGGGCAATCTTTAGTCCATGTCCCTGCACTCGATGGCATGCCATGGCTTTTGATTGCTTTCAGTTCGGCGATGATTATTTTTGGTTTTTATCAGTATCCATGCCATGTCTTCAATATCTTCCCCTCAAAGTTGTGTGTTCCTCCTTGATTTTTTCTCCTGCTTTTGCAACATCTGTCAGCTTAGGTTTGGCATGTTTTGGCCCTTTGCACTGCAACTGATTTCCTCACAGACCATTTTCTGGTAGTCACTAAATGTCCCAATTTTCTGGTTTGTGTGCGTTTTTTTCAGCTGCATTTCATTTGATCATATCTCCTTTCCAGAGTGTTTGTAAGCCTTTCTTTTCTGGGTCACAAGATTCCCTTTCCCTTCCCGAAAGCAAAGTTAATTTCCTTTCGGGAAGGGAAAGAGAATCTTGCAATTTCAGTGGGGACCAATTGGTAAATCTTGGTCCATGTCCCTGCACTTGATGGCATGCCACGGCTTTTGATGGCTTTCAGTTTGGTGATGATTTTTTTTCCATTTTGTTTCAGTATCCATGCCATTTCTCTGATATCTTCCCCTCAAAGTTGTGTCTTCCTCCTTGATTTTTTCTCCTGCTTTTGCAACATCTCTCAGCTTAGTTTTGCCATGTTTTGGCCCTTTGCACTGCATGGCATGTAATCCTGATCCATTTTCTTGTAGTCACTAAATTTCCCAATTTTCTTTTTTTTTTCTTCAATTACGTTTTTTCTGATGATAGCTCATTTGCAGAGCATTTGTAAGTGCTTCTTTTCTGTTTCCAGCATTGGAATGGTGATGAATTTTGGCATGCTCTGTTCTATGTCCCTGCACGTGATGGCATGCCATGGCTTTGATGGTTTTCAGTTCGGTGATGATTTTTTGTAAATTTTTTTTTTCCAGTATCCATGCCATGTCTCTGATATCTACCTCTCAAAGTTGTCTTTGTCCTTGATTTTTTTCACCAGCTTTTGCAACATCTGTCAGCTCAGGTTTGGCATGTTTTGGCCCTTTGCACTGCACCTGATTTCCTCCCAGACCATTTTCTGGTAGTCACTAAAGGTCCCAATTTTCTGGTCTGTGTGCATTTTTTGCAGTTGGATTTCATTTGATCCCCTTTTCCAGAGTGTTTGTAAGCCTTTCTTTTCTGGGTCGCAAGTTTCCGTTTCCCTTCCTGAATGGAAAAATTGTCACCGAACTGAAAGGCATCGAAAGCTGTGACACGCCATGAAGTGCATGGACATGCAACAAAACTCACCCAAATTCATCCTCATTCTAATCATGGATAGTAATAAGAAGCACTTACAAATGCTCTGCAATGGAGATACCATTAAAGGAAATGCAATTGAGGGAAAAAAAAATTGGGAAAATTAGTGACTACAAGAAAATGGACCAGGATTACATGCCGTGCAGTGCAAATGGCCAAAACATGGCAAAACTAAGCTGAGAGATGTTGCAAAAGCAGGAGAAAAAAATCAAGGAGGAAGACACAACTTTGAGGGGAAGATATTGGAGACATGCCATGGATACTGATAAAAAAAAAATTTAAAAATCGTCGCTGAACTGAAAGCCATCAAAAACTATGGCATGCCATCAAGTGCAGGGACATGGACCAAAGATTGCCCAGTTGGTCCCCAATGAAATTTCAAGATTCCATTTCCCTTCCCAAAAGGAGATGAACTTTACTTTTGGGAAGGGAAACAAAATCTTGCGGAGCCGAAAGGAAAGACAACACTCTGGAAAGGAGATATGATGAAATGAAATGCAACGAAAAAACACAAAAAACTCAGAAAATTGGGACGTTTAGTGATGGCAGGAAAATGGTCTGGGAGGAAATGAGGGTGGGTTTGTAATGCTGACGCTGTCTGACGAAAGGGGTGTGCTGGGTATTGATTTTCAGTCTCCTGATCTGGATATGTAGGCTGGAAGAACATCGTGCCAGGCAGCCGAGTGCAGCCGTGACTGCCTGCTCAATACAGGTCACTGCTTCCATGCAGGCTGCTGCACTGAGCAAATACAGCTCTGTGCTGGCAGGGATTGCTGCTTGTTCTCTCCAGCTGCAGCTTTTGTCTCTGAGTAGCTTTGCCGAGATTCAATTTAGGGTCCCAAAAAGCTTTAACAAAGCTCCAAACTGCAAAGGCAAACAAAAGAGAGAAAAATAAAAGGCAGTGAAATGTCATGAGTAAAATACTCCTCTATGACCACAATAACTTGGGATACTGGGAACTTTGTTTTAACAGAAGCTGCCACAGTGGAAATCACTTCAGAAAAGCACTCTTGCTCTCCAGTGTTTCATCTGTGGTGTGTGGATGAGAGATCCAACATTGCTTTGCATCCAAGTCTTGCTATTCCAGCCGAGTCAGGCAGGAAGCCTTGCAGGGTCTGCAAGATTTCTGCAGCAGCTGAAAGGAATACTGTGTGACATAAGACACTTTATTTGGGGAGCAGTCTATTGCCTATTTAATACACTCCTAGAGCAGAAAACATGAGTCAAAAACCCTGAGATTTAGGCTGAGCACTGCAGTGATCCTGAACAATAGAGAGCTCCCTATTAGTGTAAGGTTTTAATGAACAAGCCTAAACTGAGGAATGCTTTAGCTCTCTGTGTAACCAACCTCACAATTTAAGGTCCTGATTACATTTTTACCTTATCAAAAATAGGTCATGTTTGGTAAATTTTCTTTGCGGCCATAAGAATCTCTTCTTTTTAAGGAATTTATCTGAGTCAATGAAGATTAGACATTCTATTCTACCTACTGCCTGAGAATATGCCCTGTTTGATTACAGGTCTTGTAATTCAAAACTGGAAAAGCAAAGTTTTCACATCTTTGTCATTCATGTTCAAAACTGTGGTTTGTGAGCCTGTGCAACCCTGCCAATACTGCCTTGCTCCCCTTCTCCTGGGGAAGTTCCTGGAAGCTGCTTCTGTCTCCATGTTTCCTGTAGGAAAGTTAGCTCTTGGAGGAATTTAACCTTTACATCCTAAAGGATTTGTCCTGACACGCAATAGCATTTTCCAAACAGAGTGCATATGGGTAGACCTCATCCACTTTGAGTTTAAAAAGCAAAATAAACTTTAAAAGCACAGCTCCTCTGGTTGTTCAGCCTCCTTGGTAGCTCTTGCAGTAGCAGGTTTTTCTGGTAGCCCATCATGGTCTCTCCCACCTTCAACTCCCAGTTGTTTCCAAGCCGTGGGAGGTTTATCATTCCCTTCGATATCTTTGTCCTTATCAGTCAGGGCTATGAAACTGCCTATTGCTTTTTTAGGTTTCAAGGGAAACACCTCCTCCTTTAACTTCTCTTCTAATCCAACTTGTTGTCCTTTAGAAGCAGAGGGAGAGGCACGAACTACAGACATAAAAATTCTGATTTCTCTTGTTTCCACAGGTACTGTCAGATATGGTTCTGGAGCACCAATATCCAGCATATGCCCCTGCTCAGTGCTTATGTAAGCAGGCAGCATTGATCTCTGGAATGCAAAATAAGTTATAATACAAAACAGAGTTAAGGTCCACAGCAAGGTCCCTTCCTTCTGCTGCTTTAACCCTTCAATTTTAAGGCTGGTTTGAGAAGGTTTGACTCTGTAATGCTTAAAACAGACTGAAAAACAGAGCTGACACCCAGTGCCGGCTATCAGCTCTGCCCCAGAACCTGGGACACGCCTAAATCATCGAAACTGACTTTCAGCCGGTTCATTACTGGTGCCTTTCCAGCCCTGGAGCTGATTCCCGCTGGCACAAATCCCTGCCAAGGACTCTCTGCCGGCTGCCCCAGTAACGCGGGCTCCCCGCTAGATGTCAGCGTCCCTCCTGCAAATCACCGCGGCTTAATTAAAAGCCTCTAATGAGGCTCCCCCATTTAGCCAGGCTTCCAGCGGGCCGGTGGGGATGCCCTTGTACCACACACTTTCCGGAGGAGATTTGCACCAAAACGCTTTTGGCATCACTGGGAGCCGCCCCAGAGGCTGGCACTGCCCCCCGAACACCCGCCCTGGTCATTGGAGGTGTTTAATTCTATTTATTCTGCCAGAAATATTTACATTTGTAATTAAATATATTTATATTTATATATTTATAGATAAATATATTTTTATATTTATATAGATATGTATATTTATAGTTAATGTATAAATTAATAAATTTCTTGTTTGTATAAATATATTAATATTAAATACACATTTGTATATGAACATATATTGATATATATAGATATAAATTTATATTCATAAGTAAATCGATTAATAAATTATAAATTATTTCTAATTAAATATGACCTGCAGCTGCTCTGCCCATTGCAAGGTTCCAGCAGCCAGTGCCGAGTTCTGGAGCTGACAAGAGCCTGGTCTGCTGGGGTTGAAAGAGTATTTCTATTTCCAGTTTATTTGGTTGCCTGGTTAAGGACAGCTCAAGAAGCTCATTGACTACTGAAAAGAAGAAAACTTGTTTTCTTCCTCTTGCCTAGGAGAGGAAGATGGCTGAGGATGAGAGCTAGCACTTGAAATCCAGAAAAAAACCCCTCCAAATCTAATTACAGGAAAAGCTCCCTTGTTTAATGAATCAGTAAGTTTTATTATTTTTTAATAGTAAGTTATGTGTCATTTCCTGTATGTATTCAGTTACTTTGTAGAGTAAAATCAAATTTTAAAGCTCTTGTATACTCATGTTTAATTGCAACCCACATAACCTAAAAGAAAAATAATCATGTTAAAAAAAGAAGCATTATACACCATTTCTAATAGTTTTATTAAAATATAATTAGGAATCTGAATAAATGCATATAAGATACAGACTTACTGGAATAAGTGAAAGCCACAGGTGCCTTCCTGGTTAGTCACACCTAATTAATTCCAAAAGCCTCTAAACTTAATCTTCCTTTAAAAATTGAAGTGACTGTGGAGAACCATTGCAAAAAGAAACTTAAAATAGCAGAGAGATATTTTAAATTAAGATTCCCTGATTGTTGAACTTTGTAAAATTCATCACTTCAATCCATCCCTGAAATGTACAATTAATCACTTCCTCTAAATACAAAGCACAGGAGGTGATTTCCTTTTTGCAGCTACAGTTCTGGATTCAGCTTTTTCATTACACTGTAATTACAATGGATCTTCAAAGTTGTTATGAAAATAAAGGATTAGTAGAACCAAAAATGAAAGTTAAATGGCACAGACTAAACATCAGCTGTGTGCAACTTCAGCTCTGGCCTCCTGCCCCGATCCCATTTCATTTTTGGACTTGTCTGAGGTGAATAAAGAGCACAGAGCAAAATTATGCAGTGAACTTTGTTATTGAAACAGCATGGAGTAATACTTTGGGCTTGAGAGAGACTGACATTTTGGTTTAGTCCATGGTGGTAGTGGGATAACAGCACTTTTGTGTCACATGGGGCTTTCTTGGGGGCTCATCAGGCACTTGGAGGTGAATTGTTTCATTGCTCCAGCAAGGTCTCCCTCACCCAGCTTACCTCCCCTTGCACTAGCAACAGCTGAGTTTTGTCCTAAAGGTCGTATTCTTTTACAGAAATGCAGTCTGCTCATGCACACCTGCCTGCAGCTTGGTTTGTGTGGCCTGGAGAGACCGTGACCCAGCTTTCTGTTGGGGTTGGTGAAACATCTGCAGGCCTGTGCTGGACCTTGCTGGGTAAGGCCATGCAGGGACAGTTCACTGCACATCTGCTGGGCAGCAGCAGCTCCTGCTGCAAGGTCACTCTGGAGGGTGGCTTTGGGGAGCAGCTCCCTGCACCGAACACCAGCACAGCCAGTTCCCCATCCCTCGCTCTGGCGCTCCCAGCACAGCCTGCCAGGGCACTCCAGCAGCCCAGCCTGAAGCTATTTTTATGTCTTGAAATGAGCTGTTGGTTGGTTCAGGTCCCTGAAGGACGAGGTGGCTGTGTGGTCAGTGGTACCAGTGCCAGCACCACAGCCCAGCCCAGCCAGGGTGTGGTGGGGAGGGGACCAGGGCAGAGCACACACCTCAGGGGCTGGGGACAGGGGAATGGGCTCAGCCACATCACAAATCACATGCTTAAGATTACTCCCTTTGCATTGTGTCTAGTGCTGACATGTCCACGGGATGAAATTGTTCAGTAAGCTGATCTGATTGATCAGAAGCATCCCAGAAAGTGCCTCCATGGAAGAGGAGAATGGAACAGAACATCTCAGCTGGGAGGGACCTACAATGAGCATCTCATCCAACTGCCTGACCAAAAGTTACAGCTTGTTATTAAGGGTATTGTCCAAATGCTTCTGAGAGGCTGACAGGCTGGGGGCATCAGCAGCCTGTCTAGGAAGCCCATTGCAGTGTTTGACCACACTCTCTGTAAAGAAAGGCTTCCTAGCAGCTTTCTGTTGGATCTGCTGCTGAGCTGACTCTGGTGACCTCTCATCACTAAACCTGGAAGGAGAGAGCACAGCTGAGGCAGCTCAGGATGGGATCACTCTGCTGTGACTGCCCACTTAGATCAGCTCAAACAAAATGCTGGCTCACGCTCACCCATGTGGGCAGAGCTGCCAGAAGCTGCATCCTGGGCCCTGCCTGCTCTCCCCTTCCCTGATCCATCAGCCGTGGCTCTCTGTGCTGAGCCCACTGATAACCAATTACACACCTTTTTCCAGACTGCTCTGCAGCTCCATCAGCTCATTGAAGCTGGGATTTATGCTTCCTACAAGTGCCAGTCTGATGCAGAGGGGATGTGAAGGCCACCTGGCTGGAGAAAAGACAGAAATGCATCTTGGAGCAGCAGCGTGGCCCTGCACCAGCCCCTCCACCTGAGCCCTGGCCCTGCCAGGATTCCACTGCTCTTCACACCCACATTTCCCCACTCTTTGCCCTTGTCCTCATCTGCATGAGCATCAGCTCTGCCAGGGACTCCTCAGCTCCAGCCTCCCTCCAGGTGCTCACCCAGACCCCAAACCCCAAGGAGGCTCAGGCACCAGCTTAGGTTTGAACAGGTCCAACCTCTGCCTGTCTCCACCAGGAATGAGGTCCTGCACAACAACTGCATTACCTCTGACACCTCCAGGGCTATGCACAGGCTCTTCTTACCCTTTTTCTGCTGCTGGTGGTGATATGTCCCTTTGCCACAGGAGACTCCTGGATTTTAGGCACTGCAAACCCTAAAAATAACAACCTCTGGAAGAATTGCCATCATCACAGAATTTCCACCATGTCTTGATGTTCTCCTTTGAACCTTTTTTTCAAATGCAAGCAGTACATGCCACCATATTGATAAAGAACATGATAATGTATTACATTAGGATATGCATCAGTAGATATTCTCCAGAATTTTAAATTTGGAAAAATCTTTTAGCTTATTTCTGGAGAATAAAAGCCATGGATTCACTGTATGGCACAGGGGAGATGTCCAGCACCCTCCTCTGGTGCCCAAAGCTGGCAGGGGCAGCTCAGCTTCCTGCTGCACCCAAAGCCCCTCTCTCTAGTGTATATCTCAGCAAGATCTGGGACTTGCACAGAGCAAGCCCTTATCAGGAGCAATTTAGGAGTGATAATGAAAGGAGAAGTCCTGATTGGCAGAGGGAACAAGGAGCTATTTCTGCCCTCTGAGGCTGAGCCCAAATCCAGCTGTAGGAGGTGTGACCAGCTGTCTCTGAGCCAGGCTTGTCTCCAGCCCTAATGCTGGGTGACTTCACCCTGACATGGGGTGCAACATCCCCAGGATGGGGATGGAGGATTGCAAGGCTGTGGGGAGGTGTGGTGAGACCAGGGGGTCATGGGGTCCCACCTGTAGGGCCCAGCAGAGTCTGGGGGATGAAATCACAGCAGTGCTGCATCAATCCTGCTGATTTAACCCCAGCTTTGTGCTGGCATGGACTCTTCCTGTGGTCATTTCCTTCCCTTTCCTTGACATGGGAGAGTGGACTGCTGATATTTGGGCTACACACAAAATAATATGAGGGTTTTGTTTTTTTTTCCTGCAAATTCAATCAAAGTGTTGCTCTGTGGTCAGAGGATGAACAAGCAAATCTGTGGCTGGGACTAACACTTCACTGGTGACTGCCTGCACGGAATGAGATTGTTGGAACACATGCTCCTGTGGAGCAGAAGATTCCCCTGACAGTGCCTGACACCAGGGCCTTGGTGGCTTAAAATAGCTGGGTCTGTCACAGGGAGGACGATACCCCTGGGAGGCTGAGGCCACACTTCAAGGGACAGTGTCACACAGTCAGAAACTCAAGTGGCTCGTTTAGCATGCATTTCCCTGGGTTTCAGGAAAACTGCTTGTAAATAAATATCAAATTGTTTGCTTAGGAGAGGAGGACTTGGCTAAAAACCTCCTGTGTTGTGCATGAGCATTTGGGAGTTCAGGGTCCTCACGGTGGGAGAAGGGAGAGGATGTGTCCACTAACACTCTTTCAAAATAGACCAGTGTGCAAATGACAGAGCAATTTATGGACTCCAGGCAATGCAGGACAGCAGAACGTCTCTCAAAGCATGGGATCTGTCCCCCCACGAGTTATAACAGATGACAGTTTACTAAATATATCTGCAATGCCAAAACAAACAGCGCTGCATTCCAAAGCGAGAGGTCACTGCAGTCTGTCTCCACTCTTCCTCCTGACCTGCAAGGGACTTCGACCAGCAGGACTGAAAGATGAAGCAGAGAGTCTGAGTGTGTGTATGTGAGGGTTTGCCAGGGAGAAGGATTCCCATTCTGGCAAATGCCATCAGTTGTGCTTTCAAGGGTCAGTGTAGTATCTCATCATAGTCCCTACCTGTCCCCTGTGACCCAAATAGTCTCAGTCACCCAGAAAATCTTACACAACAGCAACTTGACACAGATAAGGACTGAATGAATGAGACTTTCCAGCTAGTGATAAACTGGATAAATGTTGAAGGTGATGAAAAATTAATTGTATCTCCTGCCCTGAAGAACATTTTAAATATCATCTGCTTTTCAGGCTTGTGCATAAATATGCATAATTCTGCATCTGTAATTGAAATAAGTATTCACTTCAGCTGTTTTTCTGCTGACAGCTCAATGGAGTTACTCTGTTAGTGATCATTACAATTATTTAGTGGTACTGAGATCTTGTTAAGAAGTCTGAGCTATCTTCTGAGTCTATAGAAACCTGGAACCAAAACATATGCCCAGCCCAAGAGCTGAAAAGCGATAATAAATTCTGTAGTAAAGAAAACCCTTTTGTATGAAAATATCAGCCCAAGGGAGTGAGGAACCCACAACAAACTGAATTTTTTTTAGAAACCATAAACATGACTCCCTCATTCCTCCTTGCAAATCTCAGCCAACTGAGTCATCAGGGAAGAAATAATCATTTTAGGGGGATTCCTACGTGGCCCCCCACACAGGTCTCATCCCAAGTGGGAGCAATACATGGAGCAGGGCAGTGTTCAGGCAGGCTGATGTTTGCCTGAGCTTTAATCCCCTTGCAGACACAATCCTGAACTTGAATGCATGGAAAATTGCTGTTGATAATCTTATTTTCAGGAAAAAAATTATGTACTTCAACCAGCATCTGGCAAGGTACAGGCCTTTAGCTTTTGCCTTAGAAAAACCCTTGTCTGCATTTGCACTTCACTGGGTGGTAAAGTTTCTGGAATTACATTTTTTTCCTTTACAATTCTGGAGACACAGTATCAGCCTGAATTCCCCTTTTCTGTGTTATGTATCACTGCACAGTGGCAGCAGGGCAGAAGACATTTCATAGGCCATAAAACCAGAATGGGCTTAATCCTCTTCTCACAGTAGATTTACATTTGTGTGACTGTTAGTAAAGTTGGCAGTAAAGATGTTGACAGAGCTGAGGGCTGGCTGGGGCCCAAGGGCACTGATTTTTAAAGGTGGCAACTGGGATTACTAAATCCTGCTTCCAAAGAAGCCTTAGCCCCACTTCCTACCCTTGAGAGCTTTTTTGTTCTCCACTGAATCATGGTTGAAAATGGGCTGTAGCCACCCAAGATATGTCAGTGTTGCAGGGGAAGCAGAGGCAAAGCAAACTGCTGCTGCCTGAGAGCTGCTCAAGGGAGCTTTGCCCTGACCACGCAGGGCTGAGAGGGGTGCCTCATCCACTATTTCCATATCCTGATGTGGTTTGTGCAGTCCTCAGCCCAGGTGTGTCCTAGAACTATCAATATCTGCAACTACAGAGAAAGCTTTTTTCTCTTTATTTCCATTCTTGAAGGGGGAAAGGAAAGGAAAGGAAAGGAAAGGAAAGGAAAGGAAAGGAAAGGAAAGGAAAGGAAAGGAAAGGAAAGGAAAGGAAAGGAAAGGAAAGGAAAGGAAAGGAAAGGAAAGGAAAGGAAAGGAAAGGAAAGGAAAGGAAAGGAAAGGAAAGGAAAGGAAAGGAAAGGAAAGGAAAGGAAAGGCTTTCAGGGGATTAAAACACTGCTCAAAGTGAAACTGCTGCAGGTCTTGTCTGAGCCTCAGTGAAAGTGCTTCAGGGGTGAGAGGAGGCCAGCAAGAGGAAAATGCCCAAGCCCTTGCTTGCCTTCTGCTGCTCAGTTTTGTTTTACAAGCACCTGAGCTTGCAGCTGCTTGTCCAGCTGCTGTTATTCCCTCATCCATTCTGTGGGTTCCGGAATCCAGACCTGGCATTTGACCACTACACTGTGTTTCTCAAGCTTCTGCTGTGGTCAGCTGAGTAGTGTTTCTTGGCAGGTTTCTCTCACATAACTTCTGAGAAATACAGCCAGAAGTGAGATGCCAAGCTGCTGGTGAGATACAGGGTGCGTGGGAGGCACCGGCCAGCCTTGGAGCACCAGGGCAAAGCTGACAAGGCTGGGGTGGTCTCGACTGCAGGCTCCTTACAGTGCTCTTAAAAACACAAGGGCTGCAGCTGTGACAGTCCAAGGATAGAAGGGGTATTATTTTTTGTGAGACTCACTAATGTAAGTGAAAAAAGTGGATAAATGGTTTAAGATAAGGGGATTCTGAATCCAAAACCTTGCCTGAATTTACTGATAAATTAGAGTCAAGGTCTTCTGGGCTCCTGAAAGTCTGTGAAAGCTTGACCTGATCTTATCAGGAGTCCAACAGATTTCTAAGACACAGTCTGCTGAGCCCACTAAGTCAATCAAGAATCCGAGGTTTCAAGTGGGATCCACAAAGGCAAGGTTTCAAGTGGGATCCTGAAGCAGGACTTAGATCAGAGGTAAATACCCTCAGTAAATACTTGTGTCTTGGTTTGAAAAGCCAGGTGTCTGCTAAGGAAGGCAGGAGCCTCCATTGAAATGGAAAATGTAAACCCCCTCCCTCCAAACTGTTATAATTTTTAAATTAAGGGGCTCTCAGGCAAAGATATGGGAATAGGAATAACAATTCTTTACTAGGAAAATTAAAATAAAAATGCAGTAATACAAAAAAATACTGAGTTAAATACAACCTGACACCCTGTGGGTCAGGGTGTTGGTAGCAGTTCTATTCAGTGGTGGCTGCAGATCTCGTGCAGTGACAGGTGTAGCACTGGTGGAGCAGTGATCCTGGAGAAGCGTGGAGTTTTCCTCTGAAGGTCCAGTGGTGGTGTAGATGGGCCTGGTCTTCCTAGGAATCCAGTGGAAACAAACTCCCACTGTGTTCCAAATCTCAAATTTTTATCCAGGTAGGAATGCCTGGCTCCTCCCCCTGGGCAGAGCATCTCCCAATGGGATGATGTAATTTTATCAGCGACACTCACTGGCCCATTAACAGAAGATATCTCCCTGCAGGGTGAATGGGTCCTGGAAGAGATAAAGCAAACTGCCCCACCTGGTTTTAACAGCTGGTGATAGAATACATACTCCTGGTTACATCTTGCATTGCAACCTAAGACAACCTGCAATCCAAAAAGCCCCACTAAAATGGAATTAGGGTTAGGGATGATCACCTTTGAATTTTAATTTTCAGGGTGAAACCTGAAATTCCATTTCTTTGTGTAACAAACCCTCCTCACCTGTAACTGAGAAGCTGGTGCACTTTGGAAGGTGGGAAAACAGGGTGGAAACCTTTATTCATGCAGGATGCCTGCGTTACAAATGGAGCAAAATGAGCCCTGCACAGTTCAGATGGCAGGTGCCTGTCCTCAGGAGGATAACCTGGGATGTGCCTCCCTATGAGCAGAATCCAGTGCCTTAGCTCTGAAAAATTTGGGAGTTCACACCAGCACTGTTCACTTTAAAACAGCAAACACCTCCCTAATGCAATCCTGTATAGAAAGATGTAAGTGCATGGTTCTGGCTCCTGAATGCTGCCATAAGGTTCAGGTACTAATCTCAAGTGTAGAAGTCTTCAGTTCATCACAATCCACAGGCAAAATCAAGGGCAAAAAGGAACTGAAGAAAAGGTGTGGATTTCTTCTTTGGGAAGTATAGATTTGCTAATTATGGACCTATTCCAGGAGATTTCCTACAGATTTGCTGCGACTTAAGTGTTATTAACCTATTTTTCTCTTTTGGAACTGTACTCCTCCATCCTAAAATTAGCTGGTGACCTAACAGAGCATTTAGGCATGGGCACCTGTAACCATGAAAGTGTTTCCACTGACTTCAGCAGAAACAGCCGGGTGCTGGAGGGTGCTGGAGATCGGCTGGAGCCGTCTTACATGCCAGGGTCAGTGTCATACACAGAGCTTAGACCAAATGGGAGGGGAACAGGGAGCATTTCTAACATGATTACTGTCAGACTTCCTTTTATGTTTTCCAGAGGAAAATAGCATGCAAATGTCGCACGCGCCTGCATGGATTCAACCTTCCTTTCCTCTTTTTTGATCTCTCCAATTCTGGCAAACAAGCTGGCTGTGACTGCTGAAGGGAAACTCTCCCCAAGGTGTTGAGCCACGGGCTTTTTTTGAGAGGCACAGTGGGTTTAGGCAGAGCCCTGTTTTACTGCTTCTGGCTACACTTTCCCACTCCAGCACTCTTCCTCCAGTTGCACCTCAGTGGAGACAAGGTGAATTGTGTCTGGGAACTGAGCCAGGGTAAAAATAACTGAGGAGGGGAGGGTGCTGCTTTTTTTATGCAGTTTCCTGGTCTGTTTGACAACACAACAGCACAAAGAGCTGCACCAGCACAACAGAGGGAGCATAACCTGACTGGTCCATCAAATCACTGCCACCAAAAACTGCAGCCATATTTCCTTGGTGTTGCTCCACCAGCAGAGTGGAAGGTCCTTTGGAAAGTCCAAAAGTGAGTTTCTACTCTCACCCCTTCTTCCCCTTTCCCAATTCTCTCTCCTGCAAGGGATGGGGTGAGCAGAGAGCAGCTGGACACAGAGGCTGATGTTTCTGGCCCAGTGCCGATCCCTTATTTTCTTGCTTTGTGTTGTTCTGTTCCCAGCTCCATCTTCTGCTGTGCATTCCTGTCCCTGTGCTAGATCCTGCTGCCCCCTCTGTTGTGCTGACATACCTCTTTGTGTGTCCACACCACAATCAAACCCTGGGAGCAATCCAGATCAAAACAAAGTATTCTTCTTCAGGGCTAACTTTCATCTGGTTCCCAGCTCCAGCTCCAGCACACACACCGTGCCAGCACCGCACAGGGGGTTGCACACAGGGGAAAGAGAAGGGTCACTAAGCCAAAGGTTTCTCCTGGCAGACTGCAGAGCAAACATAACTTGGAGTATCCAAACAAAACTAGTTCACACAGCCATCACAATCATTCAGAGTTAACACTTTATCCAGATGGTGCTGGGATTTGGGGACATTTATCTCCTTCCAGTGCTGGAATCTAGACATGCAAATTCTGCATTATGGAAGGAATATCCTACCATGAAGCTCATGCTCTTGATCCCTGTGGGATCTTTAGACCAATCTTCCAATTATGATTGGAAAAGACTTCTGAGGTCATTGAGTCCAACTGTTAACACAGCACCATGACATCCACCACTAAACCAAGTCCCCAGGTGCAACATCCACACCTCTTTTGAACACTTCAGGGATGGGGATTCCACCACTTCCCTAGGCATCCTATTCCAACGCCTCACAACCATTTCAGTACAGAAATTTCTCCTAATATCCAATGTAAACTTCCCCTGGTGCAACTCCAGGCAGTTTCCTCTCATCCTCCCTTGTTCCCTGGGAGCAGAGCCTGATCCCCACCTGGCTACAGCCTCCTGTCAGGGAGTTGTAGAGAGAGGTAAGGTCTCCTGAGTTTCCTTTTCTCCAGGCTAAACACCCCCAGATCCCTCTGCTGCTCATCATCAGACTTGTGCTCCAGCCCCTCAATGCCTTTCATGTAGTGAGGGGCCCAAAACTGAACCCAGGATCTGAGGTGTGGCCTCACCAGTGCCCAGCACAGGGGACAATCACTGCCTGGATGCCTTGTACATGAAACAGCTCTGTGCCCTGGCCATTCTGGGTGGTGTGGGAAGGTGGTGAGGCAAGCATCACTGCTGAGCTGATCAGACTCTCTTTCAGGAGGGAATTTCATGGGAATTGTGAGGGCTCCTCATCCCCACTGCAGTTATATTCATCACTGCCTGACAGTGCTGCTCTGTAGGGCCTTTCCCCAGTGCTCTGTGCATCCATCCAGCTCATTTTGGACAGCCACAGACAGCAGGCAAGAGCCCTGCTCTCACAGCTTCCAGACCTTCACCTTCCACAAAGCCTGATCCATGTCAGCCACTTGCTATCCTTGCTGGCAGCACACATGTACCTGTCGAAGCAGTCAGAGCCTGAGCACAGGGCCTTAGCAGTTCCTAGCTGGAAGGCTGTGTGGAAAAAGAGATGAAAGCTTATTTTCAGTGTCAGTCCAAGTAATCAACAGCCTGAAGATTTGGATACAAAGTAGGCACAGACGACTTAATTCTACCTTTAACCTTCTAGCTCGCACCTTTTTTATGGAATTACTGTTTAATTGCTCACGTTAAACCTGTCCAACAATACCATTTTGTGCTAGCAACACTTAGTGTCATATCTTCAAAGTGCTTTACAAGCAAGCTATGAAATGTGTAATTTGAGTGAAAACAAGCACCTTGGGCTGGGACCTGTGCTGTTTGACACAGCCTGGCATGCCTGCGGTGTGTGCTGGGATGAGGAGCCCTGTGATTCATGGCAGGGTGAAGTCAGTGAGAAGAACATGGAGAGATAATGTGGGATGGTGCTCTCCAAGGCATAAAAGATCAAGGCTCCATGAGATGACTTCTGGTGAATTTCATAGCGTGTGCAAGAGCCTCAAGTGATCAACAGGAGACTTGAAATAATTCTTGAAGATTGCAGCTTGATTTTGATACTGCATCTTCTTCTCTCCTTCCTCTAGCACAAGCAAGCTGGCAGTCAAAAGTCATAAATCAGTCAGAAATGTTTGTTTCACTTTGAGGATATGCATTACAGTAGCCATAACACAGGAATTAGGAAACCACAGCATAGCCCGAAGGCCTTTGCCTTCAGCTGTGTCCATGGAGCACCAGACAGCTGTGCCACTGTACAAACACTAATTAATCCTCAATAAAACAAGTAAAAAAAGTACACAAAGAGCCATCATGGGCTGGTTTGTTGCCAGGATGGCAACAAAGCATGAATTGGAGAAGGTGTTTGCCAAGGCAGGGCAGTCAAGTAGTAGCCAGCTTTGATTGTTGGTTCTGCAAGTCAGTGCATTTTCAGGCTCCAGCTGAAATGACACTGAAAAGGTTCAGGATTCACTTTTACTTGGAAAAGAAAAAATTCCTTGCAGAAAACCAGGGCTCCAAATCTTGCAGAATTTCTTTAGGCAGATCTGTGGGTATAAAGAGAAGCTTGAGTAAGCAGGTACATTTGGTTTTGTAGCCTTCAAATGCAGGACCTCACTTGCTTCCCTCTTTTAAGGTGGTTAATGTTTTACCAGCACAGATTGAGAAGCCCAATGAATTGACACTGGCAGGAAGTGGCTTTTGGAAAGTTGCATTTCCTTTGAATAGCTGGCTGACCTCTGGGTGTGTAAAGCACTGCTCCATCCCAATATTTGTATCTTCTCACTTTGTGAGAAGCCAAAAGATATCCAGTATCAAACGGGACAAATCTAAGGAATTCCTTCCTTTTCCGCCTCCACAAACCCTCTTCTGAGCTCTAAAAAAAGACCCCAACTTATGTTTATAAAACTGACCCGCATCTGCTTTCCAGAATTCTGGGTGGGCACGGGCAGATGATGCTGTCCCTAAACTTGAGGAAAGTCTGAATCTGGAAGAGAGGGATAGATGGGTTATACCTGGGGTCTGTGCCTGAGGTGAGGAGAGCTCATCTTGGGGAGGGCTGTGGACGCTGCGCAGAAACTGGAGAGGTCTCCAGCGATCTTCTAAATTTTATTTGGGGGTGCTGCACATCGGTGACGAAGTATTTCATTTTTGCCCATCACCTGTAACCCCAGACGCTCCCAGAGCAGAAAACGGTTCCTACAACACACAGGATTTGTCACCTCCAGCCCAAGCCCTCACTCCGCGGCACAGAGCGCCTGTGGCCCTGCCCGGCTGCTCACGAGGGGCGGGATGAACAGCGCCGGGAGGGAAAACACCGGGAAGCCCCGCGCGCCGAAGCCAAGGCTGGTGAGGGCGGGCGGGCGGGCGCGGGGAGCCGGGGCCGCCCCTCCTCTGCCGGGCCCCTCACGACCCGCGGGCGGGGGCCGGCCCGGGCGCGCTCCGGGCGGGGAGGCGGGGCCGGGCCGGGCCGGGCCGGGCTGCGGGGCCGCGGCCGCGCCGCCCTCCGGCCCGCGGGCGGGGAGCGCGCTCGTTCGCTGGCGGCGGCCGGGGCGGGGAGCGGCCGGTCCGTCCTTCCTCCTCCTCCTCCTCCCTCCCGCCCTCGGCACCGCCACCCGCGCCCGCCGCCGATGCCGGGACTGCGCCCGCGGTGAGTCTGCCCCGCCGGGACCCGCCCGCGGGAAGTTGCGGCGCGGCCCCGGCTGCGCCTTTGTGCGGGAGCGGCGGCGCTGCCCGCCCGGTCCGGCCCCGGCTCGCCCGTGCCGCCGCCCCGCTCCGCTGCCCGCGCCCTCCGCCGCGCCGGTACCTGCCGCTCTTTGTTCCCCGCCGCCGCCGCCTTTGTTCCCTCGGTGCCGGCTGCACCTTCGGCACCGCCCGCGCCCCCCGCGGGACATCGCTGCGCGGGGGGGCGCGGATGGAGAGACCCCTTCCCCTTTCCCAGCGCTGCGAAAGCCGGGGAAGAGGGGAAAGCACCGCGGCGGGAGTTCGCCGGGCTGCGCCGGGGGTGCGCGGCGGGCTCGGCCGGCGGCGGGAGAGAGCTTGGAGCGAGCTTGGAGCGGGCTTGGAGCGGGCTTGGAGCGGGCTTGGAGCGAGCTCCCGCCCCCGCGGTCCTGCCCTGCCCTCGCCGAGCGGGGGCCGCGCTGCCGGAGGAGCTCCGGCCGGAGCCGGCTTGTCCCGGGGCCGGCTTGTCCCGCGGCGGGGGAGCACGCAGGGGGTGCGGGCAGGTGACCGGCGCTTCCCCGGGGAGCCGTGGGTACCGCTGGGAACGTCCGTATCCCTTGAGTTACGTGTTTGGTTGGTCGTGCAAACTTACTCAGGCAAAGTTCTCGGGAAAAGGGAGCGACTGCTTTTCGGGGAGGGCCGCAGGAGGCAGCGGCATCCTGCCTGCGCTGTGTTTTATTTTATTGCCGGTGCTGCTGCCCCCGTGAAGCGCTGCCCGCTCGGGACTCGCGCTCTGTGCTTCCCGCTGCACATGGGCTCCTTTCTCTTTCCCGCCTCGCTGCCAGCCTCCCTCCTGCCTTCCCTCCCTTCCTCCCGTCTTCCCAGGGCTCCTGGCAGACGCCTGCTCCCTCTCGGAGCAGTTTTTACGGATCTGTGTTATTCCAGCCCATGGGATGCCGCACGTGGGGCTCCCTGTCTGTGACTTGGGGCTGACTTAGTGTCAGGTGCTCTGTGTGTTTGTGGGCGTGAGGGAAGACTCCTTTTCCTCCTTTCACCTTCAGAACTACTCCTGGGCTCAGTCTGAATCGTTCTGAATTAAGCTGAATCCGTGTTCTCTATTTCTCCTGAGAGCTGCTGGAGGCATCAGGAAGTAGAGCAGGTGCACCCTCCTCAAGTTACTGGGAATCTACCAGAGAGAAAACTTCGAGCAAGTTTCAGAGTTTCTCTCAGCCTTCGTCATGTCTGGGACTGTGTGCTCCTCATTCCTCTGCTTTCCTCTTTCCCTGTGTCCCTCCTGTCTTCTCCCCCTCTTTCTGTCGTTCCTGAGTTTTCCTCCCTCTCAGCTCACAGGGTGATCTGCCTTTGCAGGACAGACAGACGGACAAAGACGTAAGTGCCACGTGCAGCGTCCTGGCTCGTTGTTGTGACTCTTGGCCAAGTGAGCAGAGCCGTAGCTTGGCGGGCACGTCTGTTTACATCTCTGTGTGAAATGCAATTCCTGCAGGAGCGACACGCGGCTGCTGGCGCCTGGTTAGCTGTGTCACGGTCTCCAGCAGCTTCTGGGGTGGCTCTGTAGCTCTGAGAAGGAGCTATGGTGGCAGCTGTTAGCTCTGCTCACAGTAACAGCCTCTGCACACACAGCCACCTCTCGCTGAAATCAGGGCAGCCTAAATAATTGATTTCCGAGGCAGAAAGGCAGCGTGTCACAGCAAGAGAGGATGGGGTGGTGTGGAGTGAGCAGGAGCTGGCAGGGGAGAGGGAGGAAGCCCTGGCATCTGCAGGTGGTGGCAGTGGGGATGAGTTGAAGAGAGAGGGATGGGAGGTGCCACTGGAATTTGGAGGTGAAACACCAGCAGTGACCACAATAATGTGTCACCATGTACTGATGTGTGCACTGGCAATGTCTGGGCCCCCATCATGTGAAATGCTGTACAAACACCTATTCAGAAATGTATAAATTAATGTTCCTTCTTCCCTTCTTCCTAATGAATGGTAATGAATGATAATTACCTTTTTTGCCTGAGTTTTCTATAAAAACATGTATTAAAGTTCCTTTATTTAAACATTTCCTTACAAATACCCTCAGGAAACTCTGTGTTAAGTGCTGCTGATATCATACAATGCTAAGATTTGAGCATGGTGGTTTAAGAGGGGCAAAGGAACTGTACTTTAATGCTCCTTGGGGGTTCCTTCCAACTCAGGATGTTACATGATTCTGGGTATTCTAAGGAAGGAGCTAATCTTTCTCCTATTAAATCTGATTAAAAGTTCAGTAAAGTAACTGGAAATTTTGTTGGTGTCAGTAGCACTTGACCAGTCCTGTAGTGTGCCAGCTATTTTTTATTTATTTGTCAGGCAAAGATTTTAAGCAGAGACACAATGAAGTAATTCAAGGAGCAGTGTGCATTGCTGGCTAATGATCTAATAGCTTGAAAATGTTTTATCTCCCTAGCTGCTAATTTTAAGTTTTATGTTGAAAGAGAAAGTAAGGGAAAAAAAACCCCAATCAGTTACTGTTTGTTTCTTTGTAGTTTTTATCTGTGTTTTGTGTTACTCCTTGTGATATGTTTTGGGAAAGATTGCTTGCATGCTTTGGGAGAAAATTGCATTGTTTTAGGGGAAGAATCTGCCATAGTTTAGCACATTTATTGAGTTAATCATGCAGGTTGTAAAACCCCTTTACTAGTAATTATTCCATAAACAGTGAGTTCAGCTCTGTTCAGTTTCCTCAACATCTGAATATAGAAAGGAACTAAAGAAAAAGTCCCAAAGCGGGTGTGAAGAAGGCCAGCTTGGGAGATCAGGTATAAAGAGCCTCATTCATTTTGGTTTATCTGTAGTACAGGGATATGCCCTTACTCCATGAATCATCTCCTGACATCTGTTTGCAGCGCTGTTTTCTTAGCAACTGCAGCTCTGTTTTAGATCTGGGCTCTCAATGGCCGGGTTTGTGCCGAAAGATGCGAAGAGACAATCCGAGCTCTTCCTAGTGAAGCTGTGCCTTTCAGCCCATTTAGCCAGTTTATTTTCTTCCCTGAGGCACAATAAATACCGGTTTTAAAAGTCTACCAGCTGAGATGCTTTTTCTGTGTCGGTGCAGAGATGCTTATCTGTTGCTTACCACAACTGAAGTGTTTCCCCAACATGATGTGGCAGCGTGGGAGAGGATGGCCATGGGGTGTGTTGAAGGGATGAGCTGTGTGTGTACCACACTTGCTCTACCTTTCCTGCAGGTTTTTTTGAGCTGTCATGGGAGAGGATGTGGTCTTGAAGGAATGCTCCCAGTGATGGCAAGGACCCACTCCTAGCAACGTGCCTGTTTGAACAAGTAGCTGGATTAGGCAGTGGGATTATATACAATGTGGAGTGTGGAGCACTGCATGAGTAATGCTTTGGGATGGATCCATAAGCTGTGATTAAAGGGAAGGTGACATTTCATACACCTCTCGCCTAATCTTTCCTTGCTTGAATTTCATCTCTGGACGGTTTGGGTGGGGGACTCCTGTAACTGAGGCAGAGTTGGCCGTGTAGACACTGGCAGAGCAGGTTGATCTGATTTTGCTATTTTTGCTATTTAGAGGAAGAATCAAGACCTGACTTGGGTCAGAGGGAGTTTTTTACTTCAGCTGGTGTGGATGAACTGGTCAGGAATGTAAATGTACAGATATACAAGTGCTATATCCATGTTAAGGGACAGGCAATGTTCACCCCACTCTCTTTGTGCCAACTTGAAGTTCCTGCAGGAGGAGCAGGAGTATATAGCTGCTGGACTATGAGTCATAAAACACAGCTTATGTTATCCCACAGGACATGAATTTGACTGCCTTACACTTCCTGGACTGACTTGCATCCTGCAGAGCATGAAGGGTGCCAGTAGCAAGCAGCCACTGTGAAGAATGAATGTATTTTGGCTTGGGATAATGCTGAGAGGGGAGAGACCCCTCTTGTTCGGAGCATTTTCTTTGTGACAGGATTGCAGACTAAACACTGTTGCTGAATAGTGGCCAGCTTCCTGCCACCTTCATGGATCACACACAGCTCCTGGTGTTGGTGAGGATACAAAGAAGACAACCTCTGTAGATCACCTGAATGACAGTACTCACAGCAGGAGGTGGAACAATCTGCTTCTGTGGAGGTGCAGAGGGACCTGGACAAGAGAGGGAGTGGGGCTAAAACTTCTGTTTAGCCCAGTTTGTGCTGTGTGGGGGAAAGAGCTGGTGTAGAACAGGCTGTTATCTCCCCACAGGAGGGGAAACAGGACGGGGCTTTGAATCCAGGCATAACTTTGGTCTCGTAGGGAGGCATGTTTGCTTTCTAACCTTCCTGCAGCCTGCTGATAACTCCCTGCACAATGCAGCCCTGCACAGATTGGCTCGAGAGGTTTTTAAGGAACTGCTGACCCTAGTACAAGCAATACTGTTTGTGACCAGGGACGAAGAAGAAGAGAAAAGAATGGCATTAGTTATCTGAGCGTTAAGACTTAGGCTGCAAGTTCTATCAAAGGAAATGACAATTAAGATGGAAAACAAAGCACTTGTAATTACTTTTGTGGAAGTGTAGGGAGGAGACAGAAATGTGGGGTTTGCAGGAAAAAGTTCTGCCTTCTGAAACTTCTGAGCTGTTGATTGCCAGGATAAAGACCAGGAGTTGGTGAGCAATAGGTTTAAGCAGAGGGGAAGGAATACACTGGGTACCCCTTGGTCTGTGACAGCCTGTACATCCATCCATGGAGTGGTAGTAGAGACACCTGAGAAACTCTGTTCAATTTCCATTAGAGACCTCTGTGTCATGGGCTTGTGTTGTTAATAACCACCTAAATGATGCAGGGAAAGGAACGAAAGCTGACTCACAAGAAGCATGCCCAGCTTCTTGGAGGTTTTTGAATCGTGAGCAATGTGCAGCTCTTCTTGGAGGAATATTTAGTGAAATATGCAAGTTCAGTAACTGAATGAAATTCTTCTAATAAAGCCAAGCCCAAGGGTGAAGGTGGTTGTGTGTCATCTAGGTACAAGGTGTTTCTGGAGGAGGGAGGCACAGAGCACTTGGAGGGTACTTCAGTGTGACCCAAGGGGGTGCTGCTTTGTTTCCTGCCTTCCCCCCATCTTTAAAGGCCACAGTTCATCTTGCCAAACTATATAACATAACTATCTGCACGAAAGACAGTTCTCCAGACTCCTTTCATAGTCACTGGAGAGGAGCACACGCTTTTGAGCCATGATTCATCCACACTGAGTTGGACATCTAAAAATACATTGGACAAACTGCCCTAAAAGTGCCTGTTCCTCTCCATTGTTTCTGCTGAGCTCAAACAAAGAGCACTTACAGAGGTGCTGCTCCTGTGGCTGTTCAGTGTCAGGAGAGCTGAATCTCGGCCAAAGTGTCTCATGTCCCAGCAGAGCATCTAGGAGGGCTCTGAGTGTCCTCATTTCCACCAGACTCAGTGTTGGTTGTGCAGTGTAAGGCATTTGGCTGTACCTGAGACTGGGGAGCAGGCAACAACATCCAGCTTAAATCCACCCTTCACCCCTGGACTCAGACAAGCTTTGGGCTGCACCTGACAATCTGCTCTAAGTAAGAGGCCGAAGGGGATTTGCAGAGTGGCATTTCCAGGGTCGCACATCAGGTTAGTGGCAGAGGTGGAAGCAGTGAGGACACTGTGGGCTCCCAGGGCTGGTGTGCTCCTTCCCCTGCCCGAGCTCCTCGCAGCTGCCTTGCAATCTGCTGCACTCCTGGGGGCGAGGCTGGCACTGGCTCTCAGTGGTGGACAGCACCTGGTAGGTACTCACTTCATTTAGCTGGAAACCTTCTGCAAAATTGCACAGGCTCATCCTCCTTTGCCTGTTCTGTGGAAACCCAGGGCTCCTGGAATATTTCTCTGTCTGCTCTGGGGTGCCCTGACCCCCAGGGGAGCACTGACTTAGACCTTTACTCATAGAGAAAGTTTCCTAGACTTCAGGATAGACTATAATCCACAAAAGTGTGAAATAGATTATAGAGAGTAGTGTAGGTGGATCACTTGGTGAGAAATTTAGATTTTGGGATTTTTGCTATGTTGTGGATGGAAGCAAGATGGAGGGCACAGGGTGTTGTCCTGGGTTTCTTCTTCATGCTTCTTCTTCCTTCTTCTTCATGGGTTTGGGTGGCATTTTGTAGCTGGGCAGAAAAGTCTGCATTGTGGCTCTTTGGGATCAGTTATTGGGTCAAAAGGGAAAACAATCTAGGTGTCAGTTCTTAATTGGATATTTTAGTCTTAAAAGCCCTTGTAACAAGAGACTGTTGGCCATTTTGTGCCTTCTAATGGAAAGCTCCTGAACTCACAGTAGTGAGACTGTTTTACTGATAAGAAATAATGAACACTTGAGTCCGAACATGGACTACTGTCTCAAGTGCCTTCAGTCCAGACCAGAGAAACCCACAACTGGCACCCTGACACTGTTGTTTGCCTTGCAAACATCCATAGTGCAGGCACAATGCTGAGGGTGACTGTGTGTGTGCTCTCAGTCACAAGCAACTGAACCTTGGGGTAAATGTGCAACAGTTCAGTCTTGTCGTGGTCCTGGACAGCAGGTGTGGCTGGGTGGTGTGTGGAAACTCTTTAAGCAGACACATCCACAGCATGCAATAGATATATCTAAATGCAAACCTCAGGTAGGCACACCCTGGTCACCTCTGAGGTACCGCTGCCACCATTGTGTTGTTCAGCAGTCTGGAAAAGAAATCACCAGCTCTTGTAGCAAAAGCCTATCTGAGGTGGTAAACCAGGTGGGCTAAGGATAAAATTTCTGGTGTGTGGAGAACTAGTTCACAATAGAAAGACTTCTTTTGCTAAATGTCGAGGGAGAGACTTCGCTGAAGAAATTTGCTTGTGTAGCAAAGATACGAAGCACAGGCAGGTACTGAGTGCTAAATGGATCCTGTGCATGTCTGATTCTAGACAAATACCAGACTATTCTATCTTTCCTGATACCTGAGAAAGAATATGATAGCCATGAAATAGAAAGAACGTGTTGTCTGAGCCAGAATTTGATTCCTAAAGTTCTTCTTAGGGGGTCTGTGGGTGAACTCTAGGAGGTGAAACAGATTGCAATTTGACCCTGGAGAGAACAACTGGGAAGAGGAGGGAAAGAGCAAATTATTAAATAAGAGCTGGGAGAAAAGCCAGTCTCCAAAAATAAACTTTGAAGATCAATTCCAGGTATTTCCTGGCATTGTCATCCTGCTTCTTCAACTGCTCAGCCTGTAACAAGTGGTTTCACAGTTAAGGCTGACAGGTTTAGGGTTGTTTGGTAGGCTTTTTTGGTTTGTCTTTCTTTTTTTTTTAAGAAAAGGAGTGTATGATAAACAGTTTGCAGTTGTTTCTTATGCAAAACTGGGTGGAATGTTGATGACGAAATACCCCTGGGATGGAGAAAGCAAGAAAGCAGAGCTTGTTATTGTAAGAGGAAATCAAGAGCAGGACTGGCTTTGTTTTGGAGAAGTGAAAAGTCCGGATTTTCTTCCCAATTACATGTCCAGGTCACCTCAGGAGTTCCTCAGGGGATGGAAGTGGGTATTTGTGCAATTTAGTGTGAGCAAACAGTGTTCCTGCAGAGCAATTGTGCTGTCCTGGTGCTGTAGGTAGCCTTGGAATGGCTTTACAGGTAATGGAGGTGAGCAAAGGCATCACCTTTGCAAAGCTCAGAGGTGACTGAACGTGTTTCTTCTTGCAAAAATTCTGCAAGAAGCCAGTCCAGGAGTTCACTGTACTGAAAGCCAGTGTGTGAATTGTGAGGAAATTGAAGCATATCCTGTTCCAAGGGCTTGTGTTGGTGATCTCACGCCATCTCCCTGCTGGGGTTTCCTTCTGGATGGTGACTGCAAGAGGTGTGTCCCTAAAAACTGTCCAGAGACACCTCGGTGGGCTGGGGCTGGCTGGGGCTGGGGCTGGCTCATGTCTTACCTCACCTGCCTGGCCCGGGACAGGATGGAGCAGCAGCTCTGCTTACGCAACACGGGCTCTGGTGCTAGACCGGGCTTGTCTGTGAGTAACTTGTGTGTCAGTAATGCTGCTGCCTTTCAGCCCGGGAGATGCACGGGGCTCACGGGCATCTCTCCTGGTTTGTCTGCATTATAAGAAATCCTGATTGTCAAAGAAAGCAGCCTGGACACCCCGTGGTTCAGACTTGGATGGGAAGACTGTTGTCACCCTGAGTGTGCAGAAGTGGAATGCATGATGATATAAGTAAGGCATTACATTATTTAATCTGGGCTGCTTCTAATTTGGGAGTACTTGGCTTTGCAATTGCACCTGTATTTTATTTTTTTATTTCGTATAGCAAGAGTTTATTCTAGCAGTTTACTGTGCAACACCAAGCTCTTTCTCTTAGGTTGTCTCTGAACCCTTTGACTGTTTGGTCTTTTCTGGCATCAGCACTGGCAGGAGTAACAGTGTTTGGCCAGGTTTTCACTGCACACACAGAGTTACTCTACAAGCTTGAAACAATGCTATAAATCAGAGATGTACGTTTGTGGGTTTCTTTTCTTTCCCCTAAAGCAGCTAATTCTTTCAAAGCAAAGATATTTTACTTCTCTTAAATGGTAAAGTGCTTTTCTTAGTGGAGGAGGTCCTGCACAGTCAGTGTGGGAGATGCCACTGTTGAGGGGCCCCTTTTGTATGTGCAGAACCAGCACAGGCATGTGAGTGTGCAGGCTGTGCTTGTAGAAAGGCTGCTCTGCCCACAGACCTTGAAGTACGTGGGACAGAAGGCATAAAACAAACAAACAAGACCCTGAACTAGCACTTTGAAGGGAATTTTCATCTGGAAGAATTATAGGGAGATGAAAAACTCATTCTTTGGAGAGGCAGCCCCTCCAAGTCAGAGGAGAGGTGTGCTGGGGAAGCATAGTATCTTGCATTGCTGTAGCCTCGATTGGACATGCTTGAGAGAGAAGCTGATGAATTCACAGCTGCCAAGCTAGGACCTATCATTTAAATTGTAATTTGCCCTTCAAATTTGGCAAGCTTCGTTTGCCATTTGCTTGACAAATCTCCCTTTTGTGTTTTTCTTCTGCCTGCATAAACCAGTGAGAACTGCTGGAGAGAGCTACTTGCAGTAGCTTCGTTTTCTCTGCTATATTTAGTGGTCACAGCAAGTTTGGGATCCTTGCAAGAATACTGGCAAAGCACATGTGTTTAGCTTGAGACATGCCCTTTCTGTTTAGGCTCCCAAATCCATGATGCAGTTCACTTTCCTCCCCTTTCCCGGCTCTGTCTGCGAGGTCTGTTGTGCAAACCTTGCTCTGCTGCTTCCAGGGATTCTGCTCAGTCAGAACAGTCCCTGCTTTAGAGGAAACTCCTGTGTTCAGATTGCCACTATCCCTCATGGCTTTGTCTTTTCCTAACAGAGCAGATTACTGCTCTTCAGGAAGGTCTTTCTGAGCAGTGTTATGATTTAATTTAGAAACTTTTTATTGCTTAGGAGAGCTTTGCTCAACAGAATAATGTGCTTGTTAACCATCTGACTGTTTCCTTTATTTGGGGAAAAAGGGAATTGGGAAGGCAGTGGGAAGGAAACATTTCTATTCCTTCAAAGGCAGAATATTACTAGGAGCCTGTTTCTCATGAATATCATGCCGTTAATTCCGAGCAGGTATAGTTGTTACATATTGCTTTTTTAAAATAAAAAGTGGTTCCAGTGTGCCTGTAGGTCCGTATTAAAACACTGACTTTTCAGTTGCAATCCACGGGAGGGAAACGCTTGTAAATAAGAGTAACAACTCACTGCAACGCTTCTCGGTTAGCGTGGGCAGTGCAGTCCGGTGCGTTCCGATCAGGCTGTAACTCTGTGTGATTCCAGGCCATTCCCGCCCCCTTCCCGTCCCTTCCCTGCTGTAGGGGCCAGGAGGGCCGAGGAGGGGCAGAGGGAGCGGGGCTGTGTGTGGGAGCTGCGCGGCCCAAGGTCGGCGCTGCCCTGTCCCCCTCCCTCAGGAGGCCCTGGCTGCAGCCTGAGCCCGGCTAGCCAGGGCTGGCTGTCCCGGGAAAAGGGGGAGAGAACTGCGTGCAGTTCCCAGGTGCAGCACGGATCTGGAGCCAGCCCGTGTTTTGGTGTTGTTTTTGTGATAACCCTTCCCCACAGCCCCGTTATCCGCGGCCTTGGAGTGCTCTGCTGGCTGGGGAGTGCAAGACTATGTCCTGCTCTGGAAAAGCTTTTCCATTCTGGCCTCACAGCAACAGATTAATGGCTTTTTGGACACAGTTGGAGGCTTCTGGGCATTGCACAGCTAGTTTTGGGTCGGGGTGTGCCCATGGCTTTGTTTTGGAGACTGAATTGTCACCTGAGCCCTTAATGTTGATGGACGCATGAAGCCACCACGGTGTTTTTGGCTTCCTGCATAGGAGTGTGTCGCTACAGGACACAAGACAACACGACGCAGACACACTGCTGCTCTCAGGCAGGGAAAAGAGCGCGTTTATTTTCTGACTCCTACATTTATAGATTTCCAAAGGTGACAGAGGATTGGAGGGTGAAAGTGCCACCTCTCCAGGGACACTGGACAAACCAACAGTCCATCAAATTTCTCCTCCTCCATAAAAGAATGCAAACAATAAGTTGTTTACAGAAAAGTGTGTGAGAAAGTTTCATACAAGAATGCAAACATCAGAAGGCTTTAGAAAATCTTAAAAAATCAGGGCGACATGAGTGAACCCTGGGGTGATCAAGGTGTATGGCATCAGCCTCCTGAGCCTCCAGGCATTCAAAACTCCTCTTCTTCACCTTAACAGCTGTGATTTCAAGTCCTGACCAGTTATTGTGTTTATTAGCAATATGGAAAATCTTGGAAACCAGTTGAAAACTGAATTGTTTCTAAAGTTTTAGTGCTTTGGCACTGCCTTCCCACTTGGGAACAGATAAATGTGAGATGGGCTCGTATTCAGAGGGCAGGTAATTGCATCGTGCTCCTCTGTGGGTCAGCCTTTGTGACTGTGTGACCAAGGCTTAGCTCTGTTAATAAAAGCATTTCTCTGTGTGTGTTAACATCAGCATGGAGTTAGTGCAGTTTTCAAACTGTGTAATTGTACCAGGATGACTGATCTATTACCACCCCCCAAAACAGAGAAAAGGTCAAGAAAGACACTTAGCTAACAGTGTTTTAAAATTGATTAACACAATGTGCTTCTGTAACAGGTAGTGTTACTGATGTGCAAATCAAAGACAAACTAGCAACATTTGCTGGCCTTAAAAATGGTGTGGCTTTTGTATACTCATGTGCTTCTCTTGGCTGGTTTTCAAAAACTATAAATAGACCACTGGGAAGTCCCTGTATAACAAAAATGTACTGCTGCTGCTTGTCATAAATAAACTTATGAGAGCTGCCTTGGTCTTGCAGCTCTTGTTCTTTGGAGGAGTCCTTACTTGTCCACTTGGTTCCAGGGCATCAGGTCACGTGAGACAAGATCATTTCTGTGGCAGTGGGGTGCAGCTTCATGTCCAGCTCTGCATCTCCTGAAGATCTTATGTTCTCCAGGCTTGGTGTCTTGCAGATCTATCTGATGCTCTCTTGGCTTGGTTCTACCTGAGCAGACTTGTTCAGTCTTTTCCAAGCTTTTCTCTTTTGGATTCCTTCATCTCCAGCTACTGATAGCACAGGAGTACCCAAGGCCAGGCTTATTTCAACTTCATCCCAGGCAATGCAGAGTCTCTCTGATGCCACATGCACTAATACCACTTATTAAAAGACTGGCTGATACCCATCTGAATGCTCTTGGGTGTTATGTAGGATCAGGAGGCTATAGCCTCTTTCCTGTATCACCTTCAAAAGGATGGAAATCTAATGGAAACACTTTTCTCCCTCCAGGGAAGCACAGAGAATATGTCATTATTGCATATTGGATGATGACAAATAATTATTTTTCTGTCAGAGATAGAGAAGTTGTCAGTTCCTCAAGAGAGGAAGTCAAGGTAGATCTGCCAATGATGCTGTCCTGATTTTTGCCATCCTGAGGAATATGGCTTTGAAGGGAGGGGGATCAGCATGTTTTCTGTGTGATCACATTCCAGTTGGGAATGTGATACAGTCTGGGATGGCCCAGAAGAGCGATGTTGACAAACACTTCAAAGGTAGAAGGGATGGACGTCAGTTTGGAGTAGGATCTTAAAAAAAATAAAGGAGTGTTTAAATGCAAAGGTGATAGAAAATGCATCCTTTATACAGAACTTTCTCCCACCACTGAGTGAAAACATGGTGAAATCTTTGTAAATGGAGTCTTGAGGAGAAAGCAGGACCTTCAGACTGAAGTGCTGTGTGAACTTCTCAAGCTTTACAAAGATGTGAGTGCATCAGAAATGATGGGAAAAGAAAATATTATAAAAGAGCGAAAACCAAACCAACTTGATGTGGGGTTTCCTGTGATAATTATTTAGGTCATGAGGTCATGATTTGGATGCCAACAATTTGCCTTTAGCAAGGCTCTGTCAAACTTACAGAAAGATAGCTTACCAAAAAAATCTGGCTCAGTAGCACTTTGCAAGGCTCAAGACTCACACCTCCGAATGTTGCTGCTTCTTTCTGAATCTAAAACAAACAGAGATCTTTGTTAATAGCCAAAAAGGAAAGGGTCTTCGGTTGGTCAGCTTTGTGGAGCTCTGCTTCCTTTGGATTGGCTCACCAAAGATAAAAATCTGCCGTTTCTGTTCATGGTGTTGGCTTGGCTCAGTGCATGAGTAATAATAATCTGTTGCTAGGAACAGACTTCAGTTTGCATGGAGAGGCCTCTGTGGAGGGCAGGTCTTTGAGTCCCTGAGTGGGTCATAAATAATCAGTGGCACTTCAAAGGAGGAAAAGTAAAAACAAGCGGTTGGAGATGCCATGAAAAGATGTCTGCAATTCCCATTGCAACACCAGTGGAAAGCATGTAGCCAACATAATTGGGAAAGTATGGGGCATGGATCTCCAAAGGCAAAACCAGTGAAGCAGGGATTTACTGGCAGTGGGTTAAAATATTCATATACCTCTAGCTGGGCTTGTTTGCAAGGTATCTGCTGCTTTCATCTTTAAGGAGTGCAAAACTGAGCTAATTTCATGGCATATGATTTCTCAAGATTGGCTCCTGGGGAGGGCCTTGAGGGTACATCTGTGCAGGGATGTGTGCTGTGAATTGGAGGCTAAAAAGGTTCTTAACCTGGGACAGTGTGGAAATCACAGCAATTAATTTGCCTTGCTTCCTAAATACTGTGCACAGCTGCTTTGTAGAGGTAGCTTTAAATTAATTGATGAAATGCCCATTTCCTGTTTTAGCATAGTTACAGGCATTGTTTTTGAAGATGGCAGTGGTTTAACTGCTGGGTGTTCCATGCCATGGAATCTTACCGTCTGCGGTACTTGGAGCAGCTGAAAGCCAAGGTTTGCAAACCACCCTGATCTGAACTAATGTTAAGGCTGTGAAATCCTTTCTAATGAATCCTCTAAATCCATCTGAAACTTTTTTTCACCCTTTCTTCTGAGACAAGAATGTCCTTATAAAGACCCTGCTTAAGAAGAGCATCTCTTAGGTCTCATTAGGACTTAAGCCTCACTGGAGACAAGGTATTTAAATCAGTGTTGTCTATTCTTATGATAATGGAATGCAAAGCCTGGGTATGATTATTTTCAGGTTAGTTCCTTGAGATTTGCAGTCTGCTACTTGCTCTTGGGTTTCTCTCTTATCAGTGTGCCTGTGTGTGTGTGTTAATGCCCAGGATTTTCTGCAATCTGCTGGCTAATACCAGCTGAATTTGGTAGAGGAAGGGAAATTGCAGTAGAATTGATGTGGTACAACTGTGCTGATACAATTTCCACCAGTATTTTTAGGTGCCTGTTGTGGAAATAGCTGGAGACCTAGGGAAGAAGTAGGTTTGAGTCTTAGGAGTGCCCTCATCACAGGGAAAGCTTTTGTTGATGATTTAACCATTTGAGCTGTGGATTTGAGCCCAGGTGGCCAAGAATTTGCCCTGTGGAGAACACCATGGAAAGCTTTCTTCTCCAGGAGGACATTGCTAATGGCACCTTTCTTGTATGACTTAGCTGTGTTGAAGAAAAGATGAGCTTGCACAATGGTGCAATTCACATAAATTAATCCACAGGAAATGAATCCATTGGAAATAGGATCCCAGTGTGCCTGGAACTGCCTCTTTGTGATACTTCACAGGCTATCCCAAGGTGAAAGCAGTTAATGCTTTCCTGCATTAATGCTAGGTTCTCCAGACAGAGGGAAGGACAAGGTCATTCTCTTCACCTTTGTTTTTATTCCCCAGTGACAAAGTGTAGTTTGAAAGCATTTGATTTATTTTTTCAACACTGTGGGTATGTATTTCCTAGTCATCCAGCATTTCTTGGATGGTAAGGGATTGGTTTAGCTCTGCAGTTCATTGAGTTGTTATGAAACAAAATAATTGACTTAAATATGAAGTAGAAAAGATGATCCTTTCTACTGCCAGTGAAAACCATTGCTGGTTGGTGGTTTTGGACTCTTCAGAATGTTTCAGAATCTTCAGGGGCTGTAATGATATAGTTACACTTGACAATGTTGTGTTTGAGAAATTTGGGGCAGGGAGGTGGACAAAGAGGGCATATTGTCCCTGTATAATCCCTTCTCAAGACAATCTGTACTTTGTACCTTTTAAAGAAGAATAATCCTTGCAGGTGCGTCCTCCAAGACTGTGTTTGTGTCTCCCCTTCAAAGCAGCTGTGGAGTCTTCTCCTGGGACAGGGCAAAATGCATCTTCTGTGTTGGATGGAGGATTGAGGGTTTAGGGACATGAAAGCTTTAGCATAAATTTACCTGGTATTAGCTGTGTGTCTTCATAACCTGCACTGTGGATTAGTTGAGTGGATGTCTGTGTTTAAAGAAAAAAGTTTAAAATCTCTCATCCTTTTGGGAAGGAGGCCATAAATTGACTTTAAAAGAATATAAGAGCTTTTCTTTGCTTATGATCATGTGCTGTAATTTAACTTAATTAATGAATTAAGTAACAATTAAAGTTTATTCCTGCTTTAGACCTTAATATATTTTCTGCTTTGAAATCCTGGAAGTTTTATTAGCTTTAACTATTTTACTGTTTAGAGATCTGAACTGAGATTGGGGTCCCATCACATGAAGTGCAGTGAAGCATATAAAAAGAGACACAATGTGCTGTGTTGTTACTGTAGCTGGCAAGGGTTGGGCACAGAGGAGGAACAGTCACAGAAAGGTTAAAAATACACTTTGTGTTGACATAAAGTGTTTATGAAATGTCCATCAGAGTTGTTCATGCTCTTGCATACTTTCCTGTTATTATAATGGAATTTTTATGCCAAATCCTGATCGTTTTCCAGTGGTCCCAGTGACTCTAGCATCATGCAAGTGGTTGAATGTAAATTGGCTCTGCCCATGTCATTGTCTCAAATGTGGGTGCTTTGAAGTTGAACAGATATGTAAGTTTCCACTGTTTGGGAGTTTGCTTACGTACTTCCCACTTGGGCCATTTGTAATCATCCTCAAGGTGGTGATCAAAAAACCAAATTCAAGACTTAGTCACACCCAAAAATATTAAGGCCACCTGACATTTGGTGTTTTCAGACTTTGGGTTTTTATTGCTTAATCTTGAGAGAAAAAATAAGGGTGTTTCCCAGGAAAGATTGCCATGCCTTGGGCATAGCTGTGAGCACTGGATTCTTGCTCAGCCATTGCCCATCCTCAGTTCCTGTAAGAGTCCAGTATTTATTATAGAATGCCACCTTGGAAGGGACCTCAAGGACCATCTTGTCCAATATTTTGTGCTAAAAGCATGGTCCAGACAAGATGGCACAGCATCCTGCCCTGTCAAATCATAACGGTGCCAATGTTGTGGAATCAACCACTTCCCTGGGGAGATTAATCCAATGGGTGATTGCTCTATGAAAAAATTTCCTCTTGTGTTTAATCAAAATCTTCCCAGCAGTAACTTGTACCCACTGCCCCTTGTGTTTTCCACGTGACTCCTTGTAAAAAGGGAGTTTCCATCCTCTCTGTGGGCACCCTTCAAATACTAAATAAGGTCTCCCCTTAGCCTTCTTTTCTCAAGGCTCACCAAACCCAGTTTTCTCAGCCATTTGCCCACACAGGCCTTCCAGTAATCTTTGTACACTTCTCTCTCAGCCCGTCCTCATAATATTTTGTACAGCGTGGTCCCAAACTGCACCCAGTATTCCAGGTGTCCTGGCAAGTGCTGAGCAGAGTGGGACAGTGACCCTCTGTCTCTGCTGGTGATGCTCTTGTTTGTTCTGCCCAGCATTTTGTTGGCTTTCTTGGCTAATTTAGATACCTTATGATTTCCATCATAACCTCAAGGCTTGGCTTGTTTATATCACCATGTTCTTGTGTCAGCCAAAGATCAAATCAGTCCATTTCCTCCTGTTTTTGCTTGCTAAGCAAGCCAAACTCTTGTAAAATACAGGTTTTTTGATTATCCAGAGAGGTCTGACCTTTGCCTGCCCCAGCTAGAGCTCCCCTTGCTCAGATCTGGTGCCTTGAGCTGCAGTTGTAGGCTGCTGGTGACTTGAAGAAGTGCAGCAGCTGGAACCAGTGCTTCAGCCATATCAGCTAATATCTTTCTCTGGAAATCCAGAGACTTCTTTTGTCACCTTTTTTCTCTCTGTCTGGCCTTTGCTTGTCATCAGTAAAATGATGTCCCGTGGCAGGGGGGTTGGACTGATGGTCCCTTCCAGCCCAAAACATGCTGTGATTCTAAATGTGGGCAATAACCCCTGGTCTCACCTAGGTGCTGTAAATGTGAATTGATTGATGTTTGTGAGGTGTTCAGATGCCAGGGTGGTGAGTGCCATAGAAAATCTTGTGAGGGACTCAATAATCCTGTCATAAGAGCAGCTCTTGGATAAAGCACAAGGACACACATTGTTCAGGGTGAGGAAAGTAAAATATTGAAGAGCTCCTAATGAAATGCATGTTCTCCTTTCTGCTCAGTGAAAGAGACAGAGAGTGAGGAAAAATAGTATAGAGTGGAGTAAACAAAGGCTGCCTCATGATTCATGTGCACAAGGGAATGGATGTAAGACTTTCTCTGGCATTCCTTAATGTTGTATTTCCTGACTCATCTATTCACGCCCTTTATTTTGACATCTACTTGGTGGATGAGTTATTAATATATGGTGTGGAAATCTTAGTGCTTCTGGTGAAAAGGTTACAGTTGTGTAGGTAACAAAGCTTGTTTAAGAGTAAGCCCTTAATTAAATTTCAGCTTAATTACTTTTTGAATTTGTTTAACTTCTGGGTTCTTGGTAAAAATAAGTCTCTGTCTTAAGCATCCAGTTCTTCCTGCATGGCAAATTGAACAGTACTGCAGAACAAGGATCACTTGTATTTTCATAAGGAAGATAGAGCATACTGTTTTCTAAAATTGCATAGGCATAGGGGGGATATCCAGGTGAGAGGAAAATGGAGGAGTTGGAAAAAGAAACTCCTTCATGGGGGTTGAGGAGTAACAAAGGTACCAGAGACAGCAATTGTGTTGATTCTCATATGATAACTGCTGCTTTTTCATTTCATCTTAATCTTTGCAGATTCTGCCTGGATTGTTTCCACTCTGTAACGATTATCCAGGCAGGAAGGGAGAACTGAAAGGTACAAAGATTAAAAAAATGAGGTTGAACAGCTACCACTCTGCAGAAGGCACTGTGAGATTTTGTCACCTTTGCTTTCTCAAAGAAAGCAATGGTGTTTGAATTTTCCCAATCCTGGTGCTTTTGTTGTCATGGCAAGACCCACTGGGATCCTGGTTTGTACTGTGGAGTGCTTCTGGCCACTGTTAGAAAAGAGTCAAAGGACCAAAGCTTGTGTTCCTGCAGTGGGAACAGTCACTTTATTCTGAATAAACTGGGAACAGCTGACCATGGGAAGAAAACCCAAAACAAAACGCGTATTTTGGTGCCACATCATCATTGAGCATCATCAATTTTTATGTAAAACTGTACTGATTTTCTTCCTTTTTTAAAAATATAATTTCAGTTTGGAAATTGATTGAAGAATTACCATGGAATTCAATATGGCATCACAGCAGTCATCTGCATCAACAGAGGAGCAGGCTTCCTCTGAAATAGATGATCTCCATCTAACGCTGCAAGGTAAGTCACTGAAGTTTCCTGTGCCTTTTTAATTTAGATTTTTGTCAAAAATCTGTGGCTGTGTGTACAAGTTGAAGGGAATTCTGAGATACCTGTTTAAACTGTGGTTATGGTGAGTGTAGTTAGCTCATGTCTGTGCTTCCTTGCAGATGTTTCTGTATTTCAGGAGAGAGGCTTCAGCAGGAAAATGACAGATGAGCTCTTGTAGTACTTTCTCATGTTATTTTCAGATCAGTTGCCTTTTTTGGTACTGATGTGCTCGCTGGTTCTTATGCCTTGTTACTCAGAATACATGTTGCTGTAAACTGTTTGGAAAGGAACCACCAGCATGAAAACAAGCCAGTTCATTAGTTTGCTTGTTTTCAGCTTGCAGACACTTAGGTGGTTGCATTGAGCTGTCTTAATGAAGCTATTGACTACACTACTATTTTATTTATTTGTTTTTATGGGGATGCACTGGGGAAAAGTGGGGATAATTTTGTGGCTTCTAAACAAATTTCTTATGGTCAAGCCTTTGGTTCTTACATGTCATGTGTTATAACTTGTTAAGGAAGCACTCAGTGCTGATTTTTAATTATTTCAGTTTAATGGCATCTACCTGGACAGTTAAATGATGAGTGCATCCAACCTGGCCTCTCAGAACTTTTGGGTTGTCCTTACTTACAGGTTAAATTTCCTTCTCTAGGAATTTTCTGTGAAGGTTGGCTTTGCTGTGAACATACTCGAGGAGGTTAGTCCAGGCAGCAGGACTAGCCCTGCTGAGAAGCTTGGCTTTGTGCTTAGAGCCTGGTCCATCCTAGAACGGATGGACTAACTCCTCTTTCCACAGAGCCATTTCCTTTTAACTCCCTCGCAGTGAAATTTCCATGGTGCTTGGTGGAGAGCAAATATGTTGAAAACAGATGGTGCAAAAGAGTATTCTGCCAAGTCCCTTGTGTGATTCATATTTGCACTAGTGCTGTCGTTGAAGCCATGTGTTTTGACGAGTGGGTGTTAATAGCAGTCCAAAGCCAAGTGTCTTTAATGCTGAATTTTCTTCCCTTTTGCTCATTATTGCATTTTCAGGGGAATAAGCAAAAACTTGTAGCAGACAGGAGCTAGTCTGACTTTTGCACCAAGCACTGCTTGTCAGACACACATTTGTTGTGCCAGTCAAACTCAGCCTTGGGTAGAAAGGCTGAGATGGCTGTTGTTGTGAAACAGATTTGGAAAACACTCTTCAGCTTGAAGGCAGATTTGAAGTTACATGCCATTTTTAGGGCAGGGATTTACTTTCAATTTTATTGTTTTTTTTCCTGAAAAGCCATGTTGGTGTTTTTGTTGAAAAACAAAAGTTTTTTGGTCAATATCTCATTGAAGGAGCCCTGCTTACTAAAATTGAAATGACTCTGTAATAAATGGAGCTCTTAGATTGTGCTGAAATGAACACACTGCAAATCTTGTGTCCAAGCTGTCTGTGCCTGGCTGCTGTAAAACATCCAGGGATATCCCTTAGAAGTGACACGAGCAATTTTTTGTAGTGATTGAAGACACAACAAATGGTGCTGACACATTTTGTGTATGGAGCTGTGGCGCTGCAGCGTCTGCTCAGGGTCAAACAAGCAAATGGCAATACAGCTGTGAGGAGGCACCAAAGACACGCTCCTGACATGACATATAGGGACCATTAGCAGCTCTGCTCACAGATCTGTGGTGGCAAAGGTCAAATAAGAAGAATAGCGTCACTCAAGGAAACAGGTTTTTCCATTAATAGGAATCTTGAGATGAGATTTATGAAGCAGCCAGTGATATTGACTGCTTTAAATCAATGAGAGACATTTCAGATTCAAGGAGTAGTTGCTTATAACTATCAGAAAAGCAGCTTACATTTTGTGTGACTGCAGATGGATGTAAAACTTGCTATGATCTCCTTTTTCAAATTGCTGGGCTATAGCTTCATAGAATATGTCCAGCATTGTAATACACAGCATAACTGGAGATGTGCATAAAGGGAAAAGCAGGAGTGAGATCTAGTCTGGATGTAGTCCAGATATATTTTAATCTACTTTTTAATTCTTTGTGATACAACCTTCCATTATTCCTGAAAGGCATCCCATGGGGGAGGAGCACTTGTCTAGTCTGGTTAATTAGGGCAAGATCAACTTAATGTGTCAGTTGGTTTGGTCATATACTTTTGTGAAGTTTATGCCTAAAAAATGTAACAAATCATTAGCTTTATTTATTTTTTTCCTTCCCTACCATGTGTAGATATGTTATTTTAGGTATGTTTGACTGTTATTTAAGTTACAGTCTTCTGTGAGGACAGCACTTTTGGGAAGAAAAAGAAGGAAAAGAGAGGGAGAGAACAATCTCCTTTAATTAATTAGTGGGGAGTTTACTACTTATTAGTCCTAATTATTATAGAATCCCTAATAATTTATGGGTAGTTAGTTAATAGTGTAAAAGCTTGTTAGTGGGTTTTTAGGTAGAAGAGTGTCCAAGGGTGAACATTCAGGTTCCTTAATAGTGTTTGGCCTAGAAGATGCTATGGAGACATTCACTGGAAAATAGGTAAGAATGTAACTTAGTTCTCAGTGCATCTTTCTTGTCAGCTAATTACTTTAAGGAGACTTAATGAAGCTTGAAAAACATGAATAAAATAGGTGAAGAAATTAAAGCAGTATGTTTTCTAATGCCCCCATCTCCAGGCATTTTCAAATGGTAAAAATTCATGAGGCTGAAGTAAAAAGTTGCAAGAATATAAACCCTTATATATGGATCTTTTCAGATTTATGTATTGCTCTTTAACCTTTACCAGTTTTCAAGCTGATATCCAGATGAGAGTAATAGTTACCCCTTCCCTCCCTGCCAAGAAAATGGAAATTGCTATGAAAATGCATGATGTCAGGAACTGGCAGGCTTCTTTTATTTTCTTTTTTCCCTTCCCTCTGTCCCAGATGTCTGAATAAAATTTAATCAGATTAAGGTCAGCATTATCTGGGCCCTTTCCTTCAGCACCTCTCTGCTTCTTTGCAGTTTTCTGATGCAGCACAACTCAGAGCAGCTGCAGAATTGCTGTGTTGCAATCCTTGCACTGCCATGTAAAAGTGCAGGTGCAAAGCCTGGAGCTGGACTTCTTATGGCTATATCCAGTGGGGGAATACTTAAAGGAAGGGTTTCTCCTGCCAGGCAGTCTGCTGAGCAGAGGATCCTGGACAGGGAGATGCTTCATTGCACCATGGGCCATGTTTGAAACCTGAAGTCACTTTTGCTGTAGGATGGAGCAGGCAGGAGCTCAGGGCTTGGCTGGCAACGAGCATGGGAGGAATAAAGCAGGATCCCTGTCCTGTGTCTCCTCCTCCTGTGTTTCCCTCCCATCCCTGCATCATGGGCTGGCCCCAGAGAGGGGTCCAGCCTGCTGCTCATCCTTCTGTGAGTTGAAGAGGCGCAGTCAACATCCAGAATTGCCTTTGGCTACTTGAGATGAGGAGGCATGTCAGCTGCTTGGTAAGAGAAGGGTTTCCTGGAGGAGCTTTGGGAGCTGTTGGAGATGGAGCCAAGCTCTGCTGTGGGGCTGCAACAAGGACGGCTGCTCACAGATGGGTGGCTGCAGCAGGAGCTCTGCAGGGTTGGTGCACCCTGGAGCAGGATTATTTCTTGCTTTTGGAATGTAAATCTCTACCTGTGGGAGGATTCAACCTTGATTGTTTTGTCCCATGCTCAAATCTTTCCCCTGTTTTCCCCTGGGATAGCAAACAGACCCCTGTGTGAGGTGCTTCCCACCAAGCCTGTACAGAACTCTATTTTTCCTTTTCTTTTCATGCTTGCTGAGCTAATTTAATCACAAGAGTGTGTTTTAGCTGTTGGAGTTTGGGACATGTACTTACTCTTTCACTGTTTAATTTACTGCAGGGGTCCTAATTTTTGGTTCCACTTATTAATCTCTGTGTGTTACTGTTTATTACTGTAACCCAAGGCATGATAATATAGGAATGTGGTTGCTACAGCTGAAGAGACTTTTGAAGAGAACTGTTTTTGAAGAGAGTTTAGTGATTAGGAATGAATGATGCTTTTTTCGTGCAGTTATGTCTAATCCTTCATGAATGATTTCTCTTCGCGTGAAATTGAAAATACAGAGATATATGTGTGCACAGATAGGTTTTGTTGTGCAGCACATAGTAGATTGTACTCATCTCTGAGTAAAGGGGTATGTATTTTTGAGACCCTCTTAATTCATCCAGGGGTAAGGTAAATTAATAATTCTTACCCAGCTTTTTTTTTTGTTTTAACTGTGTATCCCATCTAATGGGGCCACTTGCTTACACTTTTGTTTTCTTTACCATAATGATTTTAAAAAGTCTGTTAAATGTTTATTACAATTTTACAAGGATAACTTTCACAAAAAGCTCCCAAAGGAGCTGGACAGGAATTTATTCCCAGTTTATGCTGCCTGGGTGAGGAGCTGCTCTGCCGTTCCCGTAACTGCACAGCTTTGTGGCATGTGACAGGGCTGATGGCAGTGGAGAGGCAACTGACACATGACACTGCCTTGAAAAAATTCAGTCGTGGGTATTTTTGTCTGCTTCACACGCCTAACATAAAAAATAGATTGTATAGTTGCATAAAAGTGTTCCCTGCTAGGTAAATTGCAATTTATTAAATGCATTATGTGGTGTGTAACTGGTTAAAAACTGGAATTAAAATGCCAAAGGAGTTTGATGGCCCCTGTGGCACCTGTGAGATCACTACAGTCAGATCCCTGTTTCACTGTTCACTTTCTTTAAAATGTTAGAAAAGCCACTTGAATGTTTATCTTTAAAAGTATGTTGACATGTAGATGATGTGACGTGGTACCTTTTAAGAATTTAATCTCCACCTGCCTGTGCCCCTGAGTGCTAAACATCACTTTGTGGTGTCATGAAGACTGTGGTGATTTATAGGATCCTGACAATGAGAACAGCAAAAGGGTTTAAGACAGCCAGGAGGACAAAGCTTGGTGTGAGCACACTTCCTGAGTTAGCAACACTTGTGGTAAACTGGACAGTTGGCTTTCAAAAGGAAAAGGAGCTTGGAAGGAGTAGTGCAGAAAGTTTCCACTTGCTTCACTGATGTGGTAGTAGTGATTTAGTTAATATTTGTGTAATATTTGCATTTGAAAAGACCCATTCCTCCTGTAGAGGTATTTTCCTCATCTTCATTGGGTTTGGGTAAACTTCTCAATCTTGACAAAGAATTCTGTGTTTGTTTTTAATTGCTTAACACCATGTTGCTGAACATAAATGCTGGAAATAACCCTTTTCCCTGCTTTCCTGTCTGCAGAACATGGAACTGTTGCTGGGTGGAAGGGACTTCACAAAGGGCTTGGGGGTTAATTGCTCACTCTCTCCCTGGATTTGCAAGTACTTAATTGTTCTTCTGACGGTTCCAACCATTTAAAGAATGTGCTTGCTTGGTGTATTAGTTCATATAGCACTCCTTCAAGTGCTGTGTTGAAGGAGCTCTCCTGGTTATCCCTGCTTCCCATCCTTTGGTTCATTCTGCTGCTCTGTCAGTGAGTGTGGAAATGGTTATTTTGAATGAAACTGAAATAAGGAGGGTGCTGTGGCTGTCTGTGTCCATTGGGGCTGGAGTTAGCCCAGCACAACCTTTGTCCCTGCACGCATGGTGGATACGCTGTGTTGTGAGCAGCAGCTCTCCTGATCTGTTCCTGATGAGCTCCCTGCACACTGCTGCAGACATAGCCTCAGCTGACCTCAGTGCTGAGGGGAAGATACAAAAATATCATACACAAGAGGTAATTCCTCCTGGTGAAACAGAGATGAGAAGATGACAGGCAGGCTTGTGCTCATTAAAGTGATCGCTTAAATGTTGTTTTTTTCTTTTTTTTTTTTTAAAGAAGCCATACAGTTGTAAATTGTTCCCTGACAATGACACACAAGTCATTGTGGCAGAATAAATCCTCTTTGCTGTTTGGTGACAGTGTTTGGTGAGTGTGGATGGACAGGTTACTTCGTTTCTGCCATGATTTGCTTCCCCCAGCTCCCTGCTGAAGGAGGAGATGATGCTTTCCTTGGAACTGCCATTCCCCCACCTCAGGAAGGCAGAAGTGGACAGTAGACTAATTTTAAGTATTGTTTTTTCTGCATCACAGTTTAAGGAAGGCTGAGAGTAAAACAGTGGCTGGCGGTGCTGCTGCTCTCCTTTCCCTCCTGGGAGAGTTCAGCACTCACATTGTGCCTGCCTTGTCCCTGTGCTCCTAATGATCAGCCTGGTTTGTAGCACTTGTTGGTAGCTCATTACTGAATAAAACAGTCATTGTCCAGCAGTGTGTATTGATTTTTGGCTATCCTACGTGACACATTGCTTGTATGTGTTATTCCTCCCTGAAGAGTTGTTAACACAGGGTGAAATGTGATAGGTTTTGGGTATTTTCAGATTACCAGGTTCTTATTCTGTTCTCTCAGATACACTTTTTAGCTTAGTGAGTTTTGACCCAAAGTAAAGAGGATGATCAGGGTTTGGGGGTTTTTATAGCTTTTTTATTCTAGGTCAGTGACATTTTGAAAACTAGGGCAAGAGAAAACCAAGGTCAGTTAGAGTCCTACAAAAAGGCCTAACAAAGAATCCATTCACCCTCATAAAAATAAAAATCTGTATTAATTAACCACGTGGTAGAGATAAGAATTGGAGAGCTTGATTAAATCATTAGCGCCTCTGAGCAGCAGCATTGGAGGGGGAGCTGGGAGGGAAAACACACTCAGCCTGAAAATTGCAATACAGCTGCCTGCCACGGTGCCAGGAGCACATCTGTACTGAGTGTGTGTGGCGTGGAAACCCTGACTGCTGCACTACAAGCTGGGGGAATACTGGCAAGCATGGAGTTCTGCTATTAATTTGGGAGGAGATTCTATTATTATTATTTGTTTGGGTAGGAAAAAAAGGCACATTGCAGCAGAGGCAGCAGCTGCTTGGAAGGCAGCCCAGTGGGTTCTCTTGGGTAGCTTATGGAGGGTTTAAGGTGCTCTTAGATGTGGAATAACCACCTTGTACTTTCACCAGGTGAGACATTTGCCTGAGAGCTGCCCACGTGAATCAACACTTGCAGTATCTGGCCCCTATTGCATAATGTAGTATTTTAATATGCATGTCAACCAAAACAAGGCCAAGTGTCTCATCCTAACCATCTGTAACCATCCTCAAATGCAAGTTCTTGAAATCAGCAGCAGCAGTGTGTGTTTGGCAAGAGCTGCAGCTGCAGGAGTCACTGGCGTCAGGCAGAGCAGTCAATATTTGCTCTCTGTCCCTTTTCAGATGCTAGCAATGCCAGCCTTGCCTGCCTGATAAAATTGAGCGCAGAGACTCAATAATTGCAGCTTGGGTAATTGGAATGGCTCCCACGTGGTGTTCAGCTGAAGGGTGTGGTTGTCTCCTGTGCTAACATGAAGCCAGTATCTCCATGCTATTTTTGTCCACCCTGTGAGCATTGCAGCGTTGTTTGGTCTGTGTCCCATGTGTGCACTTAACTTTCTCTTTTCCGAACAAAACCCAATTTTGTCGTGTTGGTTTTGTCCATTAAGATTGCCCTTATCTTACCCTTTGAGAGCAATCTTGGTGATGCTTAGAAAGAATCCTAAAACAATCCAGTGAGCAGGGGAAACCACCTGATTCATGCTCCAACAGGATGGTGGTGTTGCAGATTAGTGGAGGGCTGGTGAAAGATGCCCTTACTACAGGACACAAAGCAGTGCTCCACCCAGGTAATGTGAATGTTTTTGTTGCTGCTCACCCACCCAGTGAGGCAGAAGGCAGCCTGTGGGATGAGGAGCAGGAGCCTGGGTTATCCTCTAGTGAATTCTTGTGTTTCATGAGCTGATGAAGCTTCACAGAAACTCCACTGGTCTGTCTTGGATGAGGAAAAGACCCCACAACTGGGGTTTGTGGTTGCAAATTTTCAGAGTGTAGTAAAGTGTGGACATTTTCCTGTGAGTGGCATTTTCACTGAAATGGGCAGAACAGTCAACTTTTTTTTTTTTGTTCCCAAGGGCATGGTATTTTTGTTATCCTTCATGCTGCCCAGCCTACCAAAACATACATATCTATTGCTGAGAAGTCTTGCACATTCCTTACAATGTCAAGCTTGCCTTCAATTAATCTTTTGAGCAAGGACACGCTTTCAGAGGCAGAAGAGATGGTCTGTTCCTACCCTGTCTCCCAGATTTATTCCTCCATGCAAGACTTTTCTGGGAAGTCAGCCCCAACACTTGCAGTCAAGGCTGCTATGGAAAAGGATAGAAAAGGGAGTTTGTGTTCAGGCTGGCTCTCACAAGCCTTTGGAATGGCTGCTAGTGGCAGATGTGAGTCCATCATCTAAGAGGCCAACACCTCTGTTTGCCACCTGAGACTTGTGTTCAGACTTCCAGCCCCTAGGGATCTGTGGGTTTTGTGGTGTGTCTTGGAAGTGGAGTGGTATTTTGGGAGGGAGAATGGGCTGGCAGCTCAGGTAATAACACTGCCCCTGATGGGGCTGGGGAGCTGCTCTGGTCCAGCTCTGCTGCTCACCCTCTGCTTCACCTTCTGGGGGAACTGGGCTTTCCTCCATCTCTGCTGCCCACAGGCAGAAGCTGTTCAAATCTGGTTTTTGAAACATGGGCTTCACCAGCTCCCTGTGTCCCTGCAGAGCTGCTGGTTGGTGGCTGCTCACTGTGTGGCACCACGAGGGCCCTGGGTGCAGAGCTGCACCTCTGTGGCTCTGGGTCATGCTTTGAGTCCCATTTCACTGTTTTCTGCTGCAGCACAAGTTCAAGCACTTTCTTCTTCCTCTTGCTGGTATTAACACCCTGTGTGCTCCTTTTTTGCTGTGATGCCTTGTCAAGGCTGACCTAGAACAGAGGCTAAACAGAGTTAAAGAATAAAGTAGGGATTTATTGGATTTATTAAAAGGGCTTAATAGATACACCTTGGGCAGCACAAGAGCCCAGCCAGGGCTACACCCAAGATGAACCAAAGTGGTCACAAAATGCACGACTGGTTTCAGGGTCTCTCATTTTTATAAGTTCTGGTCCATTTGCATATTGGAGTTAATTGTTCAATTATAGCTTTAGCCTGTGAAGTCCCATCCTTGTTTTTCTCTCTTCAGTCCATGTTGTTTATGCTCTTGGGCCTGACATTTGGATCATTTGTCCTTGGGTCCCCAGCTAGAGAAGGAATTGTTTTGCCTCCCTACTCTGTGCAGAGAGCTCACCACCCCCTCATATAAAGCTCAGAACTACACACTAAAGCAGCACAGAATCTGAAAAATATAAAAGCTAAAACCTGAGGCATCAGCTGGATTAATAATTTGTACACCCCAGGGAGGGCCCAGCAGTGGAAAGGATGCAGGTTGAGGCTCCATTTCTCCTCCTAACTCTCTCCAGCCCTTCAGCTAGCAAAGATTTCTCGTTGTGTAGCTTCACCTACAGATGTGCATTTATCCCCTAACTCCAGCCTGCATCCAACTTAATAACTTAATGGGTGGCTTTTCCCACATTCCAGGATCTGTCTTGTGCTGATGATGTCCCTGAGGCCTTGAAGGAACATTTAGGAATGGACAGAGCTACTGCAGACATATTTCTCTGTAGAATTATGCTTTCACGTCGCTATTTGTATTTGCTGATCTTCTGAGAAAGCCTTCATTAGTTATTCTCTGCATCCTGTAGGTTATGCTTGATGGTTGTAGAGGTCTTTGCAGTACCAACTCAGCAAGCAAGAAAATACCAGCTATAAAAGAAGAGTTGAGAAAAACTGATATTAAATAGTAACTTAATATCTGGAAGAACAGACCTTGGGTTTGAGGTGGATACCATGTGTCTTTTTGGGAAAGAGGAGTAAAACCTGAACATTTTTTTTCCATTAACTTTAGTTTCATTTTTGTTTTTATATTCCAGTCCAGCGGGAGTTTACACAGAAGAAAACCTTCACTAGTTGGATAAATTCAATATTGGCAAAGGTAAATGGAGGTTCTTTAGCAAAGACATGCTTTTGCCTTTTTCATTCATATATGCTGGTTAGAGATTAAATTTTTTAGGAACAAATAAAATTGCTACAAGTTTTTTTTAGGCACTGGATGGGAAAAGTAGCCCCGAGAAGCATGTTTAATAAATGCAGCAGCACTGTATTGGGGCACATCCAAGGACATTTGTGTGAGGTGGATTGTGTGTGGATGTCACTCTCCTTACTCATGTGGTAAAACTTGTGGTGGATTGAGGCACATGTCTCAGGGTTTTACGAGTTTCTGAGTTTACAGTTGGTTTTGCTGGGATTAGGTAAGTGTTATTCTATTATGCAATCCAAGAACATGAGTTTAATGAGATGATCTGAGTGACTGGTAAGTATTAAGACAAACCACATAGTAGTGGAAGTGCTCTTTAAGCTCTCAGAAAACAGCTCCTGCAGCATTTGCTGGGGCTCTGACTTGCTCAGGGAAAAACAAAATATAATTTTGTTTTGGTCCCTCCTTGAGCAGAACCTGCTGAGCTCTTGATAAATTTCTGTTGTGTGGGTGAAAAGAGGTTTAGTTATGCAGCTCTGTACTCAAATTTTTATTTAATATTGAGTAAGATCTCAAAATATGAATTAACTGCCTAGGTTAGCTTTCCCTTTCTTAATTTTTTTTTTGTGCCCCAGACCTCCTTGAAAAATGTGAATGCTTGAAAGTGAGGCCTAAAATTACCCTTAGAAAACACAGAGGCAGGACAAAGAGGGGGGAATAAGACACAAACATAGTAATGGGTTAGAAGAAGCGGGATGTGGCTGTTTAGATGCAGTATTTTTATTGCAGCTTAATGAAAAAAATAAAGGATGCTAAACATTATTTAACAGAAGAGTAATCTGTGATGTCTGTAGTGTGTTGAATTCAAAATGACAAAAGATTGAAATTTATCTTGCAGCATACCCCTCCTTATGTTGTCTCAGACCTGTATACAGACATACAGCAGGGACATTTGCTTCTGGATCTGTTGGAAGTGCTTTCAGGTCAACATCTGGTAAGACAGAGTAATAAAAATATTACCTCAATCCTTTGTCAAGTCCAGCAAAGATTTCTGGATATGCTTAAGTGCAACCATATGAATCATCCCTCTGGGGTCATAGACTTAGTTTCAAGTAACTTATTTTTATACCATTGACTCTGAAACACGCTGAAGTAAGTTGACCCAAAAGTAATTTATGAATTTTTGATGGACTTCCCTTTTCAAAATATAGAATAAAATTAATTTTTGCAGTTGAAAATATAACCTGGTTTTTTTTTGCTTTGCAGCCACGGGAAAAAGGATTTAATACCTTCCAGTGTAGAAGTAATATAGAAAATGCTTTGACATTTTTAAAGAGCAGATCAGTGAGTATTAACTTCAAAATTCACAACTAAAGCCAGTTTAGCTAATGGAACATTTTCTTTGTTAACAATGATCCCTTTTTCTCCCTTCTTAGCTGAAGCTCATAAATATTCATGTAGCTGACATTATTGAAGGAAAACCTTCCATTGTGCTTGGCCTAATCTGGACCATTATATTTCATTTTCATGTAAGTATTTCAGCGATGTGAGAGAGTTTTAGTAGAGGGGAAAAGCACAAAAATGTGTTGACTTACGTGATTGCTAAATAAGATGAATTAGTACTGAACAAAAGATTATTTTTTGACATGTGGAAATGACATCTCAAGGAGGAGATGCACCAGTGCAGGGCTGGCAGTGATGAACAGTGTCTAGCTGCAAATGGTAGGAAGGAAAGATAGTGAGATATTTTTTTTTTTGAGTAACCAGTTAAAAATGGGCTAAACTTTGTCTAAGGTCTGTAATGATTAAGCTCCAAAAAGAGCAGATAGTGTGAAGTGGCACATCTATCTCTCAGAGGCAGCCCTGCTCCTCAGTGCTGACTGTGCTTACAATGTACAATTCTTGTATTTTTTTTTTGTTTCAGTGCTAGCACCTGAAATAACACAAAGGCTATCAAAGTTATGTTTCTTATACAATAAGAGTGTGCACCTTGCATGGCATGGGGTTGTGGGGAAGTGTGAAAGCACAGGGCCTTGATTTAATCACTGTGTAGGGCTGCAGAGGGTGCTGGAGCCAAGCTGGAGAACCCAGCAGTGGATGATGTAGGTGCACTAACTGGTGACTGGGGCTCAGGAGAGCACTAAGAAGCAAACTTTTCTAGCAGTATTTAGCCCATATTTTTTGTGGTAGAGGTACTTTGATGTCAAAGAGTCTTGTGCTTAGGTAAAAAGATAACTTGTGCAGTTATCTTTTTACCTAAACCAGGCTTCTCTAACCAAATAGGGGTCTCTGGTTTCTATCAGGTCAGTTTTCCTGCACTCTGAGTGAGCAGGCAAACTCTGACTATGCCTAGAACTCCTGACAACAGAAAACCCAATGCCATGGGCTGCTGTCACTGATTAGAGTAGAAATTGACTGAGAAAGTCCCTTGATGTCATTGCTGGTACCCACAGCATAACACACAAGTCTTTGGGTGAATATATCCTGCCCAAAAAATTGCCTCAAGATGGGAATTCAGCATGAAATGGTTCAGGTTGTGCAGATTAAAAAGGCTGGTTTGAGTTTGGGGGGCAGGGAAGCTACTCTTACAGCTGTGGTTGAGTCCTGTCTGGTTCTCTGGGGTGTTCTGCCATTGATGCCTTGGGGATCTCTCACTGAAGCCTCATTAAGCTCCCATTTTCTCTGACAGATTGAAGAACTGGCCAGGACACTTGCCTGTACCTACAATCAGCCTTCACCTGATTGTCCAGGTGCTGTTGACTCCTCTCCAAAGGCGAACAGATCAGCTAAAAAAAGTGCTAAAATTAAGGAACGGTGGAAGATGTCTGCTACAAAGGCTCTTTTGTTGTGGGCAAAAGAACAGTGTTCACTGTAAGTTCCATCCAAGATGTAAAATTTGCACGCTACACTTCGTATCACTGCTTTCCTCTAAATGTGGTGATATTTTCCCTCTGTTTTTTAAGATTACTTAGTGACAGCTTAGCAGAAAATCCTTTAACTTTCAATTTGTGGTTAGCAGTACTTTCAGCATCAGTCAGGCCCCAAATGTTTTGACACGAGTCCTTTAAATATAGTAAAGCAAAGCTCATCTTACTAATTAAACATAACAGTGTA